>NC_069731.1:2250833-3481666 GCF_027358585.1 Pangasianodon hypophthalmus | reverse complement strand
CTTCTTCTTGTCCTTCTTCTTCTCCCGCTTCTTCTTGGGTTTGATGATGGGGCCGGACGAGAGCGCGGCTAACTGCTCGTGCACCGCCCGCAGCTGCAAAGGGACACACAGCGTGGATTTGTGTGATATGGGTAATTAGTCATATATAGCAGACTGGAGAAATGTTTGTGCGTGTGTATATGTGTGTGTGTGTGTGATAGTGTGTGTACCTGAGTGCACACTTGGTCCTGCAGCTGGGCCAGGCGCTGCGCTCTCTCTTCCTCGCTGTCCGAGCTTGGGCTGCTCTCGCTGCTCGGCTCACTGTCGCTACTCGGCTCGCTTTCCGATGAAGAGGAGGGAGACGATGAGGACGATGAAGATGAAGAGGACGACGAGGAGGAGGAGGAGTGCTGCAATCCCATAATGCCCACGTTACGACCCAGAGAGGTCGGCGCTAAGCCTTCTTCCTCCTCCTCTTCCTCCAGGACCTCATCAGGCATCTTTGCGAAACGGAACTCAAACACGTCCTGAAAGAAAATCATTTTTAAATAATTATTAAAATTAAAAACCACTCAGAGCTGGGTAATAATAGTGTTATAACCACTGGCGTAACAGTTTACAGCAAACAAGGAGACATGTTTAGGAAAAAAAATAATAAAGGGGAAAGATTTTGTTATTGGTGTCAAGACTTGGAGTGGCGTGTAAACGGTGCGTGTGTGTGTGTGCGTGTGTGTACCTGCAGTCTGCGTGCCATGGCCACCACGTCGTGCTCAGGTGGATTGTACTTATAGCAGTTGGAGAACATGAGCCTCACATCAGCACTAAACTCCTGAGCGTCCCTGTACTCCCGCTCGTCCATCTTCCTCTGGGGTTAGAGAGAAAGAGATCACACTGTGATGAAAATGTTTTCTTTTATATTTAGGTAGAGATTTTTTCTTAAACTTCAATTAAAGTCTGTACTTTCAATTTTAGAAAACACATTGATTAGACTAAAAGTATAACAGGAGTTCGTAAAACATTCAAATGTGGATTTTATGTCTTTGCTCTTGTTAGTTTTATGCAAACAATATTGATGTTTATTATTAAAATTAGAGTAAGGACGCACGTCAGTGTTGAACCCAACTGCAGCCTTATTTTAATTTATAATTTATTTTAATTTATACTTACTTCATCTTTTTTACTTCATCTTACTGAGCATTTAATTTTTGCTACTTGATTGCACAGCACTTTGAGCTACCACATATATGAAAATGAAACTTATTATTATTATTATTATTATTATTATTATTATTATTATTATTATCAACTTTTTCCTGAAATCACAATTTCAGCTCTTAGAAAAACCTGAACAAACATTAACCTTATTACATTGTTTAAGTGCATGAAACGGACCTTGATGGTGCTGAGGTCCATGGGGTGTTTGATGATGAGATGATAGTCGTGCAGGCCAAGCAGTGATGCGTCGACGGGTTTGTAGAAGGGCCAGGCGTAGGCCGCGTGCTTCTTACTCAGCAGCTCTTTCAGGATGGAGCTGCAGTAGCGCAGTTGGCCGCTCAGCTTGGTACGGTGCCGCGGCGCACTCTTTGGCCTCGCCAGCTCGGGCAGGTCTTTGCGCGGGGGTTTGATGGGACGCCGGGGCACGGATCGGCCCATGACGGGCTGCAGGTGCACGGGCTCGCTCACGCCCATGCCACACGTCAGGCTGGGTACCGGCGAGAGCGAGAGAGCGCCACGGCCCTTACCCATACCCATAGCACGGCCTGCAGGAGGCACAGGGAAGCCTGTGGTGCTCGGGGTGGTGGTGTCCGCTTTACGCTTCACGCCTTTCTTCTGTAAGTGGAGAAAACAGACAAAAGACATTTAGTTTCGGAATGATGAAGATCTTTCTCACTATAAGAGAGGAGTCAAGCTGCTCTGAAAAGGAGTCAATTATCTCAGAAGGGTTTCATGTTTAATAAATAAATTTTGCTCATAAATAAGTCTTTTTGACCTGTTTTGGATACGTGTCTACTGCACTGCACAGAAACTTGATTTCACTTCCATTTTGCTTCAGCCCAAGCCAACCAGTTCTGAACTAAACAAATCGCGGTAGGAACTAAAACTTGAGACGTGGAGAGAACTGTGCTGTACGACTAACCCGAAAAACTGAATTCATTTAAGCATGACTCCCTTTTCCTACTAAAATGTGAAACACACAATAAGACTAACATCATTTCTTTGCTGATTGGGGTTGTGAGTGCGATGCAGGACCAGCGACAGGATCTGGCTAATAAATAACATGAACTGAAATAAAAGAAGTGCACCACATACACTTCCCTATTTAAAGTATCAGGCCTTGTTTTACTCAATACACTCATGTATCAGGATAGGAACATAATGCAACTTTTGCTTAAATTCTTTATAGACAATAGAAAAAGGTTAATTTCTATTTGTGCGGAACTAGATGGCTATGGATGATAAATTGTTTATGTGCGTACATTTTATATCGTAGAACTTTCTTACAGTATACAATACAATACAGTATACTACAGTACGTGTATGTCAGTACCTTAGCGGTGGGCTGTGTGGGGGGCAGAGTCATGAGTGGGGGAGGAGGAGGAGGAGGAGGAGGAGGAGGTCCAGGTTTACTCAGCATCATGTGAGGAGAGCCGGAAAACCTGGAATCAGGGGTGTCAGGAGAAGAGGGCGAGTAGGCAGATTGGGACACAGCCGGGACCTGCTGAGCTGCACTCAGACCACCTGAGAGAGAGAGAGACAGAGAGAGAGAGACAGAGAGAGAGAGACAGAGAGAGACAGCATAAGTAAGAAAGAGAGAGCGCAAGACAGACAGAGAGACAGAGTGAGTTAGGGAGGGAGAGACAGACACACAGAAAAAGAGAAACAGAGAGAGAAACAGAGTGCAAAACAGAGAGAGAGAGAGAGAGAGAGAGAGAGAGAGACAGAGAGAAACAGACAGCGCAAGTAAGAAAGAGAGAGAGGGCAAGATAGACAGAGAGAGAGATTCATAGAGATTAAAAGATTGAGAGGCAGAGAAAGACACAAATAGAGAGAGAGAGAAGACAGAAGGAGAGAGGGAGATAGACAGAGATAGAGATGATGATGTTCATCATTAGCTAAGCAACACACTAATTTAAGGGTGCAAGACGTGTAAAGCTCCCCAGTGGCATAAACGTGTTTTATCCAACCACAACCAGTATAAAAGACACAAACAGCAGAAACACAGTGTGATAAGTGTGAGACAGTCAACATAATAATACCCTGATAACACACTAATAATACATTAATAACACATCAATAACACACTAATCATACACTGATGATACTGTAATAACGGCTCTGACATCATCTGTGAGGTCATCAAACAAAGACATCATATCACTCAGTGCTAAACGACAGGAGAGAATACTGGTCTTACACATCTCACATGCCTAATCCATTTAATATCCAATTATCTACCATGGGAGAGTCATACAGTGCTCAAGTTTAATTCAAATTAAAAAAAAAAAAAAAAAAAAATTTGCAGGAAGTGTTGACTATTTCTACCCAAATATCGAAGACGCATCGACTGCTTACTTAAAAATGAAACCCATAATTCTCATTTCTTTCAAGTGAACATGCTGTTTGATTTATAAAAAAGTGAGAAATTTATAGCAGTCTGCTGAATAGATGATTTGATACAAGCTCCTAATACTAAACACTAAACTAAACGTTTATTCTGGATTTCTTCAGGAGGAGGTAGTGGTGAGAGATATGGCGAGACATTTTATGATGCATGATACGATTCGCAGGATTCAGGTTTGCTACCAAAGCTATAAAAGTAACTCCATAATCGCCATATCGTCCATCCCATGTTACCTAGCTAGCAATAATCTCCTGTGGCAAATCTAGCTAGCTATTTTAGAATAGTTAATGAATAAACGTTCAAAACATTGGCCAAATGTTTTGTAAACAAAAAAGGTAACTATTCGTTCTTTTGTGGTCTGAAATGAACGACTGTCATTAGCTATAACGTTTGATTTAGTGAACGCAGCACCTTCGATTTACTAATAACAGCCCTCAGGCCCCGCCCTTACGTAGCCGTGATAAACTAAGTCCTGGCACTCTTATAAATCACGACCCCACAATGGGTATGCGCAAGTTGATGCTGTGACTTCAACGTTTTTCAAAACTCAGAGCATGGAATGCCATCATTTTTGACCTTTATGTATTTGAGGTACAAAGTGGAGTAAAAACATGGACGCCTCCATATTCAAATTCTGTTAACAACAAGCTGCGTTGAAGAGGCATTTTCTTTGGCTTTTTTCCTGGTTGGACATTGAGAATTAGGTTATGACCTCTAGTTGAATGCAGCAATACATTCCTTTTTTTAGATAACAGACTAAGATTTTTTTCACCTTGAAGGAGCATTTTTGAAATCTTCATTTTCAGTGACTCACAATGCACAGGAAAAAAAAAAAAGTTTCAGAAATATTCATATCCACATGGACAGTCAGCTTACTCCCACAGATATATCGTTACTGCTAAACTAATATTTTCACATTTCTTTCACAAATTTGTTCTTATACAGTACATTTAGAACGATTGTTCTTTTAAGGAATGTAAATACAGGTATTGACAGACAAACACTCATGCGCTCACCTCTTCCCCGCCGGGATTTGGCAGTCTTGATTGCTCGACCCCTGGGTGCAGGAGGGGGCAACTCGATCTCCTCCTGGGGCATCTGAGCCACCTTCTGCAGAAAGACCTTCTCCAGAGACTGGGCCATCAGCACGATGTCATCAGTGGGCTACATCACAAATCATACGGTATTACTTCCTCTTATACTTTTCTAAAACAATTCTGTTCTGCTAGGTTCATAATTGGAGAGAAGGAAGCCACACAGAAACACAAAGTCCATGAATAATTAACCCGTGCTGCACTGGGAAAAAAAACAATGAGTAACCACCAGAGACCGGCTCCATGGTAACCCCGGAGGGTTTCTCGTTGTGCGTATGTGTGTGTGTGTGTGTGTGTGTGTGTGTGCGTGTGCATGCACTCTCACCTTGTTGTAGATGTAGCAGTTGGTGAACATGGTGTTGAAGTCCTGGATGCACTCGCTGGCGCTGCGGTAGTAGTTGTTCTCCAGCCGTTTCTTGATGGTGCCCATGTCCATGGGCTGCTTGATGATCTTGTGGTAGTCCTAGGACAGAAAACACGCCGTTATAGAAACAGTTCACAGCTCACAAACTCCTGTAATGCCCAGATATAATCAATCAGCGTACACATCGTTGATTCATGATGTAATAAAAGTCTTAGTTAAAATCTTATCAGAAACATGGCTGCTATTTCACAAAACAGATACATAGTTTAATGTTGCTGTTCTAACAGAGGAACAATAACATACAGCTGACGTGATGCAAACACTGTAGCCATAGTATCACTGAAGAGCAAATTTTCACCAGCATTTATGTCCTCCATGTTTGGTTTTTCTTTTTTATCCTCCAAGTTGAGACCTGATTGGTCGGGAGGTTTAAAAGAACGCTTGACGTTACTAAATGCTTAGTTACAAACTATAAAGACACATAGCTGCTAAAGTAAATACATTTTATGACATGTAAAACAGACTTTAGAGTTTTTTTTTTTTTAATTTAGACTCCTGTTATTAGGATTTAATCATTTTTAGCCAGGTACATTGACAAAATTTATTTTGTTACTTATATTTAGCTGCTCGTGATCCAGACAGTCCCACTCTCAAAATTCATTGTGTTTATCATTTCTTTCCCTTAAATTCATTCTGTTTAATTTTTGGGCCAGCCATTATTTTTGCGCCAGGTCCAAACTCAAATACTTTTTTTTTTTTTTTTTTAAATAATTTTTGGACCAATACCTCCCTCACAGGTTTTATTTTTATTGTTATTTTAGGCCAGATCCACCCTCGAAGGCAGGGATCTTCAATCTTATCCACAAAGGGCCGGTGAGACTGCAGGGTTTCATTCCAACCAAGCAGAAGCCACATCTGATTCCACTTCTTTAATCAGCTCATCTTGGTTTCCAATCGACTATCAAGTGAACGTCCTATTTGGCTGGAATGAAAGCCTTCAGCCACACTGGCCCTTTGTGGATAAGTTTGAAGATTCCTACTCAAAGGTATTATATTTATTGATTTTGAGCCTGACTTGTCAGATGGTTGCCTCGTATTTGATCTGATGCTTTGTAGACAACAAAGTTTACACTTTTACATTCTTTGCTAGACATAATAGACTCTCGCTCATAGGCAGTGAAAGTGGAAGCCCTTTTTCTAGGGTGGGGAAAAAAAACAAACCATGACCTTTTGGGTGGAGAAAGTTTAATTTAGCAGAGATGTCAACATTGAAATTATAGGAAATCATACTAAGCAAGTCCTAAGTAGTAGTAAGAAAAAAAAAAAAACAACCATACAGACGAAAGTCCCACCCACTTGTTTTCTGTTGGCTCAAAAGACCAAGACTCTTAAATTCACAAGTTAAAGTTCACCTAGATAAAGTTGGCGCAAAGTGAAAGTAACTGCTTCGCAACGCGTCTTTGCCATCACACTTCAAAAAAATCTTAAATGCTGAGTAAACCCGTAATTTCTGGCACTCCTGCGTCCTGTTTTACCGGAAGCTTTCTTGCAAGTTGTTCATAACTTTCATTTTATTTCATAATGTTCATCATTTAGAATTTTTTTTTTGCCTGCCATTGGTTATTTTTCTCCGATTCCTACAACATTACATCCTGTGACCGTAAGAAGCAGACACTCACAGGCAGGTTGAGACGAACGGCGTCCACGGGCTCGTGAAAAGGCCAGGCGAAGTGGTGACGCCACAGCGCCTTCGTCATCACCTTCTGGAGGTACTGCAGCTGGTTGGTGACGCGGCCCTGCCGGCTCGGGTCCTTCACTGGGAGATGCTGCGAGGGAGGCGGCCCCGCTACAGGCGTGGGTGTGAGAGGCAGGCCGGGGCCCTCAAAGCCCTCGTAGAGTAGAGAGGGTTTGCGAATGCGTTTGCCCGGGTTGGCTGCGCTTGACTCCATGGCACCCGTCATGACAGACCTGCTGCAGAGGGAGATTATATGTCTTGGTTTGTATGTTTCTGGAGCATGCAAATTAGCATATGAGCCAATGTATACAAGGCCTGGAGTCTGAGCTGTGCCACTTCCTCATACTGAATATAAAGTAAAAAAAAGATATAACAAAAAACACAAACACTGTTAAACGTCTTAACCTGAGCTGTACAGCTTCCTGTCAGAGAATTACAAACGAGTCAAGATGAAAAATGTCAAAGCATGATGTTCTGTCACACATGGTCACTTGATTAAAGGTTGCATTGGATATAAAACCAGTCTTAAGTTTAAAAACAGAAAAAAATAAATAAATAAATCATGGTAATAACAGTAGAGCTGCTCAGATAATTAAAGCAATTTTAAAGTCAAGCATCCATGACTTCTCTTTTAGTAATCTAGAAAATCTAAAACAGGAAAGTAGTACATACTGACATTGCAGTAGGTTTGTGGACCAAACACGAGCCTTTTTTTAAATTTCAAACACCAAATATAAAGGAAATGTTAATACTGTCTAGAATAGTACATAAGTGTGTAATTTGAGACTCAGCTCTAGTTTGCTCTGTCTCTTTCACACCTATTAGTCCAGCTTCTGAGTCCGGTTGAGGAATCTGATACTTTGGATTCGTTTCGTTATTTGGTTTGGTTTGTTTTCTCATTTTATGTAATTAAACAAACCAGCAATACAGCGATGGAAAAAAAGAAACAAAGAAAACACAAAGCCGGCTCTTGATGAACTTCTAGACAGTTATAGTTCAAAATATTTTTGTGTTTCACATCCAGAGTTTATTTTCTATTTTTGTTCACTGCTCCACATACTGAGAACACGCGGCATTCCCGCAGCACTACAGCTCTGTCCTTTGGCTCAGTTTAGCAGCTCACATCTGCAGTTAAAAGTGTCGCTCGCAACCCAAAACACACGAAACGGTTGGATCGGTTCGTACGATTGGGTCAAATCGCTTTCTCACTGCAATCAAACCGCACTAGAGTTCGACTGGAAGAGGACACGTACATGCACGGCTGCCAACTTGTGCACATGTAGATAAAAATCAGATACAAGTTAAGTATAACCCCAGCCTTATACAACTCAGATTAGAAACATTAAAATAATATGAATAAATGAATAAATGGAAGGCAACATGACACATTTCAGCGTAACTGCACGCAAATTATCCTTAAATGCAGTGTTAACAACTAAATTCTTCTTTATTTCATTAATACTGAGTGACTTATTACTTTTTTTCAGAGAAATCCCCAGGCACAGAAGTGTAAAGCATAAAATAGGACTTGTGACCCGAAACACTGGATCCGTGTCCGAATTTTATTTGGACATTTGTCCAATCTAGTACATCAGTGGAAAGATATATGTTGCGTAAAGAATCAGTAATCAGATCAGATTTTACTTTGTTCCCCCCAAGTGCCTGGATGTATTTTACAGCTTGAAGAACTGAAGCTGACCAACACCACAGATTTTGCATGTGAACACAGGACACAAATTGTGTTAAAGCAAGCAGTCATAACATCTACGTTTGGCATAACTCTGCAACAAAAAAATGTTTAAAAAAAAAAAAAAAAGGTCAGCTGTGAAGATTGTCGTCCTAACTATATACAAGGAAACATTAGATATCATTCTCCAAGGCCTTGGGGCTATATATTATAGAGTAGTAAATATGATTACACTGTATAGATAGATAGATAGATAGATAGATAGATAGATCCTTAGTATGACAGTGTTGATATCAGAAGTGCCAAAGTTGTTAACAAGAATATTCTAGCAGAGAGAGAGAGAATCCTGAATTTTATGACAAAAACCCAACGTTTGTGAATGTTGGTGAACGAGAGCTAAGTTTTGTTCCAGATGTGCTCTGAGAAAAAGTCAAAAACAGCGAGGCAAACGTTCATCATGAGCGCTACATAATAACTAGTAGCTTAACTGACCAAAGAAATGACAGTCCCGCCCACTTGTTTTCTATTGGCTCACAAAACCAAGACCCAGTTTAAATCTGCGAAGCCAAATTATCAACCACCAGAAACATGTCTTCCACGTCCCATGCCCTTTCCCCCTCATGAATTTTATTTGCACTTGGTCTGGCTGCTGATTTATTAGAGAAATTAAAAGAGCATAGTTTTCAGGTGTCTCCCACATCACCATAGAAAGAAGTGAAGCATAAATTTTGGCACCTTTGATGTAGGATATAAAAGTTCTTCCTGATTTGTGGGAAGCCTTGGTTATTTAGGCTGTATTTTTATTTCACTCCAGTTAGTACGTAAATTAGTCGTTATGTACATCAAATAAGACCGAAACTTGTGAATTCACAGGTCAAAGTTCACCGAGATAAAGATCCTGCTTCCCTTCAGCGAATTTGCTTCTCCGTTGAGGGAATTTTAATTGGGTTTTGGTCTGACTGCTGATTTATCCAAGAAAATTATTTTTAAAAAAGACGTACTTTTCAGGTGCCTCCCATACTGTCACAGAAACAAGTCAAGACATCATTAAAGCCAAAGCTAAACGAGAAATTTTGGCACCTCTGATTTAGGATATACCCTTAGTGATTTTTTTCTTTTAAAAAAAAAAAAAGGATCTGTTTGTCTTTATCCTTGTCTTTGACTAAAACAGAAATTAAATCCACTTCTGCCACGTGACTCCTTCGATGGCCCCGCCCATCACCAATTTGTAAACATGCCAGACATTTATAAACATGTTTGTAAACAAATCAAACCTCTACGTCACGTGACATTATTTTAAACCAGGTAAACACTTAAGATATTAGCTTTCCATTGGCCTACACTATATTCAACTCACAAGCTCACGTGGTTTACGCTTACTAAACACATACCAGAACACTGACTAGCTAGTTAACATGCTAATGTGTCAATTTATTAGCAGATTAATCCGATGTCAGTGATGATATTTATGTAACTAGTTAACTTAGTCATAACAGCTGTGTCAGTACTGCATGTTCAGATGGTGGCCGCATCCCAAATGGCTCCCTCCTTTGTCAAGTGCACTACGTAGAATGCAAATGCGATCCTTTCGCACCCTTTGTAGGGCACGAATCAAGGGAGTACGCAGTCGATTGGGATTGGGCCAATAACGCGGCTAAAAGCAAACAACATGTCGAAAACGACTTAAAATCGACGTGGTTAAAATCGAAAATCGTTAATAAATATACAAAAAAATATTTATACTCGATGTGGTTTGACAAGAAGCTAAAAATTTTTTTTTTGTTTACACACGACTGTATCTAAACCGATTTAATCACCTTAGATACGTCGAAAAAAACACCCGCCCCAACCCTAAACTGCTCCATATTGTCCATTAAGACTTCATAAAGTGTTAATAGCTGTTATTTTACAGCGCTGTGTAGTGCACTACGATCACATGGAGCCATTTGGGACTGAGCCACCACACAACCCCGAGCCGCTTCGTCCTTTTGTGTTCGGCAATAAATTACCACAGCTAACTGCTAGCTGAAAAACCGGAAATATTTACCTGTCAATAGACGGGTTGACCGCCGCCTCCATGAGGATGAACCGGGTTTTTTTTATTTTATTTTATTTGAGCGGTTTCGGTTTTTTTGTGTGCGAGCTCAGTTTTATTGTCATTCACCGCTAGAGTCCAAGAAGCAAATGGCGCCTTTCGGTTTCCGCCCTCGGAGGTTTTAAATAGCAGTCTCGTTTGGGCCTATCACGTCACAGTCCCGCCCACCAGCTCCAAATTCCATTGGCTGACACGAGTGCCAATCAAACAATGATCACGCCTGCTTACACAATGGCGGAAGTTCGTCAGTAGTCGTTACTCAACTCAGGGTTGCCATCTAGAGCTTACACAGTAAACACAGCGCTTGGCTAAGGCTAGCACACGGTTCCCGTTCGGTTGATTTTGGGAAACATTTCATAACGTTCTGGGAACGTTCTCGTGGGAACTTTAAAACGAGATTCTCTTCTGGTTATATGACAACTGACCAGGAACGTTTGCTCTAGGTTGCTTTTAGGTACTGTTAATTTTTACTAACTACAAACTAATGTTCCTGAAACGTTCCCATAACGTTCTTTCATGGTCTCATACCAGGATATTCGCCAAATAGGAGTAAAAAAATAAAAAGATATTTTTGTAACTACAAACTAACGTTCCAGAAACGTTCTCATAACATTCTTTGATTGCCTCATACCAGGATATTCGCCAAATGTTTTTGTAACTACAAACTAACGTTCCTGAAATGTTCCCGTAATGTTCTTTCATTGTTTCATACCAGGATGTTTGCTGAATTGGTATTTTTGTAACCACAAACTAATGTCCGGGAAACATTCCCATAAAGTTCTTTCATAGTCTTGTGACAAGAAGTTCCCAGATAGGTATATTTGGAACTACAAACATTCCCGTTTGTATCAATATATTAACAGGTTTGTATAGGGATGGTTCAAAGATTGTTCTCTAAACCATCCCAGATTAATCCAAGGTTCCCATGAGGTTCAAATTATTTTAAGGGTTATCAGAACGTTAGGGAAATGTTCTCTGAACCCTAATGTGAAAGTTATATTTTTGTAAAGAAAACTTTCCTGGAAAATCCAAATAGGAACTTAAAAGGTCTGTTTCCAGACAAAAAACAAACATTCTCCGAATGTTCTGGGAGCCAATAATTAATTGGGTATGTGTGTTTTCGTAATACAGTTCCCATAATTTAATAATTAAACCTTTTTAAAATAGCTTAAATACTTTATAATTCTTTTATGGACATATAAGACAAGTAATTAAAAAAAAAAGGTCAGGTTTCTTCTTGAGTTTAACAAAAGAGTCAGGACAAGTTCCAGTCAAAAAGCTACAAAACACATACCTCTCTAGTACTAACTACCACATGCCTAGCATTTGTACCTACAGTCTCTGTTTTGTGCCTTTGCACCTACTCTAAGTGCTATATAAAATAACTCAGGAAGCTCATTACATCTATTACACGTCCAGAGTTAACGCTGCTCTGTGTTTAGTGACACCATGATACCTGGGTAAAAATACATACAGGAAAGAGCAAAAGAAACTGAAATTCACACCAGTCAGCATTGGTTTTCATATTTTTCTGCGATATTTTAATTGGTAGAGACTACAAAGTACAAAAAAAAAAGAAAAATCACAATGTACAGTGATATTTCAGTGGCTTAAAAATGAAGAAAAGTTGTAAGTGGAAACATTTTTTTTTTTATTTTGATAATTTACAAGAATAATAATTTTCACAATCTCACTAGTTGTATGTTTATATCATGTGCTGGAGTCATGAGGAAAAATGATCTTTTGTACTATTTTCTTTATGGTTGTGATATTTACACCTAATTTAAAAATCCTATCACTTACATAGTGCAAACACATAAAAACATCAGTTGTAGAGAAAATATCAGGACATGATGACAACAAGGAGAGAGTTATATATGTTATGAGTTAAGTTATACTCATACGTTATAAGTTGTATGAAGTACAATTAGCTCTATCGTCACTTGATTCACTTCACTGCACTATAAAACCCAAAAGGAAGCACAAAGAATTTATATTGTTGTTTGAAAAAATAAAGACCTTATAACAGACTATAAATAATGCATAACATGTCCATAAAGCAATGCTTGAGCATTTATGAGCATCTTATGCCATTATTCCCAAGATTACCAGAGAGAAGAGAGTCATTTCTAACTTCCTGACCATATCCGAGGAAAATGATGGCATTCCCGACTGGTTTTGTATTGTTCCCGCTGTCGCTGTGCCTTTACGTTGTATAAATGACTTATCGGCTACATGGAAGTTTGGTTAGTGGTCGATGCTAAGTGTTATAGCAGTGTTACTTTCGTTGTACGAAGCATTTTCTTAATAATTTACCAGCACATCTGAGTTAAATGTTTCTGATGGATATTCCAGATGGTTTTGTCTCATTTCCACTGTCATCATGTCTATATTGTCTATATAAAAGACTAAATCGTAAGCCTCCATTTTATTCCAACATATAATAAAACAGCCCTGCTCACTATTATGTGTTTAATACATACATATAACATAAACAGATTAAGAAAACATGTAATATGGTGGCATTTTCTATAAGGACACATTTATTTAACATTTATGGGAAAAGTCTCCAGTGTCAGCGCTTCGGTTAACAGTCAGATGTAAGTTTTTCTCCAAGGGAAACGATGTTGGATGTTTCATGTTGAAGTTTCTCAGTAACTAGCTGCATTTTGTGTCCTATTATCATCAAGATGAAACTGAGGGAACAGGAACGAACTTGTTTCATGGAGGTTCCTCGACAATAAATGTAACTACAAACAGATAAAAAGTATGATGTACAACGTAATCATTAGCAAGTTGCTGTGGTATGAGAGGAAGTGAAGTGAAACACTTCAGGACATGCTGTTATAGAAGAATATAACTTCTGTTCCCACCACGCTGTCACTGATTATTTTCCTATAACAGCACAATCCCAATTGTTTTATTCCTTATATATTTTATGAATTTTTACACCACATTCATAAAACCTATTGGCCCTGTGTGGTTACCTGCATGTTTGTCAAATTTATAAATTTAAAATGTATATCCTGAATTTATATATTTCTGTAAAGCTGCTTTGTGGCAATGTCCATTGTTAGAGGTGCTATACAAATAAAATTGCTGTTCATCTGCTTTACTGTTATTCTAAAGGGATGGGCATTTATAACAGTGTTATGAAGCTTCATTTCCTGTGGAACTCAAACTAATCCTCAATATAATAATATTCACTCTATAACCTCTTACAGGAATACTTCATAAGGTATACATAACTGTTTAGATCCACATTCATAATTTGTATTTTTAATTGTATTATTTGTTGAATAAAAATAATTTTTTTTTGTAAATGTTGATCTAAACATCATGAATACCCTAAAAAATGTATATGCATGATGTTATGAAGGTGCTATGTAGACACCCTTCATAAACATTTTATGTCATCTTGTGAATACTGGCATATTTATTCTATATTTCAAAGCCTATGCCTTCATGTGTTTGGCATTTTTTTCCCTACAGGTAGCAGTACACCATGCAACACATTATAATCGCCTTGCAATGAATTGTGCGTTCTGAGGTGTAGGTGGATTATACAGTGTGTTAAATACACATCATTACTTCGTTGATTTGGAGGTTTAGCTGTGGTCCTGAGCGTTACGATGGAAGCTGGTGTTCTGTAGCCGTAGAAACTCAGCGTACGGGCCATTCGTCTTCTGCAGCTCGTCATGGCTGCCCTGCTCCAGCACCTCTCCCCTCCTCAGGAACACCACTCTGTTGGCCATCTCCACGCCGCTCATCTTGTTGGTAATGAGCAGCACGGCGCGTCCATTCGACCTCTTCAGCAGTGCCTGCTGCACCTGCATTCAAAACAGTTCACTTTGTATTTAGTCCAATGGATTTCTGTGGTTAACAAACTTCCAGTAACGAGAAACGTGCTAGGTCTGCACTATTAGCAGCTATTATAAGCCCCTTTTTCCAGACTGGTTTCTATCATTAGTTTTCTTAATAATAACGTTTGGGAAGAAGCTTAAATTTGTAGTTTAATTTTGTTTTAATATATTTATATTTTATTTAATTTCCCAATTAATTAAGTAATTTAATTTTCTATGCTTGGAAATTACTTTTTCATACTTTTCCAGACTCTCCAAACCTGTGCAAGAACCCTACAGCCTCAATTCTTTTAAGCTGACAGTTTATGTCTATTTAATTTTTATTACCAGTATTTATTATTTTATTTATGATTACAGAAAAAAAATTACCACCCTGCATTATGTCAAGTGTTAATTATTTTTCTAATTACGTCCTTTTAATCTAAAATCTAAAGTTGAAGTCCAGAAATGTTTATATAATTTAATATAATATAATATAATATAATAAGCTTTTGAAGCTTTATATATTCTGAAGACATTTTGACACCTATCACTGTAGTTTCATCTCCTGACACCTTGATTTACCACTTCGAGACATCTAAGGCATGGTATTAAGGCCTTTCCGAGTCCTAGAGTTCAACCGAGTACTAAAAACAACCATGAAGCTACAAGCTTAAGTAGAATATAGAGATGTATGTTACCACATGCTCGCTCTCAGCATCCAGTTCACTCGTGAAATCATCTAGAATGAGGACCTGTGGATTCCGGATCAGGGCTCTCGCTATGGCTATTCGCTGCTTCTGCCCTCCGGACACTTTACCTCCCTTTTCTCCGGCATCTAGCAAATACAGAGCAATGTATAAATAATGACATCTGAATATTAGTATATACAGGTTTAATTGTATATCATGGCAAAAATAATTTCAAATGGTTATTTTACACTTGTATAGTTTATCCAGAAAAAAGTCTCCTCTGTGATAAAACTGTTACAGATCAAGATATGATTCCACTATTGGATAAAAATTTATAGAAAATTTCAGTAATGATTGTGGCTATGCAAATATTAAGTCTGAGATTTTGTGTGACTCTGGCTTTCATTAATATAGCCAGTTCAATCAGGGGTCCAGTGAAGACAATATGGAGATGAAGTAATAATAAAAATTGATATTAAAATGAACCACTGAGTCCATCAAAATACAGTAAGGAAAATTGGGCTGAAATTTCTCATCAGTGGAGAGGAAACAGGAATCAGACAGTATAGTTTTAAGCATACTGAATTGATAAACATCTCATCCTCTTCCACTCACCTGTGTCGTAGCCGTCTGGAAAGTCACTGATGAATTTGTGAGCGTTGGCCAGTTTAGCAGCAGCGTACATCTCTTCATCAGTGGCGTCTGCTTTCCCGTATTTGATGTTCTCTCTGATGGAGCGGGCGAACAGTACGGGCTCCTGGGCAACCACGCTGATCTGAAGAGCAGGAGACAAAACAACTAGTGTAAGAAGAGAGACTGGAAAATGAAGAACACTTACATTATACATCCTAAATAATCGCAGATGAATGGAAGGAATGGAACATCTGGCTACAGTGCTCAAATCAGACTGTTACTGAATTTAATTTTCTTTAGATATGGAGGGATTTTGTGTAAAAAGATTTACTAGTTAAACAAGAGAAACTCAGACTGATGTGTTAAATACCCCATAGTTTGGCTTTACACATATGATCAGGTGCTAAAATTGTGTTGTGTATTTAAAAAATAATAATAATGAAGCCATGTATGCTATTACCTTCTCATGCAGATATTGATCCTTGTAGCTCTGCAGCGGCTGCTCGTCCAGAAAGATCTCTCCATCCTGGGGCTGGTAAAACCTCTCAAGCAGTCTGACTATGGTGCTTTTTCCGCTATCAGCTGGACCTACCAGAGCGGTAACCTCTCCCGGCTTCAGCTCCAGAGAAACACCCTAGACAAGTTGAAAAAATATTAGTCAAGGCCACGGGACTTGGTCTTACATCAGATGCAAAGACCATGTCAGATTCTCGATTCTGATTGGTCAGAAGGTGTTCATTATTTTTCTGTAACAGCAGCTCTGACAGTAGTTCCAGCTGAAAGGCAAATCACAGGTTTATATTAATATGCTCTAATACATTCCTAAATATCATTTTTATAGTAACAAAGTATATAGGGAATTGTGTGAACACACCTCTCATGTTACTGAGAAACAACAATGCATAAACTCCTCTATAACAAAGACTTTCTCCTGTCTGAAAACTTATTTAAAGTTATAGCTTTACCACTGCCTGTTACAAGACACTGACACCGGAGACTCTTCCCAAAACATGTGCAGAAAACATCACCATATCAATAATTATACGTTTTTTTAATCTGCATATGTGAAAAGTTCCTGTCTATGAGCTATAGAATGATAACATATTAGCAGGAGTGCATTAATACAAACCTGTGGTGTGCAGCTGCACTACTTTCAGAGCTGCTGTTTATAGAAAATTAATCGACACCAATCTGACCAATCAGAATTGAGAATTGTATTGATGATAGAGATGACCATCAGTCCTAAGAGGAGTAAAGGAGGCGATACATGAAGCAGGAGCTACTGAAATTGAAAGGAGAGGAACTAATATACCGCTTATCACCATTCACTTTCAAGGTCGTCTAGCATCTGCCTGTTTCACACCCTTTCACCTCCATGCCATCATGTGCCCCCAGTGAGCTTCATGATAAATGTGAACCATACAGAGAGACGATTAAATGCAGGTGAAGGTCCTCAGATATCCGGTTTTCAGTACTCACTTTTAGAACATTCTCGCCTGGCCTCTTCGGATATGCAAAAGTGACGTTGTTGAAGCGCACGTGACCCCTGAGTGTCTTGGGAGCTAAGGAACCTTCAGGAGGAATATCAGGCTTCCGGTCCACGTACTCAAAGATCTTCTCTGAGGCGCCAACGGCTTTTTTCACTCGAGGGTAATAGGACATCAGAGCCTGCGAAAATGTTTACAGAATAGTATAATGAGCTAAAACGCAATCTAATTGAAATAAGAAAACAGTCCTGAAACGTAACTCAACACCAGCTTTACCTCGACAGCATGACTGAACTGAAGCTCATACAGCACAAAAGACACCAGATCACCACTAGTGACATCATTTCCTGCCACCAGCTGGCCTCCATAGTACAGGATGCTAACTTTCAAGGCCAGGCTGGACATCTGATTGATAAGAAGGATTTTTTAGATGCTTGTTATAAAAAATTATGTGCATTACACAACAGTTTTATACAGTGTATAATTTTCTTTAAATGTAGTTTTATTTATTAAACCTTTATTTAACCAGGATAGAGACCAAAATCTCTTTTACAAGCATTTTTACAAGCATAAATGTTATTATTTTTTTAAATGGTACCTTATTATATATTTTTTTAATTAATATTTCGTTAAACCTGCCACCACACCCCCAATTTTCAAGGCAATAAGGTTTTTATTAGAAATAAATAAAGCTACAAATTTATGGCCTGTTAAATCCACTCTTAAGAACTGAAGAGTAAAAAAACAGAAGGGAAGAAAAGGTAGAGAAGGGAAAAAATTTAAATAAACTAAGATTAAAATAAACAGAAGAAAATGTAAAATAATTGAAAAAATATAAAAAAGGAAAGAAAACAGGAAAAAAATATTATGCATGAGTACACCAACAAATCAAACACAATTTGACACCAATAAAGAGCAAATACTTGGAAGAAAAAAAGCAAAACTTTAAAAAATATGTTTAAAAGCAATATTTAGATTTGTCTATAAGTCTTACGCTGTTGGTCCAGGTTGATGCCGCATAACCAGCCGCTTCCACTTTGTTGAGCGAGTAGGTGTGCTCCAAGCACTTCTTGTATCTCTCCGACTCGCCGTCCTCGTTGGCGAAGCTTTTCACTGTTTTGATGGCGGAGAACGTCTCAGTGGCAACGCTGTTCGATTTGGCAAGAGACTCCTGCACTTTGACTGCATGTGTCTGGGAGAAAACCATCAATAATGATGAGTGACTCATAAAGTGACTGTGCACCAGAACAGTGACACATGCTAGTTTGCATCATCAGAGCTAGCATTTGATGAGGATGAGGAATAAAGCTGTTGTGCGTTAGTCTTAGCTAATGTTTTAGGCACTAATTTATGATCATGAAATAAAAACCAGTGCGTAATTTGAAACAGATGTGATCTTCTTTTTCTCTAAATTTTACTTCCATAATTTAAGTTCATTGAAGAGTTTATAACTTTCTACTAACTTGAGCGAAGAAGCTTTTGAAGCAGGGGATACGGGGGTTTTACTGTAGTTGCATTTCTACTTAAGAGAAGAATTTGAATATTTGTAACACCTCTGCTGAACTAGTTTTGTTTTTCAAAACAGAGATATCTAAAAAAGGTCACAAAAAAGCACCATTTTTGCTCTCTATATTGTTTGCTAATCAAAAGCAATCACTTCAGTCAGATAGCGCAGATTTCAGACCAACCTGGTAGAACCTTCCGGAGAACTCCGGGACGATCCAAATGACGGGAAGGCCGAGGATGGTGAAGATGGACAGGCGTACGGAGAGGAGCATCATGGAGCTGTAGAGGAAGACTAAACGCATGGTGTACCACATGAGCAGGCTGAGCTCTTCGCTCAGGGACTCGCTCATGTCGTTGGTGTCTTTGGTGATTCGGGACACAAGTTCACCTGAGGAGCAACACAAACACATCAGCACTCCCACTGTACCCTGAAACGCGGCTGATATTACTGTGCTGATATAACTATATACCACGATAAGGAAATCTGAAATAGTTATATTGTTAACATTGCAGTGTATTGCAAGGGCTGGGTGATATGATGATAAAATATCATGATAAATTATGTCACAGTATACTTTTCTGAGATATCGTGGATATTGTGATATCTTTTTATTCCATTTTTTTAAACATGTTTTTTCATAATTACAAACTGGCTGGATGCAGGTGGTGTGATGTTCAAATTCTGTACTTAATTTTGTACTTAAAATTATATTTTTAAAAAGTAAATCTTTCTTATTCAGTGTAAAATATTTAAATAAAATGTTATTTTTTTTATATAAAATTGTAAATTTAAAATATATATATATTATGCATTTGTTTATTAAAAACTTATTAATAATGAGTAATTTATAAATTAATAATTAATAAATGAAAATCATAGAAATGCCTTCACAAATCATGATCATATTTTGTCATAACAAGTCCTAATGAGTCACTTAACATCTACCAAGTTAATTAATTTCCGAGATTTAAGACATTAATTAGCTTAACTTAGACTAAACTGGAATGGTGTCCAAACTTTTGCACAGGCCATAATTTTTGTAATTTTTTAATCTTATTTATTTTGTGAAGTTAATCAAATATATAGTAAAGTGTTTAAAATAGCTCGCTGCAGAGGTTGCGTTCACTTCAAAAATCAACAAAACATGTGATCTGGCCAGGGGTGCCAATTTTTTTGCACACAACTGTATGCATGAAATAAAATTAAGTGAATTTTTTTTCTGCTAAACTATTCCTTTCATAGCTCTAATACGCATGCAAGTTTGTTACCTGAGGAAGCTTTATCGAAGAAGGCGATTTCCTGCTTCAGCACACACTCGAACACCTGACTCTGGATGGCTGTGTGTATGAGGCTCATGGTGGTGTTGTAGATGAGGTCACACACAAACTCAAACACGGTGCTGTGAGGAAAAACACAATGTGTAATGAGTCAGTGTGTAATAGAAATCACACACATTATGAGAAAAAGAGATTCCGGCTTCCATTCTGAAGCAAAATGTGAGGCTTTAGCTTTTTATTCGCTTAAAAAACTGTCAGCTGAAATGATCAAATATAACGTCAATGGCAGTAAAAACTAAATGACAGGGGTTAAACTGATATTTGTTAAGTTCATAGTTTTACCTCATGACAGTCAGGATCGACATGATTTTGATGGCGTTAGCAAAAGCATCAGGTTCGTCCTCCTTCAGTATCCAGTCGGTGATTTTACCCGTGTAATGCGGAATAGCCATCTCACCTGAGAATTGTATAAATTAGCTGATGTTAGTTAATATATTACAGATAAATGTAATATTATCAATGATCAATTCTTAGATGAACTTTTTTAAACATATGGATTTTTTTACATTGTATTACAGTTTACCCACTACTGGCAATTAAATAAGGACAAAAAATTAACATGTTCCAAAAAAAAAAACCTTCATCCTCCAATCTTTGTCTTACAGTTGATATTACACTATAATGTTAGTAATATCAACTGTAACATAAATCAATGTTGTGTGCCACAAGTGCCTCTCTAGAGTGATCCAGAATGATCTGGCACTTTACTTAGATTTTATATTTAGGATTTAACTTGTATCCATTTCTTTAATTTAAAAAAAAAAATGCAGTGTACACTGCGGTTTTGCATATAAAAAGTCCAATGATCCAATCATTAATAATAAAAAAATAAACACTTTTTGCTCTAAATTACACATCATAGATGAAAATGATAACTAGTTTTCTGGTTTAAAAACAGGAAGGAATCATATCGGAAAGTTATAACAGAGAGAGTTAAATGTATAACCGTAAATAATTAACATTAAATGTGACATACACACACACATATGTATATATATATTTAGTGGATGTACACTAATATATTTATATTTAGTGGATATATATCCGTGTGTGGAGGTTCCAGGTGTTAAGAAAATTCAAGGTCTGCTTAAAGAAACAAAAAGTGAAAGAAAACAAACACGAACAGTTTATAAAATCCCAGGGATTTCCCAACGCTCATTTAACATCACCACCACATAAACACCACCTCCTCCACCACCGCTGTGAATAAGTGAAACCGAAAGCAACAGCAGTTACATTCTGCCTCGTTTTCCATTTCATTACAGACCAAAGTTTGTAACTCAATAACACACAGCAACATAAAACACAAGGTAGCAGTTTATTACCGAGAGAGGAAGCGACTACGAACAGGAGGACCGCCGTGAACCGACGCTTGTACGGCTTCACGTATCCCAGCAGCCTCTGCACAGAGGCCTGGCCTTTCTCCTTGGGTTTGACCTTCGTCGTTGGGAGGATGGAGGGCACGTAGCGTTCCCACAGCAGCAGTGAGAGAGCCGAAACAGCGTAGCACTGAAGCAGCTAAAAAGAAAATAGAAACAGTTTACTATCTGTACCACGTGATAGATATCAGCATTCTACTTAAATATACATTAAATATCACAATACTTCACAATACTGTACACTTTTTCTAAACTATTCATTGTATGTTTTTTTACATGAAATATTGTCACCATATTAACAGCAAATGTAAATATGGTGACATTATTTCATGTAAAAAAACATACAATGAATAGTTTAGAAAAGGTGTATTGCGATTTAATTTGCCACAATATTAAAATTATATCTTGTTTTACCATAGTGCTGTTGAATTCTCGATTCTGATTGGTCAGAAGCTGTTGATTAATATTCTAAAGCAGTAGGTCTTATAACAGGTTTATATTAATGCACTCTTTATAATATATTACTGTTTCTATGGTAACAAGTTACACAGGGACTTGTATGGCGGACACTCCACACAAATAGATTAAAAAAAAAAAAAAAAAGTCAACCGGTCTGGGAGGAGACATTTATTTAGCATTTATGGAAGGAGTCTCCAATGTCAGTGCTTTGAACAGTCAGAGGTAATGCTGTAACGTTTAGACTTCTGACACAGGAAAGTCTTCAGGACAGAGTTTATGCTTTCTGGTTTCCTCAGTAACATGACAAGCAACACTGTAAACTTTCCACAACATTATATGTAACAATTAATGGATAAAAAGTACAACATGTCATTGCTTACATAAATAAAAATCATTATTGCTGCCAAATTGCTGTGGCATAAGAGGACGTGATGTTATAGGAAAATAATCAACCTTGGGGTGGTAACTGTAACTCCGCTTCATCACACCACCCTGTCGTGGATTATTTTCCTGTAACAGCACACCCCCCAAGCAGTTTATTACCTACATATTGCCCCAGCCCTTAGCTGTTAGCACTACATCAGTCTTACATTACACTCAAGGTTAGATAATATTATCATGAATAGTTAAATATCATCCTCATACTTATTTGGATAAGATCATTTTTGATAAGATCAAACATCATAGACCTGTACAAACTACGCCCCCTCCCCCCCACCCTCACTCACTCCTTGCCAGGTGTGCCAGCCCCAGGTGAGCTCCAGCGTTGACCAGCCGCATGCCCACAGCAGTGAGACGTACACCGGATAGACCAAACTGTGCACAGCCATGGTCTGGACTACATTATTGCTCTTCATCCACGCCGGGCTTGACGGGTAGAGAAAGGTGACAAGGAAAAGGACAGTGAACCTCAGCAGTCCTCCAACCCAGAGAGTGGTAAATGAATGAGGAATGAGCAGAGGTGAGAGCCGAGTCGCCCCAAACGTCGCCACCACACACACATCCACACACAGGAGCAGGATGACAATCAGATACGCCGCCATCTTGGCCTTCATTCCCAAATACACTGCAGAAATAAAAGGGGAATAAATAAGAACAGATTGCTAACAAAAAAAAAGCAGCCCCAGTAACGTCAATAATGAATACCTTTTTTAAAAATCCCCAATTTTCAAATTTAGAATTTAAAATACAGGTTTATAATGCTAGTTTGTGTTTATGTATGTAGTGTATGTTTCGTTTATGTATAAACTGTATTCCTTATATGTTTGAGTTCAGTATGTTAGTATGCAAGTATGTTGAAGCAAGAATATTAGCATGTAGGTCTGTTTAAGTTAATATGGTAGGACATGAGTATGTTGATGTTGCTGCTTTGTGACAATGGCCATTGTTAAAAGCGCTATACAAATAAAACTGAATTGAAAATTGAATTGATGTAAGTAAGTTAGCATTAGTGTATTAGAATGTAGGTATGTCATATTTACCTCTACATACTAACATACCCCAGCAAACTAACATACTAACATATTTACCTCAATATACTTACATACTAACATACTTACCTCAACATAATTACTAACATATTTACCTCAACATATGTACATGCTAACATATTTACCTCAACATATGTTCATGCTAACATATTTACCTCAACATAATTACTAACATATTTACCTCAACATATGTACATGCTAACATATTTACCTCAACATAATTACTAACATATTTACCTCAACATACTTACTAACATATTTACCTCAACATACTTACTAACATATTTACCGCAACATACTTACTAACATCTTTACCTCAACATACTTACTAACATATTTACCTCAACATATGTTCATGCTAACATATTTACCGCAACATACTTACTAACATCTTTACCTCAACATACTTACTAACATATTTATCTCAACTTACTTACTAACATATTTATGTCAACATACTTACTAACATATTTATCTCAACATATGTTCATGCTAACATATTTACCTCAACTTACTTACTAACATATTTATGTCAACTTACTTACTAACATATTTACCTCAACATACTTACTAACATATTTATCTCAACTTACTTACTAACATATTTATGTCAACATACTTACTAACATATTTATGTCAACTTACTTACTAACATATTTACCTCAACATACTTACTAACATATTTACCTCAACATATGTACATGCTAACATATTTATCTCAATAACCATAAGTAACCAGGTATGTTAGTACGTTAGTATGATGAGATAAATGATGATGAGATGTTATCATTTTGCATGATGTTATCTGGTTCCCATAAGCTCTCATTATTTAGCTCCAGTATGTATAAATTAAAACGTGGACACCAGACATGTGTTCTCTAATCAAATATCTCTGAGGTAAGCTGAATATTTTTGTATATCTGGAAATAACATATCTGGAAATTTTTTGTAAAGTATTTATTTTTCTATAATTAATGCACAATAATAAATTATTACACGCAGATGCTTTCACTTTCACTGCTTATTTCTTATTATTGTATACCACACTCCTAACACCATCTGTAGGAAATATGTCTATAATCAGAATTTAAACTTTCTTTTATAATCAAATAATCAAACTGCCTTTTTAAAATGTTATAATTCAAGTAAGAATAAAGCTTAAAATCATACTTACACTGTGAGACGCGTTTTACGGCGTTAATAATGTCTAGTAATGCCCTTGCTTAACTTCCTGTGCTCCCTTCGATCGCCAGGAATAAAAATAACAAAATAAAAAATACAACTAAGGAGCTAAAATCGTTTTAGAAGCGATTTTGAGTGCAGAAAGATAAATGTGTCTTATCTACACACACACCAAACACGAAGTGAACAACCACAGGAAAAAAAGATTAAAAAAAAAAAAAAGACCTGGGCCGAATCCAGAATCACCAAGTGCTCCCTAGGTAACGTCACTACAGATGATATAAAATAAAGGCTTCTTGCGCTCGCGCTAGTGCACTACGCATTCGGTAGAGGAGCCATTAGGGATCGAGCCTTAACCAACCTTGTAGGTGAAACCGAAAGTAACTGAAATGGGGAAAACCCACTGTAATAAAACATATAAAGACACGAAACAAGACTTACATGAAGACTTACAGGAAGATTACATGTTCCAAAATGGTCGACTACCAAGCAAAAAGCATTTAAAAAGACTCCAAAATGGGCTCTGACGTTGTAAACTGTTCCACACAAAAATGCCTCAAATCCTCGACCAATCAGATGGGGCAGGAAAGAAATGGCGCCATCTCGTGGCCCGTACGTGCATAACGTCTGTCAGTGGTTGCCAGATTGCACGATTTCCCCGCCAAACTTGGCAGCTTTACAGCACTATACGGCTAAAAGTGTGTGGACACCTGACCATCACACCCATACGTGGCCCATACTTCCACAAACTATTCCCACAAACTTGGAAACACACAATTGTGTGGAGCAGGAGTGCTCACACTTCTATGACAAGAGATCTACTTTTACATAGTATTATTATTATTATTATTATGGTAAGATCCACCATGTAAAATATGCACATACACACTAAATTTGATTGAGAAATTATTTTGTTTTTATTCAAATAATGTTATGCAATCAATTTTCATTCAAAGAAATGGCAAAACTAATTTACAGTAGAGGGGGCATGGTTGAGCATCAGCGGTGGACAGAGAGGACAAATCGGCACGTAACGTATGATGATACTCACCTGTGTGTTATTACCGCCAGTCTACTTATTTGTGCCTCTGTAACTGCCGTAACCAGAGAGAAAGAGTGCAATATAGTTGGTGGAGCTTGCGAGACACTCACGCCCACACGCCGTGAAGTGTGAACTTGAACTTGATGGAATGAAAGCTGCGAGTCTGGGATGGACCTGTTTCGGTTGAGTTGTTTTGGGTTTGTTGAGTATTTGAAAGTGCGCTGAAAAGCGTGAGCTGAATAAACACAAGCCCGGAGCTCAGCAAAAATTCCAGGAAAAAAAATCCTGCAACTAAGAGGCCCAAATCTGTCCCAGCATGACAATGCTCCAGTGCACAAAGCGAGCTCCATGAAGACATGGTTTGCAGAGAGCCCCGACCTCAACCCCACTGAACACCTTTGGGATGAACTGGAACTGGAGCCTCCTCGCCCAACATTAGTGCCTGACCTCACTAATGCTCTTGTGACTGAATGAACACAAATCACACAGCCACACACCAAAATCTAGTCGAAAGCCTTCCCAGAAGAGTGGAGGTTAATAAAACAGCAAAGGAACTGGGGGACTAAATGTGGAATGAGAGGTTCAAAAAGCATATGAGTGTGATGGTCAGGTGACCACAACCTTTTGGCATATAGTGTAGCCTAATATCACTAACATTAGCTAACATAGCTAGCCAGCTAATACACAAAATAGCTTCCTCTCACATACTCTTTGACAATTTACTATATATGAGGTGGCCCTGGAAAACCTGGAAGTAACTGAATTCTGGAAAACAATCAAAAATAATGAAGGGTTTGGTTTTAAACCAGAATTTTTTGTCAGTAACATACAGTGACATCCCTATTTTCAGAAAACATAATTATATTTTGCCAAAATGACATGGGAATTTTTTTTAAGCTAACTTTCTAATCTTGCCTTGGCTCCCATTGTTGTGTAAGGAGCCAGTATAACAAATGCGGTGGTAATAAACGGTCAGACTGCTTTTCTCATGATTTGATTATGTTGTTTATGTTGTAATCAGACACCAGCTGTCAATCAAATTTTAAAAAGAGTGTTTACACACTGTACGAATGAGCAAAGCTTTGAAAATATTTATGAAAAAACATAAACATTGGATGCTAGCTAGCTTAGCACATAGGATCTGTGGATAAAGGTTTATTCATGCTTCCAATATTATCTAATCATTCTGTAATCTCAGGCCGTGATTGGTCCACAGAAATGATTTAGTGACATCACAAACTGAGCTCATACTGTACACTCACCCAACCATTTTATGCATTGCGCTGCTGCCACAAGACTGAATGACTGGATAAATGTAAAAAAGTGTACAGGTGTTCCTATTAAAGAGGACAATGAGTCTATGTAATGCTTGCTAAATTAGTTTTATCCAGAAGTATAGAGAAATTTATGCAGTAGTAACAAATTCTACACAAAAAACAGATCTATAGGCCTATAATCTGCAGAAATCTATATAAACTCTCCAAAAGGATTTAGCCTTTTAAATAGCACTTTTTATTTTATGGGTACTTATACAGTAAGGAAAAAGATGTACTGTAGATAAACCAAACAAAACTGTGGAATTGTAATACTTTTCCCCCCACATTTTGTGTTCTAGAGTCTAAGGCTGAGAAATGTTGGCTGATTTGGATGTGGATGTGGTTTAGTGTGGATATGTGGATAACAAGCCTTTTCAGACTTCCTGAAATACAAATCTTTTATACAAAGTCAGATTCCAGCAGTAAAAGAAAACACATTCAGGTCTGCAACCTAGCCACAATACACACACATACACACTCACACTCCTATTCTTTTCCACACAGTGACAGGAAGTAGTCCAGATATCTGCAGAAAAAGAATGAGAGAATAAATCAAGGAGGCGTGGACTTAACGGTTCACACGGCTCAGTGTATTTTTAAATAGGGTCTAAGAGGGGAGACCCAAAGATTCAAAAAGGTACACAGACTTGTCACTGAAGGAAAAGTTCTGCACAGAGAGAGGGATTCCTTGTGATTGGCATTTCGGAGAACCCGAGTGTGTAAAATAGTCAGAAAGAAGAAAGAGAAGAACAATTCGGGGCTGAACATTTACTATGGTCCTGGTGGAGGGTCTGATCATCATGCTATGGCCCCTCAGCAGTTTATGTCATGGTGAGTCCAGATCAGCTTGATGGACGGACGGATGGATGGATGAATGGAAGGAAAGATAGATGAACAGAAGAAGTGATACAGATAGATGGATAAATAGACAGATGAATATGATGAATGGATGGATGAAAGGAACAAGTGTATGTACAGTACTGTGTAAAAGTATTAGGCACATGCAAAGAAATGGTGTAGAGCAAAGATGCCTTCAAAAATGACGAAATTAAATGTTTCTACATTTAAAAAAATACTATAAAGAGCAATAAACAGTAATAAATGAAACAAAGTCAATTTGGTGTGATGACGCTTTGCTTTAATAATAAGAGTAGTTTCAGGTACAATGTGTGCAGTTTTATAAGGAAATGAGCTGTAAGTGTTACTGAGCATCTTGCAGAAGCAGCCACAGTTCTTCTGGAGACTTTGACTGACGCACTTGCTTGTTATTTTTCCAGCGAAACCCAGCAGCTTTCATTATATGTCTCTTACGTAATATGCTGCTTTCTTTACTGACATACAAACAATTTTTCTGTAACATTTAATTTTGTGTTGGAAAACTAATGTTTGGAAATCTAAAATGTTTTTGTACTGACTTGATAATGTAGAAGTCATAAAATAAAAATCTATAAAAAGTTTGTACTAAAAAAAAAATAAGGTGCCTAAGACTTCTGCACAGTACTGCATGTATGTATGGATGTATAACTGGAAGAGATCAAAATAGGATAGCTGAATAAATGGATCAATAGATGAATGAGTAAGACAGATGGATAGATGCATGGATGAATAGATGAACAGAAGAATGGACAAAAGCACAGATGCATGGATGAATGAATATAACAATTAAATGGACAGATGCAGAGAAAGACTGATGCATGAATAGATGGATGGATGAATGTATAGATCCCTCTATGGATGGAATGGGGTAAATATACAGAAGAACAGAATGGATGAATGACAAGATGGATGATAGATGGACAAATGAATAGAAAGAAGGATGCATCAACAGATAGGGATGGATGGATAGATGGATGCACAGATGAAATGGGTGGAAGGATGGATTGATGAATAGATATACGAATGAAATGAATGGTGGATGGAATGAACAAGAAATGGATAGAGGAAATGATGAATGGATGGATGGATAGATGAACTGATGATGCTTGTTGTGGCCTCCTTCTTTATGAGCTCATAATTCTACTCCTTAATACTCTTTAATTATTGACAGCCAAGCTAAGGTTTGTCCAAGATGCTTATTTTGCTTATTTTGATGCCTATTTTGATTTTGAAAACAATTAAAAGCACTGTATAACCTGACAAATAGTCTGTTTTCTGAAATATGACCATTTATATATCAATTTATTTGATTTGAATTTAGGTTAGCCATTTGTAATAGTTTAGAGCACTTTTAACTCAAGAATCCCCCAGCAGCCCCTCCACTGACCAGCACTTGAACCCAAACAGCTTGCACCCGAGACCCACGTCCTGGTTAAAAAGCTCTTGTGTAGTCTTTAAGAACAAACACAAAAATGTGGTTTTAAAGAAATTTCATTTTGAAGCATCTATATGAACCCAGGCAATTTAATAAAATTTCTTTTTTTTATTATAAAATACAAAGTGTACAAAACAGCTGTTTTAATTTGACGGTCTTTGTAATTTTGCTTTGGAAAATAACATTACCTTGTAGCCTTGTTCAAAATGCATGCATCATTAAAGAGAGTTCTTGACATTGACATTTTATTAGACCTGCACAGCCAAAAATATACAAATTCACTTGAAAGTGCTTTAACTGAAGGATTGAATGATTAGTGTTTTTTTTATTTGTAATCTACAGTAGAACGGTCCTGGTTTTTCGTTGTTGTGGTCTGTACAAGACTTGTCCGTTCATTGTCCTCCACACCTGTTAGCCTATTGTTCCTCTCCATTACGTTCATCATCACCACGGTGTTGCCCTTCAACTCTGACCCACTCCCACTCCACTCCATTTCCTGTTGCTCTACACCTCTTCCTGGTTCACCTTTCCTGTTTGTGTCAGAGACCGAGTTTCCTGTTTCCCCTCTGTCTCAGGCCAAGGACACGCCTTTCAGGCCTTTGTGGTGTTTGACCCTCTTTTTGAGCTACAGATTTTTGCTTAGATATTCACTTCTGCTTCTGTTTTTACTGTTTGAACAGGGCAGAAAATAAAATGTTAATACATATATAGTTGTAGTAGGGTTAAAAATTCTAGTAAACACTACAATTACTAGTAAGTAGTAATCATAGTAGCACCAGTAGTATTAGTTATAGTAATATTATTGTAGGAGTGTCAGGAGTAGTAGCTACAGTAGTATTCGCTGTTGTAATAGCAGAAGTACCAGTAGATAAAGTAGGAGTATTAATAGTACTAGTAACCACAGTAATAGTAGCACGAACAGTAGTAGTAGTATAGCAATGTTAGCTGTGGTAGTACCAAGAGTAGTAGTTATAGTAGTATTAGCTGTAATAGTATCAGGAATAGCAGGAGCAATGATTGTAGTATGTAGTATTAGTACTAGCTGTAGTAGTAGCAGAAGTAGCTATAAGTAAAATAGTAGTATTAGCAGAGTAGTACTATTAATAGTACTAATAACCACAACAGCAGTAGTAGTAGTGGTAGTAGTACAAGCAGTAGTTGCAAATATATTAAAAGCAGGAGTAGTAATTATAGTAATATTAGCAGTAGTAGTAGCTGGAGTAGTGGTTATAGTAATATTAGATGTAGTAGTAGTAGTAGTAGAAGAAGTAGTAGTTATAGTAATATGAGCTGCAGGAGTAGCAGGAGTAGCAGGAGTAGTTGTAATATTAGCTGTAGTAGTAGGTGTAGTAATTAGGTATTATTCATTGGTAAAGTCGGCTATATTTTGTTTAGCTGATTTCCCTTCGATTTGCTCTCTTTAAAGCATCACCAGGAGATCCATGGAGCAGCTGTCCAGCAGATAAAATGTGCAAAGTCAAGTTTGCAAATGGCGTGTGTGATAAGGAATGCTCTGGCTCCCAATGCCTGAAAGACGGCTTCGACTGCCTTAAGCCCAAAGAATCCTGCAAGTAATAATCTGATAATAATCTGTGTCTGTTATGTGTGAATATCAAAAATATTCTTACTGGTCTGTTTGTATATAGATCCAAAGGTCTGGATCCAAGACCAAGAATTTCATCTATTATGCAATAACCCAAAAAAAAAAAAGTTTAGCCTAAGGAGAGAGAAATCTGAACTGACCTTCTCGGCCTGTTGCTACCGGGAGAAGTGTAAGGAAAGTAAACAAATGAATAAAAGAACAAATCAACCAAAAATGAAATTATGTAGAATAAAAAAGGTCTTGGAAGTGGACTTTTGAACTCAACTGCACATACACAAAGAATTAGCTAAACTACCATTTTTAATGTCTCTTTTCTTACAGTTCCGGTTACATTCAGTACTGCCGTGACCACTTCGACAACACGCACTGCGAGAACGGCTGCAACACTGCCCCCTGTGGGTGGGATGGTTCAGACTGTATAAAAAACTATAAAAACCAGCATCCCAACTGGGCCAAAGGAACGCTGATTCTGCATACAGCAATTCCTTTCCAGAAAGCACCGCTGCAGAACAGTTCGTTACTTTGGGCTCTCAGCATCCTGCTCCAGACCAGCGTCAAACTGAGAGGGGTGGTGCCACTTCAGCCCAGTGCTGATTTCTTCACTATGGATGCACAGCAGCTGATTGATCTGCACCAGCAAGCACCTAACTACAAGAGCAACAGGTAACCGCATTATTTTCTTGCACGTGATGTTATGAGTGTGTATCTATAGGTAGATAGTGGTAGATCTGTAGTTAAGGTACAATGATAGTGTTTGTTCAAATCCCTCAAATGCCCTTGTTAGGTTCTTGGGTCCCAACTATTCTAGGGCCTTGACTTCTCACCCTTCAAGATGGATTAAAAAAAATTGCATGGTCCATTAATTCTGGTAATGGTGGCTCAGCAATTAAAGCAATAATTCAGCAAAAAAAATTTAGCTTCCTTATGCCATATATAGTAGATCAGGGAAGACAGCAAAATTTGGTGCTGACATACCTAAATCCATCATGACACATATATCATCACATGCTTGCCTTGTGGGAGGTGTGGTCCGAATTTTGAAAGTGTTCTTGTATGTTGAGAATGATTTGGATATAAGATTCTTAATTCTTCTAAGCTTCCTCTACTGTCTGAGGCTTAAAATTGAACTTTCCATTTAGTTTTCTAGCTTATGCTTATATTGAAAGCAAGTTACAATCCAAGCAGCACAATCCAGTCCAAGCGCTGAGCAATTGAGGGTCGAGGTCTGACTTATGTTTCCATTTCAACAGGCTTCGGACCGAAGGGTCTTGGTGAAGGTTCCAGAAGTAACTCTCTGAAAGTCCTGAACCTTAATTGCTAAGCTATGATTTGTTAACATCATCAAGACAGCAGAAAGGAATGATATACAAATGACCAATTAAGGAATTGTTACAAATTAACATCAGCATTAACAAGTAAATGATAAAGTCGTTCAGTCATTTGGTAACTTCAATCCATCTGTCCATTCTGCTTTAATACAGGTCATTATTGTTCCTTCAAGTGGATAACAGGCCATGCTCCCAGCTACCATTCTCTTGTTTTCCCTATGCATCGGAGGCAGCAGATTTCCTGAATGCTGTGCTGGAGTTGAACCATGCCCCAGCCCACATCAAGCCCGAGATCCAGGCACTCATCAGCATCCGGGGCATTAATAAGGAGATCACAGAGAGAGAATCTCCCATTGAGCACCCTGATGGTATATTCGACCATACAAGATATCTAAAGTTCTCACTTTCCATTTTTCATTTTCCAGCCTTGTTTCATTTGCATTTTCAAAAATATATCACAACACAGCCATGTAAGAATATTATAATAGTGATTATACCATAGCGAATGGTGTGAAAACCTCAGGGCCATCATAGCCATTCCTTCTCTTTTTCTGTCTCTTCCATGCTTAATAATACAGGTTCTCCTGCATGGCTGTGGCCAGTGGTTGGCATTGCAGTGGGCATTGGGGTAGCACTGGCCATAGTGGCGCTGGCAGTGCTGGTATGGATCTGGAGAAAACGGCAGAGGAGAGAACAAGGAGACAGAGTGCATCACAGATCTACAGCAACTGACAACAATGGTGACAGTAAAGACTGGACACAGTGCTCCTCTGAACAGAACAAAAGGAACGGAAGGATAGCAAGGGCAAAGGACAGAAATGGCATGAAGAAAAAGAAGAAAGGGAAGGATCTGGGAAAGAAGCGCAGGGAACCACTTGGAGAGGATGCCATTCGGATGAGGTGAGGCTACTTTTCACCTTTATCAGTATCTTTGACTGGTACGGTAAGCAAACTACTTTCTTGGGCCCTTTATTTCTCCTGATGTACAAAAAAATTTTTAAAAGTGCAGTGTAGAGCTTGTGCTAAAGGTCATGAGAACATCTCCTTGTGTACCATAGACAAAAATAGCCTTTCCACCATCCTTCCTGTTCCCATCCTTACACACTGCTATTTACTCTGGTTATCTGTAACTATAATATATTTAGCCAACAAAACTCCTTTGAAGTATCAGTCAAGCTGTGTGAGGAAACTGTGCTAATGTCTTCTGGACACATTATGACTGCAGGCCTCTTAAGAAGACCTTGGACATTGGCAGTGACACAGACATGACCCAGAGCTCCATGGAGGACATCAGCATGACAATCTGTGACCACAGATCTCCAGATCAGAAACATTTCAACATCAATCACAAACAAGTGCCCATAAGTAAGATAGATATCTTGAATTTATGATTGTTTCTCATGTAAGTTTCCTCGTGATAACATTCTTCTTTTGATCATTTGCTATAATTATCAGGTCCACCAAGAAGGTGGGACAGGAACTCCATTCCTACACATCAGAGGACTCCAAGAAATGTGAGTGTTCATCACGCTCAAGTGTGATTAGAAAAGGAAAAGCTTACTGGGAAGTAGATGGACTTAAATGGGCAATAAATGAGTAAGTGGGACCAAGAACGATGCATACAGTTGTTTCCAGAAACTCTGGTGTCCTGTATTCTGGTTTAACATTGGATGTTGAATCCCAAGTAATAAAATGCTGCCTCTTGAAGACAACTCCCCTTTGTCCATAAGCACATCACACCTAATCGAGCATCATAAATATGAAATAGTTGGCATATTGAAATGGTCCAAGCATTCCATTGTGTTTACTGAACTGACAAGGCTTTGCAAGAATTGAATTGGCCATTACCCTCTATGTGAAAAAAAAGTACCTGTAGTGTTACAATACTAAGGATTGTCCATGGGTTTTTGATTACCTTCACATAATTGTAAAGGACCGTCATTAACACACAATTGGACCTTAAAGACAACTGATAAGTGGGTACATTGCAAGAATATTTAAATTGCTCCTTGTACTCTGTAAAATACATAATTTCTGCGAGGGCATCCCAGCCAAAGAATGAACCAAGCTATTAAAACGTGTGCTGATGATTTTTATGTCACATAATGATCAGAATATTTAGAAGGTTTTGTTTAATTCTACCATATCATTCATAATGCATAATTAGTTTTGGAGGTTTAACCTCAGTAATCATTACCCCACAGCTGGTCTTGTCATTTTGGTGTTTTTCACCACAGTCAGCCCCAGTGCAATGGTGTGGACCTGATGGGTCTGTGGTTCTGATCCGAGCTGTGAGGAGTGGCCTCGATCGAGTAGTGCTGGAGCTACTCAGAGCTGGGGTGCCTGTCAACAACACTGACCACACCGGTAATCACCACTCTCCTTATTAACTCAGGTTCTGTCAAGTAACAGGAGGATCAGTTGTGGCCTTCAAAGACATATGAAGTTCTGTTTCCTATCTATCTAGCTCTTTATGCCAACCCTCAGTGGCATTATATTTTGTTTCATTCCTTATATGCTATATGGCCAAAAGTATGTGGACATCTGACCATCACAACCAGATGTGCTTGTTGAACATCCCTTTCCAAAACCATGCGCATTAATATGGAGCTGGTCCCCTCTTTGCTGCTATAACAGCCTTCACTCACATTTCCACTAGATTCTGGAACATGGCTGTGGGGATTTGTCACATTCAGCCACAAAAGCATTATTGCGGTCGAGCACTGGGGTTGAGGCCAGTGCTCTGTGCAGGCCACTCAAGTTCTTCAAACCATGTCTTTATGGAACTGTAATGCCCCTGTGCACAAAGTGAGGTCCATAAAGACATGGACCTCACTTTGTACACAGGGGCATTGTCGTGCTGGAAGAGGTTTGTGCCCCTACAGCATACAAAGACATTCTAAACAATTGTGTTTTTCCAACTTTGTGGCAACAGTTTGGGGAAGAACCAAATATGAGTGTGATGGTCATGTGTCCACATACTTTTGGCCATATAGTGTATTTGGCTTTTAAAGCACCAGTCACAAGATCCTAAAACAATGGCACGGCTGCCTGAAGTTGTAGTTTAGGTGTATGGGACTGTTTTTAATCTCTAGCCCACCCATTTCTGACGGAATTCTGACCAACTCCTGTGGCAAGTTCAATACACTCTCCTGGTAATTTCTTTGTTCCGTGATCTTAATGTCTGACCACCCACTCCCACCTGCATGAGAGTAAAACCTGCACACTCCTGTGGCTTTTTTTGTTGGGTCCTGCGGGATCCTACTTCTGAAGAACACCTCAACCATGTAACTAGCTAGGCCTCAAGAATGGTTATAACAGCTTGACACTTGGACACATTGTAAGATGGCTTTTTAATGATTATAAACTGTCTGGATAGTTGCAGTGATTCCTGACTGGAGTTTTAAAGGTCTACATAGAAATGGCTTGATGGGTAGATGGGGAGTAACATGCATTTCTCTGATCTCCCCATTTCCTCCTCCTCTTCCTGTCCTTTCCTGTGCATCGCCCTTCTTAATCCTCCACGGGCTGTCAGAACACCTAATTCCTGATGATGATCCTGAACAAAGTTAATGTGCTGTGGCATATTTAGTGTGGATACTTTTATAATAGCTTTTATTGCTCTGCTTTGTCTCACTGAATGCCTTTCGCAAGCTGTTTGTCCTTATTCAGCCAGTACCATTCACAACTACTTCCACCTTTTTCTGTTGCTCTATATCCTCCTTACTTTGAGCATTTTTCCTTCTTAACTCCCTAATACCACTGCACACTTCTGTCTGCTTCTTTGTGTATGATGGAGCCTCTTCTTTCCTTTATTTCCCTCCTCTCTAAATCCACTCTCTCTGCCAGGGAGATCCGCCCTGCACTGGGCATGCTCAGTAAACCACCTCTCATTAGCGCGGACACTGATACGTTATGGCGCTGCTGTGGACATGCAGGATCACAAGGTAAAGTAACATTTTTTTCAATACTATTAGACATACTTCAAGGCAGATATGGTTGCAGTTGAAATTCTCGACGTGTTCCATTTCCAGGGTGAGACAGCTCTATTTCTCTCGGCTCTCCACGGCTGCTATGATACTGCCAGGTTCCTCCTCCTAAACGGTGCCAATCAGGAGCTGACAGACTGCAGGGGGCGTCGGCCAATAGATGTGGCCCAGGAAGGATTCCATCATCAGATCCTCGAGCTTCTACTGGCCCACCGAGTCCACCAGAGCCCGTTTCCTGTGGCCCCAGCTCCCGAGGTGCTGTGGGATGATCGCGCTTATGTGTATTCCCCATGGGTGGCATCACCTCCTTGTCTGCCAGGAAGGAGTTCTTCCTTTTCTGGGGTTGTAGGTCCCAGGGAGATGTCTTCACCCCAGCCTAGGTAAAGTTGACGATTCAACTTGCTCACTTACAATCAGTAAAAATGTACCTTATGTCTTACCTGCTTTGTAGTGGAGATTCCACCCACCTCATGTGATAAGTCACTTGGACAGTTGGACAGTCCAAATGGGGCAACTGTCTAAGGTTTCACCCGATCGTCAGGAGATTGTGAATTTGCATTCCGATGATCTCACGGCCATCTGTTAGCACTGTCCTCCAAGCGTTTTCAGCTCTGCTATGATCTGTAAATTGAAAGGATTCCTTGGCTGACTTTACATGTCTTGAAGGAACCACATGTTGGCATTCATCCTCCAGGATTGGTAACTGTTATGGGGGGACCTATATGATGGAGTGCAAATTGGCAACTAACTAAATTTGAAAAATTGGACAAAACATGAAGGGGGTGTGAATTATGTCTTTAATTATAATTGTGCATGTACTCAGTAAACCCTGATGTCTCTAGGATATTGATATACTCATCATTAAAAGTCCTATATCATTTTTTGTCTTCTCCGCAGTGACTGGCAATTTGTGCCACCTCAAAATTGGAGGCCAATGACAAACCAATCCACAACGGCGCTGGTCAGCCCCAGAGTCCTCAGCCGCCCATCGCGTCCAATCAGCACGCTTCAGGAAGTGACCTCAGAAGCTGAGGAAGAAGAAAGAGAAGCAGCACAGCAAGTCCTGAGAGCAACGACACCCCACTTCCTGTATCCTCAGCCGGCACCCCGGCAGCGCTCATTCTCCTGCACACAGCCCGCTATGCAGCGCCGCCTCAGTGCCAACCAACAAGAGCCAGTCGTCAACGTCCTGCCAGAGAAACCACCTAATGAGCAAGTGGAAATAGTGGTTGTGCCCCACCCTAAGACAAGCTCCAGCCAATCAGAGAGCAGAAGTGCAGGGATGGTGTGTAACACAGACTCTGAGAGAGAGAGGAAAAAGAACTGCGAGGCAAAAGGTCAAAGCGAAGTGCTCCATACTGAGCCCACATCAATACAGACTGTTATGTGACCATGATGGATTTTCATAAAGCTCTGTATTGAAAGAAGGTCCAAAAGTCCAATTCCACTACCAAGCACTTTATTTTTTCACCTAGAACTAATACAAAATGTTTATTATAAAAATACATTATATACAATGGAGTAACCCTTTATTTTAACAGTCTGTCAAATCCATGTATTCAATTAAAAAAAATCTATAGATACGCTGAGTGCACATTTTACTTAATCTTTTTTTCTTTTGTGAAACAAGTTTCATACTCATACTGCCTTCTATGTTTTACATCTAGGGTTCTCCAGGTATTTAAATATCCAGTAATTAATATTAGAAATTAATATTACACAATATTAGGCAAATAAGTACTGATGTATTAAGTTATATCAAGTTTTAGTGGAGATATTTGTGTTTTAAAATATTGAATTTAATTTTAAATTAAAAACAATTTGGATAATTTAATAGTACTTTTCCTAGTTTTATTAAAATTATATTTTGATCCAGGATGGCTTACGCTTACTTCTGAGTTATTGATCCTACATTTATGAAAAGAACCACCAAATTATCAGGTACTAAAGATGTACCTGATAATTTCAGACTCTAAGTAAAAACTATAACAATAAATAGTGATAGAAGTTGATAATGTTTATCATCATGATGTCATAAAAAAGGATTAATAAAATTGCTTTTAGTGTTAGCCCTATTACTTTCATTATATGCAAGTAATAATATATTATTATTTAACAAACTATATTAGGTTTTGTAACTAATGGATTGAAGAGAAACTTCTGGTAGTGGACTCAGGCTTTTGTAGCCAGCTGTATGTATTATTATATAAAAATAACATAACCAAACCTTTTTTTTTTTTACCTTTATGAATCTAAAACTTGTAAAATAAACTGGAGACAATTTGTTCAACTGTCTAAAACATTTTCTCATCTCATAAACCCAAGCATGGGATAAGTAGTTAAAGTAGTCGATCAGCCAAGACAATATGACAATATAAAGTTAATATTGTGATAAATGAAGTCATATTATACTTTGTGTATCATGGTATATTTTAATACTATGTTTTGTTTTGTTTTGATAACAGTGACAAACTCTGAATAGAAGCAGTTGATTAGATGTTAAAATAATATACTGAATCTTTATCACTGTGAAATGACAAAAGTTTATTCCCTTTTCAGTGCTAAATAATTTATTGCTGGAGACAATATACAGAAGAATAATCGAACAAATCAAAAGTTTTTTTTTTTTTTTTTTTTTTTTTTTTTAAGGTTTCTTACGTAACTGTTTTTCTGACAGTTTGTAAATCTAAGCAAATCTAAATATCATGATACATATTGTATACCAGAGAAATCTATTCAAGAATTGTGATGTGATACTCTGGTCAAATCGCCCATCCAAGCTTGACTTTTTCAGTCAAACTAACAAAGCAATATCAGACACTAAACACATCTCAGCTGATCGACTACGCATGGGGTACGAGGGAAATTTGTATAAATCTTGGCACCTGCCCAGTGAATCCAAAGTGAAATGAGAGGTTGTGTGGCAGTGTAGCTGAATGTGTACACAGACAGTCTTTATTGTAAAAGAGGTAGAGAATACAGGTGTTTCACTGTACAGAGAAAGACAGCACTGTTGATATACGCATTCAAACCGTAAATAAAGACGGCAAACGCACCCCATTCAGAAAACAGGTAAAACAGGTACACACAGTAAAAAAAAAAAAAAGAGAAATACACACACGCAAAAAACAAAACAGAAGACAAAACGATCTTTGGATTATTCTCTATTGCCCCTTTTAGCCATGCCAATTCATCTCTATCTGAGCTTCAAAAGAAACAATATAGGGTTAGAATAGCAGTGATAACAGTAACAATAGTACTATAGTTATAAAGAAAAGCAGACTTAATGCAGCTTACAAAGTTTCCCCTCCTTCTTCAGAACCCAAATATTGCAGTAACAAGTAGTGGAAGTAGTGATGGGGAGAAAAAAAAAAAACTATAAACCAAACATAAAATCAAACGGCTGAGTACATAAGCCTAAATAAAAGCCATTTCCTCCGTTTCTCTCGTGCACACACGTCCCAGATATTGACTTCTTTTTTTTTTTTTTAAAAAAAAAAAGAAAAAAAAAAGCAAAACTAAAAACACTGCACTTTGGCAGAAGAGTGACCATCGTTCTTTCCATTTTCTCCTTTGTCCTCGTCTCTCGGATGCATCGGGGAACAGCGGCGGCCATCAGTCTGAATTGTCGGAGCCCTCGCTTCCAGGTGGAGAGGGAGGAGTGTTCTGTTCCTGCCAGGTCCCGTTAGTCTACACACACACACACACACACACACACAAAAAGAGGTGACAAATATAATGTAAATAATCATATCAATAACCAGACCACAATTTAACATTAAAAAGCAGCAGTCCAGACTCTTCTGTTAAAGCTTCCCAGATAATTCCCACATGTTATTTAAATTCTAACAGCATCCAAAGACAAGATTTTTTTTCCATTTTATTAAGCATGCATATTCACGCATATTTAATGAGACACATCTTTATTTGCATAAATAAACATAAATCTATGAATCAGCAATCAACTGACAAAGTGTAATTATGATATCTATTCTAACTATTCCATTGGAGTTTCTTGCCTTAAAACACTGATATACAAACCACAGCAGCAGCAACAAGGAGCATGTGCTGATAATTTTTTTGAGCTCTTCTGATAAAGTCTGTCTCATTAGGAAACCAGTTTAAGGGTTGTTTTTGGGTCAAAAGGGTCATTTTGGACAGATGTATCACATCACAGTAGTGGTAAAACATTTTTTTTTTAACAGAACATCCTTAAAATAAACAATGAGCAATTATGATATGGATATTTGGATTCAGCACATGCCAAGTCCACACACTCAGATTAATGGATTTTTTATTATTATTATTATTATTATTATGATTAAAACATACCACCCTGTAAACCTTTACAGAGCAAACTAAAGGTTTGTGGGTCATTGAGCATACGAGTCTGTGAAGATAATAAACACATTGGCCTGTCCTGAATGAGTGTGGAAAGATCGCAGGTGAAAAGCAGGGCCCACGAGTCAGAGTCTAGACTCATTATTTAAAACTGAGACACAGCTTTTTAGTTGTCTGGCAAATACGTACAAATCTAAAATACACGCATTTCTGTTTTTCCAAACTCCTCGGAAACAATGTCTTTTATTCACAGGGAAAATTCACTTATGTTCCTAACACAGTTACACCTCACATTAATAACACCAATAATTAACCAAAATATTAGGCTACTGTTGTACATGTTTCAATATAAATATTAAAGACCTAACATCTGACTAGCTGGATTATGTTCATAAAATAAATCCGTATAGATTTCATTGGAATGTATTTTACAGGTAAAGCAGTCTCTGGATGCCGAAGGTTTGAGAACTGGCGCAGGTTGTGTTTTTTTTTTTTTTTTTTTTTTTTTTTAAAAAGAGCCAAACCATTAATTACACACAAAATGAGAAGCAACTGTGTGAAAGTGCCACTTTGCAAATGAAGTTTCATTAGTATTTGTTAGTAATGTAGCTTGTATTCAATGCAAAAATCCTCAGATCACTGTGACATTAATTTAGCTAATTAATTTTAACATTTGTAGAACTATGACGCACTTGTTTGACATTCTAGGTTAAACCCGTTCTAGGTTTATTTGGTGCTGGAAAGAGAATTCTGAACTAAGGATTATTTGTCATGGGAAAGTGGGAATGGTTTGAAATTACGCATGTTGATGGAAAAGTGAAATACACGTGAGGCGAGCTGGTAGCTGGACCATTTCACCCTTCTGTATAATGTAATCTTTCACGCAATCATTCAGAACAGCACCACACAGTGCCGCCTCTTTCTTTTTGAATCAGTGCGAGTTTTTACGATTGGCCGCGTATAAGCATGCGTGTGTAATGATCTCCTCACCCGGCTCTCTCTGGGACTATAGAGTCTTTCTGAAAAGCGCGAGTCCTACCAGAGAGAGAGAGGACAAGGAAGTTTAGGTGCGTCCGCACACAAACACAAACACACACACAACAATTCTTATACTGTATATATACACACACACACACAAATTACAGCAAAGACTGAACGTGCACGTGTCCATGCACCGGGGATGGCAGCATGCAGCGTGGGGCATTTAAACAGGAGAAAGACGGTGAAAGGGTCTAACCTGAGCCCCCATGTGGTAGCCAGGCTGCTCTCCATTCACTGGAGGAACTCCAAGGAAGAGATCAGCTGACCCTGAGAGCGAGAAGGACCCTGAGCCTGGGAGAAGTGTGTGTGTGTGTGTGTGTGTGTGTGTGTGTGCATGTTTGTGTATGTGTGGGACAAAAGGTTATCTGTGAAAAACACATGCTCAGTTTCCCTTATACACCCCCCCTCCCCCATTACTGTACATATTACAACCATGCCAATTTAATTCCTCTTCATTTATGCCAGCATAATTACATTTGAACCTGATCTACTTAGGGATGAGTCACTTAATATTAAGTTACAGCTAGCATGGGCCAAGTAACATAATACCAAATCTGATTATGCTAATTAGTGCCAACTAGCTTTAATTTATTATTAACAATGCTCACCACTTAACAAATTTATTGTAAAGTTTAAAAAAAAATAAATAAATACAAAGCGCACCCTTCTGGCCTTAACCCCAAGACGTGTTTGGTGTCTGAGGTTTGCTTCTTTAGCTTTGAACTGGAGCTTCATGGCTAATGTCACGAACATGTAATGGCTGTGTATCTCACCAGAAAACTTTTCTGTAAATCTGCGTCCAACCACGTCCAGCTCAGTGATGTGGTTTAGGACACAGTCTGGCTTAGTGTCACTTATAAATGTGAACATGTGCCTCAATGCTGTAACATTTTGATGACAGCCAGGGACTATTTTGGGTATGCTGTAAAACTGTTAATTTGAAAATTACATACAGACTGTGTAGCTTAAGTAAGCGATAAGGCATGAGCGAACAGGGCATGCTGTTACAGGAAAATAATGAATATGATGGGGTGGCGTTACTGTCACCAATCTGCAAGTGTTTCATTTCTCGTATTACAGCAATTTCCCATGGATTACAACTTTATTAATTATAAAACGACTTCTTTTTTTTTAAAAAAAAGTGTTTATAGTTACGTTGCAGAAAGCCCACATATAAACGGTTATAAACAGTCATTCCCTCAGCAGCCTCTCTTTTTTCCTTTCTCTTTAAGTTAACAAGACGACAAAAAAAATTAAAAATAAATAACTTATAAAAATAATTTTAAAAAAATGTAAATTGTCATGTTACTGAGAAACCGCAAAGTGTAAACTCCTCTGTCATGAAGACTTTCCCCTGGTGGAAAACTTAAAGTTACAGCTTTACTTCTGACTGTTACAAAGCACTGATACTGGAGACTCCTTCCATAAACGTTAAACAAACTTTTCCTTACAGAAAATTTCACCATATCAACAATCAGGGAAAATGTATTAGATTGAGCTGCTGTTGTAGAAAATTAAACATCACCTTCTGACCAATCAGAGTCCAGAATTCAACTCTGCTGTGGTATAATGCTGTTTAAAGCATGTACATGAAGATTTGAGCATGTACTTATGGAGAAGGAGGAGAGATAGACGTCCATCCATGACCCTGTTAGCTATATGAGGCTAGAAGCTCCAGTGCAAAGCTAAAGAAGCAAACATGTCTTGGCTTGATCTTTTGCCGAACTTGTCCTTTAACAGAACTGACCTCATTATCTTTAGACTTTAAAAATCACGTTTAAGGGTATCTTCAGATAAATCCCCAGCGTTTGTGCTCTGTGCTCTAAACATACCGGTGGAGTTGGGGGTTTGGGGCGATCCCTCTCTCTGTGTCGCCCCCATGGCCGTCTTCATGGCGTAAAGGTTGGCCTCTTCCTGGAACTTGCTGATGTTTTTCTTGTAGCGGATCCTCTTATTGCCAAACCAGTTGGACACCTGTTACAAAATGGAGCCTACGTGAAACCCAATGCCAGCAAAAATCAATCAATCTGCTGACGCAGAGAAGGAATGAGACATCTTATCTGCGTTTTATCTCTGTGCATAATAAATGCAACAGCGGAATGATGAATAAACACATTGATTTTACCAATTTTCCACTTCAGTTTGTGTATAAAAGAAAAAAAAAAAAAAGTGTGATGGAAACAGATCGGTTATATCGTACTCCACTCTTACCATGGCTACATCTAAAGCCAAATACATCATCAAAATACGTTGTTGCTCACACACACCTTTAGCAAAAGTATAACACACAAATGCTTTGTTGCATTACATTGTTTGTTGCTCCGTTGCTAAGAGAAGCTCAGCTTCGACTCACAGCTCTGTCTTAAACCACAACGTACATCAAGGCAGTTACCAAAGTTACCAGTTGTGGCTTCACCATTTAGTCATGCTATTTAGAACACCACTTTTCAGTTTTAGACCATGACTGTGTGTTTAACTGGTGCTCTTTTCATAACCTTGGAGCTCCTTTCCTTAATTTTTAATACCTTGAGAATTTATTACACAAAAAGTGCTTAAAGCTGTTAAATAAAGCTTGTTTCGTTTGTGTTACCTGAGAGATGGTGATGCTGCACTGTTTAGCGAGCTCCTCTTTGGCCTCCTCGCTGGGATAAGGGTTAGACAGGTGGGAGTAGAAGTACTCGTTCAGCACCTCCGTGGCCTGCTTGCTGAAGTTGCGTCTCTTGCGCCTGACAAAGACACGCCGCCAGTTCAACCATCACATCGCCAATTATGTAAATATTCTCCAGTAATAAACCGCACTCAACTCATCAGCTTATCATCAAGTCCAAATAAGAGTGCAAATATTTATAAGTGCAAACATGGACACTGCACACAAACACACATACACACACACACCTGGCGTCCAGGAAGCGGGAGCGGAGGATCATGACAGCCTCGCACGTGCTCTGTTTGAGCTGCGTCTGGATGGAGCTGAACTTACGGTGGATGATGGCCACCATGCGCTCGATCTCGCGCGGAGACACGGGCCGTGTACGTGACTGTTCACGTAGCAGGTTCATCACATGAGTTGTGAACTCGCTGCATGCCTGAAACATGAGATGAGCCCAGTGTAGCAAACTTGTACATACAATGTACTTCAATCAGACAAATTTTGCTCTGGGTCTTATAAAGTGATATTTTCTGTAATGAAAAGTTTATTTAGCATTTTTGGAAGGAGCCTCCAGTGTCAGCACTTTACATTTTCCACCACGATAAAGCCTTCACTTTGCAGTTTACGATTTTTTCAGTTTACGATTTTTTCAGTAACTTGACAAGCTGCAATTTTTTGTCTTATTAATGTCAAGACAGACAAAAAAAAAAGAGAGTGATAAGAACTAACTCAACACACAGACAATCCACAACATTAAAAGTAACTATAAATGGATAAAAAGTACACAATATTATTCTTTAATAAATAAAAAATATATATATTCAGAAGAATCAAACACTCCAGGACATTCTGTTATCAGAAAATAATCAATGCGAGCGTAGTAACAGTAACTCTGCTTCTTTCTGTTATTATTTTACATAACGGTCGTGGCTCCCTTCATGCTGTGGAGATCTCATTTAAAAAGTTCTACAATATTTTAGTTCCTCTAAAGGTTTAGGATCCTCTGGATCATTTTAGAGATATTTTCATTTTAAAAAATTACCATAAAAAGGGAGAGATATTTTCATTTTAAAAAATTACCATAAAAAGGGAGTGATTTTTTTTTTAAACCTGTAGTCAAAAATAATCTGAGTGATCAGTTTCTGCTTTTCAAATCAAGATGACCGATTACTGCGTCTGATCTAGGATCAATACGGTCTCTAGCATCGGAGCTATTAGATGAAAGTTAATCTTTTTTCCGTGTGCATATTATTGACTGGAATGATTTCCATGCTCGCTTCTTGACTCTCATGCGCAAAACCCATTGCTTGATCTGATGTGCTGAGAGGCTGCCTCTGTACACATCAGATCATGCAATAGGTTTTTGAGCATGAGTAGAATGTGAACATTAAAAGTTACGAGAAACACTGCAAAATATCTGTTTTCCTGCATGTGACTTATGAGGCCACATTCATCGAATGCAAAAATCCAGGAAGTACAGACGGAATATCCAAACAAATGAAACTGTGCTACTTTTGATTCATTGTCTTCTCTCATTTGTACCACTCACACGTAACTTGCCTATTGAAGCTACTTCTTTGTCTTATAGCTGTATATATGTAGCTATAGTGTAGCTGTAGGCACAACATTTTCTCCTACTCTACGTCTTTATATTGACAACGAGACAGAATGGTTTGGCTTGAAGGTAATATTGAGCCAGTTCTAATTTGTCTTTAGTTTCATCGGAGCGTAAAGCCTAAACTAGGCTTTCCTCGTTTCTCCTCAGATTTGAGATTTATTTGGAGTCTTGTACAATAATCTGAGCCTTGAACACAAATTTAATTGTGTATTATGGAAGTGTCAATTATTGTGATATATGATATGTATGCGATTTGCCACCATAATTCACAACATACTTCTCCTCCTCTTTTTTTTTCGCAACAGGAAGGGTGGACTAATCGTACAAACAGGTTTAATAATATCTGGTTTCAGATCACGTTATGATTTGAGCGTAGCAGACTAAAGACAGCCCTTGTGTCTGTGACTCTCTCTCTCTCTCTCTCTCTCTCTCTCTCTCCTCCCCTCTCCACTGACCTGCTCGTATTTCTCCAGCTCAGTGTGGTAAATCGTGCGAATCTGGCTCAGCTTCTGTTTGTAGTCCGAGTGCTCCAACGAGCTGTCCGGAGACATACCGCCCGAGCTGGTTGCCGCAGAGACTGCTGCGGCGGCCCCGCCTCCTTTCTCCGGACCGGCCACACCCTCAGCCAGGAGCATGTTGTCCAGTCGGACGAGCTGCGGGTCCGGCGGCTCCTCCTCCTGCGTGTTTCGCATGGACAGACCTAACAAGACCGTGAAAACCATTGTTTAGGTATATAGTCGTGTGAACGTTTCAAACACATCGTATCGTTAACATACAGAATTTATACTACATCTTCACATCAGTGACCTCTAAGTCTATGTCACTAGGTGCCCTTCGATTACAAACTACATCACAGTAGTAAATTCACAAAACCAAAGCTTTTAAGTGCTTTCAAAACAAGCCGTGTTTCATTACCACTAGGAAAAATGAACGGTTCTAAAGTCAAACTAGCCATGAATTCATACAAATATACAATTCTACTGGACAATTTAAAACAAGGGTGACCAAACTTTTGGGAAAACCCCAAACAGACATGAATTTTCTGCAACCCTAAGTCACAATATGTCAGTAACATATCTACGTGTAATGTAAACCAGTCTAATGGGGCATGTTGTGGTGTTATAGGAAAATCCACACTGGTGGTTTATACTTTGCGTGTGCGTGCAGAAGCAGCAGTAAAGTGAGTGCCATTATTATGTACACACTCTCTGCGTATCGTACGTACAACCAGAAGATTTAAAAGCGACATTCCCCAGACGGCATGTCAGAGCCAAAACATCCCTGTCCGTCAGGTTTCCAAGCCGAACTTTAAAATGTTTAGCGATTTCATGCACAGCAATATTAAACACACTGACAAGCTCTGTTTCTCTTTAAAACATTCTGCTGTTATCATGCTTCTTGTCATGATCTGCATCTCAAATCGAAAAACACTGAACATACATTCAAAAGTGTTGAATAATCTAGAAAATTCAGGTGAAAAACACAGCTTTCGGTAGGTTTCAACGCAACATGAGAGGTTTTTACATTCAAACACCAACTGTAAGAGAAAACCGATTAGTATTAGCACTCAATTATGGTCTAGAATGAGACACAACGCTAGTTTGTTTAGCAGAGGTAGACAAACAGGGAAATTTTTCCATTTTTTGTGCAACTATGCTAGTGCAGTGTGTCAGGATAGTCAAGAAGACTAAAACAGCACATTAATTTAAACGTGGCTTGTCTGAATGTGACTCCCAAGAACATTTCATTTTCAAGTATTAGCACACAAAACTCGTCTTCGATATTTCTAATATTAATTTGTAAAATAATTGAATGAAGCAAAAGAGGAGATGCTGAGTTTCTCTTGCAACCCCATTTGTAAATCAAGCTACCCCATGTGGGGTCACGACCCCTAGTTTGGCAACCCCTGATTTAGACTGTTGTGCAGTCTGATGTAGGAAAATAATCAACAACAGAATGGTGAACTGAAGCAAAGTTACTGTTAGGAACAAGATGTTGATTCTCCTATAACGTCACATCATGAAGTTATTTAATCCTCTTATACCACAGCAACTTGCGAAATATTACAATTTTGAATTTATTACTGAACAACTTGTCGTGCTTTTCAGCCATTTAGAGTTACATTTAATGTTGAGGAACATCTGCAAAACAAGTTGGTGCATGATATCACTTACGTTATAGCAGCTATAAACAGTCGTTCTCTCTAAAGACTATCCTGTCTAAAAACTTGCTGACTGTTACAAAGCACTGACACTGGAGACTCCTTCGATAACCATTAAACATCTCCTTACAGAAAACTGCACCATACCAACAATTACACAAGTATTACAAGTCCATATGAATGCATTAGTGCAATCTGTGGTACAAGAGGAATAAAACACTTCATGATGTGAGGTGTGACGAAGATATAATCAGCTTTCGGGTGTTACCACTAACTCCGCATCATTCTGCTGTTGATTATTTTCTTCTAACAGCACATGTTGAAGAATTTTATTCCTTATAAAACCACTTCGCTTTTATTATTTTACATAATGTTGTTTAGAAAGCTCTGGAACATTTTAGTTACTTTGGAGAAATCTTCAGGAACCTCTGTGAAAATAGTCCACAAGTGTTTCATCTCTTATAGTACAGCACAGTACTTTGTATGGTCCAATGTAAGCTCATTTTGCAAGATTTTTCACTTACATAAATGAAAAGATAGTGATTAACACAGTAATAAAGTTTATAAAACTTTTTTTTTTTAATAATGTACTTTCAGTCAGCTCGCTGGTAACAGCATCACAGATAGCTTAGCTTAGCTACCAAAAAAATAACAAAAACAACAACCAGCTCCTTTTATACCATAAAACGTTACAGTTAACACTCAAACAAATCCTAGGAGGATTACAGAAAACATAAGTTATTAGGTGTAGATAAATACTGGGAATAAATGTTAAAAATGACAAAAGAGGTGTATCTGCTTTGCGCCATTAACCTCAGATTGTCGCTTTGTTCAACATGGCGTCGCTCGCCCCTCTCTCTCTCTCTCTCTCTCTCTCTCTCTGTGGCCTGCTTCCAAATTTACTATAAACTTTTAAATAAATTAGTTTCAGAACAAGAGTTTGGCGTTGTCTGAGTGCAGTATTTAGTGCACATAATTTAACTTACCGGTTTTCTCTTTAATTTCACAAAGCACGCTGAACAAAGCCGGTTTCATTCGGTGACAGTTCAAGGCATGTTTTCTGTGGGTTTAAATAAACAAACTGCATTAGCCAACCTCTAGCTATATTAGATTACTTTGAAAAAATTTCCTTACGATTATGCATCATTTGCGTTAAAATATACAATCCTGCTTCAGCTTTAGGCTCTAAAATGCAACAAAAATGAGAGGTTTTTTCTGGCTTTTATATTTGTTAATATTAGCTAAATAAAGGAAACTTGTCCTGAATGCTATCCCTAGCTGAATTAGCCTACATTGTCTTTCATTACAGCAAAAAAAATAAATAAATAAAAACAACTTCTTCTTTAATATTATTAATGCTATTTGTGGATTTTTCGTATTCTATTTTAAATTTTAAAGGGCGTGTTAGTAACTTTAACGCGATGTTAAGGCAGTTTGTTGCAGAATAGGTGGCTCGCTAGTTAGCAACAACGTAAACAATACAGTCGCTCGATAGCCAACTCCATTAGACATTTCTACAAAATGTCTTCATGTTATAAAAGTGTAAACTGAAATGCAAAAAGGTGCCGTGATAGTATTTTAAATTTAATACGTCGTTTAACATCTACGGTTTACTGTGTAGCTTCGGCAGCTAGCAACTTAATGCTCAAACTTTGTTTTCGGGCACGGAGCCAAAGCCGTTAATTAAAAGCTAAAACCTAATTTCTACTCACTTCGCCTGGGCTTCGTCTAGACTTTGGTCAGTGATGGTCATGATTTGTTGCAAAATGTCCCCAATGTCTCGTCTGTTTTCATGACCGTTTTCTGTTCCCTCGAGGCCCGCGTCGCCATCGGGCCGGTGTTGTGGCGGAGGGTGCACCGAGTTCAGGGTGTGCATTCCCGGGTGAGTGTTCAACGCGAGCCCCCGGCCTGAGTTGGGCCCGTTGCCTGTAATAGGCTGCTGCTGCAACATACCGAGCGTCACATTAATCTAAACCGAGCCAGCTGTGTGTGTGTGTGTGTGTGTGTGTGTGTGGCAGCAGGAGTACACACAAGCACACACCCTCCTGTGGATCACCACACTGGGGTCCTCTAGCGATGGGATTCACCTCATGGGATAAAATATTATATTATAATAAAATAAATAAGTAAATAATACAGTGCAGTTCTGTAATGTGGACACATTTCACTTTGTAAGTGCATACACTGTGCAAGGAATTATAACCTCTGGGGTTAAACTGATATAAAAGAGGTGGGGGTGCCAACAATATTACTGTTTAATGCGTTGTATTATTGTATGCAATGTATTATAATCACTTTCAATTAGTTTCACTTGTGTTTAAAGAGGTGGTTTGTCATTTTTGAGCCCCCCTGCTGACTGCAAGTTGAACTGCAATTGCCATGAAAATGTGAGAAGTATTTCTCGCTCCTTCAGACTGATCACACCCCTCACACATGTTGACGCTTGTGAGTTGCCTTTTCAGGAAAAGGGGTTAATTTCAGGACAAGAACATTTTAAATAGGAGTCTGAAATGAAGGAACTAGTTAGTATTACAATATTGCACATCACAGTTGGGTGTGATTAACCTCTGTTATCTACATTAGCTTCCAGAGCAAAACTAAGACAGAAAATATCTCTTATAATGTCGATTGTGAAGCGGCCTCATGAGAGGAGGAGTTGATTATTTTCCTATAACAGCATGTTCTGATGTGTTTCATTCCTGTTACACCACAGCAGATTGCCAACAATTGTAATTTTCTAATTTCTTAAAAAAAAAAAAAACATGTCATACTTTCTTTAGCAATTTACAATTACATTTAATGTTTGGTTTTTCTTTGTTAATTAATGACACATTTTTTAATCTGTTTATTACTAGTTTCAAAACGTTTGCTGCATCTGTCGTACAAGTCTCTGTGAATGAGTTGCTACAAGAGAAACGATAACATATTAGAACAAGAGCATTAATATAAACCTGTGATATGTTTTACAGCTGAAACTACTGTCAGAGCTGCTGTTATAGAAAATTAGAAACCTTCTGACCAATCAGAATGGAGAATCCAACAGCACTGTGGTATAATGATTCAATTAAAACATCTAAATAGGGTTCTAATTTCAGCTGAGCCTCAGACAAGCATTTGCATTGGAATGCAATGCATTCTAAGTCAGATCACATTGGCTATACTGAAATGATCAAGTCAGTAGAAGTCACGGTTACAGATACGGTTGATCTATATAAGGGTTGTCATGACACATTTCCATTTGTCTGTGTTATATCCTGACACATTCTCAAACAGAGCTGTACACTTCTTGTTTTTGCTGGCAGACAACAGGAAGTGTGCAAAACCGCAGGTTCTTTTGCTTATGTCGAGCAAGCGGGCAGCTAGTTTCAACTTGCAAGCAAGCTGTCAAGTATGAGCAAATCAAGACTCCATGCTTATAAATCGTCACGCTCTTTCTGAAAGCCTCGTGTGAAGCCTTCGGTGAAATTATGCACTAATTACCAGTATAATGCTTTCGGGTATTTCTCACGGAACAACGAGACTCAGGTTACTAGCGTTTTGAAACGTTATTGACCAAGTCGATAGGGGTGGGTTGGGGTAGAGAAAGGAAGAGGAAGAAAGTCAGAAAAAAGCAGCCTGAATATGAAACTCAGAGCTTGCCAGTACATCGCTCAGCTATCTAATTAGATTCTTTTTCGGAAGGAAAACTTGGCAGGTGTGAATTTAATATGAAGTGTCTATTTTCATTTAGTGGCAAGAGACGAAGCCAATGAGGGCTGCCCACGAGATACAGTCTAGAGGAGGTTATTTCAACATTTCACGATCTGGAAGACGGTAAGAGGCCCTCAAGGGGCTTTTGTTTTACTCTTTCATTTAGTCACTCTAAGATAAACCTATCATGATTCTATTCCATACTACCTCTAATGAAAAATAAATGAATAAATAAATAAATGAATAAATAAATAACTATCCTGAATTTGCTTTTGTATACTCTCTTTTTGTATTGTGTAAGAATTACGACAGGGTTGTGCAATGGTCATGTTTTTTTCTTGCTGCTGTCAGCTTAACATAGTTGAGTATGATCTAGAGCAGAGCTTCATGAAGTAAACAAATTAGAACTGTTTTTAAGGAGCAAATTGGCAATCCACTGAAAAATATTTATGTTCCCACTTAACGAACAAATCCCAGTCTTGTATTATAATTGCCCTCTCAAGTATTTCAAAATAAGAACTCCCTAAACTCTCATAACTTAAGCTTAGGGTTCCCATATCCGCTGGATGAGTGAAGGACATACCAGAGGATTCTGACATGGACTGTGCGGAGGTCAAAGGTCATATCCCAGCGGAGGAGCAGCTGGAGCCACTGGTCATCCTCGAGGAAGGGGACAAGCTGGACGATTTCACACATATCTCTACGACAGGGAAAGGCATACTGAGAGTGAAGAAGGAAGACATGGAAGACAGAGTTAAGGGAAGCTCGAATGGAAGTACAGATTCAAAAAATGATGTGGAAGAAGGTGAAAGCATGCACATAACTATCACTCAGGAGGAAGTGGAAAGTCAGAGAAAGGAAGGGTTGGGATACGAAAACCGAAAGATCGAGGGAGTGACGGAAACCGAGGAGAACACCGAAGTGAAAAGAGTCCAAACCGTACCTGGATTAGTGATGGAGAAGGCGGGAGGGGAGATGGAGGGAATGCAGACAGACACAGTGTCTAAAAAAGAGTCACTTGCTGATACCCAGCCTTCAGCCAAACTACGACCCAGAGACCGACTCAGTCCTGAAGATGCTCAGCAAAAGGTAATGTTCTACAAAAACAGCTAATTATGCATTCTGAATTGTGTTTAAAGGAGCAGTTTGAAATGTACAAACAATTACTCTTACAAAGCAAGCAGTTTGAAATGTACAAACAATTACTATTACAAAGAAAACAATGACAAGCCTTTTCTCCTTCCTTCGACCTGATCCCAATTCCTAGTAGTGAGCCTTGTGAGTTGCTTTGTTCCAATTAGGGGGTAGGGACTATTTCAGGGCCCGAACAATATAAACAGAAGCTTGAAATGAAGAAGCTAACCAGATTCACCATAAGAGAATTTTGCAAGTTACAGTTTTGTTTTTTTAAATTATAGTTTTTAAATTATATGATGGCTACAAGTCTGGAAATACTTGAAAAAAAATTACAAACTGCACCTTTAAGCTAACAACAATCATTTTCTTGGTTTCAATCAGTTGTATGATACATTGAGATACTCACGGTGTATGATTACGTTTACCTTTGTGTCCCATTCACAAGGCAGCTACCTAGCATGATAGGCACTATACGTAACTTGCTGGATAGTTAGCTAACATATCACTAGTTTCTTAATTTGAGGATTTTGATAACATTTTATAAGCCCTGAAATGAGCAAAATGCTTGAGTAGGAACCACAGAAAAGTCTACTGTGTATCAATATCACAAAACACTGTTAAAGACTGGATCCTATATGTACTATACATAACACACAGACTACCGTATACATTATAATTGTGTTCTAATTGTATTTCCATACATTTACAAGTATTACAGGTTAAAACCCTTGAGACTTCTGTAAAATGGACTTAAATGTAAAGTTGACTCATGCGTCATGTCCGCAGGTCCACAGGTTATCCCCGGATTCTCCTGACGCTCTCTACGAGCTACTCTGCGCCTTGCAGGAGGGCCGTCGGCTCAACGACCAGCGCTGCTCCTTCACACTGCAGCCACGCCGGAGGTGCCACTCGGAGCCTGGAACCCCACGCCACAGCCAGAAAGGTGAGGAAATTTAAGAGCTAGATTCCAACTTTCTCACAATTCCAGTTTAATCGTAGCTAGTACTTTACAAAGTATGCTATTAGTATTTAATGGTACTAAGTGCTTTATAGATTCATATATTATATATATATATCAATATTTTATAATAACATTAGTGTTATTATAGTACTATAGGATAGTGAGGTTTATTATTATGTTACTACAACATTCTTAAAAATGTACTATGTTATTTTTAAACGAGTATTATTATACTAACTGACTGTGACTTACTACACAGTTTCTATACATTTTTTTACAAAAATGTTACTATATTTTTCCATAAAAAATATTTACACTAAAATGTTACTATTTACTATACTGATATTACTTGCTATAATGTTATTATGTGCTAATTTATAGAAGACTAACACTATACTCTAGCGTTAGTATTTTAAAACAGTTTTACTATAACATACTGTAGAGTGGGCCTTTATGCTATTGTTACTGTAGTCTTCTTTTGTGTTAGTATTTACCATAGTATATTTATTATTCTTTACAACTATTATGACTCACTGGAAAGATCAATTTACTGTACTAATACTATACTTACTATATTGTGTTAATCTGTACTAAACTGATACTCTAACTTACTTAGGTTATAGGCACTGTACTAGGATAGTGGTTATTTTATAACCAATAAAAGAGTGGTCTTCTACTATACTGCTAATATTTACTATAGGGTTACTCTAACATACGTTATAGTTATACTTTAAAGTATTTTAGAGGGCATATTTACTCTAATATTAATATTTCAGAGGTTTATTATAACATACTATAGTGTGGATTTTTACTCTGTTGTTACTATAACATTCTGCTGTGTTAGTATTTACAGTAATACTAGTAACTATTGTTATTATCACTATAGCATTACTACACTTACTATATTTAGTGTTAGTGTTTACTACAGTGTTACGATAACTTATTAAATTTACACTTTACTATAATGTTACTGTTTTTTATAGGTATTACCACTAACTATACTGCTATTATTTACTATAGTGTTACTCTGGCTTACTATATAGTGTTACTCCTTGCTACAGTTTTATTATAACTTATTTGAAAGAGGACTTTTGGTCAAGTATTGTCAATTTTATAGAGATTTATTACAGCATACTGTAGTGTGTACTAAAACTGAATCATTGCTATAATTGTTTGACTTTTATGATAGTGTTAATATAACCTTCTTTCGTGTTACTATAGTAATATTATATACTGTTGTTTTTGTGACTCACTGTAAAGTTCAATTTACATGGAACTTGCATATAATGTATTATTACACTTCCTATAAATTTTTAGTTAGTGTTAAATTTACTACACCTTATTAGAATTTCATTTTACTACAGTGTTACTATTTAACAGGTACTAGCACTATACAGTAGACCTTTTAAACAGAGTTTACAATAGAGTAGTCTTCCACTATAGTGTTTATTGTCCGTTTTTTTTTTTTTTTTTTTTTTTTTTTTACTAGTTTTATGATAACATACTATAGTGTGGACTATAGTATTGTACTGTTACTACAATGTTCTCCTGTGTTACTGTTCACTAAAGTATTTCTATAGGTTACTGTGGCTCATTAATACGACTCATTTGTAAAGTGTACCTTTACTATGGTTTTCATATCCTCTAGAGTATGACTAGGACTTATTTCTGTTAATTATAGTGTTCCAGTTTATTAGACTGTAACTACAGTTTTTATAGTGTGTCCTTTTCTATTGTGTTACAATTTACTAAAACGTTACCGTATTATACTATGTAGTGCTACCATTTGCTATAGTCCTTGTCCGACTATACTTTCTTCTGCTTTTTTGTTATTCACACTTGTTTTGTAATGTTCTCTCCACGAGTATTTCTTCATTATCACTGATCGTTACAATGCTTGGTGTTTCGCTCTTGGATATTGACACAGTAATTATAGCAGTTATTTTTAGTGTTAATAAAATTTAATAAAAAGGGACTTTTCCTATCCGTCACTATCACTTCCTATAAAGTGGACTTTTCCTGTAGCTTACCACAGAGTGGACTTTTTCTAAACTTTACCTCTTACTGTCATCCTCTTTTCCAAAAAGTGGTCTTCTCATCCATGACATCGCTGCAGAAGGAGGAGTTCTTCGATCTGGTGGCCACCTCACAGGCTCGACGGCTGGACGACCAGCGTGCTGATTTTCAGAGCACTTCCCCAGTAGCTCCTGTGCCTGTGCCTCAGGAGCCTCGGCGTCCCTCCAGCGCCCCTGGATCTTTCTCGCAGCCCAGACCCAAATCCAGGAGAAGCAGCTGGAAGGTCATGGAGTTCGGCCAGACCGTTCCCAAACCGGCGGCGAAGGAGGAGCTCTACAATATGATCCTAACCTCACAAGTACGTCTTCATCTTAGACACTGTTCAGTTCCATTCATCATCTTGTTGTTCAGCTTGTGAGTGTGCATGTGTCGATATTGATTATTTTATACTGTGATAATTGAAGTTTTGGGATGTGATGTGATATTGCGACAGCACCTTTGATCTTCTTCTGTATTGGTTTATTAAATGTTTGCTAGCTTCTCATATTGATGAAATTATGTGCAGCATGGCAAAAGAAAATGCTTTCTAACTGGCAAGCAGGTGACTATTCTTTCTTTCTTTCTTTCTTTCTTTCAGAATCTGTTACTGGCCAAGTACAAGTTCTTTCTTTCTTTCTTTCTTCAGAATCTTTTATTGACCAAATACAAGTGTACAAGTTCTTCCTTCCTTTCTTCCTTTCTTTCTTTCTTTCTCTCTTTCTTTCTTTTTTTAGAATCTTGACAGTGCTTTAAACAAGCATGACGGACAAATAGCAGCAGCTTCACAGTGAAAGTTAGAAATGTCATGATATAACTAATGCGTGTCATTTTCTAGTACTGATAGCAAGATCGAACATACAGTGAACTTCAGCTTTCTATCAATAAACCAGCGACTTGTTTTAAGTCAGAGGAGGAGACACCTTTGTGTATAATCTTTAAGCCGTTATCTAGTAATTACCAGACATGGCGTACACACACTATAAATAACCATGTTGTAATGTAAGTATGATAACGAGTTTAAATAAAGATTTCGAGTAAGCCTTTATTGATCTTATAAATCAAATTAAGAGATACTGGTAACATCATTTTATTAGAAATGTGTCAATTGTATGCTACAGTGCATGGAATCATTTTAATCAAACGTTGCAAGCAACAATCATATAATCATATAATGCTAGATTATGTTTGAGAGGGTTGGAAGAGTGGAAAGTTTGAAAATGAAAGAAAATGTCAATAAATTGACTATTTTCATATAATGTAGTTGAAAGCATGCATAATTATACAAAGTGTCTGTTTTTAAATGCTAGTAAGAGTGCTTTAATGTCCACTGAAGCAGAAATTTTCAAAATGTTGAAATTTCTGAGACAGTTTAACATACATAAGCACTCACAAAACACTCACTTTTTTCCACGCTGACAGGCACAGGGCCGTTTGGAGGAGCAGCGAAGCAAAGCACCAGGCCCTATGGATGATGAAGATTTCTTCTCCCTGCTGTTGAAGGTCCAGGGAGGCCGTATGGATGAGCAGAGAACAGAGCTTCCTGTAGCACTTCGGTATTAAAAGAGACGCTGGCTAACACTGATGAATATTGAAAAAGGGCGTTATTTCGGTTACATCTGAAATGTCTTTTAGTTACTTTTTTAACTTTTTAGCTTTTTGTCTAAAATGATGTAATTTATGATTGTCTGAGCCTCAAGTAGGTTTTTTTAAATTGTTGGGGTTCCTTTTAAATTGTTGAGATTCATTTTTTTTTTAGTGTTAATCATAGAACGTTTTTTTATAAGAAAAGCTAGGGTCAACACTTGAGCTGAGATAAATGTTGCACATGGTTGCAACAGCTATTTAATATTTGCTGATGTTTTTCAACGTTGGTGTTTGCTTCAGGGAGGCGTGAAAGAGAGATTAGAGGAACAGAGAGTGCAGACTTTTAGAAGTGTGTATGGTGTAAAGCAGTGAAAGACCAAGAGCTGAAAAACAATGGGTATATAAGAAGTAAGGCAAGACACTGTAAGTGAATGGGGTAATAAAAAAAAAAAAAAAAAAAAAGATATCACAATCAATATTTTTAGTAAGGTTTGAAATAGGAAGAGGCATGAACATGTACATTTAGGTCAGCATGTGAATTTAGGTCACCTAGAAACTGATTATGAGAAGAAAAAAAAACAAACTATTGTGGTGTTAATGTGTTGCAACCTGAGTTTGATTGACATTTACAGTACTGTGCAAAAGTCTCAAGCACCCTATATTTTTAGTACAAACTTTGTTATAGATTTTTATTTTATGATTTCTACGTTATCGAGTCAGTACAAAAACATTTTAGATTTCTAAACATTAGTTTTCCAGCACAAAAGTAAATGTTACAGAAAAATGTTTGTATGTCAGTAAAGAAAGCAGCAGATTATGTAAGAGACACTTTTCAGACAAAAATATAATGAAGGCTGCTGAGTTTTGCATGAAAAAATAATCGTTTTTTTTTTTATGAAGTGTGACAGTCAAAGTCTGCAGAAGAACTCAGTAACACTTAAAGCTCATTTCCTTATAAAACTGCACACATTGTACCTGAGACTACTATTTTTTTAAAGCAAAGAGTCATCTCACCAAATATTGACTTTATTTCATTTATTACTATTTACTGCTCTTCATAGTACTTTTTAATGTAGAAACATTTAATTTCATCATTTCTGAAGGTATCTTTGAAGACTTTGCACGATACTGTATATCATTATGACACAACATTGAAATATCTTTCATGAAACAAGCCCTTCAGGGATATATGACATGATATAATCATGATAAGTAGGCGGAGCTTCTTCAAAGTCACTTAGTTGCTAACAAAATCAGTGAAAAGAACACTTTTCTGTTTAGTTTTGAGATTTTTTTTATTACTGCAGTTTACGAGATGTGTTATAGATGCAATTTATCCAAAAATCTACAAACATTATTAACCAAAATTGTCATTTCTACCTTCAGTGTCTTGCCTTAAACTGATGCCTAACAGAAATAGTCAGCTGTAGAACATTATATTGAAGCAGTCTGATTTTGAGACTGGTAAGTCACGTATGACAAGGAGCTCAAATTGTCTAAAAAGCTGATGATAAAGCTCAGCTACAAGTCAAACCACCTCCTCATCGCCAGCGTTACACCAATCTTTATTACTGATAATAATACATCTAATTGATATCTTGAAACTAGCTAGGAGTGGTACGAGCGTTGTTATGGTTACAGTGTGTGTGATGTGTGAGACTCTAGCCAGCACTTTTCTAAAGTGTGAAAGCAGTCTTAGTTTTCTTTAACGAATCTGACAAAAGCCGCCAGTTTAGCATGGTGCAAACTGTATGTCTGAAACGTTACACAGTCTCTTTGTGGATTTGTTCAGTGCGTCAAACAGACTTGCTCATGTGGTTTCTTTCTCTTTTTATCTATAAAAAAAAATTAACAAATGGACGTTACAGTGGCTGTATCATAGCACCATCTCGAAGCTGAATCACTTTCTTCCCCTTCATCAGCTTTGAGTCAGAGGCATGGCCTAAAGTCCGAAGATAAAATGACATATAGGAAGTGATTTGTAATAATAATATAATTACAAGTTGAATGGTATTCGTGTTTTTTTTAAATAATACTTTATTCTGCAGATTTTACAAAACTCTTTTGTTTTATGAAATATTTTATGTTGCTGAGGCATTGAGTGTGTGACAAGTAGACATGCAGTTTGCACAGTGTTAAACTGGTAGTTATAAGCTTCCCTTACTTACGTGTAATCCTCTCGAATTAGCTCATAATTCATCATTTTCGAACTGAGCTACAAAGAGGGGGAAAAACATGGACGCCTCCATGTTCATTTTTTTTTTTTACCAATAATCTCATCAGCTAACTGTGATGAGAGATGTATGCGAACAGGAGAACATGTTGATTGTTCGAAAGCAAATACCTGTATATACAGTCTAACTCATTTAAAGATAAGAAGTGTTATATTGTTTACTGTTCATGCCGTCCGCAGCCATGTTGATTTGACATCACTTGCTGAACGAGTTTCCGAGTAGGAATTCTGAGTTGAAGGGGAAGGGGCATTTTTGAGTTACGACTTTTAGTTGAACGTAGCATTACCTACGTTAGCCTTGTAGCTCTAGAAAATTGTATGATTTGTATTTTTGGGTAAACTATCGCTTTAAAACACAAGATTTCTGTATAAAAGCTAAATTTTTTTTGCATTTAAAAAAAAAAAAAACATACTGAGAAGAGCCGAATTTGTTAAAACTCTGATACATGGTCGTTTTTCCAATAAAAACGATCAATTTTATTTTCGTTAACGTAACAAAGAGTAGCAAACTCATGAGCTGTATGATTTTCCTTTATCTATTTTTGCAGGGTATTGTTTAATAATGTGAAAGCATTGTGAGTTAACTTAGAAGGTAGACTACATACACAGCACAGGAAGTCTTGCACTACTAGTGTGGCCAAGTTTAATGAACAAAGTGATTAGCTTTATACATGAATATTAATGAATAAGTCTCTGCTGCATCTGTTCTTTAAAATGCAGGATACTTGACCTGCTGTGGTGTTTAACAGAGAAAAAGCAAAACGCATCACTGTTTTGTTGTGCACGTAAAAGAATTTTCCAATTAAAATGAATGAATGAGTTAATCTCGACTCTTGGTGGTCATTGTTCAAGATGTCAATCATGTGATTAATTGTGCTGAATGATCTAATACGCATTATTAACTTTCATCATTAACATAACAGATCAGAAGTGGAATGATATACTATATGATGGTGTACAGTAATAGTTAAACATGGAGCGTGCTGTTATAGGAAAATAATCAGTGACATGGTGGTGTGATTTACATGATGGAAGTTACGGTTCCCACCAAATTTGATAATTTTTGTCAATAACAGCACGTCCTGAAGGGTTTTATTCCTCTTACACCACAGCAACCACCCAGCAATTGCATTTTTAATTTATTAAACAACAACATGTCATAATATTTACCCATTTATAGTTGCATTTAGTGTTGTGAAACATCTGCAAGACAGGTTACTTCCTGTTATTACTTACATTATAGCAGCTATAAACAGTCAATTTAACAGACAGCTTGTCAAGTTAATGAGAATGTCCTGAAGACTCCTTCTATAAATAATAAATAAACATCTCCTTCAGAACAGCTTCACCATATGACCATTTAATAACAGCACACTCATTCTCACGTCCGCTATACAAATCCCCGTGTAAGTTGTTACTACAGAAATGACTACATATTAGAAAGAGCGCATTAATATAAACCAATCAGAGCTGCAGTTATAGACAATTAATCAAAATCAGACATAAACACAGATTCAACACTACTCTGATATAAGCAGAATTATCAGATCATGTGCGAATAAGCTCATACCACAGGCAGCGATCATCGCTAATACCTGCTTTTTTTGTCTTATTTATCAGCACTGATTATAACTAGTAAAGTTATATAAAATGGCATTTAAAGTAACTGTTCTACTTTAGAAGTATAGCCCATACCTGTGTAGTTACACATAAACTACACAGTTATAACGTAACTACTGCAGATTTTCAGTTGCAGATGGATTACAGGATGTAAATATGTGTGTTTTTCAAATTTCTGGCTCGTATATGTACACACAGTGTTTCTTGGAAAGATGTTATTTCTCAGATCATTACACACGTGGAACAGAGTGAAGGTCTTTATATCTGTATATTCTCAGTGTTATCAGAATTCTAATAAAAACTAACATTATGTATGTAGCTGCCCAGGAAATGTCAAATTATCTAGTCATTATTAATTATTTAGCTGGCTGTTCTGATTACAACACAGTAACTCAACCTAAATGTCAAGGTTTATACCATTTTGCTATTTGACAGTTAGATATTTAATATAAAGTGAAATTGAAGTACAAAAATATCATATCACACCAAACACACACTAGATGGCAACAAAAACTTACAGTCAGGGAAGCATCACTGAGCTAGTTACAACTAATAACTAATAAAATAAGGGTGTAAGAGTAAGAAGGATGACAGAGAAAGCAAAATAACAGAAAGAAAATTAATTGCAAGAGAAAATAGATATAAAAACACATAATTAAATCCAATATTAAGCATGTTTTGTCAGCCTTATTTATTTAGAACTACAAGCTGTGTTTTTGAATCATGAACAATAAATGTGACTACTGGCCAAATATGATTAATTTAATTTGTATGTAATTTAACAATAATTTGCCAGATATTGAGTAGATATATATATAAATTGGGCTGATGTAATTCCCAGAAATTCCTGGGAAAAAATAGACCTCTCTTATTTATTAACATTTAATCTGCAATATATAAACACACACACACACACACACACACACACATATGTGCATTTACATTCACATGTAGTGTAAATTTTACTGTCAACTAACAGGCATGTCACATTTTTAAAAGATAAGAGCTTAATTGCTGTAAATTTACAGTTACTGCCAAGTTTCTTTCATCATTTTGTGTTAAAGTATCTGTTAGTTGAAGCTGATTTGGTGGCATTACAGTACTATAACAAAACATCTATGATGTAGTTACTGAAGAATCTGAAGAATTTTGGAAAAACACTCCTGCTGCTGTAATTTAATGAATTTAGGGGTTTCACATCAATAGGGTGAACACTTTCCATTTTTTATTTTTAAATTAATTTACAAATAAACTATAAACTAATTAATAAACTATGTTTATCCCCCACTTCAGTATTATGTGTATTTTCATGTACTATTTTCTATATTTATTTCATGTACTATTTTCTACAAAATGTGGAAAAGTTCAAGGGGGGCGAATACTTATGCAGCACAGTGTATAATAAAACATAAAGGGTACGATGAAGGTTACTGAGCATTACTTCGCTTCTAATCCATTTCTGTCTTGTTTATCCTCACTCTGTTCCTTAATTGTGCAGTCTCATATCGTTAAATTGTGTCTTGCTCGGCTGTAATTGATGCCTGACGTGTTGTTTAATTTGTACCATGATGAGATCGCAGGCTTTTATCCAACATTATTGCATTAGAGGCCAAATGCATCATGACATTAAAACCACTCTGTGCACCATACCATGGCCTTAACTGGCTATGAGAACACAGCGGTCCAGACCTCGGCAGTTTTTTATTTTTTAACATGTATATACAAGGTTTTATGGTAATCACAGTAATTATCATAACAAAGATTGCATAGGTTTTTAATATATTTATGTGGAGCATGTGCCATACAATTCTTTATAGATATATCTTCTGACCAATCAGAATATAATATAATATAATATATATATATATATATATATATATATATATATATATATATATATATATATATATATATATATATAATATAATCAGTTCCATAATTTAAAATAAACAGAAAAACATCAATGATGTATTAATGGTAAGCACTCTGCTGTATTCATATACATATACTACATATATGAAATCAGATGAAAATGAAAAATGAAAATGGTCTATAAGAAATAGTGACGTCTTTCTTTTTGTGGTTGATAAAAAGCTATGTTTCAGTAAGTAGACAAAATAAATGGTATATTCTTACAAAGGACCTTCTGTACTACGTGCAACTTTTGTATAGAGTCAATTTAATGTCTTTATTTTTTTAGGAAATCTGAATGCAAACTTCAGAAAAAAGCTCTAAGATGTTGTGAAATTTTCTCATTTTATAGGCTGAAAGCACGAGTAACTTGGGCTGTCTTGTAAAAATATTTAATTGAATAAAATGAAAATAGCTGGAGCCAGAGCAGTTTATAGGAGAATGAAAGGATAACACAATGGAGATGAATTAAAAATTGAAAATAGTACATGTTTGGTACTGTTGTGATACATGAACTATGATACATTTCTGAAATGTGACCTTACTAAAATTTTCCTCCATTTACACCACCACAGCGTCCTTCATCTCCCTATACGGGTGAGTTTGTACCTCAGTGCCATTGTACTGAAGGATCCAAGCACCACTGCTGACGTAGGAGGCCACTGTTTATTTCACATACCACCAAATTGACAGGTTCTAGCCAAAGCATGCCAGATACCGTCGACTGTTAACACGAGCCATTAGCCTGTTTAAGCTTGGTTTATAGGAGTTTGACCTGAGGGGGGAACGTTGGATAACATGATTCTGCTTGTTCTATAAAACAATCTGTAAGTGAACAATTTGTGCATATATACTAAATCATTCAGGGAGAAAAATGTTAATCACAGAGGTGTCCAGCGTTATAGACACTAAAGAAAACAGCTTTACCTTTGATTGTTACAAAGCGCTTACACTGGAGACTCCTTCCATAAATCTTAAATAAACATCGCGTTACAGAAAACCATTCATATCAACAGTTACGAACATTTTTTTAATCTGTTTATGTGGAGTGTCCACTATACAAGTCCCTGTGTGATTTGAATTAAAGCCATAACAACTGTCAGAGCTGCTGTTCTAGAAAACCAGTGAACACTTTCTAAACAAACAGACTCAAGAATTCAACAGAGATGTAGAATAATACATTAGATTTATATAATTTCATAAATTAATCATTGATAACAGTGACGTCATTAATTAATTAGTGTTCTGAAGTACATACAGTGTGTGAAATGTTTATAGTATGTCATAGAGAGATAGATATCATGTGACAATATACAGATATTTACTTTTACAGCATTTGGCAGACGTCCTTATCAAGAGCAACTTACTTTTATCTCATTTATACAACTGAGCAATTGAAGGTTAAGGGCCTTGCTCAAGGGCCTAGCAATGGCATCTTGTCAGTGCTGGGATTTGAACTCATGACCTTCTGATCAGTAATTCAACAAAATGATATTTCAGAATTGGTTGAATCAAGTACAGAAGGCTGAAATTCATCCTCACAGGTCTGTTCACAAAAAAATCCCCTAATGAAGCTATTTGTGATGTATTGAACTCCGTGACCTTGGGTTGCGTAAATATAATAGAGAGAAAAATCACAAAAATTACCGTAACTTAAAGTCATTATTATAATGACTTTAAGTTACAGTAATTTTTGTGATTTTGTTTTATCTCAATATTTAGGAACAAAACAAATCCTAAACAGAGCCAGCTGGTTTTCTCGCTCTAATAGCTGGTGGGATTGAGTCATCCCAAATGACTGTCTGGTAATCTGATTTCTCCGCTGTCTTCTAAAGAGTCTGTGGGGAAATATTCCAAGCGAGCATGAACGTGCTTCCTCGACCCCATTCTGACCTCCGTGTTCACCTGTGACCTCCTGCGAGCTCTCGCGGGAATCCAGATTTATTACCTATCCGCTGCAAATCCCTCCAGCATCGTGAGTGCAGCTCCAGGATGCTTTCGAGTGGGCATTAGAGAAAAGCACAGCTAAATTAGTTTTCAATCCTGGCCTCTATCTATTCCTGACCTCAGTTGATGTTTTTTTTTTCTTTTCTGTGAAAAAGCATGATCACATTCTTGCATCAAGTGATGTAAGAGCCCGAGGCAGTAGTGTTGAGTGGTTTATTTAGGCATTTGCAAGAACAATGTTTCAAATATGTGGGCAGGATCTTCGTAGGCAAATCCATATTCAAGGTCAAACAATGAAAATTCTGATTGGGGACTAGATCTTTTTTTTTTTTTTTAATGTATTAAATTGTATTTAAATTGTTACACTATTATTTTTCAAACATGTTTTTTAAAAAAACTTTTAAAAGATAAAATATTAAAAGTAATATAAAAATATATAGATTTATATACTGACCTTTAAATATATTAAATAGGCCAATAAACCATTTACGGTTATTTAGCTATAGACAAAAAAGGAGTGCAAAGGTTCTCTCTTGATGAGATTTTTGGTGCTAGTTATTAGAGCGAACAATTTAGAACAATTTAGCAGACTGTATGTGAGGCTTGAAAGAAAATGATAGAGCTGAGTTTCTGTGTTCTGTCAGTAGGCAGAGCTTACTTCCGGGTCAGAAAATTTTAAACAGAAGCCTGAAATGAACAAATCATGGAAGATATCTTTGAAATTCTATGATTATTATTGTAGTCACATTCATCTTTGCCAATAACACCATATGATCCCTCAAACACATGTTTTTATAATAAGTCCAACATGTGGTGTGGTTAAATTTCCCACACACGGGCACGTCTGATTCCCGCTGTGACTTCTCAACATGTAGTCAGAGCTAACAGATCTCGCTGCTTTCATGGAGGAAGCTGCAGGCCTGCTTTGACCTCTATTCAATCGCTTACCAAAGGGGAGTCATTAGAGCGCCGAACTCCTTTCATGGTGCTAAGTTGATTTGAATTCGGCAAGGAGATGAAAGAGAGTTTAGGGGCACTGATGTGAAGCTGTGATCCGCTACTGATGTGTTGAAACTTTAATACAGGAAGTGGAAAGCACATCTAGGAACGGATGGAAATGTGAAAGAAATACCTTTTTTACCTGCTTTTGATAAAAGCAAGAGCTGTACAGAATATTTACATTTATTCGCTGAGCAGGAGATTTTACCCAAAATGTCAATCCTCCATGTTTGTTTTATTCGCTCGGTTGCCCCCCCACAAGTCAGACACAATGGTTGCATTAAGCTAGCATTCAGGAAAGCTATAAAGATACAGTATGTCACAAAATGAAGTCAAAATTGTGAAGAAGGCTATGCCAAAGAACTCTAACTTGCAGTTTGAGTTAATTTCCAATTAAAAAAAAAAGTCAGTCAACTATGATTGATACAATCCTACAAGTCGAAGAAGGCTAACTAGCCATCTAGGTAATGCTAATGATGATAGTTAGCTCGCTAAAATATCGTGAGGTATTTTAGCTAGCCAAGAACATGGACGCTCCACTTGTCTGAATATTGTATAGTTTAGGTATTATCTTGGCTAACCAGCTAACATAGCTTCAACAGTAATGCTAAACTTGGTGGCTAGCAGCAACTAGCGTTGGAGGAACAACTTACTGTGAGGAACGATCTCAAAACTTAATATTACACTTAAATAGAACAGACATACTGCGCACACACACACACACACACACATTTGTGATGAGCTAAGTAAAATTAAATCTAGCATGCATGACAAAAATAGCACATAAGTTTCAGAATGAAGCTAATTCTTATTATTCTTATTCTGTACTTTTTTTCTTTCTTTCTTTTTTTTTTTTTTACTTTTTTGCCTTCTTTTGATGCTTTCAATTCTCTTCATTCTCTTCAGTGCGATGTGAAATTGAATCAAAAGTGCTGATTAGCAGATCACTTGGTTTGCATTCAGCAGGAACAGTACTGAGTAATGGCACTAATCTAGAAACGCATATTAAAAGGATTGTAATTTAATTCGACTTCGTTTGGTTGATATTCTGTTCAGGCCAGAGTTAAAACTGAGAGTCTGTAGTGTTGTGGAATGCATACATGAATCAGAACATGTCTACAAATTCGTGTCCTGCATTCATGAAATCTGCACTGGGCTCTGTGTGTGTGTGTGTGTGTGTGTGTTTTAAATATTTGCACATTCAGTCCTGAATGAACCCTCCCTGCAGTGTTTTATAAGGATCTACAGATCCAAGCATCACAGACAAAATGACACTAACCAATTGTGGTTAATGTGGCAAATGTACACAAAATAGAGCTATATTAATGCTCTCCTCTAAGCGTGTTCAGCCACTATGTGATTATTGTTGATTATTTTTCTATTTCCTATTACAACGCAAGCTTTTTATTCCTTACATAAAGCATTCTGCTATATGTGCTACCTGTATGGGATTTTTTTGTTGTTGTTATTGCAGGATGAATTTTTGCAATCCTTAATAATATCAATAATCCCTAAATAACATACTAGAAGATTGCCAAGCACCATGGCAGATTTTAACCATTTAAATAAACTTGAATATTTCACCAGCCTTGACTGGTATTATTAATGCCGTATAGATATAGCACCACCATTGATTCATCTATCTTACTTTTATTGGTATACAGATCATATTTTGCTTATCGTTGGGCAGAGATTCCATCATAAATGAGGCCTAAAAGGATAACAGTGAAACATAGCCAAGCAATTAGAGGAGTGTGAGATGGAAAACATCCAGAAGGGGTTCCCTGTGGCTCGGATCTGAAATTAGTCTTGATCAAGCAGCTGTCTTTATTATGGGAACTCATTGAACGTGTCAGATAGATTTGCATATAAATGGTCTCCCCTGGCCAGATGAGAGGAAGCGGGCTGGCACACCCGGCTTGGACACGTCTCTGTTGGACAGGTTAGCGTTTACGAGCAGCTTGTGCCATTGAGACATGAGTCATTGTGCTCAAGTCTCGATCTGCATGTCAGAAGTCCATTTTCGTGACGTCAAGAGAATGTTTATTGGCTTTTAGCTTTTTACACAATATGACATGCACTGTTCAGGTACTTAAAACTGAGATACTACACTTATTTAATCAAGAACCTTCCTCTGTAGGATTGTAAATGCCTTACTTACTGGTATTAGAATTGTCCTGTCTCTTATATTTTGATTTCTAGCTTCTATTCTTTGCAACCTGACACCTTGGTAAATATTAGCCCACACTTAATGAGTTTCCTGAGATTTATATAATGGAATGATATAAAAATGCATAGTCATGCTAGCTGGTTAAATGCCCATCTTTTGTCTGGGTTAGCTAGCCAAACTCTGTTTTATAGTGTGACAACAAACAGGCTTGGTTATCTGCCTAATGTATACTTTAACTACTATAATGATGTTTACGTTAAGAAAATATGTGCAATAATTTTAATTTACCTCATTATAATCAATACATTGAATTAAATTATGTGATGTTGTTCCAAAAACATGGGAGTGTAAATGTAAAATACAAATAAGCTAGCGTGCTGGGATTAGGGTTAGTGCTAATACTTGCCCACTAATTTCCAAATTAATTATTTAATTAATATATTTACTTATTTATTTATAGCTAGAAATGCCCTGCATTAACTGAATAATATCATTATTGACCAGTAACAGATCAAGGATGGTTATAATTTCAGTTGCATTTTTGTTCCTACAAAAAAAAACAAAAAAAAAAAAAATCATTTATTTCTCAAACCAGGTTGGAGTCCTGATCTCATAGCGCACAGCTGATAAAGTAAAAACGTTAGTCACTTTAGCTTGCTCAATGCCCATCTGTATATATTAAATCGTGCAAAAAAAACCCAAAAAAACTCAGAGTAACAGAGATGTCTGATTTGGTTTATTTTCCATATAAGAAACATGAGTATGGAATCTCGTCCTGGCTTTTCCCGCGGGTCCAACAGATCTTCCAGACACCAGATACTTTCTATCTGTTCGCCTTCAGTCATTACACCAGAGCCACGACAAGTAGAAGCCTGTTCTCTCAGCAGCACTTCGATTACACAGGCAGGAAAAGCTGAGGAGCCGCTTCCAGCAGTTGAGCTCTGAGGATGCATGCATTAACCATCTGTTTCTGCTGCATCGATACCTCGCGGTAATGATTAGCCAAAGAGGAAGAGCTACTTTAATGCGTCTGTTGCATAGTGATGGATAATGGATATCGATGACCATGGGCCCATATTAATGCATTATAAAGCATTCTGGTGTAAAAGTGGTCGTTCAGCAGTTAAAGCTTGGAGATAGACACCAGAAGGTGGTGAGTTTAATCCCAGGAATGCCACAGAGCCAGTGTTGAACCTTAACTGCTCAGTTATCGCTTTGGCCCAGTGGATAATGTAGTGTAGTGTTTCAGAGCAGAGCTAAGAAATAACGGTGCATTTAAAACCATCTGTCTATATTTTGATGTGCATTTACAATGCACAGAGTCTCTCAATTCATCTCAATTTTGTTCTCTAGGTAACATAAATATGCTGATGTAAACACAATTCTTTGAAAAACTAACACAAGTTCATGCAGTGAGTTATGAATACATGCAACAATATACAATAGACATTTTCATATCACGTCTGCTTCACTGAGCATCTCGTGGCTCATTAGAATATCCAACATAGTCCAGGAACAATATGTGTGTGTGACTGTATATGTGTGTGAGTGCACCTGCTGCTAAGTGTCAGACTCACGCTTTATCTTTGTCACACTGAATCCAAATCAACCAGCTGGGAAAAAAAATGAAAATGACTCGGGCTTGTGGAAACGTGCTGCTCTCCCTCACCTCAGGCTGTTTCCACACATTAGGGCACATTTGGGACGGCGTACTCTCGTCGTATCTCAGTCTCAGAAGGGTGAGGACAGAGAAGTCACTGGCAGAAGAATTGGGTAGATATTTTATCAACCTTTGAGTAGATTTACATACACAAAATAACCCAATAACCGCCACAAAATACAGTATTTCAGGAATAATTCATCCACTTAGATCAGTGGTTCTCAAAATGGGGTCTGGGGACACCCACAAGTCCAGGAAGCCAGACCGTTATTTTGTTCCAGTGGTGGAAATCACAACCCACATTATCAAAGTTATTATATTTAGGAGTCCAAGCTCCAGTGTCAACTCGGACATCGTGTGTTCTGTCGGTGGATAGAAATAAATAATCTTAATGAAATAATTCCATACTGAGGGGGTCAGAGGAATTTATTTTACAGTTAAACAGATCTTTGGCTACAAAAGGTTTGAGAACCACTGACTTATACTGACAATACCGTATGCTGTACTACAATCACTCTGACCAATAAACCCACAAAAAAGAACATAATTTAAAATTCCTGCACTGCTTTTTAAACATGGAGTTGCTTTACTGGCAAGTCAGCTCCAATTTTTCTATACAGAAAGAAAAATTCCAAAAACATTTACATTAAAGTACTGATGCCTCCTGAAAGGTTTTATTTTACTGGTTTTACTGGAAATCGGCTTTTCCTGATTGATTTTCTCCTTGTTTCTGTTTATGTCAAGCCACACATACAGATAGTTTTACAAGTGATGATATGAGCTATAGTGAAATATAATGATTAAGGATATAACACAATGTCACTATCTTTATCTGTATCAGTTTATTGCTCCAAATGTCCGTATCTGTATCTATATTCTAATTTAAACCTGAAGTGAGCGCGACCTAAACCGGGCGAGTTGTTTTACTTTTGTTTTTATGATTAAATATGAACCCTACAACTATATCCCCAGAAAAAAAACACTGGAAAAACAACCCCAGTGGTAGAAATGTCAGCAGTGTCAGTATGGTGTGTGAATTATGGCTCTGACAGTTCCTCAACCTCAGCCACCTCACTCCATTCACTCAGTTCATAACTGGTTTTAAATAGAGATGCATTTACTATTTTTGTTTGCAAATTCCTGCAATATTTTCTCTTTTCTAAGAGAATTTAATTAAATTGTTTATTAATAACAATTTAATTATTTTAAATATAACAAACTAGTAATCTAATTTAAACCATTGTGACCCTGACCAGGCAGTTACTAAGGATGAATGAATGAAGACTGTAAATGCATCATGCCACACCGTCATGTTAATGAACGTGGTCTTTGATTGTCCTGTGAGCTTCATATCTGACCACTCACTCGTGCCTTCATGACAGAAAAAGCTTCCCTCTTGTACAACTTTTTTGTTGCTCTTTCTGCCAAGCTTTCTAAAATAAAGTGCACTTTCTATTCATATCTGTATTTGCATCTGTTTAGAACACATTATCTTCATTCTGAATAATGTATTCATATTTGGTTACGTCCCTAATAATTATACAGGCAAGGTTAGACTTTACAATACTGTATTGTGCTTGTTACTTAAGAGCTAATTTAATGCTAAAGTATGTTGATTTATGAAGAACGCTATGTTGATAAGTGCTGAATTAGCTAGCAAGGCACTATTAAGTTTTGAATAAACTCCTGTTTCTAGTGACACTTCTTTTCTAAGGACACGCTCTTTAACATTTAGTCATTGGAATTCTAGTATGAACTTTTTTGCAAGGTTTCTCTCACCAGTATTCGTAATCTAGGGCACAATAATCTGAGAATCCCAGGTAGATATATGTAATGGTGGTTCCTCAATGCATTAACTATCCTGCTGTTAATCTTGTTTGTGTTTTTTATTAGCCTTTTAAGAACAGCAGCCTGAGCAGGCAAGCAAAACTGAGTACTGACCAAAGCATGACTTAGCATAAGAACTGGTCATTAACCCTTGCACATAAACATTATTCTGTGCCGAGTAAAGATGCGTTAACGATCTGTGAAAGTGGCTCAGGCTGTTGGGGGAATTTAAATGACCATCCGTTGGCTTCTTTTGTCCCAGGGGTGAGCTCCATCCTTAATTGAAGATGGAGGCGAGCCGATGCAGGTCTGCTTTCAGGCCTAATGACATCCACACACCACCTTTCCCATCGCCATTCACTTAGTGTCAGCACTATCCTATTAGCTGTTTCAAACTCAACAACCTCACCACAGGCAACTGCGGCATACAGAGCAGGACCGGATATGAATAACAGCAGACTTTTCTCATTAAATCACAAAAAGGTTTGGTTTTAAAAGGCTATCTTTGTACTTAAAGTGATCAAATAAGCTTGAATGTCACTTGAATACATGTTTTTTTTAATAAATCAGATAAACCTTGAGTCTATAGGAGGCCACTGATACAGTACTGTATGTATCATATTAATCTAAAGATCTACAGCTATTTATAACCCCGCAGCTCTGAAAGTAGTGCTCGATGCAAGGTTTATATTAATGTGCTTGTTCTAATACTTTATGTTTCTGTTGTAACAACATATACAATGATAAATGGATTATAAATATGTAATTGTGTAGTAGTGAATTTTTCTGTAAGGAGATGTTTATTTAACATTTATGGAAGGAGTCTCCAGTTTCGGTGCTTTGTAACAGCTTTAAATGTTCTGCCACAAGAAAGTGTTCAGGACAGGAGTTTGTATTTTGTCCTTTCTCTGTAACATATTATTATGAGGCTGTTTAACTAACTAAAATTAACTAACTTGTTTCGCAGATGTTCCGCAGCATTAAACGTATCTACGGTATAAATGGTTAAAAAGAATTCTTCTGTATTAATTCATAAAAATTGTGATCATTATGAATTTGTTCTTTTATATGAGTAATAAAACATTTTGGGATGAAAATAATCTATAGGGTGGTAACTGTAACTCTGCTTCATCAAACCACCTCACTGTTGAGTTTTTCAGAAACTGGTGATCTTCTCACAAACAACAGTCTGTAGAGTTTACACAGTCTGGTGTGAAAAACAGAAAACATCCAGTGAGGAGCAGTTCTGATGAGAGAGGTCAGAAGAGAATGACCAGACAGGTTCGAGCTGACAGGAAGGCTACGGTTATTCAGATAACCACTCTTTACAACCGTGGTGAGCAGAAAAGCATCAAAGAATGTGCAACACACTGAACCTTAAGGTGGATGGGCTACAACAGCATTGGATTCCAGTCCTGTCAGCCAAGATCAGGAATTTGAGCCTGCAGTGGGCACCAAACCTGGATTTTCAACAGTCTAGCTTCTAAAATAAACCAGTCCAACAACCATGCCACATTCAGAGTCACTGAGATCACATTTTTTCTTGATTCTGATGTATGATGTGAATATTAACTGAAGATCCCAACCTGTATCCTCATGCATCCTATATATCACGCTACATCCACATGGTTGGCTGATTGAAAAATTGCATAAACGTCCAAATGTACAAGTGTTCCTATTAAATTGGCCAGTGAGTGTATATAAAACAGGATCCAGTGACACAGTTGTAAGAAAAACAACCCAGTGGAAACTCGCTTGTCCTGTGTTAAATCAATTGCTGTCTGAGAATTTGATCTCAGAGGAGACTCTGTCCTGAAAAACCAAAAGTGCCAGTAATTCAAATGTACATTAATTCTACATGGTTGTTTTTATGTCAATCATTAGTAAACTCACGTCTGATTAACGTGGGCCAGAACAGTGACATTACAGCTGCCACAATTCACAAACCCATGGAATAAATAAAGAACCTTCTCTTATCTCTAAAGAAAGTGTAAAATAGGAAAAGGTCTGAGCTTGAATAGATTTCTTCTTCATACTCATATTCGTTGTGCCCTTCTCACTTTTCATCTTGAATACGGAATGTGGGAAGCATTCAAGTTTCAAACATGTTAAAGCTATTTCTTGAGAAGCTCCACATGTGCTATTAGCAGCCACTGGTGGATGAAAGACAGGGATGGAAGGAATGCCAGGGAGAGAGAAGAGGAGGTAAGGGCCGGGCTTTGATCACTGGATTGTAGAACCACACACGCACACACTCACTCACACACACATACACACACACGCAGGTCTGAGTCTACCAAGGAACGTAGCTTTAAATTCCTCCTTGCATTCTCTCCTGCTCCATGAAATCAGGTCTCATCTCTCAGATCTCAGCAGCTGTAAAAACAAATCGGGAGACACATCCGGGCCGCCCGCTGAAACTTCTTATTAGGCGAGAAAGTGCTAATTTCTGAGTCCTCGTCTCCTGCCGTGGATTCTTTCCTAGCAGAGATCTCAATATTAAAGGCAATGTAATATTTATACAGTGCTCTCCATTCAGAGTAGATTGCATTATATCACTAATTACATTTTAAGTAAGGAGTAAAACACTTTAAAGCATGCTCTTATAGGAAAATAATCAATGATGCAGTGGTGTGATGAAACAGAATCACTGAAATAGTTATTTTTCCCAAAACAGCACATCCTGTCATAAACAGTCATTCCTTCACTGGGCTCTCTCTCTCTCTCTGTCTCTCTCTTTCTCTTTCTCTCTCTCTCTCTCTCTCTCTCTCTCTCTCTCTCTCTGTCTGTCTGTCCGCAAATTCCTCTGTTCTCAAGACTTTCCTGTGTTGCACTGACGCTGGAGACTCCTTCCATCTTCCATAAATGCTAAATAAACGTCTCTACCGAAAGCAACAGTTACACACATTTTTAAAATCTCTTTCCGCAGAGTGTCCGCTGTACAAGTCCCCGTGAATGAGCTGTTACTATGGAAACGATAACGTATCAGAACGAGCGCATTAATATGAACCTCTGATTTGCAGTTGCACTACCGTCAGAGCTGCTGTTCTACAGAATGAATCAACCCCTTCTGAATTCAACAGCGCTGTGGTATAATTACAATTAAACTCTACACAATCATTTGTAAGGTCAAGAGTAAGGTTAGTCTCTCTACCGGTTAAGAGGATCATGACTTTATGATGATTTGGAAACACTGGGCCTAGATCTGAGTGGGCCAGATGGAAATGTCATGAAAAAATAATGGAAGAATCTCTCCTTTGAAAAGACCAACATTGTTCTTTCTCTCGCAGTTGAGAGTAAGGTCAGTACAGACGTTAAGTGTAAGGAGCCAAATATGAAAATTTAAATGCAAACGATGACATAATTGTGGTTCAGCTATTTGCAAATTAGAATCTACCATGAGTTCAAAGTCCAGATGCTGCCTGTGATCAAATCAAACATAAACAACTAATAATAATAATAATAATAATAATAATAATAATAATAATAATAATAATAATAATAATAATAATAATAATAGGGAGCACGGTGACGTAGTGGTTAGCATGTTTGCCTCACACCTCAGGGGTTGGGGGTTCAAATCCCGCCTCTGCCCCGTGTGTGTGGAGTTTGCATGTTCTCCCAGTGCTTCGAGGGTTTCCTCCGGGTAATCCGGTGTCCTCCCCAGTCCAGAGACATGCGTTCTAAGCTGATTGGCATCTCTAAATTGTCCGTAGTGTGTGAATGGGTGTGTGAGTGTGTATGTGATTGTGCCCTGCGATGGGTTGGCACCCCATCCAGGTGTCCCCTGCCTTGTGCCCACGAGTCCCCTGGGATAGGCTCCAGGCTCCCTGCGACCCTGTGTAGGATAAGCAGCACGGAAAATGGATAGATGGATGGATGGATAATACTAATAATTTATACAGTGCCTTGCTCATTTTTAAGGATGTCTCAAAAACATGTCTTAATACATAATACATAATAAATGTCATAATAAAAAAAATAAATAAATAAATAAATAAATAAATAAATAATAATAATAATAAAGGTACGTTTTTAGTTGTTGATTTTCTATACCTGAAAGCAGGACCACCAGCAGACCACAAGTGCGAGTCCTGGGGACCTGGGGACCTGGTGAAAAGTCATTTATATTAGAAAATATATCAGTACTACACACTTGTACACTACACAGTTATAACCTGCATGAACACTCTTGTAATAAATGTAGTAGGTTTACTAAAAGAGGGTGCAGTAGGCTGTAGGTTGGGGGTGAAGATCTCACTTTTATGTCACCTAATACTTTCACACATACATAATAATGCACTGTGGGTCATATTTATTTATTTTATGTAAAGTTTTTGTAAATTCAGAGATGTTCATCTGCACAGTAAATTATGTTTATTCTCAAATTCAAATACTTCATTTGACATTTGTGGAATGAAATTGTGAAAATAGCAGTCTCAGTTAGGGGGAAGGCTTTATAAAAATGTTAATAAAACAAACAAACAAATAAATAAATAAACATGTAATCTGCTTTACCGTACATAACAAGGGCTAGATCAAGCAAAATTATTTATAATATTTACACTAAAGCAGATTAAAAAATGTAGTCATTTACTTCGTTGCTATATGTATTAGAATTACTACAAAGTGTTATTTATTATTAAAAAAAACAAAAAAATAAAGAATATTTAACAAGATCTCATTCCCAAGAGCTGTGTGTGCCATGTGAAAATAGCACAAATCCAAGTACAGAGCCATACATCAGTAAAACATGAGCTGTATCCTAATTACATCCTTATTGGACACGTAGTGCACTATGTAGTGCGTAGAAGCAATTATTAAACACCCTATGTAGTGCACATATCAAGGGGAGAAAGGAGGGATTTGGGACTCTGTCTGTTTTTGTGCTAGTTATTCCTAAAATAAAATGCACTACTGTACTAAATAGTGCGTTGATATTGTAATAAAATTATACTGAATATTATTTATTTTAAAATATTTTTATTTTGTATTATAATAATAGTATTTAATTAATTTATTTTTTTCAAAGACACCGATACCGGTGTCGAATGGGTGCTGAGGAAGCCCCGCCCCTTGCGGAAGTGACGCGGACCAATCGGAACGCAGTGGAAGAACGTCACGTCAGCAGACGTCGTGCGGGGATTGGTATGCTAGCTACATTGAAACAATCCGAACAACTCAAGCGCTCCAACATTTCTTTTTTTTCTTCTGTAGCAGCGCAGCACTTCGCGGCGCTTTTCTTCCCGTTTCGGCGTCTGCGTTGTTTACCGGAACACTTCCGCAGCCGGTGACGGTGAGAGCGCGAGAACTTGTCGGTGTGTAAGTTTATCTCACGTTACTTAAAAGTCGGCTGTTATAAAAGCGAGTGTGTAGCGCTCGCGCTTCAGTGCTGGACTGATTTCTCTTTAAAAAAAAAAAAAAAAAGGAAATGTGTAGAAATGCAGGATTCGGTTCGGGTTTGATCCGGACGTGGTCCCGGTTCTAGAGTCGGTGTCTCTCAAAATAATAATATAATGAGGCTTAAATAACACTGAGTAATATGGCTCTGTGGACCTGCTGGAGCAATGTGTCCCATTTCTAAGGAAAGGATTCCTGCTCTGGTTCGGTTCTTCTTCATGGACTTTTTCCTGTTTTTTTCATGAGAAGATGTTCTTCATCATCTCGAAATGCTCATTCTGTAAGAGCCTCTAAAAGAAGCATGGTTCAGTGCCTCATAAGCGTGCATACCGACAGTGATTCAGATTAAAGTCCATGCAAGTGAAGCTACACGTTGAAGAGGGGAGGTAAGTGCACGGTAAGTAAAAGTCGCCCACATGCTCTGGCTTTGGGAACTGGATCAGAAAAGCGTTGAACCCTTGCAGGCTGGTGGAAGATGGCCGTGCTTCCCAGTAGGAGCGGGTGAGAGCACAACCTCAGGGCGCATTGGATCTATTGATAAAGATCTCGACCCGGACCGAAGGACACATGCAGGCCAAAAAGCGGTATTTCATCTTGTTCTCCGCCAGCACCTGCCTCGTACTGCTGCTGTACCTCGGTGGGGTGCAGATCGCCGAAAGGAGCCCAGGTGGCAGCAACCGGCGTGGCCCGGAACCTCGCTGGCCCAGATTTGTCGAGCACCTCCAACCTTTCCGTACGTTGGATCACGCGGAAACCGAGGACAGCGTTCCGACATCTCCGAGGGACAAGAGAGATGCCATCTCCGGCATATACAGGGGCCGGATGTGCCGCATGGACTCGTGCTTTGACTTCTCCTTGTGCAGGAAGAACGGCTTCAAAGTTTACGTCTACCCTCAGGAGAAGGGCGAGAAGATCTCAGAGAGCTACCAGAACATTTTGGCTTCGATCGAGGGTTCTAGGTTTTACACGTCCGACCCGGGGCAGGCTTGCTTGTTTGTCCTGAACCTGGACTCCCTGGACCGGGACCAGTTGTCCCCGCAGTATGTCCACAATCTGAAAGTGAAGCTCCAGAACTTGAATCTATGGAACGACGGCAGGAACCACCTGATTTTCAATTTGTACTCTGGGACGTGGCCGAATTACACGGAGGACTTGGGTTTCGACATCGGCCAGGCCATGTTGGCCAAGGCCAGCATCAGCACGGAGAACTTCAGACCCAACTTCGACGTTTCCATTCCTCTTTTCTCTAAAGATCACCCAAGGACAGGAGGGGAGAGGGGGTACTTGAAATACAACACCATCCCGCCGTTTAGGAAGTACCTGCTGGTATTTAAGGGGAAGCGCTATCTGACCGGGATCGGTTCGGACACGCGGAACGCTCTGTACCACGTCCACAATTCGGAGGACGTGGTCCTGCTCACCACCTGCAAGCACGGCAAAGACTGGCAGAAGCACAAGGACGCAAGGTGCGACAGGGACAACGCCGAATATGACAAGTAAGTGGACTTTGCTTTGGTGTGACAGCAGTGGTCTTTATATTTATCACAAGTCTTTATTTTAGAAAATATAGCATCAGCTGCCGGCTTTCATGTCTGGTAGCATTTAGGAGGTAAATCGAGATAATTTTGATGAGCTGCTTTGATCTGTAGGCAGCGAGGAAGCAACTGAAAGTAAATCTGAAAGTGGCTCTGGTAACACAGTCAGACAGTACCTTGAATTGTTCTGCTCTCTATTCATGGTAAAGCACATGGTCCTGATCTTCATTATGAAACATTGATTTAAGCCCAAATTTAAATGTCAGCTCTTTCAGAATGTCACATGGCTTTTCCTATAGAATTTGGGAGGACAGTCTGCTGTCTCATAACCTCCAGATTGTCTCAGCTTGTCAGTCCAGTTTCAGATAAAACAGGTCTGGTGATCAGACTGTTGCTTATTTGTGTGAAAAGTTCATCCTTTTCATAGCTAAACAATGCCCGCAGTCTCTCCCATGTTAATTTTACTCAGCAGATGTTTTCAGATGAAAAACTCAGACTCGTGTCGTTCCTAATTTAACCAGAGTTCCCATTCAGGCTTCATATGACTGCATCATCACAAGACTGAAACAGAGTTCTAGCGCTCCTCAGTAATCCTGAGAGCCAGGTTGTGGACTGATATGACTCGAAATGAACTGAACCCAAGAAACGTCTAGGTTTAAATAACTGACAACTCTATCAGGACAAATTTCATGCTTTCACTTTTATGTGGTATGGACAAAAACTTGCATATTGTGATATACTGCTAAACTTCTCAATATTAAACCAAACCCAAGAATCGCACATGCGTCTGATCACCTTTAAATATATTTGGTGGAGCATCAACACCAAGACTGATCAACACATCCACAGAAAACACAGTCTTGCACTGACACACTTAAACACCGGTAGTTTGTTTGTGTGTTTATTTACGTATCGCTGCCGTAGTTACTTTTGTGGTATCAGGGTCACAAGGGCGATATTGCTGATTATTGCTAATTACTAAACAACATTGCTTGAGGTTAATATTTCCTCCACTTTCCTCACAGTGACACGTACTTGAGACGCTGTTTGAAATAATTAGCGTAAAATAAAACAATTATTCTGAATTTGTGTCAGTAATTTCAGCCTGTACGGTCTGTCAAGCTCTGTCTCAAACGCTTCACATTTACAGCACCAAAGTGTCATCTCTGTAACGCTAGAGTTTCCTCAGTATTGCATAAATCAAAGATACAAAGTGAAACCTAGTGCAAATCTCCTTGATTTTTTTTTCTATAATACTTTCTGCACAAGACTTTGAAAATCCCAGTGTAGTCTCTGAAAAAAAAAAACTTTGGTGAACTGCTTTATATTTGTTATATATAGTACACAGTATATAATCCTTAGGTTTTTATCTCTAATATGAGGTATGAACAGTCACATGATCAGATTATTCAGACTGCGACCCATTATGTATTCAGTTCAATTTTTTTTTGTGTAACACTTTTATCACAAAGCCGCTTCACAGAAATCCGGATGTAGATTTAGATCCGTAGGGAATAAGCCAGAGGTGACAGTGGTGAGGGAAAAACTCCCTGAGACGACATGAAGAAGAAACTTGATCAGAACCAGACTCACAATGGAGCCCGTGATCATCTGGGTGACACTGAATAGTGAGATTATAGTGAGAATATCATTACAGTATACAGGTGTAGAAGAGGAAAGAGCAACAGAGTCCGGGGATGAGCGCAGGACAGGACAGTCTTTATGATTGCAGCAGCAGCTCATAAGTATCCAGGTGAAATTATTGACTGAAATAAGAACAAGACTTTGGGCATTGACTGTGTTTACAAAGTGTGAACACACGTCCCACCAAATGTCACAGCCGTAACACTGGATTTGATCTTTACACTTTGAAATTATTGTGCAATTTAACAAAATTGGACTTTTTAATGGAAAATTCCAAGTTCAGGTTTTTCAATTATACTTGGCACTGAGACATGGGGGGAAAAACTTCTCTGTTTTTAAGTTCAAACTGGTGAGAAAACAGCTGTCTTGTTTTCTTTCGGAGCCACAAAGCACTGTGAGTATGCCCCCTCACGCCCCGGGGGCACTCTGACGGATTAACAGGGACAATACCCATGGTGCCAGTGGGGGGAGGAGAGGGGGAGGGGTCGTCAAACCTCAGGCCTTCCTGCCGTCTGTGTTGATGTTTACCACAGTCCGTCACTGGTGAGCCTCTGCTTCCTGCGAGACCCAGGCGCGACCTCACACCCTGGCGGCGTGACCTCAGACTCGAGTCTCCTGCCGGCGTGCTGTCGCTGTAACACGCCGAGATGTTCACATGTCACACAGCAGTGACCACAATGTAACAGCATCAGCTACAGCGACGCATCGCAGCTGTTCCATCACGATCTTCTGTCTCCATTTATGGAAATGTATTATTAATTTATGCAGCAGGGTGAAAACCGCTGAACAAAAACTGTCTGATTTTAGTGGACTGTAATACAGTCAAGTGCAAAAGTTTGCACACCCTTAGAACAACTAGAAGACAACATTTTTCTAATTTTTTTTGTTTGTTTTTATAAAAGTGCTGACTTTAAACACAATTTTAAAAAGTCATGTTTTTTTTTTATGGGCCACAAAAATATATCACAATTTTCACTGTATTCTGAAAGACATTTTGATATGTATATCACAATATATAGGTTTGCTAACAATTTCCCATACTGTATTTAATGTCTACAAAAAATGCATTTTAGTATTTTAATTTTTTTTTCTAATTAATAACATTTTCATTTACAAAAAGTTAAAATGAAAGGAGAAAAAAAGAAAAAAATCTGTAAATATTTTAAACTTTTTCCAATTTTAAGTATAGTGCAAAATTTTAAGATCTAACATTTAACATGCAACCATGATATTGCAGAAAAGTGTATTGACATAATTTAGCATATCATATCTCCCGGCTTGTAGTTGTTCATTATTGTGGATAAGGACAGGTGTGTATAATGCATTCCGGTTAGATTTACAAAATTTGGAGTTTTGTGGTGCTGGTGAAATGTTCTTGTTTTGGTCGTCTCCTAGTGTCAGGTTTTAACTTTAACCTCTGAGTGACTTTTGAAATGTTCGCAACAGCACGTCGAGTCTTTCAGTGACTAAGCTCTTCCATGTGCTTGTGCTTTTCTGAGAAAGCTTTTAAATGATTTTTTCCCTCCCCTGCCGCCATGTGGCTTCATGCACACATGCTGTGTGTATTATAATTAGTCTGAATTAGTCATTCAGCAACACATTAGTCTGCCGAGATGTTTCAACGTCTTTCACGCTGAAATTCATTGCATCTCAATCATGGCAGTGTGGTAAGAACTCTAATGTGGCTCATTAACGTTTCAGATCTTGAGGGAAAATAAGGTTGTGTCCTGAATAAAAGCATTTCTTGTCTCTTTTTCTAAAAAGTAACATTAATAAATCCTAAACATTTAATTTCAGACTAATTTAATTTGTCACTTTAAGCTGATTTAGCCTAATTAGTAGCTAGCTAGCGTGCTGACTAGTAATTAACGAAGTCTACATAAATTAGGTTTTTAAGGTTTCATTGGATAATTAAAGAATGTTCATGATTCTTCATAGAAATTTGCCCTCCAGAGGGACAACCAAAGAAGTCTAAAGGGTTAAATTTTTTTCTTCTAAAAATAAGCATGAACTTTTGGAAACAGTGTTTTGGCAAGAGTCCCTCAGATGGTTAAAAGGTTCTAGCATAAATTGAAAATGAATGTCTCTCGAGAGGTCTTGTTAGGAGATTCTAGAAAATTGCTGCAGTTCAGGTAAAAACACCACCTACGCTGTTAGAACAAAAGGAGTTCTTTGGCTGGGTAGAGGTCTAGTATTCCCCGAAACCCACTTTTGTAGGTTCTACGTAGAATCTTGTCATCTAGAGGGATAACCAAAAAGCCTTTAAGGGTTTAAATTTTTGAAGCCTAGGCATTCACTCCTGGAAACAAGGGTTTGACAAGGGTTCCTTGGTGGTTAAATGTTCTAGCAGTACATTTGGAAAGAAATGACTATCATGTATGCTAGTTCTTTGATGAATCCTAGTTTTCTAGACTCTTAAAAATGTTTTATTGGGAACCCTATCTGGTAGGGATTCTACATATAAGCCTATCCTCCAGAGGGACAAGCAAAGAACCCTTAAGGGCATAGGATCTTAGAAGTAAGGGTTGTACAAAGATTCCTCATGAAAGGTTTCTACTTTATCTGCACCCTGAGGCATTGGGTCTTGAGGGACAACCAAAAGACCCCTGAGGGTTTAAATTTCTCCACAAACCCACTGTTAGAAAATTTTAATGGTTCCCGCAAAGGGACAAATGCATAAGGGGTCCTAGATGTAACTGTTTTTGTTTAACTGATTTAACTGTTTTTGTTTCTAGGGACTGTAGATGATTCTTGTTGCTAATCAGTTTTCTTGCTAATGAGATTTTTACAAAGGTTACCGTCCTGACCTTGGGTTTTGAACTGAACGCACCAACCAGAGGCAAATCTGGCTCATGCTGACGCTCTGAAACATTAATACAGTGCATCCAGTCAGCATTCAAGAACCGAGTGAATGATTTTTGCCATGACAGGATTTTGCGTAATTGCCCCTTGACAATAAAAAATGCATGGCACATTTTTTTAGTGCAGGCGGCAGCTTATTCTCTTCTCATTTCCTTACTAGCCATAGGCCATCCCCCCCGCCCCCTACACGGACGCACGGCGAAGACGTCGTACGCAAGCGTTCATGTGAACCCTCATGCTGATGGCTACTCTGGTGAATAATTGATGGCTGTATTTGAGTCATGTTTCCCCCCCCCTCCTTTACTTGAAAATTTCATGTCTTATTCATGGATGCCTCAGATCTTCTCCATCATTTCTCATAGTGCATCCCCCAAAGGCAGGACTATTTTGGAAAATTAAGTAAGTGACTATGAAACATGAAATGAGATGGTGCTGGGAAAATTCAAACACGCTCATGACTCTGATGGAGTCTGTAACAGTGTCTCAGATCCCAGAATTTATAACTAAATCATGTTTAATAGGAAGACATCAGGCAATTTGCAACAGCTATAAATCTGTTCTAACAAGACACGTAGATAGATAGTGTTCTTGAGTTTTTCTATGATTCAGGTGGGATAATAGTTGTTTAATGTTTAATATTATTGGCATGGTCTTCACGATGTACACATGGTCGTCATGCTAAAGGTTCCATGTATACTACGTACGTCTCATTTTAATGCAAACTGCTGTAGGTCTTAATCATTAGTAGATCATGTGACCATAGTGTATGTTGCCTTTACCTGTGCTAGAGAAGTGCTAGAGCTCTCGGTCTTCTGGCCACGGACGGCTGTGGCATCGTCATAATCTAAACTCACGATCCCAGACAATAGGGTTGCACCACTCGGGAGCTACAATTAGTTTCTCTTTTAACAAGACTCGTTAAATTAGCTGCTAAATTGGTGGACGAGTTACACAGTTGAGTGAACAACCAGTATTTATGATACGATGTAGGATGTAGGGGTAGGATTAATAAAACTTATATATTTTATGTACTTTAATAATACATATATTTTTATATAGATTTTTAAATTATATTTTCATTTGATTTTATATATTTATTATGTACATTTTTTGTTTAGATTTTTTAAATTACAAACAGAATTGGATAATTTGGCCAAAGATGAAATTTAAAAGATGTAAAATATAAATGGGATGCTTCAGGTACATGGTTTTCCTAAGGATTTCTAGCGGTGCCAATAATTGACACATATGGTTCTGTTTAAAAAAATATCCTTTGAATTAATTTACTACAATTAAAAGGTTAAGCATAAAGTTATTTTTTCATATCTTTTTTTTTTATATCAAGGGTGCCAATAATTGTGGAGCTGACTGTATGCTAGTCAAAACACAAGAACAACATCCAATACCAAGTCTAAATTCATGTCACTTCTGTTAACAGTATTGCAGCGAGAATATGTTTTTTGAAAGTTTTCTATATCTCACCAACCCCATTGTTACGCTAATAGCCAGTTGGTTGGTTGTATGAATTGTTTTACTTTATTTTTTTTTTTGTCGATGATGAAGCATAAAATCTCAGAAATATTGGGTGGCATTATTACATTCACTGAATGGGAGCAAGCGTTTTCTCAGCAAATACCTGTACATGTTGTGTGTGGTCATAATGGTCACGTATTGTGAAAGATAAACGCTTATCCTTAGACCTAAAGCGAAAGGTAATTATGGTAAAGGTTTAGCACCTGCATAATTAGCGCTACGCAGCACAGCCGCATTTGTATAACTGCTCCCTTTAGGCAATGGCTGCTAATGAACTTGGAACGTTTTCTGAATTTTGATTCTGCAGGCATCACTTTTGGAAAATGCTTCCAAATGAGTGAATTGTAGAGCGTTACATTTGGATGCCTTCCTGCATTTTCCCACAATCCTCTGAGCGAAGCAAAGGTTCTGAGTTTAAAACCCTGAGAGAAATCAGAGGAAAAAGAAATGTGAAAGTAAACTTGCTAAAATCATTAGAGGGCTGAAATTAAAGATGAACCAACAGACTAAGTGATGCAAGACAATAAAATAATATGTAAAAGCAGCCGTTTTGGGTAAAATCATCTTCTGAATGAATCTGAAGCGTTCTCTTTCTTGCTCAGCAGTGTGTGTTGGTTTACCTGAGTGTGTAATTATGCTAACGGCCGCCTGGAGCCGTCTCGGGTCGTAACGTAAGACGTGATTTCGCAGGCAGCTGTTTCACTCGTCTAATAGCAGATTTGGCCACTTTCGCCCCGACAGCCGCTGTAATCACACGCCGAGACATCACGGAGGATTTAATGAGACGGTGATACTCGAAAAGATAACAGACTGCTTACAGATCAATGCTCTCTCCACCCCTGCCTTAGTGGGTGATTATGGGTAGGAAGCACAAGGCGCTTCGGCTGCTGGAGGGCCCTTGATGAGGGAGTGGAGTGGAGGAAATAATGACAGAAATAGTAACTGACTCACATCGGTCTGAAGCAAAATAGCTTAAATAAATGAGACGTCTCGGGCTTGGAATAGTTTGATTTGGCGCCTTTCATGCATCTAAAGTGTGGCTTAAATTACAGGCCTGTGATGAACGGTTGTTGTAAATATTTTACCTTGATTATGATTTGCAAACATTAATTGGGAGGAGAATATAAACATTTTTTTTTAAATTCAGATAGACACGTATCAAATCTTACCCATTAGCATGTGAGTTAAAATTGCTGTCCTCAAAGCGGGGGTGTTTATTATTATTATTATTATTATTATTATTATTATTATTATTATTATTATTGTTATTATTATTAATTTTTGTTTGCATTGGAGGAACTTGCAGCCTACCAGTTTATTTATTTTATTTGAATGAGTTTATACCAAACCTCAATAACTCAAAACATTTTTGTGAAAAATAATTAGGGGATTTGATCGTTTTATTTACTTTCATTTATGTGTGGTGGTCACATTGTCAAATTTGGAAATCTTTGCAAATCTTCTGCTTTATATAGTTCTAGCAGCTAAACTGAAGTATGTTTTCTATATTTTTTGTACATTTCTCAATCAGAAGTCCTAGCATTTTAAACTCTACGCACCTCCAAAAGTGAAAAGGGAGAAAATGTAAAGATTTCTTTCAAATTTTAAAGAAATATTAGTTTATAACGTGAAAATAATTTTCACTGAATGTCAGCATCATCCACACCAATCCCTGTCTCATCACCTGAGCTAAAGGTCACTCGCTGTAACGATTTATAAGGCTTGCAAAACACGAGCGACAGAAGCAGAGCGGAAACGTGTGGTTTGTTCAGGTAATGCTCATATATCAATATCATATTCAATATCAATTTTCTCATCAGGACTCTCTATATGATAAGAGAGACAGATATAGCTTTTCCAGCTGTCACTTTGAGAGCTTAAGCATTCACGCACTTGTGGGTCCGGATGATGTTGCAGCTCAGAAGTAAGGAAAGCTGAGAGCGTTTTCAAGCCTCTCGTCTGCGTTCCCGATTTGGAAAGCCGTTTGGAAGTGTGGGAAAATGCAGGGTCAACTGCTTGTCCCGTTTCAAGTCCGCACACACGCTGAGCTCACCATCACACACCGGCTAAAACAGCCGAGCCTACAGCTGGCAGGAGGCTCTGTGGTCCTCATAGTGCAGCCACAAACAGGAAAAGTGGTTTGCTGGATTTCTAAAAGTTTGTCGTTGTACTTCTTCTTCACCATTCATGCATTATAATTTAAGCCCTTCCAAGAGGATGTCTTTCCTTCTCATAGCCCTGTCATCTTTCCACAAGCCAAGCTTTTTTTTTTTTTTTTCCCTGTCGTGTTCAAGATGGAAGAGAAACAAGTGTGGACTCGAATAAGAATTCAACATGACGCCTCAGTGAACCTGTCAATTTGCATCGATTCATTTCCATGGGCTGTTTTGCATATATCCCTGCATGCCATTTTTCTCCAGCATGCTTCTATTTATAGTTAAAAACTTGACTGAAAAGAGGAAAAGTACTTTCATTAGCGTCTTCACTGTTTTAGTTTTTCATGCATCCACAGAGGGAAAGTTGGAGCAGATTCAGCACTTCAGCTGTGTTCAGCTATAGGATTCATATAAAAGCAGATCATTTGGCAAAGTTTTAAGGGTTCCCAGATGACAAACTGAAGAACCCTTTACGATGTTACGTGGAAGCTTTTTTCTGAGAGCGTAGCTATAAGCCTTCATTCACAACAGCAAGTGATAGAGCGACATTTCTCAATTCTATGCCAACTAGGTGTCAGGTATCCAAACGACTGGTTCAGAGGAATTCCTCGGACCAGCATTGGTTGTTCGTGTAAAACCTCATCTCTCCTACCTGCATTTGGTCCCAATTTAACCAAATTTGGCACTTAGAAACCAGTAGTCTCATATTTTCCTTGGTTTCATTACAACATAAGATACAACATAAGTTCTTTAAACACAATCACGTATGAGCTGTGCAGTGAAGCGCACACATTTTGGCTACTGCTATCTCATCCGAAGTTAAAGCGACAATGGGAACAGTCATAAGAGGGCCCCTAAGAGACAAATTACTGCTTTCTCGGGCTTCACCTGCCTACAAGACAGCTGTATTACTCTGTGTTGAAAATCATAATGTATAGCTGTTAGGTTGTGTTCTTTAAACACAGCCACTGACTCCTGATGTATGAGACAAATGGCCTTGTCCTTGCACTGCACAAAAAAGTAATCAGAAGTCAAGCTCCTACAGTCAGAGTCTGTTTTTCTTTTCTGACATTGTCAAGCCTGGCTAGTTTGAGAATGGACTCAGCAGTGAAGTAGCCTTGGTTAAATTTGATGTCGGTGAGTAATGAAATAGCTTGTTTGTGTTTGTTCTGAACTTTTCTATGGAGACTCGTAAGTGGCCAGAGTTCTTTTCTTTTAATGAAAGAGTAGGCTTGGTTGTTGAATTAATGGCTCTATACCTTACTGATATTACATGGTTATCAACATGATTTATGAATGAGGCATAATACTAACTTTTCGTTTTTGTCCACTCTTAAAGTTTTCAGAGGCGAAAATGATCTGGACTCATTTTCATCCGTTATTTGACTACAGTGTGAAATAGTTGCATTGTAGTTATGGCTGTACACAATAACAATATACAGTTTTACCTGGACTTTTGGAGTGCTCTTTGTGAGTGGGGTAGTACAGTTCCAAGCTGATGGGGTGTATGGGGCAGTACAGTTCCGAACTGATGGGGTGTATGGGGCAGTACAGTTCCGAACTGATGGGGTGTATGGGGCAGTACAGTTCCGAACTGATGGGGTGTATGGGGCAGTACAGTTCCGAGCTGAAGGGGTGTATGGGGCAGTACAATTACGAGCTGATGGGGTGTATGGGGCAGTACAGTTCTGAACTGATGGGGTGTATGGGGCAGTACAGTTCTGAACTGATGGGGTGTATGGGGCAGTACAGTTCCGAGCTGATGGGGTGTATGGGGCAGTAGAGTTCCGAGCTGATGAGTGTATGGGGCAGTACAGTTACGAGCTGATGGGGTGTATGGGGCAGTACAGTTACGAGCTGATGGGGTGTATGGGGCAGTACAGTTCCGAGCTGATGGGGTGTATGGGGCAGTACATTTCTGAACTGATGGGGTGTATGGGGCAGTACAGTTCCGAGCTGATGGGGTGTATGGGGCAGTACAGTTACGAGCTGATGGGGTGTATGGGGCAGTACAGTTCCGAACTGATGGGGTGTATGGGGCAGTACAGTTACGAGCTGATGGGGTGTATGGGGCAGTACAGTTCCGAACTGATGGGGTGTATGGGGCAGTACAGTTCTGAACTGATGAGTGTATGGGGCAGTACAGTTCCGAGCTGATGGGGTGTATGGGGCAGTACAGTTCTGAACTGATGGGGTGTATGGGGCAGTACAGTTCCGAGCTGATGGGGTGTATGGGGCAGTACAGTTATGAGCTGATGGGGTGTATGGGGCAGTACAGTTCCGAACTGATGGGGTGTATGGGGCAGTACAGTTCCGAACTGATGGGGTGTATGGGGCAGTACAGTTACGAGCTGATGAGTGTATGGGGCAGTACAGTTCTGAACTGATGGGGTGTATGGGGCAGTACAGTTACGAGCTGATGAGTGTATGGGGCAGTACAGTTCCGAACTGATGGGGTGTATGGGGCAGTACAGTTACGAGCTGATGAGTGTATGGGGCAGTACAGTTACGAGCTGATGGGGTGTATGGGGCAGTACAGTTCCGAGCTGATGAGTGTATGGGGCAGTACAGTTCCGAGCTGATGAGTGTATGGGGCAGTACAGTTCCGAACTGATGGGGTGTATGGGGCAGTACAGTTACGAGCTGATGGGGTGTATGGGGCAGTACAGTTCCGAGCTGATGAGTGTATGGGGCAGTACAGTTCCGAGCTGATGAGTGTATGGGGCAGTACAGTTCCGAGCTGATGGGGTGAATGGGGCAGTACATTTCTGAACTGATGGGGTGTATGGGGCAGTACAGTTACGAGCTGATGAGTGTATGGGGCAGTACAGTTACTAGCTGATGGGGTGAATGGGGCAGTACAGTTCTGAACTGATGGGGTGAATGGGGCAGTACAGTTCTGAACTGATGGGGTGAATGGGGCAGTACAGTTCTGAACTGATGGGGTGAATGGGGCAGTACAGTTCTGAACTGATGGGGTGAATGGGGCAGTACAGTTCTGAACTGTTAGGGTGTATGGGGCAGTACAGTTCTGAACTGATAGGGTGTATGGGGCAGTACAGTTCTGAACTGATGGGGTGTATGCTGTCATGAATAGATATGATGTAATTTAGTAGACTTTTGTTAAAAATTTTATAAAATTACATTTTTATGATGTTTGTTTAATGTTACTTCTTATGTATAAGTATTTATGGAACTTCTACAGGGGATCAATAAGTGTACGTCTTAAAATATTTCAAGCGTTCCTTTACTGTCATGTCAGCACTGAGAGGCATCAAGACGGTCTTTGAATTCTCTATGTAGCAAAATCAGTGCACTAATAAAGAAGTAATTAGGAATGTTTAAGTAGAGAGAACAAAGCATGTGACTCTGTCTCTTTCCACATTATTCATTTTTGACATACTAACAGTTACTGCTATTACATTTTAGGGCACTAGATAAATGCCATTGGAAGATAATTTGAATGAAATATGACCAAACCGCTGCTAAAATTGAGGTCGTTGTTGCAACCAGAAGCTGTGAAGGTTGATACCATCCCTTTACTGATGCTTTCAAACCCAGAACTTTGCTTTCTGCACTCCAACCTGAGACTCGAGTGTATATTATGTACATTTCTGCCTAGTTGATGCCCGTCATCTGCTTTCTCATCCACCCACAGTCCTCCATCTCCGTGTGCATCTGCGGCTCTAAGCCAGGCAGCAGGGTTTAAAACTGCTCTATAAATACAAAAATATAAATCCCCGAAGGGCGGCATGACGTCAGCCCGTCTCCGTGTCACACGGACCGCACACATTTTTCTCCTCTGTGCTTTGGCAGCGATTCCTAATTAGAAACGTGGTAGAAGCTTTTGGTTTATGGCTGCCATTTGATCCCCAGCCTTTTTCTCCCTTCGCTGGCTGCATGGGAAGGGACTTGGGTTTGAAAGGATGACTGGGGGAGTTAATTTGGTGTAGCAGGCGTAACATTTTTTTATAGCCTGTCTTTGTTGATTCTTTGGTTAACACCATGTAGACTTTAATTAAAGAAAAAAAAATTGAAGATAAATGATGTTTAGTCTTGTACGATGTTTTTTTCCCCTTTGATTAACCATAAAAACCTTCGGTTAATGATTTAGGCTAATCATCCAGAACAGATAAAAAAATGACGCACAAAAAATAAAACTGTTTCTGTAGGGCGACTCACCCTGTCATGGAGAGGAATTTATTTATTTTTTTTAAGGTAATTCCGATGGTTTGAGTGGTCAAACCTTTTCATTGGATTTGAATCCAAAGAACTGCTAGATTAGAGCATGACAAGTTTTCTTTTTGCGTAAGATTCTGCTAAGTTCTAAAAGCCACATCCCTAAAATTGTTATATCGCACAAGCCTAATCTTGATTATGAATCAACATGAACATTGCATCATCTAAAGAATTTGAATACTTTAGTTCATACGTAATGACTATAATGACAGAAGAAAAAAAAAAATTCGAATATAGTTCGAGCCGGGATGGATGTGGACGGAAATGCCAGTACGGAAAGCGGAAGCCTTTTCATCTGGTTTGATCTCGGTTTACAGTCTCGCTTGTGTTTATTTTAGATTGCACTAACTGGACTTTGCCTTTGGTTTGTGGTTGCGAAAGGTAGCATTACTCAACACGTGTAATGATAGGCTTTCCAGATGTTTCCCAATAAAACTTTTCCATCTACACTTTAGATGCCTGGACTTTCCCTCTGTTGTTGTCATGAAACTCAGCATCATGCTGTTTTTTGGAACATTGAAGTAATGACTAGATTATTCTTGCTTGTACGCAGTTTCTAAAGATTTTATAACAAAATATTACTGTTTTATTGATTCGAGCAGGCTATGGATGGTGCTAAATATCTAAATCAGTGTAGCTCCATGGTGCTGATAACAGCCTTCATTTGTTTTTTCTTCTTTCTTTTTTGGATGTGGGGACTGTCCAGGGTGGATTTGTTAAACTGTAATCTTTATTTACCCAGGAATCCGTCAGGATATCATCTAGAAAATGGACACTGGTCAGTAATCCTGATGGCAGGATTTTTTTAATGCTTGAAAAACATGGTTCTGCAGCTTTAGGGTACACAGAAAGAAACCATACTTATCTCATAATATTTTCTAATAAAAGAATAACATAAAACAATGGGATAAATAGAATTCTCGATTCTGATTGGTCAGAAGGTGTTGATTCATTTTCTATAGTAACCGCTCATTCACAGGGTCTTGTATCACAGACGGTTATGCGATGTTACCTAACAGCGATAAACGTGTAATCATTGATATGATGAGGATTTTCTTTACGATGTTCATTTGACACTTTTGGAAGGAGTCTCCAGTGTCAGCGCTTTGTAAAGTCACTGCTAAGCTTATCCGAAGACTGTTTTATTAAATTTGACGAGAGAGAAGTGAAAGGCTGGTGAAGGAGCGACTCTTTATAGCTGTGAGAACAGGAAGTAAGGTGTGTCATGGATATTCCACAACAATAAATGTAACTGTAAACGGATAAAACATAATGTGTCATTCTGTAATAAATATACAATTGTCGAATAATCGCTGTTGTGTAAGAGGAATAAAACACTTGGGGACGTGCTGTTATAAGAAAGGAATGAACTCCGTTTCATCACCCCACCCTGTCGGTGATTATTTCCCTATAACAGGAAGTGTTTTATTCCTTACTTATTAGACCATAGGAGAAAACTAAATGTTATCTGATGGAATGTAAGGACATCTTCATACCATGCCACACCTCACACACTTCAAGCCAAACGTTTTTTTTTTTGTGAGAGCCACAGAGCACGGTTTTATTGCCAGTTTTATAATATTTTCCTGCAGTTTTTACTTTTACAATGGTGCTTTTGCTTCGAGTAAGCCTTGTGGAGCTGTTTAAATCACCATGCTCTCTGTCAGAATGTGTTTAATTTGTTCAGGCATTGTAACAGAAGAACGACACACACACACACACACACACATGGGTACACACAAAAAAAATCAGTGCTGTTGCCAGGGTGTCGTTTACACAGCGATCCCACGCTTCTGATGGAGAGATGGCGGAGGATTCTGGCCAGGCCCGGGCACGTCCGCCTCCAGCCAAAGACAGAAGAATGCTGGGAAATTTAATGGAAAGGTCACCTCCTCCCCGCTCTCCTTTTCTATAGAAAACACCAGCCTCACCTGCCCTTTCACTGAAAACTGGACAGGAGTGTGGAACTTGTAGAAATCTGGCCAACCTTAGGTTTGATTTTTTTTTTTTTTTTTTTTTTTTTCCCCCCACTTCTTTGGGCTTGTCTGTGACTTCAACCTTTAAGCTGGTTTCTGTAATCGTGTGTGTGGGGGGGAAGGAAAAGTGGACGCAGAAGAAAGTTGGACTGACCAGCGCTTTCAGCTTTCGCTGATAGACTCACTGTGTACCCGAGTGAATCCGAGTGATCAGCGTTAAAAGGGATGCTGGGTAAAAGGGAAGTCAGACTGCATTCCAGCAACATGCTCAGTTTTCTTACAGCATCTCAGCCATGGATATGAGTTTACGTGTCCTAGATCAAAACCATTTCTCTCAAAGAATATCACCAGAGTTCATTCTTTTGAATGGAAAAGTGCTTTTGGGGATGATCCTTATAAACTCTTGGCTGAATTCTTTAACAGACGTGTTCATCATGTCAGATTATTTAGCAGAGATAATCTAAAGACAGATTAGACCTGCAATTAAAAAGATTACTACATTCTGCTTACGTTATCGATCAGCATGATCCAGATTCCTGCTGAAACCAGGCTCGCATAAACACTAAGTGAGCTTGAGGTAATAAAGACAAATGTCACACATTACCAAAGAATTCTTTTACGATGTGCGAATTTTGTCATTAAAAGCGAAAGCGGTGTGAAAAATCACACAATTAAAGCTGGCTTAAGCAGATAAACCTGATTGGATGACAACTGGGTCTGCAAAGCTTTTAGTCTTTGTGTAAAATCTTATGTGGTGCTTTTGGATTAGACTCATATTAGCATTTCGTGATTTGATTTCTGTGTTTGGAGCAGGAAATATTCCTAGAAATCAAAAGTTTTTATTGTCACACCATCCATATAACAGTGTTCATTTTAAACAAATTTTAGCCATTTAGTCAGTTTTTTTTTTTTTGGGGGGAAGTTTACAGTACTGTGCAGAAGTCATGCAAGGAAACGCTGTGAATCAAATATGCCTTCATAAATAATAAAATTTAAAGTTTCTACTTATAAAGAGCAGTAAATGGTGATAAACTAAACTAATATTTGGTGTGACATCCCATTGTTTTTTCTTTTTTTAATTAGTAGTCTCAGGTACAATTTGTACAGTTTTTAAGGAAGTTAGCTGATAAGTTTTACTCAGCATTTTTGGAGAATCTGCCACAGTTCTTCTGGAGACTTTGTCACACTCTCTTTTATTTATTTATTTATTTATTTATTTTTGCGGCAAAACCCAGCAGCCTTCATTATGTTTTTTTTCTCTGAAAAGTGGTCTGTTATGTAATATGTTTCTTTCTTTACTGACATGCATTTTTTCTGTAACTTTTTTTTTTTTGTTTGGAAATATAAAATACTGACTCAATAATAATAATAATAATAATAATAATAATAATATATACCTGTGTGTGTGTGTGGAGGTTGTTGATGATGTCACTGATGGTTGTTTTTGGGTTATTAGTACACTGGTGGTTTCTTTCTTTTTCAGGACATTTCAAATTTTTGTATTGGCTATGCCCAATGCTTGTGCAATGGCTCTGACTGATTTTTCCCTCTTTTCTCAGCTTCAAAAAAAGCTTGCTTTATCCCATAGTCAGCTCTCTGGTCTTCATTTTGGTTTATCTTTTTTAAACAGCAAATGCAGTCTTCACATGTGAAACCCAGGGCTCAAACCAAGAGTACACATTCAGAGCTATGAATTGTTTAAACAATCTAGCAGGACACACCTGGGCAACAAGAAACACCTGTCAGTCATATATTCCAATATTTCTGATCACTTGAAAAATAGATGTGTTCCTATACTTTTGGAGGGGACTATGTATATAGTTCAAGTTGTATTTTAGTAATATGGTAATTTATTAGTTTTCCAGACGAGTTTAGTTGATGGAAAAACAACAGCACAAACTTCAACAGCACAAAAATCTGTAGTCTTCATTTCTCAAATTCCCCAACGTTGGTTTCAGGAATGCAACAATTTAAAATAAAGTTTTAATTCCTTATTAAGTGGAACACTCTGTTATGGGTTGACGGAGGTTTTTATCTTTCTCTCTAAATGAAGGCGCTTAAGTGGCTGACACTGTCATACAGCTACGACCATCTTACACTTAGCAGCTCCATCATAATGGACTGTACACATTTAATAACATTACTATAGTGAGCACATTTATTACACTGCCTACACTTGACAAGTGATCACAAAGATTTCGCATTAGCATGGTGAATGAGACCTTGATGTACATTGCAGCACATTGTTGTTCATGTTTTCAAACTCCGATCCCTTCCAGGAATACAATTATTTATATAGTACTTTTATTCTCCTATCTGCATAGTGTTTATTTGTGAGCTAAACCTACAGCAGAATGCTGGGAGCTGCAAGAATAAAAACCCGTCTCTCTCACACACACACACACACACACACACATACACACACACACACACACACACACACACATGCCACTGCCGTCTCGGTTCTAGGCACGCTCTGGCTTAGCTTTTAAATTATTTAGCACATTAGAATATTTCATACAGTGACAGTTTCCTGAAATTCAGATTTTTATTTATGGTCACATTTCACTGCCCTAAGTGTCCTCACAAATGATGTCGGATGTGCACACGCATGCAGAGCAGGAAAAACGAAAAACTTGTGCAAACAGTGTCAATTGTGATTAGAGCGCGTGAGTATTGAGCAGGAGGTTTTTACCAGAAGTTTTAGTACCACAGGTGAACACGGATAGAGTTATAGTATAGACAAATTAGTCAGGCGAGATTACTGATTAATTACAACGACTTACGCCTACACTGAGCTTCAGCTAATAAATGAATTCACGTTTGTCTGACTTGGGCTAGATTAAAGCAAGGAGATCACTAAGCTGTTGAGTGGAGTTTGAACACTTCAGGTACTTTTATCATCCTGAAGTTGATTATTTCCCAATAACAATACATCCCGTACTGTTTCATTCCTCTTATATATTTTACGAATAAGTGTTTGAATGTTTGTAGGCTGTATATGTAATTATCATTGTAACCAGCAGATGAACTGATTAGATTTTGGAACTGATCCAGATAGGGTCAAGGTCACAGCAAGGTCAAATATTTGTCATACAGACATACTAATTAGATGTTCATGTTCAGGAGCACAACACATTGATCCAAACATGGTCAAGGTATATTTGAAGTTCATTTAAGGCATACAAGTAAGTAACAGATATAGACTTGTCTGTGAATAATTATACAAAACTACTCTGACCAATCAGAGCTGAGAATTCAACAGCACTGAGGTATAATGACAGAGCATTGTATCGACTAGCATGGCAGCTGGAATTAAATTGCCTTCAGCTCTGCTTAATGTTATTAAATTAACGATGTTTTGCTCAGCGTTCACGAAAGAACTCGCCAAATACTACTCTTTTTGTCCAACAAAGTTTTCATAATTAATAAAAACCACATGATGGGCAACGTCACTTAAAATGTTCGTCCCAAAAATTATGCTGTAACTCCCGAACCCTCTTGAGGACCATTCTTGGAGCTTGATTTCACAGTACACGTTTTCTCATAAGCAGCCTATTGTATATCTTTTCGCACTGAACCAGCGTCTCACCCCAGGGAACTCACCATTGCAGAATGAAGGTTTGTCATTTGTTTACTCAGCTCTCCGACTACTTAGGCAGGATGATGTATTTGTGGACCTTGGCAGTGCTGAGACGGTGATGTATTTGACATAGAATGCCGAGAACCGATATTTCAACCTCTCACACACTGGGCCTGTGGGTACACACAACCATGCTGGCACATTTTTTTTCCCTCCACTGTTTCTAGGCCAGTGATAACTTGCTTCTCTGACATGACAGGGCTTTTGCAATCTCACTCGTTGTACAATAGCACATCTTTCTTTTCTGGGGGAAATACTGTAACGGAGGGGAGATTTAAGCAGCTCGGAGACCGCAGGCTTAAAGTCCTGCCACATATTGGTGTGTTATACGTGTCAGCATGGCGTCTCGGATCCAGGGATAGGGGGATTAGTGGCTGATTTAATCATCCCGAGTAATGCTGGTCAGCAGTGCTGGATGATGGAATACAGTTTCCAACCAAAATATAATTTAATGGAAGGGTTCTCTTTTTTTTTTTTTTTTTTTTTTGTTATAGAGCAATTTCACTTTATGGACAATATGTTTTGACAGTGTTGATTTCATGTGAGTAATCTTCAGAACTAGCAAGTAAGTGCTTGTACCATGACTATTGACACTGGGATCAAACCGGGGATTGAGGCTGTTTCATGTTTGGAATATCAGATATTTGGGGTTTAAGCTCTCCACTTTATCCTGCAACAAAAGATTCAATGGGTTCCTCAAGCAAATCTCAGAGTCCTCTTAATAAACTGCTTTAAATTCATGGTCTCTGCTTTTTTTTTTCCTCCTTGTAATTAAACCTTCCAAAAACCTTCTCTTGGTAATCCTTTCAAATACATGGGCTGGTTTCATAACATATCAAAGTGTACTTTATTAATGTACTTGCTTGAGAATGGATCAGCTGTTTTACAAGCTATTCGTTAAAATGGGAATGTTCTTTTGTAAGAAAATAATCCATGATTTGCTATACACCACAGCAGTTTGCGAATAATTGCAAATTTTCATTTATTAATGAAGAACATGTAAAGCTATTATCAATTTAAAATTACATTATAGCAGCTAAGTTAATAAGCGAATGTAATAACTTAGTGAAGTTAAAAAGCCATAATTGCACCTTATGTTACCAAGAGACTCAAACTCCTCTGTCTTTCCTGTGGAGGAGAACTTAGTTTTACCTCTGACTGTTAGAAAGCACTGACACTGGAGACTCCTTCCGTAAAATGCTAAGTAAACATCTCCTTCACCAGATAAATGATTATTTTATTTGTTAAATAACAAGACATTTTTTAAAATCAGTTGATTATTAACTTTAGATTATGTCGTTGTGGATGAGTTGCAGAAATGATAACGTGTTGTAGAAAACCAATCAACACCTTCTGACCAATCAGATTCAAGAATTCAACAGTGCTGTAGTACACATTTTTAAAAACATTTTCAGAGTGTCACTGATCCTGTGATTAAGTATTATTTGTTTTAATAGTGACTGTATACATATTTTTATGACGTAGTATCCGATATCAACTTCAGGTCTAAACTCAAACTGCTTTGTCTTTAAGATACAAGCATGACACTAAACATTATGGGAAAAGTGCTGTCATAGCTGCATACTTTTGCTAAACCCAATCAGCAAGTCTACCAGTTGGCAAGATGAAGGCCTGATAAATTAACACATCGACACTCGACTGCATTTTCACATGCCGATCCTCCCGTCTCCCGCTCTAGCTCTCTTGTTAATCTTCCACTCCATCAGCAGAGATGAATTGTGTCATACAAGTTTCTCTGTGCCATGTGAGATCTCTTTTCACAGATATCTTGAGGGTTTTTTTTTCCCACAGGCTGATCAAAAGTGACTGCTTAGTTCACATCACTTCATGTAATACCATCTCTGTATTTTTAATTAAGATGTCTCTTGGGCTTTCCACATGGATTTTTTTTTTGGGGGGGGGGGAATGGGTGCTTTTATTGAAAGGACTTGCCTTGGCTCGTGTTCACTTGTTGGAAACTGCCGGGATATTGGGTTGCTCCATTCCAGATCAAGGTGCTGTCTGGCACCTGTGTCACTTTTTCTGCAAGTTGCCATACCAACAATAACTTTGTGAAGAAAGAGAATGTTTCTCTCTCATTACAATAGTCCTTCTGTCAGATTGCTAAACTGTTCTTATTTTACGTTTGTAAAATCTCATGTTATTGTGGCATTGTTTGGTATAATTAATCAGGCCACCTGGTTTGTCATGGCATCAGGACAGGACATTTGCAGGGTGTTTGCTCTGAATACTCAAGTCCGTACTCAGTGTCCCTGTTACATGACACCGAACAACAGTCTTTCCAAGTGGCTTGTTTATAGCCTATATAGAAATAGTTCTGTTTCGGAGTAGATTCATCTAGAAGACATTCCATTTCATCTGCAACATCCATTTCTTGAAAGAGTGAAATAACATGACAAGTTCAGCCAATCACATTATTTAACACCCAATCCCAGCTGCTTTATACAGGATATGGTGTAACTCCCAGGTCTAACTCCCAGGTCTAACCACAGAAATCCTCTTCCGGGATTGCACCCGGGTTTGAAAACTCTCAACTCAAATACTCAACCAAACATACAATTCTGGTTTTCCTTTTTGATGCTCACAATCTGGTGCTAACTTCATTTATATTTGAAGTTTGCCATAATATTCCCTATCCTAAAACACAGAGGTGTCAACATCTATGGTTTAGCTGTAACATTTAAAATTTTTGACCCCTTCATACAGCGATATGAGAGCCACCTTAAAACTAGACCTTCCTGCTTTTTCAATTGAAACAGCAGTCAGAGACAAATGCGAGCAGAATTCACCTAAAAGCCAGTTTACTCAAGAAGAAAGGATGCTGGACATGATTTGCCGACTTTATCTAGGTAACCTTTTATCTAGGTGACATTTGAATTGGCAAGTCACGGTCATGTGAGCCAGTAGAAAACAAGGCAAGACTGTGGTTCCTTTGGTTGGTAAAAAAGGGGAGCTACTCCCTCACAGCAGGCTTTTGCATTACTGTTTTCTTTCTTTTTCTTGCCTGAACCAAAAAAAAAATTCTGCTGTCTCATTCATCGACATACGCTAGGGATTTTTGTGGTAAAATTCTGTTGTCTCTTCACCTGCTAGGATTTTTTTTTTTTTTTTTTTTTTTGCTAGCAATGTTGGCACGACTGTCGAATGGATTGTTTGCTATCTCTTAGATTCAGAATTCTTGTCTGTAGGCTGGAAGATCACCAGTTGGTCCTGCTGCACCTGGTGTTCCAGTGAAAAACACAGGCGTCCTTTTCCTCAACATTGGCACAGCTTCATAAAAATGCCATACTCCTCCTGCCACCTCTGTGAAACTTTTGACTTCCCCTTGCGATCCCATAACCCACAAGCTTGCCAGGAACTCCACTCTTTCATCCTTCCGCACTGTTAAACTAATTACCTGCCCGCAGTGATGGCCTGGGAAAGCATTAACCAGGCTTACGGGACGTGATTTGTTGGCTAATTTTGACCACGAGGCCCTGGTGCTTTATGCCTGCACGATGGCGCACAAGCCGAAGTGAAAATGGACTCCCTCGAGCGCTCCCCACATTAGGGGTGCAAATGAAATCAAAAGCAATTAAAAATCTCAATGGGGCATTATTTCCCCATGCTAACCTAATTCCATCATCCTTTTTTATTGGAACTCTGGTTTCAGGCTCTGAGTTGCAGTCACATCGCTTCCCCTGCTCTTGAGTGTCTGTAATGACTTTTCAACGGTTTCCAGCCCAGACCCATTTATCGAGGTCGTGTGGTGATTATCTCGTATCTCGCTCAGTAGGAGGTTTTGTTCCTATCACTCCTCATTCCTTCTTGATGCCCTCATCCTGACCCCCGGAAGATTATGGGCTACCCCGGTGCATTCCTCGAAGTCCTGTCACTCATTCTTAAATTCTTAACATGGTACACTTAAGTGGATTGGACATGGTGACCTGGGCAACTGACGTAAAATTTTCTGTGTATATATCTTGTCAGAATAAATAATTCCTGCCTGTAGGTTTATTTATAGTGGGGAGTTTCAGTTCTGGAGTTTTACAGTAGACTTTAGGCCAACACACCAGGTTTTAGGTACCAATCCATTTCATTGTTCAGGTGTGCTTTCCCCTCCAGATTTCTCAGCATTCCTTAAGATTTGGGAATATTCTTGGTGGTCTGCCAACTCTCTGAACACACAGTATAGAAAGGGCTAAGCAAACTGATCAGTGTTTGCATGTCCGGACTTGTCTCTTATTTCCTTGTTGCCCTGCCCTCAGTGCTTCCTCAGCAATGAATTATTTAGAAGGATGCAGTTGGGGACTAAAATAACATCTGTCGTAGCAGATTGAGAGTGCTGTAAACAGGACATAAACTTTAGCCTTATGATGACAACTTTTCACCAGTTTTTCATCCTAAACTAGTGATTCTTAGGGGAGAAACTTGGGTCTGGTGCTTAAATATTTCCACCCGAGTCTTACTCAGGAACCAGAGGAAGCCACTTTCGTGGTTAACAAACCACTGTTGCAGCTAAAGTTCATGTCAGAGGTTTAGTCAATTCCAGTTCTTCCTTTCTTAGTAGCAAATCTTATTCAAAATACAGATTGAAAATGTCACTTACTGAGGGAATCCATTTTGTAACTATAACCTCCAGTGCAACGTACATTATCATATAAATGCATGTCATATCAAATATATTAAAACGTTTTATATAAGCAGTGACCTGTTAACACTGCCCTTTAAACATTAGTGATTTGCCTTTCTCCAAGCTCTCCCACGTCTCTCTGCCTGACACTCGTTTGCTGTGACCTTCTTGGCTCAGGAACAGAAGAATTCCTGCTATGTAATTATCTGTCCAGAATAACGTATCTCTTTCAGGAAGTGGGGCTAGAGTTACGGAGATTTCGCACAGCTGAGTGACTCTGGATTAAGGTTTTTTGTAGCCATTTCTTTTTATGGACCTTTTTATGATTATCCGATCTCGTGATTAGTTTTTCATTTTATTCCGAATAGACTCCATTGAACTAAAGGAGATTTACACCAGGTTGGTGTTTATAAGCTTGCATAAATGTGCTATAAACCATTTTGTGACCGTCGTCTTACACAAAATGAAATGAGTGAAAATGCACATTAACTGGACCAATTGTGTTTTTCTGTTCTTTTAACATCTTAAGTCGATTTTCTGTAACCCCCCCCCCCCCCCCCCCCCCCTTCCCCCACCAATCCAAAATCATTTCACCTCTGACTCACACTGGCCTCCTATTCTAAACCATCCGACTTGGTGTATCCAGCGGTCCTTTTACACACTTTTGATCAATGTACAAGAGGATGTCTTCAACGTCAGACTCAAAGACTCAGTGGAACAGCCAGAGAAAGGGACTAATGAAAGGAACGGGTAATGAATCTGTGTGGATAAGGGGGTCGCTGTAAAAGGGGCCGATGCGCCTCCTTTGTGCAGCAATTAGATAAATTAACCCGAGGTCAGAGAGAACGCCGAGGCAGCGAGAGCCTGCGCTCTAAGCGAGTCTAAATCTTTTATGAATCCTCCTTTGAACTCCAACAGCGCTCCAGGAACCCGGGACCTCACTGCTCTGCGGGAACCCTTTGATAGTTTCTTTTTATTTTTTTTATTTTAATTTGTTAGTGCAGCAAATGAAATTAAGCCCAAATGTGCTTTCAAATTGTTTATTTATATATCCAGAATTATAGCCTACTTGCCATTTTTGATTTAAAAAATTGTCCAAGATATAAACTGTGCTGTCAGTAACAGTTACTGTTTTTACAGGTTTAAGGTAGATTTGCTAGTTCTGTCTGTACTATAGGGATCACTATATTCCATATGCTATTGTCAGTGTGAAACTGAAAATCTAGTGCCTTGACAGCTTGAAAGTTGGATCACACCACCCCGTATAGCTGATTTGCCAGTTCCCAGATTGCCACATTTTCCCATGTTTTGCCATCCTCAATTCGTCATCAAGCTGCTCTTCAAATATTCCACAGGAAGTGTTTATTTTTTATGGTTCTCCTTTAATGGAAAGGCTTGTGTTCTCGCTGCGAGTGGAATTAGGATAGAGAACAGGAGGATGAACTGGAATGAATCTCTGCATGAGAGAAGATTTTTCCTGTGTGATGACTAGAACTTTCCAGAGGGTTGGACCTGCCATGGTTAAACAAGACTGGAATATACACCACCAGACCCACAGTGGTTTAGGTGTTTATCGAAGCATAATCTCCAACAAATAAATAAAGAAATAAATAAATAAGTCTGCAGTCTACTATCAAATTTATTTGCTTAATTCCTTTAATTTTATTCCTTTTATTCCTTTATTCCTTAATCCCACTTTCTCTCACACACACATACACACACAGGCATTTTACCAGTTTTTGGGAGGTGGGAGGAATGGGAGATCGAGACAGAAAATCACACGGACGCAGGGAGAACATGCGAAACGCCGCACAGACAGTAACTCAAGCTCAGGAATGAACCGGGGATCCTGGAGATCTGAGTTGGCAAGGCTACCCGCTCTTCTACATTTCCGCCCCCGAGTGAATTTTGTCTGAACGTGGTGACATTTGTTACCTTTATTTATTATAACGATTTGAGAGACATGTCATGAAAAATCTTTAACTTTGGTATGAGTATTTATCATCATTTTTAGTGATATATTCTCGAATCCTCAGTATCAACTGAGTCAAATGGTGCGGTAATAAAATGGTGCGGTAATAAAATGGTGCATATAACTCATGATATATGAGTAGTGCACTTGGTAGTCGACTCAAATGCCTGGATGCAACTGTACACCAATTCTAGGATTCTGTTTAGTTTTCCAGATGGTTTGCAGATCCAACCTCACTGCAAGGTCAGCAGGGATTGTACTGATGGACTGTTTGAGTATGCGTGCACTGTGTGGGATTTTGCTTAAGCCAAGAGGAATTGGTTGCTCACTGCAAAATGAATAGCTCTAGGAATCTGATAAGAACCCCAAAAATCACCCAGCTGTGGACTGTCACATTTTAAATGCAGTCTATTTTTCCCTCCAAGTGCTTGCTAGATGTGTGAAAACACAATAAGTATGGCTTCTTTGGAGTTGTTTAGTTAATGGAAATTAGTGGTTAATGGTTAATTAATGCTTCAAGGATGTGTAGAGATACTAACAGTGGTTGGATGTTATCGGCGTATTTATCATTTAACCACTGAAATGACAAATTACAGAAGAAGCAATGAATTAGACAATCAATAAACCATATGGCCCTTGATTGGGTGTATGGGATATGAGCATAATAGAAGGCAGAAGTCATTACTATCTGAGAAAGAGAGAATGATCTAGTGTGTTTGTCCGCGCCGTGTGTGTATGTCGGCTGCCACGCCGATAACATACACTTTCAGTGCTTTCTTTCGAGACGGACATTCCTTCAGCTTGATCTCGTGTTCTTAGCAACGCGGAGCTCTCTGTGAGGGATTAAAGACACTGCCATCCTCCTACACACACACACACACACACACACACACGGCAAACACACACAGGCTCAGCGTCAGTACATCTTGAAAGAACAGCCCGTGGCATAAACGCACCCCATCTCATTGTTTTTGAGAATACAATTTAACTCTAAGTGTACTGGAATGTTCAGTTGGTTCAGTTTGTCACACATTACCCACAGTGCAATACGACTACTTGCTAATAGTGGTGCCAGTGAGATTTAGTCCTTGCTTCATATCTACGTGTTGAGAGCGATGCAGCGGCGCTTTAGTCCTTCACTCTGCCAGCTCCTTTATCTGCCAGCTCCTTTACCGCTTCATTTATCTGTACAGTCTGCTCAAACAGATCATGCTAATACCATCACCTATGCCATTAGGTTCATCATCTCATAGATCTCTAACTAGCTCTAAGCCGTAAACGAGTCTTAGCCGTATCTAAACTGCTTTGTATAGCTGCGTTGCATATTGAAACTTAGACAACATTGGAAATTGGTGAAGGAGAAAAGAAGCTATTGATTTTTTTTCTCCTATTAAACACCATTGTAACTGTTCTAGCAATAATAATATTCCCCTGTGACATTAGAAAGGGAGACAATGCTAACTTAACATGCCGATAACAAAAATGCAGCATCAACCAACAAATTAGCACCAGAATTGCTAAAACCACAGAAATATTTCAATATAAACATATGTTTCAGGGTAGAGTTTTCCTTTAACGTGGTGTGCATAACACAGTGTGATGTTGCTTGAGCTCGGTGATGGTTTTTTTTTTTTTCTTTTCCTAGTGCTTCTCCAGAGATGGGAAAAAATGTATGAGGGAACCAGATGGTGTGGAGCGCAGTGGGTCATGACACTCTGAAGCTCATGCAGTCTCTCTCAGACAAAACATGTTTCCATCTGGCTCACAAATTTTAGGTGGATTTCTGAAAAAGTCACAGGCAAAAGAGATTACTGATGATGAACTGCCATTATGTGGAATACACTGAAGCGAAAAGCTGTCGCTTGGAAACTGGGAAATAATGATTGAGATTGATGATTTAGCTAGCTAGCACATAGCTAATTAATATGAACCAATGGGAATGATGTAAGGGCCAAATGACGAAGGAAACGTGAATTGTTGACAATATCAACATTTTCCTTAGATGTTTTGGTAAATGAATAAGAAAAGATGCCATATAGTGAAAATTACGCTTAGTATCAAAAGCTAACCAATCAATCATCAAGAATGTCAACACATCTGAGGAAAGTGTTGTTAAATTACTTGAAAAATTCTTTATAGTACTGAAAATGATGTCCTCTTCTACCTGGTTGTGCCACACAAACCTAGACACCTGAGAAATATGATCTTAAAGGATAAAATAGCTAATCACTGAGGCTGACGATTTAGCTAGCTAGAATGCTACCATTAAATCTTTAATACAATCAATATAAAGGCAGAATGACTGGAATTTACCTCAGATGTGAGGGTAAAGGACTAAGAAAAGTCTGTGCATAGTTACAGTTAGACTTCAATTACGCTTAGCCATGAATGCTAACCAAACCTCCCTGTGGCCCGTGTATGTGTGTGTTTTCCTTTAGTATGGGAAATTAAAGGCACAGAGACATTGAAAATCGAACAAAACAATGAAGAATATCAGCATTTCCATCAGAGGTGATGGTAAATCACTAAGAAAAGACAATTGCATTATAATACTTAGCATTGAATGCTAACCAAACCTACATGAAGCACTTGCATGTTTTTTCCTTAAATGCGAGTAATGTGAAGAGAAAAAGACCATGGAAACCAGACACAATAATTAAAATTTTCAACATTTACCTCAGATGTGATGGTAAGTCACTAAGAAAAGTGTCTGTGTTACTACAGTTACGCTGTAATTACAGTTAGCATTGAAGGCTAACGAAACATCCATGTATTTTTAGATTTTTTTTTTAATGGGGGCAGTGTAAGGGTACGGAGACAGTGGGAACCACACAATCGTTAAGAAGCTCAACATTTACCTCAGATGTGATGGTCAATCACTAAGGAAAGTGGCTGTGTAGCTACAATTACACTGTAATTACAATTAGCATTGAAGGCTAACCAAACATCCATGTATTTTATTTATTTATTTATTTTATTATGTGGGCAGTGTAAGGGTACAGAGGCAGTTTTAACCACACAATCATTAAGGCTGGTAAATCACTGATAAGAGTGGCTTTGTATCTACAAATACTCTGTAATTAAACTTAGCATTGATTGCTAATCAAACCTTTTTTTTTTTTTTTTTTTTTTTAATGAGCACTATAAGGGAACAGAGACAGTGGAACCCAGACAAAATAATCAAGAATATCAACATTTACCTCAGCTAAAAGATTCTGTACACCTATTATTACACTGTAATTACACTTAGCGTGGACTGCACAGTAAACTTTCACAAAATTTCAACTTGTGCTGAACACGAGTGGATTACTTTTTCCAGCAACTCTATATCTATATATTCAGCTATTCTTCCAGTTCAACATTTCTGCCTTTTTTTTAGATTGTAGATTTACTATCACAGTTTTCTTGTTTTAGTTCCTGTGCCTGTAACACAATTGTTCAGAAGTGTGTCTGTGTGTGTGTGAAGATCCCAAACTGAAACTGCTACACTGCAGTGTTCTGTAGCAGAGCCATTTTTATTTTCTGGCCTCTGTTCCTGGCCCAGCATGGCCAGTGAGTTCCTCAGGCTGTCCCAGTGACCCAGCATGCCCCTGCTGGGTGTGCTGTGGATCACCCTCTGCAGGGGTCATGACCTCTCAGCCCTCTCTCTCCTCCACTTGGCTCACTCCCATGGCTTTTAATTAAGAGATCTCAGAGCCTGCAGCTCTCTCCATATTACCCCTTCACTGCCACGTCTCAAACAGCTGTTTTTTTTTTAACAGCTGAGGAAAAACAAAATGTACTCTGCATTATGGGTAAACTGAGGATGAAAGTGACAAAATGGTGCTCTTGCAGTGTATCGCTTTTCAAAGAGGGTTTATGAGGCAGACAAAACCACATGTATTGTTTTAAAGAAGTCGAAGCAACTAATGGGAAAATGGAGGCCTGTTTGAATACATCAGCAGCTTTGGCTTGGATTTACATTTGTTCTTTTGCAGCTGTTTGTCTACAATCCAGTGTAGAGCTATTAAAAAAGCACAGAGTGATAGAAGTAAGGATGCTCTGTTTCCAGTTTTTTTTTTCTCGATATAATGCTGATATCAGAGCATATGTTACTGGTTATTGATGGTTGCCAGGGTTTCAGTGTTAGCGTTTGGCTAATGCATAGCTACCTAGCCTACTACTTGTTTCCACCCTTGGCCTGAATAATCGAATCCACACAGGGCTTTTTTGGATGCCCAGCATGTCATAGTGCAGAAATACCTGCAAACGAGGTGGAGTTTTCCTTCACAAAGAGTTTTAGTCATGGTGGCTCTCGTGAAGCGTGCAGTTTTTGCTATGCTTTTAGTGCAAACACTTGCGCAACAAAAGTAAGATAAGTACAGTGCTTCAGTCCCATGAAATCTGATAAGACATGCTGTCTCCTCCAGTGACCACGACAAGTCTTTCACCACCATCACCAAACTTGAAAAAGTTAAACCAATCGTGTTACACAGCACATGAGCCTATTGCTTCCACAGCTGATGCGGACCGCATCACGGTTGGTTTCAAGTGAGCTTCAAGACCATATTTTTCAAGAAAACCAAGGATGGATTCTCTTGACTGTTCCCGGCTTTGAAAAAAGCTTTCACATTTGCAAAAGAAATGCAAGTTTGAAAACGACCTTAGACTGCACAAGTGAATTAGCTTTATTTCTCTGAGATCTCAGATTAATCAGGGCCACCACCGGCTCAGAAACAAGTGTGCTGTGGTTGTAGAATAGTTGAAACCATGAATAAACACCACAGCTAGAAAGTGCTAGTCCTCAACAGCTGTACAACCACAAGACCAACATGCGATATACTTAGAAGAAACATCCACGAGCAACACGCTGTCATCAAACTGGAAACCGACCGTTTCTGGTGTAATGAAAAGTCGAGTGCAGTAGAGTGCATCTTGAGTTTGCATTCAGTGCCAGTTTTCGGATGAAGTTGCCATCCACACTCGCTAGTCTTTTGAAAATTTTTTTTTTTTGCTTCCCTCCGCTTGATGCAAGCGCTCCATTTTGGATTCATCACAACAACTTGTGGCTTCTGATATCAGGCTTTGGTTACAAGTGGTTTCTAAATAGCAGCTAAACTGTAAGCATCAGCATTTTGCGAAGCTCATGGTGTGCAGGTTGTGGTCTTCAAGGTTTATGGTTTCAAGACAGTTCTGAGAATTTTTACTGTTTATCTTGGTACAAGATCCTGTCTAGCATTAGAGGGTTTCCTCTTCGAGACACTCATCTGATGTGTATATTAGTTTTTAATTGCTTCTTGCCACCACAGTGTGACAATCTGTTGTTATTTTAGAGCAAGATTTAGTGTCTAGGTGCATTGTCAAAGCAAAATAAATACAGTGGGCTCCTATGCATTAACATTTTTAATGATTTTGCGTTTATATTTAACAGTTAACAAACAGCTTACATTTACATGTGAAAGTCTTCAGCTTTGGCTTTCCAAGCTGAATGATCCCATGTGCTGGTTTTTGGCCTTGAAGACTCTTTATTTTGGAGCTTTGTCATCACCCACAGTTTCTCAGCGTGGAGTTTCCAGTGAATTGGTGCAGAAAAAATCTTGGTCACCCACCTAAAGCATTTTTTTTTTCATCAGTTATCAATAAGCTGACACAAGATTTTCTATTTTCTCCATTATACATGCTCAGGGGTGGAGAAGTTACTAGCCCAAGTGCCTGGGATAAGCAGATTATGTGTCTTGACTTTCTGTTCAATAGGCTGCTGATGTAGCTGTTTTCACCCACCACCTACAAAATATAACTACTTTACTCCCGATGCTTTGTGTCTACTCATAAATAGATTTTTTAAAAAGTGTTATTTAACAAAGAAAGATGCATCATTTTTGATATTGTAAAGCTTTCTGTGAGGTGACGTTTGTTTGTTAATTATGGAAGGAGTCTCCAGTGTCGGTGCTTCGTAACAGTCAGAGGTAGGTTTTCCACCACAGGAAAGTCTTCGGGACAGAGGAGGCTATGCTTTCTAATTTCTTGGTAACATGACAAGCTGTGCTGTTTTGTCTTATCAACTTAAAGAGAGAAAAAAAGAGAGAGGCTGGTGAGGGAACGACTGTTTATAGCCGCTATAACATAAGTCAGCTTGTTTTGAAGACGTTTCACATCATAAAGTGCTATATATGGACTAAATAACGACTGATTGTTAAATTGCTTAGTGTATGTTTCTGTGTTAACAGTTATAAAATAAAATTGAAGAAAGTAAGATTTTAAATTTAGTGATATTCTCATTTCCTAAAATGTAATTAGTTTGAGTTTAATGTCAGAATTGTCTTATTAAGAATGATAAATGCTGTTTGGAATCTAATTTTACAGAAGAATACTTGGAGGACTCAGAATTTTGGACCAGAGTGTAGTAATTACTGACCAACACAGTAGATAATTAATTACCTTGGTTCACCCTTGAACTGTTTTGACCCACAGTTGGGGTTTTACGCTGCAGGAGAGAGAGCTGGGGAGAGAGAGAGAGAGAGAGAGAGAGAGGGAGAGAGAGAGAGAGAGAGATATCTTGAAGATAATTTATCTCGTCCTAGTTTCTAGGTGTTTGTGTAGTTTTTCAACAAGTATGCAATAGTGCTATCTGAACATCCCTTAAATCATTTTTCTTCTAAACACACTAACATATATCTTGGGCTGGGTAATATTATGATATAATATCGATATCACGTTAAATTGTGTCATAATATCCTTTTCTGGCACATCAGGGCTACTGCAGTATTTATTTATTTATTTATTTTTGTATCTCTTTAGTGGGGCTGGACAATATGAGGATTTTTTATCGACATTGTGATAAATTATTTCATGATACTTGCAATATCTCAGAAAAGTGTATTGTGATATATTTTTATAATGTTTATTGTTTTTGTTTTCTAATATTTACAAGCTCTGACTGAAAGCTGCTATTTGTGAACCATACATATCATGATGCATATCGTGTATTGTAGAAATGTCTTCACGTATCGTGATGTTTTTGTCGTATCGTCCATCTCTGTGCTCGTTTCAATTGACATTCATTGTATTTAAATGTAGATTTATTCATTTAGGCGCGTTTTGTTCATCAGGGTTTGTAGTCAGGAGTGTGAGTAGTCGCAGCCTTAGTATTGTGTAATGGTAATGTATGAATGTCACACACTCGGGTAGGGAAAAGTCCTCTGACCTCCTGTGTTCACTCAGCTTATTGAAAAAGCTCAGTGTAATGGACGTGTGAGGGTTTGAAAAGGATTTTTTTCCCCTCTCGCTCTCTCTCTCTCGTTCAGAAAAGAGGCATTATGGGATATGGGTGAAGTGGATTCCAGCTGAGATACTTTATATTTAGAGGGAGAGAGATGGAAAGGGGGAGAGAGAGCGAGAGAGCGAGATGGAGAAAGAGAGAGACAGAGATGGAGAGGCAATCTGTGACTGTCTCTCTGTCTCTCTCTCTCTCTCTGTCTCTCTCTGTCTCTCTCTCTGTCTGTCTCTCTCTGTCTCTCTCTCTGTCTGTCTCTCTCTCTCTCTCTCTCTCTCTCTGACTCAGTATATCCGTCTCTTTTTCTCCATGTCTCTATCTCTCTTTTTTTTTTTTTTTACTTTTTTATTTCTCCCTGTCTCAGTCTGTGCGTCTCGCTCTGTGTCCCTCTCGTTCTCTCTTTGTGTGTCTTTGTCTTCCTTTCTTTCTGTCTGTGTGTCTGTCTCTGTCTCTTTCTGTGTCTGTCTCTCTGTCTTGCTCTGTCTCTCATTCTGTCTCTATTTCTCTCTCTCGCTCTCTTTCTCTCCCTGTCTCTCTCTCTCTCTCTCTTTCTCTCTCCTCTGAGTCTTTAATTTATATGAGCTGCTTGTGTCTATCAATGTTTTCTAGAGGAAGAGAACTGCTTAAAGGCTTCTCATCTTGTTCTCAGTCTCGGTCACTCTGATCAGTTTAGCTTTTTTTTTTTTTTTTTTTTTTTTTCCCCTCCCTCCGACTCATCAGCTCATCACTGCGCCTGCCAGGTCTGAGACTGACATCATTACAGTATTCTGCTCTGTGCTCAGCCTCGTGCCTCGCTCGTAAAGCGTCTGCCGGGAGAATAAATGGAAATGAAAGCAGAAAGCTTTCTGCGATCAAATTTAAAGCATCTCTGTCTCCCTAATGCCAGCGCAGAAGTGGTTTAGAAGTGGTTACTGAGTGATTTGGGAGCAGTTTTCGTTCCTTAAATTGGAGCTGAGCAATTTAAAACAGATTGTTTTTCCTCATTCGAGCCTAATTTTATTTCCAGCCATGCAATCTGTAAAGTTTTCCATTTAAAAATTGATGATACATTAAGCGAATAAAATGTGAGACATTACACAGACGAAGATGTCTGAAACTTGAAAGCGATAAATAAAAATGTATATATTAAGACTTTATTGTTTTGATGTTTAAAATGTGCTTCTTTCACAAGTTTCGCAATAAAGCTACAGAAGAACTGTTGCTAATGCGTAATGTAAGCCTGTCTCACCCAAAAGCTTTCTGGAAATTTCTGCCAGTTCTTCAGTGATGCCACAGACTCAGTGATGTGGTTTAGGACATTAGGACAACTCTTACAGCAGAGCAGCTGCAAAGCAAATCACAAGTTTATACAATACTAATTCAATTGTTCTAATATGTTATCACTTCTGTAGTAACAACTCATACACAGAGACTTGTATGATACATGTGCCACATAATTTAAACAAAAATGGTGTTATTTAACAAAGGAAAACGTGTAAAAGTTTTCTGTAAGAACACATTTATTTAACATTTATGTCTCCAGTGTCAGCACTTTGTAAGTTTTCCACCTTGGGAAAGTCTTCACAACAGGAGTTTACACTATGCAGGTTTTCCCCTCTCCTCTTCTCAGTAGTATGCTACTGGCAAGCTGTTTCTTTTTTGTAATTTCTTTTTATTACTAACTTTGAGACAGAAAAAAAAGAGTGTGCGATGAGGGAATGACTGTTATACTGTTTCTAACTTCTGTTGTGTAAGTGATAACATTAAGTGTACCTGTAAATGGATAAAAAGTATAAAATGACATTCTTTAATTAATAAAAAGTGTAATCGTCAGCAAAGTGGTGTAGTGTAGTCATTTTGAGATGCGCTGTTCTAAGAAAATACTCATGGAAGGAGTCTCCAGTTTTTTTGTAAGTTTTCAGGACAGAGGAAAGTAATCGTCAGCAAAGTGCTGTGGTGTAAGAGGAAGAAAACACTTCGAGATGTCCCGTTATAAGAAAATACTTAGTTTATGGAAGGAGTCTCCAGTGTTAGTACACTCTCCAGGACAGAAACGTTTTCAGGCCAGAGGAGTTTACACTTTTTACAGTTTCTCAGTAACGTGACAAGCTGAATTTTTCGTAAACAAAAACTTGTTTCACAATGTTGAAAGTTGCCAGAATTGGATAAAACATAACGTTACTTTTTTGTTATTAAAAAGAATGCAAGCATTGGTAAAGTGTTGTGGTATAATTTCAGTGCTAATAGTAACTTCGCTCCATCACACCACCCTGTTGTTGATTATTTTCTTAAAACAGCACAATCTCAAGCGTGTTAATCCTTACTTCAGAAGGCTATACTACAACATTGTTAACTTAGTGAGGTTGTTTGAAGCAAGAAGATAAAGATGAGAGAGATGTCCAATAAAAATAAAGAAGTGAATGTCACATGACAAACATGTCGTGGCTGATGGGTTCCATTTGCTCAAAGTGGAAATGTCATTTTTCACCAGAGTATCCCTTTCTAACCCATTCTAGCGTTCGAACACATTGAATATTCTGTTTGTCCCACCATTTCAAATCTATAGATCTGTACGCACGTCAGTGGGATTGTTGGAAATGGTTCGAATGTCACACACAGCTCATGGAATCGTTGTTATTGTGTGTCGGAAATCAATCATCCTGGCGATTTCTCCCACACAGCCCTCGTGTCATGTGGGCTTTAAATCTGCCATTGACCTGCAGTTATACACCATGTAATTAGTGTATGAATGTGTCGCAGTGGCTGTGGCATGATAATTGAAATGTCATCCTTCTGGTGTGTGTTTTGTCAGGTTTATATTTGTTGACATGGCGGTGGGTGGTTCTACAGAGCGAGTGTGTGTCTGTCTTTAGTGCTGGTGTGGTTTCTTTTTTTCTTGTTCTAATTACATGGTCATTGCAAATAGTGTGTGTGTGTGTGTGTGTGTGTGTGTGTGTGTGTGTGAGAAGCGGTTGTTGCCAAGTGAGCCTTCATCTCCTATAATCTGATTTATGCCAGTCTGATGGTTACTACGGCAACAATGCCAACGTATAAACACAGCAGCCGAACATGTGCATTCTAATTATACGCAAGAGGGATAAGTTCATACGACATCAACGCAAAGTAGGGTTTAGCAGAAGTGTTCAGGTAGCACTTTCCATATAAAGTCCTTGTTCATAAACTATTAGCATTCAGTTTAATTGAATAACGTTTCCACGACTACATCCCTTGTGGATATCAAACCGAAGCTTTCTTTCTGTACAGCCATAGTATAGAAAGTTCACTCGAGTTATTGAAAAGGCTCAGTAGAACGGATACATGAGAGTTTAGAAAGGTTTTTCCTCTCACCAGTCATGAAAGAGGGATTATGGGATACGACTGTAAATGATTTCAGCTGTGGTACAAATGCTGGTGTGTCAGCTTGTCTAAACGGGGTGTCCAAACTTTCCGTTACGCATGTAATGGATGGAGAAAAATGATCATTGGCTGTAGGATATCTGTAATAATAAAAAATAAGCCAAATTATGAATAAGAGATGAATGAAGGAAAGCTGTATTTGAAAAATATTTAAAAGCTGTTCAGGAAGCTAGAAAGGGAGAAAGGGCTCAAATAGTAAAAACAAACTTACTTGCATATATACTTAGCTACTTACTTGTTTACCTGCTTATTTACATACTTACTTAGTTATTTATTTATTAATTGCCTTAATTAATTACTTACATGTATATTTAGCTGCTACTTCATTTACCTGCTTATGTACATACTTAGTTATTTATCCATTTACCTACTTACTCACTTACAAACTTACTTAATTACTTACTTACATATGAAGTTACTTAGGTTTTTAATGACTTATTTACTTAACCTATTTACTTACATACTTAATTACTGACCTACATATTAAATTACTTAATTGTTTACTTGCCTGTTATGTTGAAACATACTTAGTTACTTATTTATTTACTTAATTTACTTACATTACTTACTTACATATATGATTACTTACTTATAATCCTTATTTATTACTTACATAATTACATAGTTATATAATTATGCTATATATATATATATATATATATATATATATATATATATATATATATATATATAGCATAATTATATAACTATGTAATTATGTAAGTACATATTACATCACTTTATGGCTGACAATACAGATTTTAAGGAGCCCAAATTCATGAACATGAACTCAAACTAATTTAAAGTTTGCTGTTTGGCAGTTCGTGAGAAGATCTAGGAAGTCTTTCAAGATCTCACGGCTGGATCTGATTTCTAATCTAGACGTGATAAGATTATAAATCAATTCTTTTTTTTTGTGTGTGCAGGTTTTTTTAAAAAATGATTTCTACAGTCTACATCATGAATTTTATAGTATAACTTTCTGCTCATACAATACAATATTAATCCTTTTCATTCACTACAAAAAATAATGTATTTCCAAAAAAGCTGTCAACATTTCAGGATTTATATATATATATATATATATATATATATATATATATAGGATTAATATTGTATTGTATGAGCAGAAAGTTATACTATAAAATTCATGATGTAGACTGTAGAAATCATTTTTAAAAAAAACCTGCACACAAAAAAAAAAGAATTGATTTATAATCTTATCACGTCTAGATTAGAAATCAGATCCAGCCGTGAGATCTTGAAAGACTTCCTAGACCTTCTCACGAACTGCCAAACAGCAAACTTTAAATTAGTTTGAGTTCATGTTCATGAATTTGGGCTCCTTAAAATCTGTATTGTCAGCCATAAAGTGATGTAATATGTACTCGAAACCAGGAAGTACCACGATCTAGAACATTCTTTGTGTAGTTTTCAGCATTTCTTCAAGTCGGCCTACGATGTAACATGAGGTGGAAGTGGAAGTGTCAGCTGCACACCATTACCTGCTGTGTGTGTGTGTGTGTGTGTGTGTGTGTGTGTGCACAGACTTGCAGAGGTGCCGAGTTGTGATGCATTAGCTTTTCTCAGAGACTCGGTGCAACTTGACCTGCGCGTCTGATGAAGGCAGCTTTCAGTGCTGCATGTGAGAAAGCTCGGTGTGTGTGCAGCGCTGCCAGCAAACCCTGCGGCTCCTTCAACACCGATCCTCACTGATGAGGAGGAACACGTACGGGTGGGCGAGTGGGGCCAAAAAAATCCCAATGATTGTAAGATTTTGCTTAGTTTGAATTTGAACAAACAAGAAGCACCAAAAAGCCAGTGAGAATATGAACAACAGACCCATACGAATGACTTGTTGACTTTTTTTTTTCATTCATTGACATGTTGCCATTGACATTTTGCTACATTACCCAAAATGCCTTTCAACTACCTGCAGTGGGATTTAGCCCTTGATTCATCTCTGCTTAAAGAGAGTGATGCAATGGCACTTCAGTCTTTTAGTCTGTCCAGCTCTTTCACTTCCTCATCTGTACACTCTGCTCAAACGGATCAGCTTCCAAAGCTTCACCTTCCATGCTAATACCTCCGTCAACGCCATATAGCAATATTACACATACAATAGCGATACTTGATATTTTCTGAAATGCTGCATATGACAGTGTTTTTTTTTTTTAAAAAAAAAAAAAAGGATTTAACACCTTCTCACCTGCTCAACGTAAAAGTATGATACCCAAAGCACACGATAGAAGATTTATTGTAATGTGATTTCTCATGATATTGAAATCAGCTCATCTTTAGGACAGGGGTAGGAATGTTTCCCTTCATTTCTTCTTGATTAGAGATGGTGAGACGGAGATGAGGAAAAAGCCTGAGAGGAGGAGGTGGAGGAGGTGGAGGAACCTAGACAGACAGGCCTCAGCATTGGAACAGTGAAGGAATGTTCAATTAGGAATTCCAAAAAGCCTCTCAAGCCAAGTGCTGACAGAGCCGCTCAAAATTTTTTTTTTTTTTCCTCCTCGAAATAAATGAACGGCCCAGGGTTGTCGAGGTCACGTCTGTGTGTAGCGTCTCGGTTCGTGTGTAGGTGTTACTGCACTTTAAAACACTCCAAACACTCTGCGCTTTCGTTTATTACACCTAGTTTTACATGCATACTTTATTTCGTACAGTAGCTCCTAATAAAATCCGCTCTAATGCCTGTGGCCGCACGTGACCTCGCGTCGGAGCACCGGGTTCACACAGCACCCAGTGGAACTGACTGAAAGGATTTCTGAGTGCAAGACAGCGGAAACACAGTTGTTCTGCTGTTCCCCTGTTATCAGTTTAGATCAGTGAGCGAAGCCAACTCCTGACTGTTAGAGTCAATGAGGGCGACGGGGCAGTAAATGTGTGTCTGAGAGTGTAAAGGATAGTTCAGTGCACCGTATTGTTATAGGATTGCCATAGTTTTTAATAAGAGTGTAGGATATAGATATAGATTATTCTGTATTCCGGACGTGGACAAATCATAAATTCAGTAGCTAGCACCAGTTCTAAATACTTGGGATAAAAAGCATAAAACTATCATAATTAAAACTAAAAAGTATGACAAGCTAATTATAAGCAAGTAAATAAGCATGTACTTGAAGAAATATGAACACTTGAACAGCGGTGATTTTATGTTTGATGATGGTGTGTGCACCCTTGACAAATAATCCTGTTTACTCCCATTGTCATAATAATATATAATGTATATATAATGTTTTTTGCGTCCTCGACAAATAACGGTGTTTGTGTCTGTGACTGTGTATTAATCATGTTCGCTCCCTCAACAGATACTCGTGTTTAAGCTCTCGAAGAAATAATCGTGTTTACACCCTCAACAAATTAATCGTGTGTGTGGCCCTCAGGAAAATGATCGTGTTTATGCTTTCTACAAATAATCGTGTTCACTTTCTCGACTAATAAACATGTTCGCACCGTCGTGTTTAATCCCTCAAAAAAAAATATATATATATATATATATATATATATATATATATATATATATATATATATATATATATATATATAGTTTGTGTTCTCAACAAACAAATAATTGTGTTGACACCCTCCACAGTTTCTTATGTTTAAGCCCTTGGAAAGATAATTGTGTTTATGCTTTCAACTAATAATTCTGTTCAGATCCTTGACTAATAATCGTGATTGTGCAGTCAACAGATACTCGTGTTCAAGCCCTCAAAAAGAATAACAGTGCTTGTGCGATTGAAAAATAATCATGTTCGTGAAAATGGATAAAAGTACGACAATTTCTGTAATTTCTGTTCTAAGAAATTAACTTCAGGGTTGTAACAGTGACTCCGCTGCATCACCCCACCCTCCCCGCCCGTCGTTGATTATTTTCCTATAACAGCATGCCACCAGATGTTTTCTTCCTTCCGTAACTGCATGCTAAAGCTTACTACATGGATGCTAAAAGAAATATCCGAGTATAAAACCCACCATGAATGACTTATAATTGAAGCTTTCACTGTATTTCTGTAGCACCTCTATGAATGAAAAAGAAAAATGAGTTGCTTAGTGAGAATCTCACCATCTAGAGATAGTTGCTGGCTTTTTAATGCACGCTGATGGTAATCGTTACCGGTCTGCACTTGTTTTTGAATTGAATGGTGGAAACTCGGAGCACTTGTTTCTCCGTGCTGGTTGTTTAACAGCTTGGCTTGTATTCTGCCTCTATTGTAGTTCTTTTGGATAAGAGTTTCCGGAGAATCAATAAACACGTCTTCTTTTTTCTTTCTAGGTATGACTACAAAGAAATGTTGCACAACTCCACGTTTTGTCTGGTGCCTAGAGGACGCCGTCTGGGCTCCTTCCGCTTCCTCGAGGCTTTACAGGTGAAGTTCGTTTTGTCTCAGCTCAGTTCATGATTGTTTTATAGGGAAAAATGCGTTATATGGAATACGTCATTTACAAAACTTCCAAGATCACCCACTGTCTCAGCAGAGGACAGTCATTTCGTCCAGGTTTATTTTTATTTTTTAAACATTTTTTATTGTAATTTGTAATGTTTTGTATTTTTTGATGTTATTTCATTTCACTGAATTTATTTGGTGATGTTTTCAGACGCAGAAAGGCCAGGCCTGAATCTGATAGGCTTAGAGGCCACACCTCTTTCACTGGGATTGACAGGAACAGAGGCCACGCCTCCTTCACTGTTATTCGACTTCCTGATTTTAAAAAACAAATTAGCAAATGTGTGAAATAAATCACATATTTTTTTGTATGGATACAAAATCATTTTCTGGGACTCATTTGCGTGTATTACGATGCGATACAGTGCGAGTGTAAGATGTTACAGTCATCCTCCATGCTAATCTGATTTTCTAGTCACACACATCCATGTGTTATGCGTAGAGTATGTGCACTGGTGCATTTTTTTCGTTATTTGAAAGCTTTGCATGTGTAAGTGAGCGAATGCAGCAGTGTTAGCGCACTGTGACTGTAACAGTGTGTATTTCAGCAGATCTGGTTAATGACGCTGAAGGGATTAGGGCGAGGGAGCAGCAGCCAATCACACACTGGCATCCTGCTTAACAGATTAGCGGCAGGACACGGACACACACGTGCACACACACACATAAAACCAAAGCACAAACCTTGTTAAACATTGCCTCTTGTTATTCCACGTCGAGGACGGTTTAGTACATGCATATAGGGGATCGTTTCAGAGCGGCCCATTTGCAGTTATTGCTGCCATTGCGGGACGCCATAAATGACACCTTCGTACAACACGCCGTGACTCCATTTTTGTTATTGCCAATCCACAGTACACTCCAATTACACACAGCTGGAACTAGTCAGTTTAAAAAAAAAAAAGAAAAGAAAGAAAGAAAAGGATGCAATAACTGAAGATAGTCATTTCAGGATGTAATTGGAATGATAAATTGTAATCATTTCCTAACCTTTTATTACAGCTTTTTATATCATCACAATATTGTGTTTTTTTTTTTTTTTTTTTTTTTAAATGATCGGTGGAAGCATGTTAACGCATTTTAATGGACAGAGCAGCAGTTTTGTCCTGCATGTCTTTCACAGTTAATGGAATAGTCTGGCATAGTGTGCATTTTTTCCCCAAATAGACACCAAATGGCTAATGCTACCAAGTAACGCAAGTCTGTTTCACCCTAAATGTCAAACACACACCCATCTGCCTGCTTTCTGCATCAGAAAAGATAGAGAAACGACATAATTTCATTTTTTAAAAATCATTTTGTGAAAATTGTTTACAAAGTTTTAAGGCAGACTAGTGTATCATCTACATCACTTTCAAATTTGTACTACATTTCATTTTCAAACTTTGAGAGGCGGGGCCTAAAGCGTGAAGTGATGCCTCATCATTCAGGTTGTTCAAAATGGCCGCCTCTGTGTTATTACAGCATTTAGCTACACAGTGAAGATTTGTGTAAGAAATAAAACACTTCAAGGTGTGCTGTTAAAGGAAAATAATCAACAACAGGGTAGTGCGATGCAGCTCACGCCACTGTTACCACCACGAAGTTGATTATTTTTCATTAACAGCGTGTCGTGAAGTTTTATTCCTCTTATACTACAGAAGTTTGCTGTTTCATATTAATTAAAGAACATCAAGTGAATGTTTATTCATTTATTGTTACATTTAACGTGTGAACAAGTTCGCTTCGGTTATCACTTATGTTATAGAAGCTGTAAACATTCGTTCCATCACGAGCCTCTCTCTTTATGTTAATAAGACAAAAAAAATGTAGCTGTCGTGTTACTGAGCAGCGGATTTTTAATTTCAAAAGGGAGAGAAAAGAGAGACTGGTGAGGGAATGACTGTTTATAACTGCTATGTCGTATTTGATAACCGGACCTAACTTGTTTTGTGGATGTTCCACAGCATTTAAATATAACTATAAGTAGATAAAAAATGTGTGACGTGTCATTCTTTGATAAATAAAATCTTAATTTTTGGGAAATTGCTGTGGTATAAAAAGAATAAAACACTTTAGGACTTGGTGTTATTGGAAAATTATCATCTTTGGGGTGGTAACCTGTAACTTCTCTTCGTCACCCTGTTATTGAAATAGTAATAGGTGATTATTTTCCCATAACAACACACCCTGAAGTGTATTACTGGTTATCAGCTTTAGTCTCGTGTAGACATGAGTCAGCATCGGCATCTGCTTCGGCTGCCATTTTAACCTCGCAGTTGCGATCCATCAGGAAGCGTTTTGTCGAAATGAAACCCCGGTGTTTCTTGTGCGACACTGCTGCATGGACAACACCACGTGCCGTATTGTTATTTTACGCTCTACCTCTGTACGAGCACATTTACAGAAGGTGTCAGCTGCTGGATGATCACACTGTTATTCTCGCTATAGCCGGAGGCAAGAGCTTTAACACACCGATGTCCTGCTGGGTTTCCTGTCTCTCTGTCTCACTGTTTCTCACTCCCCCCTCTGTGCCACCACTGATCTTTATCTCAGCTCCATTTCTCTCCGCTATGATTGAAACACAGCGGTTGAGAGACAGAACAGTGCTTTTTGCCATCATCTCAAACCGAGCTGTGTTTTTCAAACTTTCAATCCTCGATGCTCACTTTTGTTTTGTCCAAAGTAACTTGCCCAATGGCACAAATTCAGAAATGCTCCCTTCCTAGAGTAGTAACTGTATTTTGTGTGATGAGTATATCATACAAACAATTATAGATGTAATGTACTGCAACACGTGTGTGTGTGTGTGTGTGTGTGTGTGTGTGTAGGCCGCCTGTGTTCCTGTCGTGCTCAGTAATGGCTGGGAGCTCCCTTTCTCCGAGGTCATTGACTGGAACACGGCTGCCGTCATCGGCGATGAGAGGCTGCTTTTACAGGTACGTGCATCACACCAGCAACTTCCACAGTGTGTTTACACGATTGATACGGTGAAGTTTCCTGTGAGGAGATACGTATTTAGTATTAAGGAGTGTCAGCGCTTTGAAACCGTCAGCGGTGAAGTTGTATCTTTACGTTTTCTGACATCTTCAGAACGCCTAACAGAAGCTACCTTGTTTCCTGATGTTCCAAAACATCAAACATGACTATGAACGGATACAAAGTATGATGTGTCATATTTTAATCAATAAAAAAATTTTGCTGACAGATTGGTGAATAAAACGTGGTTTAGGACACGTTGTTATTGGAAATGAATCCATTGGTGGTCACAGTACCTCTGTTGTTTTTCTATAACAATCAACATGGGCCTAGCTGCAGAACCAAAAGTCCAGGGGGTGGAGCTGGACCTGATCCAACTCCTCCCTTAACCCCCACAACGCTATACAACACAGAACAGCACACTTACCCAGCCTGAAACACATCGAGTTGTCTCCACCTCCTGGACTTTTGGCTTGACTCCGCCCAGGTAGGAGGAGCTAGATCAGGTAAGACTCCACCCCATGGACTTTTTGTTCTGCAGCGAGGTGTACTTTATTCCTTACTTAAAGATTTTGAGGTCGAGAAGGTTTAACAGTGAGTTTGGAAAAAGTCTGATTTTATTATGAGGAAAAGGGAAAGAACTCTGTCGTGACACTGTGTTAGACATTGTGTCGGGGCTTATTTATGTTCATTTTTGAGGCACATTTATTTCCGGTCAGTATATCCGTCCCCATTACAAAGAGCCATTCAGTTTTTGGAGTATCGCAGCATCCTTGAGTTTATCCAATACATATTTTAAGCTTGTGTATTGCTTTGAAATAAGTGCTCATTTAAACCTGTTACTTTCCTCTTTCCTTACCTAAAACAGTTCTCTCTGCTTTCCTTACTTGCTTTGCTGTCTAATTGTCATGCCATGGAATATTTTCACCCACTGATACCACTGCTAGCTAAAAGCCCTGGAGAGGATTTTCCGAACAAGCCGCAGCGCAATTGAAATGCTGGAACCAAACCTGAGTCTCCTGTGTGCAGCTTAGGGCCAAAGGAAACAGCGGGGTTAGAAGAGTGACAGGTTCTGTCTGAGCCGAGTTGCACGTTTGCGCATTTAATACGCCTCTGACTGCACTCGCTGTCCCAGTGCCATTACAGCTGAATACATTTCTGTAATTGCCTGGTGACTGGTGTGTTATAGCAGCGATCACATCTTCAAAACTGTCAGCTGTGAGTCCATTCTGAATCCATCAGCCTTATATAACCGAATTATTTCGCTGTCAACATAAAAAAAAAAAAAGCTAAAGTAAAGACAAATATCAAGTTGTTTAATGAGAGCACACTTCTTTTAGCTGTCACGCTGACTTCCATTAAGAAAACAGAAAAATGTGGGCATGCACAGATTTCTCAATACATTCAGATTTCTTTATGCAAAATTTCTCTACACTTAAAACACTTAAAATCATCAACCAATCAAAATGGGTTATAGGTAATTAAAACAATGATTATTACATGAAAATGTTGTGTTAAGGTCTAATTCAATTACAAATTAAAAACAGTGCATCAAAGGTTTACAGAAATGTCCATGCTTGAATGCAGTCTAGTTTTTAAAAGGGAAAAAGTAAATTACTAAAACTTATAGACTCTTTTTTTTGTTGTTGTTGTTGTTTTAAACATGGTTTCACACTTGCAAATTTGTTTTAAAAAAAACGTATGAAGTTTAGGGTTTGGATGGTTTTGTATTTAAAAAAAAAAAAAAAAAAAAAAAAAAAAAACTTAATTCACACAAACAACCACATTATTCTCCTTTCCTTGAATTTGTATTTCTTATTAATCTTTTTTTTTCTCCATTAGAGTGTGGCGTCATCCGGATTTGAACTCGTGATCTCCTTTTCTGTTGCGACAATCAGTAGTTTTTTGTTCCCGAACTTTAAAATGTTAACTGTAGATGATTCAAATGAATCTGTATCATACTTTCAGTGGTCTACTTAGGTTCAAGTTGACATTATTTATGATTATGTAATAATTTTTTGTGCCTTTTGACCCAAAGAGACTCCATTTTGATAATTATGTATCTTCTGTAAATATTAACCCATTAATTTCCCAGAAGTCGTTTTTCAGGTCCCGATGTAGCAAGCTCACTTAATGCTAAATAATTTATAGTAGCTCCTGAGTAATATGCTTTACAGTTCAAAGGGTTTATGCATTTTTAATATTGTCTTATTTCTTAAAACAAATCATTTATTGTAGTGAAACATCACATAGACTATAGATCTTACTATTAGAGCTACAAATGGTAATTTGCCAAATAGAGAAGCAGAATGGGAAAAAAAATTCACCCTACGACTCAACAAGCCTAGAGGAAACAATGTCTATTTATAATAAACCATGAGAAGTTCTTGTTCCTCCATACAGTATGCATCTTTTTATTTTTAAACCAGTCATGCTTATTTTTGCTGCAGATTCCCTCCACCATCCGCTCCATCCACCAGGATAAGATCCTTTCCCTCCGGCAGCAGACACAGTTTCTCTGGGAGGCGTACTTTTCCTCCGTAGAGAAGATCGTACTCACTACACTAGAGGTACAGTAACACCCTCTTCCCCTCTAGAGTTAGCCCTCATGATCGATGAACATCCTTCACTGCAGTTAAGACATGCCCTCATTAAATTTTAATGTTCCTCGAGTAGTAATGGCTCCATACAGGTCTGTAACAAACAGACGATAGGCTCCTCTGCTTCTTCCCACTCGACTCAGCCTGAGACGTGGCGTACTCGCTGTTGTGTGCTCGATTAATCACTGAGTTGAGCTATTCCTGAAGGAGCTCTGGTTTCATGCACTTCTCTGGAGGAAGTGTCCAGGGGCCTGCTGGGTAAGAGACACCCAGGGCTGGCCGTCGCGCAGGGATTTATAGCCGAGAAATGGAACAGGAGTCTGAGGAGACACAGGTGCACACTGTGCAAACAGATCGAGACATTTACTCGGTTTCCTTCAGGTTCTCCGGTTTCCTCTCCCCTCCCAAAAACATGTCAGGAGGTGGATTGGTTACTCTAAATTGCCCCTAGCTGTGAAGTGAGTAAGTGTGTGTGACAATCCAGTGTCCAGGGTGTATTCCTGCCTCACGCCAAAGGTGTTCCTGGGATAGCCTCTGGCTCAACCGCGATCCTGACCATTCTATTTCCAATTTCAGAAATGTTTCACAAGTATTACAACTATTTTATGTACAAAATATGATCACAAATTATATGTAAAGATTTCCAGTTTAAAAAATACATTTCTTTTCAAAAGCCAATTCCAGGTGCATAGAATGTTGGTTTTAAAACATAGTTTTGGTTCTCCAATTCTCTGATTGGCTGAGCTCTGTTGCAAAATCCTCAATATACACACACCTCTGACCACATCGCAATAATTCAATTCTGTGTTAATGCACCATGTTTTAAACCACTAAAAAACATTACACTTGAGCCATTGCTCTGTCTATGGAATACCTTAATCTTTGTCTTTTATGTTGCTTAGCAACCAAAGCTTACTGTTAAAAGACTACATTGCCTTGCAGAAAAATAGTATATTGTGAATATTATTAACAGTTAATTAAATTATTTATTGAACACCGGATATAATATTATTTTAATACTCGAGAGGAAGTATAGTACAGTGATTTTATTACAGGTGAAGAAGTTTCAGGCACTCAGAACGAACGATGACTAAACGTATGAAATAAATGAATGGGTGAGTGAGTCATGGTGGCACGCTCCGTCTTGCTTAAAACCGGTGATACATTACACATAGAGCGAGTTTCTCGAAACCAGTTTTCTCCCACAAGTTGTTTGAGTCATTCTCTGCAGTAGAACAGAAACAATGACTAATTATTTAATCAGCCGTTAATATCGCTGCTTTCATTTTCATTTAAAAAGGACACACTGCACTCCTACATATATGATTAAAGTTTTAGATTAAACAGAAGTTATTTTTGCTCAGGATTTTGTCTGCAGTACATATGTGCTGTAAAACAGTCATTCAAAATGGAGACAAGCCATTCACAAATATGGAGAAACTATACAACAGTATTGTAAGAATTTAATAAATATACAAAGTGTTCCTTGTAAAATTGCTCCAAGAATTGTGAGTGCGTATCATGATCTCAATTCTAAAACAAAAATGATTCCATATTCTGTTTTCTTTCTCAAGAATCATCATCAAAAATTGCTGTTCTTTGTGATACCCCTTGTCGGTGGTAACTGGATTAGGAGGCAGAGGATGGAGAGAGTGCACTCAAGTGCACATATACAAAAAAATAAATAATTAATTAATAAAGACCAAAATAAACATAATCAGCTGCAGTGTCCGGCTCAAGTTCAAGCTCCAGCTCAGCTCAAAGTCATCTCCGTCTTTCGCTGATGTCTAAAAACCTGCTGAGAAAGAAAAGAAGCGCATAAGTATGCTACTGTAAACCATACACAGGTGTAGACAATCATTCATTGCCCGCTCATTTCTGCTTTTCTGTGATACAGAAGCTCCTACACTTAAATACATACCCAATACATACATGGTGAATATTAGTTCCCATTAGCTTTTGTTCCAGCAATGTTAACAGTGGTGAGTGATTTGTTCTTGACCGTTGTTCATTGCTATCTCTCTATCTTAGATCATCCATGACCGCGTGTTGCAACACCTGAGCCGCAGCAGCGTGATGTGGAACAACCTGCCTGGCGGTCTCTTCACCCTGCCGCAGTACTCCTCCTACCTGGGACACTTCCCTTTCTACTTCGCCCCACTCGGTGAGTCGCCCACACACACACACACACACACACACACACACACACATACTGAGTGTTTTTTTTTTTTTTTCTCCCCGAACGCTGCTTTACAGGAGCGGTCCTTGAAAAAGTGCTAATGCTGCTAATAATGGAACGTTAGCGTGGGCTATTTATTGTTGTGCATGAATCACACTTCATGGTGCTTTCTAGCTTTTATTTATCCTCCATCGGTGATCAAGTAATACATTTTTTTTTAATACTTATTTTGAGGGTGCCAGTTATGTTGTCTAGGGGGAAAAAAATTTCTACTAAATTTTTTTTTCTTATAAGAATGATGTGTGTTAGTGGAAAAAATATTGTCAGTAATCATTTAAAAATATTGTCAATAATTTTGGCACAGAAATTTCAAAAATTAAAAATTGTGTCTGTATTAATTTAAGAAATTAATTATTGTGTTTCTATTATTTTTTGTATAATCTTATAAGATTGATGTGTTTTTGGGCAACGTGATGATTAAAAATTATTGTCAACAATTTTGACACAAAAAACTTTAAAGTCAATAATATATTTTTTTAAATATTGTGTCGGTTATTTAACAAAAATGTTCTTATATATAAGAATGATGTGTTTTGGGGAAAGAGAAGTATTTTTCCAGTTTGAATGGGGAAAAAATTACAAAATAATTAATTAACATGTTTCTATTTTTTAACAGATGTATTCTTATAAGCATTACATCTTAAGAGAAATAGTTCTTCCAGTTGTTAGAATAGGAAAGAAATAATTATTGTGGCACTTCATTATGCCCATTCTCTTAAGGGGTGCCAATATTTCTGAATCTGACTGCAGGACATTAGCTAACAATGTTCAAGCATATTTTTCTTTAGTTTTTTCATGCTTGTTGCTAATTGCTGGTGTTGCAAGTAATGATTTCTAAATTAGTTATTCACTTCTCCCAAAGGACCAATTAAACTTTGCCACAAATAACGAGTTTCTTTTAAAGGATGCTGCCTGGTCCTAACCCCATGTAATTACTTTACCAGTATTACTGTGTGTGTGTGTGTGTGTGTGTGTGTGTGTGTGTGTGTGTGTGTGTGTGTGTGTGTGGTGTCTAATTAACTTGCACAATATTTAGATAAAATAGTTGTTAGTCTGGCAGCACCGTCATGTTTTAAAAGAAAGACCTGTAATTTTGTAGTCATGGGATTTATCAGCTGTCTTGAATTTTCCATTTCCTCCTTTCTCACAATTGCAACCGGATGAATCGAACTTTAAACATGAGTCACGGACAACTGGTGTGATTGGATTCCAGAAAAGTTGCACCTAGATATCAAAGATATCAAAACGAATTCCTTGTTCTGGAAGGTTTTGAGAGCTGATCGGATTCATGCCTTTGTCTGCAGGTATCAAACCACATCAGAGGTTCACAGCAGTGATCCACGCTGTAACACCGCTGGTCTCGCAGTCGCAGCCCATCCTGAAGCTGCTAGCGTCTGTGGCTAAATCACAGTACTGTGCACAGGTATGGAGGGATTTAATAAATGACAGAATGGAGAAAAATGTCGGATGAAATAAAAAATAAACCGTTCCAATAAAATATACACTTTATGGCCAAAAGTTTGTGGACACATGATCATCATACCCACATGTTCTTTTTGAACATCCCATTCCAGATTTATTCCCCCTTTGCTGTTTTAATAACCTCCACTCTTCTGGGAAGACTTTCCACTAGATTTTGGAGCATGGCTCTGGGTATCTGCTCATTCAGCCACAAGAGCATTAGTGAGATCAGGCGCTGATGTTGGTGAGGAGAGTCTGGGGTGCAGTCGGTGTTCCAGTTCATCGCAAAGGTGTTCAGTGGGGTTGAGGTCAGGGCTCTGTGCAGGACACTGAGGTTCTTCCACTCCAACCTTGACAATCCATGTCTTCATGGAGCTCGCTTTGTGCACAGGGGCATTGTCATACTGGAACAAGTTTGGGCCTCTTAGATCCAGTGAAGGGAAACTGTAATGCTCCAGCGTACAAAGACATTCTAGACAACTGCGTGCTTCCAACTCTGTGGCATCAGTTTGGGGAAGAACCACATATGGGTGTGATGGTCAGGTGTCCACATACTTTTGGCCATATAGTCTCGCTCTGGTCCGAGTCACTTCGCAGTGTAAACAAAAGTGTGATCACGGTTCGGTGATAATGAATCATCAAACCCTATGATAGTTCACTTAAGCATACAGGAGGAGATACAACACCTAACTTCACACTAATGTAGCCTTTCAGTTTAAGATCCCTTAAAGTCGTATACACCACACTAGGGCCCTCATATCATCTCCACTTTTCCATTTGTTAGATTATCATCCTGTGGAACTGTGACAAGCCTCTTCCTGCAAAGCACCGCTGGCCTGCGACCTCTCAGCCCATCGTTGTGATTGAGGGGGAGAGTAAGGTAAGAGGAATACCCTGCAGTACAATGTAGATTTTCAGAGACACCTAAGATTATTGCTGTGTGTCGCCTCTTCACCTGCCTTTGCTTAACATTGCTAGATTTTCAACATTCATTTAACCTAGGCACAGTAATGTTTGCTAGGTAATACGGGTAGTTGTACCACACCTGTTTCACATTCAGAGTCAGTGTGCCATACACTAACCCTTATCAGATCGGCTGCATGCACTGTGGCAGATACTACTTTGCCACAACCGTCATGCGCCACATGGATTTACCAGAACTTTCCACTGTAATGACCATGATGCGGGGCAGCAGACTTTCAAGTAGGCACGTACCGTGAGAAGGTATTGGGAAAGTCTTTACAGTCATTGTTTGAGATTGTGTGATTTGCTGATGTCTCCAGGTGATGAGCAGCCGTTTCCTGCCCTACAGCAACATCGTAACAGATGCCGTGCTGAGTCTGGACGAGGACACCGTGCTCTCCACCACTGAGGTGGGTGGCGCCACATCACAGCTCTTTATCACACCACTGATACGCTTTATCTCAGATTCTCCAAGCATGATATGAATAGTACCAAAGAAAGGTGAGGTCAGATCGGAGCTCAGATTTTTTTATCTCGTAGGTGGATTTTGCCTTCACTGTTTGGCAAAGTTTCCCTGAGAGGATTGTGGGATATCCAGCCAGGAGCCATTTCTGGGACGTCAACAAGGAGCGCTGGGGCTATACATCCAAGTGGACCAATGACTATTCAATGGTGCTGACTGGAGCTGCTTTCTACCACAGGTACAAAACTGAGGAAAATTATTGGAAAGAGTATAATTTCAGCATTGCCTTTGTTTAAAAGACATTTGTTATTAAAATGTACAAGCCATAAAATAACCATGAGCCTTCTGAGAATAGTGTACTGTGTGGGGGTAGTAGTGGTCCAATAGTTCAAAAACCTCTGGGCTACTGATCAGAAGGTCGTGAGTTGATGCCCTGGCACTGCCACTGCAGTAGGCCTTGAGCAAGTTCCTGCTCTAGGGACGCTGTATCATGGCTGACCCTGCTCTCTGACCACAGCTCACTAACAAGCTAGGATATGTGAAGAAAAAAATTTCACTGTACTCTTCTTGTATATGTGACAAAGACTTCCTTCTTCTGACGTACATAGCTTTATATTTATGAAAAAAGATTCACATGACTCTTCTGTCTTTTTTTCCCTTCCTATCCATCTAGATATTATAATTACTTGTATACAAATTACCTGCCAGCCAGCTTGAAGAGCATGGTTGACCAGCTATCAAACTGTGAAGATATCCTCATGAACTTTCTCGTGTCCGCTGTCACCAAGATGCCCCCCATCAAGGTCACGCAGAAGAAGCAGTACAAGGAGACCATGATGGGACAGGTACCACATTTAAGCTCCATTACCAGTAACTTCAAGTTTATTTATTATTTATTATTTTTTGTCTTATTCAAATTGAGAGAGAAAAAAGAGAAAACGACTGTTTATAGCTGCTGTAACGTAAATGATAACAGGAACTAAATTTCATTCATTCATTAATCCACAAAAATTATAATAATTGAAAAATGGCTGTGGAATAAAACACTTCAGAAGATGATGTTATTGGAAAATGCTCAACTTGATGTCATTTGTCATTGATTATTTTCCAGTAACAGCACAACATGAGGTGTGCTCTTCTTTACTTACATAAAGCAGTGGTTTGCTATTACAATTACAGTTTACAGGTTTACAGATTACAGAAGTTCTGATGTTATATGATTTAAAAGGGAACATAATGGTAATGTTAGCTAGTTAATTTAGTTTTTTTTTGCTCAAAGCGACTTTCTGAAAACAACCAGGCAAACGTCTATGTTGACAGCTACCTAATAGTTCGCTCATATTATTTTTCACTGATCGACGAGGCTGTGGTCCTGTCCAGTTGTTTTGGAAGTCCAAAGTTTGCGAACCCATAGAAACCTTACCTAGATGATCCATCCTGGTGTGAAACTAAATTAACCAATACCAGAAGCAGATTCGTCTTTTGCGTCCCATGTCATGTGAATTGCCATTGTTGTGTTAGATCTTACTTTGTTTAAAAGGTTGATTCACACTCTGCAGTCAAGAATAGACTAAATTGTCCATCGATGCAAGTTTCATTACCACAAGCTAACAGAAATTCATCCATATCTTGCTATATATATATATATATATATATATATATATATATTTTTTTTTTTTTTTAAATAATAATCCCATGTGAATGAAAATTTTCCCCCTTCTGTATTCAGAGAACTCAACACTTTCAAAGTCAAACTTTTTTGTTCTCTTTCCAAACCTGACCTCAGTAATGACCACAGCTCATCTCCACTTCCACTCATCTGTTATTCATACATGAACTATTACATCTATTAATCCAGACACATGTAGCATGATCTCCAAATGGAGTAGGAAATGCATGTTTTGCTTTATAAAAGTGGCACTTTCACCAAGGTGACTCTTCTTTTATTTTTTTTTTCCCCCCAGCAGACGTCGCGAGCCTCTCGTTGGGCAGACCCTGACCACTTCGCCCAGCGGCAGACTTGCATGAACAAATTTGCCAGCTGGTTTGGCAGCATGCCCCTCGTCCACTCCCAGATGAGACTGGACCCCATTTTGTTCAAGGACCAGGTGTCCATACTGCGCAAAAAATACAGAGACATCGAGAGACTCTAACCGAAATCCCCGAGAGCCCTTTCCAAAGGGAGCAGCGGAGCCTCGTGTCACCCCATGTAGGGTGAGAACAAGGGGGAGGAGGTGGAACCCTCAGCAAGGGAGCGAGCTGGTCAGGAAGAGGTGGATGGTGGAGGAGGAGGAGGGGTTGTGCATAATGAAGTCCTGCTGTCAAAAAATGTACAACATATCATTGTGCTTGTCTGATACACATCATTTGTTTTACACTACAGCAGGGGTTATTTTTTTGGCAGTTGGACTAGCTTGGCACAACACACACACAAACGCACACACATACACACACACACACGGTCATATCAGTGTGTCAGACTTCCACCCCCCATGTTGATGTTGTAATGCTTTGCCAAGGTTAACCGTGACCATGGCGACCTTGGATGTGACAGGGAGACACACTCATACACACACACACACTTAACCACGCACAGTCCTGGACTTGAACAGAAAATGGTTAACAGGACCCCGAAGGCTTTTGCACCAGAATTCTGTCCGTCTCATCAAAATGCGTGATGGGACGCACTCTAAAGCTCTTACCTGCATGTTTGTTTCATCAGCCTTCAGTCCTGGTCGGTTCCTTGGAATTGGTGGGATCGCTCGTCCTGCCAAGGGACTGAAAAATGCGACAATGTCACAGTGCCTGACCTTTCGGGGTGCGCTTGGGAGTCCAAATAGGACCCGACTGAATGCAAAAAAAAAAAAAAAAAGAGCGCCTCGGTCATGCTGCTTGTGTATCTGCCCAAAGTTCTCTTTTTTTGCTGTTTTTTTTTTTTTTTTGTTTTGTTTTGTTTTTCACTCTCACATCTTCTGTTATCATAAGCTTTTCTCTCTAGTTGTAAGAGATCATGACCTCGGCTCTTTAAATTTTGAGCTTAAACAAGGCTCTTGAAGCTAAACATGTTGCACGCTAATTTCTGAGCCTGTGTGATTGGATTTACAGCCTTTGGAACTAAAACACTATGACATTCATTTCATATTTAAGATTAATAATCTGGTTTTTTTTTATTATTATTTGGAGAGGCTTAATAATGCCAATGCTTGCCATTGATCTATTTCTTTTCACATATCAGAATATTAATTTGCACATCTTGAAAAATTTAACATGAAGAAATATGACGCAGTCCAAAGTGTACTGTGGTATTAGATGTTAACGGTAAGGGATTTTCTTTTGTTCATTTATTTTTCAAGGCAAGTTTAGGAAGTCTAATAGAAAGAGGAAACTTATATCTGTGGTAGGGCCTTTAATTGTTTTATTGGGAGTGAGAAATCCAAGAAAGCTGTGTGTAAAGTTATTTATCTTTGCCTCATTATTTCACATTTGATCCAGATGGTCTGAGCTAAGTGAATGTTAATGAAGAGGTAATATCTATATGTATGTAATACCAAATCGTCTCCGTAATCGCTTCCACTGAAGCACTGAAAAATCAGTATAGAAACCGATTCCTCCAGTGAAGATTGTATGATTGTACCCTAAAGTATTATAACGAAAATCAGTCTTGAACTTTCATATCACTTCTCATTCTCCACTGCATTTTTTCAGACAGATCATCCGGACGGTTTTATATCCATACCAGGAATCGAGTCCAACTGAGGCATGTTTTGCAGATTTTTTTTTTTTTTTTTTTTTTTTTAAATAAATATGTCATTACCAACACTGGTTGTTCTTCCCAAGTCAATACAGTGCCATTCCTTTTTCCGTACAGGATTTGCCAGAAATAGGTAACTGCCAGAAATATCTGTTTCTGTCATTGTAGTCAAAGGAAATTAATCACAAATCTCTGTGCAAAAACGATAATCCAGTCTTAGCATTGTTCAAAGCACAGAGTACGACTGAAAGAGCTTTTAAATGTATGAAAGTAATTAAGCGTCCTGCTGCGGGTTCTCCACAAAATTGTCGCTTTGTAGAAATGTCACATTTGATCCTTCACATTCTCAGTCTGCTTTCTGACATTTTCAAAGATCTCTTAATTACACGAACGTGCCTTTCTCGAGACACTTCTGAGTTGTTTTTCATTTGCCCTTAATGGAAAACACTCATGTGCTCCCATTCCTGTGTTGCGTCAGTAAGATGGACATTTCCTGATCCAGTACCACATGATAGATTTTAGTTTACTTTGTCTAACACTGGATTATTTTTTGTTATTATTGCAGTATTATGCTGTACTGACATTCCTACCTGTTTCGTAGGAAAACATTGCTGTGATGTCTCGGGTTAATTTTGTTCTCTGACCACACTTCCTCTGTGTGTATGTGGACTCATGGCTCTTCTTTGCCCAGTATGGACACCAATGTAATTCAGTGACATTATTTTACACAGTTACAAACAATAATATAGAACAAATGACAGTTTTGTAAGAATGGTTTTATAAAAAAAAAAAAAGGAATAAATACTATTTGCCTAAGTTTGTCTGTATTGTATGTTCTTATCTTTTACTTCTATTATATAATATACTGTATATATAAAACATTCTTATATTTGTTTTTGGGGAAATGAGACTTGTTAGATGTGTGTAATTTAAATAACATAATAATATAGTATATAACACAGTAATATAGTTATAACCCAATAATAGAGTACATAACCCAAAAGTATTGTACAGTATATAAATCAATAATATAGTATATAACCCAATAGTATTATATATTAACTATTATTGTATATAACCCAATAATGCCTGGGATTGAGACCAGGTATGGGTGAGCAGCTGAGTGTTAATGACCTTGCTCAAGGCCCAACAGTGGCAGTTTTGGTGGTGTTGGTATTTGAACTCTCAACATAATGATCAGTAGCCCAAAGCCTTAACCACTAAGCCACGACTGCCTCATTAAGCTCCAGGCACTTAGCTTTTGAGCTAATTTGCATAACACATAAAACCTACACATTTAATACACTTTTCATCAAACTTCCATCAGATTATATTCAAACTGAGACTGATAAAAGTTGGCAACTATGGGCTAGCTGGTAAGAAGGGTCCACAAGGTTGCACAAGAATAACCTGATCATTGTGACCAAAACATGGCTAACATCAACCTTCAGCTGGAAATTGGACAATTATCATGAAACTATGCCATCCACTAAGGGTGGTATCCCTGCAACCTGTCATCCTATCAAGCTAATGAACATTTTAAACATTCTATCTAGAGGCAGCTTCATATTTAAAAATATATATATATAGCCCTCTATTTGGGAGTAGGCTCAAGTGCTTGGAGCCATATGATTGCTCCTTCTAACTGCCCTTGATCTGTCAACCTGATGCTAACTAGTACAAGTGTGCCTTCCACCGATCATTACACCATCTTGGCCTTTTTAGCGAGACTGAACAAGGAAGCATGACACTGGATTGACGTAAATGAAGAAACCATTCGGTAAATACAGACATTATGTAGCTACCCAATCCCAGCAGCTTTGCTGTGTTGAATAAGGCTAGCTAACTGTGCCAAAGAAACCATTACCATTACCAACAGGACAGTTAGTCTGTTGGAAAAGAGGCTGCAGTAGACAGCTGGACAGAAGACTGTCCTGGTAGTATTGAAAACTAAAAAAGTATAAATTGAGGGTATTTTTTAAACCCAGATGGTAAGACTTTGTGTTTTGTTTACTTCCATTTATAAATGTGAAAATGCGTCACAGGTTGCTCTCTGATAAACAAAGCTCTTTCTATTAAGAAATATGGAAGACAGCGGAAAATCAATGCAAGTCAATAGAGGGCACTTAAGTCCGGGAAGGGGTCTATCATTGATAGATATCGATGTATAATATGGACTGGGGAGGTGCAGTGGGTTTGCAGGACTTGAGCTGAAAATGAAGTAGCTCACCAAATAAATCCCTGCTCAAATAAACCTGACATGAAATCATTGGAATGGCCTTGAAGCAGGTGAAAGGGTTTCAGCCAAGGGTATGTTAAAGGGTAGTCAACAAGGGTATGTTAAAAACGATACAGACCAAGAGTCAGACTGCATTTTGCTGTGTCACGTAAAGCCAAGCTAACTCATATCCCTGCACGTCCACAGTGGCCCCAATCTCATGCAAATCTCCCTGCTATTGGTTTACATGCACAAGCTGTGCATAAATAAGTAAATCAGGGCTGGCTGGCTGCTCCGCTGCGTTTGAACATGACAGTCGAGGCATACTGTAATCGTGCCCGGCATTACAGAGCTTGACTTGGTTGGGGTTTTTTTGTTTTGTTTTGTTTTTTTAAATGAAAAAATACCAGTGTGGTGGCAGCTTGGAGAGAGTCACAACTGAAGAGCAGTTCAGTGCGAGATAGCACCACAGGAATCCTAATTAAATCTCTTCTGACTAAATGTATTAGCCGAGTGTTAAGCTGTCGTATTGCATAATGTTTGAAAAGAGACGCTGTGTATAATATTTCACTAAAAGTACAAAGACTTACACAGAGGTGAAAAGTAATGCATTAAAAAGAGATTACTCTATTACTCAAGTACTTATTAATCTTATACGTATCCTATGAATGGACGGTAACCTCACCATTGACTGAGTAAACTACATTTCCTCCGATTGCCATCTACTTGTTAATGTTTTTTAACCCGATAGAGTTCTTTAATCCAGTGGTTATAATCCTGTTTGTATCTGGCTGCGATTCCACTAAAAGTTCACAATTTATTATGTAAATTTGTCAATATTCAAAATATTTCCACTTTGCTAAGATATTTTTGTTTGCACTGTAAGCAGCGAAAAAAAATCCCCATGCTGCTATCAGGTACAGTTACAGTTCACTCAGCTATATATTATAAAGCAGGCCAATTTACAAACAAATAACAAAAAGTTCTACATAGAACCCTCTCACAGTGTTTCCATATCAGAAATGGTTCCAAATAGAACCCTTTAGGAGTCACAGGACCACCTAGGTTGCTACCAGGTAGCTAAATTTTAATGGTCTGACAGGTTCTAAGACGGTATTAAGAAGAAAATAATGACCAATAATGTGATGTTTGTAGCACACACTTGGCCAGGTACATACACTGTAAGAAAAAAAAAAAGTTCTTCAAAAGTTTCCAAAAACTAGGTTTCCTTAGAACCAGTCACATTTGGGGTGTTTGATAAAAAAGGCTACTGTTCTAGTAAAAACACAAACCAGACATTAATACTAGCATTTGTACGGGCTTTTCATTTGCATAATGCAAATTTCTGAGTGATTAATTTTCATCCATCATGCCTGCATAACAGAGCCAGAGAAACTGAAGGACAAGATGCGGGACAAAAGCGATGCCAACTTGAGTCATGATTCATTCTGGGAAACTGTGAAATCTAACCACAAAATCTCAGCATGATTTATGGAGCTGTGATCAAAGGTTCGTGTTGGGATGCGAAAAGCGAAAACCAATCCAAGATTATCACTCAACCTCAAAGACGTTTTCATTCACACCACAATCCTTTCTTTAGCTCATATCAATTGATTGTACGATTTGTAGAACTAAGAGCCTGATCCTATTCTTTCTCTCCAAAAATCTTTTTTTTTTAAGACTGCCGTCTTTAGTTGGAAATTTGAGATGGATTGAGCTGACAAAGAGATTTGTATAACATTTCCTAAGAAGCTCATGTTCATAAATCATCATAACCATGCTTAGAATTCTTTGTAATTGGATAAGAGGGTTTAAAAACCATTGTATAAACATGCATAAAGAAAGAATACATAAAGAATTCTCCATTCTGTTTGGTCAGAAACCGCTTAAGCTCTAATGTTGGACGCTCCACATAAATGTGTGTAATTATTGATAGAGGGATTTTTATTATGCATTTTTGGAAGGAGTCTCCAGTGTCAGTTGTTTGTAACAGAGGTAAAGCTTTCTCAGTAACATGACAAGCTGCATTTTTATCTCATTAATGTCAAAAGAGAAAGAAAAAAAGATTAGCACAGGGACAGCCGTTTATAGTTGTTATGATGGTGTGATAAAAGGAACTAACTTTTATTGCGGATGTTCGACAACCTTAAATGTAACTCTAAATGGATAAAAAGTACGACTTGTCATTCTTTAATAAATAAATTGTAATTGCTGGCAAATTGCTGAAAGGAATAAAACACGTAACAATGTGCTATTATAGGAAAATAATCACCTTTGGCGTGGTAACAGTAACTCCTCTTCATCACACCATCCTGTCGTTAATTATTTCCAATGACATATCCTCTCGTGTTTTATTCCTTACTTATAAAATGCTTTTTTAAAAATAATTTCTACCAAATTACAAAGAGTTATAGGTACTATTAGAATAATATAGGAATATGGCTCCATAACCCGTAACCTTCTCAAGAATTTCCCACACGTATTGCAACAACAAAGGGCTAGATTTCATGTTTATAAAATGCCTTTTTAAGGTTGAGCGCTAATCTTGGATCAGCTCTTGCTTTTTTTCGCATCACAACACGAACCTTTGATCACAGCTCCATAAATCATGCTGGGATTTTGTGGTTAGATTTCACAGTTTCCCAGAATGAATCATGACGCAAATTGGCAGCGCTTTTGTCCTGGGTCTTCAGGACAGCTTCTTTGTCTCTGAATATTTTTCAGTCATGTTGGATGAAAGCTAATCACTGATGATTAGCTTTAAGCAAATGAGATCAGGCTAATGTCATTCAGTCTTCACTATCGAGTCCCAGAGTTTAGTGTGAGAAACTGGAATCAAGTATATGAATTTGCACTAGTGTTTCAAGTAGAAACTTGTTCATTAAAGTTTTTGTAAGTGAAAAGTAAGTGATTTTTGATTAAAATTATAAGTCAGGACACCTTTTTTGATTTCAGTATGCTCTCACTCTTCATCTGTATGCACCAGAAACGCTCCTTTGTTTGAAGTGGTTTAAATATTTCATGATATCAGGTCCTTTTTTTCATTCAAGTTATTTGAATGTATTAATGTATGAATGAATTAGACTGAGATAATTGGTTTTGGGATCCATTCAAATTGATATAGATTTAATAGAGCGTTTTAATATAAACCTAAAAGATAACAAGAACTAACTTGTTTTACGGACATTCCACATTTAATGATGTAACTATTTATAGTCACATAAATAGTATGGTGTCGTTGTTTAATAAATTAAAAATTGCAATCATTGGCAAATTGTCATGGTATAAGAGGATTAAAACACTATTTTCCTATAACAGACAACCCCCCCCCCCCCCCAAGTGTTTTATTCCTTACTCAATGAATAAAGTTGAAATAAACATAGCTACAATTGATTAAACTGGTAGCCTTGACCTCTAAACCACCACTTTCTCATCACATAACCGCTGAGCCGCAAGTGCTCCAAAGTCCTTGTTGAATGGATCTGGTCATTTCACTAACTGCAATATGCATAACACCAATAACAAGATTCTTACATTTTATGAATAACAAACCTGAAGTGAGAATGGCTGAGATGTTCGATTCTTTCCAAACATCATTTTGAACAATAGTGTGTGAAATCCATGCTTCATCACCTCCACAAAACCTCATAAGAAAGCAAAAAAAAGATGATTGATGACAATGTGGCTTTAAAGTCGTGCAAATGGGCTGGCCGTTATTGCTACTGTACTGCCATCGTCCTCCGGAGCAATGCAGGTAACTTCATGATGAACCAGCTGCTACATGGTTTAAGGAATTAAGGAGTTAAGGAATGATGAAAAAATCACGCATATCAAATGTTCTCATTTTCAGTTACTAGGTTCCCCAAGGATGATGGGATCCAATGGTCCCATGGTAGCAGGAGAACCCAACTCTGGTCTTGTATGTCCAGAATACATCACAGTTTGTTGATTGCCCCTGATGAATCAGGTGTGTTAGAGCAGAAAATCTCCAAGCTGCACTGATCAGATTTAGGCTCCACTCTAGAGTTGTGCATGAGAGTTTTTCTTAAATCCCACGTCCGCCTGCTCCTGCAGCTATTTCTGTTTCTGCCAGCCCACAGTATTTTCTAATGGACTCAGTTGGTGCAGTTACCCAAAAACCTAACCAAATAAATGATTTTAAGTCTATTAAATGATTTAATTAACACAAAAAACAACTACAACAGTATAAGAAGACTCGCTTAGGCTATAGAAAACCTTATACCACAGTGTGCTGAATTCATGACAAGGTGTGTTTTTTTGTCTTAGTAACTTAAAGAGGGAGAAAAAAGAGGCTGGTGATGGAACGACTATTTATACAATCATTGGCCAAAAGTATTGGGACACTTGACCAATCACACCCATATGTGCTTCCTGAACATGTTATAATAAACTCCTCTCTTCTGGGAAGGCTTTCCACTAGATTTTGGGGCGTGGTTTTGGAGATTTCTGTTCATCCAGTCAAAAAAGCATTCGTGAGGTCAGGCACTGATGTTGGGCGAGGAGATCTGGCACATAGTCAGCGTTCCTATTCATCCCAAAGGTGGGACTGAGGTCAGGGCTCTGTGCAGGCCACTTAGGTTCTTTGTCTCCAACCTTGGCAAACCATGTCTTTATGTCTTTATCTCACTTTGTGCACAAGGGCACTGGCATGATGGAACAGGTTTTTGGCTCAGCCCCTTAGTTCCAGTGAAGGGAAATTTTAATTCTACAGCATACGGAGGAATTCTAGACAATTATGCACCAACTTTGTGGCAACAGTTTGGGGAAGGCCCACAAATGGATGTGATGGTCGGGCGTCCACATACTTTTGGCTATATAGTGTATCATTTATGGAGGTGTCCAGTGTCACCACTTTGTAACTGCTGGTAAGTTTTCCACTGCAGGAAAGTCTTCAGGAATAGGGATTTGTACTTTCTGGTTTCTCTGTGAGGAAACAAGTGATAACAGGAGCTAACTTGTTTTGTGGATGTTCCACAACATTAAATGTAACTATAAATGGTTAAAAAAAGTATGATGTTTTATTCATTAAGAAACTGAAAATTGTAATCCTTGGCAAATTGCTGTGAAAGAGGAATAAAATACTTTGGGATGTGCTGTTATAAGAAAATAATCAGCTTGAGGTAACAGTAACAGTTACTTTGCTTGTGACAGACTGCATCTTTCCATACCACTGTTGATGGTTATTTAACTATAACAAGTGTTTATTCATTATGCATTAAAAATATTACAGATTTTTAGTAATATTTTGCAAAAAAAAAAAATTCTATACAATCTTACAAATATTATTAATGCCTAACCAAGCCAGACGTACTTTTTAATACTCAAGAAATGCGTGAGAAAGACAACACGGGGGTGAATTTTGGTGGTATTAATTTGTAAGACAACACTGCCATCTTCCCTCTACACTTCTCTGTCGTTTGTAACAAAAATGGCCGCCCGTGAAAGTCATAAAATTCACAAAGGGCGGGATAACTGTCAATCATTTGTTGAAGCAGCCAATCATCACGCGGAGATTGAGTGCCAATCAGGCGCGTGCTGTCAGTCAAGGCACTAAGCCCCGCCCACGGGTGAATTTTGACCGTAAACATCCCGCTGATTTTGAAAGCGTCGCTAAAGCGGGAGGAAGAAAAGCGGGCGCCATTTTGGTTCGATTCAATGAGAGAGACGAGGAAGGAGGGAAACAAGTTGTAAACTTCTCTTTGGGCTGGGAAGGGAGAGCTTCTCCCACTCCGGACTAAAACGGAAAAATATTGTTGGATGGTGAGTTTATGTGTGTGCGAATTCGCAAATGAATAAAAAAAATAATGTTAGCGCTTTAGCTATTTTACAACCACTTGCTAGCTGCACAGCTGCATAGCTAATGAGGCTAATATCTTCGCTAGCTAGCATGTTTTAGCAACTAGCATACGATTTTGTTTATTTATTTTTTAAATATTAATCTAGCTCGATGTTTTATTTTGTCCAGAACAGCATATATCATATCTACAGCATATGTGTAATTAATTCCCAAATCATTTGTACGTGTTTGTTGTTTTGAAAAAAGAAAAAAAAAAAACATGGAGGCTAACGAAATGTTATTGGTTGCTAGCTGGTATGCTAACCTGTCGACTAGTTAACCTAGTTTTCCTACTGTAGCTGTTTTTGTTGACTTTTTGTAAGTTAGCTAGTTTTGCTAGCTTATTTTAATTCCTAGCTTGTTTTCAATTTTGCAAAAAGCCCATTTTTTAGTTTGCAATTTGATTTTAAGATGATTTGTGTTTAATATGGTTGCTAGATAATTCGCTGGTAGGACTTTGCAACTGGTGCTAGCTAGCTAGGTGAGCTAACGTTAAAAAGACTCGAGCTCTACATATTAAACTCTTGTTTTTATTAGCTCAGTGTTTTGGTATGTATTTTGTCACTCACCTAGTTTTTGCTTTTTTGTATGATGCGTATTTATTATAAATATATATGAGAATGCAAGAAATGATCCATAATAATTAATTTATGTCTACTTCTGAGCTGTAATAACACATGCTCCCAGTCTGAGATTTTTCTTTATTATTAAATAAACCTCATAAATAGTGTCTGTATTGGAAATAACATATTGCTATGATGATGATGATTTGATTTGTGCATTATAATCGTATGGTCCTTTGCATCTAGGTGTAGCTGACCCTTACACATTTTGAGCAAACCCAGGGGCAATGTTTTACGCCCACTTCGTCCTCAGCAAGCGAGGGCCGCTGGCCAAGATCTGGCTGGCGGCCCATTGGGACAAGAAGCTGACCAAAGCCCACGTCTTTGAGTGCAACCTGGAGAGCAGCGTGGAGAGCATCATTTCACCCAAGGTGACTGATTGATTACATGCGAACATTTGGACTTTTCTCTTCTTGTGCAATGAGACGAGTGCAGTAGACGTATGCGGTTATCAATCAAAAATACGCCAAATCAGTTGTCTTCTTTACTTCTTTTTACTCTAGTAATTGACTCAAATTGATTTTTTTTTTTTAAAGAAAACAGAACGTTTTGAGTTCATTATTTGACCTAGCTAACATTAGACACGTATATAATTAACTCTTTCCACCCACAAAAATATTTCGACGAAGAAACAGAGGCGCTTTCGGTGTACAATTAATGTTTAAATCTGTATATGTGATTACTCTTATTTTACACTGGAAGAGATCTCTGACAGCATAAATAAGATTTATAACAGCTGAAAATAAAGAGTTCTGCATTACAGACAGCAAAAGGTTTAAAACGTATCAAATAATGCAGTTGTCTTATGTGTAAATAAATGGGACAAATGATTTATTCAGTTATTGCTTGCTGTTTAAAACACAATGTACATTAAGTCAAGGTCCATTTAATTCCATAGTCTAAACAGAATAAAAGTCAATGGGGATGATGATGTTGTTTGAGTTTTTCCTCGTTATGATAACCTAGACTAAAGATGTCACAGTTTTACGGGATTAATCGACTGTTTAAAGCCACACAAGCTGGTGCTAAAAGTTAGGGAAAAAAATATTACAAATTGTAATATTTTACAGTGTGTATTTTACATATATAAACAAAAACCAAAAGGAAACAAAAAGAGCGAATCTCCTAATTATTGTTCCTGCGTAGAGAGATATTTCTGAGAACAAATCGTCCATAAAAGATGATGTTACTTTTCCTTGATCGTATGTTTGTGCTTATGATCGTAAGGTTAAGGTCACAAAATGTCATGATGGTATTATAATATAATAAAGGAACAATTACATTGTTGTATTGCACATAGAATAGAGACTTTCTTTCTAAATCAGTCATTTGTTTGCAGGTTAAAATGGCTCTGCGTACATCTGGTCACCTGCTCCTGGGGGTGGTGAGGATCTACCACAGGAAGGCCAAGTATCTGCTCGCTGACTGTAATGAGGCATTTATAAAGATCAAAATGGCTTTCCGACCAGGTAAAGCTGAGCTTGTGCTTGCAGAATTCAAACTTTGTAATATCCTAAGCACAGTTTGAGCTTGTTGTACTCTAAATTTAAATGTAGGTGCTGTGCTAAAAAAGCTTGCATTTTAATTTCGTTATGAAATGTCTGTGCCTCAGGGGTTGTGGATCTGCCTGAAGATAATCGCGAGGCTGCTTACAACGCCATCACCCTGCCCGAGGAATTTCACGACTTTGATCAGCCGCTTCCTGATCTCGAGTGAGTTTGGGTTTTAACTGTAGGTTGCTTTGGCAGATTAAGCACAGACAAGCTGGACTGTAAAAGTTTTAGATTTTGCCTCGCTCAGGGTTCATCTAGGACTGAGGTCTTCAGTCTAAGTTAAAAAAAAACCCAAAACTTACAATTGTTTATAAATTTGCAAACCCGTGCAGTCTGTTCTGTTAAAAGAAACAAAATAAGGAATTTTTGTTTATTATGCAGCACTTAGACCGGATATTTGGTTTGTGGTTTTCTCAGTTTTTCTTGTAAGACTCGTTGGCAAAAAATGTTGAGTACACAGATTAGCAGCATCATTTTTTTTTTTTTTTTTTTTTTCTTTTTTTTTTAAATATAAATAAACCTGCATGAAGAAAATAGCATGGTATAATAGTCCAGTGTGACTGCTGCTTTAGCTGTACATTTTTTTTCTCACCATTTGCAGTTTTCCAGTCAAGTATGCCTTTGTAGTCATTCCTCTCATCACATACAGTGTAATGTTAGGAACAAAATACAGTTTCTCCAAAAACGTGGTGCTACACATAACACGGGACTGCGACAGTCAAGAACACAGCGACAAGGTCAATAAATACAATCAACAGACTGTGTGTTGAGCTATAGGGGTGGTGAAGGTACTTTCTGATTCTGCAAGTCTTCCTTATACACTGCTCAGTGTAGATGTCTTCTGTGTTTTGTAAAATAAAAGACTGATATGCAGACTAATGATGTTTTAGTAATCATACTGATGGCATAGTGGTATTACGAGGGAAAGAGGTGGATTAACAGACAGGTTACCCATTAAATGGATGAATAATTAACAGTGGAATCTTTTAAATCAGATTAACTTTAATGGTATAACACTCACAAAAAAGGCACTGTGAGCAAGTTCATGTTTCTCATTTTCAGATTACGTTTAGTGTGTGTGATAGGAGAAGTTCGCGTAGGCTATACAAACAGTTCATGTGAATTCTTTTACGTTGCTGAACATCATTCTGTGTAAAAATAGATATGTATTAAGCAGTATTGTGGACGTGAACTAACTGGTGGTTTCTTCTTCTCCAGCGATATAGATGTAGCACAGCAGTTCACGCTGAACCAGAGCCGAGTGGAGGAGATCACCATGAGGGAGGAGGTGGGGAACATAAGCCTCATGAACGACGACCACTTCGGTAAGAATGAATTCACGCAAAGATACGGCGCCTGGTATACTTATTACAATAAAAAATAAATTCAGTCTCACTAAAGCGCTTTGAGCTTCTGTTTGAAATGTGTTTTTATATATATTTTGCTGGACGTTCTGTAACCTGCTGTTTGTTAACGACAGGTGATTTTGGCATTGAGGACCGGGAGATCCTTAGGGAGGAGACTGCCTTTGAGGACCCCACCTTTATTCATGGACCCTCTGCCTCCAATCTCCTGCTGGAGGCGGAGCCTGGCCCCGCCCACCTTCCCGACAAGTCAACTAACCTCGACTACGACGACTTTGGAGATAACAACCTGGAGAACAGCGATGGCGGGATACTTGGTAAGGACGCGGTAGATAACATTACAGATATTAAACACTTGAATACATGCTTGTTTTGTTAATTTATATACTTTGTTTGTTTTCGCATATTTTTAGTGGATAAGCTCTTGAGTGGCGATGGCGGCGGTGGGATATTCGACGATCCTCCGGCCATCACAGACAGCGTCATGATGCCTCCAGACCACAGAGACGACGACGATGACGACTATGACCACCTTTCACGTAAGCTACTTACTTACAGCAGCTCTACTCCGTATGCAGGATACATGTATGACAAGTTCGAGAATGGGGATAGTACAAGGTGCTGCATAAGGAAGAACCACAATGGGGGTGTGCTGTTATAGGAAAATATTCAATTACAGGGTGATGTCGTACTGTTGTCACACCAACGTTGATTATTTTCCTGTAATAGCACATCCTGAAGTGTTTTATTCCTCTTACACCAAAGTAATTTGCCTCAGTTTCCATTTTCTTATTAATTTAAAAAGTAACACTTTTCGTCTGTTTATAGTTGCACTTAATGTTGTGGAACAGGTTAGTTCTTGTAATCACTTACTGTTAGTATAGAAACAATGTGTTAGGTTTATATTAATGCACTTAATCTGACAGATTTGCAGCTGCACTACTGTCAGAGCTGCTGTTAGAGAAAAGTAATCATCACTTTCTGGCCAGTCAGAACTGAGAATTCTGCGGCAGTGTAGTGTTTAACAGAATCTGCAAGTAAAGGCAAAACTTGATCATGAAAGGAACTGTGCCTTCAGTGCATTGATTAAAGTTCAGCAGAAAGCCACAGCGTAAAATTTTTTTCAGATACGGAGCCGTAATCTTTACATCATGATTGATCACAGTGATGCCGCCCTTTGCCTGGTTGATGGTCTATCCGTGTCCTAGTCAGTCGTGCGTCTCTCTCATCCTGTTGTGTGTAATGTTTCCATCAGCGGCTGGAGCTCCAGACAGTCCTGATTCAGGTCCGGTTGAGGCTCTACCCAACACTACAGACCAGACGGAGCAGACCACGCTGGTGCCTAACGAGGAGGAGGCCTTTGCTCTCGAGCCCATCGACATCACTGGTAAAGGAAGAAACAAAACAGAAGTGATATTTGCATTGTGTTTACATTGTTGGCTACTTCTTGGAAATGTGGTCAGTGCACATACCGAAGTGTAACCATAAGATCAAATATCACCGTATCGTCTTACAGCGGTCTATTTTAAACATCAGAAAGAAAATGTGGCTAGGGAAATATATAATGGAGAAATAGTAAGTTATGTTATACTGCTAGAATGTTGTTCAAAAAACAGAGATATCATTTTCTCATGGAATATTTCTCGTAGTATATTTAATACACAACTAGAAACTTTTTTTTTTTTTTTTTTTTAACAAATGTAAGAACATTTTACAGAGTTTTGCTGTTTCTCATTAATTATAAGATGATTTATGTATTGAAGCTAGACTTGACCAGTCAGAAAGGCTTGTGATAAAAATGTTTATTGTTAATAAACAATATTTGCAGAGTTGAGGGGTGGTGTATAAATGACGAGTGGTGTTTCTGTCCTTAGTGAAAGAGACAAAGGCGAAGAGAAAGAGGAAGCTGATCGTGGACAGCCTGAAAGAGCTCGACAGTAAGACCATCCGCGCTCAGCTGAGCGATTATTCCGACATTGTTACTACACTGGATCTGGCCCCACCTACCAAGAAGCTGATGATGTGGAAAGAGACTGGAGGGGTGGAGAAGCTGTTCTCTCTGCCTGCCCAGCCACTGTGGAACAGCAGACTGCTCAAGGTATGAACTCGACAAGGGTTTATGGCATAAAGGTTAAAGCCAAGCCTGCACATCTATCCTGAACTGTTATGATTGGCCGGGAGAAATGTGAGTGAATTGGGTTTTGGGTCATCGGGAATCTCAGTTTAGCTTTATTCCTCGTAGCAAGGTGAAACTAAAATAGTGAAACTGTTTTATTGACCAAGCGGAGGACGCATTATTATTTTCTTACTGTTCATCTCTGACACTCAGTCATATTAAATTATTTTGAACAACGAATTGGTCAGCCGGAGCTGTTTTCCTCTTTCACGCCAGTGCTCTGGGGAGCAGTATTTTGGGAGTAACGCTAGATCAAGTTGTAACTGTACACCAGCTACGTTTTTAAATTAGATTCAATTTGTAATAGGAGAGAAGTTCAGAAAGTTCAAAAGCCTCAAATCATGCATTGAAATACATATTTTTCAGTAAAAGATGCAAGTCAGTATAATCTTCCTCAGACAGGTCCACAGCAAAAATGGACGACTTTCACATTTCATTCATTGCTTTTTCATACCCACCCCCTTGTTCGATGGTATTGTTTAGAAAGACTGAAAGCTCGAGGCTTTCCGACGTTTGTTTCAGTCGGAAGTCATTCTGCTGAAGGATAAAGAGCTCCTGAGCCTGTTCCTAGTGCAGGCTAAGAGGGTACAAGTCTTTGAATACAGTGTTGTAATGCGTGAACAGTCCAAACGCCACATGCCGTCCATGCCCTATTCATTCTCTACATTTTTTTTCATGACCCTGTTTTGGGGTCAGGCCCGTGTTTCGAATATTTGTCAAATTATTATCCACTCATCGGATGAATGTTGCGCTTAGCTCCTCGCACAGGATGATTTCATTGGGAGTTCTAATCGCGGAAAACTATGCAAAATGGACCTCGATAAGGAATTCTGTGCACTGCACTTTAGTAGCCTATATTTATCTATTAACTTGCTTGAAACAAATCCTGTTAAGATTAGTGTTTTTTCCACTGAATGTTTATTAGTGAATATCCATTTGTTGTATTATACACTCCAAGACCTATACTAGCATTTTATTAAAGGCCCCAGAGGCTTAAATTCAGATCTGTTATGTGTGAGTGCTGTGTTAGAGGTAAAATGATGGTGCGAGTTGCTCACTTGCTCTGTGCGTTGTAGATGTTCACACGCTGCCTGACTCCACTGGTGCCAGACGAGCTGAGGAAGAGGAGGAAGGGTGGCGAGGCTGACAGCCTGGAGGAGTTCCTGAAGGAGCTGGAGAACCCTGAGGTTCCCCGTGAGGAACAGCTGAGCCACAGGCCCGACATCATTGGTAAGGAGGATGCTGAAAATGGAAGCTTTTTAAATATTTTCAAATACTAGATTCTGAATTGTTCTGTATGTGATATGACACCAGACATTGTGTATATGAGTGATCAGAACATTTCCTTTAGTGCTATGTTCACGTTGTCATCAATCATTCACAGTGTTGCTGGTAGAACAAGTGGAACAGTCACTTTTCTTTGTCTACAAATCATTTTACACAAAGTGAAAGCTACCACATGTAAACCAAATGTCAGGCTTTCACAGCAGAGGTTTTCTTTGCCTTAAGGCTTTTGTTCTGCATTTCCTTTTAAACATGGATTTAGCTCTCTAACGAAGGCAGAATCCTGTCATGTTGATCTTTTGGTAATGTCAGAATTTAAGGAGTTATTTGGATGCTGGATATTTGTAGATTTTCACCTATCCGAATGTTTTCAGCTTTTGTTTTTACAAGCAAATCATTTTTCATACTATAGACATGTTCCAGGATGAGTACTTCCTAAATAAAGATTGCCATGAAGATTTTTTTCCTCTCATTTTAATCTCTGCACTTGTGTACGTGGTGCCGTGCTATAAATCTTGAGCTATAATTTCAGATAAACGTTTTCCAGTAGACGATGCAATTCAGTTTAATCTTCCAATGACGCCACATCAAAAACAGCAGCATCTTCATCTCTGGACCATTTTGGGTCTTTTTTTTTTTTTTTTTTTTTTAACTCATTTATACTGCTGAGCTCTTTATCAGACTATGTGAGTGTCTGTATGTTTGTGTAATTATAAATGTTAGTACAATGGATAATTTAAGAGTTTTTCTGTCCTCTGTAGATCAAACCATTGTGGAGGAGCCCAGCATACTGCATACTTCGTCTGTGGAGGGCAGCAGAACCGCGCTGGACGAGACCCTGATGCCGCCTCCTTCACGGCAGCGTGGAGTCAAACGCAAGTCCCAGGAGCCCGAAGCTGCTCTGCCTGTGAGTCTCGTGCAAGGCTACTCCGTCAGGACTTTCATTTTGGCACGATGTTTCTCCTTAAAGCATGGACAAAAGTGAAAGTATGTTTCTCTTTCAGACGATGAGCATACTGGATCAGTCCGTGCCTCCGCCGATGGAGCAGTCGGTGTTGTCCCAGCAGCTGGACATGCCACAGGTTGACCTTCCTCCAGAAGACAGCGGCAACCTGTCGAGAATCGTGCCAGAGCTCGACTTGCTGGGAGAGAAGAACAAGGACAAGGAGGACAGCGAGGAGGAGGAGGTGAGCGCCGACTTCCACTGGTTGAAGGAGTCACTTAGGGTTTCATTATAAATTCAGATTGCCTTATTCAATAGAAATGTTGATTGAAATGTTCAGACATGGCCGTGTAGTAGAGCTCTTACTTTAGCTGAGAAGAATAATAATGACTGAATGTAATCGTTTTATTCATAAAGGAGGGCGAAGGACAAGGTGGAGACCAGGACCAAGAGGAGAGACGGTGGAACAAGAGAACCCAGCAGATGCTGCATGGACTTCAGGTGCAGATCTTGCAGCATTTCATAATTACACAGATTTATTTGTTTGTTTATTTATTTATTTAACCTAAAGTGCTTACTCTGGTTTGCTATTTAAAAATATATTGCCTTATAAATATAATCAAAAAGCTTAGATCTCTGTTTCTTAGAATTAAAAAAAAATTAAATCTTTTTTTTAAGACCTATTTTTTTTTCCATTTAAAATATGTTTAATAATTGTATTTTTGATTTTCTCAGTATTTTGTGAATTTCAATGTTTGTAAACGTACCTGTCTCAAATTCTCCCTGAACCAGTAACAGAAAAATGTGCTTGTGAGATGTTTGGACATCTACTTGTTTCTAGCTGAAGAGCTTTTAGACGATTCCCTTGTTAGTCAGCGTGTGTTGAAGTCTGATTGCATCCTTTGGTGTTTTTCAGCGTGTGGTGGCTAAGACTGGTGCCCAGTCCATCAGCCTGCTGGAGCTTTGCAGAAACAACAACAGGAAACAAGCCGCCGCCAAGTTCTACAGCTTCCTCGTCCTGAAGAAACAGCAAGCAGTGGATCTGTCCCAAGCCGAGCCTTACAGCGACATCATCGCTACGCCGGGACCGCGATTCCACATTGTATAGACGCATGTTCTTCTGTTTTTAGCTTGTATTTAACACTTTTTACTGTTTCTCTGTCTTTTGTACCTATATCTTGGGCTTGTTTTGGACCAATTTTTTTTTTTTTTTTTTTTTTTTTTTTGTAAATCAGGAGCAGTTGATTGATCATGTCGAAATTTTACTCCATGCCCAGTTTGCATGTCAGTCCCTTTTATACTCCCGTAACTTCAGTACCAGACTTTTGCATCCTCATTTCTGTATTTTCACAAATTGTTTTATCGTTATGGTTTTACTTGCCTAGATTTTACATCGAGATACTTCGTAGAATAGCGATATACAGTTTTACCTTTATGGTAATATCACATTTGAGAGACAAAGGTTTATTTTTGGAAGTCTGGTGTATTTGTTGAATAATGCAAAAGCATTTTGTATCTCTTTTAATGATGGTTATTAAAGGTTTATTAAAACAGATTTTGTTCTTAATTATTTGTGGATTCTGATTTTTTTTTTTTTTTTTTTTCTCTTAACTGGTCAATGGATTAGTATTTCATAAAGTACAATAAATTCACTATTCAGTTAACAAGTAAATAATATCAGTTAATAATAAATTAATTTCCATGTTTGATCTTGATGTATGGTTTATTTTACTTTAAGAAGAAGCTGAAGCTATGGTTAGGAGAATGATTGAGACTATTAGCTGCATTGAGACTGGAGCTTAGAAGGAGATTTTGTAAGGCCCTTGTATGAGATTTATTGTAATTTTATTTTTAAAAGGTAACCAAACTGAGTTAGCAGGCTATATTTCCGTAGCCATAGTTCCAGTGATGGTGTATTCATATAGTGTATTCTTGGAGATACCAGCAAATGATCTGCAAAGAACGAGGTTTAAATTTGATTATAATTGTTGAGAAGAAAGATCTAGAAACATCTGACCATCTTGTGTTTGAGTGCATTCTTGTTTGACCTATAAATCTATACAAATAACTGAAATAATCAGCATGAAAGATAAAAGTAATAAAAAAAAAATTATGGAAGAATTATATATTGTCCATAATTTAGTGCTGCTAAGAAAAACTTTTTATTGCTGTTTTACTATTTATAAACAAACTATTTTTTTTTTACTTTGAATCACTCAATTATCAAAAAATGCTGAATCACTCAATTATCAAAAAAAATACCACTAGAGAGAAACTTAAATTTTTACTTTAAAATTTTGTTATTTTTAATGTATTTTATTTTAAATTATTTTATTATTATTTTTATATTGTTCAGTATTTTGTCAGTCTCTACAATATAAATTGTACCTGGTTTGTGAAAGAAACTTGCTGTTTCTTGGGATGGTAATAACAGTCTATGCTGTTTGTATATTTTAATTTCTCTCCAACGATTTAAAAAAAGAAATGATTAAAAACAAAAAAATTGAAATCTTGCGGAAACCGGAAGTGCAGTCATGTTCATTTCCTGTCCATGTGCAACAATGGCGGCGTGCAAGGATTCATCCGCTGGCGCTACTTTCTCTCTCGATTCACAAGTTAAACGCGTTCAGATTGATGGACTGGTGAGTGGCGTGGTCATTTATATGTTTAAACAGTTTTATATTTTATGTTCTGGACAGTAAAATACTGAGGACAGAAGCTAAGACGGGGGAAGGCAGCTAGCTGCAGCGGCTACATGAGAGCCGGTAGGAGACATGCTGAGCCGCGGTAGCTCATGGGCACAGCGCGTTTACAAATCCTTTAAAAGTTTACAGGTTGGTCAAAATAGCTGTTTCAGAGATTTCTGGGCATGTTCCTTAGTGTTAGAAACACAAATACGATGGTATGTCTATAATAATAATAATAATAATAATAATACATTATTATTATTATTATTATTAATTTGGAGATATTCTTATTTTAATTTTATAGTTCATCACTTCCTGGACAACAATTAATTTTTTTTTATGACTCATCCTGTACTAGTCTTGTGTTCGTCCAATTAAATGCTCTCTAGAATCTATACGTCCCACCCCCCGCCCACTGTGGGCGTGTCTTTCTCTACAGTAACAGCTCAGTTTATAGGTCTGTTTTCGGCTGTGCGTCTTGCTGCGAACTATTCCCTCTTCCAACTGTCGATTTGTTTAAAAAAAAAATGGTTGGAGATAATTTATTTGAAAAAAAAAAAAAGGCTGAATTTAATATATTTAATTTATAAGTGAATTTATGAGTGAATTTAATTTAGGAATGAATTTAATTAAGAGTTAATGATTATGCATCACACACTTTTCAGCAGGCTGTTTTACTGACGTTTCACCACCTCAGGCTGATCAAGAACCCGATTCCGTCTTTATACACCGTCAGAGCTTCTCCGTCAAGTATATAATGTTATCAAGTCTGTAATTTAACTAACCCTACCCCTTTAGGTTTTAACCCTGACTCTGAAACTCTGTGGCTTTCTGTCACCACTGGTGCCACTGACGTGTGGCTCGCGTATTACACGCTGGAGTAGATGATGAAGAGATGCTGGCGCTTCTTTCAGTTTGGGTTGAACCAAATTTCCAGCCGCAATTTCATAATATAATAAAATAATAATCACAAAGTTCACAAAAATCACTTTGTGACTTGGGAGGTGTTTAATATCAGGGGGAGGGTCACTAACATGCATGCTAAGACTATGACAAGTAGCAGCAGTCATACATTTTTTTTCCAACACGAGGCCAATCATAGACGTGCATCCAGACTAAAATTATCAGACGACTGTCGAGTTTGGTGGAACACAGTAGGTAATTTGGCCTGTAATTTTTTCAGAGGAGGACGGAGAGAAACAGACAGAAATAAAGTCACAGAGGAGCACATGTTGTTGTTGTTGTTGTTTCGCCTGCTCCCATTAGGGGTCGCCACAGCGGATCACTGGTCTGCTTATTTGATTTGGCACAGTTTTTACGCTGTTTAACCTGCCTGACGCAACCCTCCCCAATTTTATCCAGGTTTGGGACTGGCACTGGGAGTGCATTTTTTATTTTTTTGTACTGGGGTTGGTTGCCTGACCGGGAATCGAACCCGGCCCTAACCACTAGTCCTCCAGGAACCCTACAGTGGAGCACCTGTAAAATAGGAAGTTACCCCATGACCCCATGTGCATTTAATCCTGTCTGGATAGGGATTGGATATCATCCTGTTTAAAGTGGACAGGCATGGGTGAAGGCGGCGGCGGTGAGAGATCCTCCACAGTTGGAAAAAAATGGCTTAAGTGTGTTTAGATTCAGCTGGGGTGTGGCGTTATCTCTGCAATTCAGTCTCTCTGACTAAAACGCGATATGTCGACACGCAGAATCAAACTGCGGCTCTCAAGCCATTTCATGGGGACTTTAAACTATGCTTCACGTAATACCGAGTGTGAGTAGGGCATTAGATTAACATCCATCTCGAGTTATCCGATCACAAGCAGACAGCTGAAACATGCAGCCATTTGCACCTGGCACTTTGACCGTTTCTCCACTGACCACTTGTGATCAGATTTCATACATCAGTGGAGGAAGAAGGTTGTCGTGCACATCATTTTTTGCGTCAGATTCCTGCTGCATTTGTTTTCGTCTCATGCACCTGCATGGGCTGTTTCAAATGCCGTTTTGATTGTGTGGTCTGTTAATGAAACTTGAGATGAGATGTCAAAAGAAGCTATGTATGGCACCTACTTTTATCACTGCTGTTATAGCCACAAGATGATTGATGATTAAATAAACTGGTCCAAGTCGGTGCTGTGCATTTTTCCTTATGACCAACAGGGGGCAGACTTGCATTAAAATACATGGCCATGTTTACCTTAATGCAAATAGAGACTGTTAAACACATTTTAGACACACCTTTGCGAACATTTCTGTAAACATCACACATGTTGTTTCAGATTATAGTCTATTTACATTCCCTAGAAATGACTCAACATACAATCCTCATTAAAATTTCCCATTCTCTCGATGGCTAGAACAGTACAGTATGCTGGATGGGGATCTGGAGAATGTGATTAATAAATAATTCACTCCTCCTTTGGAGCGCAGTCGATTCTGTGCGTTGCATCACTCCGTTGCTGAGCTTAAATCGTGACCATGAATCATCTTTTTTTGTACAGATGATTGTAGGAGAGCTGCAGGAGGCATAAGAGAAGACTGTTTGAGATACAGCTGGCATGTGTGCAGCGTTCATAGGCATCATTAGCCAACATGTGAGACTCTGTGTGTTGTCTCAATTGTCACAGCGCAGGTGGCAGGAAAGACTGGCTGGAAGAACAAACAATGTGCGCTTTCGCTAAATCTGTTTCCATCAGTCATCAAGGGATAAGAGTGGAGGAGGGGATAGAGGTGGTGTTTGGTCATTAATGCCAAATGTACACTACAGGATTTTCCTGTTGCAGGCTAATTTTGGGAATCCATGACACAGCCACTCTCCCCTACCCCATGACAACAAATCTCTCCCCCCGTGATGACCACTTGAATACTATGAGCTGTTTAGTGATGAGATTTTAGCTGCTTTATTTCAAACATTTGATATTTTTGGCAATGAATCTTGTCCTCTTGAGCACCTCTGTGACATGTAATAATAACAATGATGAGAAACAGCCAATGAGAGATTGAGAGGAAATCAAATTCATCAACTCTCACGCGCAGCAGATCCCTGAATCCAGTTTAGCATATGTCTATTTGTGAGGGCAAAATGTAAACACAATAATGTTTCGTATTTTAGAAATTATTTGGCATGTCATGTTTGTTTGGTGGCGCACCATATACAAATCGCTACAACTCTTTTCATTATACCTCCAATTCTCTTTGCAGAACAGACAATCCTTGCTGACCACATCTCCCCAACCAATCCTTTCTCCACATTTGTGCCATATTTTTCTTCTTTCTGTACAAAATAGCAGTACAGAGATTCTGAGATTTTGAAAGTCGTGTAGCATCTGTGCCTAAATATAAGCCAAGACTTTTACTTTGCATACTCTTTCAGCTCTCGGTGCAGCCAGTGAGTATTAGCTTGAAGTCTGACTTCATGGAACGTCTTAATTCAAATGCCTTATAAGCGATTTTCCAAAGGTTTACATCATTCGAAGGTGTTTTCACATTCAAACTCTTTACCAATCTTGCAGCATCTAAATTGAATTGACCAGGATGCATGAAGATATGTACATCTGGACCAACTGTAGTTGGTTCATACACAAGTACTGTGCTCTGATTGCTGGAACTACCACGCTGTATGGAAGAGTTGGCTGCTTTGAAACTGAGAGCAAAAAGAGAGAGAGCAAAATGGACTGGCAAATCACAGCCTAATTGGACTGATCCTTAGCATGAAGAATGGCTTGGATGCAAATGACATGTCATTTCTAATAAGCAGGAAAATTGGCTTCTCTTTACTTTTATATCCTGTTGTTTGTGCATTTCCCAAAAGCTGTTTGAAGATAATATGCTTGTAAATTGGGAACAGATGCACACTCTGGTCAGACCCTGTGATCGCAGCGCTGGCCTTCGTGTGTATTTTGCGGCATCATCCATTTCATTTAGGGAAACAGGTGTTTGACTAATGTTGTGAACTCTCTAGGCTAGCCAACAGCCCCCTTTTCTGAATTGCCAGCTCTATTCCGACTGGTCTGCGCTCTGAGGGAGTTGACCTTTTGGCTCGTTTTGACCTTAAAGCCCGTTTCAGGATTGCAGAGAGAAAACTGCAGGCTTTCAGAACAATCTTTGATCCCAGGGATTGTGCTAAGCTGCTTTTGTTGTGCGTCATAGGTTTGGCCTACTGTCTATCCTGAAAAGAACTGGGAACCTGTGAGGAGGCTAGTCCTCAATCTCAAGTAGTCTCAAGGCTAATAGGCCTATAGGCATTTTCTTCTTATTTTTACTAATCACTACTTAGTTTAGTTAGGTTAAGAACTCGTGTAACTGGTTGGCATTGTGCCATCACATCAGACCAGAATGTGGCTATTGAGGTTTTTGACAGTTTTTGATGAGTACAGGAAAGACTACAGGAGTACAGGAAAGACACTGATTTGTGGCATTTTGTAGTTTTGTGTAATATATTGTATGCTTATCTAAAAGTATTCAATAATGGTATGGACTAAAAGCAGACCTTAAGATGAATTACACTTGGTATACTGGACCAACAGTCATACCGACCAGTGCAATGATTTTGGGAGGATTTTTACCCCATTCCCTCCTGATTTTAGTCATCAATTCCGACCCCTTATCTAGCTCCCCCTTATTGCACAACAGCAACCAACCAAGGAGTGTGAAGTCTAGCATGTGCTTGTTTTGAGACACGTGAAGCTAAATTCAACACTTGAAAGTTGAACACTTGAAAGCGCTCTCTACCCTCTACTGCATACCAAGTTCGCAGACGCCCATGATGGTTGGACTTCCAGCCAAAGCAAAACTGAAAAACATGTCTAGGTAGTGCTAGCCTAGATAAGGTTTATTTGTAATAATTAGCTGGTTAGTGCTAGCTAATGAAATAGCGTAGTGTTATGTTCATTTTTATACCACGTTTGTTTTTTTGTTTCATAAAATAGTAGCAAAACAAACAAAATGAAGACTGTTGCCAAATTTGATGATGTTGGGTTTATTTTTATTAGCGAGGTAGTGAGTTAGCATTAGACAGATATTGGGTGAATTGATATTCTGATTGTATGTGTCAGGTAGGTACTGCCACAGACCAAGTTTGACTTAAGAAGACCATACACACATGTTGATCTCTAAAACAACACTGCTCTGTCAGGTTAAAGGGAAAGTAAACTGCATCCTGCTAGATTTGATTGCATGTTAAAAGGTCTGAGAACTGTAAGATTATGAGAGCCGGAGGCCCCAGCACCAATATTCAGAGGGCAGCTACCCCACAGGGAGGGTAATGACATAGTGTGGATAGTTGTGCTTCCATTAACCTCTTCATGCCCTCTCCTTTGTTCCTACATTTGGTTCTCTCTTTCCCTTAAACCAGATATGATTATAAAGCCACTTTCATGTACAGTACTTAATCTAAATATATGAACTTTATTGTCCATACATATGTTCTGTACTAATACTTGCATATATTGAGCTTCCAGTGCCCTCTGAGTGTCTAAGCATCTTTGGTGTGTATGTCTGCAGGTGGTGCTAAAGATAATAAAGCATTACCAGGAGGAGGGCCAGGGCAGCGAGCTGGTACAGGGTGTCTTGCTGGGACTGGTGGTTGACGACCGCCTGGAGATCACCAACTGTTTCCCGTTTCCCCAGCACACAGAGGACGATGCAGACTTTGACGAAGGTAACCCTGATCTCAGACGTTGCCAGGACAAATATGGTTAGGTTTGAGCACAGAAGGATTGCTTATATCAGAATCAAGTGTACTGTTATCAGCTATAGCTGTTTTTAATTACACGTGCCACATCCCAAGTGGCCTGACGGTAAGTATCGGAGATGTGGTCTTGTGAAACTTGAGTTCTGGCTTTGCTTTGCCAGCCAGATTTAGAGTTCAGCACAATCATTTCACAAAAGTATGTGAGTCAGGTTAAAGTGATAAGTGTGCTCCAGCTTTGGGTCATCACTCATTTGCAGGGAAAAGCCAAAAAGCTGCTTCACACTTTCATTATAATGAAGCTTGCATATTGATTCCTCCTATTAATTTTCTAAATATCAACAGTAATTGCCTTTTTAACCTTTATTTTACTTCGAAAAAAAAAAAGAAAAGATTTTCCAACATATTTGTGTATACCAAATGTGAACCAGCATTCTGCATCATTATGAAAGCTGTAGGAATAAAAAAGCTGGCATTTTACTTCATTATTATAATATTTTTAGCAGGCTTTTACTCACAAGTAGGTCATGCGATTAGCTACCGCTATTTAGTTCCAGCCTTCTGACAGACCAACCCTATAAGGGAGGTCAAGTTCCCAGCTCTCTGAGGGTGGGAAACAACCTTGTTGATCCAGACTGCCTGTTAGAGCTTGTCTAAACGAACAACGGTCAGTATCACTAATGAGCAGCAGTCTGGAAGTTATGTCAAGAACTGAAAGGCCAAGCTGAAAGTGGGTGCCAAGGGACAAATGTTTATAGAACCATGGCATTATCTCATGCCTTTAGTAGAAGATATAGTGTCTGTTTGTTATTTATATCACTAAAACAATATCTGTTTGGTGTTTGGGCACTACTAAATGTTGATAGCAACAAATTAGTTCTTGATTAATATCAAGGCAGAAATTATAAGCACTCCTATCACATCCAAATGACTTCTGGTAATGTTCTGGTTAAGGAGGCAGACTAAAAACCTCAACTCTTGACTTGATTTTGAAGTCATAATTCATAGGCCGGCAGACTACAGTCTGCCCCAGCACTATTTTTAGCAGTCCATCACACTTAAAATCAGTCTCACTGGCCGCTTTTTGCTGAGGCAGTCATCTTGGCTCAATGACAGATTTCACAGAAGCTCATAATTTTGTCCCTCTCCCTCCCACCTCCTTCGCTTCCTGTGAGCATGATAGCAGATGTAAAGGTAGTAAGAGGACTTCGTTATTGCTGTGATCATTCTCCCCAGCCTAAGAGAAATGCCTCAGTGCCTGCTGCTGCGGCAGGTTTTCATTCTTTTTAATCCTTCCGTGGCAGTTATTTTCCTTGCCTCTCAAAAGGTGGCAGTGTTGCACTTCCGGTTTCTGCACTGCCATTTCAACATGAAGCCCCAAACTGACGAGCCAGGAAGCAGAGCTCAACTCATTCCAGAGTTTGTGCCTTGTAAGAGCAGTGTGTTAAATGGGCAGTTGGCCGACAAAAATCTGTGTGTACATTAGCCTGATCATCGACCCTTAACTCAAATCAAAATGTCTGCAAACTTCTGCAGCCCTAACTGATTGAGTGAGTTTATTGGTCCCTGGTGTGTGAGTGTGTGTCGTGGTTGGAAACCTTGGTTATGGGGCACAGATGCTGAAAGTTTGGTTCCTTTAGTTGGATGCAAGCTATTTATTAAGAGTTCCCAGACAGAACAGCTTTGTGGTACACACAGACTAGGATGAAAGTGTGTCCCCTTGACAAGTGGATTGTGTCCTTCAGTATTCATTCATTTATCTTTAGTAACTGATTTATCCTGGCCTGTGTCAGGAACATGGGGTGCAAGGTGTGACTATGCCAGTCCATCACAAGGTACTATACACATTTGCCCATCTGGGGGCAATTTAACATAGCCAGTCCACCTACTGGAATGTTTTTGGGAAGTGGGAGGGAACTGGAGAACCCGGAGGAAACGCATGCATACATGTGAGGAACATGTGAAACTGCACACAGACAATAACTCGAGCTCAGGATCGAACCAAACCCTGGAGCTGTGTGGCAAAAACACTATCCACAACACCACAGTGTCGTCTTCAGGCGTCTTCATGTTTTTAGATGCTTTTAATTGCCTGGCTCAAATATGACGATCTAAACCTGGTATGGTTTCGACATTGCCACGAGAGAATTTTGGGAACACTTGGAGAAGCAGTTTAGCTTCGGGCTGACCTCTAAACCGCAGATCTCATCACACACACCTCAGGAAATCATATGATATTCATGATGGCTGTCTCCAGCTTGAACCTAAGTGGGAAATAGGATGTTGGAGGTTTGGCACTGGTTCTGGATCTTTTCCCCTAACAGCTTGGTTTATTAAAGGCTTTTGGTACCTTCCTGGAGTTTTTCCTCTGCAAAGTTTTGGCAGGTTGCTTTATACCCTTCTCTTCCTCAATCGAGCTGTAATTAATTGAGTATCTCTGGACAACCACACCAAAGCCTTCAGCTGGAGTGACAAGTGCTTTACTAACTGGAATTAAACTCCACTTCTTCATTGGGAGATAATGAAACTTTGTGAGAGATGTTCATGTTTTTTGAGCCTCTGCCTTGTAGCAGTAATCAAGTTTGTATTGAGACCTTAAGGAAATTCTAGGATCCAAAAATTCTAACATTTATCATTTAAATAATATCTAGCAGGAATGAGTAGTGCCACCTTGCCTCCACAAGCTGCCTGTTGAATTTGCACAATGAGAAATTGGTGGGCCAGTTTCCAACAACAAAACCTTGCAGTTTCTCCGATACTCGGGCCAGCTCTCAACAGTGAGGGTAGTGGAAACGTAATTATCCATATGTCACCATCCTGAGCATGGAACACCTTTAACAAACAGCACATTAGAGAAGCAGGACAAATGTCCTCAATTAAGTCTTGTAATAAACCCATGTGGGTATACTGTAGAACACTGAAAATATATTCAGTCTAGATATGACTGCATTTTATTAAAAATAAGAAATTTTGTGGGGTCTGTTGGGTGCTAATTTGTCAAACTACTACTCGTTTGTGTGTATTTTGTAAATGGCTGGAAAATAAAAGGTTAAATTTTACTTAATCTATTGAAATTGATGCAGAACCCATTATTATGGAAATGTAAGCCACTTTTTGGCTTTCATGTTCAAGTACAAACAACTGAAACTGACCTCAAACCTCCTTCATTTGCAAATTATGGGATGGAAAACCCTTGTCTAAAGGTAGCAAATATATTTTTTCAATATCGCCTAGGAGTTGAGTGAACCTGAAACAAGCTCCAGTGAATGAATCTCACTTTAGCAGTGCCATAACTTGCCTTTATCTGTCTGATGGAGGACTTGAAGCATGATATGCCAAACTTGAAGAACCCACCCAACACTGTGAAGCTGTTTATCTTTAAATTGACAGCTCACCATTCTCGAACAAGTGTGGATCAGTTTAAAAAGTTTTTGTTAGATATTGCAGTTGCCTACCGAAGTCAACGGCATTTTGTTTCTTGATGCAGGAGTACATAGGAAATTTATTGAAGCAAATAAATGTTGGTATCCAGTCACTTTTTTTGAGGACACAAGCAAGGAGGAAATGCTGTGAACCAGACTGTAACTGCCATTTTGATTTTGCCATATAACCCTGGAAATTGTCATGAAGATGTATTGTGAGGAATAAGTTGTATAGCTCATCTCCTTTGTGTGACATACTGAATTATTAAGTCAGCTTCTACTGAAGCTGTTGGTTTTATCTACCTCTTCTTCCTCACATGCAGTAGTGCACTGACTATAGGGGGGAGGGAAATGAAGCTGAAGCAGCTGATGTTTGGAGAGCTGCGTGGCACCTGACATCATCCAACAGCTTTAATTACAACACCAGACAAAAAATACTGAGGTTCTTTTGGGTAGACCACAAACACCTCGGAGTGGAGTATGTGTGCTTGTTATTCTGATGTTGTACCACTATAAATCCTGTTGAACTTTCTGTCTATTGCACTCAAAATCCTACTGGTCATTAGAGATTCACCAGAGATGCTATGTACAGATTGAGTGTGAAATATGAAATCATCAACCATTTGCAGATATGCACTGGGCCACCATTTGCTGGTAGAATAATCCCCCTCCCCTTCTGTTCTTCTCTCCCCTGTCTGCCTATTTCTCTCATCACCTGATAGGAGAAGGATGAAAATTGGGCAAGGGCTGAATGGCTGGCATTGTAACACATGTCCAATACACACACATTTCTCTAGTCATCTTTTAACAAATCTTTGTGTGGCTGGAATTGAACTGTCTCTCAAGCACTGGCTCTTCTCAGCTCCAGGTGGCTGAGGAGTGGACTAATTTTTCCCCACTTATGGCTGCATAGAGAGATCTGCACCCTGCCTTGTTCAGTGTTTCACTAGGCATCACAGATTAGTGGCAATTAATCTCAGTTAAGAGAAACCTGTGTATGCTTGGCATCCGTCTTCGTTAGTGGGGTTGTTAAATGCAGTGCTGGGTTGATGTGGCGATTGCAGATCGAAATAAACAGCAGAGTCATATCAGATGTCACAAAAACAGTCGCAACAGGCAAGCACGTCCTCCTGCAGTCCCTGCAATATTTCCTTTCAGAGGCAGCTGCTCTTTTTCACCCTTTCTCCATTTCCCATGCCTTCTCACTGCCTGATGCATTCCTACTGATGTCTACATTACTGAATACTCAATCAGGATGAGTCACGTTGTTCTGGCAAAAGGCAGGGTCATGCAATTAACAATTAAAAGCTCCCTTCCTCCTTCTTGTTGCATGACGGTAATTATTTCAAATTAACAGAGGTAAACCGGAGGTCTGCTAGGAAGATTGTGGCTATGTGCATGCATTAATGCTAATTGTACTCCAAATTGTGATAATGATTAATCTTTGATTAATTGCACTTGCCTAATACAGAGTTATTGCTGATGATGGTCTCTCTCACTCGAGAAGAGGGAACTGGCATGGATTTCCATTTATCTTGAGATGGGTGGTTAATATCGACATCAGGCTCCTGAAGAAACATCACAATATTTACATATAATGCTCATTAGCTAACCTAGTGTGCATGCCCAATCCTGTGTTTTGGTTGCCCGGAAACTTTACTGCCTAGGCCAAAAAGTACAGACAAATTAGTAGCTCAGATTTAATTATCAGTCCTGTTTTGACTCCAATTGCCATTCTTTGTTGGAATCAGAAATTGCACATCTGCTGGTGGTTTTTAAGCATATGAAACACTTTGTAGCTGTGTAGCCATGGAAATTGATTGATGAATGATTTATAACCCATTTCCTTTAAATGCAAATGAAGCCCAAATCCTAGACTTGCCTCTTGTATTTTCTTTTCCTTTTGCTGTTTTATCACAGCTGCAAATAAGTCCGTTTCATGGAATACGCACAAGCCTGTTAAAGAGTTTTAAATGTTTGCAACTGTGGATATTTGCAGAGCAAAATTTCAGCTTCGCGGAGGACATAAACACGCTCTGAAGTCTACAAGGTGAGGAACGAATGATTAACTGCCTTCCGGGTTCTCTTCCCTGTCCTGACGAAAGAGCAGCAAATTTAAAGCTTTGACCATCCATTCCAACATGCCACAACAGCCTAGAGGTTCTTCTAGGGCATCCTGTGCTGTGTACACTGAACACCATCATCGCTTGCAGTCTCGCTCTGATACAACCTGTCATTTAACTCTGATCCCCTGTCATTCACTCAACACTGTTATTTTATTCCACGGTGTGATGACATTGCAGGCTTGGCCATCTCCTGTATTAAATTAGAGAATTGTTGTTTGCGAGTGCAGAGGGGTCCATGCATAATTTATAGTTCCTTTTATTTCGCTTCTCATTCCCAAGGTCGCATGTTGGTGGCCTTTCTGCTTAGATTGCTCTCCTGATAATAAGGCCTGAATTGATGTTCAGATCCACCTAAATGAATACGCTTCTGCTCAGACAAAATCACATGCCCTTGCTCTGATGGTACAGTTTGATATTTATAGCTTTAGCAGGAACAGTCCGAGCAATGAAATGCATGTGATTTAGTGGTACAGCTCATGCATTTCTTGTGTTGCCCTGATATTGAGGGGGTTTGTAAGTTACTGCCGCGGTTCTATAGGGAGCGGAGTTTCCTTTAGTGATGCTTTTTTTTTTTTTTTTTTTTAACAATTCATGAAAAGCAAAGACTTGTATTTTTCTAGATTAAATATCAGACAAGAACTTAAGGGTTAATCTTGTTTGGGTTTTAATGGAAAAGACTAACATGGGGGTTGTGTGTATGGTGCTGGTTTTAAATAAGTAAGAGCTGAAGAATGCACTTCTTGGCATTAAGGAGATTAGCATTGTACTGGCTAAAACCTACTGCATTTTATGAGGTACCGTGACATAAAGTGACAGTTAATCTATGTGTGGGAGTGTGCGTGTTATAAATTGCTAAATTATAAGGCAGGATGTGTTAGGTTCCTTGGCTGTTTGAGCCATTAAATAACAGAAACGTCTGCCAGTCTTAGCTGGTATCATCGATAATGCACATGGGTGGACAAATTAGTTACCTGGACTTCCAGCACAGGCAAATTCCGGCCTATAATTTTTTTTTTTTTAATCTGTCATTCCTTGATGGACAAGTGACTCAGTCGGCTGTTGATGTAGTGGGCTTCTTTATTTTTTTTTTTCTTCTGTATATCCACCAGAAAAAATGTTTCCTATTGGTTTTTGCTGCTTAAAAGCAGTTTTCATTTGATATTTTTTTAATGTAACTTGCTCCAAATAGTTATTTTTGCAGTTAGATACTTTTTGGTGAGGTAATGCAACTTGAAGCTCTAACTGAAGTTCAGGTCTAGGGATCTGCCTGATTGACAGAAGTAATCTGTACGTAATTAAACACTGGGGACTTGCTCAAAGGTTATTGACCATTCTGGCCAAAGTTTTTCTTGCTAGCTTGCAGCTTCTTGGTTTTTTGAGTACAGGAAGTAGGAAAGTTTCCCCATATGATAAGGTTCAATATCTGGTCCATTCTACCATTGAATGTAATATAAACTGAAGTTTTAATTTCCATTTAAATAGAAATAGGAACATTGTCCATTCCTGATGTAACACCTTGCAGTTGCAAAGAGTGGTGACTATTTCTGTATGCGATGAACCTAATTGCCCCTTAAAATAGGCGGTTGACCTGGATGTACACAATTGCGGTGGATTAAAAAAAGGTTCTCAATTATTGTCCCACTTGACACCATGCTTATCACTCAGCTCACATGAATTACAGCTTCTGTGCTACTCTTAGAAAAGAATTCTATACTGCGTTCAGCAACAAAACAAAAGGCAGCACTTGTCCAAGTTGAATGATTTTTTTGCCTCCTACTCGGAGCCCAATGTATCATGAAATGAATGTATTTCCCAAGGTAGTCCTACACAGTCTAAGTAATTTGGGGTGGGTCAAGTTGCCCCTAGACTACTTGTCGTACCCAAAAGCTGCCGAATTACAGCGCCTCATTGGAAATTCTTTGAAGGTGACGGCAGTAACGGATTACAATAGAGGTGCAATCTCAGCTTTGTGTTCTCGCTCAGCTAAAATGATCAAATGAGACTCCTGCTTTGAATGAAGATCAAGAGAATAAATTACCCAACTGCGGGGAAGTTCACAATGTGTTTATTCAGTTCGGTGTGACTTTGCAATTGAGACATGTGGGAACGAACGTCTTTAGACCGAAATCAAATAGCAATAGCAATGACTACATTTGACTCCCCAGTTAGTGTTTAGCCACTGATTTCTTATTTGTGCTTTTTTTTTTTGGATCTGTGGCTACTTGCACTGAGCGTTTGGTATGTGAAAGCTGTTTTCTGCGTGTGGTCCTGTCTTTGTGGGTAATCCGGGAGCAGATTACTTTCATACTTGGTGTGATTCATATCCAGAATTGACCATAGTTTGATACAGGAGGAAACATAACAAGTTTAACCAATCATGTTACTTGTATCCCAGTCCAGAAAGCAGATTGTTGGTTGATCTCTGATCTGCTTGAACTGCAGACCACCATTTTTGGTTGATCTTTCTTGCAGTTGAAGTACACCATTTTCACATCTGTTTCCTGGGCTGGAGCACAAGCAACATGATTGGCAGGACTTTACTATTTCACCATACCAGGGAAAGTGATGGTGGTCTTCAAAACCATCTATAGCCATTTTTTCATGAAGAAGTGCCAATACTAGATGCAGTGGATGGCCACAAGTATGTGGACACCTGACCATCACATCAGTATATGCTTGTTGAACATCCAATTCCAGATTTAGTCCCCCTTTGCTGTCATAATAACCTCCACTCTTCTGGGAAGGCTTTCCACTAGATTTTGGAGTGTGGCTGTGGGGTTTGTGTTCACTCAGCCACAAGAGCATTAGTGAGGTCAGGCACTGATGTTGCGTGAGGAGGTCTGGGGTGCAGTCGGCGTTCCAGTGGGGTTGAGGTCAGGGCTCTGTGAGGACACTGGAGTTCTTCCACACCAGTTTTGACAAACCATGTCTTCATCGACCACACAGGGGAATTGTCATGCTGGAACATGGTTTGGACCTCTTAGTTCTAGTGAAGGGAAATCTTAATGCTACAGCATACAAAGACATTCTATACAATTGTGTGTTTCCAACTTTGTGGCAACAGTCTGGGGAAGAACCACATATGGGTGTGATGATCAGAAGTCCACATACCTTTGGCCATATAGTGTATTAGGCACGAAGAAGGCATTCAGACTGTCAATCTAAAGTATAGAAACACTAAAGTAAAGATACAAACAGTAAATTGATGTCTTTTGTTAACTGTTTTGCAAAACTGAAGACAGCACATGAAAAGAGACTGATAATGGTGCTCTCCCCTATACAATTCCAGAATAAGTCCAGAGTACATATAAAGCCCTAAATACTTTACCCTGAAATAGTAACCTTGCAGCTGATTAATGGAAACTGGTGTAAGTTATGCAAATGTAATTTCACTACTTGCTTCCCCGTAGTTTTTATTTTTTGGACTTTTCTGGAGGATTCTTCTCCTAAAAGCTCATTAAACACAATCCCTTTAGGTGGTCATGATCTCAGGGTGCGATTGCTCATTACCTCCAATCTGGCTGCCTTAGATTATGAATGAGGTTTAGCAATAAGTCTATATGCTTTAAATCCTGGTGATCCTTTCACCTTATTTGCTATAGAACTAAAGATTGTGGGCTGTCACATTCAGTGTGAGAACTTTCAGGTTTCTGATTTAACGCAAGCATAAAGAATATGGGAGTATTTTTGTTGCAACATTTTGGCAATATAGCTTACTTATGAAAGCAGATGGTAGTCTTTTTTTTTCCCCTGTGCCTGTCAAGGCTGGGCAATTGGCATCACTTGTTCAGCTTCTACTGCATGACTTAAGTCTTTACTTCCACACATTCCACTCATCAAAAAGCAGCCAAGACTTTCATGACAAATTGCCTCTCTCTTCCTCATTCCTATTCCTGGACTGCCAAGTCCTGGGTGATGGTGAGTTTAGCTGTTGGGCTGTGAAGCTGTGTGGGCATGCAGGAAATCACTAAAGCAAAACCGTGGTGCTAAAGTTCACTCTGTGCACCATATTAATGGTTTGCAACATCTGGCAAGATTGGAAAAAGAAACATTTCTCCCATCGCATTACTTGCATGAATATGCTAAACAGTGCAAAAAGGAGATATCCAGCTGTCTGCACACAAGATATGAAAAACTGAACGTTCTGACATGAAGTAACCATATCAGTATGCGAACCTACTGTGAAGACGATTCAGAGCTTGATGTATTAATCTTGACGTCTTCAGCACTGATCTGGTCTGGATGCATATGATGGCAATATGAGTTCCTCTGTGACTGTGGCAGCTGTGCATTTTTATATAAAGTTTCAATCTTTATGTTTTCATCCCCTTACTCAATATATAATGCTGCTCTATCTGACAGGATCTCATCGAGCCTAGACCGATGTAAGCATCTCAGTCAACCCTTATCAACAGACGAGCCCGCATCTGTTTTCTGTAATATTGAAGAATTGTTTGTTTGGCAAGATGTGACTGTTTTGAATTGATAATTGTCTCTGAATTGTTTGGTTTTGACCTGGAAGTGGTCTCATAGTCATCAGCATATTAGGTTGAATATTAAGATTAATCTCTCTAGAATTGATTTTTCATTCTTCCTACTTTCATGTTCAAAGGCTTATTGTTCAATTTTGCTCAGATTTCATCCTTTTGCCTCAATGATTCATAATGATTCACTCACAAACCTCTGCAGATTTCTCTGCAATGAGCTGCATGCACTTGCTTTCAAATTCAGTGAGGGCATGATTCACGTGTGTTGTGAACCATGAAAAAAAAACGATGTTAGTTTAAAACTAAAAGCGGTAGAATTTTAGAAAGGTAGAAAGGTACATTGTAACCAGTAGTACATAAAATGATCAAAACCATATTGCACAGTGATTTTCACCATCACCAGCCAATCAGAAACATTATGTGATACAAACAGGAAATACTACATCCATGATCGAGACAGAAAGAACCAGTTAGCATCTATTTCAGTGTAACATTTACTTCAAGCAAGGTCTATCTCTCCAAATACACTGTGCCTTTACACAATCCATCCATTTTATTTTTTCTATTATCTATCCATTTTACTTTGTCTGTTCTTTGAGCGTTTTCTGCTTGGGCTCCCGTGGAACAACGACATTTTAGTAATCAGTAATCTCAATATATATGCGATGTTAACGGTAGGTGTAAGTTTTAAGTTATAACTTAAAGCTACGTAAGAACCATGCTGCTTGGGGCAACAGTTATTTTTTTTGTGGCCCGTAAACTTGATCATGGTGGCCATTGGTGTTCGAACTAGGCTACAACAGGTCATATTCTGCTGGTGCAAGCCACTGCACCCCCTTTTTTTCTTTTTTTTTAATCAAAGAAGTAATTTTTCACATAAAAAGTTTTCCACTCACAACTTTAGTTCCTACCTGCAGTTAATTAATATTTACTGTTTGATGCTCAAAAATGGAAGAAACGCCTGTATCCATGGTTTCATCTTATTTTGTCATATACAGCTCTCACTTAATGTGTATAGAGACATTATGAAGAAAAATAAAGCTTGAAACGAAGTAGCAGAGATCGTAGGTAACCTCCAGTGAGTATATGTACCTAGTACAGTTATCTTGCTGTGCATGTGACAGAAGTCAACTAACCAATTTTCACTGATTAGTGCGTCATTTAATTTGTGCTGTTAGCTTTAGAAGCTGTTCACAGCTACTACCGTTTCTCAACATAACTTCAAAAAAAAAAAAAAAACACTGGACAGGCCACACCCACAAGCAAAAACGGTAGCTGACGCTACACGCCCAAAAGTGAAACGAGACGAGCGACTTGTCCCTTGCTAGTGTGAACGTAGTGTTAAGCACAGTCAGATTCACTCTAATCTTGATGTAAGCTGTGCCTAGTTGCCCTTTCCTGTGGAGCTGATAGCATTCTCTCCTGCTCTCATCTGTTTTCCAATATCGGAGCATTTTCTGGCCCCTTCCATCTTGAGCTAATAGAAACAGGATGCACCAGGCTCCATTTATTTGCATGTGTACTTCAGTGAAAGGAGTGTGATAAACATTCACTGCATCCTGCAGGTCCTCATCGCTCTCGCCTCAGGCTCCTTTTCTTATTCCCCTTCGTTATGGCTGCCCATAAACTCTAGACACAGCCAATTAAGCAGGACTCTGATTACAGCCTGAAAGATGCCTCTGTAACAGCAAGATTCTCCATCCACACCGTTCATCTGGTGCCGTTCCAAATCGGAGGCTCTTTTAGGAGGTGCGTTATTGGAACATGGATGGGTGGTTATTTATCTGGGAATGCACTTGTTTACTGTCTTATTTCTTGTCTCTTTCTGGGCTGTTCTTTGCTCGGGTGTGTCCTTGTCACCTCGTCCTTGTCATCTTTCATTTGTATGCCTTCACTACCTCCCTCATTGTCTTTCACCTCACATCTTCTCACTGTCCATCCGCCTTTAATCACACCGCTTTGTGCATTATAATGACCTTATTGCAGTTTTACTATTGATTCTGATAAATGATATGTTTATAGGTATTGATCCACATTACCATGATCTGAGCAGTGGCATTTGAGCTTTAAATTATGAGATTTATCATTTACAGATTCAAAGCCTCACACACACTTGATTACTGTTGCAACGCTTGTCTACCACATGACATGATTCATGGATACATGTATTCTATATGATGCTTGTCTCGTCCACCAGCATATGCTAGGCTTTTTGTAGTAAAATATTGCTTGCTAGGATTTTCTACTTATGAATTGGTTTTACTATGAATTGATTTTCTCTATTCCTTTTCTTTTTTTCTCCATATCTTCTATCTTTTATCTCGTTTTGCTCTCTCAGTTCAATACCAGATGGAGATGATGAGGAGTCTCCGTCACGTCAACATCGACCACCTCCACGTCGGCTGGTACCAGTCCACATACTACGGCTCCTTCGTGAGCCGAGCTCTGCTGGACTCCCAGTTCAGCTACCAGCACGCTATCGAGGAGTCCGTGGTGCTTATTTACGGTAAGACTCTGTGATCTCTGTGATCATCGAGTTCCCCTGCTGAGGTAACATTTTCCTTCCAGGGAGTGTGATTTATAGTTTGGGGTGCAAACAGAAGCACCTGCACATTCAGTTCCCATATTAACGACTTATGAGCTGGTGCCTTAAGCAGATTGTAAAAAGACTTGGCATTGCACATTTTCGCAGGTTTCTGTGGAGGCTGAAATTTTGGTGAACACACTCTAGAGCAGGTGTTCTCAGCCCTTCACTGCCCGCTGGACTCATTTTAAGGGCCGTAAATTCTTACGATCCATCCGCCCGACCTCCACCATTATAGCGCTACCTCTTTGAAAATTCATGTTGCATTAATGTAAAATAGGGAACGATGCACAGAATGTTGGCTAACTTAATTAATTAATGATTCGGACTGATCTAAAATTTAAGCGCTATTGTTTTGCATTAAAAAACATCTACGCTAGGGATCTGCTTCCTGATTTTTCCCAGTTTTCACTGGACGTAGTTGAGCAGGGTATGTCGGTCATTGACTCACATCTGAACAGATCCTCTCAATATCCAGAATCAGTTCCCAAAATTCAAACAGTTCATAAACTGGTCCTGAAACTTGATCAGGAGGTGACTTGGGTTTTCTCAAAAATTTGCACATTACAGTAAAATTCTTATTAAAAACATACTGTAAATTGTCCAACCTTAATAATTCTTGCCCTATGATTACTATTCGTCTCATCAGTACTAATGTATCAAACCATGAGGTGGCTATATTAATGACATAATTAGACCAAAAGTGCTGACACTTGCTTATTAGCTTTTGTTAAATGTGTGGCAGCCTGGAAAACTCTTCACATGGTGAAATGTTAAAATTTTCTGCTATATAAAGTTTGAAAACTACTGGAAATAGTGAAAAAGGAGAAAATTGCATTTAAAGATTTAATTCCGACTGCGGTGCAGGAGCATCATGGATATTTCAACAGCTGGTATCTGATTACAACCTGAATTGATTAGACTTGTGATTGATTAATCAAAACCTGTGATTGATTATGACATTCACTGTGTGAGGAAGTGATTAAGTGATTAGGAGTGTTTAAACCGACTCCTAGATAGAAAAATAGCCTAGATTAAATAAAAACATTGGACTCTTAAAGTTATCAAAGTATGTTATAGACAGGAAAAAAAAACACCCTCAAATTTCAGCCACACCCCAAGTTCCCAGCCTCACCCCCAAACCCCCACAGGGACATCTGATGGGTTTTCCCCAGATGCCACACAAATGTTAGCCATTTTTGATCAAGCAGTTCCTTTTAACATTTTAGCAGTCATTTATGAATATTTAATCTTATTCCGAATTGCTCTAGGTTTCCCACTTTCTTTAGAGTTCATTAGGCAGGAGTGGTGTGTTCAGGCCTTTAGGGACATTTGATACCGTTTTGTTAATCTTGCAGTCTTTTCCAGAGAGGAAGCTGATGTGTGAGTGATGCAGTTAATCACAACACATTTAAGATGCATCAATAATACAACCTGTTATATTAAAGGACCAAATAAACAAGCCTTTCAGCATCCAGTGTGAAAGAAGCCAAGGACAGATTTTAGTCCATTTAGGCTATTGAGGTTGTTACACACACATTGGGTTGATGGGTTTTTGTGGCACAGGCTTTTTTAAAAATGGACTCGTATTCAGAGCAAAAGCCAATCATTTATGCGTGGCAAAGCTGATGAGGACTGTAAAAATGTGTCTCATGTCTTTTGACAACAACAAAATTAATTCAGCACAACTCAATTACTGAAGCTGTTGGAGAGCTGCCCTTTGTGCCACCCCGTGGCAATCGCTATAACCCTTGCCTCTCTTCTCAAGCAGCAGAAAAGCCTTTGCTGCTTGACCTTTACTTCTCATACTCAAGATTGGATTGTCAAACATGAATTAAGCTGTGTGGTGGGGGGGAAAAAGAGAAAGATGTTTGCTTCAGTCATTTTTCCCTTTTTGACCGACCGATCATTTTGCATATTTTTTACATCACAGCACTGTTGAATTCTCGAATCTGATTGGGCAGAAGCAGATCAGACAGTAGTGCTGGCTGTACGTTCGAGTCACTGGTTTACAGTCATGTTCATTCTAATGCTTTGTTTCTATAGTTATACCTAATTTATAGGGAATCCAAGAAAGATGATAAACAGATTAAAAATTTAACCTTTGATATGGTGCCTGTTCTGTAAGGAGATGTTTGTTTAATATTTATAGAAGGAGTCTCCAGTGTCAGCACTTTGTAACAGTAAGATTTCCACCATAGGAGAGTTTGCACTTTACAGTTTCTCGGTACAATGACGTGATGTGGTTTTTTTTTTTTTTTTTTTTGCCTTATTAACATCAGGAACGATAAAGGAATCTGCCAATGAATGGCTGTTTATAGCTGTTGTAGGAAATAATGTGATTCATGTTCATAACATTGACTGTAACTATAAACAAATTATAATATAAAAATTGTAATCTGTGACAAACGTCTGTTGTACAAGAGGAATAAAACACTTCAGGACTTGTGTTACTGCTCTTACCGCTTCATCACACCATCCAGTCATTCATTATTTTCCTATAACAGCATGTGTTTTATTCCTTACTTCGTAGCAAGCAAGCTGCTATTCAGGTGTTCTGGTTTCCTGGAGAGTTCATAACCAAGGATCATGACAAGGCAGTGTGTGATACAGATTCTTTTTTTTATTGCAAGCCGTTTTCAGGAAGAGAAACCTGTGATTACAGTGAGAGTCAGAGTAAATGTCTGATAGCAGAGAGCATTTTTGAAACTAGTTTTGAAAGACTGTTGTGACTTACTTCACTGACTTGCAGGCAGCCACATCATTGTTTACACAGTTTACTTGCCGGGTTTGCAGATGCGTTAAGAGCCATGAGTTAAGAGTTAGAGAGCGATATAATGGCTACTGTTATAGAAAGGAAAGCACAGGGCTTTACTTTGCAATGTCTTCTCTTTTGTAGATCCCATCAAGACGGCGCAAGGCTCTCTGTCCCTCAAAGCCTACAGGTTAACACCGAAACTGATGGAGATCTGCAAAGAGAAAGACTTTTCTCCAGAAGGGTAGGCGTCTCACACAAACAGACACACACACACCCACACACACAAACAAACGTACACATACATAATTATTTCAGTACATTTCTTTAAGACAAGACACTACATTTAGAAATGAAGTAAATTAAGAGTAAATTGCATACCTGTTATATATATATATATGTATTCAGATACATAAATAATGTATATGTGTTTGTGTGTGTGTGTGTGTGTGTGTGTGTATAATATAAATGCATGAGTCATTATGATGTACTGTACACGTCAGTATATGTCATTATAATAGTCACACAGTTTCTTCTATAAATCACACTCAAGTGGAAAAAAATCATATTAAACCAAATAGAATGTTTAAAACCATTTTCCTTAAAAAAATTTTTTTTCTATATTTAGAACCAAAATTGCATTCCTCAAATTTTATACATTCATATGCCTAATTATAACCTAGAATTAGAAGAGTTTCATCTGAGAATGTTGATTATATTCGATTTATTCTAGTGTTTATACTGAAAAAGGCATAAAATGAAATTTTATACAAATATTTTCCCACAAACGTTTTTTCTCTTGAAAGTATTTTCAGAGATAAATAGATATTCTATTTCACTCTAGCAACAGCAAAGACTAGATTTTTGCTTTTATTATGTATGCAAATTTATGCGTACTTTTAATAAGAGGAAGCCTGATTTGCATACGTCAGTGTCAAGTTTAAAAAAAAAAAAATCCAATACAAAAACTACTTGTAAGAACATCAGCAATCAACAGGCAGATATTCATAGTGATATTTATTGTTTTAAAAAATTACTGTACTCACCTGAAGTGTCTTGCCTTTTTTGAGTTATATTTTAAAAGGCAAATAATGAAAGGTTAAGGTTATTACAGGCCTATTTTGGAATTGTCTTACTTTGTAAGCAAAGTGAAAAAGCACGCGTTTTACCCCCTGTGGTGTCGGTCATCAGAGAGGAACTTTTAAAAAAAATAATGGCATTCGAGCCGACTGTGCTGGATTAGTCATCAATCTCGGCCACGCGGTTCACGCCTTCCCCTGGCCTCACTGGCAGACGGTGATTGCTTTTTAAATTGCGCAAGAGTATTAGGATGAAATAACAGCGAAGGAGTGACAGCTAGGTCCGAAATCAGCGGCAGGAAGGACAGAAACTTTTTCACATTTAAGCAGTGGCCTTTTTTTTCCATAGAGCTGAATGGGCTGCTGGTACACAGCATTCTTCCATTAATATTAAAGCCACTACACTGGACTTTTTTTTCTTACCCCTTTTCCTGACCTTGATCTTGCTGGCTCTGAGTGCCCTGTGCCAAATAAGATATTAGGATCTGCCACATTCATCAACCAAGAGAGATTGTTGATTTGTAGAATATAATAAGCTTGGAATGCAAATGAGATTTCATTACGTTCATCAAGATGAACAGCAGGGTTTAGTTAACGCTCTTTATAGTTAATACAGAAAATGTTTTAAAGCTCATGCATTTGGATTTATTTTCAGGCTGAAGAAAGCGAACATTGGCTACGAAGTCATGTTCGAGGAAGTGCCGATCGTCATCAAGAACTCTCATCTGATGAGCGTGCTGTTGTGGGAGTTGGAGGATAAGAGCACTCTGGCTGACAAACACGAACTACTCAGTTTATCCAGCAGGTCAGTGTTAATTATTTTCTATATATTTTAACCTTCAGCAAAAATGAGGACACTAAAAGAAGCAGCAGAAAGAATCGATTTTTAGTTGTATGACACGTTTAGTTGTATAAATGTTGTCACAATGCAGCTTTACAGAAATCCAGAGATCCCTAATGAATAAGCCAGAGGTGACAGTGGTGAGGAAAAAATAACTAACAACCTTGAGAGGAACCAGACTCAGAATGGAACATGTGCTTTTCTGGGTGTCACCAGATAGTGAGATTATACTGTATCATTACAGTACATGTGTAACAGAGTACAGACAAACAGTACTAAGTGTGTTGAAAGGATGTTCAGTATGAACAGATTTGGAGTGAGTCCTGGGATGAGCACAGGACAGTCTTTACGATTACAGCAGCAGCTTTTAGGAGCAAGTCTACAGTATCCCAGTGAGATTATCTACTGAAGCAAGGGGAAGTCAAAGAATGCCCTGTTTGTGGTCAAATGATATTCACTCTGTGTGTGTGTGTGTGTGTGTGTGTGTGTGTGTGTGTGTGTGTGTGTGTGTGTAGTTACTACTACCACTCCAAAGTTGATTATTTTCCTATAACGGCACATTCCAAAGTGTTTTATTCCTCTTACACAACAGCAGTTTTTTTTTATTTTAATTTATTAAGAACAACGTCATACTTCTTATCAATATAAATGTATGTTTAATGTTGTGGAATGTCCATGAAACAAGTTAGTTCCTGTTGTCACTTGCGCTATAGTAGCTATAAAACAATTATTCCCTCACCAGCCTCTTTTTTTTTCTTTCTGTTGAATTTAAGACACAAAAATGCAGCTTGCCATGTTACTGAAAACCCCATAAGTCCCTCTCTCCTGAAGGCTTTCCTGTGGAAACTTAGTTACAGCTTTACCTTTCACTGTTACCGAGCGCTGACACTGGAGACTCCTTCCATAAATGTTAAATAAACGTCTCCTTACAGAAGGAATCACCAAATCAACAGTTACACACTTTTTTAGTGTGTTAATGTGGAGTCTCCACCATACAATTTCCAGTAAATTAAATGTTACTCTAGTTGATAAATGATAATATATTACAACTGCCACATTAATATAAACCTGTGACTTGCCTTGCAGCAGGATCTATTATCAGGGCTGCTATTATAGAAAATTAATCAATACCCTAGCCCTTATTAGACAAAAACAAACGTGGCCCATAAAACCAGATCCTTGAAGAATGCCTCAGACAGTGTTATTCATCTCCAAAGCTTAACAGGGTGCTCTCACAGTAGTGTATTTATCCACAAGCCGAGAGACGAGCCTGAGTGAACTGGCAGATATTGTGACTCATTCATTTTCTGTAACAGCGGCTCTGACAATAGTTCCATCTGCAAGGCAAATCAAAGGTTTATATTAATTCACTTGTTCTAATGTCTATAGGTTTCTATAGGAACAACTTACAAAGGGATGTGACTTTGTTTCCTTTCATAAAAACAGAGAATGGCGTGTAATTGTTGACATGGTGACGTTTTCTGTAAGGAGATGTTTATAACATTTCTGGAAGGAGTCTCCAGTGTCAGTGCTTTGTAACAGTAAGTTTTCTGACACAGGAAGTTCTTTAGGACAGAGCAGTTTACACTTTGCTGTTTCTTGGTAACATGACAATCTGTATTTATTTAATTTTTTTAATTTATTTATTTTTTTGGTGTTATTAACCTCAGGAGAGGCTGATGAGGGAACACTAGTTTATAGCTGCTATAATGTAAGTTATAACAGGAACTAACTTACTACATTCCACATCATTAAATATAACTATAAACAGTAACTATGGTTCTATGGTAAGAGTAACTCCGCTTCGTCACGCAGTGTGTGTTATTCTTTTAATTAATTTTGCACTTAATTTGCATCACAGACACGAACCTGGAAGGTGAAAAACAGGAACGAAAATAGAGCCTCTTCCTTTCCGGATGATGCTTTCATTGGGAAATCAAAGCATTTGAAGACGTGGTGTGTGTAATAGGCTTGCACGCAGAATTTCACCGCCTTCCTTTCATCAGTCAGATAATGATAATGTATTCAGAGCGTAATTTCACTCTTGTGGTGTACAGAGATGCCCTTTTGTTGTCTGGTTAAATGCCAAATGTCGATGGAGCGAACGTGGAAGTGCAAAAACACTAAGCCTGAAAGCGTATAATAAATGTTCTTGTGTTTTGTAGAAGTGAGAATGTTCACGGTGTATGACCCAAGATGGAAATACTCGAGAAAAGCACAGGAAGGAATAGAGGCTGATGTGTGACATTTCATGGATTAATAGATGAGAAACTATGTGGAAGTCCGGTTTTGATATCAAGCGCTCCGAGTTAATTCCGTGTGCTCAAGCTTTTGATTTGCGAAGTGTTCATCGTGCATTTCATCAAAACACAGGTCCATTAGTCTTGAACGGTCAGTCAACCATTTATCAGACCCCATTCGTTTTGCTTAATTGGGTGTCGATCTGCTTCCTCAGTAACCATCTGGAGAAGAGCCTGCAGCTGCTGATGGATCGTGTCGATGACATGAGCCAAGATATCGTCAAATACAACACGTACTCCCGCAACCTGAGCAAGCAGCAGCAGCAGAAACACCAGGTATTCACTCTCCCCTTCATTCAGCAGCTTTTCTACACATCAGTCCTCTTCATATGCCAGTATATACATGCTGTGTCCGGTTAATTAGGAACGTTTTAGACTTAGCTGGGAAAGCGCTTTATCTAGGATATTTCACGTCTCTTGATTTGGATCTTGATGTCTCTCCATCTGAACCACTCTGAGACTGCTGAGAAATTCACTTTTTATGTCACTCTGTCTGCAATTTCACATCATTCTCTGCAGATTGCTGTGTCATTTTAGTTATTCCTCTGCTTCATCACTTAGGTACAGAATAAAACACGATGAGGCGCGCAGGTAAAGGAAAATATGGTGGCAGACGGTTTGCATTGAAGCATCAATTAAAGAGGCAAAGATTGAAATTAATCGAAGCAACAATCATAAACAGACTGTTATAGATTCTAATTGTTTATAAATCAATTATTATTGAGAAAAGACGGACAATAAGATGAATGTGTAAATAAGCTAGCAAGGTGATTTGCCCATAACTTGCATCATCGTTCGCAGAAGAACAGTAAGCCGACCCCAGATTCTGAACAAAGCTGGTCACATGATCGTATCGAATCGTATCATATTGTAACAGTTGCAGAGGTATCATCAAATATCTATTCACTGAACTGAAATCGTCTCGTATTGTTTCATATCACGTGTAAGGCTCAGAAATTTGACAATACGAACAATTTCTTTATTAAAAAAAAAGGACAATTTTTATTTTCTATTTAGTTACATTTAACAAGTCCATGTTATCACTTGCATTATAGCACCTATAAACAGTTGTTCCCTCACCAACCTTTTATTTTTCCTTCTCTTAAAGTTAACCACAGTAAATTGCCAACAACTCAGGTTTTTATGAATTAAATAAAACATTTTTACACTTTTTTTTATGTCTATTTAGTGTTATATTTAATGTCCTGGAACAAGTTATTTCCTGTGTTATCTTCTTCTGTTTACTTACTATAATGTTGAATATTAAACCTGGTGCCATGGATGAATATGGAAGAAAAAAAAAAAAACTCATTGGATTTATCAACATTTGTAAACATTTAACCAGGATATAAGCCCTTCCTGTGCATATGACTAGAAGTCACAGGTGCATTCAACAAACACCGAATCAGGCTCAACCCGAAAGGCCTTTATCAAACACAGTGAGATCTTTAGTAATTAATTAACTCCAAGGCTTTCAAATGCACGTATGAAGACGTACCTTGTAGCCTGTCCATTTTTCTGTCTACAGTCTGAATGCCAGTTTATAAATTCTCTTCTTGTTCTTTCTCAGTGAATTATTTACGCCCAGCTCCTTCGTTCTTTCAGCATCCCACAGATTTCAGTAGTTGGAATAGACATCATCTCTGAAAAAGGGTGTTTTAATCCAGCATCTTTTATAATTAATTGATTTCCCCCCTCTCTCTCTGCAGTACTTGCAGAGGCGACAGCAGGAGAACGCCCAGCGTCAGAGTCGAGGAGAACCGCTGCTGCCGGAGGAGGACATCAGCAAGATGTTCAAACCCCCACCACCTCCTCCGCGCATGGACACACTCCTCATCGCAGGTGCCTGAAGGGGCTATTGCAGCCATTCACAACCAATTACACTCCCTTTATTCTCTTACAGTCATTGATTTCCCCATCTGTACAGTTGCAGGGGTGTGAGAGGGGGAATGGGCAGTTTTCCATGTTCACAGTGGACAAAATACCAGAGGCTTTAGAGAAGAAGTGCTGCAGAGATTGTCCAATAGTTTTGTAGTTAGTTTATAAAACAAGATTTCATGATTAAATCCTGGTTAAAATGGAAACGTTATCAGTGCAGGAGGTTGCTGCATTAAAAACTATTATTCTTGTGGAGCTTGTTATCAGGGTGATTCCATGATTGTGGTGCCATTTAGCCCTTGTAAATCTTAAAAATTAAACTATTTAAAATCGTTTTTCAGCAACATATAACCACTCAAAGTGTATTAACCCATATCTCAACAATATCTCATTCTTTTTTGCTGACTGTGCATACAAAGTGACCTCATCATGCAGCATCACTGAAAATAAGGGAAAAAAGAATGTGAGAAGTTGCTTTTCTTCTTCCCATGATCTTCAGGAAATTCAGATGATGCGATGTCCTGTTGAATGTGTCAGTGGTGCAATATTCTAAATATCTCACAGGGTTGAATGTTTTCAGGTAACAAGGTTGAGTGAACAAATTGAGGGGTTGAATGTACATTTTTTTCAGAAATTATATTGATGACTCAGAAAAGGATGTTTCACATTACAATACACATTACTGCAGAAATAAGATTTCTGAAGAATTTTAAAGATTATGTTTCAGTTAAAGTGTAGTTATAGTGCACTGGGACAGGCAAAAATACTGTTGTCTTGAGTGCTGTAGGTTGTGTAGGTTTTATTCATGTTATCAGAGTTATTTATCTGGAAATGGCTTTTACATTTACTTTACATACGTTTTTTTATAAATATCGGACACAAGTAGCAGCCCAATCGTGGAATCATCCATCTATATTCCAATCCCCACATTTTTTCCTATGAATTTCCCAGTAAAGTACCAGTGGAGTTGTAATTAAATGCCCTCTAATTACAAGTTCTCTTCTTAAAGATGATCCTGGAGATTTGCATATGCTGTTTTGCTCATTTGCATAGCATTTACATATGCATGTTTCCTTTCGCCTCTCAAGGACAAATCAACAACTACTGTCAGAACGTGAAGGAGTTTACCTCACAGAACCTCGGCAAGCTCTTCATGGCAGAGGCGCTGCAAGAGCACAGCAGCTGAAGAGCAGAACGACGAGAGGAATGACAGTTCGGGGATTGAGTGTGCACTGCCAAACATCTTACAACACCGTTAGGTATCCCAAATGCAAATTAGAACCATGGCACCATGACCTTGAAGGAAACTCTGAATCTAACTGGATGCGTTGGTAATAAACTGTGTACGTCTCACTGCTGGGCTTCGGTGTGTTTTGTTTTTGAGGTGTGTTTCCATCTGCTCCACTTTTTATTTGTTTACTCTACATGCGTAATGGAGAAGATTCAGAACCAGAAAGCAGTGTATTTGTTTTTCTTTTATGACAGAAGCACAATGTGCTACACTGAAAAGCAAAACTTTCATTGCATTGTTTTTACATTGCTTCAAATGCAGGGGATTGTGTTTTCAAGAATTTAAACGCTGACTTGAAGTGAACTCAGAAGTAAATCTAATTCTCCATTGCATAGTATTTCTCTTCATCAGTGTGTTGCAGGCGTGTCGCACTGAAATGCAATCACTGTCCAAATACAACCCTAAGCTGCACAAGGCAAAGCTTGCTGTATGTGTCCATGTATTGCATCATGTTTTCTGAACAAAGCCAACTCCAGAATTATTGGCACACTTCACAAAATAAGTAAACATAAATTTATACATACAATGAGTATTTTCATCTTAAATATAGTATTGTTTTCTTCAAACTACTGTTTTGTGTTTTTTTTTCTCTAATGTTTTTTTGGGGGGGAATCCTGATTTAAAAAATATTGGCACTTCCATATTTAATATAAAGTGAAATTGTCCTTGGTAAAACATGCTAGTTAATAGTTTTGAAACTTGACGGTTTGTGCATGCATCAACTTCCTGGCAAATTTCCAATTTTAAAAAATTCCCATCCTATGCTTAATGATATTTTTAAGTGTTTATTTTTTATATACATCCTGTTCTTGGTGAATAATAGCAATTTAAATATAACAACATTTTTAAAGTTGTTAAAAGTTTAGTTATTTATGTTTGCTTTAGGCATATCAGTATTTTGCCACCCATTCTTGGGAGAATATACTGTTATTTAGAAAAGGTCTAATTGTTATTCTATAATAAAATGATTTTTAAGGTAAGTCATTCTCTATTTTGGGGGAAAATTGTGGAGTTGATTGTATTCAAAGCCCCAGAACCCCTTTAACAGTAAATTCTACAGTAATAATACTGTGACACTGAGACAGAGCTTCCTAACAAACCTGACAGATCAGTTTTAATCACAAACAATTACGTCCTCCATCTTTGCCAGTGTCGCTTCGATTGCTTGTGCTGTTTTACAGCCTTTTACTGGCAGCTGGTGTTCCAGTAACTGCAGCTCTCACATTATATGTCATCTTCTGTACTGAACTCAAACTTTTGTCTCATCTTGCAGGAAAGCAGGACTAATTATGCTTGTATGCCAGATGCTTAATACGTTAACACAATGCTAGCAAGACTTTTCATATAGATTAGTGGGCAGCTTGGGGCAGACTGGATGTTTTAATGCTGCCATATGGTCAGGAGCAGTAAAATGAATATAATGTTTTGGGGTAGAAATTTCAGTAGAGAGATATCCTCAACATGGCATCTGGTGTGCTAACCTCCTGTAGAGTTTAAATCCTATCCAGCACCTTGAGCTTGTATTTGGATGTCTCTGAAGCTGTTTGTTAGTTGGTGCAGCTGTGTGAAATGAGGAGTGACAATAGATTTTAGGTAGGTAGCATTTGAGGTTGTAGCTACCTGGGCTAAATATTTTCTCGCTGATCCAAATCGTTCAGCTGGTGTATCTGATTTTAATGCTGCATTTTGCTTGAGAACAGAATCGCACGGTCCCTGGCTCCAGGTTTGATCTTGAGCTTGTGTAACTGTCTGTGGGGTTTCACATTTTCCCCATGTTGGCATGGGGTTCCTCCGGGTTCTCTGTTTTCCTACAAAAAACATGCCAGTAGTTGGACTGGCCACGCTAAAATACCCCGTGGTGTGAATGTGTGTCGATGAACAGGCGTCCCATTCCTGACCAGAATAAATCAATTGGTGTGAGTGAATGAATGAATGTTAAAATAAAGTAACAGTATAGCAACATCATTTATAGTAATAAGATAGGACTTAGGATGGGACCTTGTGGGATGTTTGATTCTTCTCACCCATCCACTACCTTCAGATATATCAAATCGTTATTGAGCCATTTATACGCTAATTGTTGACAATCTGTCTAACCTCCTAATTAACTAATGAGTTGAACCAGTTGTGTTAAGGCATGAAGACCTCCAACCATGGCTCAAATCTTCAGAACTCCAGACTGGTGTCTTACTAACAGCTTCAAAAGCATCGATTCAACAAGTCTCTGGAACTCTGCTGGAGGGATAAGCCCTGTTTTTCCAAAAGATTTTCCCTCAGTTGGTTCACCATTTAGTGAGCCGTTGTGACTCAGCACTGTGGATGGGGGCAGAGACATCCTGGAGGAGACGATGCCCATCAAGATAAAGGTGAACAGTCAGAAGAACTTTGGAGTGATTTGCAGTGACTGGTCCATGCCAGAGGACAAGCAGAGCCAACCCATGCCAGCAAAATACCCCCCCAAACACACACGCACACACACACACACACACACACATGCACGCACAGCACAATAGAGCCACCAAATTTCAGCTGAGCCTGAGCTATATTTGCCCTCTGATATCCCATTTGCAAGAGGAAGTTGTCTAGATATGCCTGGTGAAGTGATTCGTGTTTCCTCCCTCACTTGATGTAGGGCAGAGGAGAAGGTATACTAGTACCGCTGTCTATGGAAATGTGATAAAAAAAAAATGGCAGTGATGTTGAGATTGGGTTGTTGGTTATGATTGAATATCTTCCATCTTAATAAAACTGTTATATCATACTACTTCTTGCTAAATTTCCATAGCAACAGCAGATTCTACAGCAGATGTGGGAAGGTGAAGAACATCCCTACCTCTCAAACTGTAAATCCTTAAAATCTGAAAAAATATTGATTCAAGTAAAGGTGTGGGCGAATATGGGAATGGTTGTAGGTGGGTGCTTATTATATAAAGGTTACGTAAAGCACAGAGACCTTCAATCTCTGTTCTTTCACAGTTCATCAACCAAGAGATGCATTCTTCTAATTTACTTCCTAATTACATAAAACAATATCACAAGGTTTTCACACTTACACACTTCTGACGCTCGGGATCTGACAATCAACATGCTGCATAAATCTTCCTTGGAGTTTTATCGTAAATGCCTGTCTTCATGGCATCTCAATTTACAACGGGTTGGAACAGGTGTTTGTGTCCTGCCAAGATGCGTAAGACGATTTATGGAAGGCTACATCCCCGAAGAGCGCTTGATACTAAAAAATAAAGGCCTCTGGCATGGACTGGCCCAAGCTGCTTAGACAACTCTGTACAGTGGGCAGAGATTAGACAAACTGTTACTGCCTTATATTAAAAAAAAAATACACTGAAGGATTACTGCAGTAGATTATAAAAAAAGCTATAGCATATGAAAAGTCCTCCTCAAGGTATGGGACATGGGGCATGGTGGACACTGTAATCAAAGTCTAATAATAAACAGATTAACTGATTAAAGTCATGCTATTTAACAAGGAAAAAACATTTCTGGAAGGAGTCTCCAGTGTCAGCGCTTTGTAACAGGTTTCTGTGAATGGAAAATCTTCAGAATGGAGGATGCTGCATTTTATGGTATGTCTGTCACAAGCTACATCTATTTTGCTTTATTAATTTTAAAGAAAGTGAAAGAATTAATATTTATAGCTGTTATAAGTGATGAGAATATTAAATGCAACTGTAAATGGATTAAAAAGTCGAATGTATCGTTAAATAAATTAAAAATAGGTAATGCAGGACGTGCTGTTAAAATAATCTACTGTTGGTAGCAGTAACTTCACGTTATATTGGTCTGCATCACAACCTGGCTGTTGTTACTTTCCTGTAACATCACACCCTGAAGTGTTTATTCCTTACATCAGTTGGCCACATCAGTTACACCCAAAGTCATGGTTTTCCACCTGACAAATGGCACCTGTCATTGATATAACTGACTACTTTTCTCCGTCAATGGCTCAACCTGATCACAAATCAATCAGTTAAAGCTTAGAGAAGGTGACCACCGTGACATTAGTACCAGCTTGTAGTTATCACTCGCCTTCATGCTGGTATGTTACACCAAGGCTGCATGTTTAATTCCCTCTCTGCGGAACGTTTATCCTGTTAGGACATGCCTGTCACGATACATCAACTCATTAACAAGCCAATCACAAAGTTAAATGGATGTGTTGGAGCAGGACAAAAACACTACCAAGTGCAGTGAAGGGAAACTCCAGGGCCAGGTTTGAGAAACACCTATTTAGACAAAATGCTTCCTATTTTAATCTCAGGGTTCTAAAAAAGAACTTTTTCAAGGTCGATGGGGCCAATAAATTCTCTTCAAGTGTCAACCGTTTCACATTGCTTACCGCAGGGCCAGGGGAATAAATTCTCCCCCAATTTTCAGAGCAGAAATTGCTTGTTCCTGCCATGGCCTTCACCCAGACCTCTCCAGCTGCATGCTTGCTATTTTTTGATGGAAAGTAGCAAAGTCATGGTCCAGAAGGTAGAAGGAGCTGGCCATACACTGTGAGACTTTTTTTTTAAAAAGTTGCTAACATTAGATGGTAATATAAATGTATTATTAATAATGAATGTATCGTTAATTATGAACATCGTTAATGTCAGGTATATCAGCAATAGATCTTGATTAGGATTTTTATTTGTATAGCTCTTTTAATGGTATACCTTTCCTCAGAGCGGATTTACAGAGATCCAGATGTAGATTCAGATCCCTAATAAACAAATCGCCAGGAAAAACTCCCTGAGAGGATATGAAGAAACCTTGAAGGGAACCAGATTTAAAAAGGAACCCATCATCTTCTGCAGATAGTGTGATTATGAGTTACTTCTCTTCCTTCGAACAGTTAGCATGATCTGTGACTAGCAGTCATTATTATTAGCATTTTTGAATGTTATGTACTGCAGCTCTGTATTGAAGGCATTCAATGGTCATAAAGCAAATTCATGAGCATGTATACCAGATTAATTGATTAATTTTCCTGTATGAGAGAAAGCATAAATTCTTCTATCCTGAAGACTTTCCCAAGGTGGAAAATTTAGTAATTACAGCTTTATTTCTGCCTGTTACAATGCGCTGACACTGGAGACTCCTTCCGTAATTGTTAAACATCTCCTAACAGAAAACATCAACGATTATATGATTTGCTTTGCAAAGAAGAACAACACATCCTTTTTTATCTCTTTATTATTAGTTGTAAATGATGTGGCATGTCCATCATACAAGTCTCTGCAAATGAGATGTTGCTATAGAAACGATTGAAACTACTAGAATGAGCGCATTAATATAAACCTGTGATTTTCCTTGCAGCTGGATTTAATGTCAGAGCTACTATACAAAATTAATCAACACCTTTTGGCAGATCAGAATAGAGAATTCAGCAGCATTGTATCTTTCTGAAATCCCCCAAATTAAGCTTAAGAACATCAGCTTGAAAAAATGTATCATACTCCCTGGAGAGGGCTCTAATGTTTCAGAGCAAAACCTCAAAGACCTGAAGGACAACAAGAGCAAACCCGTGTGAATTGATGACCAAGAATGACGTCTATATCACTGAGTCTGTGTTCACCACAAGTGACACGGAGGAATCTTTTGAACAGCACAGTCCCGCTTTTGAAGATGCTCCATCACACCTCAATAACGCACACACATGACTTATGGTGATGGGAGACAGCCATTTCCACCTCAGGCCTGTGTGAATTGCGGGTCGTGTGCTCCGTAGCCCAGCTATGATTAGTGTTATTGCAGGAAACAGGATGGCTGATGAATGACGGCAAGGATTCTGTTCAGGCAAAAATGATCCAATTCCCTTTTGAGTGGTGGACTTTGCTCCGGAGGGAAAAAAAATCAGCGATATGAAGGATCTTTTAGGAACAGAGAGAACTTCTATTTGTATGAGATAGATGGAAGTTCTATGTGAAAATGTCCTCTGATTGAGGTGAAAGGGTTCACTGCAGCTTTTTATTTTATTAAACAGCAGGAATTGACGGTCAGCACAAACTTTTGAATGATGAAAATGATGAGGAAATGTAGCAGCCATTAAAATAAATTTAAAATAAAGTGCAGGCCAATCAGTGCAGGCTTTACGGATCATTTATCTTGTGTCACATGGCAGTGAAATTACAGAAGCAGGAAGAACTCAGTCTGTGTTTTTTTTAATTTAGAATGAAAATGCTCACTACACGAGTGCATTTTGTAAACTAATATTCGATTTGTACTATACGCATAATATTTTTTCAGCTTTGTTTTTTTGTATTATGGGAACTGATCTCATTATAAAGTAGAAGTAGTACAGTGAGATTTGTACACAATCGTTCCATTTCTTTAATCGTAGTGTTTATCAGTAGTAGGAGGATGATACATTCTTTTTTTTTAATGACTCACTAGCATGTGTCGACGGCATTGCGGTTAACTGCAAACGCGTGGAGTGTGTGAAACCCCTAACGCACAAGCAGTTAATCCATGGCATTGTGTGAGATCAGAGTTTATTAGCTGTTAATGAGAGGAACAACATGGCCGAAGACTTTAACAGGACTGAGATACATAGACATCTTCTTTCCAAAGTATACTAAAAAAAATAATTCTGTTGAATTCTCAATTCTGATTGGTCAGCAGGTGGTGAATAATTTTCTATAACACTAACTCTGGCAGTAGTTCTGGCTGTAAATCAAATCACAGGTTTATATTAATGCACTCGTTCTAATGTGTTATCGTTTCTATAGTAACAACTTACACTTTACAGTGTAAAGTTCTGCCACTGGAAAGCCTTCAGGACAGACGAGTTTCTGCTTTACAGTTTCTTGGTAATATGACAAGCTGTATTTTTTTTTGTTTTATTAACTTCAAGAGAAAAAAAAGAGGCTGGTTAGGGAACGACTGTTTATAGCTAATAACATTTCGCACATGTTCCACAACATTAAAGGTAACTATAAATGGATAGGAAAATATCAATCCCGGGACGCTAACAGTAACTCATCACACCATTCTGCCGTTGATTATTTTCCTTACTTAAAACATACTAATATCCAGGAGTCTACTTCTGCTACTATATTAGAACATTAGTATGCTTGTATTACACTTGGAAGAACTTATTGTACAATGAAATGATTTGTTTTTATTAGTAAAAAATGTGAAGGACTGATATCTGATTTTTAATTTATTATTTGATTTTTTTTAAAAGATGTTTCTAGCTAAAGTGAACTAAGTAATAAAATGATCTGCTCGTTTGCAAGTTAATGTATGTGATTTAAAGTCATTAAAATGTTTTAGTGTTAAAGTTTTAAACGTCATTAATTCATTTTCTTTTCAGTACATTTCTCAAAAGAACGTTTGACTGTGTGTGTTTGCATGAGAGGTAAAGATGTGATATTAATATTCGAGTCTGCTACAGAAATGTGTTTTGACACTTGTGTGTCAACGTGTTAAATGTTTTTGCGAATTTTAAGTCTGCTGTGAGAGTTGCAGTCACATGACTCAGAAAAGCGACGACTCAATTTCTCCAAACTAATGGAGAGGAAAACGGCTGCGTTTTTTAAAAAAAATATATAACACCCAGCTCCATTTTAATATCTCGTTGATGAAGACTGTGCTATTTTGTCATTCAGTATCTCTTTATGAAATTATCATTTCATGAGGAATGCAGTCTGGGCGTGATTCAGTCGCTAATTAAATCTGGATTGAAAACACAGAGGTGTAGTGCAGCACTGAAATATGACTCACGATATTAGATCTCTCCTTGAGTGAGAGAATTAAAAAAATAACACGCCTCTAATACTGTTTGCATTGGATTAATTTGGGAAGTGAGCATTAAAACTAGTTTATTACCCATAATCCTTCACTCTCAGCCAGTGTCAAAGTGTGCTCTTATCCACAGTCACTGTTTGCATATGTCTCGAAAGCAGCCTTTATAAACACTGAAGCGCAATAAATGGAGGAATTTAAACTTGCCTGTATTTTTAATTATTAGGTGCTTAAATGATAAAGTGTTCAAGACAGTAAAACTTTTATCTGAGTGTCCTCATGGGGCGCCTTTAAAAAGATGTACTTCACTGTTATTACTATCAGAAGCTAAAGGACTGCAAAAGTTTTTAGTAAAAGTTTTAAGAAGGTTAAAAAGAATTACTTATACCAGGAGTTCTCAAACTTTTAGTTCAAACATCCTCAAATGGACATTAAGAATATTCTGTGACCCCAAGCCTTGACCACCCTCATTTTTTAAATTCAGATTTATAATATTGGACTATTACAACATTTGAAAACTTTATTATATGTCAGTAACATAAATGTGTAATTTACATATTTATGTAACTAACATCATGCTTGTAAAACCATATTCAATAAATGTTTTGCCATTTTTTTCATCTTCATTTTCTTGACTTCTGTGTATTTTCATTGCTGAACTCCTACGCTAGTGCAGCATGTCAGGATAGCAAAAAATAAGATTAAAATAGCACTTATGCTTCATTTTAATACACAAGCACACAAATTCTATGTTCATAGAGCAATATTCATGTTATCAATTCGTTAAAAAAAAAGAATAAAACTAAAGAGGAGATTGTGAATGTCTCTCATGACCACATTTGTAAATCAAGTGACCCCATGACCTCTACTTTGGGAACTCGTAACTTGTATCAACCAGACAGTTAGAGTTAAGTATCATAGCTCCTTATTACAAGCAACAAAAATGGTCAAATATGTGGCAGTCTGGGAAAACCCATGGGATGTTGCCTTGGCTGAATGGGCTCATTGCACAAACACGTCTGCCTTCTTCTTAGTACTGCTGCTGTGTTTCCGGTTCTTTCACTACACTCACGATGGTCAATACCTGCAAGAGCTTGTGAAGGTGTTCATTAGATATGTAAGAAAACTTGCAAAGCCACTTCAAGCCAGCTGGATAAAGGTTTCAGACTGTATGCTTCGTCATATGTACACAACTACGAAGGTAAGAAAATAATTATTTTATATGTAACTCATATAAATACTATATATACATAAATATAGGAGTAAAGGTTCGAGAGAAATTTAAAGGACAAGTTGCTGTTTCACTCTACTGATGAATTTAAAGATTTAAACAATGCTACTAGAAATGCAAGAGCTGCACACAGTGAGTTTGTTCTGGAAAACTCTGTTTTTGGTCAAAATTGCAGTTTCCACCTCACCTTTTCAACAAGAAATATAAATATATTAAAAAAAAAAAAAAAGTTTACTTGCCAAGGCTTAATGAAAAGATTACATTAGGTAGACAAACGTGATCCATCCAGTGTGAATTTGGTGTAATTCAGAGCTGGCTAATTTTTTTTAATGTAAATAAGTAATATAAAAATAATAAAATTGGAATTTAAACTGGATTTTCTTATGCGTATCATATCGTGTTTCACTATCAAGATTCATTATATAATTTATTATATAATAAATTATAAATTTACTGTAGAAATATAATTTGATAAATGGCATTCTAATAATAGAAGATGATGTGGTTTGTTTTGTTCTGTGTGAATTCTTACTGTATTGTAAGTATTTGAACAAGTTGCTATAAAATATTATAACCACTGATTTAGAGCTATAGGACATCAATCTTTAGCAGGACTGAATAATAACCAGATCGTTGAAACACTGCAGCACAGAGCAAAGCATGCAGTAATAAGAGTTCCAGGGCTAATCGTTTTAGTCTCTGCGCTGTTTTGTTCTTTATCTCTCCAAAGATCATTCAGATGTGTGCAAGAGGATTAATTGTTTGAATGTGCAGAGATAAACTGCCTCAAAGTGTGAGTATTTAAGATAAATATTCCACACTAAGTACAATCACAATGTTAAGGAGTTAATTTGGGGCCGAAGCCAAGCGCTTTGGGTGACAGCAATTAAACAAGGCTTTGAGAAGGTTAAATTGAGGTGATGAGTTTCATATGCTTTCAGTGTTAATCCACTAAATGTATTTATTTCATCTCATCCAAGCCTTTCTGAGGTTTCTGAGGAAGCTCCATCAGCCTGCTTTCAAACCGTCTAACCTCAGTGCTGCTTTACAGCTGACCTCAGGTTCTTGGAAAGCAGTGAGATCCCAGAGGGAAATATTATGGGATGTCCTGAGGCTCTAATTAGCCATATCTGTCCCTGGATGTTCTCTGCATTATGGATGCTGGGTATCCCTTTAGCTTGTGCACATGGTGGTGTTCCTGCTGATCTGTCACAATTGGTTCTAAATCTGATGCTTCATGGTCTCCACTGGATCAAATGAGTCATCTTTGTCTCCAGTCTGCACATCTGGATACATCTGTTTAACTCCTGTGTCATTTGCATGGGGACTTTTGATCAATCAGAGCATTTATTCAGATAATTGAGGATTCTGGCTGTCTACAGGGACCTTCTCTGAAAATGAACTATTATGTAGGATTCTGCATGCAACCTTTAAGAGATTCACCAGAGGTGTGAACAGAAAAATCCATACATTTCTAGATTCAACCCTTTTTTCCAAGATTGTAAAAGAGTTCCTAAAGGGACAAACAGAGGAACCTATAAAGCTTCAAAATGAAAGCCTTTTTTCTTTCTTCTTTTTCTTTTCTATCTTTTTTATTATTGAAACCTCCTTCTTATAGGGAAACTATCTGTTGTAGAGTTCTAGAGGGAACCCTTGGAAAGGGGCTCTTTAAAGGTACTTTCAGTTGTTAATGGGTCTTAACTTGGAACCCTCTCTGATAGAGAAACTGTTGTAAGGCTGTACATAAAACCTTCAGCTGTTCCGGTTGGAGGTTTTCGAAGGTTTTCAGTTCCTGAAGAGGCTAGGTGCTATGGAAAAATGTATACTTTAGTAAAAACAGTTCTTTAAGTGGAGCGTTAAATGTTCTTAAGGATTTCTAAAGGAGTTTTATTGGAACCATCTCTGGAAGGTAAACTCTGTTATTGATTTTCCATTGAAATTGTAAGAGTTTCCTTAAAAAGGTAAAAACGAAGAACTCTTAGAAGTTTAACCTTGTTGTCTAAGACTTTCAACTTCCTAAAGGGGTTTTACCTGCTGTTGTATGGTTCTGCATCGAACCTTTAATGACTTTCCATAAAAGCAAAGTAAAGAAGCATTTAAGAGCTCTAAAATGAACCTTTTCCCCTAAGAATGCAGGAAGGGCTCTTAGCTTTCTTTCTTGTATTTGGAACCCACTTTGCAAATGAATCTCTTTTTTGTTTACGAGAACATTTAAGGGTTTTCCAGAACTAACACACAAACACTCAAGGGTGCTAAATGGAACCTGATTTTCATTAATATTGGACTACAATTATATATATATATATATATATATATATATATATATATATATATATAAAATTATTTCTTCTGCATCTGTGTCCATCGAGAAAATGGTACATTTTCCACTGAAACAAACCAGTTATTCGGCTCCTCCGTTTTTTGTTTATATATATATATATATATATAAACAAAATATATATATAAAAACAAAAAATATATATTATATATATATATATATATATATATATATATATATATATATAAACAAAAAACGGAGGAGCCGAATAACTGGTTTGTTTCAGTGGAAAATGTACCATTTTCTCGATGGACACAGATGCAGAAGAAATAATTTTGACTCTAATAGGCATCATCAGTCCTCTGATTCAAAGTGGGTGGAAGTAAAACTGACAAAATGGCAGGAGAGTGTAGTTTCAGTAAAGTGATCATCACGTCTGCCACTCGGAGTCACTCAGACGTGACTTTTGCCTTGCTATCATAAAAAAAAATGCCACCTGGAGTTCAACTGAGGGGAAGGAAGTGAAAGTGGGCAAAACTCAAAACACATTACAGCTAAAAAGCATAAGGAGAAGCGATAAATCTTGAATAGCTGAGATATGACTGCAATCATTTTGACTCCCACACAGCAAATCCAATATGGAGCCACTAAATAGCTGACATTGTCCTGTAAACTTGAGGAAAAGTGTGTGAGTTCATGCGTTTGGCCATCTTCAGATTTTATAAACTGATAATAATAGTGAGATTGGGTTAAAAAAAAGGGACATTGCAGTTCTTAAAGTGAAATTTACTTCATGTTACATCATTGTACATAAAATCAGATGCTTAAATAAGACACGATTAGACTGATTTTAATATCTCATGGCTTCATTAAATTGTGCACACAATAGAAAAAAAGGAAAATAACAGGATGTGCTGGATCAAGTGCTATTTGATAAGCTGCTGAATAGTGAGGGTGGAAGCCATATTGTTAATTAAACCTAATTTGCAGTGATTAATGTGATCATTACAACTAGGACTATTCATTTTATTTGAATTCTTGCCATATTCTTGTTCATTTATTCATTGTATTAGTTTGTTCATTCATCAATGAAGTTTATTCATTCTTAAACTGTCTCTTGCTTTTATGTTGCATCATACTGTACATCCTTCCTCATCCTTCCTCAGTCCTTCATTTTCAATTCCTGATTTTTTTAAAGGGCTTAAAGGTAAGTGATTGTGTTTAAGCATGGTGGTCTAGATGCTATTGAAAAGCCATCTCGGACAATTCTACTCAAGAAATATCTGACAAGCACAAAGGCATGGACTACACACAGGCGAATTTAATAATCTGAATAGGAAGAACAGAAAATTGACTGAGGTGAGTAAGTAGCTGTGTAACCTGTATCTGAATACACATAACTTTCCCTGCGTAATTACTGAGGTAACTTTTAAACTCTGAATATGGCCTTTTGTGTGCATGGTGGTAGTTTTGAGGGCAAATTGATTGTAAGGTTTCTGTGCTCAGAGATCCAAGGTCTACTGAGACCGGTGTTTCATTTCTAGCCAATGGCACATGGAGCGTTTCTTTGTTTCACTTTCTGGTATGGCTCCTTTAATGGTTGCAAGCTGATGCACAAACAGTAGAAGATATGGCTTATTGATTTTGACTTGGGGGAACGAGATAGTGTGTGTTTGCGTGTGTGTGTGTGTGTGTGTGTGTGTGCTTTGCTTAAGTTTTTCTTTACAGTTTCCTCACTAAAGGAATTCTAGGACTGAGCTAGTATATGACATAAGCCAACCACTATAATATGTAAGGAATAAAACACTTGAGGGCATGTTATTACAGGAAAATAATCAGTGACAGGCTGATGTGTTGCAAAGCAGAGATACAGAGTTGATTATTTTCCTATAACAGCATGTTCTGAAGTGTTTTATTCCTCTTAAACCACAGTTAACTATTACATTTTTTAAATTAATTAAAGAATGATGTATCATAATTTTATCCATTTACAGTTACTTTTAATGTTGTGGAACATCCCTGAAACAAATTAGTTCTTGTTATCACTTACATTATAGCAGCTATAGACAGTCGTTCCCTCACCAGTCTCTCAAGACAAAAAAAGTACAGCTTGTCATGGTACCAAGAAACCAGTAACTGACTGTTACATAGCTCTGACACTGGAGACTCCTTCCACAAATGCTAAAGAATTGAGTATTCACCAGTGCAGCGGTGTATATATAAAAATAAGAGCTTGTGTGTGATAGTGTGTGTGAGTATGTATAGGCATAATGAATGGTTTGAAAGTCATTTTTTTCAGGATTGAATAATTAATTGCTTGTTTTGTAAAGTTGAGGTGTATAACTATTTTATAGGCAGAAAATAAAATGTTATGCACAGTCTATTTTTGCCAGAATTCACCTGCAGTGATGTCTGAGGTAGTCTCCCAGACACATAAATTATCATTGCAATTTCTTTCTTTTTTTTTACTGCTATACATTCTTTTCCCCCTCAAACCTGCCGAGCTGTGAGTTGTCGCGCTGTCGGAGTTGATGTGAGCGCTGCTGGTGTTGGATCTGCGTGCTGAAAACAACTCTAAGAGCAGAAGTCCACAGAGAGGCAGCATGGAGAGGAATGGAAGAGAACGCTCTAATGCAATTGTGCATTAAATTCCCAAAGTCTCCATCGAAGCTTTGCAGCTCAGGGCGCTGAATTCTCGCTGTAACTGTGTGGTGGTTTTATTTTTTTCTGAGAGGATAGCCACGATAAAACATTTAGCAGCCACAGGAGTCGTGCGGTTTAAGGTCTAGAGATGTTGAACTTTTAAAGTTACAGAAAGTTTGAATTTGTATTGAAGTCCAGAAATGCCATGTGCTAGTTTTTTGTGATCTCAAGATAACAAAAGTTGATTTCTCGAAATCACAACTTATTTTTCTTGTATGCATCATGCTTCATTGGGCATATGATACATACTATATGTAATTAATGAGCACATCGGTTTTTACTTTAATCAGGAAGTGCCTTGACAGAAACTAGCTGTATCATTCATCTCTCACTCCCTGATGTACAGTATGCATGCCCAATAATGTATTTTGACATATGATGAAAAATAAGTTTTGAACAACTTTTGTTATCTTGAGATCACAAGGAAAAAAAAAAGAATAAATAACACATGGCCTTTCTGGACTTCCTTATGTTTGAGTGTGCAAATCGATATTAAATTAGGACAAAATCAGAATCATAATCAATGCCATATTTATGTAATATTTATGAAGCATACCATATTTACAATTCAAATATGTCTTCATAAAACTGGAATTCACAATTTTGTCATGTAATTCATCTTCATTTCAGGTTTCTGTTTGCATTTTTTGGTTTGGAAATTAACTCCTCCCCAGTTGAAAGTTACTCTGCTCTACTTTTTTTTTTAAGGCAACGCACAAAGCAATAATGCAAGTTTTACCTCTAAAATTTCAAACTTCTCCTTTAAGAGTGTCAGTATGGCTCTTTTGTGGTCCTTTGCACCCGATCTTACACTGATTGCCTCACTGAACAGCACAGAGGTGCCATTTGAGGATTGAATTGGCACATCATTGACTCCCAGCTCCATTCTCTCCCTCTTCCTATATGGGACGTCAGCTAGAAACCCACAGCTCCTCCATTAAAACTGACCACCATGGACTGCACTCATGGTGATTCATGCCGGTTGATTTCATTAATATAGATCCTGGAAGATTTTTAGCTAAGGATCATTTACAGTATGTGTACATCTCCATCACGGATAACCTTTATTATACTGTATATCAAATTGACATAAAGGATGGTTTGCTAATGCACTCTAAATGTTAATCACACATTTTCTAATGCATGCATAACCCTGCAGATCCATCACATACCCTGACTCGTGATGAAATAATTCCTTGATGAGCAACAAGGGCTGAAGTGTGCATCTGCTGAGCTCATGCTGACTACACACAGCACTCCATTCTCCATGGTTTAGGATTTTTATGTCACAGTGGGTGCATGCAGGTAAATTAGCACAGCAGAAACCGATGGTCTGCTAATGCTGACAGCCCAGGGAAAGCACAGAGATTGGTCCTTAATTATCTCGCTTTAACCATGCATTGCAGATGGTTCTTTAAGACAAGCGAGCTGACTGCGGTGCACTCCAGAGCTCGCCCTTTGGCTTGTGTCTGGCTGAGATAGTGAGTTTGTCTATGTAAAGCTGTGCGTGTCGATTTTCAGTAGAAGAATGCTGGGTGGTTTTCACTGCGATCGAGTCAATAAGTCTTAGCGAGGGCTGATCGTGAATAAATTACAGTGTTGAGGCTGTAATTATGGAGGGAGAGTCACTGTGGAGCACTTATTGCTTGGCTGCCTTCTTAATGAGGAATGTTGTTAGAGTATGTTGTATAAAAGTTAAAGTATTATCAAAAAGCCATGTTTCTTAAACACACAGCCACATCGTCAGTGGTAGTAAATTAGCTTTTCTGGGAAAGCTTCTCAATTTCTCTATGTATTAAAAATTCATCGTGTAGAACATTAGATGCATAGACTTACTAGAAGATTTCTCCATAGAACCTTTAAGTGTTCCCTCAGAAGGCCAAAACGAAGAATCCTTAAGGATGCAAGATGGAATTTTTTCCCCTGAGAACTGTGTAGGCTGTGTTGGATGAAAGAAGTAAAAAAAAAAAAAAAGAATACCACAGCAAGTTGATTACAATTTTTAATTTTTAATTTTACATTTTTTATTCAATAGTAGTTACGTTTAACGTTGTAGAACTTCCATGAAACAAGATAGCTCCTCTTATCACTTACATTATAGCAGCTATAAACAGCCTCTGTTTTTCTCTGTTGAAGTTAATAAGACAAAAAACACCTTGTCATATTAATGAGAAACCGCAAAGTGCAAGGCCCTCCATCTTGAAGACTTTAGCATGTTGGAAAATTTAAAGTGACCCTTTAACTTTACCACTTACTGGCACAAAGAATGAATCCCCCGAGCTCATGACATGCACTGCTCATGCTTTTATTCTGACGTGTTTTTTTTTTTTTTTTGGCTCCTGTCTTGCCATTGGGTTCCTTTTTTATTGTGTTCACCTGTTCTCCATTTAGATTCTGATTAGTTTGTCTATTTATATTTGTCTAGTTGAGAACTCTTGTTCACTGTTTAAGTACACTATACGGCCAAAAGTATGTAGACACGTGACCACACCCACATGTGCTTGTTGAACATTCCTTTTCAAAACCATGGCCATTAATATGGAGTTGGTCCCCACTTTGCTGCTATCCACTAGCATTTTGGAGCGTGGCTGTGGGGATTTGGGTTCATTCAGCCACATGAGCATTAGTGAGGTCAGGCACTGATGTCGGGCGAGGAGGCTCCAGTTCCAGTTCATCCCAAAGGTGTTCAGTGGGGTTGAGGTCAGGACTCTGTGCAGGACACTCGAGTTCTTCCACTCCAACCTTCACACACCATGTCTTCACTTTGTGCACAGGGGAATTGTCATGCTGGAACAGGTTTGGGCTAAGCCCCTTAGCTCTAGTGAAGTGAAATCATAATGCTATAAAGTAAAATAAAAAGACATTCTAGGCAATTGTGTGTTTCCAACTTTGTGGCAGCAGTTTGGGGAAGAACCACATGTGAGTGTGATAGTCAGCTGTTCACACACTTTTGGCCATATAGTGTATGTTTCTGAGCATTGTTTCCCTGTTTATGATTTCCAGTTTTCCAGCTCTTGTGTCTCTGATTTGGACCCTACAAAAAATCCTAATAAACGTCTTCTCACAGAAACTTTACCAACACTGCTGGGGTATAAATGAAATGAACTAGCTGGCTTTTTGTGAATGGCTTTAAGAGGTCATCCATGCCAAGTTTAACTTGAATTAATTGGGTACTGGAGTGCATTTTCAACATTGGATCCTATTTTATTATTGGATGTTTTAGTTAAAGTTCTTTAGTAGATTCTCTATGCCAGATAGCAGAGGATAATTGGTAAAATATGACACATTTTAGAGACAAATGGGCCAATTACGATAGTGAAATGTGTACTCTAAAATCTGCTATAAGCAGCCACATTTAAGGCATCTGAAATGCAACCAAAAATAACTTTTAAAATTTTTAATTTTCTTTCAATTAGAAACCAGATCTGGCTTCCTAGGTGGTGAAAATAACCTGGATTCAACCCCTGTGCTGTATGTTTGGATGAGTCTCATTAGCAAGAACTGTCACCTTGCACTATTATAAACTGTGTTGGATTTAGACGGGGTCATAATTAGTCTTGATGGAGGGTTAGACCTGCACTGCTTTCCTCTTCCTGGTAATATCACATCACTCGCTGTGTGTTGTCTGGACAATTCTGTGCACTTATCTGTGTGAGTCACTTCCACTAAGCTGCTTGGTATCTCCATTACTGAGAAGATCTTTTCCTTTTCCAAGCAGTAATACTCATGTATATAAAGACTCATGTCTATAGTCATAAAGAGCCCTTTCTGACCATTCTGATCCTCTTCAAGCAAACTCTACCCCTGAGGCAACCTTTATATTACATTATGATAACATCCTGTCTGCCAACTTGTAAGAAGACTGAATAAACTGAGATTTGGGTGAACAGCTTTGCAATTCTGCAGGCAAACGCGAACAAGGTTTATAGAACATGGAAATGAGATTTTTCCAATAAGAAAAATAAATAAATAAATAAATAAAGACAGGAAGTACTTTAATCACAAATTCACAATCTAGTTATTAGGTCCTTTCTATCCTTACAGTAAGTTAGAAATGGTCAAATTTGCCTTTAAATTATGTGTCAATTTAAAAATAAAACAATAACCCCTTTATTAAGAAAGGAATAAAACACATCAGGAGTGCTGTTATAGGAAAATAATCAATGGCGGGGTTATGTGATGTGAAGTTACTGTAACCCATAAGTTAATTATTTTACTACATCCTGAAGTGTTTTATTCATCTTATACCACAACAATTTGCCAGCAATATTTTTATTATTTAAAGAATGACACATTATACATTTTATCCATTTATAGTTACATAAATGTTGTACAATGTCTGCAAATCAAGCTGTTTCTGTTTCTGTTATCACTTACGTTATAGCAGCTGTAAACAGTCATTTCCTCACCAGCCTCTGTTTTTCAACTTTCTTGAAATCAATAGGACAAAAAAAAATGCATTTACTGTCAAGCTGAAAAATGTAAACTCCTCAGTCTTGAAGACTTTCCTGTGGAGGAAAATCTCTGACTGTTACAAAGCCCTGAAACTGGAGACTCCTTCCATAAATGCTAAATGAACTTCTTACAGAAAACTTCACCATATCAGCAATTATATATATTTTTCACCCTATTTTTAACCTACACAATAATATACAGTAAATAAGCCTGTGATTTGCACAAAATCCATCAACATCTTTTGACCAGAATCAGAATTGAGAATTCAACAGCACTGTGCAATAAACATATGTGTACATATATAATGTACTTTATCATTACCTGTGGATTTTTCTTTAAGTCAATTTATATTACGTAAAAGACAGCGTAATCTATTAGATATAGAAAACATGACTAGCATAATGGATTCAGATGGGACTAAAGAGATAATCTTGTCTGAATACAGCCTTTACAAGCATAAAAATAGTAGGTGAAATTGAAAAAAGAGAAAATGGAAACAGGTTTTCAGGAAATGAGTGAGATAGGAACAAGAAAAAAAAAATTCATCTGTGACTCTTAGAGCAGCTGAATAGTCTCAATAAACTGTATTAAAATGCGAACACAATGAAACTGTTTGTAATGAATATCTCTATTGAATATGAAAATATTCCGTTTAGATGTAGAAATACTAAATGACCCTTTCTGACTTTTTATGTTTCACTGTTGGAATAGTCAGTCTGCACAAGATAAGTTATAATTTGTGGTAAAATACACCAGTCACTAGGTGCTAGGCTACAGAGAGCTGTAAGAAAACCCTTTCAAGCAAGCTTTTATTCTCTGGAGTATCATAAAACTTCACAATAATTCATTTGCCACAGTAAAAATCAGCAGGGTTGAACAAACAACAGTAGAAACTGATGAACTCATACAGGTACCACTGGAGACCAGTGAATCCCTAAAGGTGGCAATTTATCACGAGAGATATTACTGCTCTGAATGTACAAAGCATTTCACCCATGAAGAAAGCAGCACTTCAGCAGATTATTATTAAATGAGATGGAAATCTGCCATGAAATGAAAAGCCGGAGGGATTGTGACAATCTGCTGCTCTCTGTTTGGGTCAATTCTGAAAACAGTCGCTTTACATGATGTTCACGTTTGCCGAGGCTCATCAAGGTCTTACGTTTCAAACGGCTGCTTAAAAACTCGGTGCTTTTCTTTTAACAGCCACTCAAATCTGATTGGTCAGCAGATTACCCATACACTTGTATGACTCCACATAAACGCATTGAAAGCATCTGTAATTGGTGAAGCTTTCTGTAAGGAGTCGTTTATTTACTTCAGCTTCAAGAGAGAGGCTGATGAGGGAACGAGCGCGTTTCTTCGGTTTATGAATATGGATTATCTCTGTGTGTTGTGGCCTGCTGGTATATTGACTCATGATATGAACGATTCTTGGATTGCCCTCAATAAATTACAGCCTTAAAGACTTTAAATCTTAAAGATTTAAAAATATATGTTTCTATATAGGCTGCTGCTGCTCATACTGGTTTACATGAGTCACAAGTAGCTAAGAAAACATTTCAAAGGCAAGTGTACTGCAAGTGTACAAGATGAACTGTCAGTCAAGCTGTGGGTTTTGAAAAACCCAGGAGAAATGCAAGAAAAGAAAAAGGAGAATCAGTAGCTAGTCATGACTAGCTAGCTAATGTTAGCTAACTCGCATTCAGTGCAAGCAGCAATGTTAACACTGGTGGTGTTGGCATTGGCAGCAGTCTTGATAGTATCCCCGCCATAGATCAAGGTTTCAGTAACGCTAGCCACAGAGCTTTGTTTTATGCTAATGTCACTTATACCAGTTGTGCTCAGAGTGGTTTTAAAATAAGAATTGCTCACTTGATACAGTCAACCATTCATTTAAAAAACTTGGAGAAAAAAAACCAGACTACAGCTCGAGGCCCCTTGAGCTTAGAGGCCTGTGGGCAACAGCTCAGTCGACCCTCTGGTTAATCCGGCCTTGATGAGCTGTAAATGTAAATTTCAGCGCTTTAGGGGTTTTGCCAGCTGGAATCTCAAACCTGAGGTCCCATGTCTCAAAACGGCTCTTCACCCAGAAAGAACCAAGTAATGCTCAGATCACAATTTGGCACTGTACTGTGATGGTATTGAGATCTTTCTGAAAGTGTGTTATATAAAAGCACAGATGGTAGTCTGTGCAGGAAAACAGGTGTCTTATCATGCAGTGCTCCCTTGCAAAAGCTCTTCAAGGTGTATTTGTCTTTGCCTCTCTGAGGACTGCTCACAGTATCTGCATACAAATTGGGCTTTTGTTTCAAATTTGTTAATTAAAAAAAAAAAAATTCAGACATCTGCATCACCGTGTTCGAGCAACGTGTGGTGGGCGGCTGGATTTCCAACAGAGGCATTCAATCAGGCTCACAATCAATATGAACTCATCCTGAAACGTTTCAATCAGAAGCAATTTAGCCTATTGTGTGCTTTTATACCTGAACAAATCCTAAATGTGAAGGCTCAGGTTTGCTGGAGCTTTCATCACCGGGATGTATGATGTGATGAAGGGAAAAGAAGCAGCCACGGCTGGGTCAATGAGGTGAGAGAAGGAGTGTGAGAAAGAAATCCCACCTGCTTGAGAGAGATAAAAATGGCCGTGGCATCAACAATAGGACTTTTGTGTCCTAAAGCAAAGCATTTAACCTGCAACCTGCTCAGTGAATATGAGGGAAAATGTCAGGGAAGTATTCAACAACCAATGACATCCTGAACAAGAATAATAAAATTATCGTGCCGTGTAAATATGGTGAAGAGAACAAAGCTGTTACGGACGTGATGGAAATTGAGCACCATATAAACAAGCGTTTACTCTGCTGATAGGCAGGCGTGAGGAGGAGAAGCTATTATACCTGAAGAGAGGCAAAGTGGGACTTCAGGAAAACAATAATTACTGCTTTTGTTGTAAATAACTGCTTCTTGTCTCTATGTGCATGAAAAAAAACAGAATCTGTAGGCCTGTCGATTTTTGTTCAACAGGCATATTGTCTAAAACAACATATTTGCTAGTTCTCCAGTTGGTATAATATCAATACTGAAACATGATAATATTACCGGAATATTTTTAGACATAAAACATTTACAAAGCACATTGTTTCAGGCCAGTAGGGACATTTTAGCCATGTTGCTAGCTAAAGGTGGATAATGCTAGCTAGATATTGCATTGTTTATACTATGCAAAATTGATTTATGGATTAATATTTTGGCTATGGCTTAACATTAGCTACTGGTCATGTCTGCCAGAGACATTTCACTGCCGTGACACCAGAGGGCACCCTCACCCAAATTCTAGGACACTTCCTTGTTGGTTATGCTCATTTCCTGTCCCCTCTGTACATAAAAAGCACGTGGACTCTAAGTAAGATTTGACGACTTGCTGTTCTTTAACTAGCGTGTAAGTTTTGAGTCAGTGTATTCTCTGTTCTCTGTACCAAGCTAAAATACGAAGAGGAGAACAAAACTCATTTTTATCGCAATTTTCGTGCCAACAAACTGGCATAAATGTTCAACTTCAAGCAAACCCATAAACTTCATATAATATATTAACAATGGCTTATCTAGCTAAGATTAGTCACTCTAAGCTAGCAACATGATTAAAGATGATGAGTATCAGATGTAGATGTAGATGTAGTTTTCCGACCAGAGTCTTGCTCTAATCTTAATTAGTTGTTATAGAAAAATAATCAACTTTGGGGTGGTAACAGTGACTTATCACAGCACCCTGTTGTTGATTGCTTTCCTGTAAAAGCACACCGTGTTGTTTTATTCCTTACTTAATGTCCATCGCCTAATTTGTTTTACATCACATACAGGTACACAGATAATAGCATTACAAAAAATGCCACTAGTTTATTAACTTAGCATGCTAATTAGACTCATAACGCTTCTCATAAAGCATACTTAAGTGCACATTCATACTCCATTCAGCCGAGGCTGCTCTGAGGTAAGCTGAGGTGATTTATTGCTACATTAACATGGAAAATGGATTCATTTCTTGGTGTTCAGAGCTAAGAGCTGGCAGAGCTAAGGAGAGAGGTTAAAAAGTCTGACTAAGCCATTTTCACGGAATGGTTATGGCCCAGAAAACATTCAAGTCATGTTGAAAGTATTGTAATTACTAGTTTCCAGCTTGTACAAATCTGATGTCAACCTCTGAGTCGGAATTTGGAAAACTTTCTGACGGCTTCAGTATCTCTGACCAAGCGGGAAAAACATCGACATGCAATTGTCACAGCTGTTGACAACTTAGACAACTGAAATTACTAGCTAAAAATTATAGTTCTGAAGAAAAGTCATGTTTCTCTTGCCTGTATAGCATTCTAAAAAAGTTGAGAAAATTGAACTTTTGATAGAAGGTACTGTGGCTTTTTAATAGTGTGCAGTGTTCAACTTTCCATCACTGCCTCATTGAAAAACATTGAATTTCTCAGTTAGCCACCAAGCCTCTGCTGCTAAAATGGGTAATGCATTGATGCTAAACTTCATTTTAAGAAAATTATGCTAATGTCCTGTTTTGGTGCATTGAAAAAAATCAAGTGTTATGATGTCAAATGATCTTGAATAATGTCAGATTTGTCTAATATTTCTGATTATGAGATTGTGATAAATTCACTTAAGCTTCACCTACTACTAGACATTTATACTAATTTCAAGTTTGAATTTCAATTCTACTGGCAGATCATTTTGCATATTTCAAGCAATTATTTCTAGAAAGTAGCAAAATCAGTTCACAACAATAGAACAAGGCAATTTTGTGGCTTACATAACCAAAATAGCACATTCCTGAAGGGATCTGTGGGTGGTACAGCGATTTCTACTTAAACTATCTATTCTTTCTTTTCTGAAAGGCTACTTTTGAGACAGAACCTTTAATGGTTCCCCCAGAGGGACAAACAAGATGAAACCATGAAATTATGCACCTTTTAGGTATAAATGTTTTTTTTCTTCTTGAACCATCTAAAAAATATGAACGATTTTTGCAACTCTGGTTGTTTTTGTTCTTTAAAATGATTCATAATTTATAGAACCTGTGACAGCTAGAATCCACTTGTTGATTAGCGATCTAATGAACTATTAGCTATTAGCACACTTAAGGGTTCTAGATTTAACCTACAACAGAGGGGTTTAAGTAAAACACTTCTAGGAGTCTAAGAACCATTTCCCAAGGGTGTATATAATATGTCCTAGAATATGTCCTAGTCTTACACTAAGGTTCATTGTAGAACCTGTGTTGTATCAACAGGATTTCAAATGAAAAGCTTTAAAAAAGGGGGTTCTATTTGATGTCTTTGCTAAAAAGATTATGGTTATATTTAGTATAGTATATTATTAGTATATTTTCTGAAAGGGTTCTTTCTATAACTTTGTGTTTTACATAAAAGCATTAAGAGTTCCCTCAGAGGGACAAACCAGAGGACATCATTTTTATTTCTACTTGAATCTGAAAAGATATGATGGTTCTTTGCACTTGAAAATGGTTTTTCAAAATCCTACAGGATATGTGTTGCCTTCTCATAATTTATGGAATCCATGACAACAAGAACCCACTTGTTGAAACATTACCTACACTCTTAGAAAGAATAAAGGTTAACTCTGGAACCCTTGAGGGTTCCTTGTTTTTTTTTCTTCTAGAGGAACCCTTATAGGTTCTATGTAGAACCTTACCAGATTGTTCAAGTAAAACCCTTTTTAAACTAAGAATCTAAGGAAACTAAGAATCCTTAACTACTGTATGCAAACAACACCTGAAGAACCTTTTCTGGGAGAATGTACAATGTCCAGAATGTGTGTTGTGCAGAGTTGCATCAGAAATGGCCTAAGTGTAAAGCTTTAGAAAGTGGGTGCTTTAGAAAGTGGGTTCAAAATGGGTCCTTCCTAGAATTCTTTGTTCTGCATAGAAACTTTAAGTGTTCCCCCAGAGGGACAAACTAGACAATGAAACCGTAGCTCTACACAATCCTCGCTGTACTGTGAGAAGCTTTTTGCCTTTAAAAGACTTTCAACCGTAATGATGGAAACTACAGAGATGTCTGACATTCTCGGGTCTCGTTCACAGGCCTGGTGGAACACCGAGTCAGACAAAACCTTCTAAAGCACAGCACTGATCACCTCTGGTTATAACTAAGATAGTGCTTATGAATAAATCTCAGCAGCACAGCATAGTAACACAGCTACTATATATATGCCATTAAGTTTGAAAATAAATGCCAGACAGGTGCTCATCTTACCTCCCATGTCAAAGTGGGATGAAAAGAGCATCACATTGAGCAGAAGTATTTGATTAACTTGATTGTCAGACAGGGAACACAATGCTCAGACTGGCACGTAACTGAATAATGAAAAGAACAAAAAGTTCTGATTGTAGCACACAGGTGGCATTTAGTGCATTTGACTATGAGCAGTTTGTTCTTGTGTCACTTGCATATATTTTACAAACTTTACAACGTTAAAAACTAAAATTATTAGATACATATGGTACAGAATGGACAAGTGAGTGAATCAACGAATGAAAAAAGAGCAATAATAAAGTGCAATCTCTTCTGCATCTAGTTTTCCTCTCTTTCTCACTATGTTGTAGCAAATAGTGTGCTTTCTCTTGCCATATGTGTGTGTGTATGTGTGTGTGTGTGTGTGTGGTTGTGTGTGTCGTCACACAAGCTATGTATGTAATCTATGTAATATTCAAGCTATGTATAATAAACATCATAATGAATATATATATATATTCATTATGATGTTTATTATACATAGCTTGAATATTTATGGTAATTATTTACTCTGATTACGCTGAACCTTGAGGCTAGCAGAAGACCATATCAGGTTTCATTCCATGAAGACAAGAAGAGGAAGTCTTCCTCAATGTTTGACATGTTGTGCATTCTGGGATGCTTTTCTGCTCACCACAGTTGTGTGTGTGATTGTGTGTGTCTGTCTGTCTGTATGTGTATGTCTGTGTTTTTGCACCATTCTGTGTAAATTATTAGAGACTGTTGTGTGTGAAAATCCAGGGAGATCATCAGTTTCTGCAAAATACTCAGACCAGCCCATCTGGCACCAACAACAATGCCACGGTCAAATTCGTTCATGAGATCACATGTTGGATGTGAACATTAGATGAAGCTCTTGACACGATTTTATGCATTGCGCTGCTACCACTTGATCATCTGATTGGATAATTGCATGAATCAACAGGGGTACAGGTGTTCCTTAAGTTACCAGTGTGTCCAGGTTTCTATAAATATTTTATGCAGGTCATTGTGCTAGACGTCCATTATCATCACTCCTAAATTATAACCACTCTCTAGGCATCAGTGCATCTAGGACAGACCTGGTTATATTCATTAATTAAGGATTTTGCCTCATGTATGCAGTTAATGGTTAATTGCATCACCAGCTTCCAGTTTAACCCTGATGCTCTGTCATTAAAATATAAAAACCCTGCTCTAATTTTAGCTCATTTGCATCTGGCTTGATTAATTCAGCACCACAGACCACTCTTAGGAGGCTCCAGCTCTCTCCTAAGCTTGTTTTCTCATTAGTCTTTTAGGAGACAGTGTATTCTGATAACATATGTGATTTCTGATGAGCTGAGGAACATGAACCAGCAGGTACAGATCCCTCACTGTGCTTTTGTTCTCTGCATTCTGTCAGAGTACTGTAACATGCGAGCATTTCGTTCGTGTGGGAAAATTGTCGGAAATTCCTTTTAAATACTCAACAGAAGAAGATATTCTTTTGACTTAATTAATACAGTGTTCAGATGAATGTCAAAATTTATGTACATGTTACACTATATGACCAAAAGTTTGTGGACCCCTGACCATCACTCCCATGTGTGCTTTTTCAGCATCCCATTCCGGATTTATTCCTCCTTTGCTGTTATAATAACCTCTACTCTTCTGGGAAGACTTTCCCCACAGTGTGGCTACGGGGATTTGTGCTCACATTATAAAGCATGATTGAAGAACCTTTCTTCTAACAATCCGTAAGAATTCCCCTAAGACCCCCTCTAAGAATAGTCTACCCTCATGGAAAAATTGCATACATTTCACATGTGATTATGTATAATATATAATATACTATGTGTGTATATATATACATATATATATATATATATATATATATATATATATATATATATATATACACGCACACACACCACATATACATAAATATGTGTGTGTGTGTGTGTGTGTATAATCGTTTTTAATATGACAAACATGGGAAAGTGCAGTTCATTACATCTTATCTAACATGGGGGAAAAATAGAGGGCACTTTCCTGGCATTTTTCCAACCATGGGGTCACCAAGTCCTCCAGTACACACACACACACACACACACACACACACACACACATGCACATTCCCACACTTTTATTTCATCAGGTTATGCCCTGAACTTTCGCAAGTGAACTCAAGTACACACATGATATACTGAATGTAATCATGTGAAGAATTGAAAGCGAACCCCTATAGGTCTTGCATCTAGTTTTTTCCACACCCAGCACCCTAGAGGTCAGTTTGAAGGGCAGATTGGGCACTTCATCACATTTTCTCCACTGTAAGGGCACCCTTGAGGGCAATTCATCACATTTTCTCCACTGTAAGGCCACCCTTGAGGGCACTTCATCACATTTTATTTACTGTAGTGACACCGTACAGGTCACTTTCATGGCATTTTTTGCCCATGTTTTGACTCATAGTTCAACATCATGCCCTGAAACTGCACAAGTGAACTCATGCACATGAACATGTGATGACGTGAAAAATTAGTGAAAAGTTATGACTTACTGGACGAAAACCACGTGCAAAGTAAAAAAAAAAAAAAAAAAGAAATATATATATATATATATATATATATATGCAAATTGTGTGAACCATAACATGAAGTGTCTAGCACGCGCCTTCTTGTGAATCACGTGATTATTTTAGGATGCATGCTGTTTCAGATGTAATGGATGTTCGTGTGTGAGACAGAATGACGTCTGAGTTGTTTGCTGAACCTATAGATGGCAGAAGACTCCCTTCCATGTCGCGCATTTTCTAGCAGCCTTGATTTGATTTCGGTTTTATGCAGGAAAAAAAAAAAGCAGGTGGGAAAAGTTGATCAGACTCATGAGCAGCTGGATGCTCCATGCATGTCGAAATCACCGTGCAGGAAGCTGCGCGCGCGGGGATCAGCTTTTTTTGTGTGTTAAAGCGCGTGCTGCACTCTGCTCACTGATGGATGAGTCCTCTGCCTGCGTCGCGCGCACCAAAATCACCGTTTTCTCGCAGACACGACAAGAGGCTCGCGGTGGATTTTTACTCCTTTCCGACGTCCGGTGCTCTTCTCACGCGAGGATCAAAGGCTGGATCCCGGGACGACTCGTCGTCGCGCGCACGGTAAGCTGGCCACGCTGCGCTCTCATCAGGACCACAGCATCATTTATAGCCGAAATGTGCACGAGGCGTTATTACGAATCAGAGGTTCTCAAACTTTTAGCAGCCTACAGGAACTCATAAAAAAAAAAAAAAAAAATCGTTAGAAATTAATTTCAAACAGCATACACTGAAAAACTATTGCATTGAAATTTACTCAAGAAAAGTGACACAAAATCTTACCAAACTGAACTAAGCATACACTGACCGTCCACTTTATTAGGAACACCTGCACGTTCATGCAGTTATCTAATCAGCCAATCACAATGCATAAATCACAATGCATAAAATCATGCAGATGCAGGTCAAGAATTTCAGTTAATGTTTGCATCAAACATCAGAATGAGGTCAGAAAAAAAGTGAACATGGCATGGTTGTTGGTAACAGATGTGTGTTTTTTTTTCAGTATTTCAGAAACTGCTAATCTCCTGGGACTGTCACACACAACAGTCTCTTGAGTTTGCACAGAATGGTGCAAAAAAACCTGTGCACAGCCTCACTGAAGCTGGACAGTTAAAAACTGGAGAAAAGCCCAGGTGATTTTTTTTTTCTTCAGCTGTCCAGTTTCAGTGAGTCTGTGCCCATGATAGCCTCAGATTCTTGTTCTTGGCTGACAGGAGTGGAACCCAATGTGGTCTTCTGCTGTTGTAGCCCATCCACATCAAAGTTTGATGATGTTTTGTGCATGCTGAGATGCTTTTCTACTCACCACAGTTGTAAAGAGTGATTATATGAGTTACTATATCCTTCCTGGCAGCTCGAACCAATCTGGCCATTTTCCTCTGACCTCTTGAAGGTGTTTCCACCCACAGAACTGTCGCTCAGTCAATGTTTTTTTTTTTTTTTTTTTGCTTTCGCACAGTTCTGTGTAAACTCTAGGGAATGTTGTGTGTGAAAATCCCAGGAGATCAACAGTTTCTGAAATACTCAAACCAGCCCATCTGGTACCAACAACCACGCCATGAACAAAGTCACAGAGGTCACACTTTTTCTTCATTCTGATGTGTGATGTGAACATTAACTGAAGCTCTTGACCTGCATCTGCATGTTTTTATGCATTGTATTGAAAACAACCCAACGATAACACTCAAATTAAATCAGTTTAAAGTTCTGTGTACACATATGCAAATCGAGTTCAAAAACCACACCCCCACTTTAGTATGCATTTGTAAAGTAACTTACTTCTGATAAAGTAAGTAAAATATACACTTTGGGTTTTAGCTGCATATTTCCATCAATTAATTTAGTACAGAACTTAAGTAAATCTAGAATTTTAGATTTTAGGTTAGAATTTTAATTTAAACATTTTAACTTATGTGACTCAAAAAATTAGAAATAAAACGCTAGATCTTATAGAATATTTCTCAGTTTATTGTTTTGCACTTACAGTGCATATGCACATCACCTGCAACATGAGAAAATCATGCTTTCAACAGCACAACTTTTTACAGCATTATTTTCCGAATTATAAAAATAATTCAGCATTCATTAAAAGCTTATTTTCTGTAGTTGGCTGACAGCTATAGCATGCTTTCTTTTTACAAACCTATAATTATGATTTCCTTAAATTATTGACCAAATGGAGTAGAAGCAAACCAAAACATCGTGGCACCACTTTCTTCGAATTCATATCCGAAAAGCAGGTTTTGCACAATGAAAAAACAGCAAAAGCCATTGTTAAATAAGACGCTTATAAAAAAAAAAAAAAAATTAAGAAGCTTACAAATTAAAACAAGCTTAATCTGACTGATGTGCTGGAGATAAAGATGAAAGGTAATGCACTGCTGTGATTTTCAAGATTCAGCAGCTACGACATATCAGAATGAGTGAATGAATGTAAATCTATGCTTTGTAGCTACACTGATTTTCCTCATTTAAACCAGGTGGCAGGCAGCATGTGGTTCTAATAAGTGACTTGGGTGTAAATGAAATATGTGAAATTTGGCTAGACATTTTATTTTATTTTTTTCCTATCACACATCAGCTACTAACCAGGGAGGTTGAAGGCTAACACATGCTTCCTCCAAGACACGTGAAGCCAGCTGCGTCACAGGTCAGCGTAACACACTCAAAAAAAAAAAAAAGTGCTATCTGCCCTCTTCTGCATAAACGAGCTCACAGACACCCATGATTGGCTAGTGTCGCTGTGATTGGCAGGGTAGAGAGAGTATGTTTTCCTGCCCACCAAGCCAGTTTTTCCTCTCTGGATTTCTGACCATGGGTGACTGTGGCGTTGTCAGGATTCAAACTCATTACTGATTGGGAATGGAGACAAAATCAACTCCACTTTTTGTTCACTTTTTTCTCTGTAGAATTGATTATTACACAAATTAAAAAATAAAGAACTTAATTACATTCTTCAACTGTTTTATAGCAAACAAACAAAAATATTACTAGTGTAGCTTTTTGGCATTTAGTACAGTAGACCATTTCTATCGCTGATATAAAGTGACGTTATATATTTGTGTTATCTTTTTGCAATTATTAAAACACTTTTAATTATCATTAACAGTTAACATTAACTCTTTTGTCACTCAGGACAAGTTAGAAATATTACGGATTTCTGAAACATACATTTTCTAAACTAAAAGTGTGACTGACAGGGCAATGGGTCATAAAACTCAGAAAAACTGTCCTAGTAATTGAGTGAAAAAGCTGCTTGTGTGCATTATCTCTGTTCATAATCAGTGACGGTAATGAGTGTGTTTATTTTTTCCTTAATGCAAATCAGAGTGTTTTCGACTTGTTTTTCTTTTTTTTTTTTTTGGCATGTTTTGTTAATGCATGAAATATTCTGTAAAGCCATTTACTATTTGATATTTAAATTATCTTTAAAAGCTTGATGGATTATATTAATTTTCCATCATTGAAGAATAATTGCATAGTTTTATTCACAAAACCCTAATTAGCTCGGCAGCTTGGCACTAAGTGTAAGTGATGGAACTGGATGAACGTTCTTGTTTAACTCATTATTCATTATTTATTTATGCATTATTGAAGAGCTAAAATTGATATCAAATGCAGGGCATAAACATGTATCTAAATGAGAAATGGAAGGCAGGTTAGATCGCGTAAGTAAATAACAGACTGTGTTACAGCCTGAAGTGGTGAATTACAGCGCTGCTTTACAAGCTCTGCAAAGAAGATAAATGCACTGGAAATGTGTGTGTGCTGTTAGGATGAGATAAGACAAGATAAGATTAGGTAAGATAGGTAACAACCTATCTTAGGAGAGAAAAAAAATAAACTGACAAGAGTGAAAATACGAATAAAGCAAACATGAAACAGAGGACAGCGAGAATCGAGCAGAGAACAGTGAAAATTAAACATAGAAGAGTGAAAATTAAACAAAGAAGAGCAAAAATGAAACACATTAGAGCAAATATGAAAAGGAAAAAAGAGTGAAAATGAAACAGAGAAGAGTGAAAAATGAAACAGAGAAGAGTGAAAATGAAACACATTAGAGCAAATATGAAAAAGAAAAGAGTGAAAATGAAACAGAGAAGAGCAAAAATGAAACAGAAAAGAGCGAAAGTGAAACAGAGAAGAGCAAAAATTAAACACTCAGAGGAATGAACATTAAAAAGAGAAGGGTGAAAATTAAATCGAGAAGAGGAAAAATTAAACAAACATGATCAAACATTAAAGGGAGGAGTGAAAATTAAACAAAAAGAAGACGAAAAATTAAACAGAGAACAGTGAAAATTAAACAGAGAAGAGCAAAAATAAAAACAAACAGGGACGAGTGAAAATTGAACAAACAGAAGAGCCACAGTTAAACACAGATGACTGCAAACTAAAGCAAAAGAAGACGAAAAATTAAGATTCCAAAAATTAATCGAACAAAGAAAAGCAAAAATGAAACAAACAAAGAAGAGCTAAAAATTTAACAAACAGAGAAGAATGAAAATTAAACAAACAGATAAGAGAGGAGGGAAAATGAAACAAACGCAAAAATTAAACAAACAGAAGAATGAAAATGAGCAGAACATCAAAAAATATATATAAAGAGCAACATTTAAACAAACAGAGCAGCGGAAAAATTAAATTAAGCTCCGAGATGATGCTAAACAGGGTTGCCAGGTCTGTGTGAAATTAAAATACACCTTACAATATACATCTCACCTGACATCAGGTTATTTATAACCACCGTCCTAATTATCCCTCAAAACATGGAAAATCATATTTGTTCTGCATAATGGAATAATAATGGCAGTTTTATTTCTAAAGCTTTATCAGCTTGGTGAGGTGGCTGTCAGTGCAATGATGGGACTGGATGAGCGTTCTTGTTCCACTCATTATTCATGCATCATTAAATAGCGCAAATATATCAAGTTATATATTAGCTATTTTCACTATTGCATGAGATGCTGCTTCACAAATACTCATCGCATTTATGCGTTTCCACTTCATATTTATTCAGTCCTGAGAGCGGCAGATTGCTTTTCTCGCCTTTCGTCAGCTTCATTTTCACTCGTCGCTGTTTGGTTAATGCTCGTGTGTTGCAGTGTACGTTTCAAGCTCATGTTGAGATCTGAGCTCGCGTTGACTGACGCACTGCTTGAGCTCATTACACACCTTTCTGAACTGATGGAACGCTTCAGGCCCAAATCACAAATTTTATAACAAATGGCCGTCTTAGACGATCATCATTCATCAAACCAGCAGAAGGGTTATTCATGAAAATAAAATCAGAGCATGTCTGTACAAGACAGGAAATATTCTTAATCATGTTTGATTAGTCGTGTTAAGGTGTGTGATTTAATGTTCCCGAAGACGGGCTGAGAGATTTCTAATGATTCAAGTGATCTCGCGTATCTTCTACTCAGACTAATGTGTGCTTTCTTTCTTTTTTTTTTAATGTGAACATCATAATCAGTTTTTATTAAACTGTCAAGATTTGCTGGTTAAACTGAATGATGGTACTTTTCATGTCATGAGTTCGGATTCACTCAAGCTGAAAAATCAAATCCTGGTATTAGGGTTGTTTTTGAATCTAAGCAGCATCTTACTTGAATAAGTAAGCAATAAAACATTTGGGGGTGTGCTGTTATAGAAAAACAATCAACAGTGGAGTGGTGTGATGAAGCAGAGTTATTCTTACCACTCGAATGCTAATTATTTTCCTACAACAGCACATCCTGCAGTGTTTTATTCCTCCTGTACTACAGCAGTTCACAAATGACAACAGTTATTTATTTTTATCCATTTAGAGTTACATTTATTGACGTTATCTAATACATTTAGTTACGTTTACTGTTACCACTTAGGTTGTAGCTGGTACCAGTCTCTTTTTTCCTTGAAGTTAATAACACACACACACACACACACACAAATTCAGCTTGTCATGTTACCGAGAACCTGATGTCCTGTAGATGTTGGAAAACTTAACGTTTTACGTAAATTTTTACGTCTGACACTGAAGACTCTTCCATGAATGTTAAATAAATGTCACCATGTCAACAAAGTCAACAAATAAAAACGTTTTGTTTTGTCTATGAGGAGCTACCTTGCAGCTTCCACCCAGACTGTACTATTATAGAAAATTAAACACATTCTGACCAATCACAATCAAGCATTCAATAGCGCTGTGATAAAAAAAAGCCAAATAAATGAAAGCAATGAGCCAGAAGAGGGCGTGCGTTACAGTGATCTAATCATGGGGAAAGTGACCGTTTCCACCAGATGGGCTCTAAAAGGCTGCTCATGGTCTTGTTTTGATCACGTAGAAACCCTACTGGTTAATTCGCCTGCTCGCTCGATTCTGGTCAATATTAAATTTCCTTTCTGAATGAAAACAAGCAAGACCCCTTGTAGCAAAATCAACAGCCTTAAACAATGCCTAACTCGGTTGCCGATGTTTCACAGTTGAACTTTTCCCCCTGTCTTTACTGGCCAGTATAAGAACAGATAGCCTACAGTAGGTTCAACAGGAAAGTATACAGTGTTCACAAATTCAGATCAGGAAATCCTGGCTTGGTGAAAGGAATAAAAATAAAAACAAATGAAGAAAAAAAGGCAAAAAAATTAACAAATGAAGTAACTTTGTTTAGGTTTACGAGAGCCATGTCTACACAACAAGCTGCACATCTGCAGTTTTACACTGCATCATTCGACACTTGAGAATGGAATATTTCCCTAAAAAGCAATAATAAGAAGACCGATGATGTTCCTGTTCATACGATATCCACAAAATCACACTAACTAGTTATAATTCTGATTTGTTTTGTCAAAGATCGGGTCAAACATTCAGGATTCCATGAAGGAATAAAAGTAGGAAGTATGTAAGGAACACTTGGGCTGTTACGGTTACTGCTCTGAAGTTGATTATTTCACTATAACATCATTTCCTGATGTGTTTTATTCCTCTTATACCACAGAAGGTGGCCAACGATTCACTTGTTTTACTTAATAAAAAATGAGATAGTGTAGTTTTTATACATTTATAGTGTACATTTAATGTTATGGAATATCAGTGGCTATAAACAAGCCTCTCTTGAAGACCGTAAAAAAAAAAAAAAAAAACCTTACCAACCTTTTGACGTTACTGAGAAACCGCAAAGAGTTAAACTCCTCTGTCCTGAAGATGTGGGAAAAATTAAAGTTACAGCTGACACTGGAGACTCCTTCCATAAATGTTAAATAAACATCTCCTTACAGAAAACTTCACCATATCAGCAATTACATGCTTTTTTTCTTTGTTAAAATAACACAGGTTTTAATCTGGTTATGTTTAGCTGTTAAACAATAACCTATTAGAATGAACGCATTAATATAAATCTGTATTAATGAATGAATCAACACCTTCTGACCAATCAGAATTGAGAATTCAAATATGCTGTGGTATATTAATTGTCAAAAGCACAATTAGGAGATTTTTATACTGCAAATATTTAACAAGCAGCATATAATAGCAAGTGAGGAGGAAACTCAATAAGGAGCAATAGGACAAAAATCACTTCCCTGACTGGACGATGATTGCAGAGGAAAAAGTACACACACACACACACACGCTTGCACACACACTCCATCACACTCAATTTTGCTTTTCTGTACACTCATCATCATCATTTCATGTTGTTGGGTCCTTTTTTGTCACCATGTGTGCTTCTACGCCTCCGAGTTTTATCACATCACTTTTTAAAACCACTTTACAAAATTCATGGTCACAAATTGCCCTAGATAAACTTACATCAGAGAACAGTGAGGTGTGTATTTCCTTCCATCCAAATCTTCCTAAAATCCTTTCTTATTTAATTTGCATTAAATTTAAATATTCAAAAATTTAAATAAAGATAATTCATAACATACAGGCTTAAAGTTGTTTAATTTGATCTGCATCAGTGATCCAATTTGTACACCTAAGCTGAGCACAAAAACATGTTTATTTCAATACTTACTGTATATACATATTTATTTGCGTCCAATTTACAAAATTATTTGTGCCCTCCTCCATAAATGTGAGCATCAATTATATAAAAGAATACCACATCCAGTGGGTGCTAATTTGAGTTTAAACATATATGGATGCTGTGTATGCAATAATTTCAACCTAATATCTTTTTGCATGCATTAAAGTGTATTTTGTCCTGCAAAATTATTGGCACACCAGAATTAATATACAGAGAGGCTCTTGCTGGCGAGAATAAGAGCTCAAAGCCTCTTTCTGTAATGTTTAAGAAGACGTGTAGAGGATCTCGGATTCCCTTTCAGGCTCCTTTATTTTCGTAGGGTTGTGTATGCGGACATCTTGAAAATACCGTTCAGTAAGGTAAAGCGTCATAGTGGTGCCTATTATTCAAATTTCCAATCAGTAGACTACAGTACATTAATGTAGAAAATACCTACATTAATGTGTAATCTGATTATTTTCAAATTTGTCCTATTCTGATTACAAGTACTTGAATTTTGTTATCAGATTTTGTAACCCAGATTACATCGATTCCAGTGGCGGTGGGTGTAAATGAGCGAGCAGGGCTAAGCTGAGATCAATATACGTGTCGTTTCTGGTGTCCACATCAAGTTATTTGCTGATAATGGATTATTTTGGACTTTTTTTTCCCGAGCAAAACAGCACTGCCAGCAGTCGTTATACAAATACGAAGTATTATATGGTGTGAAGAAGCGAGAAGCAAGGCTGGAGCTGATTTCTTTCTAGCCCAGACTGTAGATTCATGCAGCCAATCAGTGACAGTTATGTCACGTGATTACACACTGACATGCCCTCTTGGTCTGATCTCCATTTGGGGTGAGATTTTTCCATAAGACGTCATCAGCAGTGATTGAGAAGCCACATGTGAAATACAGTCATAGGTGTGTTGAAGGTGAACGAGGTGGATTATTTACTTTATCATCATTTTTCCCCCAAAATGCCTTGGAGTCAGAACTGTTTAGTGTTTCACGAATAGCCTCCCATCTAACATCATAACCAGCCACCTCTGGACTTTTCAATTAATTCCATATTGTATATTTGTAAATGCACAACTAGACGGCAACACAAGATAAATGTCTCATTTTCTCTATATTCATATTTGAGAAAAACTGGTGTAATTAAGATGAAATGCAAATGAGTAGCTCTGTAAAAAGCCAACACATGAACAGTACTGGATTTCACGCTCTATCATTCAGCTTATGTCCTGAAACTCTCCATCACTGCTTCTTAGATTGCTATATTTTCTTTTTAGTCAGATTTAGTGAGCAGAAGGACTCTCAAACACAGCTTTTAAAGCCTCTCTGGGACTGACAAGCGAAATATTTTGGCAGCGCACTGCTGTTTTCTGAGCGTCCACGCCAATTTCAGTAATAATGACTTAATAATGAATTATTTAGGCGCTGAAGTGTTTAATTATTTGGATGCTACTCTGATCATTTTGAATTTTGCACATTCATATCCAGTGAGACTGAAGTGCTAAATGTGCAATTAGTCACCATTAAACTTCCAACATTGTGTGTATGTCAGAAGAAGGAAGAAATCTAGTAACCATTGAATTTTTATTCCTCTTATACCAGAGAAATTTGCAAATGATATCAATTTTTTATTTATTAAATACCAACGCATCATAGTTATCCTGCTTATAGCTAGAAATGGTCATGTAGAGGTCGTGTAGAGGTCGTGAGGGTGACCAGCTAACAACCAAACCACCTCCTTTGCCTTTTTTAACGGCAGGAAAAATCCCTGGAAAAGGAAGATCGCTCTGTTTTCATTTAGATTTAAAAGCTAATTCCTCCTGAAGGGGAAAGCAGAGGGATAAACAGAGTTGTTCGATTGTTGCTGGCTGCTCGACTTTGTCGCTGACAAAACTCCTTTTTCTTCACCTCTCACGAGGTTTGCGTCCTCCATCGAACTGCGAAGGAGAAAGAATTTCCTTTTCTATTCAAATCGCAAACCGTGAAATGAAGCCCTCACCATCACTGAGTATCGTCATCTGCCCATTGTGATTCATTCATCGTTGCTGGAATATATTTTCATCGACTTCTTTTTTTTCTTTTTCATTTTACATGGGATATTTTACATGGGCTGTTTCGTTGGTGAGAAATGAGAGGTGTGAATGCCAGTGGCGTTGATATTTCTCATCATCATGTCAAAGTGTGGCTGAACGTCGGAGAGAGAAAAACACACCGATATTGGACAGCTGAGGAAATGACTGATATGATGATCATAATGACCCAATGTAATTCAATCTCTATTCTCTCTTGTGTTTCAGATTTCATTTATACCTATGGAGGATGTTCGGATGGAAGAATGGGACCAATTCTGAAAGCCCTGGATTTCCATCATGTCTATGGATATCATCATAACAATGCAATGTCACATCTTTGGTCTAAATGTCATGCCAATATATATCACAGTGCCGTGGTGTTCTCTGGTTATTGCCATATCTGTTATTTTGTGTTTTTATCACTCTGAACTTGGGAACATCACACATTTTTTTCTGGAGGAAACAGCCACAAGGTGAACACACACAAACTCAAGCAATGTTGGAAAGTATAAACCAACTCCATGATGCTATTGGCTTCATGCTGTGCTGATTATAGGGTTGAAACGATGGCAGTTTCAAACAGTTGGCATGGGAACTGAGTGCTGCAGTCTTCTAGTACTCCACCGATATTGTCTAACTTAGTAAGAAATAAGCTGAAAATCAGTTGAAATCAGACAGAACAATTTTAGTTTATACAGCATTTTATAAAGGCTTTTATTAGTTGTTTTACTAATTTAATTCTTGACAAGAACCCTTAGCCATACTCCAAGACAAAAAGCAAATAAGACTCTTCCCCTAGCCTGAAATCTTTCAAAGGCTTAAAAGCCCACTGTCAAAGCACACACTTCTTCCTGCAGAGCTCCTAATTAACACCAATGTAATTACAGTTAAGCCTTGTAACATGACTTTGAACCAAAAATGAGCGGAGCTAGAAGAGGGGCTGCATATTCTGGATCACAGTGAGCATTGATACAGAAATTGCACACATTGGTTTTCAGACCTCAGATGTTTCTACAGACGTAGGTACCATTAAAAGATTCTGAACTTGGACCTAAGCCCATTTTTTATTGATATTTTCTGGATATTGTCTGGATAAGGCCAGCACCACTATCTGACGTAATCACAATATGTTACACTGAAATGTATTTTTTGGGCTTCAGATACACTAAAAAAACTATGGAATGCCATTCAAGGCCAACATTAAATACAGAAATATAACACTACTTAGTTAATTAATAATATCATCCCTTTAACATGCAAGAAAAAGACGAGTGCAGGGTCAGCTTATCCTTCAAACTATGGGCATGTTTTCTTTACAGGAGAATGCATCGAATTAACAAAAGCATTGGCATTATTTCATTAATTCCACAACTTAAAAGAGTGAATTTAAAGTGTGATAAAATATCTTACATGACAAGTATACTTTACAATTTCAATACCTCGATTTAGTAGCTTCATTACATTGTGTGCACAATTAACTGTCAATGTACAACATACAAAAAGCAAGATAATTGAGTGTGCTGGATCAAGTGCTTTTGCTTACACTCTTGCTGATTGTTTCATGGATAAAAGTCAAAGATCGTCTGATCTTGTCACACTTGGCAAATCTCTCACTCAAGAGGGTTACCTTGTAAGTAATAAGGTGTTGAAATGAGGGCGTGTGCACAACAATGGTCTGATTAGATCTATCTGTTTGGTATTAATTATATTTCTTTGTGTATCTATATCTGTACACTGTATTAGATACACAAAATAAAAAAATGATTCATTTAAAATTCATCTGCTCATTTTCCTCAAAAATAGCTGCATTTTGTTTTTTTGTTCTTTCTCCCTTTTACTGCTGCTTTACAAAATGGAGGTGTGTGTCCGAAGACCTTCTTTTTTTTTTTTTTTTTTGCAGATGACAGGAACTTATGTGTTGGTTCCTCGCTCGTCTAATGGAGACACAAATAGAGAAAAAGACCATAGCTCCTTTTTAGTGTCTGAGAGCTAAATAACTTTCAAATGAAACACGGAGGCTGGCTAATCTATTACTTAACATCCCAGCTTGGATGGTCGCACTATTCATCACAACATGCCAGATATTAATGGAAAAAAAATAGAACTACCGAGCCATAAAAAAGAAAAGTGCTTTCTCAGTCCTCATGCTCAGATGAATGTAGTAATGCAATCAACCTTGATCAGTTTGGCGATGATGAAATTGTAGCAGACTTTAAAATGTACACAGCACATTGTTTCCCAAATGCATCTTAAAGGAATAAGTGAGTTTTATGAGCTTGGCTTTGCATATATGTATTTATAGCATAGTGCTGTTGAATTCTCAATTCTGATTGGTCAGAAGGTTTCTATAACAGCAGATCTGACTTTCTGGCTGCGAGGCAAATCACATGTTCATGTTAATGCACTGATTCTACTACGTTATAGTTTCTATGGTAACAACTTGCACAGGGACTTGTGTGGTGGACGCTCCACATAAATGGATTAAAAAATACTCATTTGTACAGTGATTTTTTCTTTTTTCTGTAAGGAAACGTTAACATTTATGGAAGGAGTCTCCAGTGTCAGTGCTTTGTAACAGTCAGAGGTAAATCTGTAACTTTCCAACATGGCAAGACAGAGGAGTTTATGGCATATGTTTGGTGTCTTAACAATCAAACAATCACTCTTACCTAATAACCTGAATGTAATTGGCTTAAGCCAATTGCTCTGAAACTAGAGGAGATATTTTTGGAGTTATTTAAGCGTCAGGTTGTATATAACGATCATTCCTCAAACACCCCTTATCTGGTAAGAGACAGCAGGAAGCAGGAAAAAGTCTGAAGTGAAGTGAGAAATCTCATTTTAGTCTTCTTTTCCTGCCGGCAATGATAATGAAGTCCAGTAATTTCAATATGTCTCCCCACACCATCTCTAATAATACTGTGCAGGAAATGGATTAGTGATGTCTCCTGATCTAAACAATGACCTTGGGCAAAGATGAGTAACCTAATTGTATCTATTGGAAAGTTTAGAAAGCTTGCTAGTGCTCATCTATTGGCTGACATAAGATTGGATCTTTAATATGAGAAAAGCAGATGCCTAATTAATTGTAACAGGGTCTTTTCAGGGGTTTGTCCAGACAGAATTCAAGGACACAAAACACCTATTGACTAGCCAGTCAGAGGATATCATGCTAATTGGATAACAGACTTGATAACAGGGTCATAACTGTATTATATGTGCTGGAATAATTAACTTTGTGTCCTGTATTTTCAGCGCTGGAAAAACAAAGTGAGAATTCTGGCATCTCATTAATTTCATGAAAGTCGAGCCAAGAATTAATTATTTAAATGATCATGCATGTAAAACTGGAGTCACTAATATACATTAAAAATGTTTGCACTGACAGTAAGCAGCCATGGCTAAAAATAATACTAGCAGCCAATAATACTGTTATTGTTATCGGTTTGATACCGTGCTCTGACACCGTGACCTGACAGTGATCTCGACCTGTTTCACCATTAATGATGGCAATCGAGGCAAAGCAGACTGCTAACTATGCTCTGTAAAAAACATCAAGAGGAGGAACTATAGCAATTTCCTACAACTAACCTGATAAAACCTACATAATCTTAAACTTAAAATTCAGCACAAAGAGTTCATTGCTAAGCAGGACACAGCAGCCATCAAAGCTGAAGCAAACACTGGCTAAGTGTATAAAAAAATAGCTACAAATATCTATAGGTGAGTGAAAATAACAACTCTTACCCAGTATGTTGTTCTTGACAATCAGCCACTATCGGTCATTGACAACAAGGGATTCCAATGTAAAGTTCTACTTACTGTAACTTTACTTACAGCTGTACAGATGCACTTTTCCAAAGTGAAACTCCCTAATGTTATAAAGAACGAGCCTAGTAGCTTAGGTACACGAACACATGTGCACTTTTTGTGGCCACTACTTAAAACCATGGAATTGGTATAATAGCACACTGCCAAGTGTTTTAAATTCTTACATCCTAGATTTTCAAAATCCTGGATTTTCCAATTCATCATCATCATCATCATCATAATCATCAAAATTCTTGTACATTATACAACATGGGATTTTGACAGGCTGTCTAGATGTTATTCAGTGATCGACATGACCTTCTGGGCTTTTGCAATAAAGTGACAGAAATGGTCCTGAAGGGATCAAAGCCATTTTTATTCCCAAGATTGTGTGGATTGTTGGATAACAAGGGCTTTATGATACACTCGAATTCAACAGGAAGTAATTAACTGAGAAGGTTGCAGAAATCCACTGGTGCATAAATGGCTCAGCTTAATTTACTTCTCCAACTGAGTGTTGAGGAACAGAGTGTGACTGTCTTTGTAATCCAAATCCTCCTGTACCTAGAGAAAGATTACTCTGAGGTACATCCAACTGAAGTCAAATTATAGAGGCTGAAATCATTTCCGTTTGAGTTTACCTCTTTTACTTATAATATGCATGTGGGAAAGGCTCAGTTTACTTCAAATAATGGGAAAAAATGTATTGAAAGACATAATCGTCCCCTATTGTCACCAGTTTGAATTCCGTCACAGCCATCCCTGGCCAGGAGATGAATTGTACAAAATTGTCACTATCGGTGATTGTCTCTGGGTGCTTGTCAGTCGGCCTTGGTTGAAGCTGGTTCTTCAACATCTGCTTAGTGAGTCATAGCCTTAGCCGTCTGAATGTCATCTGGTTTCCTCTCTTGCTTTCTGCAAAGTTGTCTGTGGAGTTTGTAGACTTGCACTGTAGAATTGAAAAGAATGGCTGGAAGTACTCGAACATATTATGTATTGAAAAGGACTTTGTTGAGAGAAATACATTTTACCTCATGACATGTCTGGATTTAGGTGGCCTGGTGCGTTGGTGTAGCAGGGAGTATTGCTGCCTCACAGCTTCAGGATTCCTGGTTTGATCCTGAGCTCAGGTTACTGTCTGTGTGGAGTTTATGTGCATGTTATCCACCTAAATCCCAAATGCTTGCCAAGAGATGCACTGGCTGTGCTAGTGTGTGTGCATGGTACCCTGTGATGGACTGGCATCCCATTTAGGATGTGCCTCATGCCCAGTGTTCCTGGGACGTGCTCTGGATCCACTGCAACCCTGACCAGGATAAAGTGCTGTCTAAAGATCCATGAATGTCTGGGTTTATTTAGTTTGCTAGACTTGAATTGAAGCTGACCATGTCCAGAGAGTATGGTTGCATGTAAAGTGAGATCGGTTGGTTTATCCATTAACCTTTAAAGAGAGAAATCTGTAATTAATAATTAGGGGCTAAGCACCACAGTGGGTCCAGAAGGTGCTTGGGCCCTTAATCGCTGCTTGCAGCGATATTTCACCTTGTACTTGTTTCAGCCTAGTTTATCTTTTGGGTTTCTGGAGAGTCTTGCAGAGATAAAAAAAACATTTACTCACTCACAGATGAACATCTGAAGCATAAAACATCTAAAGGTCTGAGATGTGAGAATTTAGCCCAGTTGTTAGATACAATTGACTGTTTCTGCAGGGGTTTCTGCATGAAACGAGGACTCCTACTGCCTCCCAGCTATCAGACACACGCAAATCTCTTACCACCTGCCACCCTCCTGACCCGACCCCAGGACGCCTCCCCCATCTGCTCCATCATTCACACGCTGAATAATTCAGCCTCACTCGTCCCTTGCCTCACACTTTTCTAGCTTAATGGTCTTTGGAATTTTATATGCTTGGAATATTAATCCCACATGTTATTACTCACTGGAGGGCACCAGATGTCAACACTCTCACATTTCGTTTTCTATCAATGCCGCAGATCTGGATGCCAAATGAAGCAGCGTCCCCATTAAGTGGATCTATTAACACCTGATTTGGAGAGGGTCTTGTTAAGAGGCACCAGGTGCAACGACAGGTGTGATCGAACTTTGTTCTTCGCCATTGGTTTTCCAAAGGGCTTCAAAAGCCTCTTAGAAATGTGGGGCTTCTAAAGAGCTTTAAAATACTCAATTTAACTTTTACAATCTCTCCTTCCTTTGCATTATGATCTAAAAAGTGTGTTTTAATGAGCTGACATCTCTGACTTGATTAATTCAGCACCTCCTCCATGCACTCTCTAGCACTTTCCATCTCATCTCTTTGCATTGTTCTATATTTCTTTTCATAATCTGAAACACTGAAGCTTCATCAGGCTTTTCTCGGTATTCCATCACTCTGCCTTGGGTGTGTGAGTGTGTCTTTGTGGTGTATTATGTGAATGTGAGGGAGAAGGATGGAGAAGGTGAAGCAGGCAGGCTAAGCACAGGGGGAAAAGAAAACTCATTTTAGCTCTTGTCAGTGCTTCATCACACAAACACGCCAAACCATGTTTGACAGTCACTGCATTTGTGTTGATTAATGTGTCTATTGCCATCCGGTACAAATCAGTCTTCTCTGCCTGGGTGTGTCAAGAGTTACACACACAAACGTGACCTTTTCACATCAGGACAAGTCTGGCAGACGTGCTCCTTAAAAAGGGTAACAGAAATTTCAGAAATCTGCTGCACGATTAATAGCAGTGTGTCACTGTGGTGCCAAGACGCAATAGTTCTACCCAGAGCCTTTTGTCAAAATTCAGCTTGAAGGGGGTTCACATAATAGGAATCACACCCTTAGAAAAAAAAATGTTCCTCAAGGTTACCTTCAGAGGTGCCAACATTTATGGTTTAGAAGTAGAATTTACAAATTTCGACCCCTTTCTGTGGGGATATGGGAAACACTTGGGTTTTTTTTTCAGCTAATGCACTGGTCAGACCAAATGTGAATAAAATTCACCTGGCAGAAAGGCTAATTCACTGAGGACATGGGACATGAGAGACACGTTTGTTACTTTCTTTCTGCACCAGATTTTTGACTTGGGAATTCACAAGCTTTGTGAACCAGTAAAAAACTAGAAAGTGGGACTGTGGTGTCTCTGGTTGGTAAAAAAGAATTGAGGTGCTTCTAATTTTTAAGTAGCATCACGTCAGATTTGCACACCAGCCCAGTCCCCTTCCCCCCCCCCTTCTTTTTTGCTGTTGTTTGGCGAACATGAACAGTGTGTTTTGGAGAGGGTAGGGTAAATGTTAGCTAGCTAATTTTTTTTTTCAAATGTGTACCAAACAACAGTAAGAAACCAATGAGGCAATTCTCGTGAACCAACAAGACTGTGATTCTGTTTGGTCCTGGAGGAGCTGCTAATTATTAAGTAGTGCTTACACTGGATTTACCTCACTGTTTTCTTACTATCGTTTGGTGCACATCTGGTAAACAAACTTCCAAACAGATTAGCTAGCCATTGTTACTCCTACCTTCTAAAATCACGCACACCAGAATCAACATACTGTTGATGTATACAATGTGATGCATTTTACATTTATGTCTCAGGTTTATCATTTATGTTACGTTTATGTTAGCATGTAGCTGTCCCATCCACTGACATATGCTAGAGGAGTTTATGTTCAACTTTTTTAACATTTTAAATTTTCTTGTTAGCAATGTTGCCACTTCTGTACTTGAGATGGTTAAGGTAAGGGATAAATCAGTGAGCCTTTTAAGAGTGTTCACATAGATTACATATTAGAAATTTCGATCTACTCGACTGGGATGCATTCAAGAGTTTCTGTGTCTATTCATTAGCTCTCCAAACAACAGAGAGCAACAAATTATAGGGCTTGGAAATGCCATGTCAGATTGAATTGTAAGATTGATCAGACTTCTTGTTCACATTATCTGCTCTGTTTAAACATTGTCACGCATTTTCTTTCCCATGGAGAGAACGGCCATGTGCTCGTGTTTTGTTTTCTGTTCTAGTCCTGTCTCCAGTCCTGTCCTGTCATTGGTTTGTTACCTGACTGTGTTTACCTGCACTGTGTTAGTCCTTGATTAGGAGTCTTGTTGTGCAATTCATTACTTTAACTAGGCTGAGGCTTGTTTCTCAAGAGCTGTTCCATTGTCCTTCTTGGTTTGACCTTCAGATTATGGATTATTTTTGCTTAATGTTGCCTGCCTGTGCTTTGACTCCTGGTACAGAAACTGCACATGATTCTTGGATTGCTCAAATACAGCTCCTATTAATTTTATACACTTACAGAATGTTTCTCTTACCACGTTACATAAAATGGTCTAAACTTTCCTCTTAATTAACTAATAAGCGTTTCCCCCTAGTGTTTTTGCACAAAGTTTGTAATTTGTAAGAAAATGTCCTACAGATAGCATCTCATGTTTAAACTGCACACAGCTTGTGCATAGCTATTCATCATTTCTTTTCATAAGCTTTATGTAATTACATTTCATTCATGTTGCTACTGATTCTAAAAAAGCACTGTACACGCTGCATTTTAAATAAAGGCGATTATACTGTGTTGCATGGTGTTATATTGTGTTCTGTTTTCTAGGTGAAGCTGTAAATGTGGACCAGAACTGGGTCATCAGTTATCCGGTTACAGATATCACTGATCTGGTCACTCTATATAGGGATGATGTTAGGAAGGGAAAGAAGTGCATTTGTGTAGAAACCCCACACCATATCCACGTCAACCAAATTCCATCATCTTCAAAGGCTGCAAAATTCATTAGACATGAGAGAGAATAAACAGCTCTTCTCCTGGGAGAACTCTGCACCAACCACTTCAGTTTCTCCCCCAAAACAGTGCTGTGTTTTTTTTCTTGCCAATGATGCAGAATGGAAACTAATGAACTGCAATGTTGGAATGCAAAGGCATTGCATGTCATGAATATGCATAACATACAATTTGATTTCTTCCAAACTTCTCAGAGGTATCGCAAGTCTTATCATTTTTCTTGTTTGGTACAACAACAAATTCATTAAAATATTCAGCACAGTTAGCAAATGAAGTATTTTTGTATACACCACAGCTGAGATACTTGTTTGTTTTCATTGATGCTGCTCAACTCCTCGATCCAAGAATGTGAAAGCTAATCCTAGCAGGCAACAAGATGATCATTCATTTTCAGTGTACAGTGTGGTTCAAAAGTCCCCTGTTATTGTTATTGTCATTTAAAACAGGAAATAATAAATAATAATAATACTAATAAATAAATAAAAGAAAGGAAAGTAAATCCAAATGATTGGCTCATACTCATAAGTGTTACTCCAATATACTTCTTATATTAGTATTTATGTACAATCTTAACAAGGGTACTTTGGAAGGGTTCTTTGCAAAGTTAAGGTTTCTTCACTTCTTAAAGGGAATAGACTGTCTTATAGCAAAACTTTTGTAGAGATCTCTCTGATTGAGAAGCTAAAAAATCCTCTGGGTTTCAGATTTAACCTTTTTGTACTCGGATGCAGTTCAATAGAAAGACAAAGCCATGTCTGAGAAAAACTTCCAGCCTAAGTACAAAACTGACCTGAAACAAAAAGACTTGAAACGAGCCCAAAACGTTTGGTTATTGGAAAAGGGAGACATGTATTTCTTCTTTTTTTTAGTCATTTTGTGTGCGCACACATTTCTTTCTGCTGTATCTATAATTCACCCTTCTTTTTTATTATCACCTGGTATGGATATTATCCACTCCATAATGCCTTTTCTCCTTGCAATTTAGCTTACAACAGAAATGGTTGTGTACATTGTAGATGCTAACTGGACTTCACTTTCTTTGTGTTTGCCATAGCCAGTGTTTGTGGAAATTGATTAGATTTAATTCCAGTTATTTGTTTTAAAACAAGATCTTGGTGCCCACAGATTAGTTTTAACTAGCTCAAAAAAAAAAAAAAAAACACCACCTGTAAGACCATGGAATTGCTTTTTCAACCCATGACCTTGTTCCAAAACTCCAAAAGGAGTTTGTTTCTTTCACTTTTGAAAGACGTTCTAATGTTGCTGTATATATGGAATAAAACACTGGTGTGCTGATACAGGAAAATACATCAACGACCCACTGGTGTGATGTGGCCTGACGTTAAGCGGAGTTAGTCACAGCACTTTCCAAAGTATTTAATTTCTCTTATACCACAGCAATTTGCCAACGATTACAAAATAAGTATGAGACTCCATTACCCAGCAGCCCCTGCACATCACATGACCTCACTGAGCACTCACCTGTGTTTGGTTTCACCTAATTAGTAACACTATTTAAGTTCTGGTTTTTCTGTGTTCTTCTGTCTAGTGTTTATTGTTTGTCGTCATGTACACCATCATAGCTCATGTTCGTGATTCTAAGCACTACATTTTGTTTTATTTGTGTTTTGTTTTTTATATTAAATTGCCTGCATTTGCATCTGCGGCCAACTCTAAATCCTGACACATACTTTCAGTAAATGTAATAATTTCTACTTTAACTAGAGTGAAGAATTTGAAACTGTAATTTAAATTTTTAGATGAGTAAATACCATAGATTCTAACTCTTGAGCGGTAATTTTCCAGCTCCTGATTTTCAGCTTATTGTGTCCCTATCCTGGTCCTCAAGGTCAATGCAATGATACAGGGGACCAGCTGCTTTTATCACTACATTTTTGCCTGCTTAGGGACTGCACTTGTAATAGCCTTCTTGGTAAAAAAAAAAATAAAATAAAAAATCTCGTTTTCAAAGCAGAATCTGATTCATTTTGGGGCCTGAGATTTTTATCTGTGAGTGTAATATATAGGGGCATTGAGATCAGCCCATCTTTATGAGCACACGATACTTTCATTACCTGACATTCAGCATTTCAGAGCAGTGAATCGTATCAGAAAAGCACAGAGATAAAGAGAAAGATTATTGCGTTTGTTGTTGAGGGCGATGTCTTCCTAGAGCTCGCTATCGTTTTCACTGCAGGATGTCTGTGTCGCCTCGGTTTCAGCGAAGCCTCACTGTTGACTGTGATCATTTGATTAGTAATGCTGAAAAAGATTGCTGAGATAATGGAAATTTCGAGGGCTCAATGAGGTTCTGTGAACCAAACCTGCATCTCCAGAGAGCCTTTCAACAAATGAATAGATTTGATGGTTTAGTGAACTGCTGAAAATCAAACACGTTACTCATATTTATCAGATGCCTGTTGCTACAGAGTGCTGTAAAATAATCATTTAGCAAAACTCAACCCAGCTGCTCATTATTATTCATGAATGCATTATTTTATTTTTCAGAAATCCTGTATATAAGAATAAAATGTATGTGAAGCAAACTTTTTATGACTCCAAGTAATTTTTCATATTTCATCTATTTTGAACTTTTCCCCCAACATTATTATCGGCAGCATTCATTACCTAACAGTCCCTCAATAAATGTGAAGATTGTTCAGATGCTGGTCCTCAGACAGCTTAGATCTTTGGTCCTGGACAATCAGAACCTCCTACAGTTCACCTACCATGGACACAGGTGTAGAAGCTGCTCTAGAGCCACAGTCAGGATCCTGTTCTTTGATTTCTCCAGTGCCAAGTGGACCCTACGCGACATTTTGAAAAATCAGAATTGCTGATACAAACAATCGCACGGACTCTTTATTTTCATCTGGAGATCGCTGAAGTGTGCCTGATCTCCAAATCCTTCTTTCTTGCAAAAATAAATGCAGGATCTATCAGGTCTATCTACTCTACTTTGTATGGAAACAAACTAAATAAATAAGAAAAAAATGTGAAGGAATGAAGCGAGGATTGTCTGTTCTGCAAAGAGAACTGGAGGTGGATTTAATACTGTGCGCTGCCAGGAATCAAGTCGTGTTTGTTTTTATACTTGTTGTTCCTAACAACCGTTTCTGTATGAGGTGACAGAATTATTTATTGATGGCCTGTTGCATAATGACTACTTCTGATAATAATGTTGGAACAGAAGTTCAAAATAGACAAAATATAAGAAATCCTGATTTCTTACAGAAATTATCATCATCCTGCAGAATTTAGTTGAATTGGTCTTCAAATGTTAGCATGTGATAAAATTAGTTTGCCCTTCATCAGCTGGTACTAATCCATGGCCACATTTGGATTAAAAGTATCTGTCAAATGAACAAATGTAAATGAACTAAACTCTTCGTCAGTTTCGCTCTGCAGCGTTCGGCCTGACTGGACTAACACATCTGGTACAAATTTCTCCAACACTCTGATCACAGGTGTTGCCATTTTCTTGGTGTTATACCTCACTGTGTGAATAATTTATGTGTTGCTTTAATCTTTTGCTTGATTATATTTGAAGTTGATCCAGTGGTAGGGATTATCTCTGACATGTGGTCTTTCAAAGCAGCATGAACACTTGTATTGATGTAAGGCGCTTCACAATCACTTGCATGAAGCATAAATACTTAATGTAGCGGGACCTTTTGGTTGTAAATGTGAACCGAAGGAGAACCGTGTTATTGAACACTGAATGAAAGCTTGTAGTAAGGGGAATATTTGATTCACACGATCATGGCTGAGGCAGCATGTAATCATCATCCTTTGCTTGTTTGCTTGAGAGAAATTGTTTAAACTGTTGCATCATGTTTTATCTTCAGGAGGGTTGTTACATAATCTGTTATAGACGAATACAGACTTCACTACTAGCTACACTATGTCATTCATAACGCTGTTAAATTCTTGATTCTGATTGGTCAGAAGGTGAATACAGTAAATTTCTCTAATAGCAGCTCTGACAGTAGTGTAGCTACAAATCACAGTTTATATTAATGCACTCATTCTAACATGTTATTGTTTCTATAGCAACAAGTCACACATGGACTTGAATGGTGGCACTTCACATAATCTAAACCTAATAATAAACAGATTAAAAGCATATTATTTAACAAAAAAAAGTAAAATCGTTCATTTGGTGATATTTCCTCTAAGGAAATATTTATTCAACATTCATGGAAGGAGTCTCCAGTGTCGCTTTGTGACAGTCAAAGGGCTTTGCTTTTTCCAGTTTCTCAATAACACAACAGGTTGCATTTTTTATTTTTTATTATCGTATTAACTTTAAGAGAGGAAAAAAGAGAACCTGAGGGAATTGACTCCATATGAAATATGATATGAGTTTTTTATACTGATATAAAAAACTCACATACATTGAAACTATTTAAATAAAAATGAATATTATGTGAAAACAATGCAGCGCATGTCGAGGCACACTGTTTAATGTACTACTCTGGTATTTAGGACGTAGCCTAAGTTTCTGCTATAATGTCATTTTGGATAATAAGTTTGGATTTTTCACTTTTTTTCATATTTTTCTTTTGGCAAAACTAGAAAGTACACAATGCAGCACATTTTTAGCAAAATCATAATAAGTCATAATAAAATGAAAAAAAAAAAGAACAAATTGAAAATATAGAATCTCTTGATATAACTTTTGCTTGTTTTAATGAGAAATAAATAACTAATTATGAAACATATGCTTTTGCTCATAATAACTAGCTATGTCTGCACCAACGTAAGCATTTTGTTATAATTTTCTTAGCTTCCTTCCAATCTAATAGTTATAAGGAAGAAATAGTTAATATAAAACATTTAGATGACCAGTCAGAAGCTTGAAATGGAATTGTCTTAGATTTAATTTATGTTTTATTAAATTATTTATTCTTGCATTAGTATCTGAAATGAAAGGTTTTTAGTCCAGGGCTTTTTTTGGACTGGCTCAGTAGGGTGCGTCTTCTGGAATATGGCCCCTGATCAATAATCAGTCTGATTCATTTATAAAGGATTACATTTGATCCCCTACTGGTGAGATCTTTCATATCACACTCATCGATTTCCCTAAACACTATTTACATCATGCTGTGAAATTACGAAGCAGCTCAGCGGTAGATTGTGAATTTTACCTGCGTTGTATCTCCACAATCCAAAGCACATTGGTTTTGCAATATTGCTGGTGATTGAAAGTCCCGAGTGCGTCTTGTTAGGACATCACTCAGTCCACACTGTGTTCAAACTGCGTCTGTTTTGCATAACTGACCGAGCGAAGTTTCTGTAAGGGGAGAAGAGTTTACTCAGATTTATGCCCTTGCCTTCAGTAATGTATTTGCATTTGGCTATTTCTATTAATACGATTTTGGTTTATGATCCAGAGTGTGAAGAAGGAATAATTTAATCAGTTTTCTGTGCAGATCTCAGACCTGGCGCTTGTGTGAGATACTCTGAATGCTAATGAATGCTAATTTAGTCATGTCACAGTGCCTTACAGACAAAGATTTACAGTTCCTGAAGATTATTTCGGACAGAGGGATTAGTTGTGTGTCTTTCCTGATGAGAGGATAAGTGCTGTATTTTCGGTCTAATATGAGTTAAAGGGATAAGAACCTGCATTAATTGCTGACAGTGTGATATGTTCTTTGTACCACAGTGCTGTCTAATTCTCTATTCTGATTGGTCCAAAGGCACTGCCTAATTAATATTAATGCAGAAACGTCACATTTTCTGTGAGGACGTTTATTGAGCTTTTTTGGAAGGAGTCTCCAGTGTCAGTGCTTTGTAACAGCCTGAGGTAAAGTCTTCAGGACAGAGGCGTTTACGCTCTCTGGTTTCTCTGTAACACGACAAGCTTAGCTATAGAGAGGAAAAGAGAGAGTCTGGTGAAGGAAATTACCCTTCTAATCTAAGCGATAACACAAACTAGCTTCCACAACATTAAATGTAACTAAAAAGGGATAAAAAGTACAATGTGCCATTCTTAAATTCGTTACTTATAACAAATTGCTGTTGTATAAGATGAATAAAACACTTTGGAACGTGCTGTTATTGGAAAATAGTCAACTTCTGGGTGGAAACAGTAACTCTGCATCGTCACACCACCCCTTAGTTGATTATTTTCCTGCAGCAGCACAGCACAGAGTGTTTTATTCCTAATTTAAAGCCTTTTCTGAATAACAAATGTGAGCATTAACTGAGTATTACGCAGTGCCATATGAGGGGAGGTCTGATCCCAAGTGTGGCCGCTGTTCATTCATTATTTTCTCTTCCCATGATCCATCTGGAGAGTGGCATTTTGAAAGCATGGCTTCATTTAAATCAGACCTTCGAGGGCACGAGTGCAGACGTATGAGGCAATTTGCAGCCGAGGGAACACAAAGCTCACGGTTGCGTGAAGGACATAAAAGCTTCAGGACTAAAAGCATTAAAGTGATGCTTGGATTTAAATATGACATCACTTCTCTGCACTTTCCTTTTTCAGCGCAGTGGTACCTTTTGTACGCTTAGTGCACATCTTGTTCCTGTGATGTGGTGTACCTTTAATTAACTTTTAGAGCAAACCTATTTGAAGGTACAATACATCCATCAGTGGTCCTTAAGGTCTAATTATGTACTTGATAGTACCACATCAGCAATCAAAAGTATAATAAACCATTCTGTGTTTTCAATTTATAAATGACAAGAAGATGAAATGATGCTAAACTGAAAAAAAAAAAAATACTGGCACCTTATGAATGCTATTAAATAAATAAAATTTTGTTCACTTACTTTTGATCACAAAATGTACATTATATTGTAAATGTAAATTATATTATTTATACAAATATTGGTTTTGCTCTGAATAACGAGTTTATATTTTTAGATCATTTAAATACAAGCAGGAATTTTTCTCCTTCTAAATCTATTCTAATACTGTGGTGTAAACACTGTGAATGTTTCCTATGTAGCTAATGACACTAATTAACTGCTTTTGTGTTTGTCCTCCGGCTATGCACTTACAGCATAATTAAGCTACAGATATACGCTCGGTAAGATGTGAACGAAACGTGTAACCCAATTCCTTAGGGCGAAGCATAACCAACAATTATTGCAAGTACATACAGATGGTAGTAATTATTATTGTTAAATAATGTAGAACTGCAGCAATGGTTTGTCCTGATTTATAGAGAAAGTTTTTTTAGGTGGTAATTAGCATGTGAGACATGCAATACAGCATTCTCTTCAGGAAAGAGTGTTTGAGAGTGCACATATTTTAAGGCACACGGTCTTGGTGCCGGATGTGAAATACCGAATCACCGAAACGCTGCAGGTCTGGAATCGAGAACTGATAATGAGTTTGGGAATGTCATTTTATCGTCATGACAACAAGACAAGCAGCTCAGGTTAGTTATTTTAAGATCATTATTGAAGTAAGAAGAGTTTCACTGATAATTGTCACAACCTAAACAGGAAGTACACCACTAATAATAATTCATTCATTCATCTTCAGTAAGCTCTTGGTCAGGTTTGCTGTGGGTCTGGAGTCGTGGGAACACTGGATGCAAGGCGGGAATACATCTTGGATATTGGATCTTGGATCTTTCCATCTTGGTGGAAAATATTTCAGTAATGGTGCTATAATTGGTACTTCTTAAACAACATCGCACGAGCCAGAGTGCGGTTATACTAAATATCGGCACTGCTGTGATTCAGCCATAGTCTGCAGCCGTAGCTAATCACAGCCGTGCTGATATTCAGTACAATCACACAACTGCCAATGCGACATTGCTTTTAGACAACAGCTCTATAAACAAGAAATTAATATCGAGTGACTGACATTTCAGACAAAATATGGCCAAATGTCATCTTTTAGCAAATCATCTTTTTTATATCTTTTTTATATAACAGTTTTATATCACAAAAACATTACATTAAATTAATTTCATCAGTTAAAAATTTTTTTGAACTTTTTAATAACTGAGGACATTTTAAAAATAGTAACTTTTTTTAGTTTTACTTGAGTACATTTTTGGCTGGATACTTCCACTTTTAATTAAGGAAGATTTCGACACTTTATCACTGTCAGGCAGCAGAGACGGTTCCAGGTGCAGGTTAAAATGCTTTATTTAAACCTTTATTAACTGGCAGCTAATCCAAAACTCAAGGCAAGGTTGTAAACCTGATAGCATGCGAGGGTCAGGCGATAAACAAACCGACTGAAGTAGACAGGACTAGAATCGGTAACCAGGAAACGAGACAAAGATAAAAACCAGAAAAACAATAACAGCAAAAAGACTCGGTATTTCAGCAGAACAAGCTTCATGGAGCGATACTTCAGTGAGTGTAAACAGTCTGTTTATATAGTGTGTGCATGTGTGTGTGTGATAGATGTGTATGATCAGTAATCAGGTGAGATTGAGTGTGGAAATGAGTGTGTGTGTTGGGAATTGTAGTCCATGGCTGCCATGTTTGTAGGCCGTGATGCTTCCAGCACTGATGTAACATGACGTTATCACATTATCACATTATACTTTTACTTAAGTGTCATTTCTCAGTATTTGGTCAAGCCGTGATCCTGAATGTGACGCCAGTCCATCGCAAGGCACCATCCACACACACACACACACTCACACACTCATTCACACCTAGAGTTGCCAGTCCAGCTACTACTGAGTGTCTGAGTGTGATCAGTGTGATCAGATCTGTCTGAGTGTGATCAGTTGCCCTGTGATGTAGCATGAGCAGCAGTTAGCAGCATGTCTAGCACGTGTCATGGAGGAATAACATGCTAGACTTCGCCCTCCCTAGTGATAGAGACAAATATCCTGTTATCCTGTCAGCGGAGAATGCACGGAAATTTCCAGTGTTCCAATGGCATGAACGGCTGACCCTGGAGACTCCATTTCACTCATTTTCACTGACTTCCAGATGGAAAAGTTTGACTACTTTCTACATTCTGCTGAACGTTCTCTCATAGTCGATCATAACAGTTCTTTATTACACAGTATGATTAATATCCTGGTCAGGGTTGGAGCCATAGTCTATCCCAGGAGCGCTGGGTGTGAGGTGGGAATACCTCCCAGATGCGCACATCAATTAGATTTTTTTTATCTGAGATTTGTGTTCGTTCGAAGTTTGACGCTGTAATCACAAAAAATTCACGATAAAGACTCAAAATGGGGCAGCACTTTTAAAACGCTGAATCAGAAACAAAAAAAAAGCTCATTAAAAATAGCAATTAATAACAATTATTAATTTCCCTTCAGCACTTTTAACATTCACGTCTTACACACTTTCTGCAAAAAAAGTTACATAATCTCTCGATAGTATACATCAATTATTAACAGCACAATTAACTTTGTGTTTTGCTAAAATGACATTTTATCAGTTTGGGGGAAAAACTTAATTAAGTTCGTTAATGTGAAAATAATTGCATGTTTGCTATGATAAAGGAGGCAATTAGATTTTTGTGATACAGGATTTTTCCCAATAGATCTCACATTTCCTAACATGTTTACAGTACAAAGTGCTAATTTATAGATAATATGGGATGAAAAAGAAGAAAATTCCATATATGTTAAATGCAAAGATGCATTAACGATGCATTTCTCTAATCTCCGGTGCTAAACAGCTCACTATTACAGTAGATGCTAATATGTTTGTTAATTAATTCCTTCGGTACATTTGGCAGATTTGCACACTGAAGCATAATTCAGCAGGTGTGTGTTTTATGACTCTCGACCTCGCTTGTCAGTGAACAGTTTTCTCCACCGACGGCTTCATTGATTCCTTCCTGCCATTTGTCTGATGGCAGAACACACTTCCTGCCTCGCTCTCACGCCGAACTAACAAACAAATCAATTGAATTTTTTTTTTTGTCAGACTGACCTTTACGTAATTCCACCAAACTTCCTACTGCTAGAAAGGGCAAAAACAACAGCTTGTAAATTTCACTCAAGGTTGCAGAGACAAGTGAAAAGTGAAGCAGTTACTCTATTGACAAGGTTCGGCTTCGAGGAGATGAAAAGAAAGCCATCGGGTTGGACAGTTTCTTCCCGTAGTGTTGTAGCCGTACAACGTTTCAGATCTCATAGATGGATAAGCCTAGCACAGGGCTGTCCAATCTTATCCGGAAAGGGCCAGTGTGTGTGCAGGTTTTCATTCCAACCAAGCAGGAGCCACACCTGATTCCACCTGTTTCATTAGTTAACCTTGGCTTTCAATAGACTCAGGTGTGGTTGGAATGAAAACCTGCACACACACACACACACACACACACACGCACACACACACACACACACACACACACACACTGGCCCTTTCTGGATAAGACTGGACACCCCCGGCCAAGCATATCAGCTCATACAACAACTTTTCTCTGTTAAGTAGGTTTAGAGTAATTCTGAAATGAGTGTAATATAAAAATAATCGAAAGAAACAATGTCAGTTGAGATGTTTGCATGTAAATAAATAAATAATCTTCCATATTAATAGTTTAAAAATTATGGAAGCCCTGATCCCCAAGGTGTGAAAAACCTTTTTGAGCTCCTCCTTGTTATTTCAACATATGTTGTTATTTTGATTTAGTAACTTATTTCAAGATATTATCTTGTTATTACGACTTAGTAGTTCATTATGACTTACTAACTCATTATTATGACGTTATTATGAGTTATTATCATTATTACCACTTACTAACTCATTATCTTGTTATTACAACTTGGTAACACATTATTATGTAATGTTATAGTAACTTATTATTATTATTAACTAGTTATTATGATTTACTAACTCATTATTCTTAGATAGCTCATTAGAATGACTTAGTAACTCATTATTTTAAGATATTATCTCAGTATTATGACTTACTGACATATTAACTCATTATGACTTAGCACCTTGTTATTTCAAGATCTTATCTCATTATTTTGTCTAAAGAACATTAAGTCAAAATTATGAGTTAGGAAGTTTAATACTGAGATAATATCTTGAAATGATAACGAGGAAGTAAGTCATATTAATTTGGGGTCACAGTAACTCTGCGTCATCACACACCACTGGCACTGATTATTTTCCTATAACAGCACTCCCCCAAGCGTGTGATTCCTTACATAATAATGATACGCAAGACATATTTTTCTAGACTACATGTCTTTAATACAGGGTGTGTCTACATGAATGGATTCCTATTATTAAATTCTCTTTTTGCATGCTCATTTTTTTCATCCACTTTATTTGGATAAACACATGACATAAGATATGATTACGATAAAAAATAGATCGTAGATCATATGCTTTATTAGAGATCTGTGGTTGTTGGAGCTGCATCCAGCAAATATCATCAAGTCGATGACAGACGGGATTATGTCATCATTCCTTATAGCATCATGGTGCACTGTGTGTGTCACTCAGCTCGTCTGTGCTCGCCACGTAAACATCCACTTCCTAGTTCGAAACAGTTACTACAGTAGTGTTAGTGACATCATCAGCAAACAGTACCTTTTTCAGGGATATGAGTTTTGACGCAAAATATGAAAGCTTGTCAAATGAAGATGAAAAGGAAGAAGGGAAGCCAATTTCACTGGAAGCACCTTTAACAGGAATGTCAATGTCAAATCAATGTGAGCTAGCTATCCAGCTAGCCGACAAGCTATAACGTGAGTGTGGCTTCTTCGGGATCTATTTCCGCTAGTGGGGCAAAAATAAACAGAACAATTGGGCCATATTGTGTCTGAAATGTTAGTTACTCGATATTAATTTCTTGTTTATAGAACTGTCGTATAAAAGCAATATTGCGCTCGCAATCGTGCGATTGTACTGAATATCGCCACAGCTATGATTAGCTACTGCCAAATCACAGTCTTCAGTGTAATCGCACTCTTGCTCATGTGGTATTGCTTAATTCGCACATTTATGTTAACTTTTTTATTTCGCTCTTTTTCTTTCAGGTCAAAATAATCTGAATATACCCAAACAAACAAACAAACAATCAAACAAACAATCAAACAAAGTATCTAATAAATAAAACAATAAGTCAATATAACAAACAACTAATTAAACAAATAGATACATGAATAATAAATGACTAAACAAACAAATAAATGAATAAATAAATACATTTTGGAACTTTTTTATTGTATAAATTATTTGTAGTATTGTTCCACTTTTAGTGAGAATTGAAAATGGGTCATTTTGACCCCAACCAAACGTAAGTTTTAAAAAGGACACCTGTCACCGTTATAATTTCCCTTTGTTTCTGGGTCACCGGAAAGCCTGTGGGACATCTGATTTCAGATCACCTGCCTCGCTCTGAAGCCGTTCGCTCTGAATAAAGGTCACATGTGTCTTATATTCTCTGTTCTCAGTGAAATAGTCTGTACAGACCAAGGACAAAACATACGACGAAAGAGCCGGATATTCATCCTGCATACCTCCTAATGGCACCTTTACCACTATTCAGACACATACACTGCTGATTCTCCGCATTTTTGGCTATGCTTCTGATTTCCTTTTTCTACAGTAATGCTTTTTCTACAGTAATAACTTCGCTAATCACAGCTATGCCGATCTTCAGTATAATCACACTCTTGCTCATGTGATATTGCTTAATTAGCACTTTTATTGTTGCTTAATGTCTGCTGTTTATATATATACAGCCCCATTATGTCAATGCAAAGGTGATGGATAAAAACAAATAACCGCATTGCATGGAATTGTTCTGCTGCGGTGAGGCAGGAACACTAGTGTTTAGATTTGATTTAGCGAACGTTCGTCCAGAAGTTCTTCTGCATTTCCATTTCGGAGCATGTTGATTGGTTTGTTTAGAAAATTTGCTGCAGTTTTGTCTTACTTTTGTGACAACCCGCATCCACTCTGTATGTCAAACACGTAACTCGGTAGTGAATTTTAACAAGCTTTTTATTTTCTCAGCTCTCCTGGTCAGCGTTACAATATTAGAGAGGCAGTATAAAATTACCACTGGTACAGGCTCTGTAAAAGCTCACCCACAGTCTATTAATACGGCTTGTCACTGAGCACATTACGCAGCTTTGTATAAACTGATAATGAGACTCGGGCCCAGCTGGCCTATATTGTGTTTCTGCCCCAGCCTGTGCTCAGAGAATTTTCTGATATAAGACTTTGTATCTCATTAAGCTTCTTTTTTTCTCATTAAACGCTTACAGAGGCTGGGTCTAGACTTTTTGGGGGATTTAAGCACGATTTAAATGACAAACCTTGCTCCTTCAGGTCGAACTGAAGTGATATTAGATTAATTATTTGTTAGTGCTATATGTAAAGGATGAACAAAGTGAATATAGTTTTCATTGATCAGTTTGGTTACTAGTTTGATCAATCGTAATGTTTCACTTTCACATGGATTAACCACGAATCATTTCTGCAAACTGAATCACTTATAGATGTTAATGATATTTGATTAACTGTTACAGGTGTTATGCTTAATCACATATATTATCATTGAATAGTTAAGATATATAATTATACACAATACAAAACCTTTATAGTTACAGCTTTACCTCTGACTGTTACATCACACTGACACTGGAGACTCCTTACTTCATGAATGTTCAGTAACCGTTTCCTCACAGAAAATTTCATCATATCAGTTCAACAGGATTTGTTGACTTTAGCCTTTAGTTGGTTAGTTAGTTAATATTAGCTGCTTTTCTCAGATTAAGTTAGTTAGCTAGAAAGCACCAACTCACAGGGATTCTTTTTAATTATTTTATTATAAATTTTTTTATTTGATACTATAATATTCTGGAGCAAACGGGAAATTGTCTAGCTTGCGTTCCAGTTTGCATAACTAACTATTTAGCCTGCAAGCTGTTCTCGTGTAAAATTATAACAAACCAATATAAACTATGAAAAGTTTTGTAAATTATAAAAAATCACTAGCATGCTAATTTGGCATACCCAAACCAAACATGTCTATTTATCAATAATCTGTCTGTAATTTCTAATTAATTACATTGATGTTGCACATCATTTTATTGGAAAGTTTTGGCTATGTTATGGTTTCTTTTGATTTTATGTGAAATAAGGTTCTGTAATGTATGATGTCATGTATAGGAAGTGGTCTTGCAGCACTGTAAGGATGCACTGGAAGCCTATGTCTAAAACGACTTTTCATTGGCTCATTGGATATTTCCATGTTTGATCATTTGTAATTTTTGGGAATTGTGTTGAAGTGCTTGTTCTGACATTTTACTGTCAACTCTCCATCCAGAACCTCGAGGTCTTCGTACTTCAGATGAAATGTGAAATCTATTGTTAGCGGCTTTTCACACGAGACCCAGATTTCATCCTATCTCAGGCTCCTGTGTCATTTATTTCTTAGTAAATAGCACAGCGATTTTATAAAGGTCAATTTTTATGCCATTTACAGAAACCTATTCAAGGCTGATGAAGCACACCTGGGGCCGATTCTGCCTTTCATTCTCTAACTCAGAAGACTCAGTATGTCGGATTTTTCCACAGAACAGTCGACTCTATTGTTAGATAGGAAAGATACTGTTGTTTATGTGTCATAACTCATGGGTATATCCCAGTACTCTAATCAATGTTCCTTGATCCTCCATCTTTCAACCCGTGACCTGGAAATTGATTTAAGCCTTCATTTAAGCCTTCAAGGGCATATCAATTCATCAAATAAAGACGTCACATTATTTTCTATAATTAAACCAAGAAAAACTCCCATTTACTCCTTAATCCAACTGCTTTATTCTGTTCCCAAATATTCCTTCCTCTGTGGCATAACTCTATTATTTGTTAAAAAATATTCATGCCAGGTAGAAACACCTCCTTGACTAGCACGTCTCCTTCTCTGAGACTGAGGCACAGAGGCCACACCTCTTTCAGTGGAACTGGTAGGCACATGGGCTACACCTCATTCACAGGGAACAAAAGCCACGCCTCCTTCACTTGTATTGACAGACACAGAGGCCAAGCATCCTTCACTGGAAATGTCAGAGCCCATGCCTCCTTCACTGGAACTGACAGTTACAGATGCCACATCTCCTTTACTGAGACGGTCAGACACAAAGGCCATGTCCTTTTCCACTGTGTCTGCTGGGCACTGGGACTGAGACACAGAGACCACAGCTTCTTCACCGGGACTGACAGACACAAAGTCATACCTCCTTCATTGGGACTTATACACACCAAGACCATGCCACTGGAAATGACAGACAGAGGCCACACCTCCTTCACTGGTAATGACAACTACAGAGACCACTCCTCCTTCACTTGGACTTGTAGGCACTAAGACTATACATCCTTCACTGGGACTGAGAGCTACAGAGGCCACGGTTCCTTCACTTGGATTAACAACTACAGACGCCACTCCTTCTTCACTGGGACTGAGAGCTACAGAGGCCACACCTCTTTCACTTGGATTAACAGCTACTGAGGCCATGCCTCTTTGACTAGCACCACACAGAGGCCACACCTCCATCACTGAACCTGAGATACAGAGGCCATGCCTCATGCATAGGGTCTGTCAGGCACAAAGGCCACACCTCCTTCACTTGGACTGACGGACACGAAAGCCACATGCTCTCACTGTGACTGAGAGACAAAGGCCACGCCCTTTTCCTTTGTATCTGATGGGCACAAATGCCACTCCACCTGCACTCAATTTGTAATCAGTACAATACAGAAACAGTACAAAAATTGTATGAATTTAGAATTCCGTGTGTGTGTGTGTGTGTGTGTGTGTGGTGTGTGTGCAGGTGTGTGTGTAGAAGATTGAAAGGTCTGTCACCCAGACAATGTGCAGAATAACAGCGTGACTCATTTCAGTTCTCATCTCAGCCAGCTGCAAGGACATTTTGGGGGTTGATGAGTGCGCTCACCTTCATTCCCAAATATTGCTTATATAAGCCTGTTTTTGACAGTGTGTTTTGAGGGCTCTGTTTGGATCACTGTTCTCCACGACACAAAATAACCAATATGCAGCACTGAGTCTGAAGTATTTGTCGAGGTGTGAGACGGACGTTGTTTTCGCCCGCCTGAATGCGGAAAGTGTTGGCACCATCTGTCATCTATCTCAGATCTGAGGGAACAGAGTGAAAAAAAATGATACTAACCCAGTGCTCAAATGCTGTACGTATAAAACACTGTGTGTTACTCAGGGCTCTTGTGCTGATCTGAAGGAGTGTGGAATTTAAAGGTGCTCATTTCCAGACTGCAGAAATTCAGAAAACATTTTGGAAAAATGTGTGGATTCTACAAGTTATTGCTATGTCATATTTCATGCTTCCATTTTTGATTCACATGGAAATAAATATAAAATGTATTTAAAAGAAAAGTGAAAAGTCTGAAAAAATGATCAAAAATAAATAATGGTAAAATAAATTAATACGAGTATAAACAAACAAACAAATAAACAGATAAAATGATCTATTTATTTATTAAAAAAATTGAAAATAAATTAAATTAAACAAGGTAACAAATAAATCTAGTTTAATTTAATAAACATTTCATTTATTACAGATTTTTATAAATTTGTTTGAACTTTTAATCAAATATTTATTATTTATTTATTATTCTGATGGTTTTAAATGACATATTCAGTACTTTCATTTTGTTTTGGTCTTGTATCAAGCAAGCTGTTTGTCATTGCTATATTGAAGTAGCTTCCTTTTCATGGAATATCTCCGAATTAGCAGTGTTAGTTTAGGCAAATTTATGATCTGCAAGGAAAGATCTAGCATCACGAAAGTCTTTAATTGCCTCCTTTATCTTAATTAACATGCAATTATTTTCACATCAAGGGGGTTCATTTGATTCATTAATAAAGGAAATTTGTAGCAAAACTGTTGAATGTGCTGCATAAGCTATTTGTTAATAATTAACATACATTATCAGAAGATGTATTTGCAGGCAGTGCATTAAAGAATGTAGATCAGAACTATACAATACAGAGCGCCATAACAGAAGATTCACTGTCATTTAAATGTCAAGAGAACCAGCATTGTTGTTATTTTGAATTATTTGTCACTCTAGACTTGTAAAGCACTTCATAAAGCTTGCATTTCTTTTGGGATCCTTTCCAGTCTCGACTTACACAACCTAGCATGCTAACTAACCTTTGTTATTGGGCAACTTCTTATGTTACAGCGGCTATAAACAGTCGTTCCCTCACCAGTCTCTCTTTTTTTTCCTCTCTCTTGAAACCACGAAGTGTGAAATCTCTTCCCTCTGTCCTGAAGACTTTCCCCTGGTGGAAAACTTTTGACTGTTCCAAAGCTCTGACACTGGAGACTCCTTCCATAAATGTTACATAAATATCTCCTTACAGAGAACCTCACCATATCAATGATTAAATCTTTTTATTTACTTAGATTTATTAAATATGGATATGGATTATATGGAGCCTGCGCCATACAAGTCCTTTTATAAGTGGTTACTATAGAAACGATAATGTAGTAGTACGAGCACATTAATATAAACCTGCAGCCAGCACTATTGTCAGGGTTGCCGTTATAGGAAATGAATCAAAGCTTTCCGACCAGTCAGAATTGATTGAAGCCAGTTGATAACTTCAACAAAACAGACTTCATGTGTAAACTATAATGAACTTTTGTGGTTACACAACTGCACTTTTTGACCTTATAGTATACAATTATAGAAGGGAATTATTTATAATCGCACTCTCTGGTGTCACCCAGATGAGGATGGGTTCCCTTCTGAGTCTGGTTCCTCTCAAGGTTTCTTCCTCATGTCATCTCAGGGAGGTTTTTTTCTTGACATCATTGCTTCTGGCTTGCTCAATAGGAATAAACTCATAAATTTAAACTTTATATCCTGAATTTATATATTTCAATAAAGTTGCTTTGTGACAATATCCATTGTCAAAAGTTCTATACAAATAAAATTGAATGGAATTGAATAGAATCAAGAATTCAACAGTTCTGTGGTATAATTTCTAATAAACAATACTGATTTTGTTGGATCCTTGGAACCTTGTGTGGTTTGCATGGCTTTCGCAGTTGTGCTACTGTATTGTAGAATTGATCGCTTCAATATTGCCAATATTTTTGTTATTTGTAACCGTTATTTGTTTGTTGATTGAGGTCAGATCCAGTTCAAAACACGACTGGAATTGAGACAACATCCCTCGGCTCCTGAAAGAAAGATTGTTAGCCCTGAGTCTTAAAAGGAGGATGTTTCTGTCACCGTACCTTTTCCTTTCACTCATATTTTCTCAGCCCTGCAACAAATGGAGCTGGAGAAGATTGATCTTGCTACTTGGTGTCATAGCTATTCTCTGGGGGACCTGCCTTGTCCACATTTATATTTTTTTCACTTTCTGAACAGTGAAGGAGTCTGGAGACTTCAAATCATGACAGGTGAAGCTCCTGCCTGGGAAAGACAACACGAGCAAATTTAAATTTAAGCTTTCCATTTCTTTACAAGTGTATCAAAAGTTTGCTTAGAACATCAATTCATTTTTCTGATCCTGAGACCCCATATGGACCAGATTTTATTATACTGTCTATTTGTGATTATTATTATTATTATTATCTTTACAATCCATTTAGCAATTAAATGCTTCAGCTAAAAATCACAGGCTTCAATAAAAACATGATATCCAATATATAAATACAATACAACACAAGGCAGATTTGGTTTTTTCCAGCATAAAGCAGTGTCTTAAAACAAGCCATAACTCTTGGTCCATAAATGATACTGCACTTTTTTGTCCTAATGTTTCCCAGAAGATAGTAATTGATTTAAAAAACAACAAAAAAAAAAACATCAGAAAACATTTAGACCTTCCATTTCCTGCTAATTTGGGAGCTAACTCACTCATCAGTTATAGCTGCTAACAGGCGCAAGATCATTTTACGAACAATGAAATAGAAAAGCAGTGAATACTTATTTAAAAAAAATATAATGTTCAAAATAAGTTATTTTTTTATAGGTTTCCCTAAACAAAGCGAGATATCTATCTAATGTAAGTGATTTTTTTTTTTCTCTGTTCATATACCTAGATATTTATTTATAATTATGTGTGAAAAGAGCAATCTTTATGGTAGCAATGTCTAATGGGAATGTCTAAGGAAAAGTATTTATCAGTAACACAACAGAATTAATGAAACAACAGAATTGTTGATACTGACGATCGCTGAAAAGATGTTGCTGTGTGACGTCCTTCAAAAATTAGATACAACCTGGAATTTTGGGAGGAAAGGCTTTGCTGTGGCTCTGTGTTCATCTGTACTGCTAATTTACGGTCGAATCTTTGGCTGTACTACTTTCGGTTATGCTGACGTAGGGCATTTCAGAACTGGAGTACGACAGTTCCTGACATCTCTGCTATTACAGCCTTCCCAGGGTGACTTGCAGACTCCTCTGCTAGCTAAAGGTTTACTCGTACGTTTCCGCAGGTTGGACTTCGAGATGGGAATTGCCGATATCGCTATGGGTCTTGGCTTGCATAATTTGCGGATTACTATCACACCATGATAAGCTTTTATCTTCAGACTGAAGATAAAGCTGATAAATTGGGCCAGGGTCGCTCGTCCGTCTCCACTGTCTCAGACATTGCTGCTAAACATTTTGGCGCCCAACATCAAGGTAACTGCTTTATTCTGATTGGCTCTTGACACTGAAATTGATTCGCTTACAGTCTTCTGGGGTTAAATGCAATATTATTATAAATATTTTCAAATTTGAGTTTGAATTTTTGAATTTGAAATAGTTTATTTATTTTTATATAATTTTTAATTCAAGTAAAAGTAAAGATACTCAAAAAAAGTACCATGAACCACATACTCAAATACTGTAACAAGAGTACATGTAGTCTGTTACTTTCCACCCCTGCTGGTGATTTCAAGCTGATGTCTGAGGACCAGTGATGGTAAAAAGAAAGCCTCTGCAGAAGCAAAGCACTTTAGCTGAGTCTTTATAGACGCATTATGCAGCCTGGGCTTTTTATAAGCAATGGTTTATACAGAAAAGACAGTTTAGTTGGTCAGAACATCTCTCTTCCTTCACTACCGGCCAATACATGATGATTTCTGTAACCATTAACGACTAAGCACAGCAACTGAAGCTTCAAATCATGTTTATGCAGGGTTAATGGCTATCGATTATTACATCTCGGGCTATAAATTTAACGTGAGCAAATTGCACTTGTTCACCACTTTGTTATTAAGGCGACTTAATAACAAGCAGCGTTAATGGCCTGATCATGATGGGGTGTGACGGAGTGCAGACTTCCACACTGACCTGAATAACTGAGTGATCGTTATCGCTGGTCTTAGAGGGCGTGGCTTCCATCGTCATAAAGTATTGTGGTTCATTTCAACCCAACGTTGTCCCACTTCAAATAATTACAACAGGATAGAAATTTTATTACTGCCTATTTCACAGTGGCTGCCTCGCTGAAAGATAAATTATGAAGGAATTATTGCTCAGCACAGGCACATTCAGCATCCCAATACACCAGCCAGAACCCCTGTATAAATCAGCGGCTGCTTCATTTACCACTTCGACATCAACTGCTGCTCCGATGGCAATTAAGACGGGTTTACTATCACTTCCTGTGCCCAAAAAAAAAAAAAAAATCACATTTAACCTTTTGCTTGGGTTCAGGTTGCTATGCAGTGCCTTGTAAATCATCTTTAAGTGCTTTGCCTTTGTCTAGTATTGCTAATTTGATTGCTTTTTCATATATCCCAATACAAATAGTGCAGGATTGTTTTCCTGGAGCAGTACGATGAGATTAATCCTGATTGAGCCAAGGTAACACTCCACAGAGCTGAACCTGACTCCATATTACCAGCCTCATTTGTGATGGAAGTGGTTCGTATGTTTGATGACAGAAATCTCTCAGGGTTTTTAGCGAAATCCTTCTTGATCACTACATTTGTGTGTTTGAATATGGTGGATCAGAGTGACAACCTGACGGTATCACTAGCAAAGCTTACAGTAACTCTCATTAATTCCCATCATTTCTCCCTTTTTATGAATCCACACTTCCTCCTGAACATTTATCACCAGAGCACATTTGAAGCCCAGACTCACTGTGTATCTGTGTGCACATATTTGATACATTTTCCCATGACTCTCTCAGTTCATTAACTATTTCCAAATAGCTGAGTCGTATATGCTCAATTGCTGCTAAATCTGCGTCCCTGTGGTGCTGTATGATGCAAATGGGTCCTAAATGACACAGTGAGGTGATATTGCCTCATTTATCTTAGACAGATGGAATTGATGAGTTTAAGATTTATTGCAGTTCTCCAGCGCTCACAATACGCATCATATCATGAGCGCTGTGAAGTGAGTTTATGGATGTGTACGTAACATGTCATAAAATGGAGGAACCAATGTGTATGCAGATCCCACCATCAGGCTTCAAATGGCAGCTGTGGCAGCGCATTGTCACTGGCACTTTGCCAAGTCTGAATGAATGAAGAGCACTTCCACAACAGTTTTATGCAGAAATGTATTTAAATAAGTAACAGTGCTTAACTGTTCTATTAACCGTTATATTAAATCTACTTATTGAAGTTCTTCTCCAGCAGGAGAGTGATCCGGAGAGATTTGAGTTTGACTGGCAGCTAACGCTCGACCTGATCGTCAGCGCGACCCATCAGATGTGGCTCCATCTGGAGTCGGATGAGCCCGTTGACTCCACTGGCCTCAGAATCAATTACAAAGGTTCGTTCTTTTCCTCAGTCTGGCTTTAAAGCACTTCCCATGAAGCATGTTTGGCTCAGACGCCGCTGACTCATTTCTTTCCCTGCTCACTTTTTCTTGGCATCTTGCTGCACAGATTTTCCCAACAGCAACATGCTGCGTTTCGAGTTGCAGTTTGGTTTCGCTCTTTAATAGAAACAACCAGTGGTCCACCAACATCATCTGTGTCCACTGAGTCACCAGTTTCTTATCTATCTATCATTTACTCAAGAGAGAATTCATAATTCCAGGAAGATTTTGGGGGACAGAGGAACAAACCGGTTTTAGTTTTATTATATTCTGTGTGCCTTTTATTAATTCAGTATAATCTCTTACTACTACTACTGATAATAATAATAATAATAAGAAGAAGAAAAGCAAAGAAAGAAAGAAAGAAACAGACTTTTACACATTTGTTGTTAGTAATGTCAGTATATTTAGATGAAGTATTTCCAAAATAAATAAAATAAATGAATGAATAAACAGTCTTATAAACATATTTGAATAAACATATTTGTTTGTTTTTTATTATTATTATTACTATTATTATTATTATTATTATTATTAATGAATAAACAACAAATACACAATATTGCACCCCGAAATGCCAGTCACTTGATTGTTAGGTTGTTTATAGTAATAATAATAATAATAATAATAATAATAATAATAATAATAATAGTTATCTTCATCATCAAGAAAAATAAATAAATAAATAAATCAAATAAATAAATAAATCAAATACTTCACTGGCTTATTTTTAGCTGTGTCAGTATTTTAGGGCATTCTTTTCTATCTATCTATCTATCTATCTATCTATCTATCTATCTATCTATTATTAGTAACACCACCACTAACAAACACAACAAAAACAGTGAATGAATGAATGAATGAATGAACGAATATACTGCACCCAAAAACACTGGTGATTGGCTTACACTGGATATTAGCCAAGTCAGGATTTTTAGTTTGTTCTCACAAATATCAGTTCATTTCAGTGCCAGTTGATTTGTGTCAGGTTAATCTGAGTGGTTACTGTGTTTAATTACGCATCTTTTTGACAGAAAAAAAGTCTAAAGCATCTTTAAAGTCTATTAGGTTATAAAGTCTAATATTAGAAAAATATGTTTCTATTTTTCTTGGGAAGTGTTCAATTACTGATTACTATCACATATGCCATTTATCTGCTGCCATAATCAGCTTAATCATATTTGCATCATTCCAATTATCACGTCCTCAAACATCCAAAGCAAAGACGATGCATACTGCAGCATTGGCATTTATTAGTGAATCGCTCGTAAACCTCAAGACAACTTTCTTTAAGCTCTGGTTCGAGCTTTGGAGTGCTTTAATTAAATATTTCAGGTAAAAAAAATGTCACATTTAAAAATTGAGCCTGAAAATTGTAGCACTTTGAGCGCTTCTGTTCCAATTAGTCATCGTCGAGTAGGTTTGAGAAAAGACGTGTGAATCCTTTGCTCATTAGAAGGTCCAGGTTCTTGGTAAATTGTCAGAATGTTCTAGACTGCGGTTGATGCTGTAGGAATTGGTGAAGAAGAAAAACACTAAACCTCCAAATGGAAACATCCATGAAGGACATGATGATGTTAAGTCTTGCTAATGTAGTTTAAATGTAGTTCTTCTTTGTTAAATAAAAAGACAGTTTTAAAAAAATGTAAATTCCTGTGAAGGAGTTGTTAGAAGGAGTGCATTAATATAACCCTGGGATTTGCTTTGCAGCTGACACTACGCCATAGCCATGCAGTTACAGGAAATTAATCACCATCTTCTGACCAGATACAGGGTTGAGAAATTAACATTGTTGTATAAATTGCTACTTCCATCCATCCATCCCTCTCTCTCTCCCTCTCTCTCTTTCTCTCTGTCTGTCTGTCTCTCTCCCCCCCTCTCTCCATCTCTCTGTCTCTCTCTCTCTCTCTCATACTCCTGCCCCCTCCTCTCTCTCTCCCTATGTTGTCTCTCTGTCTCTCTCTCCCTCTCTCTCTGTCTGTCTGTCTGTCTCTCTCTTCTCTCCCCCCCTCTCTGTCTCTCTCTCTCCATCTCTCTGTCTCTCTCTCTCTCTCTCTTTCACACATCTCCTGCCCCCTCCTCTCTCTCTCCTATGTTGTCTCTCCCTCTCTCTCTCTCTCTCTGTCTGTCTGTCTCTCTCTTCTCTCCCCCGTCTCTCTCTCTCTCCATCTATCTGTCTCTCTCTCTCTCTTTCACACACTCCTGCCCCCTCCTCTCTCTCTCCCTATGTTGTCTCTCCCTCTCTCTCATCCCTATCTCTCTCTTCTCTCTCTCTCTCTCTCTCTCTCTCTCTCTCCCCGTCTCTGTCTCTCTCCTCATGTCCAGCTCCATGTGGTGGTCACTTCACAGCCCCGGTGGGAGTGATCCTCTCTCCAGGGTGGCCTGGTTATTATAAAGACTCTCTGAGCTGTGAGTGGGTGATCGAGGCCGAGCCGGGACACTCCATCAAGCTCAGCTTTGACAGGTGAGTCCACAGAGGACAGGGCGCGTCTCAGAGCGCACTCACACAGCCGTACGTTAGCTAGAAGACTCAGACACTGGCTGTAAATCAGACGCAGGAATAAGAGTAAATTGAAGCCGTATTAAAGCCTGGATCAGTATTTACAGCTCCACATATTGGCTTCAACATCTGAGATGAGACACTTCACATCTCTCTCTCTCTCTCTCTCTCTCTCTCTCTGTCTCTCTCTCTGTCTTTTTGTGAAGATGCTTAAATATAAATGACATGTTCACTATATGGCCAAACGTTTATGGACACATGACCATCACACCCATATGTGGTTTCCTCATTATTTTTTTTTAATAAACCTAATTTCTGTTTATTGCATAATTTCAGTTGTTTATGTATCCACATTTTGCATGTATTACCTCATTTTTTTTATTGTTGCTCCATTGTTTATTTATCCTCATTTATATGTTTATTGCCTCATTGCAGCTGTTTACTTATCCTCATTTTTTTGTTGTTTATTTATCCTCATTTTTTATTGTTTACTTTTCGGCATTTTTTATTTACTTATCCTAATTCTTTTGTGATTTACTCATCCTCGTTTTTGTTGTTTATTTATCCTTGGTTTTGTTTATTGCTCCATTTTTTGTTTACTTATCCCCATTTTTGCTGTTTACTTATGCAAATTTTTTGTTGCTTACTTATTCTTATTTTTGTTTATGATCTTTTTTGTTTATTTATTCTCATTTTTGTTCTTGGTTTCTTCTTATTTTCTTGTTTAATTATCCCTGTTTTGTTGTTTACTTATCCTCATATTTGTTGTTTAATTATTCCTCTTTTGTTGTTTACTTTCCCCATTTTTTTGTTGTTTACTTATCCTAATTGTTTTGTTGTTTACTTATCCTCATTTTTTTGTTTACTTATCCTTGGTTTTGTTTATTGCCTCATTTTTTGTTGTTCACTTATCCCCATTTTTGTTGATTACTTATGCTATTTTTTTGTTGTTTGCTCATCCTTATTTTTCGCTGTTTACTTATTCTTTTTTTTGTTTATGAACCTTTTTGTTGACCTATTCTCATTGTTGTTTATGCCTCATTGCATTTTGTTTATTAATCCTCGTCTTGCACCTTGCTCTGTGGTAGATTTTTAGACTTCCGCCGGTTTGTTTAGAAATTCAGAATACAACGCAGTGTCTCGCTCTGCAGGATTTATTGCCGTTTTGCTTTACCTACAATGTAAATGTGTGCCTGTGTGTGTAGGAGTATTAATCCGTATCCTGTTACGGCTGCTTGGCCTTATTGCATTAGCATTATCATGGCGACCTTTCCTGTGGGGGAAGCTGTGGAAATGTATAAGATTCTTTTCATGAACTATAGCACTGTAGGGACCCATAACATCGAGTCGAGGGACTCATACAAAGCAGCAGTCTGGGCAGGAGAAAGTTTTATGAGACATCTCTTTGACACCAGTGACATTATAATTTTAATATTTCCTGGAAAAACAGATGCAGTTTTAGTCAAAGTACATATTTCTCACACATCATTTCACAGATTCACCTTTTCACATAGACTATATCATTCCAGAACCTGGGGGAGTAGAGATTAAAAAATAGAAAAAATTGTTGTGTTGAGGAATAAATTATAATATTTTTAATTATAATGTATACATCCTCCATAAGAAGCATACTGGATTTAAGTACCATTACTTAAATACTTTGCAGCACTGATCAGCTGATCCTCGGATTGTCTGTGAAGCAATTTACCAGCGCAAAAATCTCAAAAATATGTCAGCTATAAAGAAAAAGATGAAAACTGATCAATAGAGACAAAAGAGCGATGAAGACAATATAAACAATACAGCAGCAAAACAGAACAAACTAGCCATTCTTTTTATAAAGTGCATGGTAGTTTGATGGCTGAAGGAAATGATCCGTATTGACAGATTGCTGCTGTTAGTTATCTCGTTCCACAGGAAAACAAGGACATGGAGTCACTCATGTGAAACAGCATTGTTATAGAGACCACTGGTGCGTGGATTGTTTTTATTTATTTATTTATTTTTTCCCCAGTGCTTGTATTTACTCCCTACTCGGGGCTGAAATTAGTGCAGATACCTGTTTCAACATGAGACAGTTGAAGCCTATTCATGTTTAACGGAGCAATAAACATCTTTATTTCTCACTTGTACAAATAACATGGAAAATATATAGAACATGATTAAAAATAATGGTCAAAGCCATGCCATTAACACAGGAGTATTATGTGGCTGAGAAAAAACCCATTCTGAAAAGTGTGTTATGGTCCAAAGTGCTTGTCTGTGATCACAATCTGTATAAAGCAGATCTGTGAAGGCACTCGACCATTCTCGTAAATCAGTACGAGCCGAGTTTCACGTGTTTATAGTTTTACAACTTGGCTTTCAAGCAGCTGAATGGCCTATCCTGTACCTTACAATGCTAACAGTGCTAATACCAGAGCTTAAAAGCACTAAATCTCATAACAAATCAAAACAGGACAGTGAAGACACTCTTGAATCTTCTCATGAAGCATTATGAGCCCAATTTTGTGTGTTATAAAAAAATGTGTGTTATAACTCAGGGGGTGCCTGGAGGACTAGTGGTTAGGCCTCAGCGCTCTCATCACCGTGCCCCGGGTTCGATCACCAGCCAGGGAACCAACCCCAGCTATTGGGGAGGGTTGCATCAGGAAGGGCATCCAGCATTAAAAACTGTGCCAAATCAAATACGCAGATCGGCGACCCCTAACAGGAAGCAGCTGAAAGAAGAAGAACAGCAACATAGCAGCTGAATGTCTGAGTGCGCTTGAAAGTGAAGACAGTCTTTGCTAATAGTGAATCCAATTAGCATGCTAACTCTAGTTGAACCACTGTAGGTTGTGAGGGCGGAGCTTTGTGTATATGGTTGGGAATGGAAATGCTCAAGGAGTAAAAAAAAAAGATTTCATTAAAATCTTATTCAGCTCCATATACTGTATTTAGCTGTTCGAAACCTAATCTTGACCAGTGCTGACAAATCTTGCCTAATACACCTTGATAAGTTTAATAAGAGTGAAACTATTACAATAAACAAAGCCGTTTTGTATTTTTATTCAGATGATTGACAGCTCTGTATTCATAAGTGAAACTATCCTGGGTGTAGATGATTGGTCTGCTGGAGTCACTTGAATGTTTATTACACTCAAAAGTGATTTAAACTTTATATAATATGTATAAGGAACTACTCTCGTCATTCTTTCAGGGTTCTTCACTTCATCCCTCCAGTAGAACCTTTCCAATTCTATGCAGAACAGTACAACGGAGGGCTTCCTTTCAGAAAAACTTCCAAGTAGAACTCTGTTAAAAAGCTATAATTGATTAAAAAATACTTAGAATTATTAAGTGAATGTTTCTGATATCAGTGAAATCTGATTGGTCAGGTGTTGATTAATTTTCTATAACTGACGCTGGTGCAAGAATGAGTTTATAGCTGCTACAGCATAAGTGATAACAGGAACTAACTTGTTTAGCAGACGTTGCACAACATTAAATGTAGCTATAAATGGATAAAAAGTACGTTATTCATTAATAAAGTAAAAATTTTGATTGTTGCCATTGTTGTTGCTGTGGTAGAAGAGGAATAAAACACTTCAGAACATGCTGTTATTGGAAAATAATCAACTTTGGGGGTGGTAACTTTAACTCCGCTTCATATTGGGCCACATCACACCACCCCGTCGTTGATTAGTTTCCTATAACCGCACACCATGTTGCCTTTTATTCTTTATATATAGCATGTGCATAAACATATAAAAAAGGTAAGCACAAACAAACAAACCAAATAAATTTACATATTTACATTTACATTTACATTTAAGGATGTAAGAATTTGTGGTAAATATGAGAATAAAACAAAAAAACAAACAAACAAACAAAACAAATTTGTCTCACACAGAAGCTACGTGAGTAATAGCTCCCCATTGTGGAGCTATCTTTTTTCTGAACCCTTCTCCCTGTACATTGTTCCATCTCTCTCTCTCTCTCTCTCTCTCTCCCTCTCTCTCACACACACACACACATTTTCCCTCTACCTTTCTCTCTCTTTTGAACCCTGTGTTCAGTCCACAGTGTGTTAATCAATAAATAATCCCTCTTTCTTCTCTCTCTTCTCTTTGACGTTCTCCTGTTATCCAGGTTACCGACTGAGTCACGACAAACTGCTGGTGTGTGTGTGTTTGTGTGTGTGTGTGTGTGTGTGTGTGAGAGAGAGAGAGAGAGAGACAGGACCCTCTGAACCCCCTCCAAACCTGCAATGGTACGTCCCTATTATACCCCCATCACACTACTTAACAGTGGTAATTAAAATGTCACACTCATTTTCTTTCCTTTTTTTGTTTTTAATTTGTTGTTGGATTTTGACCGCTGTGTTTTGCCAAGTGTCCAGTCTCATTTAGGGAAATGTGGGAGTTTAAATGGATTCTGTAAACCCCCTTTCATTTTCCCTGAACATCTGGTTTGCTAACAAACAGTTGACCAACGATTTCACGATTATGACTTTTTTATACACAGCCCATCACGAAGGCCTCGTCTCATTCCAAATGGAAGTGTCTATACAGGCACAAACCCAAAGTGCCTTCTTCCCCTCGTCCCAAATAGGAACGCATCCAACCTTGCAGCACTCGCTTATTCCCGAAGCAGCCTGGTCTGAGATGTCAGGCTTATTCAGTTTTAATGACTTTATGTAATTATGTATGAATAAAAAATCGGCAGTAATATTTTGGAGAGGCTGTAAAAGCACCAGAGGGCAGGACGCTGCTGCTGGATCACTGCATCAAGCATTATCCTGTTGTACTTTTATTGTTATTTGTGGCTTGGTGTGTGTTTATGTGAGTGTATGGTGTGAGGGTGAGATTTGCATATGAATGTGTGTGTGTGTGTGTGTGTGTTTATTCGTGCTTGTGCTATGTGTAATGGTGTTTGTTTAACTCCAGGCCAAGGCATAATACAATATATATTCAAGAAGATATAATTACAAACAAAAGGCCAGTCTCAAATGTTGTCCTGAACCCTGCGGTCTGAATTTTGATGTGTCGTAACCATAACGACAAGTTCAATTTAAATTAATAATGAAGGGCACTTGCAGGTGCAGTCTGTAACATTTCCATGTTTCTACACCTTTAACACGCCTTAAATACAACGTCATTCCCAACGTTGCCCTTCTGTAGATTTCTGTAAAGCTGCTTTGCGATAATATCTACTATGAAAAATGCTATACGAATAAAACTGAATTGAAAAGTTTATTTTGTTTTATCATTTCAAACTTTGGTTTACATTTTACCAGACAAAAAATAGGCTCCGCCCCAGAGTTACTCAGCTCTGCCCCCTTTCCCTTAAAAGGCAACCTACATAATTTCAACAAGGAAAGGAAAGATTGTCAGATATTATCTATCTATCTATCTATCTATCTATCTATCTATCATTTAGTTAGTTAGTTAATCAGTTAGTTAGTTAGTTATCATATCATTTTCATTTCACCTCACAGGCAACAGAGACTGACGCTTAAAGACACATTCAAATACTTGTAAGTGGTTAATTTTTTAATGTTTTATACTGATTAATTTCATAATATATAACATTTCTAACATATAAAGGCTCATCATGGTTTGCTAAGGACAGAGAAATTATATTTTAGCCCCAAAATTAGACCTTTCCACAGTTTATGCATGAAATTGTGACCTGTGAAATTTACTGAATATGACAATTTTTAAGATAACGATTTTTATATGGATTTCAATGAGCGCATTTCTGATCACTTTTTAAGGTCACTTTAATATAAGATAGTGACACAGTAGCTTGTGGTGGAAAAGGCTTTTAAGTAAAGAATAAAAGACAACAGGAAGTGCTGTTATAGAAAAATAATCACTGCCTGGGTGGTGTGATGAAGCGGAGTTACTGTCTACACCCCAGAGTTGATTCTTTTCCTGTAACATCTTGTTCTGAAGTGTTTTATTCCTTTTACACCACAGCAATTTGCAACAGTTATATTTGTTATTTATTAATGAATGATATACATTTCATCCATTTATAGTTACAGTAAAGGTTGTGGAATGTACGCAAAGCAAGTTAGTTCCTGTTCTCGCTTACGTTACAGCAGCTATAAACAGTCGCTCTCTCACCAGCCCCTCTTTCCTCTGTCTCTAGAAGTTAATAAGACAAAAAAAATCACATTATCAAGAAGTGCAAGCTCCTCTGTCCTGAAGATGGCGGTGATGTAAAAGTGCCTGATGACATCATCTTGTCCCCCTGGTTCTCCGAGCTCTATCCAGTAAACTGCACATGGACAGTGGAGGACAAATATAGAAACACACACACACACAGACACACACACACGCCTCATGTTCCTACTCATCCATTAGTTCATTAGGAAATTAATTATCCAAACAACATAATGACTTGATTGAAGTATTTTTAACTTTTATTATGTCTCACTGGACGGGAATAAAATCTGCCTGACGAAAAATCAGGTTCAGGAGGAGAAAAAAGGAAATATTTATATTTTAGTAGAATAATATTAAAGTACTATCAAATTAATGTGACCGTAAAAGCCACATTAGTAACTACTAACATTAGTAGCACTTTTAATACATTTAAAAAGCAGGCCACAGTGTTTTACAATGTGATGTAAAAAAAAAAAGGTAAAAAATATAAAATAAAATATTAATATAATAATTAAATAAATAATAGCAGTGACAGACAACACTATAAAAAAGTACATAATTAAAAAAATTTATAAAAATAAAATAAAGGTACAATAATTATAATAATAAAAAAGTAATGCATCTTTAAAAGTAAGGCAAATAATTAAAGTTAGATAAACATGAAAGTGAAAAAAGTATATTTTAATTTTATATTAATATTATTATATGTAATATTAAAATAAATATATTATTAATCATTTACATATTTATAAATTCAATTCAAATTAAAATATTAAATTCTTTATTCTTAAATACTCATTAATACTCATTATTTTAATTCCGCCTATTACTTGTTTGGTCATAAAATGTGTTACACTGTGCATGCTCTAATGGAGGATAATAAAAAAAAATTAATTAAAATTTTTCAGAGTCAAAGACAATCATACAGTCTTTTAAGGACAAAATCTTCAGACGGACTGACTCCAGCACACACTCCCATGACAATCCACTGCACCAGTGTTTGAATGCAAACGGTCCTCTGACACGGCACACTGATAAAAAAGCAATTAGTTAGCAGCAGCTTGAGCTCGGGCTCGGGTGCGGATCGCGAGCTCGGGACTTATCTGCGACTCCTGCGACCTCCTGGACTGGATTTGAAAGCAAGTCCTCGGGGGAGATTTCAGACTGAGCCGTGTGGTCATGATGATGGCAGGCTCAGTGTGGGATCCCTACTGGATCACTGAAAATAGCTCGGGGTTAAACTTGTGCTGGATCTGTGTTTCAATGGAAGAAAAGAGTCGAGGCTCTTTGTGCGGATAAAAATAGCGGCGAAATTTACTTTTCCAAATCCTCATGTATTTGCACCTTTGGTTAAACATGGTTCGATGATAAAATGACTCAGATCTGAAAAGCAAGCAAATTAAATCATAGCAAATGTGAGCAGAAATCAGTAACACCTGTACGTTAATTAAACATCTATATTAATGAGCAATCATGATACAGATACAGGAAAAATTCATATCTTGCCCTTTTGCTGTTGTTAAATATTGATAGGATCGACAGGATCGGTCACGTCGACACATAATGTCAGAAATTTTCAGCTGGGACAGCTGTGGACGGCCATTTTCATTTTTACAAATAGCAAAGAGCAAATTGATCTTCTGAGCCAGTGTTTGTATTGTCGTGCTAACTCAGCGCTGGAAGTTAGCATGCGGAGCACGTAAGGAGGAGGTAAGGCAGCGCTCGTCAACATGACGATGACACACTATTGGCAAATGTTCGAGCAGTGAGCGCCTAAAAGCTCCTCGGTGATGCCTGAGGGAACTCAACAGGGAGCAGAAAGCAAAGCTGTGGCCTCAGTGCTGAAGCCGTTTCTCCGTCGTGATTTACAGGCATCTAAATGGTGTAAACGGAAGCACATTAGCGCAAATTGATTGTTAGTGCCGTGTCGTGTGTACACTGTGTTTGTCTTGTTTATAGTTACAAGAAAGTGCTGTGAGTGGCTATACTGTGGGCGGGAAATTTTACTTTTGCAACTGTAAATCTTCATGAACTTCTTATTCACAACTTCATACACATTCCATACTAATTCCCTCTTTTGAGTGATTAATGATTTAAAAAAATGTTGCTATTTGACAAATATAAGCTGTTCCATCGATTTGCTTTGATTCGCCTTTCTAGGTGTGGGGCAGCTCTGTAGAGTTATTACTGTACCGAGTGGGCAAAACTGGCAACTGCATCAAGCACTAATAGAGGCCCATTGGGGCAGGAATCATGCTGCTCCATGCTCAGAGGAGGAACAGATTAATGACGTTGGCAGGGTTGCTGTTTTTATGGAAAATTTAAAAATACTCCACAGCCACCAAGCTCTTGTTTTATAGGAAATAATTGAAATCTAAATACATTTCTGCAAACAAAGGCAAAGTGTAAGTGCAGACAGTGTGTCTACAATGTAAGAACCATTTTTTTTTCAAATTGTAAGATATATTGCAAAGATTGCAAGAGGGAAAGGGGGGTTATGGAGTGGATAATGTCTGCACATTATCAGAAATGCGCGTACACCACTGTGACCCATACAAAGGCTGAAACAAAGAACAAAGAATTCACGTTTCTCCATTTTCCAATGCCTGAACATTTTGGGCTAGTTTCAGAGCTTTTGCATTGTTTTTGAGATTTTGCTGAAACCTGCTACATCTAAAACCACTCGAGGTGCTAATCTGTACGCTGGATGACTGTACGTCATGCTGATGACTCCTAACTACTGTTACAGGGTTAGTCTAAAAAAGATAGTAACAAATAGCATAAATCAAGTGTGATAACCTCTCAACTTTATTTTGTTTGAGGTGATGTCATTATTAATGTCGTCTTGCCTTGCCATAATCTATGCTGTCTAAATGCACATCCAGTCCATGCCTGCTTCTGAGCAAGTTGGAGTTTACGGACTTGATGTCTTGGTAACAGTTTTGTCACAATTTACAGACAAATCCAAGATTATCCATTCCAACAAACTCAATAATCCAAAGCATGAAAATTGACCAAATTTAGCCCTTGGGGTACATCTCGGGTTCGGCTCTGAGTGTGTTGATTTGGGATTAATGTGGAATATCCTCATGTCATTACAGCAGCTAAGAGCTACTGGGAGTTCATTATGAGTTGAGCTGAGAACTTGCTGTCAAAATGTCCAGTGCTTCAAAACGCAGCTCATGAGTGATGTAGCATTTTTGAAAAGTCTTTCCTAGGGAATATGTGCTGCTAATGCATCTGTTACCTCTGTCAATCATACCCTGGTTTTTCTCCTGGTGTCACGCTTATTATTATATTAAGCTGACATTTTATCGATCCAGCTGTCTCTCTTGGCCAGCAAAACGCGTCAACATTGCTGCCAAGATGACTTCCTGCAGGTAAGCAAGAAATATTACTGCTGCATTGACTGTATACTAAGCACTTACAGTAGCTTGATTTTTTACGAGTGGGCAATATGATGATAAAATAGCGATATTGTGATAAATTATGTCATATTTCTGAGAACATCGCAGGTAATCGTTAGTACAAATTTTGCTTGGAAGCAGGCGATACGATGTTCAGATTTTTACAATTTTAAAATTGTAAAATGCAAAAACTTTATACGTTTTATTTTTAGAGTAGGAAATTATAAATTTTTTATTCATTTTTATTATAAATTTTTAAAGAAATAATTTAGAATTTAGGATAATTTTTAATTTTTTTAAAACTCCTTTTTTAACGAAACAACAATTTGCCAGCAAACCTATACATCATGATAGGGAATGTCTTCAAGTATTTTTGTCTAGTATTACTATTTTTGTCATATTGCTCACCTCAGAAGGCATTGATTAATTTTCTCTAACAGCAGCTCTGACAGTAATGCAACTACACATCACAGGTATATATTAACCAAAAAGAATAATTAGATCTATTGTTATATCCTTTTAACTTTTTAAATTATACTTATTAACCGAAAAAAGAGTTAATTATAATAAGAGTATCATAACAATGATAACAATCACACAGCAAAGAAGATAATGATGTAGTGGGAGAAGATAAATGTCAGTGTGTAGGACTGATGGTGATAAGATGCTACACATTCTCTCTCTCTCTCTCTCTCTCTCTCTCTCTCTGACTTACACACACACACACACACACACACACACACACACACGCTTCTCTAACCAGCCTCTCACCTCAATTTCATATAATGGAATGTAAAACCTCAGTTCATTTTCAGTTCTTAATTAATTTTTTCATTTCATTATCAGCTTGGACGCTTATTATGACCCTTCTGTCTTGTGCTTTCCTCTCTCTTTGTCTTTTATTCTACACACACACACACACACACACACACACGCCTCATGTTCCTACTCACAGTTGTCGTACTGTCCTACCCTTGTGAGGACCTTCCACTAATAAAGTTTGTTAACTTATTACTGTAACCTCAGTAACTAAGGATATGTTTTGAGTCTTGGCTAAAGACCATCCAAATGTCCCCACAAGGTCAGAAGTGCCAGATATTCCTATCCTTGTGACGATATTTGCATAAAACCATTCTCAAACATTTGCATAAAACCATACTCATACACTCACACATCCATTATCAGGATCATGAGTGTAAATTATGAGCATTGTGATATCTAATTTGCTTTTGTTTATAATTATAGGTTTGATTCCTGGTTCTTGTGTCCCCTATCACTTAACCATCTTTTGTTATACAGCTTGTTTACCAGATCCAAACCCTTTTTAAAAATATCGCTTACATCATGAATTAATTTACAGAGAAGAAAATCAGGATAGTTTTGAATACAAAGTAAGGTATAACATAACATAAGTATAACAGACAGTTTAATCAGCTTGTGAGATTGTGCTTGTTATCTGAAGCAATATACTGGATAATCCAAGCATGTAGCTGCTCGAGGAGGCGAAAAGGAAAATAAGTGCGGCAGAAGATTTGACTGGTTGATTAGAGGAACAAAGCTGCACAGAAAGAAAAAAGTACATGATTAAACACTCTATCACAATCTCCTCCCAAGTTAAGGTGAACATTCAATTAGTTATTAGAAATGCTATAATAGCACAGTGCTGTCGAAATTCTCGAGATGTTGATTCACTTCAGGTTAACATTAAAGCACATATTGTAATACATTATCGTTTCTATAGTAACGATTTACACAGGTGCTCAGATGGCAGATGATCCATGTAATCTAAAACTAATAATAAACAAGCGCTTATGTAACATTTATGGAAGGAGTCTCCAGTGTCAGCGCTTTGTATCAGATAAGTTTTCTGCCATGGGAAATTTCTGGGTCTTCAGAACGCTTTACATTTTCTCTGTAACATGAAAAGATGCATTTCTTTTTGTCTTATTAACTTCAAGAGAGAGATAAAAGAGAGGCTGGTGTTTTAAAATAAAATGTAACTATAAACAGATAAAATATAAGTATAATGTGTTGTTTCTTATTCACTTTAAACAATTGTAATAGTTGACTCCGCTTCATCACAAAAAAAAAAAAATTCTGATTGGTATTTTTGATGTAAATTCCCTTTATCATTGCTTTGCAGTCTTTCTATTCTCTTTTATTCTCTTTTTTTCTCTTTTTTTTTAGATATTTAGCTTTTGTCCTTTATGTAGAGCACAATGGTCAACTATTGTTGTGTTTATTTGTGCTATATAAATAAAATTTGATTTGATCACACTACCCTGTTGTGGAATATTTTTTCTGTAACAGCATGAACTGGACTGTTTTTTTTTCTTTTTTTTTTACCTTGCTTAGTATCAACGTGTACAGTACACAATCATTTGTATGTTTTCTGTGAGTTTATTTAACATTTATGTCAGAGTCAGAGGTAAGGCTATAGCTTTAACTTGGGAAACATTCCTGTTTCTCAGTAACGTGACAAGCTGTGTTTTTTTTTTGTTTTAGTGACTTCAAGAGAGAAGAACAAGAGAGGCCTGAGAGAGAAAAACATTGTCATTTTTATGTTTAGAAGCATTTTTATATTAAAAAAAAAAACTTACATACCACATACATATAAAATGAAATCAATCAATAGTCTATACTATTATTATATTATGTTATCAATGATATCAAAGTTCTCAGAATGTTATCAGAGAATCCATTAGATGCTACAGGTTCACATTTATCACATAAACTCTGAGACCAGTGTGACGTTACGCTATTTCTTGCCTCAAGAAGTGCTCGGAATTTTTGCATTTAGTCCACTGGCAACAGCATTTGCATGATAAGTATTGTGCAGTGAATAGTCTTCAGGTAAAAACAGGCTTTCCTAGCCTTGTCTTGTAGGAGGGTTGCACTATTCTGTCATAATATGTGTCATTGTGGAGGATCATATCAGTGCAATGACCCTCGGGTGAATATAAAGATGTAAATTTCCATATGAAATGGAAATCTCTGTTGAAGCACAGTCATGCGTATTTATGAAATCTGTCACCTTTTGGTGCGTTGGGATGAAACTCAAAGCTGCGGAAAATAGCAACAAATAACTGAAAGACTGTATTAAAAATGTTAATGTTGCAGACAAGGCAAGATACAAAGCGAGGACTAGTTAAGATGATGTCCTTTACATATTGCTCACTCCCTCCTATTCACTGGTCTTCATTATTATTTATAGTGACAGGCTATTTTTGGTTGATATTTTGGTTATTCTATGCTGTTGTTGCCAATTCTTAGGTCATTATCATGGATCTTTTGCTATTATAAAACAGCTAGCAGCTGCAGGTGGATGAGAGCTAAAGCATAGGAGAGCTGAACATGCTTAGAGGAGAGCACTAATTACCCTGTTCTCTTTATGGAAGTTTTTATGTAAATCTGTGTTCGATTAGCATCCCAATGTTCTGACAGTGCGGTGAAATGCGGTCATTCTAATATATTATCGTTTCTATAGTTCATACATCAGCGGATGCTATATATAATGTAAGGCTAATTGTAATCATATTTAAAAATGTGCTGTTATATACAAAAAAAAAAAAAAACATATAATATTTGATATGGTAAAGTTAGAAGACATTTCTTTAACATTTATGGAAGGAGTCTCCAGTGTTAACGCTTTGTAACAGTCAGGAAGTTTTCCGCCACAGAGGAGTTTATGCTTTTTTTGGTCTTTTTTTTTTTGTCTAATTAACTTCAACAGAGAGAAAGAAGCAGCTATAACGTAAGTAATAACACGAACTAACTTGTTTCTTGAACGTTCCACAGTATTAAATGTAGCTATAAATGGCTAAAAAAATAATAACAATTGTAATCGTGAGCAAATTGCTGTAGTATAAGAGGAATAAAACACCTTGGAACATTCTACTGTAGGAAAATAATCAACTTCAGGGTGTTAATAGTAATTCCGCTTCACATCGGGATGCATCTCAATACCCTGTCGTTGATTATTTTCTTAGAAAAATCACACCCCAAGTGTTTTATTCCTTACACAATAAGAGCCATGTCATCTGTAAACTAAACAATTTGCAGTTTTTTTTGCCACTGTCCAGTCAGCTCTTTCTGAAACAGTGACTGCATCCATAAAGCCAAAAAACCCAAAAGCATCGCACCGGCTTTTCACTCTACAGGCGAATAAGCGACAGATTGGCGTGGACATCTGCTGAAAATCTTTTAGTGTGCATTTTTTTTCCATTCAGGTGCATTAGAACCAATTCTGCCCGTTCTATTCATTATGTTCTGGCATCATTCCTTTTCTGGGACATTAACTCCTGATGGGCCTGGTGGAGCTTGTTTCACTCACACCTTTCTTAATGAGTTAATTAGCTATGCTGCTCGCTCGTTAAGCACTGATTAACTCGAAATGGTTTGAATGATATTATTTGTGCTTCTATTTATTATAATTACTTGTGGCTATGGAGATTGAATTTGCTCATAAATTGTAATTATACTAAGTTAGAAATAGTGCTGTGGACATGGAGTTTTTGGAATTAGCTGTGTGGAATTCAGTTTTACACCCAAGCTGAAGTTGAGAAACTTGATTTTGTGATGCAGTGATGTCTAGTGAAGCACTTTAATGGTTTTTACATGAACTGCTTACTACAGGAGCCAATTTTCCCCCCGTAAGGTGTAACGCTTGGTTAAAGACAGGATGCAAGTGTGTAAACTTAACATTAATCTCATTGGGCTGAATCCAAAAATCACAGTCCATAGCTGAGGTCAAAACACAGGCAGACAGGTTTAAACCAGGACAATCCATAATCATACACTGAGAAACAGGAAGCACAAAAATGGAAACTGGGGCAGGATTTGAAAGTCAGCCTGATAAAGTAAGCAAGATTTGCAATTTGGCTTGATAATATAAATCAATATTCACAAAAAAAATAGCATCTAGATCTGACTCTATTTTTCTTTTTTCACAGAACAGTCAATTTCTGATGAATAATATGAATAGTTCCTGCCTTCCCAAATACACTCTGACCAATTGACTCTTAAATATAAAAACGCTCCCCATAGTATTCTTCTTTTCTCTTTGCATTTTATTTCTCTTTTACTTATTAATTTTTTATCTTTTCAATTTTTTTTTCTCCAAAGTATGTATTCCTATTTTGCTGCCAGATTATGTTTAATTTGTCATTGGGCACAAAATATTTTTTTTCCACTTCATGTTTTTGCTTTTTTTTCTCTTCCTTTTTTCCACTTCCATGTTTTTTCTCTCCCTCTCTTAGGAGTGACTTTAATAGTAAAAAAAAATAAAAATAAAAACTTTATATATTGCGAACAAAGTCCTTACTGCTAGCTGAAGAGGAAAAATAGAAGAAGGAAAAAAAAAAGAATTTCCATTTCACATTGTCTTTAAATGGTTGAGGAGAGAAAGGGGACTGTAAAGACATCTGCAGAAACACTGCTGCAAATTTTTGGCTTGGATTATCATCTCATACTGAGGTAGCAAATAAAACGTCAAACCCTCTGTTTTTGTTCCTCTGGCTCAGTGTCGACCGCCTGCAGGGATCTGGGCATCACCATGAATGGCATGTGGAGAGGGAAGAGCAATCAGCATGACCTTTGTGTCTGACCCAGGCCATGAACAGCAGGCCGTGTCCCGAATCACCTGCACTCATGTGGAAAACCGATACCACTGACAGCCCAGCGTTCCCTACCTGCATCGGAGAGCTTTTCAATTTGCAGAACTTCCACCTACAAAAAAAAAACAACTCCTGGGTAAGGTTGGTGGGAATCTCATTTCAAGCACATCACCCCTGTGAGAGTGCAGAGGAACGACATAAACGGCACACAGAAACAAGTTCACTGTTTGAGAGCTTAGAAGAAGACCTATAATAATAAATCTTGTTCAAACAAATATCTGGTCGAGCATAAGGTCAACATTCAGATGTTCAGAAGCTGCTGTTCTGGGGCTTGTGATCGTTGTCCCTTGACAAATGTCACAGGGAAATTGCCGTTCTTCAAGCAGCTGTGGTTTCAAACTCAATTTCGTTCAAAACAAGACTGCTTATATTTGATTCGATTTGATATGTACTGCCTTGCAAGCTGGTAAAAGATGTTAAATGTGTCAAGTTAGGAATAAAGCACTATAACAGACATGTTGTTATAGTAAAATAATCAACAGTGGGGTGGTATCATGAAGAGGCGTTACTGTTGCCACAATGGAGTTTATTATTTTCCAAAAACAGCACATCCTGGAGTGTTTTACTCATAATGAAAGACACATCATAGCTTTTATTTTTTAATTTAAGTTAGTTCCTGTTATCACTTACGTTATAGCAGCTACACAGATTAGTTCCCTCACTGCATAATGAAAGCACAGTTAGCTAGCAAGCTAGCAATTAAAGCATCTATTTGCAGACTTGACTGTTTTTATAGCTCCAGTTGTTTGCACCTGGCTCCTTAAATCAGGTTTACACTGTAATTTTTTTTTTAATCACAAACAAAAATTGCACATTGTAAAACAATTCTTTGCTCGTGAGTTGAGATCAGCGGTCGTATTAGGTATAACGTGACGGTTGATTAAGTGATATTGCAACTAAGGAAATTGTACGCAGAATTTTTTTGATTAAAATGTGTGAATGCTGCTACATACGTCACTCATCTAAAATCCACCAATAGGAGGACTGCGCAGGATGACGCCAAACTCACGGGACAGCTACAAACACGTGTGGCGATGGTGAAGCGTAAAGAAAACACGCTCACTTTCTTTTTGTTTATGCGAGTGTGTTTTCTAAATGATCATGCTGATTGTACACAGAACATAGTAATTTTCTTTCATCACAGGTCTATCGTTAGCCGCTCTTCATCGTATTTAATCTGACATGGAGAACATGTGATCACACAGTCTGTTATAGAATTCGGCCGAGATTTTAGCTGGGAGAGCGTGACAAGCAATAATCTTAAAAAACAGCTGGACCTGCACTGTGTAAAACCAGCTTTATTTGATCGAACATCATCTTTTTTCATAGGTGTTGTTTCTTGGCTGTTTTTGAATTCCTTGGCAAAAGAATTCTTGCTTTTCTGCCGATTGTTGTAAATATGGCTACGAGAAAAAGGTCACGTGACTAAAACAGGTCAATTTGCTAGAATATAATCTGATGATTTTTCCCAGGCTGTTTACATATATACAGTACATATATGATTTTTTTTTTTTAATATAAAATTGTATTTATCTATTTTTGCAGAGAAACCTTGGTTACAAGAGCACGGATGGTCTGAACACCAGTCTGATTGAAATGCAACACTAAACCAGTTACTGGACACATAATGAAACTGACCTATCCATTTCTTCATCCTTTGATTCCCGAGGGATCCAGGGAACTCAATTAGCTAACGACTTTGTACCTGGAAATGTGTTTTCCTCATGTGGTAATTGAGAAGAGACAGATCTTAGCAGGGGAGGAAGTCATTCATTTGAAGTGATGATGAAATGTTTACACGGGCTTACATGAATCCACATTTCTGCATTCCTATCATACTTATAGCATTTTTATAGTGTTTTTTTTTAGCTGCCTTTAAGTAGAATATTGCCATTGCCATACTGAACCAATTTGCCACCCAGGATTTCCACTGATCATTCTGCTGTAGGCTTTTTTTCCCATTAATGCAGTCTTTCCTCTTATAAAGCACTCACAAAGAGCAGCCTCGATGATCCAAAACGATTCTGATGCTCATGGGGTAGTGTCACGATCTGAAGAGGGGTCATTTATCCCCTGAAACGAGAACTTTATTTGATAATGGTCCATTTGAAAAGAGGCTGCTTCTTGCCTTCATTGCTCCTGATATTCTCCAGATATCCTCGTTCATTGACTTTTTAAAAATATTAATGAAGCATGCTGTGTGGAATCCATAATTAGATCTGTGCCTCCTTACCGCAGTCGCTGGGGAGGAGTTCGGCCAACTTTCCCTAGGAGCAGCAGATTTTTAAAATACATCGACTGGGACACCAAATCACTACAGCATCAAAATACACCCTTACAGATGTGTATACACACTCTTCACATGTGACATTTATATGTTGTTTTGTAGTGCATTTTCTTAATGTTTTTAATTTCACATGTTTTTCCCCATAATTCAATTATTTTCACACATGATTTTTTTTCATGATTTGTTTAGTTTCACATGATTCATTCATTTTCACCTGTGATTTTTTACATATGATTTTCACATGATTCATTTATTTTCATTTATTTTTTACAAATTTATTTTATTTTTACATGATTCGTTCATTTTCATGTGATTTTTTTAAACAATTCATTCATTCATAGTTTCAAATGATTCATTTAATTCCAGATGTTTTTACACATGATTCATTTGGACATGTGATTTTTACATGATTCATTTGTGTTCACATATGAATTATTCATTTATTTACATGTAATTCATTCATTTTCCCACCTGATTTTTAAACAGGATTCATTTATTTTCACATGATTCATTTATTTTCACACATGATTTTTATGCATTATTCATAGATTTACATTATTTATTTATTTTCACATGTATTAAACGTGATCCATTTAATTTCACATGTGATTTTAACACGTGATTCATTTATTCTTCCATGATTCATTTATTTTCACGATTCATTCATATGGACATGTGATTTTTACATGATTCATTTGTGTTCACATATGATTTTTATGAATTATTCATTTATTTACATATGATTCATTTATTTTCACACCTGATTTTTAAACAGGATTCATTTATTTTCACATGATTCATTTGTGTTTACATGTTTTTTTTTTTCACATGAAGGACATGTGCTTTTATTTTTCTGCTGTGATTACATGAATAGGGATCTAACTGGGAAACACACTGCTGTTTCCCCAGAGACACAACCTTAGAACCCTAAAGCGATTTAACCTTTTTCTAAGAATGTTGAAAAAAAAAAGGTTCTTTAAGGGTTCTGATAATAAATGGTTCTCTTTAGGTTACAGGTGTTTCCTGTTTCGCTGTAGCAAGGGCCTAAAAATTTTTTAATTCTATGGCTAAACCGTAAATATTGGCACCTCTGTATAATGTAGATAAAATTATTTAGATGTTTTATTCTGATATTTTGTTCATTGCCTTTTAATGTAGCTTTGATTTTTATATAAGTTCAGCATCATTGTACTTTAATAACGGGCCTCACACACAGAGAAGCTCAATCTTAACAGGACATTTTATGTTGGCAATTGATGTCATTCTAAATGTCAGTCTAAATGTCTCTTCAATCACTAATCTGTTGTTACACAGTGATTCAGTGTGATTCATAAAGATATGAGCATTCAGTCCGAATATTCCGGAGATATAAAAGATGTATTGTTGGCTGATTGTGTTAGTGGCATTTTAGCTATTATTTTCGAGCTGTCTGTCTGATATAATCACACTGGTGTGTCTGTAGTTGCAGACAGACAGCTGATATACGGCTGTACACTGTTAACAAGGCCTGCCATAATTCAGTTCCTCTCACAAACAAGTCGAGCTGGACCGTGTGGCCTTGAGTGATTAATGACCACGCTGGCTTTTAGGAACCGTCAGAGAGCGCCGTGTCTCATTTATTTATGCCCTACGTTGCCTTTGTAAAACACAGTTCAAGTGCAAAGTTCCTTCAGATAGCTGTTAAGAAGGTGCAAGTTTATGAGAAATGTAGTGCAGTACATGTGATTTTCATCTTTAATTAAATGTAAAGCGGGTTTGTAGGCTTGTCCCTCTGGATACAAAGTTCTGGATAAGACCAAAAGGTTGCAAGTATTTATATTAGTGGTAGCTCAGTGGTTAAGATGTTGGCCTACTGATTGGAAGGTTATGAGTTCAAACCCCGGCACTGCCAAGCTGCCAGTGTTGGGCTCTTGAGGAAGGCCCTTAACCTTCAACTGCTCAGGTATATAAATGAGAGAAATTTAAGTCGTTCTGCATAAGGGTGTCTGCCAAATTCTGTAAAGGTATTAATATTATTGCTTATATTATATCCCTTATATACCTTGTGAAGCACTTTGAGCTGTATTTTATGTACGAAAGGTGCAATACAGATTATTATTATTATTATTATTATTATTATGATTACTATTATTATTATTGTAACATTCTTTTTTAAATTATTTCACTATATTTCTATTTGACTATACAGCAATTTCCAACATTTATTGTTTGTAAATGTGATGAATTACTTACCTGCACATATTTTTTTATATTTTATTTTTTTGTATTTTTTCTTTTAGCTTGTCCTCACTTGGCTCAATTTTAAATGTTTAACAAATGCACATTTGTTACTGTGCATTTTCCTAACTTTTAGAAAAACTCCTCTTTTAAGCTATTCCTATAGTGTTTTTATTAATTTATACCCAGGTCTTACCCATGCTTTAGTGGATACTGTCATACTCTGGAAATCTGGACACACAAAGTCCTCCATCCAGAAGACTTTCCCATGGTGGAATACGTACTCACTATTACAACGTGCTGACACTGGAGACTCCTTCCACAAATATTAAATAAACATCTCCTTACAGACAACTTCACCATATCGACAGTTATACCTTTTTCTTTCTTAAATAACAACATCTGTTTATTATTAGCTGTAGATTATTGAACGGTGACCATGTGAGTCCGTGTGTATGCTGTTACTATAGAAACAATAACGTAGAAGCTCCTGAGTGGCACAATAGAAAAGCGGTCACATTATCATAGGGAGGTCGTGAGTTCAAATCCCACAGCTATCTGTACCTGGGAGCCAAGGGAGCAAATATTGGCTGTGCTCTCTGGGTGGGAGGGGCTTATGCGCCCCCTGTCAATCACATCAACACTGCGATGATGGGAGTCTGTGAGCTTATGTGTGTGGAAGAGGGCATACAGTGCTTTCCTCTGAGTGTATTAGCAGCAGTTTGAAAAGATGCAGAGGTTGGTTGTACATGCGTTGGAGGAAGCATGTGTTTGCCTTCAGCCTCTCTGGTTAGCAGCAGTAGTGTGACTGGGGAGAGTTAGATCCCAAACTGGAGAGAAAATGAGGGAAAATCCCCTCTCCAAAACAGAAACAATTATGTATTAGTATTGAATTACTGCCAGTTAATGAACAACTTAACCAATGACCATTCAGAACTGAGAATTCAATAGCACTGGGGTGTAAATCATAATATGTATAAGTGCTTGAGTTAAAAGTGCAGAAGATGCTCAAATATTGTTTCTGTGGAGAAGAGACCTCCATCAGTCATATGAGCAGATTGCACAGACTGCAGTGTATTTTCGATTTCACACTCTAAAGAACTCTCATTTACAACCATCAAGTGATACTTGTTTTTTGTGAACGAAGGCAAAACAAAGTTTTAAAACCTCCAAGACATTCAAGTTTCCCCTCAAATTTCCACATTAAAAAAAAGGAGGTGGCCCTTCAAGCATAGTGCATTCATCAGATGAGAAGTTGTGTAGTAAGCTCTCTCATGCTTCTCCTCCCGTGATTTCGGGTGGTCTCACTGCGGCTCGGTGCGATCCTCCCTCGCACAAAAGCTTGTGTTTTCCCAGTGTTTTTAATCAAGTTCAGCTTTCTGACCCTGAAGCAGTACAATGGCTGATATGCATTTATATTGTGAGGTTTGTTCTGGGATTTAAGTGTTACGCAAGTTGCTGTTTTTATGATGTGTTCTTGCTGCAGTTTCAGATGAACAGCTAAGAGCTGGTGGGATTATAACTGAGCTTTTCAAAGAAAAGGCTGATGTTTGTTTGGCTTCTGTGTGTGATTCCTTGAATTAATTTCACTCGGTAAGACACCAGAGTTTCTTTTCTTTGGATAATGACATCATTGAAATGTTTCATTTGAACAGCACATTCAAGTTTATCCAAAGCAGCTTACAATCCATGCAGATTTCTGACAGTCCTAGGATTTGTGTCCTAGGAAGTGTGGAATCTACAGTATACCACCGAGGTTCACTCTGTTCTCTAATGATCACGTTTGGTCTTTAGTCAGGAAGTGGCATCAGAACAGGAAGTCAGGGTCAAAAAACAGGCAGGGAAGGCCATCATAGGACAATCCACGGTCAGAAATTGTCATGAATTGTTGCGATGATCTCCGTGTGCTTTTGTTTGCTTTCCCATGTGAATTTGTTTTGGTTTTGGTACTTTTTCCATCACTGTCATGTCATTGGTCTGTTACCTATTGTGTTCACCTGTTCTGTACTATCCCCTGATTAGTCTGTATATAGTTTGTATACATTTTTATCTTGCATAATATTTATATTTAATTTATTATTATTTTTATTCTTTTGATTGCTCTGTAAAGTGACCTTGGGTCTATGAACAGCACTATATAAATAAATGTATTATTATTATTATTATTATTAGTAGTAGTAGTATTACACGTTCTGCATCCAGCCAATGTTCACCCAAAAGACTGTTTTATTTTTGCTTCCAAAAAACAGTAAACTCATCAAATCATAAATGAGCCTCACTTGCTCAAGCTGTATACAAGCACGCTCATGTAACCCTGGATACCGTTTCCTCCGCACTGCTCTGAAAACCCATCACGCAGTCAGTAGGCAGCTCGTCCCCTGAGTTCAGTATTCTGTGTACTTAATTGCTCATAACCCGAGTGATTTTTGCAGTATTAATTGCTGCAGAAGTGAACGACTGCTTTTAAACCTTTTCCCCACGGTTGAAAAGTCATGTGAAGCTAATTATCTGCAACTTTACATTTTTCAGTTTTTGCATTTTTTTCACGTTAAGCCTCCACATTGCAACCTAAATGAAGGAATATGTTTGGCGCCTACCCACACTGCTTACTACTTTTAGAGATGTCCATAATGCAGAAGGGCATCTGATCTCAGGAGGCTGGTCGATCTTTTCGCCTCTTTTGCGTCAACCTTAAATGCCTGTTTAAAATAATGAACGCCAGCTGCAAAAGGTCATCCTGAAACATCAGTAAAAGAGACACTGAGACAAAAAAGGACTACATTTTGCCTAGATAAGCCCTTCCTGACAAGTGACAAAAACTTATATAACAATTTATAAAGGTTTATTCATTCTAACAGACGTCAGCTGTCAATTTTGATGTAAAGTTGATATAATACCTGAGTCAGGTGACATAGAGGTTTTGTTGTGACACTTTCTGGGACTGACTTGCATTGAAATGTCATAACAACTGACTTTTCTTGTCAAAGCCAAATAATAAGAGGGCCGTGTGATATGAAAATCAAAACTCTTTTTAATTTACGGGTAGAGAAACTATTCATAGCTCTGATATTAGAGTGTCACAACATTGTCATAGGATTTTATAATCTTCTTAATAATACACTCTTAAAAAAAAGAAGAATTGAGAAAAAAGAATTCTTTATTTGAGTGGAAAAGCTTATTAGCTTCCAAAAAAATAAAAAAATAAAAAAATCATGGATCAGCGTATTTAAATTAAGGGTAGAAATTCTAATTAAGTAAAATATGTAGCTTTTACATATTGATATAATGTCTGTGTTACTAAAATAAATTAAGATAATAAATGTACATATTCCTGTTTAATGAGCTTAACATAAACCGGCCATTTACCTATTTACTTTTTGTTGAACTTACATATTTTACTTAAATTCCCTAAATTAAACCCCAGCACTGTTGAGTTCTTGAATCTGATTCAAAAGGTGTTGATTAATTTTATATAACAGGCAGTTTAAATGTTCCACAACCTTAAATGTAACAATAAATGGATAAAAAGTATGACATGTAGTTCTTTAATAAATTAAAAATGGTAATTGCTGCTAAATTGCTAACACTACAGGATGTGCTCTTATAGGAAAATTTTTTATTCCTTATTTGTGTGTTCTGAATCCAAATGTCATTCTGACCAGAACAGAAGATAAAGGTGAAGTGTCCTGAGCAAATAAAAGTGAACTTTCATTTGCTGCCTGTCTTTCTCCTCTCTCTTCCAGGTCTGTCCCCCTCTCTCTCTCTCTCTCTCTCTCTCTCCCTTTCTTTGCCGTCTCCGCTATCAATCCTCTCTTATTCTCCCTTTGTCGCTTTTGATCAGGACTCATTTTTCTTTCTTTCTCAAAATGTCTTTTCTAAAGCTTCTTTTCTGTGTCTGATATATCTGCTGTCTTCAAGCAGAGCTCTGCAGTTTTCTCAAGGACTTTTCTTCTCCAAAACGAATTCTATTAAGCAATGCATGCCAAGTAAACACTATCATCTGAACAGAATAGTGAGGGTAATGGTTGAGCTTTTTTTTTAAACCTTTGAAGTTTAATTACTGGGTTTAGGCATTACCAGAAAAAAAGAAGCTCAGTTCTGGGAGCTGCAAAAGTATTCCCATAGGCTTAAAAAAAAAAAAAAAAAATTACAAGCCTTCATTACCTCTAACATGAATTCTGCAGAACTATATATATGTATCTGCATTTATATATATATATAGAAAAAAAAAAACAGAATTTTGCAACAAACATCCAAGTGTATGTTGGTGGATGAGACTGCTCCATGCAGTAGTAATAGCAACTAGCTGAGTGCACATGCTAACTTTATAAAATTATCCCAATATGGTCAAATTATCCTCGACACATTTATTACTGACATGAAAGAAAATCATTAAACAAATCAATAACTTCAGTGACCAGAAAAGGAACACAAATTAGCTTAATATGTATAAAAAAAAGAAACTTATGAAGTGTACAATACATACTGAGAGCAAGATCTTTTTGAAGACCTGTTTATGGACACAGAAACGGACTATTCTTGCCTTTTTTCTACTGGCTCACAAGATTGAGGTTCTCTAATTTGCAGAGAAAATTTCACATAGATAAAGTTGGTGTCCCATGTCTTTTTCTCCTTCAGTTGGTCAGCTTTTTTCCACTAGGTAAATTTTATGTGGTTTGTCTGAAACAGCAGAAAAGTGTAGTTTTCAGGTGACTCTTATATTGCTGTAGCAAGGACTCAAAAACCGTAAATGCTACAGCTAAACCATAAATGTTAGCATCTCTGCATCTGTCATAAACATGACTATTTGACTCATACAGCACTCATACAGTTTAAATCTCTAGAGAGTCATCATTTAATGCTTTTTTCCAGCTGGTTGTAGATGTTAATTAGAATTAAAGTCAACTGATTCGAGATAAAATCTAACGCAAGTGCTAGGTCCAGAAATGCTAACTATGCTAATTATGCTAATTTTAACTAGCGCTGACACTATTTTAGCTCAGTTACCTCAGTTTGACTACACTTCTCTGCAATAATAAATGTAAAAAATAAAAAAATAATAAAAAAACAAAGTTGAGAAGATAAATATGGATGTTAATACAGATACAGACTCCAGGTTACAGCCCTATGTCAAGTAGTTCATCCTTTTTGTGTGTTTTATGAGCTGTGGTCAGTTGTAACTGTTTCTCCATTAAACAGATTCACTGTACTTTGAGTCTATAAAAAAAAAAAAAACTTTTCAGGTTCTAAAATTGCTCCTTGGAATCTCCTCTAATGCTCCAGGAAGTGAGCAGGAAAATGCAGAGGTGCTGTAGCCTGTGCTGTAGCCTGTGGTGGAGCATTGCCAGAGTGGTGATGTGTGAGAAGGTGCCCGTGGGTTCTTGGCAACCTGGGTGTCAATTTACAGCCTCGTACACGCTTCATTCCGCTCGGCTACACTCTCAGTCCCGTCTCTCAGTCTCTGTCACTCTGTCTGTCTCTTTATCGCTCTCCCTCAGATCAATAGCTAGCTGCTAGCATTGAATGCGCTGAGAAACCCATCAAACTAAATCAGGTCACGGACACACAAATACTCATCCCTATTCACCATCCATGCTTTTATTCTTCTGATGTAATTAACATTAATTTTAGTGACAATCATTCAGAGCTCAATGAAGTGATCAAGTACGCTGGATGCTAAGCTGCTAAAGTTTATGGCCCAACAAGATGGGTTATTTAAATGGGCAAGAGCTCCTATTTTATCTTCAGAATATTACAAAAAATCTGGTAATTTATGGAAAAAGGCTAAAAATAACTAACAATTTTAAATCAGTGTAAAAGAAAGTGTTACAGCTTTAGCTCACTCTCAGACAAGTAATGTTAACAATAAACAAGCTATGCTAACAGCTACTGGGCTAATTAAGCGAGCTGAGGTAATGAATGCTGTTGTACTTAGCCAGCTAAACAATGAACGCTGTGGTACTAAGTGAGACAGCTAGCGAAGGCTGTAGGACTAACTAAACCAGCTAGCAGTTGAAGACTGTAGTAGTGCTAAGTCAGCTAGCTAATGAAGGCTGTGGTACTGAGTTATCTAATCAACTCATATTGAATTTTCATTTTAGATTTTAAGGAATGCTGTTGTACTTATTCAGCTTAATTAATAAAGGTTGTAGTATTAAGCCAGTTAGCAAATGGAGGCTGTATAGCACTAACTAAATAAGCTAACAAATGAAGAATGTAGTTTTAAATAAGCCATCAAATGAAGGCTTTAGTAATAACTAAGCCAGCTAGCTAATTAAGGCTGTAGTATTAAGTCAGTTAGCTAATCAATTCAACTTGAATTTTCATTTTAAATTTTAAGGAATGCTTTTGTACTTAATCAGGTAAATAATGGAGGCTGTAGTATTAAGCCAGTTAGCAAATGAAAGCTAACAAATGAAGAAGACTGTAGTACTAAGCAGATTAGCTAATCAGTTCAAATTGAATTTTCATTTTGAACTTATTGTTGTAAGACTACTGAGAAGAATAAAAAAAGAAACTTGAAAGAGTACTTTTGTACTTAGCCAGCTACATAATGAAGGATGTAGTATTAAGTCAGCTATAAAGGCTATAGCACTAACTAGTTCAGCTAGCTAATAAAGCCAGTGCTGTTAACTGAGCAAGATAAGCTAACAAAAGCTGTAAAATGATTATGGTATATATAATGATTGAAAATGCTTTGAATTTTCCACTTTTCATTGTTTAATTTGAATGAATGACACCTGAATGTGGACGCAAATCCGAGTCCATTTAGCAAACTGATGGAACGTTAGCCTGCTTCCTAACTAAGTATTAGCTACATTACTTTATAACCTTACTTATTCTCTGTCTTGCTTTTGTCTGGATATCTAATGAACAAAACTGGCCCGAAGGTATACCTTCCGGCAACGTGACGTGAGACACATGATAATACATGACAACAAAAGATATTCTCCAGAGACACAAGAAGATCAATTCAAAATTGACATCGGCTGCTAGACTCGCTCTGTTGTCTGTCTTTGCTTTGCAGTGCAATTGTGTACATGTGTGTGCGTTGCCAGGCACATCGTTTTTTGAATTTTAAGTCTTTTCATCCTCTTAAGAGGACAGTTTAATCAGCAAATGAAATTTATTTCATTGCAAAAGTGGGTTCTTGTTCTGCTTTTTTTTTATTTGGGCATGTAATTTTTCACAGGTAAGACTTGCTGCGCTAATTTATTTATAGATCCTGAGGATGTTTTACATGGTGAAGCATGTTTTCTTTCTAGTTCGAAGAAGTTAATCTAAACCAAAAATGCCACAGTAGGGTCTATAATTTGAGCCTATTACCAAGACTCCATGTTTTATTTATTAGAACAAGGTGTTCCTTGAGGAAGGAGTGATTTGCAGTTCCTCTGTAACATAACAAGCTGCATTTTTTGACTTATTTACATTAAAAGAGTGTGTCATTTCAGAGCAGGACTACAATACCCATCAGCCCCTGAACATCACATGACCCCACTGATCTCACACACACCTGTTCCCAGTTGCACCTAATGAGCACTTTTATTTAAGTCCCAGTTTTTGTGTGTTTCTTTGTCTAGTGTTTGTCATGTGATACTTGTTGTCTGAGTGTTGCCTGTGTGTAGCTATAGTTTATGTTTAGGCTCCTAGTTTTTGTATTGTTTATTTATTTATTGATTGATTGATTGATTGATTGTGTTTCACTTATAAATAAATTTTTTGCACTTGCATCCAAATCCCATCCCTGACAAACTGATAACAGGAACTAACTAGTTTCGTGGACGTTCCACAACAGTAAATGCAACTATAAACGAATAAAAAGTATAAAGTGGTGTTCTTATAAATAAAACAATCAAATTGTTGGAATATTGCCATGGTATGAGAGGAATCAAGCACTTTGGGATGTGCTGTTATTGGAAAATAATCCACTTAAGGGTAGGAACTGTAACTCTGTCTCATATCAGGCTGCATCACATCACCCTGTCGTTGATTATTTTTCAATGTTTTTCCCCAAAGATAATATGTAGTTTTAGAGATGTTTCTTGCATAATAATAATAATAGGGGTCTTAGTACAGAACATGTGCTGTGAGTAATCTCCATTCATGCTAACAACCTGGTACGATCTTGCTGTCTAAGATGTGGGCTAATTTCCAGAGCTTTTTGACAGATTTGCATGAACACAACATCATCACTTGATTGTGAAACATAAACAAACAATAACACAAGTAAATACATGCATCTTTCACACCTGGAGTGTAAAAATGCATTGCTTCATTGTTCCCTGTCTAATTTACGCCAGGTTGCCCCACTCCATGTCTAAGCGAACCAGTCCAGCACTGCATTAACTATCGATTCCTCTCTCTTTACGGGTCCTTTCACACTCACAATAAGAATTTATTGGATTTCTTTCCCTCTCCAGGACTCAAATTCCTCGTTACGGTTGTGTGAAGAGCCTGGCTTAGATATAGTCATGCTGATTTGATAAGCTATGATTATCTAGCGGAGTGCCCCAGAAGTGCTGAGATATTGTGTGTGAATTTTAGAAGATGTCCTTATGGTTCTTTATTGCATTTTGGACTCCCTGTTGAGACTTTGAGTCATTTAGATGACTATTATTAAACAAGAACACACTGCTAGGGTCCCTTGAGATCTACAGGGCATGAAATCATGAGCGTCATGCACCAATTTGATGTGGCGGACAATTACAATGGACACTCTGTTAAATGAGATCCCCACTTTCCCTCCCTCCCTCCAAACTACAGCTTGCGCTCAGGTAAAAATACATCCTTTGCCTTGATATCTTCAGGAAAAAAAAGCATGGCTTTGTTCTCCTCAAACTGCTGCTTCAGCGATGCTGTCATTGTGCTTTTCTGGTCTGTCGCATTTGAAACTTTCGTCTCACGATGCCAGAATAATGACTAGCCTCTTTTTTTTCACAGTTTCACGCTCACCCTGTTGATTTGTTAGCATATTAATGTTATTGATTGCTTTAGCTTTATCATTTGCTATTTCTTATCATTCCTGTGTTTCTCCCACACATTTGCTGCTTCTGAATGCTGGCAGTGAAATAATCATAAAGTTCACAGCAGGGAGCCTAAAGACAGCCAAAGGCTTAAATTTTGTCTAATGTAAAACCCTGTACTTTTTTAGCAAAGTGGCTTGCATTAACATATTGCACACCTTGCCCTTTGCTACATTTTGTAATGTTACATTCTGGAACAGAATTTTTTATAACACGAGTCTATAAATATTGTACATATAATACTGAAGTAGTGGAAAAGAAAAAAAATCAGTTCTGGGGCAGCCAGTTGCCAGCAGAAGTCAAATAATTAGTTAAATGGAGTCTACCTGTGTGCAATTTAAGTGTCACAGTGTCTCAATATACCTAAATACACCTGTTCCTGGAGGAACCCAGAGTTTGTCAGAGAACATACCTCAACAAACAGCAACATGATCTATCAGAACCAAGTTCTGGAAAGTATCAGGTTAGGTTATAAAAATGTCCCAAACTTTGAACTTGAACATCTCACAGAGCAACATTAAATTCATAATTTAAACATGGAAAGAATGTGGCACAACCGCGACTCTACCTAGAGGAAGATGTCCACTAAAAGTCATCGACCAGGTAAGGAGTGCTTTGGGTTCAGCTAGCTGATCTGGTGTGAAATGTCTACTTCAGACCTTCGTATGGGGTGAAATAGTGAAATGGTCATGACATACTGTAGGTTTGCCATCATCTCGTGAGATCGTTCTGGAAGCCTAGTTGTTAAATGACATAGCAGTGCTTAGAAAATTTCTTCAATTGTGTTGCTGTCTCACTGGAATGACTACACGAGAGCCTCACAACTTCATAAAGAAAAAGTGTCATAGCCCTGAATGCAAGTAGCCCATTAGTTTGTCTCTGTGGTTGCTGTAGTTTGTCACGAAATCTCATCGAGTATTTGTCCAGATAAGACCAAGACCAAGACATATTTTCGTTGTTGTGATGTCACGCCAGCTGTGCACTTGGATGATAATTCTTCAAATAAGACACGTTCTTGCGTCTTGTCTTCTATCACCCCATGTTGCACATGATCACAAATACAGTAAGTCCTATGTTAGAGTTAGTGAAAATTGTGAAACACTTGTTTGCCATGTTGGCTTGGGTATCCTTTGCTGTGAATCATTCACTTTCAGCATATGTATTCTGTTCTGCATATCAAACTGTCTGTGGTTCTCTGATAGCTGTCAGTTTGTGCATGATCACCCTGAGGCCTGGCGATGCGGTGTAACAGTCCTTGCTTTGGCACAAAGCCCTGGGGCTCCAGTGTACACCATTGATGAAGCTAGTGTTTCGTGGTGGGATCTGCAGGATGGAAATTGTGTGTGTGATGTTTTAGAATTGGCCACTGAATCAAATGGAAGTCAGCTACAACATTTTCTGTGTGCATTTTTTAAAAAAATGATTTTTCATTTTCTTGTGAGAGAAAGTGCTACAGTTAGCTATCAGACTAATCATACTCTTAGCTGTCAGACTGGCTTGCCACTTATAGCTGATAAGTTGAATTTTTCACATAGTACTGTGGTGGCCACATCAACGTGTCAATGTCTTACAACCTGCTGGATTGTTTGGCGCAAAGGTGGTTGCCAGGTTCATGGCACAAAATCTTCTTTCACTTCTTTCATCACTTACCTTACAACAGGTATAAACATTCGTTCCCTCACCAGCCTCTCTCCTCTCTCTCTCTCTCACTTAAAGTAACTAAGATAAAAACCACAGCTTGTCACATGAGGAAATGTACAAAACTGTATTACAAAATTCTAAAATACTAAATTGTATGTTGGAAAACTTAGTTACAGCTTCACCTCTGACTCTTACAAAGTTTACTGACACTGGAGACTCCTTCCATAAATTGTAACATATACCATGTTCACTTGCCAGCATTGACAAGTTAAAGCTGACATTGATGTTTGTAGTGCAAAATTTGACTGAAAGTATAAAAAATTTTCATTAATTATATACTAATATCTGCCCGCTCTAAATCATACACAGAGATAAAGTAATATGATAAGATTACATTTATTTGAATGAATTATAATAAATAGTAATTAGAGAGAGAGAGAGAGAGATTGTGTGTGTGAATTACCTGCGTCTGTGCCGCGTCTCTACTAATAAAGAAGTTGGGAGTTTAACTACTTTATGCAACTGTAACTGTATGTCACTATGGTTACAATTGTTTATAGGCAGCGTATTAATTTAGAATGGTGATTAAACTGACTGGAACTACCTGTGCATTCAACGGTTTGACGCACACCTTCCAGCCAATCAGAATTGAGTATTCAGACAGACCATGGTATAAAGAAAATTGAACAGGACTGTGGTATATAGTAGTATAGTCTACATACCACCATATAGAACAAGCATGCTTTGCTTTTTCCTTGTTTTATGAAGGTCTAGTGCTAACTACTGATGGAATTTCCAGCCCAAACCACTAGCAATTCCAATTTTAAAGAATTTCTTGATTGAGTTAACCATTTTGTCATTTGTTTAACATAAATGAATTAATGTAGTGTGATGCAGTTTCAAATTCCACTTTTCCTATTTCCCTTGAAACCTTTGCTAACAGTTTAGTAGTCTTTTAAAAAAAAAAAAAATCAAAACCATTTCTTTTCACTGAAGCACAAGTTCCTTTGCCTCAATCTCCCTCAAATTCAACACAATGTTACGTCCGTATTGAACCGTGTTTCGGAAAGCAGATCAGAATCAGACGTTAGACCTGACAGTGCTGTTCAAGTGATATGTAAGAAATAGCCAGAGGACGCTTTGCAAAGTTATGAGAATTGATTTTATCCTTTTTTTTTTTTGGGCAAGATTACTTTCCCTCCAGCGATGTCGTCCATTTTAATAGAACTGCTCTTATGCTCTTGACGTCCAACTCTCACTGTCAAAGCAACAAACTTGCTTGTTTCTTGGCCCGTACATTAAGTAAATGTGTGAATGCTTAATTAAAACCTATACCCCCCCCCAAACTGTGCGTGGGCATCGTACTTGTTGTTCATTCCTCTGTTCCTCCATCTGTACTCTTCTGCTGCTCTCTCCAAAGGGCAGGAGCACACTGAATCACCAATCCATCAAGTCCAATGTTTACTTCTTTATAGATTGTGTGTGTGTGTGTGTGTGTGTGTGTGTGTGTTCTTCTCAGTGTGCAGGACATTTTTGTTCTTTCATTCTAAAACGCATCAAGATGTTAGCGTTCTAGCTTTCCTCATGCTCGTACAGGACACGCATTTAGCTGTTATCACATTAAGCAGCACGCTAATGAGACACAATAGCTAATTAGCTGTGCCAGGTTTAATTAATGACAAGAGCAGCTCATAACCTGCAAGCATTAAGCTCGGTTAGATCATTATGTAGCACTACCTATTAGCGAACAGGTGAAGTCGACTTGTTTGGAAGCAGCAGTTTTCGAGCGCGGAGGCTGTGGAAATAAACGATGCCTACACAACACATGAAAGCCGAAGAGAATTTTTATGACTCCTGTACAGGAAGTCTGCCATATTGTGATCCAGAAGGTTTACTGGGTTACTCAATAGCTGTTACATGTCCTGTTAGTCACTCTTGATGTACCTTTTAAGATGTATCTTTAGGTTTCCTCTGGGATGTTGGATCCCACGTGTACTTGGATGATTTTTATTCCATAACAGTGATTATTTTTCCAGTAGCACTAGTGGCTAATAACAAGTTACTAGTTTAGATTGTATCTTACATTGTATTTCATTTAATTAAATTTTACATCCTTTCACTGTCTCCATACAGGTCTTGGTTTTGTTATCGTCACACATTTATATATAAAAAAGACGTAATTGATTAAAAAAAAAAAAAGCCAAACACTTTTTATTCCTTTCTTTTGCTGCAGGTCAAAATGACCAGGACATGATTACTGTAAGGTCGAAACACTGTGTGTGTGTTCCTGCTTGGTGTGGTTCGTTTGAGCTAAAATAAACATAGCTGCTGTGTAATGCGACAAAACAAAATGTGTTGTTTAATAGTAGCTCATGCTGAATTCTCAATTCTGATTGGTCAGAAGGTCAAACTGATCAATTTAAGAACGATCCCTACATCAATGTTTCTGAGTTTTCGGAGAACATTTTTAATATTTAGAAATGTTTCCATGATGTAGCTGCAGTTGTCTTAATGATGTGGAAGCAATCTTCTAAAACCCATGACCACAGTTTTGTTGAATTCTCCATTCTGATTAATCAGAAGGAGTTGATTCATTTCTTTAATAGTGACTATGGCAGGAGTTCTGGCTGCAAGACAAATCACAGGTTTATGTTAACGCGCTCGTTCTAATACGTTGCCGTTTCTATAGTAACAGCTTACACAGGGAGTTGTACAACAGACACACAGATTTAAAAAACGTGTAATTGTTGATATGGTGAAGTTTTCTGTGAGGGGGTGTTTATTAAACACTTATGGAAGGAGTCTCCAGTGTCAGTGCTTAGTAACAGTCAGGAAGTTTTCAGGACAGAGGACTTTGAGGTTTAATGGTCACATGCAAGCTACATAGAGAAAAGAATAGAGGTTGGTGAGGGAATGATTGTTTATAGCTGCGGTAACATATGTGATAACGGGAACTAATTTCTTTCATGGACATTCCACAACATTAAATGTAACTATAAATGGATAAAATGAATGAATGAGTAATTGGCAAATTACTGTGGAATGAAAGAAATAAAACACTTTCGGAAGTGGTGTTTTAAAAAATAAATTAAATAATCAACTTTGGTGAGGTAACAGTAATGTTTCATCTCACCATCCCATAGTTTTTTTAAAAAAATGCATCCTGTTATAGTCCTTACTTAAAAGCTTTACTGTATAATGTATATGCAACAGAGCATTATTATTATTATTATTATTATTATTATTTTCAAATAGTGATTTAAAATGGAGCAGGTTCTGGGGTTGACAGATATAGTTTGGATGTTTACAATGATAATAATAAATTTGGCATTTATGTATTTTTAGCTCATTTATTTTGGCTCATTATGATCCATTTGCAACTCAGTACCTAGCCAAAAATTACTTCTAAATATGACTTCAGTTTATGAGTTTAAAACATGATTGGTAAACTATGTGAAGTCCAGTGAAGATTTTCACCTGTTCTCAGAAAGTTCTTAGCAATTTACTGAATTTATGATAAAGTGCCATAGAAACAGCATCATTACAGCAAGCAGTGCTCAAAGACTGAAGAACCTTTTACTCTATAGCTGTTAGAGTCTCTATTCCCTTTCAGTTCCAACATGATTTGTGATATTTACTAAAACTTTTGTTTCTTCTCACTGCAGTTGCCTAACTGAAATTTATTCCATATCTTCAACTTTGCAGAAAAAATTGCAATGGAATCCACATTTATTGTGTATACTACATTCAGTGTGTATGTGTTTGCTTCTTTCTCTGATGTTTGCCAACCCAAGAGGGGTTGTTCCAACTTGTTCTTAGAGATAAGACTTTTTTTTTTATTCTGTTTTTCCACCACACGTCCTTTGGGTTCTATCAAAAGATTTGTTTTATCGTCCAAAAAACGCATTATTTGAGGCATTGCGGCGCACAATACATCAACAGCTTCATAAGCAGCGGGGGAGAAAATGCGAGCGCTAGGAGAAGATAGGATGCTATAATCCTGATGCCATCTCCTCCACGGCCCGCAGAATTGAAACAGAGGAGACCTCGGAACTGGAAGGCAGATTTTAATTATTTGCCACAGCGACCGCGGGAAGATGTGGCGCTCGGATACAGACACGAAATAAAACCGAATAAATTTTGCGGTGACTTTAGCAGACGGAGCATTAACTATTGTTGACAGGTTGACTTTCAATCTGCTTGGGTAGTGAATGCAAGATTAAAGGGTTGTAGTGTGTGAAGAGAGATGTGACTCATAAACTGAGAAAATGAACTGAGAAATACGATGACTAGCACTTTTTTTTTCGTTCTGATTGAGTAAATTATTACTAAAAATACTAGCCTCATTTATCAAGCTGGACACCAGTAGATTAATGCATAAATCGTTTGTATGAGTGTTTACACATGAAATTTGACATTCATGAAAATCTTGTACATTCTGGAAAAATGTTTGTATCCTACTCGTGCTCCTGAGTGTGTGTAAATTTACACATGAGAAGACTAACTAATGTAAACCTCGACTTGATCAACTTCAAATCATATAATTTGCATGGATTACTGCACTTCTCAAGTGCTGTGGACTCTCTATCAAAAACACATCCTCATGCTTGTTCACAAGGTCTTTTCCATTTCTTTTTAGTCCACTTCACTGATATGGTGAAGTTTTCTATAAGGACATGTTTATTTAGCATTTACAGAAGGAGTCTCCAGTGTCAGTGCTTTGTTTCAGTCAGGAAGTTTTCCACCACAGGAAAGTCTTCAGGACAGAGGAGTTTATTCTTCCAGGTTCTCCATTTGAGAACATTTTGCCAAAACCAGTCGAATTATTTTACTGGCATTAATTAAAGAATATAAAAAATAAAGAAAGCGAACCAACGCAAAACCATAAATTAAGACAAATAAAACTAATCCTTCAATTTTGACAAAAGAAAAGGCTCAAATATAAACGGAGGACGGACAGATCTGTCTGTACAGAGCTGTAAGATTTAGTGCTTGCTTATTATTATTATATATTATTAAATATATTATTTGGCAAAGAAATGAATCAAAATAACTTCCACTACTGTCTTTCAGCCTTGATCTTTCATTTAGTGCTCCCAGCTGTCTGTGCACTTTGCCTTTTATGGAGTTTTGTGGGCGTCATTAATGCAAATGAGCTGTGTTGGGAACATGCTTTGCATTGTAAAGGTGATCCACATATGTGCGCGAGTGCGAAGAAAATCAGCGTCTTCAAAACGTTTTAGTTTGATTTCACTTTCACAAACATTTACACATGACTTTTAATAAAAGATTGTTAAATGGGGCCCATTGTTGTTTACAGCACTGTGGTCATGGTTATTAGAACTTTCTTATAAAACCTTAGAAATCCCAGAACCCCTGAAGCAGGTCTTTTTTTTTTTTTTTTTTTGATTGTTTATTGAATTTTGCATTAAAATACATTGAAAACATTGAAATGGATGAGTGATTTGAATGATGGATTTATTCAAAAGTAACCAGTTTAGCACTGGAGAAGTTTAGAATTCATATTTTTGACACATTTTTGTAGCTACACTATTGTCTGAGCTGTTGTTAGAGAAAATTAATCATAATCTCCTTCTGACCAATCAGAATTCAACTGGTATGAAATGTCAAAATCTCAGTGCAGAAAATTTCAATAAAACAGCAACCAGTAGTCATCGTAATCAGGATTCTTCTATGTGTTCCTGCTCTTTTGTCATTCTAAGCTTATGTTTTGCACGCTCTGCTTCCTCCGAATGCAATCTCTGAGAAAATCGATTTTATTTTCTGCTTTTGCATCTTACAGAGATGTGTGTGTGTATAACCTGCATGTCAGGACCCATCACAAAGTCTGGGTATGTTTCGTTTATATCCAGAGACTTTTCTCTGTTCAATGTCATTACAACAACACCGTTAATTATTTTTTCTGCCTGAGTTCTCAACAATATTTTAATGGAAATATTTCTGTCTTAATTGTTTTCGGTGCAAACATTTGTATTACTAAGATTTCCTCAAATGCTGTGTGTAAAGGATAATATGCAGATTGTGATTTTAATATTTTCTTTTGTGCTGCTTATTTGTTTTCATATTTAATATTGTTACAGATTTACTGTATTTGTCAAGGTTTTACCTCTGTCTCTGCCTCACTTGCGACTGTTCATCGCTGAAAGAATCCAGACAAAATGACACACATTTATACTGCAGCAGAGCAGATACTAAATTATTTGGTTAAGGAAACTTCTGGAATAATTTTTTTTTAGAAAGACATCTGTTTAGATGAAATAATCATTCATGCTTTTGGTTACTAATGTAATGTTTATCAGTATTTTTATTAAAATGACCTGTTTCCACACAAGTCCAAAAACATGTTCTGAGTAAAATAAAAACAACTTTAAGCTAAAATAAACACACGCGCACACACACACACACACACACATATATAATTAAAGTATAAGTATAATTAAAAATACACACACACACACACACACACAAAAAACCTCTCACAAAAAAAGTAAAATAATTACAACACATTATGAGTAAAAAAATATTATGAATACAAAAATAAGTAACATTCTGAACAAGTAAACATTCTTTTTTTTTACATAAAAAATGATCATACTGATTAAAATAAAAAAGCATTCTGAGTAAGAAGAAATGTGTAAAATAATAACAAAACATGCAAGTAAAATAAAAAAAACCCTCTAGACACAATAACAAGAAAAATTCTGAGTAAATAAATCGGAGTAAAAAAAATAACATTCTGGGTAAAATATAAGAATATTCTGAGTAGAATAAAAAACATTTGGTGCAAAATAAATAAAAAACTCTCAGTAAAAATAAAATAAAAATACACATTCTGAGCATAAAGACATTTATGAGAAAAACATATATTAATGTGTGCAAAGAAAAAACAAACAAATAAACAAACAAACAAACAAAAAACCAAAGTCATGCTATTACATGTAGTACCTGGCCTTAAAAAGTAGTCAACCATGTTGCAAAAAATCCTGCAGCATCTTTCACAGCAAAAAATGTAAAAATACCATTATGTCATTATGTAGTAATAGTGTCAATCAGCATCAGTGGTGTAACTACTTTAAAGTTCTTTATCAGGGAATATCGCATTAGAGGTGTACGGTCACACCTGAAGCTGTTATGTGAGATGTTTGCACTTTGCAGAAGTTTATCAAGGTTGTAGTTACAGCCACTAGAGTGAAAAGCAAATTGATCCTCCAGTGTAATTGGACAGTTCAATGTTCTGTATTGACAAATCAATTTAGCTACTCTAAAGCACCACAAATGGACACACCAATAAGCACACACACACATACGGAGAGATACTCGCAACACTGAAGAGCGCTTAGCACAATATATATTGCTGTTTTAGTGTAGTGATTTTATAATAAGCTGTAAGTCAGATAAGTTGCTGCGTTTTCTGTTCGAGAATTCGTTAAGATGCTATTTTTTTCCCCAGACACGTCTCCAAATTAGACACTGAGCACTTTTAAATTGCGTATAATTAGCTGCTTATTTCTATGCCTCTAGCATTGTGATATTAAGAGGCAGCTATAAATGACACACATGATGTTGATCTGATGCTGCTGGCAGTGAGTCTTGGACCTTAACTATTTCTCTGTAAATCTTCTATTTCTTTGTCTTATTTTTATTCATCAACATCTTGCTTTAGGATTGTGGATAAATATTTTTTTTTTACAATAGCCATTCAAAGCCTGAGGAACTTCTAGGAAGGATAAGAGAAGCACAGAAGTACAGATCATTGATTTTAGACCATTTGTGAATGAAGTTTTCAGAAATAGTCACGATTCCTGGATTTACCGTCTGTAGTGAGGTTATTTTCGCTTGTCAAGGATTTACTCTATTTCTGTATCCTGTTTACTTTTAAATGAAATACATGTTCACTTTTTTTCCTGAAGAGAAAATTATGGAGAACATTCAAGTATTAGACTAGTTCTAAGAGTGATAGACTGTAACATTACAAAAACACATGGTAATAAGTAAGATACACACTTGGGGTTATGCTGTTGCAGGAAAATAACCAACCATTATGGTGTGGTATGATACAGCCCTAGCATAAAGTTTAGCATTTTATTTCTTCTTGTACTACAGAAATCTGCCAATGAGTACTATTTTTAATTTATAAATGAGCGACACGTTATGCTTTTATCCATTTACAGTTACATTTAATGTTACCTGTTAGTTCCCGCACCAGCCCCTCTTTTTTCTGATTTTTTTTTTTTTGGATTTAAAGGCAAGTGCTTGTGCTTAAAGGCATGGTATAAATGCTAATGAGAAACCTCATCTCAGACACTTCTACTCAAGAAACCTCTGGAAACCATGGAGGTGTGAACTCCACACAGGTGATTTGCATAATCTGAATGGGAATCCCAGAAAATCACCTTAAGTAACTGCATAACCCGGTTCTGAATACAAGGAATTTTCCCCACATAAATATTGATGTAATGTTTGAATGTACTTTTGAATTTTGATGCATACTTCTGTAGTGTGCTATATTAAAATATGACACATACCATAATTATGCTGTAGTAAAATATAGTGGGATGCTGCTAAACTGAGCTTTGCGTAAATCCACACTTTTATCTCAGGCTGTGTCCCACTGTGATGATTGACAGGCTTCATGACAGACCCACAGCCGATTCCACTACTGCATTGTTGAAAAGAATGAGAAAATGTCTATTCCCCTGAAAGAAGTCCAGACATGCCATTGACGAACTCCTCTGGGTGTGTGATCTGACTTTTCCAGTCCTTTTCCAGTGTGTGCTATTCCCCCTCTAATGCATCAACATTGTGTCCTTGCCAGCTAATAGGAGAGACATGTTATTAAAGCTTATTTCATTAGTTTAAAGATTCACAACATAACGTGGACATCCAATTCACAATTCACGGGTAAACAAACTAATTTGGCATCTCGTGGAATGCATACTTTGCCAAGGGAATTATATTTCACTCTCATTTTCAGCCAAGAAGACTTTCCAGGGACATACCACAATGTCATTTTTTAAAAAAGTACCTTTACGATCAAACAACAAACCAAGATCATTACAAAGTTGAAAAAAGTTGATGCTAGCAAGAAGGGAAATGTTTCATCTACAATATAATGAGGGAATGGCACATATCGACCTTTTCCACTGTTTAAATCGTAAAAACACTCTTTACCCCATATGCCTGTATTATTGTTACAGCCAAAACTCCGCTATAAGTCTGCCCAAGTGTTGTCATTTCTATGAGTTGTTCCTCAAGCAGCCAAAAATGAAAGAAAACAAAAATCCTTGTGCCATTGGTCTAGATGCTATTAAAAAATTATTAATAATTTTAATAATCTGAATGAGCCACTCAAAAAAAATCTATTTAAACATGTGCGTAACCCGACTCTGAATACAAGAAACTTTCCTCTTGTAAATATTGCTTGCAATTTTGATCTGAAGTCACGGATTCTGAATACGGCCTATTGTGTCTGAATCAAGCACACTTTAATAAATAGTATTGTGAGTTCAATATTAATATATTTTGACAAATAAAAATGCAGTTTGTGTGTTGTGGCAAAAAAAAATCAGATTTTTTTTGCACATTCTATGACTTGTATTGTTAAAAACCAAACCAAAACCAAGTGATGGAAATCATTTTCATTGATTTTTGGTTTCATGCTGATTGCAAGATCAGATGGCATGACAATACTATACAGTATCATAAAATGAAGTATAAGTATCATAATACGAAGTGTAAGACAGTGTGTAGAATTAATGTGTTTTTCAAACACAATAATCTTCAAAACCTAATTATACGTCTCATTTCTAAGCTTTAACTAGGAGCTGATTCATGAAACCCAGAAAAATATCTAGAGATTGCAGCCACATACCATCCTAATTTGAATTTCTTGCTCTTCTTTTGACAACTGCAACAGTACAGGAGGCTGTATGGGAATTATCAGAGAACATGATTAATAAATAATTCACCTGTTCTCTTTTTGAGTGGGGTGGTTTCTTTACGTTGCATCACTCCGTTGCTAAGACAAGCTTGAAACACGGCCATGAGGATATTTAGGCCGCAGCTATTTTTTGCCCAGATGATTGCTGGGGAGCTGTGGAGGGCAAAAAGGCGACCAGTGTGCAGCGTTCACTGAGATCATTAGCTAACATGTGAGACTTGGTGTCTTGTGTTTTTCCAACCATGTTGTATTTCTTGATTTTTTTTTGCCTTGCAGGTGGTAGTGGTTGCAGGGAGCTGAGCCAAAGCCAAGCTGATGGAACACATGCTGTGTGTTTCAGCTTTCTGTTGCCATCACACAGCTAATGAGAGGATGTGAACAGACTTCACTTCTCGTTCTTCTTTTTTTTTAAAGGACTAATGTTTCCATCAGAAGTTGTTGAAAAGTCAAACAAAAATACGGTGAATCCTTGATATTTTCATCAACTACTGTTGTGTTAAATATTCTGAATGGAAAAAAAACAAGATGATGTAAAGAGTATAGAGACTGGAATATTCAAGGAATTCTGACCAATCCAAGCCACTCCCAAAGGAACTATGACCAATCCTGTCCACTCCTGAAGTAATTCTAAGTAATCCCACCCAGTCCTGAAGGACTTTGGACCAATCCCACCTGCTCCTGAAAGAATTCAAACCAATCTTGCCTGCTTCTAAATTAATTTTTGGCCAATCCTTCCTGATCCTGTAGGAATCCTCTCTCACTCCCAAAATAATTCTGGCCTATCTTGCCCAGTCCCAAAGGAATCCTGACAGATCACCCCTGCACTTCAAGGAATTCTAACCAATCCCGCCCACTCCTGAAGGAACTCTGACCAATCCCTTTCACTTCTGAAGGAATTCTGACCAATCGTGCCCACTCCAGAAAAAATTCCTGACCAATCTCATCCACTCTTGAAGTGAACTGTTCAATTCCGCCTGCACTTGCAGGAATTTTGTCCAATCCCTCTTGCTCCTGAAGGAATTCTGACCAATACTGCTAACTGCTAATTCCTGCTAACTCCTGAAGGACATCTGACCAACCTTGTCCACTCCTGAAGGAATTCAGGCCAATCCCATCTGCTTCTAAAGGCACTCTGGCCAATCTTGTCCACTGGTGAAGGAAATTGATCAATCCCACCCACTCTTGCAGGAATTCTAGCCCATCCTGCCTGTTCCCATTAGCTGACCAGTTTGACCTGATTGTTAATTTATCATGTTTGAAACAAAAAGGTTTAATGAGCATTGTTTTCTATGCAACTGTATTAGCCCTCCCAGGAAATTTTTGGAATTCCAAGCCCATGGTTCCTTCCAGCAAATTGTAATTGCAACAGCATGACAAAGTTGGATTTATTGCCATCTGTCATTGGTGTGAGCATCCAACCAGATGCTCTACATCTAAATACACATTGAAATGGTGATGAATGCAGGTGCAGAAGCAGTGATGCCTGTGTTCATCAAAACTACGCAGCTGGTACCAGTTCATAGAAGGAAGTACAGTTGCTCAGATTGATGGAACCATCATGCAATATGGAAGATATAGAAAGCTGTACTGCACTGATAGTTGGTTATTTCCTAACTGAGAGCAAACAGAGATTGTTTGTTTTATATGTGCTCTTGACATACTAATAGAACATAACAGATAAGACAGTGTCTCATGGCACCAGTGTGTTTGAAAGTCAATGAGAAAACAGCACAGAAAACCCCAAAAGAGTAAAATGAATTGGCCTGAAATGAACAAACCCTGGCCCTGGCCTAAATAAACCCTAAAAGAGAAAAATTGAAGGACGTCTAATTGGCTTGATCCTTAGCATGAAGAATGGCTCAGATGCAAATGACATGTCATTTCTAATCAACAGGAAATTGGCTTCTTTTTTATTTTCATTTTCTGTTCTTGGTACATTTCCCAAGAGCTGATTGAAGATAATTTGCTTATAGATTGGAAACAGATGCACACTCTGGTCAGACCCTGTGATCTCAGCTTTGGCCTCCATGTCTAAAGCAGTGCACCATCCATTTCATTTAAGGAAGCGTCATAAACAATTTAGCCAACAGAAACTATTTCTTCTTTATTCCCCTCTCACTGACCTTAAAGCCCAATTTCAGCATTGCAGAAAGAAAAGACAGATTTGATCCCAGGGATTGTGCTGTTCTGCTTCTGTTGTGCTCCTGGTATCTTAAAAATACCAGGACATCTGGGGGAAAAGCTGGTCCTAGATTTGTTTAAATAATTGTTCCCGCTGGATATAAGAGCAGTGATGTGGAGATTCTAAAATCTGCCCTGCTTTTTCATCTAATCATTGCTTGGCAGCTAGTGCTACTGTGACCTCTTTCCTGCCAGGAACTCCTGTAAAAACCTCATGAAACCAATTTGAAAAATTGGTAACATTTTACTTAAGGACAGAGTTAATAGAGCTATGTACGTAACACCTACATAACGTGACATTTTAAGACAAATTTTATGACCTAATAAAACATTTTTATATTTTTCATCAACTCATGTTGATCAACTCATGTTGACATAAGGGACAGATTTATGGCTATATTATGTCACTTGCAGTTTGTCTCTTAGTGCATTTTTTGTTCCAATGAGAAACAGTAGTAGCCAAAAAGTATAGCCTATATCCACTGTATGATTTATAGGCAGCACTTTTGTTTAAAAATTGGTCTTTGTTTGATTTACATGTGAGGATCTAAGCTTAGTATCAGCCTTGTTACCAAATTAGCAACGCAAGTTAACAATATTAGCTACATACACTCACCAGGGGCACCAGTGGTGTCTGATGTGTCCTTCCAAGCTTTAATTTTTTCCCATAATGTCTCTGTAGACATTTAATGAAACGTTGTACTGTAATATGACTGAGTAAGATGAAGCCATGGTCATGCGTTTTTCTTCCATTTCTGTCTGTCAAACAGTGAATGGGAATGAATTGCAGGTAGGAACTAAAGTTGAAAAGAAAAAAAAAAGCTGAAAAGGTGTGTGTGTGTGTATACATATATATTTTTTTTTCTGGCTATTAACTTCCTTTAAGTCTTCCTTTAAGCTTTTATAATGATCTGTTTTTTTTTTTAAAAATCTGACACATTGTCTTGACACCATAATGACAGAATTGTATATATTCTTTCTGACCTTAAAGTGTGAATTTGGTTTTAATGCTTGACAACATGTCACTTTGCCACTCTGACAAAGCAGAAATGCACTGAACTATAAGTCAGCTGTAATGCTGTTCTAATCTGGAAAGTGTCATAAAATGTCTGTCAACAAAAAGCTATGTCACTTGACTTGGGTGTTATGTCAACTTGACAAGTGATAAGGGCAGTCTTTATGGTAGCTGATATCAGCCTTTATCAATATTTATGTATGTTTATGTCAGTTTATTGCCATTTTTTAAACTGTTCTCCATATCAAATGACAATGCTTGGTAAAGCTAAAGATAAAGTGATCTGCACCCTTGCTACATTTAGCTATATGTGAAAAGGTCGTAGAAGTTTGAGCAGGAGCCTCGGCAGTAATTTTCTGAGGGCAGCTCCCCCACAGCTAGGATAATAGCACAGTTTGGATGATTACGTTTCCATTAACCTACCGTGTCTCTCTTTGGTGCCTATTATATACAGAAACTATACACACTCTCTTGTTCATTAAATTGCTAATTGTATGATCTCCTGTGACTGCATACCACAGCGATTTACCTAAAGATTACAATTTTAATTTATGAGAAAATGACGTCATAAATTTATCCATTTATAATTACATTTAATGTTGTGGAACATCTGTGAAACCAGTTACTTCCTGTTACAACCAATGTTATAGCGACTATAAAGAGTCATTCTGCCACTAGCCTCTCTTCTTTCCGTCTGTAGGAGTTAATGAGACAAAAATGCAGCTGTTACAGAGAAACCACAAAGTGTAAAGTGTAAAGTCTTCTGTCCTGAAGAGTTTCCAGTGGCAGAAAAAAAAAATAAAAATTCTGACTGTTACAAAGTAAAAACTCCTTCCAAAAATGGTAAATAAACTTCACCATATCAATGATCAGACAATTTCTTTGTAAAATAGCACTTTTTAAAAACCTGTTCATTACTAGGCTTGGATTATGCCATACAAGTACCAATTAATTAGCAGAATTTGCCATTGAAATAACACATTAATATAAAGCTGTGATTTCATTTGCAACTGCACTATATTCGGAATTGCTGTTATAGAAAATTAATGAACACCTTTTGACCAATCAGAATTGAGAATCCCAAAGCGCTGCGGTTTAAATTAATATAATTTAATACATTCTCAAAATCTTTAATTCTCAATATCATACGCCACTATCAGGAGGAGAGCCAGCGCAGTGAGGGATCGGTGGCCAAGTGCTGTCCCTTTTCCCGGCACACAGAGGATGATGCTGACTTTGAAAGTGCTAAGGGTCGAAACTATCTTTGGTCCCATTGCTTCACACTGTCCTCATAACGAAGTCTACATATCAAATCATCCTATTAAATCTTTATTAAATGTCACAGATAATTGCCGGGTTAACCTTTATTTAACCAGGAAAGTCTGAAAGTAGAAAATGAAGAGTAATTTTCATTAGAATAAACACAGTACATCATTATGCCAGGTGCAAACTGGATTAAAATAGCACTGCTCTTCACTTCATTATTGCTGTATTTTTAGCAGCTTCCCCTGCTTAAAGGCCACAGTAACAGGTTTAGCCATAGCACAATGGTTATTAGGATGCACTGATCCCGTTCAGTGGCTGCCATGATTTAGTTCCGACCTTCTGTCAGGTTGGTGCTCGGCGTGCAGAGAGAGGTCAGCTCTCGGAGGGTCGGAAAACAACCTTGTTGATTCAGATTGCTTGTTAAAGCTTGTCTGACTGCACACTGGCTAGATCCGCTAACAAGGAGCAGTCTGGAAGTTGTGGCAAGAACTGAAAGCAAAGCTGGAAATGAGAGACCAGGGACGTATTGTATGTTTACTGAACCATGGCTTTAGTAGGAGACATAGCACTTGTTTGGTTAACATACTGGAGGGGTGCGATAGGGGATATAATTCGCCTGATAAACAGGGAGCAAAATTTGCACCTTGTAGTGTTCAAAAATGTTTATACCACATCACTGTTAAATTCTAGATTCTGGTTGGTCAGAAGGTGTTGATTCATTTTCTGTAACATCAAATCACATGTTTCTATTAATTAATTGTAATATGTTATCATTTCTATAGTAACTTTGGAATAGTAACTTTAAATTTTCCACCACTGGAAATTCTTTTCTTTTTCCAGTTTTGTGGTTTCTCAGTAACATAACAAGTTGTGTGTTTTGTTTGTTTGCTTGTTTTTTGTTTGAGAAAGAAAAATTGAGGCTAGAGAAGGAACGACTGTTTATTGCTGCTATAACATAAGTGATAATAGGAACTTGTCAGAGAGATCAAAAAGAGCTCTAAAAATGACAAACTTCCCCTTTAAAGTTTCCCCATAACATTTGGGCTACTTTAAAAGTTTCAAAAACTTTCTTGGAGAAAAACCCTAGTGTTTGTCCAAGAGCGAGAGAGAAAAAAATGACTATTTCATGTTGTTCTTTGCCTCTGTGGTCCATTTTCACTTCTCAATTAAAGCAACGATTCAGGACTATTTCTGAAGACATAACTTGCATCCTGGAAGGACGCAGTTTGTGCTAGCTGTCTTCAGAGCTCTATCACTCTTAAAATCATTCTCACTGACTGCTTTCTGCTGAGCCAGTCATCTTGCCTCGGCAACAGATCATCACTTCCAGGAAGCTCATACCATCATAATTTAGCTCTCTCTCTCTCTCGCTCTCTTGCTCTCTCTCTTTCTCTTCTCCTCCCTCCCACACCGTTTTCTCCCTCTGAGCATGATGGCAGATGTAAAAGCAGTAAAAGGAATATTTTCTTATTTTCTTACTTTCCTTACTGTTGTTCTCATTCAGCTCAGTATAAGAAAAAAAAAGTCTCCGTGCCTACTTCTGCTGTGGCAGGTTTTCATTCTTTATCATCCATTGACGTTTGTTATTCTCTCCAGTCTCAGAAGGTGACAGTGTTGCACTTCCTGCTTCCACTCAGAGCCCAGGTAGGTAAAACCAGCAAGTGGAGCTGCCACGATGAACAGTACTAGAGCTTGTCCCAGGTGTAGAATCCGTGCCTTGGAGGGGGAATGTGTTAAAACGGGACTTGGCCAACAAGGTTCTGTGACCCTTAACATAAATCAAAATGTGAGTGACCCTCTGAAGCGTAGGTGTATGGGTTATGGGTCAGAAAACATTCATGGATGAGCAGTAAAGACATTCTGGTAAGTGCAGTGATGGCTGGTCATGATGATAAATGGAAGGACCAGGGATGGATTAATAAATCCTGGGGCTCTGAATAGTAGTAGTTTTGGTGAAACCTTAGCCGACTAGCCTCTTTCTTGCTTTTCACCTTGCAAAGTCATCCACCAATCCATGAATGTCCAGCTCTTTAACAAGCTCTGACTCAATGGCCAGCAGTGACAGCATGTCGACTCTTCTTTGGGCCATTTTTGTTCATTTTTAATCCAATGCATAATTCTCTGGCTTCTCTTTCTTTGCAGTTTTTCTTTCTAGGACCTAACTGACCACTCACTGGTTACAAATTCAGACCCACACACCAAACATTTATTTCACAGTATGCAGCTTGACAAATTATTGGCTCATGTTCTATGTATCATGTTGTGTGTGACAGCGTAATGGACTAATTCACTTCAAATCTAAGCCCCCTGAGGTCCCGCTAGTGGCCAGGCCCCATTGATGAGTGCCCAGTCAGTAATCCGTACTACTTCTCAGTGTCATGCTAGCACTTGTAATGGCGCAGATCTATATTATCCATTAGCCACAGCACATCACATGACCTGCTCCCACACTTCGATGTGTTTCCTGTTTGCACCTAATTAGCACCCTTATTTAAGTTCTGTGTTTATCAAGCTTTTTTCACATGTACCTATTGTCGCCTATAGTCTGTATGTTTCTTGCCTTGTGCTCATAGCTCATGTGTATGTTTTTTTTCACCTTGTTTGTTTATCTCTTCTGAAAACTAATAAAGCTGTGCTTGCCATTAACCATCTTTTCTGTTCAAACCAGAACTTTTCAGTGAACGCTGGATAATAGCCAGGTTTCCCTGTCACTTGGAACCTAAGCTGACCTCATCAAGAACGCTCCAAAGGGAAAGTCGGCCATTTTGACTTTCACGTGGTCGCTTTGTGTTAAACGGTGACTTTGTGTTAAAGCTCTCGACATGTGTGCTCATGCAACACAAGAAGGTATCCAGGTGTTGACACACCGCCCCTGGTGGTTAGAAGGGGTGAAACAGAACTTACAGTTTTGTCATCCCTTCATTTAATGTCTTCTTTGATTGAACACTGTTTGCTTAGGCTATTTACTTCTGAAATTTTTGAACAATCAGTGAAAGCAATCCACTTGTTCACATTCATTATACCTGTTGCTGTATTTCATTTCATCACTTCTGATGACGTGTTCTGGATGTGTCACTGAAGCAGGCTTAAAAAATATATCTGCCCCGGTGCACATGAAATCTAAGGGGCGTGTCATGAAGTCTAATCACCTGACTGACAGGTTGTATGAATGAGCTAAAAGAAATCAGCCCCATTCTTTACTTCATGCAATTCTGTGCATTTTTCTTATAACTAATGGTGGAGTTGTGCTTGGTACCTTAAAGAATCTACTTTAAGGTATTTGTTAACAGGAAAAAAGAAAAGCCTTATTTTTTTGCATTTTGCTTCAAAGAGAGCGAGAGAGTGCTTAGCCCTGCTAGACCATTTATATCCGAGTATATGGAACAAGCGCTGAGATGTGTAAGGTATGAGGCATGTATGCTAGTAGTTGAGGTCTTTTAGGTGAGTACAGAATACGAAATGGATGGCACACTGAGACTACACTTGACAGTGTGTCCCCTGAAAAAGCTTCTCTTGCCATCTCTTTCTCCCCTCTCCTGTGAATCCTATTGCATTCTTTCAATTCCAAGCGCTGTTAAGATGCAAGTCAGGAGCGGAAGCATTTCTGCATTTAATTGCCCAGCTTAAATGTGACATTAGAGACAGGCGTGTTGTCGATTTTGCTGTGAAGGTCACAGGGATTTGGAGACACATAATCAACGGCGTATTCTGGCTTAGTTGTGCCTGATGTCTGACCTCTAAACCTCTGCACTCATCATGTACACCTCTGGGGAATGAGATTGGATGAGATTCATGACGTCCCCAAATTGAATGCTGGTGGGAGAATGGATGCTGGCGCAGTGGCCCTGGCTCTAGGCCGCTATTTTACTTAAACGGCTTGGTTTATTAATGGCCGTCAGCGAGTATGTCCTGCACACGGTTTTAGCAGATTGCTTTAACAGTGTCTGGATGTAAATCTCATCTCTTAGACCATCTCGTCTCTGAGGTCCTGTCTGTTATCCAAGTCTAAAAAATGGTATAAAGTGATTCAAAAGAGAAAAAAAAGAAAATAGTAATGTAAGATAGTGGGTGGTGTAATTTATCTGGTGAATTTAGCTAACTAGTTAAGGTTTATATATGTTTCTTAAGTTAGCTAGCTAGCTAAGTTTTATAAATTTGAATGTTAAATTAGGTAGTACTTGTATATGTTTAACTCTAGATATTTTTTGACTGTCACTCAAGTTTTTTTTACTTTAAATTGAGCAAGATTTTTATTTAAAAAAAGTACCTATACTTTCACTTAGGTACAGGTTCTCTGTACTTTTTCTACTCCTGTACAAATGGTGCTTAATGCCTTTTTACTGGCAGTACCACTCCAGATGAGACCTGTGCCATCTCGTCTCTGTGGCACTGCAGATAAGCACCACACCAGAAATAAGCTCCTAGATAAGATCTGCATCCAGACCCTCCTCGATTGCTTCCTACCCTTCTTTGCACTTCTTGCCGTAATTATCCAAGGACCTCTGTATGTCCAGAGACAAAGTCTTTGTCTGCAGAGACAGGTAACTCCCATTTTTAGTATGGGTCAAAAATCCAAGGGCACATGAGGTGTCTTGGGAATCTGAGAGTGAGTTCCATGTGTGGGCCAGAAGTAATTATTACAGGGATCATCAACTGGTAGACTGAGCTCTGGATGCTGATCGAGTAGTATTTCTTCACAAAGAACCAAATACTAAGCCATACTCACTAATGGTTAAACTGTAAAGGTAACTATTGTCGCCATTCAGTTATGCTAGGTTAAGACTTTCAAGGAATGCTATGCTACCAGATCCTAATATACATTAGCTTACATTGAACAGCAGACAAGCGTTCACAAGCTCTAGATAGACTGTTTGCTCTGTGAAAGTCAGTTTCTAACGATCCCTTGAAGTTTTTGAATACTGAGGCAGCTCTTAACAGTGTGGGAAGCTAAATGCCTTTATCAACATATTAGACTGTACGCAATATGGTCTGGCATTAATTAAGTCTTATGATGAGCCCTCTTGGGTATTCTGTAGGACACTAATAATAGTTTCAGTCAAGATGTAAGAGTAAGAGACTGTAGCTTTATCTCACTGATCTACATTTTGTAAATGTCTGGCAAGAGCCTAGACAGTCTGGGAAAATCTACTGGATGTCACTGTGGCTAAATTCTAGAATGTCTTGGGTCTTACAGGCTTTATTTTGAGAAATGTACACTATCAGGCCAAACGTTTGTGGACACAGGTTCTTCCCCAAACTGTTGCCACAAAGGTGGAAGCACACAATTGTGTAGAATGCTTTTGTATGCTGTAGCATTACAATTTCCATTCACTGGAACTAAAAGGCCCAAACTTGTTCCATCATGACAATGCCCTGTGCACAAACTGAGCTCCATGGAGACATGGTGTGTGAAGGTTGGAGTGGAAGAACTCGAGTTTCCTGCACAGAGCCCTGACCTCAACCCCACTGAACACCTTTGGGATGAACTGGAACACCGACTGAACCCCAGACCTCCTCACTCAACATCACTGCCTGACCTCACTAATGCTCTTGTAGCTGAATGAGCAGATACCCAGAGCCACGCTCCAACATCGAGTGGAAAGCTTCCCAGAAGAGTTGAGGTTATAATAACAGCAAAGGGAGACTAAATCTGGAATAGGATGTTCAACAAGCACAGGTGTGATGCTCAGGTGTCCACATGTGTTTAGCCAAATAGAGTATTTCACCAAATTGATGGTGGAAATTATTTTATTTACTTAATTTACTTTAACCACGCACTGACTATCTTCTTGGAAAGATCATGTTGGCCAGTTTAATAAACGCAGTGGTAAAAGCAGTCAGTCTGCCTAAAGATGTCTAAAACTTCACTACCTAAGTGTGAATACCTCATGCAGTGAATGTCAGCCTTTGGTCAGGGTGTTTAGGTGTATAGCTATGTGCCATAGTGAAATGGACATTACTGGACATAAAAATTGTATTTGTAAAAAGTCAAAATTTTCATGTGAAGCCACACAGGCCACCACTACTTCTAAAATCAACTTATTTTAGGCAGATGTAATGCAGTGGGCACTGGAGCATCTGGTGTCTTTTGTGCACTTTTCTGACAACAAACTTCAGGATCGTTGAGATTGAAACACCTGCACATACATGCACTGCTTCCCAGTGGGAAAACAGATTTTGGAACACTGTGACTCACTTCTCAGGGGAAGATATTGCCACCGAATTGAAAAAAAAAAAGGCTCATGAAATCTTGTGTTTCAGAGTTATTCAAGAATTTTTGTGGTGAGTAAATGAGATCATCTCTCATGTTTGCCAGTGGGTTTCAGGAAAACATCCGCAGGTTGTCTGTCATGTCAGTCAAACAGCCACATCGATGGACATACATGTAAAACCTACCAGTCCCTCTCAAGGGAATGCTAGAAGTCTGGCTTTGTGAGACCAAATCCAGATGAATCATTAATTTTTTGGGTGTGTGAGACTTGTATTATAGTAAAAAAACATTTGCTGTCCAGTCAAATCTTTTAAAGAAAGAAAAAAGTGCTCTGATCCAATCTAGAATGCTGTAACTTGGCTTGAAGACATATAGTGAGAAATAAGTTTATGATTAAGTTTTGTATCTTTTTCTATATAACTGAGTCAGATTTTCAGCTGTGCTCTTCAGTGTGAACCTCGGCGTGCATTGGCATTATATTATTTACTCTATCTTTTATTTACACGCACACACTGACAGTAGCAGGGAGCTGAATGCATTAAAGTGGGAGAGTTGAAAGAAAGGGACTTAGGAGCAAGCACAGGACACAAGGTCAAGTGCAAAGGCAGGTTTCTTCTTTCCCCCATTAAAATTTATACACAGGCTAAAGCCAAGCTGCAAATAAACCAAGTAAACAACAAGTAAATGAGACAACTGAGACAAAAAAAGATGACTTTGCACAAAATAAATGCTTGTCCTAGCCTGAAATTACCAGTACAGGCTCTACATTCAGACATAAATACTTTCCATCCAGTTATTTATGTGTCCAACATCTAGCACTGTTATAATCCGGTCCAGGACATGAAAGAAGTAAAAAAAGGTGAAACACAGGCTTTGTTTGCACTCTCTAGCTGTTGTAAAATTTGAGTAGAAGCACAAAAAGTCACGGAATAATGTGACAATCTGAAGTTTATATTGGATTGAATTGAAACAATGAGACACTCCTATGACAGAGACAAAATAAGGACACTTCACACAAACACACATAAATATACAGAAATACAAGACAACATACGGTATTACAGCTAGTGTCATAGCACTGCTAGCTACCTCTACGAGCGATACTGTTGTTGCTTGTGGGTGTGTACAGTCCATCCAGCATTTTTATATGAGAAATTGTACATGCTAGGTTTTGTACTAGCTACATTAGCAGATTAGCAGCGCAAACTAATTACACCAGCTATCTACAGTCACCAGAGGCACCAGTGAGCTCTGCTACTTTCTTCCAAGCTTTTTCTTCATGGTGTCTCTATACACATTTAATGAGAAGTTATCTTATCCTGTCATACAATATATGCGGAAGTTTTTTGGTTTTTTTTGGGACTAATTGCAGGTAGCTGTTGCTGTACCGCACCATTCCCAATTTCCATAGAATTGAGAAATTCTCAACTCACATTCTGCCTGTCAAGCTGTTGCTTTGTCGCTTACCAGTGTCTCTGAAAATCGCGGCTCACGTACAAAGAAAATAGAACGTGCATAGAATGGTCTCCTGTCGCAGAATAAGGCAGAAGGGAGGGGGAGAGAAATATCATAGCAGAATATAACAGAAGAATCCAGAACAAAATTTTATGTAATTATATGTAGTGCCAAAGTTTACACCCCCAATGTTTTTTTTAAATGAAGAAAAGGAAAGTGTAGTTTTATTTTACAAATTATTGAATCACAACTATTAAAAAGTGAAATGTGGGTGTACTCTGCAACAAGACAACAGTCCAAAACAAGGCAAAATGAACTGAAAAACAGTTGGAAAAGAAGCCTTGCTGTGTTAGGACCAGTGCGTCGTCAAACTCCAATCCAAGACATAACAAAGTAAATCAATGGCAAATTTCAATTGCAAAGAAAACACAACAATCATTCTCCCTCCTCAAGCTGACTCCACCCCTTCTGTTGAAATTATGTATGCTTTGTGAGTTGCCCAGAGTTTCTTGGCTTTGTTGCAACTAGGGGTGGAGTTAATTTCTGGGCCAGAAAAAATCCCTGAAAATGTTCCAAATCCAGTGTATGGCATTCTTGCAAATCTTACTGTTTTTCTATGATTAATACATCTTTAGTAATGTGTTTAAAATTTGCAGACTGCCACATTAAATTGCAAGACTCACAAACATGAAAGAGCGAATACAAAATCACTTTTGGGTCTGAGACTGAATCGCCCTCACCTCGTATGCGTATGTGTGTGTGTGCTTGTTATTCTGATGCTGTACCACCTTAAGTCCTATTGAATTTTCTCTCTGCTGCACTCGAAGTCCTACAGGTCATTAGAGATTCACCAGAGGTGCTCTGTACAGATTAAGTGTGAAATATGAAATTGTCCACCATTTGCAGATATGCACCAGGCACTTCCTGGTAGAGTAATCCCCCTCCTCCCTTTGCCAGATGGGAGAAGGACGGAAATTGGGTAAAAGCTAAAGGGCTGGCATTGTAAACTCTCTCTCTCTCGCTCTCTCTCTCTCTCTCTCTCTCTGTCTCTCTGACACACACACACACACACACACTCCTCCTGTTCTCCTTTTGACAGATCTATGTGCAGCTGGAAGCGAACAGCGTATCAAGTGCTCACGTCTCTTCCCGGCATCAGAGGGCAGAGTGAGCTAATTTTTCCCTGCTAGCAGCTGCGTAATGTGATCTGCAGCCTTCCTTGTTCACTGTTCCACCAGCCATCACAGATTAGCTGCAATTAATCTTAGTTAAGAGACGGCGGTCAGTGCTTGACACCCGTCTTTGCTGATGAGGTCGAACGGATGCAGATCCGAATAAATGGCAGCGAATATCAAGTCTAATAGGACAGCGAGTCACAAATACAGCCTTGTGTTTGTCACGGTTGGGGATCAGACGTAGTGATGCAACATGCTTGCTTGTCCCTTGTCCCTAATGGTGTGTCTGTCTTTTTTATTTCTCACACACACATGAAGCCCGGCACTCCCATCACTCATTCTCTCTCCAGTGTCTCTCCTGCTGTCCCTGGGAGACTTCCATGCCTTCTCTCTCTCTCCCTCTCTCTCTCTCTCTCTCTCTCTCTCTCTCTCCCCCACGACACAGTCCTGCTGATGTCTAGACCATGAATTTACAATGAGATTGCATTATGCATTAATCACACTGATGCAATTATCAACACGAATGATAGCTGCCCTTATAGCATGATGATAATTGTCAACTGCTTACCGTGAAGGTCTGTCATACATCGCATCCTTGCAGCTCTGTGGATGCATTAGTGCTAATGGTGGCCTAAACTGTGCTAACGATCAATCGATGAAAAATTGCACAGCCTTAATAGAGAGTTACTGCTAATGATGGTCTATAAGACCAGTAATCAGGTCCTGGATTTCCATTTATGTACACAAACATAGATATGGAACCGGTATAAATGTGCTAGCTGGACCAAGCCTGGTGTGTCAGTTGTCATGATATTATGACGTTCCAGAAAATGTCATGACACAACCAGTAACAAAAAAGTCAACAACAGTCTATGTCACTTGACTCCGGTTATGTCAAATTGACATCAAAATTGACAAATGCCATTCTTGATAGCCAATAACTATTGCTATGTATTTCCTTGGAGGACTAGTGGTCTGGCCTCGGTGCTGTCACCTCCACGGCCCGGTTCGATTCCCTGGGGTTTTCACGACAGTGAAATCCCACTGACGGTCCCAAGCCTCCATAAAATTGGGTAGGGTTGCGTCAGGAAGGGCATCCGGTGTAAAAACTGTGCCATATCAAATATGCGGGCCAGTGATCTGCTATGGCGACCCCGAACAGGAGCAGCCGAAAGATACTATAACTATTAATATGTCTTTAGAAATGTTTATGTAGGTTTTGCAAAGGGCTTACATAGCTGTTATGCAGCTACATAACTTTTTATGTAACTACATAACCTCTGAAATAAAGATACTTTTTTCTTAACAATCTCCCACAAACACTAGTCATTTTATTGAGTTGATTTTATTTATCATCTGTCTCTATAGGCCAGATACACTGCATAGTCTTTAGCTCTATTTTACATTTGTTTGTACATCAAAGAGAAAAATATTGACTGCTTTGTGTACATTTTGCTTTAATATATTCACCATCTGAATGTCTTCTAATTGGGTATGATGGGAAGTGTTGAGCAAACGCGACAAGGAAAATTTTTGATTCAGAATTAATGACCAGTCCCACTATCGCATTAATCGCTATTCTTGTTCAGAAATGGATGTTTTTTCATTTGCTGATGGCTGTTAAGTATACGAAACACAATCTTGCTTCGTAGCTATGGATTTATTGATACATAATGATGCATGATACATTTTCATTTCTTAAATTTCACAATAGCCTTTTGTATATCTCTCTTTCTGGCATTTTATCGCCATGAAAGAGGCTTTCTTTTTTTTTTTTTTTTTTGCTTATGGCAGGAAAAATTTGCCTTGTGGGCAAAACCTGTTGGTCCCAAACAACTTTTTAAGTCAGAGGGATGTGACAGGGTCAGGTAAGGATGATTAAATGCCCTACGGGTTCTTTTTCTTGCTTTGAAAAAAACAAAAAGAAAGAAAGTTTAGAATTTAGCACTTTCCCAGCTTTAGAGCTTGTATTCTCGCTTCGATACAAGCTATGGTTTGTATTTCATGATGTTCTCCAGTCATTTCATCCAGTTTCATTGTGACCAAATTGGTAAACTTGATATACCATTTGAAGTTGCATTTTGGGAGTCCATGCGTAATGCATTAGTCTGTCCATTTTGTGTCTCATCAGCAAGGACTTCATGCTTGATCTGCTAAGATGGAGTTTCTGTGCGAGTTCTCCCCATGTCCATGTGGGTTTCCTTTGGGTTCTCCAAGGTTCCTCCTACCCCTGTGGATTGGCTACTCTGAATTGCCCCTATGATTTGTGAATGTGTGTGCATGCTGCTCTCGATGTACTGTCATTCCCGTTCAGCATTTCTGAGGAAAGGCTCCAGATTCTGACCAGGATAAAGGGGATTACTAAAGACGAATAGATGAATGAATTAGCTGAAGCGATTAACGGCCCCTCAGACTATTCTAGACAAGAACGCAAGAGTTGTCTGAAGTAGGACTATTAGGGGACTATTTCACACTTGAGTTCACATCCAGGATTCTGGGCTTGTACATTGTACATTGAAGAATTCCTTCTGAACAGGGGATCAATTGTACAATTCCAAAGGTCACTTTAATGCATTCAGGTTTGCAAAATGGTAGACACTATGTTCATCCATTTGCTGCTTTTTTCTTCTTTTCCTTTGGTTTTTGTATGCATGGCACAGTGATGTTTGGATGCATGGCATGCCATTGTGCAGGAATACATGCAAACTTTTAGCTATACATGATACATGCGTTTTTCGCGAAGTTCTCAGTGCAATCACTTGCACCACAAAAATGAGCTAATTGCAGTCCTCCAGTCCTAAGAAAGTGAGGTTTTATATATCATTAATGTGTTCCATCTCCTCCGCTGATCATAAAAACCCTTTCTCTGCCATCAAGAAACTTCAAACAGGAAGCAACATGCCATGTTGAATCGACCATGTTATGTTACAAGGTGCATAACCCTGAGAATGGATAGTTTCCACACACAATGGTTGAAGCAGGTGAAGCGAGCTCCAGACCATCATTTTTAAAAGGACCTGGGATCAGTCCTTTCTCTTGACTGCCTCCTGGAAAACAGCTTTCACACTTCGCCAAATGTACCGAGCTCATGAGGCGTACCAAGTCTGGAAAAAAATGACCTTAGTTACAAACTTACATGATGTGTGTCGGGGAATTTAGAAGTTTTGAAGAAGCAGTAAGTAAATAATACAGACTTTGACAGTAGATATATATATATAAAGCAGCAGCGCTACACTAGCATTGTATTCATTTAAAACCACTGTCATTTATATCTGACATTTTGCTTTGTACACTGAGTCACTGCTACTTAATGTGTGACAGTGTAGGAGTGTGTCCATTAGAAATTGCTCGAGCATAGTGCAGGCTCGAGCATGTTTTGGGTTTCCACGGCTATGTGAGTCATCACATGAAACATTTTTGTCAGTGACCTCATGCATCAGCTCGCAATTCCTGGCCATTCCGATGACCATTTCCGTGCTTCATTGCCAAACGGAATAGCACGTGGAATTATTTTCCTGCTTGACACAAGTGCTTATTACCCATGTCACTCTGTGCTGAACATTTTGCACTACCCAAATGGTAAATTTCATCAGGTAAATTATTCTGCAGCACAATCGCTGACAAATCAAATGTCACTGCTCGTCCATGTTTAATGACTTTTTCTGCCTCCCACTCTGCTGTTTTGTACTCAAGGCATAACGATGGAACCAAACGTATCATGAAAAGAATGTTCTTCCCAAGGTAGTATTACACAGTTTAAGTAAATTAGGGCGGGTCAAATTTGACCCTCGACCACTTGTCGCACACAGAAGCAGCTGAATTATAACGCCTCAATGCTCAAAATGCTTTGGTGGTGGCAGAATGCAATAGCGGTGCAATCTCAGCTTTGTGTGGTCCCTCAGTTTAAACGAGACTCCTGCTTTGACTGAAGATCAAGGGAATAAATTACCCTACTGTGGGGAAGAAAGGTTCACAATGTATTTATGCAGTTCTGCCTGACTTGCAAAATAGTTGAGGGGAACTGGATTGTTTCTTTGAACTGCGACTTCAGCAATGGTGTGAAAGTGACACAGGCACAGGCGTGATACAACTCCTATGAGCACAATGGAGAGCTTTGTTTGATATTCCTGATTTTATGAGGATTGATTATTGTATATATGCATTGTATATAGTACATTACAACAAGCCCCGTCCAGACGTATACAGCTACGTATAATATCTACTGACCAGGTTGTGACTTTGTGAGTTGTAATTTCTTATTTGATAAGAATTTTGATAAGTTTTGTGTTTGCAAATTAATTTTGCTTTGTTTGATTTTTACCCCCTTGTGTGGAAGTGCAAGAACCTGGTACAGGCTGTACTGCTCCTGAATTCGTACTATAAAATAAAATAAAATAAGTAAGTAAAATAAGAGTTTGGACAAGACCTGGGCAAACATTTTGCAATAGTTCCACCTCACTGTCATGGACAAGAATTCTTTTTTAAAAACAGAGGGGTAAAATCTTAATTTTAAAAAAATGTGGGTGTGGCCTAAAGACTGCAAGAACCCTGCATGTATTCTTATTATTTTCCATCTCAGTCACATGTAAACAGTCAAGAACACTTAATATCTCAGGGATATTTGAGGCAAAATTTATTCTTTCTTTCTCGAGACACTCTCTGTCATCACTATCAAGCTCTCTGGATGCATAATTCCCTCTGGATCATTGTCAGGTTTTACCTAGACAGGGTACAGTTGTCATCAGCGTATTAAATTGATGTTCACCTTTCTGGGATTGCTTTTTCCCTTCTTCTAAATGCACTTTGCTCTGCTTTCTTTGAATCTGCTTAGACATCCTTCCCCATAGAGTTGTTTGATTTTGAAACATCTGTCACACTACAGTCACGCTCTCGTTCTCTTGTCCTCTCTCATCTCTTGCGGGGGGGGGGGGGGGGGGGGGGGGGGGGGGGGGGTTCTTCTCAAACATCTGGCCATTCTTCTGGACATGTCTCACACTCTTCTACTACTCATCTAGGCTTATCCACTTCAGTGCACTTTGGGAGTGTGATAAATATACCCTCCATCCTACCTGTACTTATTCCTCTTACCTCAGGCTCCATTTCTTTTCTCCTTTTGTTATAGTGGTCCATAAAAAGTGCAGCCAATTAAGCAGCGTGGCTTATAGATGCCTATCTAACAACAAATGGGAAGGCTATTCATTCTCATAGCGCCTCTTCTTCCTACACAGGGTGAGTTCATTTGGTGTTGTTCGAAATGAGAAGATATTCATTTAGAGCTGCTTGTCATTCCTGAGTAAATGCTCATTAAAATCTACAAATATTCCCTTTTCACATTTTTCTTCATCCTGACAATGCTTCATTCTATTGCCTGTGCACTTCCACTAGTAATTATAGTACAACGTCTATGCGTACATATTTTCAGTTTAGGCTTCATCTTATTTTTCACATATAGTGTGTGATGATAATCCGACTTGAGTGGAGTTGCTGCTGAATTTAAAGAGATAAATTTGAGCTAGAAAAAATAAGTGGTCAAAACTTTTCTGAGTTGTGGAGTATGACTACTTCTTTGCTCCTACACACCCACACATCCTCACACACACAGAGCCTTGCACTTTGACTAATGAATGGTGCTGGAGATGTGTAGCTCTGGCGCATTTATTTAAACATTTCTCATCATTATACCTATGCAGGAGTGTACAGGATAAGAAAATGCTTCATTGAACATGTACAGTTACACAACCGGAAGATAAAAATAGTACTAAGTAGAAGATATAGTATATGGAAGAATGGAATACAAATCACATTAAATGCAACAAAAAGTATAAGAAACATGACATTTTGGTATTCGTCGGAATAATGTGTTGGTGCGGCACAGAACACATTGTGAACACGAGTCAGCAACTATTCAGCAGAAAACCGAGGTCGATATTATGAAGTGCTTGGTGTTATATATGGCAGTCAAGTGTGGGTATTTTTGTGTTGACAGAGATATGAGGTTAGTGATTACCTCCCAATGGGAATGTGTGGGTGTGAGAAGCTTTATGGCTCAGAGAATCCATTCTTTAGTCATGAAGGCTAGAAATGGATGCTCTGGGATTGCTTACCAGGCACCAGGGGTTCAAACAGCCCCTGATTTCAGGCTTTCTTTACAAATTTCCCTCTATAGATTGGTAGGAAGGCATCCTTTGTGATGAAACACTCTGTTTTGCAAAGTTACCGTACCAGACGGTGCTCCAGTTGGCTAGTAAGCTCTCAACTGTGCACCTGTAGAAGCTGGAAAGGAGCCAAGGATACAGACTGATTTTCCATTGCCTTCTTTTAAAGTGGAATCTTTTGAATATTTTGGACAAGGGAGAGAGTACCCGTTCCATGTGGGGCCAAACTTGTGCAGTCCTTCCATAGCACAGGGGAGCATGATTTCTTTGAAGTCAACGATCATCTCTGTAGTTTTGTTGACACTGAGGGAGGGATTGTTGTCTGTGTACCGTGCTGCAAGGAGGTTCACAGCAGGGTGGAGGTTTCATCATCAACACTGGTAACGAGCCCCATGACTGTCGTCGTCGCCTGCGAACTTGATGGAGTCTGAGTCATGCTTATGAGCACAGTTGTGGGTGTACTGCGTGTAGAGCAGTGACTAGAAGATGAATTCCTGTTGAGTATGTTTAGTGTGTGTGGAGGATGTGTATTCTCCTAGTCTGGCATCATTTCTAGATCTTTTGACAAAATAGTCATTCAAACAAGTGGATTACTCAGGCATTGGAGTGGTAGCTATAGTCTTTAGGCAGGTGGAAATTGTACCCAGGGTTAGTGATATTTCAGTGAAGGTGGCAGTTGACTGGCACAAGGATCTGGACCAGTGCTTCATTTGTAAAACATGAGGGACAAGAACACCAGGGGAAAGTTGACACGGCATGTGGACAGGGAGAAAAAAGGTCCAAGTCCATATATACACTCAACCTCAAAACAACCATTTTTGCTCAGGACTCTTATAAAAATGAATATAAACATGAATAAAACAGCACACATACTGTCTATGGCAGTTTGTTTTTCTTTAGAAATCCAAAAATGCACATGTGGAACACACAAGGTTGAATTTTGTGAGTGAATTTAATTTTTATTAAAGGGTGTTATTAAATGCTGAAAAAGTCGCCTGATCCACTAAAGTAAGCTCCTGAATGCAGGCACTTCAAATCTGAGAGGTGCTGGATCCTGCACAAATTAAGTACTGAATTCAACACTACTGGTCGCAAATGTTCTTGTGTCAAGATTTGACAACTATGGTAGTCGAGCTGTCACTTCCTAGCTTCACGTTCCAGAATTCAATGTGGGTATAAAGAGTTTTGAGGTCCTCCTGCTGAGAGATAATAACAGCTGTTGCACTACTGACTTTTCGCTTGTAGTCAGTAATTGGCTTTATTCTCTGCCACATGCGCTGTGGATCCGAATGGTTGAAAAATGGTTTTGCAGTTTGTAGTTGTTTTTAACAGCTTGATGCCCACCTTCAGCCTGTGCCTGGTTGCCCTTAGAGCTTCCCTTTCACCAGACCTGAAAGCTGCCTCATGGCCTCTCAGCTGCCAGTGGAATACTCTGTTTAACCACGGTTTTTGTTTAGGATGATTCAGGATTTTGTTTAGGATGTAGTCAGCTACTGATGCTTTAAATTCCATTCACGTTTACCTGTGATCTTGTGTTGCTGATGTTTCGAACATTTCCAAGTCTATACAGCCACAACAGTAGCAGTTTTGACTCGCTTCCCTCTGGCCACTTGCCTCACTGTTGATCTGACACATTTCAGGAGAGGTTGGTATGTGGGAAGCATGAACAAAGAACAAAGAAAAAACATCTAACTGAGGTTTAGACAAAGACCCAATAGGACATAAATATTTGTCGAAACTTGATCCAAAGTGATTTCCCCTCTTGAGAAACTGTACACATGTTGGAGAATACTGGAAATAACTATATTAAGATTATGAAGTCACAAAAAGCAGAGATCACATGTTGCTGATTACAGTGCATAGCATGTTTGGAGCTAGGTTAACATTTCTTTAATATAGGATCTACAAAGCCACAGCAGTGATATTAGTGAATTCTCATAGGCACTGTCACAAATTCCCCTCATTGGTCTCTTACCTAAAATTTGCACCTGCTCTGATTTCAGCCCTTGATTATTTGTCTATGTATACCCTTCTATTCTTTTGTTTCTTTGCAGTCATATCATGCATTTGTACTGATTAAGTTCCATGCAGTGTTTTTCTGTTTCCTGTTTGTTCTGGTTTTTGACTCTGGCTCATGTTTTTGTTTAATCATGGATTATCCCTGGTTGATGTTGCCTGCCTGTTCGGTGACCTATGCTACAGACATTGACAATGATTCTTGGATTTCTTGAAGTATGCACACTTGCGTCCTGCCTCTCACAACTGCAGGGTGCCAGCACTTTGCTATGATAGATATCATCAATAGTAGCTCAGAATAATGACTGAGCTGGTACGCTGTGCATTATTAACACATGCCAGTCTTTCTAACTGAATGGCAAAGACAAAAAAAGTTATTGAGAAGCCAGGTTTCCCTAAATAAGAAAAAGCAACAGTGTCTAAATTCTCTTCACATTGCCCCTTCAAGTCTGAATCTAAATCCTTGCCATCTTGTATTCTAGGTAAATCATAAATTTGATAGTAAACTTAATTTGAGACTAGGTCATGTTAGCTGCCTTAGCTTAGCTTTTAAGTAGGCTTAACTTACTTTTGCTGTTGTCTCTTTCTTGGCTTGGTTTGCATAATTACTACCCTTTCTGGGCCTTGGTGAGAACAATAGACATTGAAGTCCATATGGAAGGCTGAATAATACATTTCTGCACCTGTTCATATATTTAGTAGGGTCAGGTATCCTGCGTTAGTATATTACATACTATGAGAAGAGAAAAGAAAAAAAATATATAACACAACACAAACAAAAAGCAGCCTTTAGAGAAAGTTCATTCAGCTGCTGCTGTCATTGGAAGGATATTTGTTGCCCTTTTACTTGCAACTGCAATTAGTCAAGAATTATAATCACGCTTCCTTTCCATGAATTATTCTATTTCACATTCTTTCTCTTAACCTTGATTTGATCTCTCACTCTTACTAACCCCCATGTTACTCTCACTTGCTGTCTTTTTCTCACTCTCTCTGCCTTTAAGCTAAACACCAGTAATAGCATTATTATTTCTGAGAACAGTAGTTCATGCCAGGTCATCATTTTTGTCTCAGCACATTTCGGCATTGTTGTGAACTGATAGCTGTTTTACTGCTGTTTTGGATAATCTGTTAGCTCTGCAAAGTGAGAAAATATCCAATAGTTCTATGGTTTATGTAATTTTTTCACACTGGGGGTTGCATAGACTAGCCAGTGAGCATATGCTGTAGAAAACAGAAAGGCAGATGGTAAAGAAAGCAGGCTAAATACACTTTGTTAGTCTGGAAATTGTCAATGCCAGAGGAAGCCAATTCTATAGTCAACTGCACATTGTGTAATATGTTGAGAATTCTTTTTAATGGAACATTTTCACTTTTATTGTCTTTTACAGCTAAATAAAATGTAAATATAATCCTTGGACTGTGGTGTAGTGAACTCTGCCATGACCAATGCTGTGTGAAGGAGAGCTTTCAGAGCCACGGGTTGCACATCACTCTTAAATCCACACAGTTAGTTTAGAGCAGGGCATTCCAGCTTACAGGCTGATCCGGACTTCTTTTCCAGATCCTACTGAGGCCAAAGTTGAACTCCCAGCACAACTGTAGACATCACATCCTCCTTCCAAGGAAGGCTGATCACTGAGCTATAACAACGGCTCTGATGATGGACATGTGCTTCCATGCTGTTTACTCTCAGTTCCAGAATCAACTCTTTCAGTTGAACTTTTGTTATTAACAGTGTAGCCTTAAAGAAGCTACAAATGTAGTTTGTAGCCATGTATGGTGGTTAATTGAAGTGCATTTTTCTTTTATTTTTTACACTTTATGTTTACCAGCATTGAACTGCACTAATAAAATAGCCTAACAATAGTGATGTCCAAATCAGTTTTTAACAGCTTTAACTATGGAGGAGTTGATTAACCCACTACGTTTTTATTGTTTAGTTGTTTTTTATTGGTTACTAGTGAATTATAGGTCAACTAGTAAAAATTTATACACATACACACATACCTGGAGTGTTGAGCATTCACTCTTGATGAATGCCTAGTGAATGGTTTTTAGATGTCTAGTTTTTATTTAAATACAGTATGGAACTGTTATTAGTCTCTTTTTAGTGCCTTGCTTTTTGTCCCTGGCTATCTCTCTTTCTCTCACTCAATTCACTACCAGATGGAAATGATGGAAAACCAGTTTACATAGTAAGGCCCATTCAAGAGCCAAGCTCTGTTGGAATGCCAGTGCAGTTTCCAGCATGTCATTGATAAGTCCATGGTGCTTATTTAGGGTAAAACTGTTGAGCTCTAACAGACGAAGTGGAGACAAACCTTAAACTAAAATGGTAACTGTAACAGTAATACAGCTTTCATTTAATGCAGCATTGTCAAACGCACTTTACGGGTCACATAACACTGGCTCCCACTGGCCGTAATGTTTTTTTTTTTTATAATTTTTCCTGATTTTCTCCCAAATTTCAATTCCCATCCACTAGCTAGCTCTCCTCAATCACACAACAGCGACCAGCTAGGGAGGGTGAAGTCTAACACCTACTTCCTCAGAGACAACTGAAGCCAATTAATCAACCAATTAATCTTTTTAAACTGCATCACAGAATAGCGTAATGCACTCGGAGTAATACGCTATCGACCCTCCCTCCTGCATACATGAGCTCACAAACACTCCCAATTGGCCAATGTCACTCTGATTGACAGGAGACAGAGTAATGCCATTCCTCATGTAGGCCATATGTTTTACACTCTTGTTTTAGTGTTAGCCATGTTTGGTCGAGCAAGTGAGTTATAAATATTTAAACATATTCCTATTACTACTGCTTCCACATTTTCATTCAAGTTCATTAGGCAGGAATGGTGTGTTCGTGTCTTTAGGGACAGTTGGTCTCTTTTTGTTAATCTCACAGTCTTCTCCAGAGAGGAGACCTGAGTGATGTAGGGCAGCCTCCCAGCTGCTCCTGCTTACACTTAATCACAGCCCCTTTAAAATGCATCAATAATGCAGCCTGTTATATTAAAGGACCAAATAACAAAGCTTTTGAGAAACCAGTATCAATGTAGCATATACAACATCAACAGATTTTTCTTTGAATTGGCTTTTCTGAGAAAACCATATCCATTTCTTCCTGTCTAAATTGTAGCACAATTGCAATGTATTCTCAGTGAAAATAGGAACCTGTTAGAGTAATCTAGGACAAGTAGCAAGGTAGATAAGGACAATGTAATCGTTTCTAAAGTCTTTTGCCAATTCTCTGACCACCACATTAGTTTCATGCAACATGATTATTGAAAGTGCTTAATTACACATGGCAAGTGCTATGGAAGGTGCTTTCTCTTTTTTGCGAGAAGAAAAGGCTTTTTCATTTTACATCTTGCCCCCAAATGAATTGGGATGAATTGGCTAAAAGTTCTACATCGACCAAATTGTTGTTAACGTTTGACTTTTTGACTTTTATTTTTGTGTCACACAAATCATGTTTCCATGAACCTTTCAGATATTCAGATTGCTTGAACAGCTAGTGACCAAGGTTCATAAACAAAACATTTGACTTTGACACCAATTTATTTTTTAGCCATTATTATTGATTTCAAGAACAGAATGGTATGATCAGAATGAGTGTTTGAGTAAAATGTCTGAGAGCACAAAGTGTTTGAAATCTAGTTATGAAAGACCACTTTGCCATTGTGCTGTGATTTATTTCACCAACTCGCAGGCAGGCTCATCATCTTGAACAATTTACAACAGTTTGCTGCATTCGCTGGAGCTTAAATGCCTTAGGTGAGATTTAGAGAGCAATGTAATGGCTGGCTATTGTGGAGACGATAACCACAGCACATTTCTAAAGTCTTGTCTTTGTAGATTGCTTTGAGATGGCATAAAGACAGCACAAAGCTCTCTCTCTTTCATGGCTTTGAGATTAACACCTAAACTGATGGAGATCTGTAAACACAGAGGCTTCTTCAGAGGAGAAGGCAGCACATACACTCACATACACGTGCACACACAACTGTATATGGACAGATACAGAACGCATCTCACTTTCATATTCATTCCACTATTCATATTGGGGTTCATGGCTGCAACAGGCTGTGAAGATCAGCCCAGACTTCCCTAGACGCAGATTCCAGCACCTCCTTTGGGGGGATGTTCCCAAGGTAACAATGAGAGATTATCTTTCCAAGAGGTCCTTGGCCTGTGCCATCCAATGGGATGTGCTTGATACAGCTCTAACAGGAGCCAACCAGAGATTATCCACATAAATTCCCTGAACCATTCCCTACACTGAGGCTTTCCTAGTTTGCCAAGCTCCTCACCCTATCACAGAGCCCATCAACTATGCCGAGGAACCTCATCTCCGCCACCTGTACACCCGACCTTATTCTTTCAGTCACAACCCCCAACTCTTGACCGTGGGTAGGGCTAGAGCTGTAGATTGACTGGTAACCAGAGTGCTTTCTATGCAAACTGAGCTTCTGCTTCACCAACACAGACTGGTACAGCAACCCTAACACTGCTGCCACTGACCCGATCTGTATGTCAATCTCATACTTTCTTGTCTTATTTCAAAATAGGAATAGGAATGCTCAACTTGTGCTGCAGCAGTTAGTGTTGCTGCCTCACAGCTCCAGGGTTTGATCCTGAGCTTGGGTTACTGTCTTGCATGTGTCTGTCTAGGTTTTCTCTGGGTTCTCTGGTTTCCTCTCACCTCCCAAAACCATCCCAGTAGATGGACTGGTGACGATAAATTGCCCCTAGGTGTGAATGAACGTCTGAATTTGGACTGGAGTTCCATCCTGCCTCATAGGGCAGTGTTCCCAGGCTCTATATCCACCACAACCCTGAGCAGGATAAAACAATTACTGACGATAAATGAAAGAACTTGATTTAAATACCTCTTGGTTTTGCCGGATTTGTTCTGTTACTTTGTTAGCAATATGAAAAGGACATCCTATATCCCACTGAGCTTGCCATCATCCAGTGACTTTTAAAAAATAATGATGCCGAAGCTGCTGTTGTGGGATTAGTCATCGGTCTCAGCCAAGCAAACAAATTGACAAAGTTTATGACTTCACCTTGCCTTCCTGCAACACGGTAATTGTGTTTAAATTGCTGGAAGATGCAAGCATAATAGGAGAATGTGATGGAAATGGAGCGACAGAAGGCTCAGGACAAATGGATAAAAGAATAAAAGCATAAAACAGGAAAAAGGAGAGAAAAGCATAAAACCAATGAACAATGGCCTCTTCTTTTCTTCCATAGAGCTGGAGTGCAGAGAGAATGGGCTGCTGGTACACAGGATTCTTCCATTAATATTAAAGCCACTCTACTAGACTTTTTCGACCTTGATCTTGCTGGGACTGGGTGCCCTGTGCCGAATGCGATATTTAGAGTCTGTTTGTGTGCTGCACTCACCAACCCAGACCAACTCGATAGACAGGCGGTTTGGAGCGTGAGAGCTTATTGATTGCAGGATGTAATAAGCTCTGTCAATGAAAATTCGATTACAGAACATAGCTGAGATGAACATATGATCTGATTTATACTTAGTTTCAGACCAGGTGAAAATATGATCATGGGTATTTTTTGTGCTTGGCACCATATTCAGGGTGAAGAAAGTGAATATTGGCAGCAAGAGTGTTAGAGGAAGTGCTGAACGTGCTGATGTGGGAGCTGGAGGAAAAAAAACGAGTTAGTCAGTTTGCCAAGAAGGATCACTGTCGATGCTAATTATTCTTCTCCTTCATATTATTATTATTATTATTATTATTATTATTATTATTATTATTATTAATAAACACATCTTTTATACTGAGTCCTCTGCTGAAATGAGTCCACTCAAGGAAGCTATGGTCTGGCAGTTTTTGTCAGGAGAAAGACTGCCATGATGTGATAGGATTTAATGGGAATGTCAGCTTGGAGTAAAATATGATCACCAAGTTTCTTACTTCTTCTTCTTAATCTGTACTCATACACAGTTTGGGATTCTCTGCCTGGATTTCAGTTTACAAAAACTTCCAGTTCATGCTACACTAGGGCAAAAGCCTCAGTCATCTAGCATAACTAATATACATTAGTGTTGGTGTCACTGTACTGTAGGTGTGTAACAGTTAGCTCCATTTCAATTGTTTTGGAGAAGCACTTGAAGACAGAACTAATGTGGGCCAAAAACTGAACCTTGAGGAACACCTCAGACAGGCTGATACATCGTATAGCGCACTGTTAGTGAATTTTTAATTCTGAATGGTCAGAATCAACAGCTCTGACAGTAAGAAATGAACAGGAGCCATTTATTTGGCATTTTTGGAAGGAGTCTTCAGTGCCTGGAGTCTAGTGCTGCCTCAGTAGCGATCTGACCCATCCCAAAAATAATATTCTATTGTCTAGGAGTATGTTATTCCAAAACAATAAATAAAGCCATTTCCATTTTGATGGGAAAAAAGTGCCTTTATTTGAAACTGTTCACAGTTTTTAAATGTGCTGTATTTTTTAACACTTCCAATAAGTGTTCCAATTTAGCCATCACAAGTGACCTTTAATAAACTGTTGTGGGATGCCTGTTATTAATATTCATAAGCTGATCCCTGATGATCATTGACATTTATTAGTTGACTCGCATAAGTTCCAAAATGTGGCTGCTGCCCCCTAACTGTACCTTCATGCCCCTGATTCTGCTGCAGAATGTGTAGAAGGAGAAGACAAACAATATTTGATTACAAGGTCTGCAGATCAGCAGTTTATCTGATTTAGAAGCTGATTTAGTCACAGAACTGGTGAATCAGAAGTGTAAGCTTATCATCTTGTTTTATCTATCACATGCAACATTTAGTCCATTTGAATGGAACCCTGGTATGTTCTCTCCCTTGGTTTGGTTCATTAGGAAGGTGAGAACACTAATAACTGGTCCATGAGCATGTGAGCGAGGTGATCTCAGTCTGTTTCAAGGTGAACGGTAGAGCTGTATAATGCAGTGAGAAAGCGATTTGACTCTGAATCGATTCACCTGCTGGAAATGAATCCAACATTCCATGTGTTTTGAGTTGCAGCATTGTGTGTAGATGCAAGCTGCTAAGCTGAGACACCAGGTGCTATTTTATATATATGTATATATAATGCTGGATGTGATACATAAAATGTTTAAAACTAATTATTTGAGGACTTTCTTCATTGCTGCTTTTCTGACCATGGATGAATGGATGCCCTACATGCCCCTCAGTCAAGGGTGCTTTTTTTTTTTTTTCATTTCTTTCATGCCTAATTAGTCTGTTTCCTGATTCCAAATCAGAGCAAAATTGAAACTGTTGATTTGTTTGCTATTCGTTTGGTTTGGTTTCACAGTGCACATAATTAAACAATCCAAAAAGCAAAAAAAAAAAAAAAAAAAGGGGTGAGGGGTGTGTAGGACTGAAAACGTACCAGAAAACTCCTTCATTCATTTGTCAGAAGTAAACAAACCTTACCAAGTGTGTGTGAGAAATCACAACAGTTATCTGAACCCAGAGAACATGGAGTCAACACTAAATAAATGATTAGGAATTTCTATAAATGACTAGTTTAAAACATCTTGAGATTTTGCATCCAGTGTTTATTTTGTCTTTTATTTCAGGATTGCTTTCAAACAGTCTAAATTCTACATACGTGAAACAATATGCTACAATTGAAACAAAAGTATTTTAGTAATTTCACTCTGATTCAGACTCGACGAACGGACTAACAGGCGTAAAATTGTTCTTAGCAGACATAAAACCACATTTCATATCTTTAGAAACACACATCTTTTTTGCAGCCTGTTGCTGTTCCAAAAAACATACACTGATTTTATTATTTAATATGCAAATGTTTGCTGCTTCTACCCATAATCCAAATTTTGTCTCTGGTCATGAAATGAAGGTTTATTTTCTGCTTTGCAGCCGGGAATGCCACATTTCTCAAACTCCTGACACTTATCTTGAGTCTGAGTTTGGTTGGAGTTTGCTAGCAAGCTTTTATCTGTTCTTAGCTTGCCTTGTGTTACGCTTGCTTGCACTGTATGTTGTAACCATGTGATCACAGTAGGGTATGAAGAAAAAAAAAAAAGTTAATATATGTATTTCCTGGTTGTCGTACAAAAAGTGTGTTGTTTTGAGTAGTTTTTAAGATCTTGAATTGAAGAATTTCTCACAATTTCTTTGTGCAATGATCAAGATATATGAAAAAGCCTACTTTTAAAAAACAGCTCTTTTAATTTGTGAAATTAATATCAATAAAATATCAATTACAGCAGTTAAGCAGTTAGCTCTAATAATTTTATTTATCTCACATTCTAAACACAAATGACCAGTTAATTGGACATTTTTCTTTTGACTTGATTCTTTAAAAAGGAGAACTGGAGATAAAAAAAAAAACACGGTGCATTTTTTTCTTCCTGAATGAGTCGGCCTTTCATTTGTAATTCAAAGATTTCTAAGACCTGCTAAGACCTGGTGTGTCTAATAGCCTTGCTCATAGAATTTCACAGCCTTCCCATCATCAGACAGATAATGCTAATGTATTCAGCATGTAATTTCACTCGTGCTGTGTACACAGATGCCCCTTTTCTGTTTAGGTAAATAGCAAAGTGTCCAGGGAGCGAACATGACAGTCCAAAAACACTAAGCTTGAAAGCACATAATGGGGGAATGGTATTGTGTTCTGTGAAAATGAGAATGTGCACAGTAGGAAATTTCCCATCAAAAAAAGAAAACTTGTGAAAAACAGGATTATCTTCTGCGTTCAGATTATGGATATACACTGACGTGTGCCATAGATGAGAAACCAAATGAAAGACTGGTTGGAATTTTTCAGCACTCAGGAATTTCAGAAATTCATTGTTTCCTGAACAGCCAGATGTTCAAATCAGCTGCATCTTTATTTTTATCTGCTAGGATTTTTAATTTAAGAGGATGGTGCTTGGACATTCAGGCAAACATTTATTAGGTCTGCTTTGTTTAGATAAAAAGGACATTAGTGAGTAGTGGAAAATACTTATTGTATTTATTGTAGTAATTTATGGTAGTAATTGTAATTTGTTCCTATATTTAGTGATTATTTTGGTGCATTTATACTTTACTTGAGTGACTCAACTTTACTTTTACTTTATCACACTTCTAAGAAAAAAGTCTTTTTACTCCTTAGATTTTTATTTAGACCTTCAAAGTACTCGTACAAATGGCGAAGGTCTCTTTTTCTCTCATCCAACCGATGACTGTATGTTATAAACAAATCAAACAAATAGCTTAGCAAAATAACTAAATATTAAGAATAGTAGAGTTTTAATGACAGTTTTTTTGCTACTGCTGCTAATGAGCTTACAAACTGCTACTAATGAACTAACACTAAACTGCTACTGCTGTTAACAAGCCAACAAACTGTTACTGTTGTTAACAAGTTAATGAACTGCTAACAAGCTAACAAACGGCTATTGTAGGGCAAGGCCCACCCCTGGGGAGGGACATATACATTTCTAGAGAGCATCTAATTAGAGCACAAGCATGAAAAAATGGAATTGTTTTCTTGGAAGTTTTGTATTTTTTTCTACATATACAATTGTATTGGTGTCACTTGAGGACAGCGACAGAAAAGCACCAAAACACAAACTTTGCTTTCAGGGGCACTTTAAGAATACTTTCTTAGTACTTTTTCCACGCCTGGCATTAATCCACAACCATGTGGAGACCTGCTGATGGAGACATCTGCCGATCATGTTGAAGCCAAGAAATCAAGTACAACACTAGGTATCAACACTCACCTTTATACAGCAGCTTGAACAGAAACAACAGGTCTTCCTTTTGGTTTTTAGGACTTTGTTCCTGTTACGATGGCTAAATGGTGACCGCGCATCCTTGTGATATCACACTATATATGCAACTGATGCCATTTGGAGGACTGAATAGTGGACTGACGGTATTAATGTCATTGTGTCTGTGCTTCATTAGGATGATTTATAATTGATCATTTATAATCAACTACACTAGTACTGATAATACACCACTACATACGGCACACCTCCAATGTATTATTCCTCCATTATGTGCGTTGTAGCTAGCTAGCTACATTATGAGACAACTTTATCTCAGCAGCAAGTATTGCTAATATTAGCATTTTGCCTGCAGTAACCTTAGATTCATGCTATTGGCTGACAGGAGTGGACCCCAATGTAGTATTCTGCTGTTGTAACTCATCCTCCCTAATGTTCAGTGTGTTCTGAGATGCTTTTCTGCTCACCACTGTTGTAAAGAGTGGTTATTTGAGTTACTGCAGAATTCCTGTCAGCTTGAACCAGTCTGGCCATTCTCCTCAGATCTGCTGGAAGTGTTTTTTTCACACCATCCTGTATAAACTCTAGAGACTGGTGTGTGTGTGTGTGTGGATGTGTGTGTGTGTGTGTGAAGCCCAAAAAATCAGTAGTTTCTGAAATATCAAACCTGGCACCAGCGACCACGCCACTGTAATCACATTTTTCCCCCCATTCTGACATTTGATGTGAACATGAACTGAAACTTTTGACCTGCTTCTGCACGGTGAGTTTAAGTGAAATCAGCAGTTCGGAGGAAAGCACATAAGGATCAGAATCTATTCTATCAGCTTTGTAGAAGTAGCGTTTATCCTGTTCTGACGTAAGTTTCATTCCGACGTAGCCACCTTTCACATCTAGTTCTAAATACAATTAAAATAAAATCTAAAAGTGTTTAAAAAGGAAAATTGAATGTGGTGTGTGTCATCCGTCTGCGAGTCAGTGTGGGATGTCGTGCTATCTGAATCACTTTATCACAGCACCTTCTCTGAAAACTGCTGCGTCATTTCTTTTGTGTTTTTCATCAGAAAAGCTGAGAAATCAAACAGCCTTATTTACTCTCTTTGCCTGTCTATAATCAGTCTTTCTTTTCCCTTTTTCTTTCCCGTTCTCTTTCTGAGCTTTGGTACGCTCTGTTCAGAATCCATTTCAACACCACACTCACAATGTGGTGTGCTGTTATAGGAAAAAAATCAACAATAGGGTGCAGTGATGTGAAGTGAAGTTACCGTTACCACCCTGAAGGGGATTATTTTTCTATATCAGCACATCCCAGAGTGTTTTATTCCTCTTATATCACAGTGATTTGCCAGTGATTAAAACTTTTAACTGATTAATGAATGACACATTGTGCTTTTTAACAATTTATTGTTACATTTAACGCTAGTTCCTGTTATCTCTTGCATTATGGTCATCACTTCTATAGTAACATCATTCACAGGGACCCACATATACAGGTTAATAAAATGTATAATTATTGGTATGGCTAATTTATCTGTAAGGAGATTTCTTATTTAATATTTTTGGAAGGAGTCTCCAGTGTCAGCCCTTTGTACCAGACAAAGACAAGGTTAAGGTAAGTTGCAACAAGCTACATATTTTTAGTCTTATTAATATCAAGAGACAGAAAAAAGACAGACTGGTGAGCCACAATAATGTTCCCTACCATTAATTATAACTATAAACAGATAAAAAAAATTGATGTGTCTTTGGTAATAAAGCAAATTTGTATCCATTGGCAAATTGCTGTTGTGGAAGAGAAACAAAACTCTTCTGGATGTGCTGTTATTAGAAAATAATCAACTATATGGTGGTAAAAGTAGCTCCACTTCACATGAGCCCACATCACACCACTGCATCTTTGATTGTTTTCCTATAATAGCATGCCTGGATGTGTTTCCTCCCTCAACACGACACACACACACACACACACACACACACACACACACACACACACACACACATACTCTCTCACCACATTCATAGTACATTGAGCAAACCTATGTTATTTTAGCTTCCTTTATTGTTTTGATGCTGAAGAACATTGAAGAACGAAGAACATTGAAAAACAAAGAACATTGAAGAACAAAAATGTGACTTGGACAGAAATTATGACAGACATACAATAAGCGCATAGATGTTTTTTTTTTTCTTCAGGATTTCTGCTCATTTTGTGATCTATAAATAAAAAAGAAAACTATCAGTCTGTTTATGGAAAAACCTTGGGTAGAACTGTGATTTTAGCTGGGTTGCTAGGCAATAAATTAGCTTAGCAACTAAAATCACAACAGAAATGCATTTTGTATTCCATTCAGAAATGGCCATTTGAGGCTCCAGCTTTGGAAGTCTGAGATGTATTTTATTTTATTTTTTTTGAGTGAGGAGAAAGTATGAAAAAGTGACTTCAGAACTCACATCTTACATGTCATTCATCTCCTGCTGCAGAACTGAATCCTATATAAGGCAGATTATATAACGTGTACGTCTCCTTATGTAAAAACTGTAAGGCTGCAATAAATCCATCTTTAAAACACTGCCAGGGTGAGAGTCGATGGTTGTTTATGCAACAGTTTCATGTTCACACTTTTACACTTCAGGTGTAAAAGAAGAAAGTAAGGGGAAAAGGAATATGATGGGGCAAAAGTAACAAAAGCAGTATGCTTTATTAGGATGTGCAAGTTCTAGTTTCTTTAAATGATGCACGTTTAACTTCATATTTTTGTACAGCAGTAATCCTATCTGTGTATTTTTTTATTTATTTCATTTTAAAAAATTTTATTTTAATATTTATTCTACTGTGTATGTGAACTTCATACTTACTTCAACAAAAAATGTGTGCTGCCATTTTTGGGATTCACACCAACTTCAGCAGCAGATTTTTCCGAAATGGTCACAAACTTTTACACTTCATAATGGAATTACTCTAAAACTTTTTTTAACTTTACATTTTTTATTTGAAATTAAATTTACTTAATACTTTTTACTTTTATCCCTTTTTATACATATAGTATACAATATATCTACATTTGTACATACATATTTATGCATAGTACATATTATGTAAACTTCATATTCACCGTATTTCCCCAAAACACCCACAAACTTCTGCACTGCCGAAGTTTGCAAAAAGAAATTTCCATAAATCTTGTTTTTTTGTTTTTTTTTCCTTACTTGTGTGAGGTTAGGAGGGTATGTGGAACTATAAAATCTATTATATATGTGAACTAATAAAGACATTTAGCAATAGAAAAAGGGAAAACATTCTTTGCAAGAAATCACTTGTGTGTGTTGCCATTTTGACGTTTTGCACTTCAAAAAAAGTTTTTTTTTACTTTCAGTTAATTAATTAACATTGTTTGTGCGTATACATGGTTTTGAATTGCAGCTGCTGTTTTATATATTGTTGGTAGGTCAGTATTTAAATGGAAAAAAAATGGTAACTGTAGTGTGTATGTTAACTTCATGTTTCCTTCACCAACAAGGAGAAACTTCAAAAAAAAAAATCACTTGTGCATGCTGCCATTTTGGTATTTTGCATTTTTCAAAATGAAATTTAAACGAATTAATAAACATATTTATTTCTACCTTTTTCTACATCTCTATTTTATTTGATCAGTACTGCAGTAACTCTTTACTCTGCTGAAGGTAGGACGGTAAGGGTCTATAAAGTGGAAAAAATAGAGACTTCTACACTTCTACTATATGTGAACATAATGTCTACTTCACCAATAAAAACCATGTTTACAAAAACCTTTCCCTGAAAAACTGTGTGCGTGTGTGTGTGTGTGTTGCTATCTTGGTATTCACACCATCGTCAGCACCGTATTTCCCCAAAATGGCAACAAAAGGAAATTACCCAGCAACTTGTTGGCATTTATTACACTCTTAGGCATCGTGGTCTTGCTGTGGGGCAAAAATGTTGCTTTGAATGGAGCAGTGAGCGAAGTCTTTCCTGCATGTGGCTTTCCACAAAGGCCTTTACATCAAACACAAGTAATCACCTCAGACATCAATCTCTCCCTCCTTCTCCCCCTGTGTACCGTACACGCTACGTCCATCACCATTTACCATCATACACTGCTGATCCTGCACTGCCACTACACAATCCTAAATCATTTCTCTGATCTGTAATTATATCCTCCAATTTGAAAAGAAATGACCAATATCCTCAGTGGTGATGTAAATCATGCCAACAGAGCCTGGAAATGGAATTTTCCTCCATGACAGTTGTTTATTACATTAGGAAAGCTTCGACTGGATTCGAACACTTAATAGCCTTGCTTGATGACCACCAGCAAGGAAGAATGTGCAAGCCAGGGTTTTTCATTTTTCAGTTTCAAGCCTGTCAGGTTTAAAATGTTCAGGATGGATCACCAAGAGTACGTAGTACTTAAATGAACCTTGACACTTGGAGCAGGTTATAACAGCCTCGTGGGCAAATATCTGACAAGTAAAAGTATTAAACTTCAACGTTGTTGAATGAATTGACCTTCAGTGCACATGCGGAAATGTACCTTGTGGCGTTTCTGTTTTTCTGTCTACAGTCTGAACGCTAGCTGATTCGTCTAGTGTACATGTCCAGACAGTTTTGTAATCGTGTTTGTCACCATGTATTTATCCGAGTTATTTTCTCATTCTATATCTATTTAGTTCCAGCTCTGTCTTTCTTTCAGTGTCTCTGAAAAGTCCTGTTGCCTGTTGCTGGTGTCTTTTACAATTAATTGATTTTTCCCTCCCTCTCTCTCTGTCTCTCTCTGTCTCTGTCTCTCTCTCTCTCTCTCTCTGTAGTACTTGCAGAAGCGACAGCAGGAGATTGCCCAGTGGCAGAGTCAAGGAAAACAGCCGGAGGAGGGCATCAGCAAGATGTTCAAACTCCCAACACCTCCTCATCATGGACACACTCCTCATCGCAGGTGCCTGAAGGGGCAATCGCAGCCATTCACAACCAATTACACTCCCTTTATTCTTTTATAGTCATTGATTTCCCCATCGGTACAGTGGCAGGGGTGTGAGAAGTGGGAAGCAGGCAGGTTTCCATGTTTGCGAAGTACAGGACAGGCTTTAGAGCAGACGCGCTGCAAAGAAACTGAATAACACTCAACAGCCTAATATTTAATTTGCACTAATTGCAGAGGGCAGTGGTGGGGTTGAGTAGGAGGTGCTTTGAAGTTGGTTCAAACTTGTTATATTGGATTGAGTTATAATTGAGTCTGGCTTTTGATTACTTGAGTCCACTTATAATTAAAAATCAAGCAAACATTTTATAAATGCTTTTTTTTTAGGATACCAAAGTGAGGATTTGATGATTATTAAAGTGGAGGGTGAAATTTGGAACACAGCTTCTGAATTTTGAACACTCAGAAGACTGTAGAGTCCAAAATGAATAAGACATACAGGGTAGGTGTATATTTACATACACACAAACACAAATATATACAAACATATATTTGATATATAGTACACGAATGGTGCAACTTGCCTGTAGACTACATTAAATATCCAAAAGTATGTGGACACCAGACCATCACACCCATACATGCTTGGTGAACATCCCATTCCAAAATCATGGTCATTAATGTAGAGTTGGTCCCCCCTTTGCTCCTATAACAGCCTCCACTCTTCTGGGAAGGCTTTCCACTAGATTTTCGAATGTTCCTGTTTGGACTTATGTTCATGTAGCTACAAGAGCATTAGTGAACTTGTGCACTGATGTCAGACAAAAAGGTCTGGCATGCAGTCAGTGTTCCAGTTCATCCCAAAGGTGTTCAGTGGGATTGAGGTCGGGGCTCTGTGCAAGCGAGTCGTGTTCTTCCACACCACACCTTGGTGAACCATGTCTTTATTGACCTTGCTTTGTGGACAGGGGCATTGGCATGCTGGAACAGGTTTGGCCTAAGGAATGGAAATTGTAATCCTACAGCATATAAAGACATTCTTGACAATTTTGTGCTTCTAACTTTGTGGCAACAGTTTGGGGAAGAACCACATATGGGTGTGATTATAATGTGTCCATATACCGTATTTCTGGTCATGTAGTGCTTTGTGTAGTGTAGCAGTAATAAGTGTAGCAGAACAACCGAGTCTCATAATAGTGAAAGTGTCCCATAGGAGCACTGTAAAGTGCAGGTTTGAAGTGATGTTTGTACTAGAGTGGTACTGCATTAGGTTTTTGACTTGTCCAGGTGGGCATTAGGAGGCAGCAGTGTGTTGAGTATTCTCACTGCCTCCGGGGAGAAGCTGTTGCGGAGTCTGGTGGTGGTGGTGGTGGTGGTGGCCTGGCTATTCTCACAATTTGCTGAAATTTGTAAAGAATTTAAGGACTTCCTTGACAAATACTGTGAACCTGGGCCAATTCCTTTTACTGCCTTTAATCCAGTGTTATAATCTTGGGCCATTGCCTTGATGACACAATTGCCAGCATAATTGCCAAATTTGGCAAACTGTCATTGTCTTCTGTTCTTTGGAGCGCTGCCAGAATATAAGGTATCTCATAATAAAAATGTCACAAAAAAAGAGAAACACTCTGTAGGTCAGGGTGCTAACCAATCTGCACAGAGCAGCTGAAGTGGAACAAAAAACTACCTTTTTCATTATTTTTTAAAAACTGGCTACATTTATTGCTATTTCAGAACTTTATTACACCCTTTAGCACCTCTATAACATACAGAAATATATTTTGTGTAATTGGATTAATAGGAAATGAGAAGCAAACTGTTGCAACATAATTATCTTGACAGCTTGGGCTAGTCCATGTCAGAGGTCTTTATCTTGTAGGATCAAGCACACTTTGGTAGTGTAGCCTTTCATAAATTGTCTCGCACATCTTGGCAGGACACAAACATCTGTAAATTGAGATGCTGAGATGACAGGCGTTTGCAATAAACTCTAAGGAGGATTTATGCAGCATGTTGATTCAGGAAGCTCGTGCTTTAGATTTATGTGGGTGGAAAATGGGACGATTTTGGTTTTTTGTTGTCTAATTAGGGAATAGAATGAAATCAGCCTGCAGCCCTCTTGGTTTACAAACAGAAGGAGGAAAGAGATTGCATGTCTTTGAGGCTTAAATGTGCTTTTAGTTGGATCTATGTACAGGAATATAATATAATACAACATAAAATGCATCCACCCCCAACCCAACCTACTGTATGCTAAACTATAATCTTCCTGTATGTCAAACATCTCACAAATCCTTCATCATATCCACCCACATCTTTCCTGAGTCAATATTTCCTTTAGGTTTTAACCATTTAGAAGATATTTTTGGAAGGGAAGTGAGTTCACCTCTATGCACTGCACTTAGAATCTGTTGTTGCCATGGAAATTATAGCTAAAGAGGAAAAGCAAACAAGTATCGGAACTATAAAGAGCTCAGCTTACTGTCTGTTTGGAGTATCGCACATTCTCTCTGTGTCTGTTTGGGCTTCCTCCGGGTTCACCGGTTTCCTCCTACCACCCTAAAATATTCCTGTAGGTAGATTAGCTATGCTAAATAGCCCCTAGATGTGAATTCTCCGGCTTTGTGTCCAGTGTTCCCAGGAAAAGCTCGGAACCTGACCCTGACTTGGACAAAGTGGTTACTGAAGATGAATGAAATTGTGTGTGGTAGTCTGGGAAACCTGGTTAGATATTATTGTGGCTAAATTCTGCAATATACCCAAAAAATTTAGGTTTTCTCTGCAAATAATCTGCCTAATAATGTCAGTCTGCCTAATAACATCTACAAACTTGTTATAGGGCTCATCAGGGACTGCAATTTCGAATCCTGATCATGCCACAGCCTTCCATAGTTGGAAGTCCAAAAAAAGCAGAATTTACTGTGCTGTCTGGGTGGGAGCGATGGTCTTACTTTCTCTCTTGTCAATCACAGTGACACTAACTAATTGTAGAAGACTACTCTGTGACATAGCATTAGCAGCTGTTCAGAAATGTCTCCAAGGAAGCAAAGGCTACCTTTCACCCTCCCTGGTTGCTAGATGATAGGGAGAGTTAGGTAGTGATTGGGAATTTGCAAATGACCACATAGAGAGAAGGACAAATAGAAATAATGTTGAAAAGGCTGACATATTTCTTGTACTGATAATTACCTTGTAGTTTTTGGAAAAAAAAATATGCTCAGTGCACAATGATTTACCCATGACATATTCCTCAGTCATTTACATATTACAAAAAACAGGATTAAAAACATGGAATGAAAGTCCATCAAGTTCTTCAGATTGTTGGCTGTGCCATAAAATGTCTGAGACCTAATCAATTCAGTTTATAATCAGAAAATGATTGTGATGCTTGTGCACCACAGTTAGGATGAAATGACCACACAATGGTCACAAATGTTCACAATGTGAAAGGTTTTCCAAGGCCAACACACTTATAGCCAAGGATTCTGATCTATCAAGCGCTATACAGAATACAGGGAAGAGTTCCACATGCCTGGTGCCATGCCTGGATGCCAGACATACAGAACCTGCAAATACGTGAACCACAGTCTAGTTAATTGCTCCTAGTTGCTACAGAGATCTTTCAAATACTGGATTTTGATACCTCAGTAAGTGGTTTCAGTGCCCAAAGGTACAGAATGTCCTTATATTTTTGTCAATAGCCATAGACAGGGATCCATTCTTAGATTTTTTTTTTTTTTCATTTCTTTTTTATAAATACAACTTGGCTTACTTGGCTTGAAATGTTCAATTGGCTATTCAGAGCCTTGAGATTGCTTTTAATATTGTTAAAGAGACATTCATACATTTCTTGTACTGATAATTGCCTCATCATTGTTTTGGAAAAAATATGGCCAATGCACAATTACTTGGCACATAATGGTGTGGCAGTAAAGCAAATATTAGTTCTGAATAGCTTCTCAGAGAAACATGGAGCACAAAAAATGACTGAAGAATCAGACTGTGTGCTTCAAGGAGAAGGCCAGTCTACCTGCTGAATCATCAAGATGAAGAGAGAGTATTCAGCCCTCTGCGGTCTGTGATGAAAGACCTTACATATTGCATAGATAGATAGATGGATGGATAGATCGACAGATGCACTTTATTGGTCCCAGAGGGGGAAATCTGGGAGCGTGACTTACCATATGTGGGATTCGATTCTGTACTAGAACTCCAGAAGCTCGGCTGCAGATATTATGAACACAATATTATGCATTTCTACACATTTCAACACATCAGGAGCATCGTATTTGAATTGACATAATAATCAGACCTGGTTCTGACCATCTGGAAATGGAATACAGTTTGCCCTAAGCTGCTTACTGAGCTCTAATCAAAAACTATGTTTGACATCACATTCAGCACAGGCTTACGTACAGACACAGTGTCTGGTCTACATGGCCAGAAGACAAAGCCTATAGACCATCAGTCACATGAAAATCTACTCTCGTTTTCCCTTCATTATCAGAGATTCTATAGCACTCGTGATTGATACTTCTTACCTGAGAAAGGAGACACAAAAGCTTCTGAGTCATTATTCAGTAACGTGATGATATTTAACACAGAGAGCTACAGTTCCTTGATTGAGAGGCTGTAGATTTGTAAGTGATTAGTGTGATATCATTCGACAAAGACAGAAGACATTATTATTTGTCATTAAAACTGATCTGATGAGTTCATTAGAAAACAGGAACATGGGAATTCCTCAATGTCTTGGTGTGAAGACACTGTGCAGACCTGTGCTTAAATTTATTATTCAGATATCCATAAGAGTTAATGAATGGATGTTCGGGTAACCCTCTGGAATTGATGGAGGGGTGTTAGCACATCCAAACACCATCATGTCATATTCTCACAAGTAACTCCAAGATGGTGGAGGAAGGAAGGGAAGTGATATCTTGTTTTGAAAATTCTACAAAATTATTAATAATAAGGTTTCTGCGTATATCTTTTGCAGGAAAACAACTGGGGGACAATACTTTCTAATCTGCTGGATATGAACTATGGATGCATTTGTTCAGATGATTATTATGGGTTTTGGATTCTGTTACCTCAATACAATGTCTAAAAGTAAAAAAAAAACAAAAAGATAAATTCTAACAGTTTGCCTGAAATAATTACACCAAGCACTTGAGTTAAAAACATTTTAAGGTGCTATAATACAAAAAAAACAAAATTCATGGCAAAATGTTCAAAGCTCTCTTAGATTCCAAAGGGCTAACTGCAAAAGAAATAGAGAGGGAGAAATAGAGAAAAAAAATGTCTCCAGAGGCACTTTTGTGATTGACCAGGCTTCATAACTGACTGCCCTTTCACATCTTTTTCTTCACGAAAACATAAAGTGCAACACAAATAATTTAGAAAGCAGAGCTGACACACGAACTTGACGATTGCAGTTAATCCAGACTAAGTGCCTTACATGCAATATTTTATACCAATGTTTCTAAGCATTATAAGGCAGTCATTCGATTAATATCCATTTTAATTTTCTTTAAAATTTCATATTTTATTGTTTACACTTCTCTTCTTCACCTGACAAAATGCATTGGCTCACTGCACATCATTCATATTGATTAAAGCCATGTGTTAGAGCAGCTTGAAATCCATACTGTTCAGCGAAGGAAATCCCAGACTGAGAAACACTGATTTAGACAAAATGCTTCCCATTTTAACCTTGGAGCTTCTGAGAAACTCTTTCAAGGCTGAGAGGGGCAGTAAATTCTTTCCAAGTGTCAGCGGTTTCACATTGCTTACTGCAGGGACATGGGAATAAATTCTCCCCCAGTTTTCAGAGCAGAGATTACTCGTTCCTGCCATGGCCTTCATCCACACCTTTCCAGCTCTAGACTTGCGACATAAGAGAGGGTCGGGCAGTTTGAATTTGCATATCAAAAGAAGGAGGAATATTTTCAGATAAGATGCTTCAATGCGTACTTGAAAGATGGAGAACTATTGTAACTCCTAATCAGCATTTATAAAGAATTATGACAAGAATTATAAGCCATTATATGCAATAACTAGCCACTTTATTAGGGCACATTCTCATTTGTGCAATTTTCTTCCCAATTGGACAGTTGAAGATTGGAAAAAACTTCACCTGCTCTTTGTCTGATCTTCGTCTGGCCAGTTTGGGTGAGCCTGTGCCCACTGTAGCATCTGTTCTTGCCTGACAGGAGTACAATCCTGATGTTGTAGCACATCTGCCTCAAAGTTTGGCATGTTCTGAGATGCTTTTCAGTCCACCATGGTTCTGAAGAGTGGTTACAGTAGCCTTCCTGTCTCCTCGAACCAGTCTGACCATTGTCCTCTGACCTTTCTAATAAACATAGTGCAGAACTGTTCCTGAAATGTTCAAAACCTACAAAAATACTTTTACATTTAAGACTATCAAGAACAAAATGGCAAAGCTTAACAGTAATTTTAATTGTATTTTTTTTTTAAATGGTATTCCACTGTAGTGTCTTGCATTAAAGCAGAAAAAAAAAAAACAAACAAAAAAAAAACGATTCCACTCTTACAAAGTCAGGCCTAATGATCTGATTACACTTTATCTAAGAACTGGATTAAGGAAGCACATATATATTGTAATTACAGGTCTGACTTTATCGTGCTTATCTGTAGAACAAACTCTAATTGGCTCCAGTCTCTTAAAGCAGCTTCAGTCACACAGGATGAATTATCTGTTAATGTTTTCTGTTGGTTTTAATTGAGTCCATGTTGAAGCCTTTGGGATCATCAGTCATTTCCAGCATGTTCCACTAGTCTGCCATTAGAACCGGATTATACAGTGTTATAACTCTTTATTTATATCATCCAAAGAAGCTCAGACCCGGTGTGATTTAGCTAACAGGGCTCATTTGTATTTATTGTATTTCTGTAATAAGACTCGTTGCCTGAAGCATTTGATGTGTACATCTTTTTTTTATTTGCTCATTTAGTTCTTCATCATTAGAAATAGATTAACATGGGGTGTGTGAGTGTGTGTGTGTGTGTGTGTGTGTGTGTGGAGGAACTGAGTTTAAGAAAAATGAGCAATGACTTTGGGTTGTTTTATTATTTATCATTATTGATCACTTAAACTTGCACAGGCTTCCAAATGAAATAAGAGTCTGTGATAATGTGTGTGAGTGTGTGAATGAGAAAGAGAGAGAGAGAGAGAGAGAGAGAGAAAGAGAGAGGGAGGGAGCGACACAGACAGAGATAGACAGAAATAAGAAAGGGGCAAAGATAGAGACAGAAAGACAGAGAAAGAGAGAGAGAGAGAGAGAGAGAGAGAGAGAGAGACAGACAGACAGACATAGACTGACAGATAGTGAGAGAGAAAAACAGGAAAGGAGAGAGAGAGATAAACAGACAGAGAAAGAAAGAGAGAGACAGAGACAAATAGACATAAAGAGAGAAGGAGAGAGAGAGAGACAGACAGACAGAGACCAAAAGACAGAGAGATAGAGAGACAGACAGAGAGGCAGAGGAAAAGAAGGAGAGACAGAAAGAGACAGACAGAGATGAGGGATATATATATATATATATAGGAACAAGAAAGAGAGAGCAAGACACTGCATATGCAAGACGCACACACACACACACACAGAAAGAGAAAGAGAGAGAGAGAGAGAGAGAGAGAGAGTTTCAGGCATGTTGCTCAGAGGAAGTAACACTTGTGAAATCTGTACCTGTATATAATATAAATAATAGAACCCTTTTGTCCCTTTAGCTGATTAATTATAATAAAATCTTCACAGTTATAAACTGAACCACGACAATGGCTCATTTTAATATTTACGATTATTGATCATTTTGACTCAGTAACTTTACATGCATACAAATATCTACAGTAAATCTATGTATAAGAGAAAAGCAGACAGAGTAAACAAAAAAATAATAGTTGAGTATTTTAATCACACTGTATATCACAATGACACATTAGAGTATAAATGTCACAGATTTCATATCCTCAGAAATCCACATGTTCACTGATGTGACTGTGTGCTGAAGCCCTGATGTCATTATGCCATAACCTTGACCATACCTCAGCGCACTTAAGTGACGGAATAAGCATTCTAATCTGATAATCAAGAAATTAGACTTATTGCTCGATTGTGCGGTGTTACATATTAAGTTACATTTCATGACAAAATATGTTGAAATAAAGAGTTATTAGGTGAAAATAATGACATAGCTTACAGACTTTTTACACAACTTGCGGTTCGGGGCTTCATAACTATGTACCTGGAAATATTATAATATAATTACAAACTTCTTTATTTCTACAGTGAGAATTGCAAATTATTGTTTATGCAGATTTAAATTTAGTTGCTTTAATAATCATTATCGCAATCATAATAATAATAATCAATAATAATTGTATAAAATATTTAAAAAACTTAATATATATAAAAATATAACATAAAATGTTTTAAAGTATAAACATATGGAATAATAGTTCCATAATTGTGAAATTAGTTGATTATTTAACATGTCACCTAAGTTTTAAAGTTTTAATAAAAAAAAAGAGAAACCAAAAAGCGAACTATATAATTGTTTTGTTGAGTGCACATATAGTGTCTGAATTAAATTACAACAAGTAAATAAATCCACAAATTATATAAATATAGAACTAAATAAATAAATGTAATTACTTATTATAAAATTTAATTTAAAGACCCTTTACTCTAGCTGATGTGGATATTGGTAGTAGCTGATATGGCAGCAATTAATGTTGGAAACGAAACTGCACACTCTGAGATGTGAAGCGTTTTACTTCAAACATCTGGGAATTCAAGTAAAAAATAATATTTTTTTATTCCCCTGCAGTAATTGAAGGACTTCGGTTTGAAACCATTTCTCCTGAAACTTTTAATTCATCCGCTATCATTTATTACAGAAGGACACTTTAGTCACTCATTTATTTTTTTTATATACGCCATATGCACAGCTCACAACGTTTTCCCTAAGCAGCAGCAATTTGCTTCTTTTCCCTTTTTTATTTCTTTTTTCTGACATGATGATAATGCTGATCAGTTATATATATATAACTATATATATATATTGCCTGTATATATATATATATATATAAAAGCATATATATACTTATGTATTGTATATGCAAATCACGTGCCAAGACCGAAGACCAAAGGCAAAACCAAAACTCCCATCTGTTCCCTCAGACCCATAGTTAGATATCTATCTATTCAGCTTTTTTTTTAACAAAGTGCTGAGCTGTAGCAAAGTTTAAGAAAAAAAAGAAAAAAAATGAAGTGCAATTAGAAGTTTAACCAACACAATTAACCAGCCATTCAGTCAAAGAGGCTTTTTCGCTTCAGTTTACTTTTCTGCTTACTTTAAGTTTGTGAGCAGAAAAGGGAAGCACTTTTTCTAGCACTTTCTATAAGGCTCATAGTCTTATAGTCTTATAAAACCTTCACATAGTAATGATTTTGTATAATTACTGCCACAGTGCATGTTAACAATACAGTTAAAGAGTATGACGTTCTTTAATAATATCATTTTGTAATGCTGGCAAATTGCTGTGGGAGAAGAGGAAGAAAATACTACATGCTGTGCTGTTATAGGAAAATAATCAACAACATGGTGCTGTGATGAAGTTACTGTTACCACCTAGAGGTTGATTATTTCCCTGTAACAGGATGTCCCAAAATGTTTTATTCCTCTTACACCACAGCAACTCACCAACTATTACAATATTTTATTGATGTTTCTTTTTTTTGTCCATTTATAGTTACATTTAACAGCCACAAAACAAGTTATCACTGATAGCAGCTATAAAGTCATTCCCTCACCAGCATCTGTTGTTCTTTCTCTCTTGAATATATTTAATATGATGAAAAAACACAGCTTGTCATGTTACTGAGAAACTGAAAAGTGTATAATCCTGTCCTGATCATGCTGGAAAATTGAAATTTGCAGCTTTACCTCTGACTGTTAGCGCTGACACTGGAGATTCCTTGCACAAAATGTTAAATACACGCAATATCCCCTCAGAAAAAAATAAAACTTCACCATATCAATTTTTACACGTTTTATTATCTGCTTATGTGGCTCGCCCGACCATACATGTCCTTGTCTAAGCTGTTACTATGGAAACGATTACGCAGTAGAATGAGCACTTTAATTTAAACCTGTGATGTGCATCTGCACTACTGTCAAGGCTGTTATAGAAAATGAACACTCTCTGAACAGTCAGAATGAAGAATTCAGCAGTGAAGTTACCACTGAAAAAATTGTAAGCATGGTCATAATAAGTTAGCACTTTTTTTTTTTCTGTCCATGAATCTGCAGTTTTACGTCACATCGCTCTGCAGAATGACATTGAACCACTTAGGAAATGAGACATCAGGTGAATTCTAATGTCACAAATGCCCTTTGCTAAAAATATGCATGGCATAGCAGCACAATGTGTGTGTTTGTGTGTGTGTGTGTGTGTGTTTAATTTAAAGCCCTCTGAATGTGGTAGAACTGAATGATTATGGATAAAAATACTACATTTCAATTAAAGAACTTATTGCTAGGGATGCATCAATAGCTTTTTATATGTCTTTGGAACTCTTGTGCTGCTAGCAATCAACTCCTCATGCTGAGTTTTATGTTAAACATAGCACCTTAAACATCCTGTACCCGAGCATGTAGTGTGGTATCAGTGAGCATTAAAAACTGCCCTTCGAATCACAAGCAAAGTGCACAGAAAGCACATGTTTCTCAGTACTCAGTGCTCAGTGCTCGCTGAAGTGAACTGCTCTCACATTCAACAGCTTCTTTTCACTCTCCCTTCACTGCTCCTTGAATACCTGCGAATGCATTTGTGTGTGCAATTCTCAGCACCTTGCGCTCATTTGTAATGACTATGTTCACTGATACTGCTCTGTTCGCTCAGGTCGCCGTCCTCGCGCTCTCTATTTAAGATACTGTTTAAACAATGCAAATAAGTTTGATCAGGTTAGTTGTATTGTAGGAAGATGATGTATCTCCACTTTTTGATATTTCCACGGAGCACAGTTTACAGTCTACTTTGATTCGATTGGCATCATGAAACAGGTCTGGATCTCTGCCATTTTGTGTTGTATGTTCATTTTTGTGACAACATACACTAGGTTTATGTCACATGGTAACAGATGTTGGTGCGTGAGCATTTGTTTTAACAGTACGATATCCAACCAATACCCGATACCAGTATGGTTGCACGGCTAAATAGCAGCCTGCATTTATTTCGACCAAATATATGAGATATATGAGCACTGAAAAGGCCAATAATATGGCAGTCATTACAAAATAACATACTGTGCAGCTCTAAGTGGAAATACTCAGCTTCTAGCACCATGTGATTCAAACTCATTTGCTTTTTTATAAAAAAAAAAGAATAATAATAATAAAACGAGTCCCTTTTTCCCAGTATAATCCTTCCGTGGCTTACTGCGAGATTTCTCAGATATTTAGGAGGTGTAGAATATTAATAATGAGTAGGCATGACTTTTTGGGTCGTGGGTTTCGCCTCACTGAACACGACACCATTGGAAATAGATTGCCTGTTGCCATGGCAATGCAACACCAAAAATTCATAAAGGAGGCAGATTTGGTTTCAGGCTGTTCATTATCTGACCCAATCAGTGTAATATGTAGTGAAAGCATTCCTATAATTGTGTTTATCTGCATATACACTCACTGGCCACTTTAATAGGAACACTTGTACTCCTTCTTTTTTGACTTTGTCCGTGAAGACTAGGTGATGTCCAGTTTGGGTGAATCTGTGCTAAATGTAGCCTCGGATTCCTGTTCTTGGTCACGGGAGTGGAATCTGATGTGGTCTCCTGCTGTTGTAGTCAGTCTGCGTCAAGGTTTGGCGTGCTGTGAGTTACTTTTCTGCTCACCACGGTTGTAAAGAGTGGTTATTTGGTTTACCGTAGCCTTTCTGCCAATTTTGGTCATTCTCCTCTGACCTGTTTCATCAACAAGCCATGTCCGCCCTCAGAACTGCCACTCACTGGATGTTTTTTGTTTTTCGCACCACTGTTTTTCGCACCACTGTTCGCAGGCTGTTGTGTGTGAAAATTCCTGGAGGAATTTCTGAAATACTCAAACCAACTCATCTGGCACTAATACACATGCCATGCACAAAGTCTCTGAGATCACATTTTTCCCAAAGTCTCTGATGTTTGATGTGAACATTAACTGAAGCTGTTGATCTGCATTATTTTATTCTTCTATATTTACATTCAACTCCAGAACTATAAATATAAACTTTTGAATATAATGGACTAAAGAAAAATTCAAACTTTCTACTCACTCAGTTGGAGAAAATACTTGGAGAAAATCAATACATTGATTTTAACAAAAAAAATCATATTCATGAGACATTCTTTAATAATTGTAAGATATGTGACAAATATATTAACACCCCTGCTGCATATTTCAATTAAATGCAAACAAATGGTCATCTACGAAAAGAAATCAATTTTAAAAATTGCTCTCAGGCTCCAGAAACTTTATTGGTGCATTGTACACATGTAAAATCGTTTTTTCATCCATCACAATAGGGAAAATCAAACCAATCTCATGGTGATTTATGCTGCTGATGAATTCTGCTAAGTATCAGGATGTTCTATCCCACAGGCACCAGCACTATGAAGTCTAGAGTCTAGTGTAGAGCTTCACAGAGAGTGAGCGCAGATCCAATAATGCTGCCTATAATTCTGGAGGAAAAAAGATGTACTGCAGCTTTAAGAAGCTCGTAGTTAATGATGTTTAAGAGGGGAAAATTGTGCTGACTACAACTATGATCATTAGATGATTAGACTAGTTTTAACTCTATTTTGCAGGATATTTAGTTAGAATATCTATCAAAGCTCTTATAAAAAAACAAAAACCTCCACCCCCAAAAATCCCACAATATACCCAGAATGCATCATTCCTTTTGCTACTAGCCTGACATTCCCTGCTCATAATTATGCACTCTTTTCATATAAGCCTTGCTCTGAGTGTTGTGAAACACATTATCCCTTAAAGAAGGTACAGTTATATGTGCCTAAATTGCTACATACTGTAAATTATCCTGAGATGGGCCTGATTTATGCTAACCGAGGACCTATGGGTCGTTGTCAATCTTGATAAGATCTTAGATCAGCAGTCCTAAAATAAACTGGCTACAATATCAATTATAACATAGATCACTCTGGCAACAGAATATTTATCATTCATCCTGTATGATCAAGGAGGTAATGCTAACTAGCCTACTGCTGATGATAACTATAGCCAACAGGCAAGTCTGACTAGATTCATTTAAATGAATGATTATGTTAAATTGTGTGATTTCATAATTACATATAAGTGCAAAAGTAAGTGATCAGGACATTTTTCTCTCTCTCACTCTGACGATTGCTCCAACGCTTTGGTGATGTGTACATCCATGACAGTTGACTGAGACAAAATATCCCCTGACAAAATATGCCACAGAGATCACGCAAGAGTGATGGAGTATCTGAAACCCAGGTCAAGGCTGAACCAATTGTTACGCACCAAAGCAGGTCTTGGACAATGACGCATGGGTGAGTCCCTGGTTGCACATCAGGCATGAAGCATAAGCCATATGGAGGTCATATTAAAAAACAATTACACCACAGTACTAGTCACTTCTCAAATCTGAAAAAAAAAAAAAAAAACTCTTACGTTCACACTAGCGAGCGACAAAGCAACAGGCAAGCGTTCATTTTCTACATCCACGTGCAACACTGAGCTGGGATTTCAGTGATGGCAAATGACATCTGCACTGATATTTTCTCAATGCTATGCAAATTAGGTATGATGTGGTAAAGCAACAAAGCCAATTATTTGACTCGAATGATTTCTCGGACCAATCCTATGGCATGTGTATTCCAAGATTTTTTTCAGTTCCCCACTCATGACTGTAGATCCTACCTCCAGTTAGTTCCTATTTAGTGTTCGATGCACAAAAATGGAAGAAAAACTTAAAACTGTGGTTTCATCCTATTCTTCATCTTATACGAACTCTCATTAAATGTCTCTAGAGACATTACAAATAAAAATAAAGCTCGGAAGGAAGTAGCAAAGATGTAGCATTGGTAAGTGTACGGCGCTAGTACGGTTATTTTGCTTTGCTCATCAAATTGTTTATTAGCTTTTGACATTTCACAAGATTAATTGTAACCACAAATGGATAAAAACTAGGTGAAAGCCAATGAAAAGTATTGTTCTGTAATAAATAAAAAAGTGAAACCATTGGAAGAGATATAAAACACTTCAGTTTTAGGGAGAATCAAAGAAATCATTCATTTTTTTTTTGCCACTGTTTTGTTTTAAGGTTTCAATTCAGACATATCCATTTTATTTTAGGTGTAAGTGCTTGTGTCTTCTTCCTGTCAGAACACTCAGCACTCTTCCTCTCTGCTCTCTTTCTCCATTATAGCAGACACGTATTACAAGCACATGCTCAGACAGACAGATGTCTGACTGTAATGCCGCACAGATCATCCCAAACCACTCAACCAGCGCTGATATAAAAATTCAGTTGTATCTCCAGATTTTCTCTGTGTATAAATCTGTATTTGAGAGTTCTAGAGTTTTAGTGCAAAATCTTATAGATCTCAAGCTTTTCCACCAATCTTCACTGAAGGGAAAGTAAGAGTGTCCCTGAACTGTGAAATGGAGTGAAATGTAGCAAAGCTTCCCAAACCTTGAACATCCTGTTTCTCAACATTAACTTCATTATGAAAAAAAATTGAATGAATATGGCACAACTGCAACTCTGTCTAGAGTAGGCTGTCCACCAAAAGTCAGTGACCAGGTAAAAAAACAGATATTTAAGACCCATTAGTCTGACTAAGGGTAAGGGTAATGCTCAACATGATGCTACCCCCACCGTGCTTCATTGTGGGCAGTTCCAGGTTTTAACACTACAAAATGTGAAAAATGTCAAGGCAATGTATACTTATGCACTTATATTATATACACTTATGTATAACTTTTTCATTGTTTATATTAATTAATTTATGTAAATTCCCCCAATTCATTCTTATGAGATATTTTGTGTAGATTCATGACATAAAATCCCAGTTAAGATCATTTCAGTTCCAGCAGAATGTGGAAAAGTTCAACGGGGGTGAAAACGTATACAAGCCACTGTATAACAACAGTGAAATTATATGCTAATATCCTATAGGCTATAGGGTTGGAACCTGGAACTCACCACAGTGAAGCATGGTGTCGGTAGTATCACGTTTACTCTTATCCTTAGTCAGACGAAAGAGTTTGACTACATGGAGTCATAGTTGTGTGATGAGCTTTCCTTTTTTTAATAATGGATTTAATAGTGCTCCAAGGGATGTCAAATCGATGTTCAATCGCCATCAGAAGAAATAAATCTATACCTGTATATCAATATAGTGAATTCTGTGGATTTAAAAAGATATTGGGGACGGAATTATGGACTGTCTGTAATAAAGCACTCTCATATTTCAGTATTTGAGCTCGTAACCCTTAAAGGCAGCGACGCACACCAAGAATGAGCTCCATATCCGTGTGTATTCCACAGCAGCGAGATGGAGGAAGCTTTCGAGATGCTCCGACCTTGATAGCGTGCAGCGGCGATCTCTCGCATGTTTCACAGGGATGAGAGACTGTCATTTCCACCTGGAGCCTGTAACAAACGGAGGGCCTCGTGCTCCACAGCAGCCGCTATGATTAGTGTTACTGCAGGATCAGGGATGGGTGATGAATGATGGCAAGGATTTTGTTCAGCCTAAAAAAAACCCCATTCAATTCCCTTTCAAGTGGTGGAATTTACTCTGGAGGAAAAAAATTAGCTTCTGAAGAGTTGACATGGTGAGCCTGCTTCTCTGAGGAACAGAGAGGACCTCCTTACCGCAGAACCTGAGAACTTATCTGTAAAAATGAACCACTGTTTGTAATAGAGAAAAAAACCTGAATAAAAGTGTGCTTGAATCTCTGATTGTGGTGTAGAATTTCATACATTTTTCCATTTCATGTCGATTTTCCAAGTTAATTTTCAGCGCACATGCTGTATCCCTTCCACTTCCTTGTCTCGTATAATGAGAACTCACTGAGCTATTTCCTCTCATTAGAAAGTACAGGTATGTTTTACCGCCTGACGTTTGTACACATTTCAATGATTCATTATTATTATTAGTTTTTTTTAAATCTGAAGCTAGAAGGGAAGCACCACCTCAGCAGAGCACCGCCTCGGCAAAAGGAGGATTCTACAATATATTTATGATTATTTAATGACCCACACACACATATTCCAGTGGCTTTGATAATATTTATGCCTATAGGGCTGAATGTCCCTAGAGGACTTGGAGTCACTTCTCAGCTGCACACTTCTCTGTGTAGATTCACTACAGTCAGTGCTGGGATTAGCATTTCAGACAGTGGGAAGATGGGTAGTGTTCATATGGCTTCATAAATAATGCCTAGCTTACGTGAACCTTTATAAAAGCTTATTACAATAGGTCCCAGGATGTATTTTGGCATTATACCTCTGAAGAGAACCAGGTCCAACATGAGGTAGAGTGTAATATCATCGCTTTAAGACAGGGTGTCAAACGTGCGCCCCGCGGTGCTGGCCTGCCTGATAAAGGTTCTAATCCGTCCCACAAAATGAACTTGGAATCCATGTTCCAAACTGAAACCCTCTTGTGGACTGTAACTGAATAGACCCCTTGGCGTTTGTAAGGAAAAAAATGCTGTGCAATCAACCTGGTTATAAAAATACCCGAGTAGCCTAGCAACCTGTTGCTACTTGTTTATAATCTGACCGAAGAATCTATCAAGAAATTTATTTAGGAATCAGATTGGCATTAGCTAATATCTAAAATCTAGTTATTATTAGGAATTAGCACTAGAAGACATGGCGTCCTGTCAGTGGTTAAATGATGCTAAGCGGTGACCTAGCCTGCAACAACCCGACATATATATATATATATACAGTATACATATTCGAACATTTATACTAGTAAGAAATTGAACACATACAAGTCTCTTGATGCTTACAACTTTGTTGTTGCACACAGACATAATGTTTTATGATTACAATATCAAGGATTTTGTGGCACCAAACTAGATCCCATAAAGTCATTTGTAATCTGAACAAATTTAGCTAGCTAAACGTGTCCATTACAGGCAACTCCTCTGTAAGAACATGACCTAGCTATCTAGCGTAAGATAGCTAGTTTCTTGACATAGATTTTAGACAAGCTATTTACTTTATTAGGCATGTTAGCTAACTAGCAAGCTAAGCCTGTTATATTTTCAGTTAGTTCACTGACATGATAGTTAGCTACTTAGCTGAGATGAAATAGGTGCCGCGATGTAGGCGTTCCTCAGATCAAATTATCCCTCCTAATTCCCTGTTGGCTTAAAAAGTGTCCGATTTGATAGTATGCGGTAAAAACTAATGTGTTTATGAACACATTTCCAGTTCTGACACCCAACAGCAACACACAACATTTTAGATCTCAAACTCTGAATTGCTTTTAAAAATTAAAAAAATATGTAGTTTCCCCCATGTTTCTGCAACCAGTATGTGCAACTGACCTCAGAGTGATGTGTAAGACTCAGGGGTCTGCTGAAAGAGTTAAAAAAGAGTGAAAGATTGAAAAAGAGATCTGTTAGTCCACTAGAGCAATAATCTCATAACGTAAAATGTGCTGATGATGTTGATTGTTATTAGCAAACTAAACATTTGACACTGTAACCACACCTCTTTCCAAAATAACTAAATTACAGGAGTGGAAACATACACAATCAAAATTAACTTTTTAAATTTGTAAATAATTTTGCAAACTATAGTTTGCCCCACTATACACACTTCAATATTATGTGCTATTTTGTTATTTATTAGATTCATGACATAAATTCTTAATCAAGTATCTGATAAAAAGTGTGTTTATCTCAAGAAAAGTGTTTCATATTTATAAGGTTTTTATAAATACCAGTGACAAGATCAGGATAACTTAATGACGTAATGAGTTATACATATTTTCCATGGCCCTTATGTGTTACAAACAGTGCTTATAATGCATTCTGTAAACAATTTATGCATGCATTAGAAACATTGCTATAAACTGTAATGTCTTTTTTAAAAAATAATAATAATAATAATTATATCAAAAAGTGAATAATGCCTTATTAATGTATTATAGTTGGTAATTAATGTATTCATAGGTCATGTATAGGCCATTATACATATGAGCTTCATAGAAAGTGTTATCTTTGGTGAAACATAAGTTGGTATGTTTATTCAATTATAGTTCACTTTGTAACCTGACATGTATTCATGCTTTATAAAGAATTATTACATGTGCTTTATAAGACATTACAAATGCATTATGAATGCAGAATTCATAGATTGTTTTACCACACATCTCTTTTATAGCCTAAATGTTTTCTATAATAATTGTGCTCTTTTATAAGGCCGTGTTCAGGAAGATTGCAGCTTTCTTCTGTGTGTCTGAGAGAGAACGTGGTGCGAGTGGCAGCTGAATTTGCAGCATAAACACGTGATGACACTTCTGTTTCAACATGCCAAATGCTTCATGAAGGTTAATTCTGCTGTGAGAAAAGCAGTCACATAATTCAGAGAAGCTGTAAAAGTGTTTAACACACTCACTGTACTGCCTTTTAACAAGTACCACACAGTGAGAGGATGTGTTCATCCCGACCTCAGGCTGAGCTAAACGCCCAAACATCCAGGAGCTCAGAGTCCCACGTTCGCTTCTGTCTCCATGACTAATGGAGAGAAGTTCAGAAAGCCGATGGAATAAATTTCTCCCAAACTCTATTATCTTCATCATGAAAATAAGGTCACTTTATCATCCAATCTCTTTTTATGAAATTATCATCTCATAAGAAAGGCACTCGTGTGTGTGTGTGTATTGGATTATTCAGCGTAACGCAGTTCGCAGCAGAGCTCTGTCTTCAGAAGGGGTCGTGATTGAAAAGCATGAACTGCGAGAATCAGGGAGCTAATTAAATATAGATTGAACATGGAGGTGTTTCTTCAAATGATTTGGAAATAAGAGCCATGTTAGAAATGACGCTGATGATATTTGATCATGCTTTGAGTGATATATATATACATCGATTGGCCATAACATTAAAATCACTGACAGGTGACGTGAATAGCATTGATTATCTTGTTACAGTGGCACCCGTCAAGGGGTGGGATATATTAGGCAGCAAGTGAACAGTCAGTTCTCAATGTTGATGTGTTGGAAGCAGGAAAAATGGGCAAGCGTAAGGATCTGAGCAACTTTGACAAAGGCCAAATCGTGATGGCTAGACAACTGAGTCAGTGATCTCCAAAACGGCAGGTCTTATGGGGTATTCCCAGTGTGCAGTGGTTAGTACCTACCAAAAGTAGTCCAAGGAAGGACAACTGGTGAACCAGCGACAGGGTCATGGGCAGCCAATGCTCACTGATGCGCATGGGGCGCGAAGGCTACCTTGTGTGGTTTAATCCCACAGAAGGGCTACTGTAGCACAAATTGCTGAAAAAGTTAATGGTGGCTATGATAGAAAGGTGTCAGAACACACAGTGCATCACAGCTTGCTGCGTATGGGGCTGCGTAGCCGCAGACTGGTCAGAGTGCCCATGCTGACCTCCGTCCACTGCTGAAAGAGCCTACAATGGGAACGTTAGCATCAGAACTGGACCATGGAGCAATGGAAAAAGGTGGCCTGGTCTGATGAATCATCTTTTCTTTTACATCACATGGATGGCCGGGTGCGTGTGCATCGCTTACCTGGGGAAGAGATGGCACCAGGATGCACTATGGGAAGAAGGCAGGCAGGCAGAGGCAAGGTCCTGACATTCATGTTGATGTTACTTTGACACATACCACCTATCTTACATTGTTGCAGACCAAGTACACCCCTTCATGGCAAAGGTATTCCCTAATGAGCGTGGCCTCTTTCAGCAGGTTAAGGCTCCCTGACACATTGCAAAAATTGTTCAGGAATAGTTTGGAACATGACAAAGGGTTCAAGGCGTTGACTTGGCTTCCAAATTCCCCAGGTCTCAATCTGATTGAGCATCTGTGGGATGTGCTGGACAAACAAGTCTGATCCATTGAGGCCCCACCTCACAACGTACAGGAATTAAAGGATCTGCTGCTAACCTCTTGGTGCCAGATACCACAACACACCTACAGAGGTCTTGTGGAGACCATGCCTGGTCAAAAGAGAATTTGGCCTGATCTTAAAATCTTAAAATATTCATTTTAAGATTTCATTTCTTCTGCTGTGTTTTGGTTAAAATGATCTGATAAATCTTGTGTTAGAAATGAATTATAGTTCCATTAAAGATAGCACCAGAGCTTCAGCGTTGCTTCTACAAACCAAAGGTCCCAGAGCTTCAGTCCTCCTTTAGTCGCCCGTGCCTTTCATTTTCACTTTCATGAAAAACATTCAAATTAAACAAGCCCAACTTCTAATACAACACTACATTTATTTAGTGTCACATGCCTGATGAATGCTAAATGTGTTTCCAGATTGAAAAAAGCCCTCACAACCTGAGCAAGAGTCTACCTCTACTACAAACACACTCGAAGATTTCCCCAGGTGATGCTGCTCACAGATTCGTTCTCTCGTCTCTTTCTATTTTGCCTCTGTTTTCCTTAGAATGTAAAGCTCGGAATAAACCAGCGATCCTTCACTGCTGTAAAGCGATCTTGACGACTCACAGCAGGAGCTCCAGCTCTTAAAGCCTGCCTGGAAATGTGGATTGAGGAGCTCAGGACCATGAGGGCGAGCTTTTCCCCACTGCATTACTTAGTTTTTTTTTTTTTCTTTTTCCAACGGTGTGTTAATGTAGTCGCTGCCTCACGCACTCAGAAATAGATAATAATATAGAACAAACGTTGAAGAAATGAGGTGTGGCTGCGGATTTCAGACCACAGAAATAATAATCGCAGCTCTAAATGAATGTGCTTTAAAGTCCACAGATGGGACTGTGAGCTCATCTTTAGTCCATATACAGAAATCATTGAGGAGGAAGAAGGAAGTCATTGGCATTGATTCAGAAACTCTCAGCAGGGGCAGGGTGACATTAATAATGATGTAGCCTCAAACAAAATGAAGTCCTGAGGCTATCACACTTGATTAATACACTATAGATAGTATATCTAGTGAATTGGTTTGATAATTTTGTTATAGGTAGTTGAGAGTACATCAACATCCAGTCATCCAGCGTACACTCCAGCAACTTGTTTCATGCGGTTTTGGACAAACCTTTGTACCTTTCACCTGCTTTTGACACAGCAGATGTGTTTCTTGTCCTGAAGAGACTAGCCCTAAAAATTTGGGTGCTGGAAAATGGAGGCATATTTTTCTTGTGTTTCTCAACCTCACCCTGTGTGGGAAACATATTCACCATGGTGCGCACGCATTTCTGAAGTACAGACATTATGCGTTCCCTAATCCTCCTTTCCGTCTTCTAATCTTTGCAATACAGTATCTTACAATAGAAATAGTTCTTCTGTACATCATAGAACCCGATCTCTGGCAAATCTCTACTGCAGTTTTCAGAACCAGTTCTAAGCCATAATAGAGTTTCCTGAATCATTTCTCTTTCAAATCCGAGGAGATTAAATGGCCCTGAGAGATAAACAGGTTGAATATACCACATCTGTATCGAATTCCATGACAACCTTGAAGAGTTCAGTTCGGTTTGAGCTGCTTCGCTGGAGCCATGGTAACCCGAGCTGCTCGGAGTCGAGGTAATTAAAAAACACTTTCGAGTCTTATAATTGGGGTGATGAGTTTCACATTTTCTGTATTAATCCATGTCAATTTATCTATTTCATCTCATTAAAGTTCATAATCAGATAAAATTATGAAAAAACTCTGGTGTTGTATAATGAGTTATCTTATCTACTGGAAAGTTCAGACACTCTTTATTCGTATACTGTACGTATTAGCTCTTGAGCGCTGGTTTCATTTTGCATCACAAGCTTCATTTGAATTTATTTTAATTTCTTGTTTATCTGTCATAATTTTCATTTTTTCCTAGGATATGATACGATTGTGGAATGAAGGCTCAATCTGATAATGCTTTGTGGCTTGTTCTGATTTCCACTCTTTTCCAAGTGAGATATTTTTGTCTCCATCAGTTACTCTGATAAAAGCCACATCTGGACCCATCAGTTAAACTGCTGCGTCCTGTTTGACAAGCACTGGGATTTCTGACGCATGGTGAAACAGACGGAACGTGATCGTAGAATGTTTATTTTGAGGTCAAATTGCACTGACAAATTGATGGACTGTGTCCACTGGGAAGATTGATTTGTTTGGCAGTTTTTTTTTGGTTTTTTTTGCATGAGTCACTTTGAGAATCAATGAGAAAGTATCTGACTGAAAAAAACAAGAGACAAGCTGTACCTGGATGACTATTGCGTTTACTGTTTCTGTCACAGCGTCCCAACCACGATGAACCCAATGTCATGACATTCTGAAATAAAAAGTTAATTAGCTTCAGGGCTCAAAAAAAATTCGTTCCACTGGTAATAGTAGGTCCTGAAATCTGAAAATGTCCTCAAATAATATTTTCTAGACAATTCATATTTAATGTTTCACATATTTTTCATTTGTAATGGACTGATTTTCTCATATTAATGTATTTTCACATGTGGGCCACATGGTTTCATTTTCTCATGATTTCTTTTCATATCATTTAATTTTCACATGTGATTCTTCATGTGATTAATTTATTTTCACTTGTTTGTAAAATGTATGTATATATGTGTGTGTGTGTGTGTGTGTTTAAAGTGTTTAAAGTGTGTGACTAAGTGTTCGTGTACACACTGAAAGCGCATTATCTTAACCACAACTCAAATAAGCATTTCTCATTTCACATGTGGGGAAAAAACCTCTATAAATAAACAAACTATCGATTTATTTGGCTTCGTGCCATCTTTTTTATGTGTCATTTGAACTCAGAAGAGTAAGGAGGAGTTGAAAACGGACCATCATCTCCTCCTACGGTTGAAAAGATGAGACATCTCTGTGCTAAAGGCCTAAATCAAAGCTCATATGTGAAGATCTGGAAGCAGAGATGAATCGATTTGCATTAGTGCAACACTTTAGGTCGAGTTTATCCACCTACCTGCCGTTTAGGAGAGTGAGATGAAAGTGAAAGCACTCTGACTTTTGCTTCCAAAATAGAGAGGGAGAGTGAAGGAACAGAAAATTAAGTGAAGGTAAGTAAACAACAAGAGCAAAATTATTTAAAAACAATGCATCATAGTGAGAATTTAATACCAAAATTATGCACGAGTATTAAGACTTGAGACATAACTAGAGACTTAGGCGCTATTCAGAGTTACACGCAATTCTGTTCTAAAAGCTGAAATTTAGGTTTTGATTGTCAATACACTCAAAAAAATATTCAAGGCCAATATTAAATAAACGTGACACTATTAATTAAATATTTAAGGTCATTGAAAAGTTTCCTTTTTTAATCGCACAGAAGACATTGGTGGAGACACATTGTAATCAGAAACCTTGTTTATTTCAATGAGAGAATTCTTTGGATAAAATTATGAATTCAGTTGAAGTGACACTGAACTTATCCTTCAAACGGTGGACAGGTTTTGTATTTTTTATTTTTTTTTTTTTACAGGAGAGTACATCAAATTAACAAACACGGATTATTTTATGAAGTTGACAACTCAAAATAACAAATTTAAAAAAAAAAAAGCAGGTTAAAATAGCCTACATTCTGTGCACACATTACGATGGAGTATCTCATGGCTTCATTAAGTTGTGCACACAAGTAAGAGTTGGTGTGTGATATAAAAACAAAATAATACGATGCACTGGATCAAGTGCTTTTTTTTTTTTTACTGAAAAAGCTACTGAATTCTTTTGAAGAAAACGCAGCTTGTCATTTTACAGAGAAACTGCAAAGCATAAACTCCTCTGTCCTGTTACAGTTTTACCTCTGCCTATTACAAAGTGCTGACACTGGAGACTCCTTCCAAAAATGTTAAATGAACATCTCCTTTGTTTAAAAGAAAACTTCACTGTAGCAAAGAGTACAGACTTTTTAAAAATCCAATTATGAGGAGTGTCCAACATACAAATCTCTGTGTAAGTTGTTACTATAGAAAAGATAACATATTAGAGAGAATATTAAAACCTGTAATATTGACTCAGTTATCATGCTGACTGTTTACAGAATATAAGACTGTGGGCTCTTTTTGTTATATTAGTGAAGAGTAAGTAACATTTTGAAAATGTCATGGAATTAAAGAACAATGTTTTTTCATCCCGGAGGTAAACTTGTGGACTGTGTGTATAGGATATATTAAAAACAGTCATATTTTTAGGCTATATTGCATTGAATTAAGCACATAGTGGAGTTAAAACTAAAATTGTACACATCAGTATTCAAGCGTCAAAATTAAAATTCTTCCTCTCTCAGTTATTCGCAAGTCCAACTTTGCAGGAAAGTGAATGTTTCTTGTGCATTATTCAGCTGTATTCCGGTCAGTCCAGTGCCGCTGTCTGACTACGTACTGCAACAATTTTTCATTCATGTCTTTGTGCAATGTAAATACACACAAAACCTCTATGGAATGTCATTTGAAGGCAAAATTAAATCTAAAAAATCTGACATCGTGCAATAAAGAAGTGGATGAATCACCCACGTTTCTGCCGCAACAGCATTTTTGCTCATAAGTGTCACTTTTAATTCTATATGATGCTGAAATACAGGATTCAAGAAACTGTGATTATAAAAATGGAAGCTACAAGCTGTCTTTATTGGCCTCTTCCTGTGTTATTATTATTATGCTTATTTTCAGACTACTGTGAAATTAATAAGAAATACAGTGAGGGGAAATAGATTTTACTTATTTAATATCCTTCCAATATATTCTATATTAATATACTTCCAATGTCTTTTGACTCTGTATGTATAAATATAAACAATACTAACACTACATTAAAATATATCTATATATAAAAAGGTTATATAAATATAAATCATGTTCTCGATATAAATGCTGCAAAAATGTTTTCGGGCAAGTTGCACCAGGTGTCATAATAAAAGACATTGCCATTCTTTGGGAAGATTTCACACAACAATATCAAGATATCAATCAACACTCAAATGGAAAAAGTGAAAAAGCCATAGCAAAGATCTTAAACATCCCTGTCTGTACAACTGGTTAGATAGTACATTATGCAGGTGGAAAGCTAATGGAACAAAAACTAACCATTTCCCAGGCAAGATTTCACAACATGTTCTCAGACTAATGATAAGCACGGTAAGAGAGAAGCCAGCACTCACTCGAAAGGAGTTGCAGGATGACCTGAAAGCAGCAGGAAACAACAGTAAAACAATGAACTGTAGCACAACAAACTGAAGCACGTCTAAAATTAAAATTTTAATTTGGTAATTTTAATTCACTGGTAATTTGTGATGTTTGAAGACTTTTTTCTCATATCAGTTTAGTTTTTTAAGCATATATTTGTTTCTGCTTATGAATGTGAGCAAAAAGCTATATATTCATATGTAGAAACTTAGCAGATATTATGTGTGTAAATTTGAAGTGCATATATATGTATGTATATATATATGCACTGGAAGTATATTAAATGACCAAAACAAAAAGTGTCTTAATGCTTATTTCCTCTCATTGGAAAGTGCTGATAATTAATGTGGGTGGATTCCAGATTGTTAACCTCTAATAAAAAAAAATGAATGAATTAAAATTAATTAATATATATTAATAGCCAGTATTTATGTTCAGTACTCTGGCTACTGTTAGATTTGTATACTATCCTATTATTCTTGTCTACACTTTATTTTTATTGTTAAAGACTTAAAAGAAACTCACAATTGTAGTTATCCATCCATCCATCCATCCATCCATCCTCTGTACTGCTTATCCTACACAGGGTCGCGGCGGAGCCTGGAGCCTATCCCAGGGGACTCGGGGCACAAGGCAGAGGACACCCTGGACGAGGTGCCAGTCCATCGCAGGGTACAATCACACACACACACACACACCCATTCACACACTACAGACAATTTGGAAATGCCAATCAGCCTACAATGCATATCTTTGACTGGGGGAAGAAACCGGAGTACCCAGAGGAAACCCCCGAAGCACAGGGAGAACATGCAAACTCCACACACACAGGGCGTGAGGTGCGAGGCAACAGTGCTAACCACTAAACAGTAGTAATTATAATTTAATTGTAATTAGACACATAATTGATTCTAGCATTTGATGAATGACACATCTTTAGTGTCACAGTATGTACAGTATGTGTTTTGTATTTTTTTAAGTTTAATTTTTAACGTTTGGAATTGTGTTGCTAGCAGCTTTAAAGCATGAAATCTCAGTGTGTGTGCGTGTGTGTGTGTGTGTGTATGTGTGAGTAGTGCCTGAGTGCAAATTGATTGTAAGATTGCCCGTTTCTTTGCTGTAATGTCCATTCAGAACTTGGATTCATTTCTGGCTAACGGCACACTGAGCATGTCTTTGTGGTGCAGCGTTACGGCTGCTTTTACGACTGCAGGCTGAATTGCATGTATACAATAAAAAATTATGGCTTATTGATTTGAACTTGTGGAGTAAGACTCCTGTGTGTGTGTGTGTGTGTGTGTGGCCATTCTGCAAACTGCTTTTCCCTTCTTGTGGTTCGAGAAAAGATTATGTTTAGGTGTATGGAAAATATTAGTAGAACTAAGAAAGTAAGAGAGCATTTGTTAGAGAGAGAGAGAGAGAGAGAGAGAGTGTATATAATAACTTTTAGATCTATTTGATTCACTAACCCACTATTGTGACTGTTAAATATATTACCATTGCAATTTTCTTGCCTTTTTACTGCTTTTTTTGTAGGACATACTGTTCAGTAACTCACACACTCCTTCCCCCTAACACCTGCTGAGCTGTGTGTCGTCGCTCATGTTGTCCTTCACGTCAGTAGCGGACACCGAGCTGGCAGTAATTGCAGAGGGGATCACAGATGGGCATCAGGAGATGCCAGAGTTGATGTGGCCAATGATAGCAAGACACACAGAGGGGCTGATCAGCTTTTTGGAGAAGGAACCAGTAGAAGAGATCCAATTAAGGTAAACAGGTATGCAAAAACATTTTTAGAAAGATCTGTTGGAGTGCAAAGGTTTTGCAGCTGGGAGAATTTGCCTGATCACCAGAAAAAGCTGACTGACTGACTAACTAACACTGATTAAGGGTCACATTCAGTCTGAGGATTTAATACAAAAATTGCATAACTATAGACTTGAGCACTATTCTGAGATTTGCGTGAGAGTTAGGAAACTGGGGTGGAGTTTTCCTAAAACAGAGGCGTGTCTCAGTTACATGTGATTCTGAAGCCCATTTTTCTTATTATCAGCTTGAGTTTGTAAAAAACACTCAAAATCTGACAAACCCAGAAGTCCGAACTATACGCAGCTGATTTTAATAATATGAATGAATCGGACAAAAAAAAGAAAAGGATAAGGATGTGCATAACCCAACTCTGAATACAAGGAACTTTCCACGCCAAAATATTTGGACTTTGCTGATTCTGAATAGCTAGATGGTGTTATATACCCAAACCATGGAAATGTTATTTTTCTCACCTTATGAGCCGTTATTAATCCCGCCTACTGCGTTAGGATCGGCTAGTAGATCATATTCACAATCAGTCCAAAGGCAGGATGGTTAAAAGCCAAATGATTGAAAATGGAGATCCAGCGAAATATATGTTTTGATATGCATTTGGGGAAAAAAAGGAATTCATCTTCAATGGTTCTACTCGCTATGGGTGCTGTGGTGATCTGAATAACTTCTTAATATCCAAATATCCATTCAATGGACTTGACTCAACCTCCATTTTGTGTAGGGAAGAATGATTCAGGATGTGAATAGAGGTGAGTGTGCACTTAGAGATATTAGATTTTGGATCAAATATGGCTCATGATCAGTGGGGAAATTATCCAAAAGTTAGTGCATGTAAATAACACATGATGTGCAGCTAATACATGACATGCTTGGCTACAGGTATGCTAGAAGTTCTTATTTCTAACGATTTCTGAGAAACAAAATAACGTACAAGTACAAGGACGGCTATTTCGCATCACTCTGGTGGCAAACAATGTTGCTCAGCACCACAAAGGTGCCATTTGAGGATTGAATTGGCACTTAGCCAGCTCCCAGCTCCATTCTCTCCCTCTTCCCATATGGGACGTCAGCTGGGAAACCCGCAGTCCCTCCATTAAAAGTGACCACGGTGGACTGTGATTCATTTCACCCAGCACAGTTGCCAGCACAGCTCTCAGATTTATTCATTAATATATAACCAAGACTCTGTTACGGTGTCATTATTCAAATCCTCATAGAATATTTGGACGATTTTCAGCCAAGGATTATTTTCAGTTACGTGTGTACACTTCATCACAGCAAACCTTTATTATATTGGTTATATAACTGATGGATATCTAACGCACTGTAAATGTTCAGCTCTCTGATGCATGCATAACACTGCAGATCCATCACAGGAACCCTGAGCCTCTCTAATGCATCAGTCCCGTGTATGACTGATGAGCTGCTATATGAGGAAGAAGGGCTAAAGCGTGCAGCTGCTGAGTGTAGCAGAGCGTTGTTGTGAACTGGTACCTCAGCGTTCTGGGATTTTTGTGTCACAGTGGCTGCATGCAGGTAAATTACAGCAGCAGGAGTTGATGGTTTGCTAATGCCGACAGCCCAGGGGAAGCACAGCGCTCAGCTCTTAATTATCTCGCTTTAACCATGCATTTCAGATGGTTCTTTAAGATGGCCTAGCTGAACTTGGTACACACTGGTGCTGGCCTTTTGGCTCACAGCACGGTTCATTTGAGATTGTGTTTCTGTCTGGTTGTGTGTGAAGAATGCCAGGTGGTTTTGACTGGGATTGAATTGATAATCTCACCATGAGCTGATATTGAATAAATCACTGAGGGCCACTGGGGCTAGCGTGGAGCACTTATCGCTTGGCTGAAACATGATAAGAGCCGATGGCTGCCTGCGGCCTGATGAAGCCTGTTGTCAGACTTGCCGTATGTCCCGGATAACGTGTGGTCTCAAGACCTCTTCAAAATAAACACACTGGTGCTCAATTGAATTCACAGTTTCTTCTGCTTGTGGGGTTGGCTACTACTGAAAATTAATTAATATTAAAGAAAACAACTTCTGTGTTTGATTAAATAATAGTAATTAAATAAAGGACATAATTTGTACGTCTTTATTTCTGTCTAATTTATCTTGATAATTAAAAATAGAAAATTTTACTATGCAAATACTTGGAATTTATTTTATGCCAAAAATATTTACAAAATAAGTAAGGAAAAAAAACATTTGGGAGTATGTTGCTATAGGTTAATGTTCAGCAGCAGAGTGGTGTAATAAAGCAGATACTGTTATCACTCTGGAGTTGATTATTTTAGATTGTACCATAGCGCCGTTGAATGCTTGAATCTGACTAGTCAGAATATGTGCATTATTTTCGTATTACAGCACAAGTAGTTCCAGCTGTAACATGAATGATAGGTTAATATTAATGGACTCGCTCTAATGTTATTGTTTCTAGAGTAACAGCTCATACAGAGGGACTTGTACAGGGACTTGTACTTAGCCACTCCACATATGCTCCTGACTGATGAGTTTGACTCACTTGAATTTGACTAATTTGATTGATTGATGGATTTGACTCACTTGAGTTAAATGGATGAGTTTGACTCACTTGAGTTTGACTCAACTGAGTTTGACTGACTTTAGTTTGACACACTTAAGTTGAACTAATTTGAGTATGATTGACAAGTTTGACACTTGAATTTGACTAATTTGATTGATTGATGGATTTGACTCACTTGAGTTTAACTGATGAGTTTGATTAACTTGATGTTTGACTCACTTGGGTTTGACTCACTCGATGTTTGACTGATGAGTTTGATTCATGTGAGGTTGATTGAGTTGAGGTTAGTTCACTTGAATTTGACTCAACTTTGACTCATTTGAGTTTGACTTGAATTAGATTTCACTTGAATTTGATAAAAGTAATCTTTATGTCAGCTGATGACTGTTATGCCAGTTGTCATGAGGGTCCTATGTACTGGAGGTGTAATTTAGCCCTATGAATACGTCCTAATATTTAAAGTCATACATTTTCTAGAAATTTTCCTTTTCTTATAATTTTTCACGGGCCTCAGAAGATTCCTGAAATTTTGAGAGCTAAGTCCTCTGACCTTTCACTCTGACCAGTTGCTCAATGAACCGTGGCAAATTATCCAACATGGCAGAACAATCTCTATCAAGTGCTCATAATCAGCTATCGCTTTCCTAGAGAAATATAATTTGCTTCTGTTTCAAAATTAGCCGCTGCCTTTGTATTTGCTGGCTGCTCGCTGTGTGTGGACTGGAGAACCGCTGGTCCATGCACTTATCTGAGGAGTTAGACCTCTCCACTTCAATTATGGCTAAACAAGTGCTCACTTAGAGCTGGTTTTCTGAAAAATGGCATTAGCTTTTTTGATGAATGTGATGAACGACCATGCTTGAGAATGAGCACTGCATGCAAATATACAGTATCATACAAAGCAAATGTGTCTGAGATGATCTTGTTCTCTTGTATAAGGACACTATTCCCTTCCTGACCATTTGGATACATTTCAAACATATTCTATTTCCTGGTAGTGTTTTGAGGAAACCCTAGTTTTCACATTATTTTTAATGATATCTATAAAGTTGAAAGTGTGAGTGGCTCTTACATGAGTGAGGTATTTGGAAACAAGATGAAAGTGACTTTTGAACATTTATAGAGACGATGAGTTAATCACAATCTTGACAGTCATAGGGTCAAGATTTCCACTTTAGTGACAAGGCCTCCTATTTGCTCTGCATTGCTTTAACAAGTCCATCTTTTTTGAGTAGTAGAGTACTGTCTGGTTTGTGTGAGTGCTGTTAATTCAAAGCCCTGAACAACATCCTCTTAATATCAAGGCATGCCTATGACTACTAACTTGTAACTGGCAAGAGAGCTGCAATGATTAGTCTGCTAATAGGATAATGGGCCAACTGTTGTATAATTACACTTGACTTGGCCCATTTAACTCACCCAGTTGGTGAAGCCTTCAAATGGGGCTAAATGCTTTACAGCACTGGACTGACTGCATGTCTTGAGGCCCCTTATCCCATCAGAAAATCCCTTGGTAGCTATTAGCGGAAAAGAAAAAAAAAACACATTTTTTGGGGGGTGGGGGTGGGGGTGATCAGATTGGATTCTTCTACTATTAAACTTCTTCCCAGTTTCTTTCTGGCACCTAAGGTTTCCTTTTAAATCGGATCAATAGAGAAAGGAAGAACCTGAACCTCGCTTCTTAGTCTCCCATCACACAGGGGCTCAAAATTCTGTCAAACAGGCCACTGGATGGAGCATTGTAAAATTTTCCATGCATTAGCCCATCCAATTAATTATATAGCGTATCGGTTCAGGCAGGTGTGTTAGCCAGGAAAATGCCAAACAATGCAGTGCAATTTGCACCTGTGGTCTAATTGAAAATGTATCTGAGCAGTCTGAAGCCTCCCAGGGCCTAACTGTGATTTTTCTGCTATTATAATTAAACCATTGGAAGAGATGTGTTAGAAGGGAGCATAATAAAAGAGTATCATAGAATGTCTCTGGGGTGGTAGACCAGAATACTGATACTATTACTGCTGATACTACTACTACTACTACTAATAATAATAATACCTTTATATTATATTATATTACACTATACACTATATCCACTGTTAATACTATTACCAGTACTACTATTACCACTGATAACTCTGATACTACTACTATTACTACTACTACTACTACTGTATGATTTAGATACATAGATGTGTAAGTTTAAGTAGCTAATCAGATTGCAACCTTCAGGATTCTGAAGCTTGTGTCCACCTAAGTATAAAGAAAATATCCATCCATCCATAACACTCCATGAGACAACTCTGTAATGGACCTGTCTCTTGTCTACACATTAAGATACTGATATATACTTCCCCGTTCACCACCTAGACATCCCTCTGTTGTAATGTGCATATCTATCCTTTTCTACTATTCCTCTGACTTCTCTAATTCTCACTCCCCTTATTTTGACCTTGCTGAAGGTTTGTGATTATAGATATTTCTCTGCTTCCAATCATTCTGCTTGTTCTGATTTCTGGAAAAATCATAATAAAGCTACTTTCTTCTTGCGGCCTAACACTTATTTCTCCATATCAGCAAAAATAATACATTTAAACTTGCTATGGTGTTCAAAATGTTATCCAAGCTTCAGAACAAAAACAATCAGAACAAAAACACTTAAAAAAATATTTAAAATGCTGTGAAATTTTTAAATAATACAGAGAAAAAGTGGGGAAAAAAGTGAAACTGAAGTAGAGGCAAGACAAAAAAAGAGGTCCTTTTCATAATAATGCCTATAACAACTGAATACTATCAGTAAAATTTAATAAAACACGAATATATTGAAATTTGTCTGCCTTATAAATTGTTATAAGACTAGTAAGTAAATGTGTATGATGAATATTTAAGGAAGGTGAATTTTATTTTGGCTGAAACTAAATCATCATCCCTCACTTTTATGTTTCTCTGTTAGAATATTCAGTAAGCCTGCACCAGATAAGTCTCGATTTTGAGTCAAATACATCGGGTATTGAAAAATGCACTAGACCACTGGGAGCTTAAAAAACATTTCAAAGCAAGTTTTTATTCTCAAGAGTATTGCAGATCTGCACAATAATTCACAGTTGAAAAAACAACAGTATACTGTTGAGATTGGTATAACCACAGAGTGGACACTAGAGACCATTTAAACACTACTGGTGGCAATATATCACCGGATATATTACTGCTATGAATATATATAAACCATTTCACCCATGAAAAAAGATAGCACTTGGGCAGATAGATATAAATGAGATGGAAATCTGTGGTGGAGTGGAAACTGAAGGATTAGACCAATTTGCTGTCTGTTTAGGTCAGTTTTTGGCAGCAGGGCTTTACACTACAGTCATGATTATAGAGGTTCATCAGGCTGGATGAGAAATTAAGGACACTCAGCTTCAAGATCTCGTCATCTCCCTGGAGAACTCTCTGCTCCCAGCATTTGCAATTGCACAAAACCTGGGTGTAGGACGATTTGGTGAGGAATTGGCCACTTCTCTCCATGGTGACCACTTGTTTATTCTCTTCCCATCTCCAGATTGGACTACTGCAAGTCTCTCATGGCAGATCTTCCCTTGTGCACCATTGGAACCCTGCAAATGAGCCAGAATGCAGCTGTTTTCAATCTCCCCTCAATCTCACCCCATTGCTCAATTCCCTTCACTGGCTTCTTCTAGCCTCCAGCATCAGATTTAAAATGCTGATGCTTTTCTTCAAAGACAAAAAGGACCAGCCCCCACCTACCTCAAGACTCTGATCAAACCTTGCTTCTGACTGGGCTCCTGAGTGGTGCAACTGAAAAATGTTCACAAGTTTGAATCTTGATCATGCACAGTGCTGGGAGTCCAAGAAAGCAAAATTGGACACACTGTCTGGGTTGGACGGACGTTGTAATTTTCTCTTCTGTCAATCAGAGTGGTTGTCAATCGTGTATGCAGAAGTGAGTAGTTAGTACTTTCCTCCGAGTGTTCAGCCACTCTGTAAAGTAGCGTGTTTGAAAACATGCAGTGGCTTCACCCTCCGTGGTTTAAAAAAAACGTTTTTTTTTAAAAAAACCTATTTAAAAAATAGGTTTAAAAAACATGCTTCCGACTACTTTCTGTTCATGCCAAAAGTACAGTTCGACTTAACCCATTATCCCTCCATACAAAAGGCAGACAAACATCAAGACTCTCTGGACTGGAACTAAGGAGGATGTCTTAACAGCAAAGGCACAGACTGTACTCGATTTGTCCTAACTTATTTTCCAGCTTAATGGTACTCTACTCCACTCTTAGATAAAATCCTGACCTATTCGTACTAACAGGAGGAAGTTTATTGTGTAAACTTACAATTTATTTTGATTTAATTTCATCTGAATGTATTTATTTCTGCAAAGCTGCTTTGTGACAACGTTCATTGTTAAAAGCGGTCCACACATAAAATTGAATTGAATTGAATTAAACTATAAGGTACTACTCTAAGGTGCTCTTGCTCTGGATATTGGATATGCCAAATATTGTGGTAGTAAATGACAGTCCTTTAGTTCAAATCTGGTCTAAGTCACAAGGGAAAAAAGGCCTTAAATGTACCCTTACAACCAAATAATGGAGAGTTGTCAACAAAAAGGCCATTGCCTCATGACAGTCATCATTTGATATACGCTAGAATACTTTGGGTGGCTATGGCATGTGTGGTATCTGAGACAAGGAGAACAGGAGGCTTATTCAACATGCTAGCATGCAATCTCCTGCTTTGAAACTCAAAGATGATATGGTATTTTTTTCTTTTAGACAATGCGCACACAATGTGATTCTTGCAGTGGAGGACATTGAAGAAGGAAACAGGGCACAAAGAGAAGCAGGCTAAGAGGAAAAAAGGACCGCATACACTGACGACCTCTACACCACCAAAACACAGGTCATTATTCTGGAATCTATCAATAAAAAACTAGACATACTCAGAATTCTATGCCAATGCGTTAAAGATTAAAGACTCGTGATCCCTTTAGAGCTTTCTCTTCCAATCTGCGCACCTCAGGCAAGAATCAGAAGCAGCCCACATATTTCTGAGATGTGTCTTCCTACCTAAAATAACCAAGATTTCTGAATTCATTTCTTCAGATAAAATTACAAGAGCTGTTCATCACGTGTCCAATAACAAATCACCAGGACCTGACGGATAACCAGGAGAATTCTATGAACAATTTTCAACATAATGATTCAAAATGCCACACTACCACACCATCCTGACTGCACTCATTTTGAAACCAAATAAAGACCCCATTCAATATTCCAACTACCATTCAATATCTTTAATAAACTTAGGTATAAAGATTATAATTATAAATGATTTAGATTAGAATCAGTAATCTCCACACTTCTAAACAAACTAGTTTCCGATAGATCCCCAAATAAATCACGATTTATTGTAGCATTACTGGATGCCGAGAAGGTGTTTGATAGGGTTGAGTGGTCTGTTCACTTCTTCTCTCTCAGTCACTTTAGGTTTGGACCATATTTCATGAAATGGATAGAAATATTATCTTTCCTTAAGACTTCATTCATGGACTGGTGTCATTTTTGCAAAAGGCTCTCAAAGACATGCTTGTCTTTGCATCACCCAAGGAATACCTGCAGCGTCTGCATACAAATTGGGGCTTTGTTTCAGATTTGTTAATTAAACCCCAAAATTCAGACACCTGCCTGCCGATGTTCAAACAATGCGTAGTGGGCGTCTGGATTTCCAACAGGGGGATTCAATCAGACTCGCAATCAATATTAACAAGTCCTGAAACGTCTCGCAATCAGAGGCAATTTAGGCTAATGCCAGCTTTTACATTCATAAATAAAATGAATATAACAGCTGCTTCTGTTAGCTTTAACCCTATATTTCTCATGGCTCGTGGATTTGCTCATGTTGGCTATAACATTCATGGCTAACATGTGGTACACACTGAAAAGAAAAGAAGCAAGGACTGCTGGGTCGATCAGGGGAGAAGAAGTGTGTGAAAGAAAAGCAGCCTGCTGGAGAGAGATAAAAATGTTTATGATTTTGAGAAAAGGACCATGAAGTCTGTATGCATGCTGTGTCCTTGAGCCAAGCATTTAACCTGAACCCGTTCAGGCAAATTTTACCAATCCAATTCCTAAAACAATTCCTACCAATTCATTTTCCTAAGACAAATAAAATAGAAATGTGACTGGTAAATATATATATATTAAAAAAAAGTTGCACCCATTTAACTGAAAGTCACAACAACAAGTGTATGAGTGTATCTATTAAAATAGTCTATATTTGTATATTTTTTTATTAATTTTAATAACTCAATACCTTGCATTATTAATTTTATTAATTCTATCATTTACATGGATTCTATAAAACTTGCCCATGATACGCTTCATGTGCAATCATTATATAGGTGTATAGATTAGTAGAATAAGCAAAACTACTACTGGCTTTTTAACTTATTAACAGTTAATACTATTTATATAACTACAAAATGTGAGAAAAGTGTAGTAAACCTGCCCACATTCATTCTCCCTTCAACCGAGTCTCCACTGAGCCAAGCTTGGGGTGATTTATTACCAAATTAAAACACTGAACTCTTCCATTGCTCAGTGTTCAGACCTTCTGCATCAGCCAAGCACCCTTGGGGTTGAGGTTTGTGGTTAAAAGTCTGACTTAGGCATTAGCATGTTGCCAAGCAGTATGGTAATGTGGAGAGTCTGATGATCCTAGCATTAATGCAGAAATACTACATTAACAGCATGTCAGAATTAGAGTAATTATGAAAAATTGTAAAAGCCTTTAATGTCAAGAAAAAATTCCGTGTGCGAACGTTTTTGACACATCTGAAATGTCTGACAAAGTGGCGGAAGTGCATTATAGCTTCCAACAAATTAGACAACTAAATGTTCTAGATTGAAATTGCAGTTCTAAAAAAAAAAGAAACCTGTCAATCTGTCCCACCACTATAGCTTGATGGAAAGCTGAGAATTTTTTGACAGAAAGCTTCATTTGCAATGTGCAGCTTTCAGTGCTGACAGAAGCAGAACTTTTCATTACTGCCTCATTGAAAAACATTGAATTCCTACTTTGCCACAACTACGTCTAAAAGGGGAGTGTATCATTACTGAAATGATCCTAATAGTACAGTTTTTGTCATTTTATACATAGAAAGTTTTATTATGGAGCTATTTGGACTGGCGATATTACAGCACATAGTGCTCATTTATTATTACTAATAATTTTAAATAGCTTCATTATGGAACAATTAATTGTGTTGATTTGGCATCATACATAGTTTTACTGAAAGACACAGAATGTGTTTCTTTTGGTAACCTTACATTATTTTCGCTAAACATTTAACATGCGGTGACTGTTATTTGTGCATTTTTTTTTTCCCACTTCAGTCTCAGATAACTCTAGAATTTCTGTACTGCCAGAACCTGCTTTTTTCTTAAAAGTGTGATGCGTTTAGGGCCCAAGGGCTTAACATGAATACAAAACACTCTGACCACAGTAGACAGTTGAGCCCCAGAGGGGTTTTTATGCATCTTCTCAGACTGAGTCAGTGTGACTGCTTGAGGTGCTGCTTGTGTGCTTGTGCAGAAGTGTAGCGCATGGCCAGTCGGTGGCTCAGCAGTCAGCTGGAGGATAATCTTCCTTAGCGGAACTGTGACGGGAAGGCATGATACTTTTTGCAGATTTTTAATACCATTTTAGTCCTAATTTAGTCATTTTCAATTCCACTAGCAAGTTCTTCCCTGTCATAATAAGTTACACAGAAGGCAGGGCAACATTTATCATGTACTTCTTCCAAGATACATGAAGCTAGCCAACATGTTTTTCAAACTGTCATAGGGTAGCTCACAAGGAGTGCTAACTCTCTTCTCTCCATATACATGAGCTCACAGATCCCTAAAATAGGACACAGATTTACATGGAGATAGGCTTTAGAACCCAGAACGCAAGGGCAATTATACTGTCTTGGACTTCCAACCACTAATTGGTTATAGAAACTTGCAGTCTACTGGTGATAGCGTCAGCGCTTTTTTTCTTGTTGTGCCCCAATTGGCTGCCCCAAGTGCATGGAACTTTAAATAGTGCATTACGATACTCTGTCTTCTCCTTTGATGTTCTTCTGAACACTTCTATTCCCCTCTGATTGAGCTACCAGCTCAAGAGGCTTGATATATCCAGTCGTGCACACTTGAAACCAGTGCAACCACTGGGGCTTTTTTGGGCTGTTGGCGTCAGGGTGCTCAATGTTGCCATTCGGTGCTGATCTTATTTTTTTGGTTCTCTGTAGAGGATGCCTGGCCTCATAGTAAATAAAAGTCACTGGGTGTTCTTCACCACCTATCTGTTGTGATAGGATCACTACTCAAACCAATTTCAGATGCATTTGTCTGCAGGACAAACAGCTGTTAAAAGTTCAAGTTGATGACTACTAGATCTCAGATCAGGAATCCATTTCACCTTTTTGTCTTTGTTTTTATTTTCATATATATTTCATGTATATATCATGTATATTTAAATCAAACTCAGAATGATGAAATGCAGTCCTGATATCAGATCATGTGCTATAATAGAGCTTATAGACAAAAAGTTAGGAATGAAGCTGATAATACCACATCAGTTTTAGAAAAGCACATTCATGGGATGTTGGAAGTTCTTTATGGTCGCCACCTTCTTCTCCCATCACAGGTAGCCAAAGATAGAATATATTGACCAGATACTATGCTACAGTGAGTTCCTTTTTTTTTGGTTTGGTGGTCAGTTTAACTCAGCTTCCTGCTTCCTCTACCATTTAGAGGTACACAATGTGTTCCATCCTGATCTCTGAGTGGACCACTAAATGTGGCCACCAAAATCTCTGTAAGCCTCTGGGAAGTCCTGGGGATTGCCAGATCCATCTCTGGGTGCAGAAATGTTCTTGGGGCAAGCTTTTGGGTTAAGGGGTTAAGGGGCACATGCCAATATTTTGGCTGATCCAAGGTTGAGATGGACAGAGATATCTGGACACACCAGGCACTATTTCTTGGGGTTGTGTTAGCCTAAGGGCTTAATGTGAACAAAAACAATTTGTCCACAGGAGACAAGTTGAGCCCTGCAGTGGTTGTTATGAGTGGGAAGGTAAAGGGAAAGGGGGGGGGGGGGGGACAGTGTAGGTTGTGCATCTACTAGTGTTGGTATGGTTGTCATGATAGAGATGCTCCCTGCACTCTCTTGCAGCAGCAAAGTCGGCAGCTCAGTAATGCAGCCTTTATCAGCAGAAACTGTAATGGCTAAAAGAGATATGCATTTGTGTATAGTACTACTAACAAAAGGTGTATTGAGTCTCTCAGTCTTTTTCTCTGGCATGCAGTTCATTTATTTTCATCTGGATTAGCTAGATTCCTGCATGATAATATTTCTGTAGTGCCACAGTCCTTGGCACTAAACCATAGTGGTGTCATAACTGTCAGCTTCAGAACCCAATACCATTAAAAGTGGAATTAACAATGGATTACCAGCCTGGAAAGGCACCACAGAAACTCAGATACTGTTCAACTCATGGGCTGATATAAACAAGGTGACACCATTCCATCAGCAGCTGGTCGTAGGGGCAGCAGGAATAAGATACTTTGGTCAGCTACATCAGCTGCAAGTGTACTACAAGCTCAATGATCAAATGCTCTGGACAAGTTCAAGCATTAGCCTCTTTAGATGAGGCATACCTAACCCAAGCAACCAGTGGCTTATAACAGTGAAATTGAAGCTAGAAACAGACCAGATGGCACACATGAGAGGTGTGCATTCTGCCTTACTCCAGCTGTGTAAAGCAAATACAGAGCAGTGTTTCTATAAGACAGACCTCACAGATGGGTGGATCCTGAGATTTGATGCAAAGACTTCCCTCCACACATAGGCCATCCCAGTGGATGGCAGGAAACAGCTGCATCCCATACTGCTCCCAGCATCCCAGACTGGGGAGATGAGGCTTTTGGTGAATCAGCGGATAGTAGAATTGGAGCAGCACTGGCAGTCAGTGCAACAGAAAACATAATGATGTTGCCAGAGAAGTCAGTGAGAGCAGGCAGGAGAAGGCAGCCAAGCAGAAGAGCAGAAAGTTCGCATCAAGGCAGATTGCTGCATAAAACTATTTTTTTTCATGGTGGTGGCTAGCGGCAAAGAAACAGATGGTGGCATAAGTAGAGACTGTGTCCAGCAATAGGGGACAGATCAATGCAGACCAATAGATGACCCTCATTCAGCTGTTAGATGGAAGGAGGATGGCATACTGATTCTGTGTGTACAAAATGTTCAGATTTTGAGATTATTTTGCAACAAATATTGGAGAGTACCCTTGGCCCTCTATACCCCGAGTAACATTTAAAATCCCTTCGCAACCTGCCCACTAATGCTTATATCTACTTCAATGATCACTAATGTCTGCTTCAGTGATCGACTGGTTCACATCAATAATTTTGACAATGTCTTAAGGATTTGTGGCTAGCATTTGGGGAAAAAAAACAGTGTACCAATTTGTCAGAACCCAGCAGATTAGCACTACATCTAAAGATGGCATTACTGGCAATGTTATAAAATAGGGAAGCAACAGACCAAGCTAAGATCTAAGCCATGACCAGATGTCCAGTTCCAAATGACTATACAGTATACAGTTTTGGGGGATTAGCCTTATATTAGGCTTTACTACCACTGCTAAGTCCCTCCATAGCTTAAAAAGGAAACTGATATCCTGATAGAAAATGCTGCTAAAAACAGCACACAACCCATTAGTGTGCCAGTTTCTTGGCAGTTTCTTTCCTTGCAGTGATACACACGTATAAGATATTTGAAATTAAATATTAGATTGGTGTCATGTAAACAAGACGATTAGCTTAGGTCCATATTGGACATTAAAAACTGTTACATATTTTCTTATGATACACAATGGCAGCATTTGTTATTTGTCAGCCAGCACTTGATAAATGACAAACTCTTTGTGGGAGTAACGGCATCTCTCTGGTATCCAGCAGAAGGAGAGTTTCTTGCTTGATATAGACTGATTGCTCACATCTGTGACTCATTATTTATGGTTTACTTAAACCTAGAATTGGAGGCTAACTTTGTTGTAAGGTTACCTTTGGATATTACATTTGGTGGTACATGGCAATATTTATGAACTGATCCAGTGCCCAGGATTTGCTGTCACTATTTTACTGATATCTTATCTGTGGTTGGTAGCATAGTGTTAGAGAATGGCTGAATTGATAGAAAAGTGGACAGAAAAAAATGATTCCATGGTGTTTTTCTTCAAAACTGCCATTATGTCCAGCCTGCTACCCTCAACTATGTGTAAACGAAGGTGAAAATAAGCCTGGCTGTTATAAGAGGCTTTGCTGCCCACCAAGCACACACCAGCAACTTAATGCCCTGCAACTGTTCGTTCACAATCTGTTAGGCTGATAATAAGAGACACATCTGCACTGACCGAAGAATCTCGTTGGTTATGATTTGTTGATGAAGATAACGATACTGACATCTCTGTATGACTTCATGACATCATGTTGCATCAGTGCACATAATTATGATACAGCCCATGTGTGAGCAAAGTGGAGGTATCAAAATATGTTAAAGTGTTGTAAAGTTGAATATCCAGAAAACATTTTCTCAGTTCAGGTTTATGGAAAGCCTAATGCACTCACTATGGGCTCAGTACCAAATGACCCATGGCCAGATAGCAGGCCACGGCCAGGGGTTGGAAATCTCTACCCATTTTTATTTGCATTTGAATTTTTGTCTATTGTTTTTATTAAAATTTCTCTGTATGTGATTTTGGATGTTTGCCTGAATATTTCCACTTCAGATTTTCTCTGTCTTGGATTCAGATAAATTAAAGATTTTCCCTACTCATTACTTCTTGTGTGATCTCTGAAAGTGGTCCTAATGGTTGGATTTCAGTGCTTTCATACTGGTGACCTGATTTGAATTCCTAATCTGGTTATTACCTCATAACAGACTGAATCACATATTTTCTCCACTCGTTGTGAATACAATTGTGCTATTGACCTGATTTCTGGTACCTGTCACCCCTGGGAAATAATTTCTTTTTTCTTTCAGACAGTGAGCTATTTATGTGGATGAAAACTTCAGGGAAGCAAACAGAGGTAATATATTTTCACCAATATGGAATTTTGTATCACCTAGTCCAAGAAGGAGACAAGTGGAATACAGCCACTTGTAACTATGAATACATGGTAATGATTAAGTAATGCCCCAGCAGCATTCTAAACCCTTTATGCTGATAAATGTTGTTAAATTTACTAACTGTTAAATGACATACCTTTAGATAATAGGCAAAATATTTACCAGGTAATCCAATGTTATAAATTTCACGCAGTCTTTCCTTAAAGTTGGCTACAAAACAAAACTGATACTGTATGTAGTTCTGAAAACTACAGGCTTTCCTGAACTGAAATATATTTCCCTTTTGCATGTATCTCAACCAGAAGTTCAAGGAGATGGAGAGCTGGATGCATGTTGCTCCAAAGCCATGACATATCTAAATAGTCTTTTAATAAATGCTTAAATTAAACCTTAAAGTAAATTTAGCAAGATTTCTGCTTATTAGTTATTATTTCCATGTGTTCATTCAGATAATGTTGTTCCTCGGTGGCCAAGGAACTGAGTGTATAACCCAAAATGCACTCATTTTTAACAGTAAAAATTATCTGAAAGCCGTGGTGTGGATTAAAAAGGTAACACTAAAAAGACTGCCTAATGAACTAAACCGCCAATCGTTAAAGTGCATCTCTACTTAGTGTTTCAGTTAGCTTTATGCATCTTGTATAAACCATTAATTATCTAATTAGCTATGAAGCTGGCTGCTAGAGACTAAATATTCACATTCATAAATACTAAAAGTTTTGTTTCTTCTGTTTGATGCAACATGCATTAATTCTGTTACACACAACATGCTCTTTGAAATTCCTGATAGCTGTTACTTGCTTAAAAACACTCTGCTTGGATTTAATGTGGATCTTCTGATGAACTCATAACACACTGACCTTTCAAATTAGAACCACTCTGAAGGCACAAACGTGTCGACGATGTGTCTGGTTGTAGTCATTAATTTATGCCTTTGCCTAATTTATGGAGGGAGATGTTAAATGCTTTATCAACTTCCAGTTTAACCCCAACACTCTATCACTCCGTTGTGCTAAAATATAAAAACCCTGCTATAACTGTAGCTTACACGGTTGGGCTTTATTAATTCAGCACCATGGACAGTTCCTAAGACCCTCACACACTCTCATACTGAGTAGTTCATTAGTCTTTTAGAAATCAGTGTATTATGATAACGTATGTACAGGATTTCCTAAATGTGCTGGGGAACGTGAACCAGGAACATGTCTTTGGGAACAAGCCTTTTATTTTCTTTATATTTTAATTTTTCTGAAGTGTACTATTTTTTTCTGTGGTCTGGTACTGTGTGAGAGTTTGAGTGTCTATCTAGTATCGAGATCCTACTTCCTACACACTTGTTACCTCTGGACATTTTATGCTTAAAGCTGTCATGAATCATTTCATACCCACAGTACTGTGACATATTTTCATTCATTCATCTCCAGGAAGAGTATTATCCTGCACTGTATCCAGAGCCTATCCCAGGAACATTGGGAATGAGGTGGGAACACACCCTGGATGGGACGCCAGTTCATTGCAAGGCATCATGCGCACACACACTCACTCACCTAGGGGTAATTTAGCATAGCCAACCCACTTTTGCCATGTTTTTGGGAGATGGGATCAAACCGGAGAACTTGAAGGACACCCACAAGGACATCGGGTGAACATAAGAAACTCCACGCAGACAGTAACCCGAGGAAACTGGGGTAACTGCGGACCCTGGACCTGGTATGGTGGTGATGCTACCTGCTACATACGGGACATAAATAGATTTTTATTTAATGGCCAATCCACCAACATCTCTTCCTCACAAACACAGATTTTGAAGAAAATATTTCCAGCAAACATTTTGGGGTTTTAAAATGGGTCATTCTTGACTCGAGTTAGTATGAGGTAATGAATATGTAATGTAGCATTTCCATTTAGTGCAATGTTTAATTTGAGATGGTAGTACCCTACAAAAATACAGGTACAGGTTTAGTACCTAGTGTAGGGGGGGAAAAAGGGTCCTTTATGGTACAGTTACGTGTTCTTGGCTTTCTAATGGAACCCTTCTGTTAAGAAAACACTCTGTTGCAGGGTTTTACATAAAGTCTTAAAGAGGTTCCCCAGGAGAACAAACTGAACGACACTTAAGAGTTCCACATTTAACATTTTCCTTTTTTAATAAGAGTGTAACCTAAGAATATTGTGCTTACCTTGCAATTCGAGACAGGGTTCTTCAGGGGTTCTTTAAAATAGGTTCTTTCAAAGGTTTATTTGGTTTTAAGAAGTTTTTTTCTTAAAGACTGTGGCAACCAATGTTACTGGAGTATAATTTCAGTAAACTTTAAATGTGAAGATTCAGCAAGGCAGTGTAAAGGGTTCTCTTGGAGGCTTATTGGTTCTATCTTTTTGTGACATAGAACCTTTAAGGGTTTCATAGAGAGACAAGATGAAGGAATTTTGGTCCTAATCTTACTGGAGTTGTTGTTGTTGATCCTCTTTCAGCTGCTCCCGTTAGGGATCACCACCGCAGATCATTGGTCCGCATATTTTGATTCCGGCACACTTTTTACGCCAGATGCCCTTCCTGATGCAACCCTCCCGCATTTTATCCAGGCTTGGGACCAGCACTGAGAGCGCACTGTTGCATGCAACCTCAAAGGCTGGGGTTGGTTCCATGTCCAGGAATCAAACCCGAGCTGCAGCAGTGACAGCGCTAACCACTAGTCCTCCATGGACTCCTAATCTTACTGGTGTGTGATTTCAGAAATAAAGTTCCAACAAGGGTTTACAAGAGTTCATTCTTTGAATGGTTATTGGTTCTCCTGGTTGATTTATTGGTTCTTTTGGTTGGATACTTTCTAAAGTTCCTCTGCTTCAATGGAACCTTTACACATTCCCTAGAGGGACAAGCTGAAGGAATTTTTTAATGGTTATTGGTTTCTAAAGTTTGTTTAATGTATTCTTATAGGAGTACAATTTCCATTTGTGAAAGAGGTCATCTCTGTTGTAGGGTTTTACACAGAATATTTAAGGAGCGGAAAAACTGAAGAATTCCTTAGGGCCCAAAATTCATTGTTTTTTTTCTCCCCTAAAGCCAGCTTTAGACGGAGTAATTTCATACGTCTTTTAAGATTGTAATTTGTCACACTGTACGAAATCCCAATAAAATGTTGTCGCACAGTGTGTTATAAAATTCTATAACAGATAATGTGCATGATGTGTGTTCTCCATCTCAGATTACATGTTGACGATCCTCTAATGATAGACCTGCAATTGCAATTACAGAAGTGCAGAAAACAGGCTCGCGTAAACACAAACGTGCTTCAAAGGGACCATTAGTATGTTTCTTTTGTGTTTCTCCGTATTCCTAGCGGTCCCATGAGTTTGAGGTCATCCTATGTGTTCCTCCTATAGACAAGCATCATAACAGTGCTCACACTCCGAGACTTTAATCAAAAAGATTTCTGACACTCTGCTGTCTTTGGTCACAGTGATGCCAAATCGATTGCCACATTACGCATTCAACTATCTCAACTCAGGACCAAAGAATTTTTGGTGTTATTTTTGTCTGAGGCAGCAAAATGTATAAGTGAGGTTTAAGAGTAGAAGACTTTGAGGTTCTTGTTGAAGATTATGGTTCTTTTAGGAGAATCATGTAAAAGATGTTTTGTTTTTACAGAGCAGTTTGTGTGTGTGTGTGTGTGTGTGAGAGAGAGAGAGAGAGAGAGAGAGAGAGAGAGAGAGACTTCTGAGTTGCTTGTATAACCTATAGATGGCAGAAGACTCCATCCTAAAGCGCACATTTCACAGCACGCTTTTAGATCAGAACTCGATTTCCATTCTAAGCAGACTCCACACATCCGCAGCTAGGAAAAGTTGCATGCTTATCACACGCATCAAGGCTCGCGCGCCCCGAGTCTCTGCTTTAACACGTCTTCTCTAGCTGCTTTAAAACGTGTCAGGAACCTGCGCGCGCGGATCAGACCTTGGAGCATTTTTTTTTTTTGGGTGTGTGTGTGTGTGTGTGTGTGTGTGCGTGTGTGAGTGAGTGTGTGTGAGAGAGAGAGAGACTATTGAGGGCTGATTAAAAAGCGGCACCCGCATGCTGTCGGGTGGTCGCCTCGTGCCGAGGAGCTCCGGAGGCGCGCGCACTGCACTCTGTTCCCCCGTCGGCCGAGATGGTTGAATCCTGTCCCCGCGTCTCGCGCACCAAATCGCCGTAACGCCGCTCTCTGACCGCTCAGCTCCAGCCTCTCCGCGCGGGGGGAACCAGCCCGGTTTTTTTCGTCAAGACGCTCCGACATGACAGAGGCTCGCGGTGGATTTGTACTCCTTTCCGACGGAGGATGCGTCCGGTGCTCTTCTCGCGCGGACTCTTCTCGCGCCAAAGCGGCCAGGATCAAAGGCGGATTTGTCATTTGGAACGTCGTGTTTTCGCTGATGTGCACCCGCGCGCACGGTAAGCGGGCCACAGTGGCTCCGAAAGGGCGCTGATTTGCACCGACCTACGGTTGCATTTTATTACGCGTTATTACGCATCATGAATTAAATGAATTCATAGTGCGGAAATGATTAAGAAATAAATAAATGCATTGCTTATGTATTATTATTATTATTTTTTTTGCATGTAGTGCCAGTGATCTTGTGCATCTCTGGAGCCCTGTCTGCATAATGCATTAACACCTTATTGGACGTGCTGGAGGCTGATGCGCAGTGTTTTGCAGTGTTGAACAATTTCATCCAAATCTCAGCAGGGCTTTATTGCGTTTATAAGCAGTCATTTCCAGGAACACGGTGCTGGTGTGGATGATAAACTACGCCTTGTGCTTAAGGCTGTGCTTTTGTCCAACATGTCAGCGTCTAAACGCGTTTACACGGTTAGCAAAATTGATCTGATTATAAAGTTTGGCACTGAAACGGAATTTAGTTTGCCATCACAAAAAAAAAAAAAAAAAAAAAAAAAACACCCAAACTTCAATAGAAATGAGTGCTGTTTAAAAGTTTTAAAGGCACACGCATGAGAAAAGACACTGAAGTTTTGGAGTTTGGTTGATGGTGATAGATGATGCTGAGTGGAAATGGAGGATGGGGCCACACTCTTTGATCGCGCGCAGCTGTGGAAGTAAATTGTTGCGCGCGCATGCGCAGACGCATCTGCGTGACAACGCAGTCCACACAGGAGCGTGAAATACGACATGAGCCTTAGTGTTTAGAAAGAAAGCAAACAACTGAAGCCCTCTGTTTCTCCATTTCTTCTGATCTCTCTGTTTGGCACACTTCCTGCTCATCCTCCTATCCTTTCAGCTGTAGGAAACCTTTTCATTCTCTGGTTATATTCTTAATTATTCATGGTGCATACCTCTGCTTTACCTCGTGCATGCTGCAGAGTGTAGTCTTCATCATCATCTGTGTGACTGTCTTTACTTGACATCTGAGATCAGGCCAAGCTTCGCAAACATGCATGTGCAGAAAGGTTAACTATTCACACGGTCATGATCTTTTCCCCCGTATGATTATTCTAGTCATTATTTCCTGTCACACGGTTCATGCCATGTTTGAACTCATTTTAAAGTGACTTCTACGTTAGATGTGACTGTCTTTATGACCGGGACTTGTGGCAGATCATCCAGTTGGTGTTCGCTTGAGTATTTAGTCATTTATGTAGCCTATAATGTGTACATTTCAATTATTTTAGTTGCTGTGACTCCAGTATTTCTTGTCACACTGATCATGTGTGAACTAATTTTGAAAAAACAGCATATGTGAGTGTTTGTGAATCTTATGTTAGGTCAGTTTATTTATTTATTTATTTATTTATTTTTCACTAGGAGCAGAGTTGAACTGAGTGTGTATATGGCACACTTTCTTGGTTTCAGAACGTAGGTGTTTCGACCACTTCTGCATGATATGATCTTGCTCTTAGTCATACAGCGCAAAATTGCAGAGCTGAAAAAGTAGTAGATCTGTGTCAATAGACCAGTGATCAGTGACAAAGTGGTGCGATGTGGCGTGACTTGAAGCAGAGTTACTCCAAAGTTGATTATTTTCTAATAAAAGCAGGAACTGATGTGTTTTATTCCTTCTAACTGATGTGTTTTATTCCAGGCTACTTGTTCAAATCAAGGGACAAAAGTCAAATAGGCTAAAAATTCTAAGAATTCAGTTATAAATATAAGAACTTTTATAATGGTGGGTTTTGATTTCCAATACTGTAAGAAAAAAAAAATAAAAAATCCTGCACCCCTGTCTGTGCTTCATGAATGCCTGGGGTCCTTGGACCCCATTTTGAGAATCACTGCACTAGACAAGTTAGTTCCTGTTCTCACTTACGTTAAAGCAGCTATAAACAGTTGTTCCCTCACTAACCTCTCTTTATCTCTCTCTCTTGAAATTAAGAGAACGAGGGAGAAAAAAATAGCGTAAACTCCTCTGCCCTGAAGACTTTCCCATGGTGGAAAAATGTACCGACTGTTACAAAGCGTTGATACTGGTGACTCCTATATATATTTATATTAATTTCCGCTATCATGAAGACTTTCCAGTGGCAGAAGTAGCTTTCAAATGACACTAGCCCCACGCCGCTGCGATCTACAGTGCCCAAGGAAGAGGCAGAAGAACCCGGCATTTTAGCCGACTTTGGAGCTCTATTTCCATTCAGAATGATGCCTCAGATGCTGCTACAGAGCTCATTATGTTTCCATCGATCGTTTTCCCTTTTTCAGAGACTGTTTATTCAATCAAATGTTTGGGAGAATTTATAAATTTATTCCTTTATTTTTAAGATATAGTGAAACTGTAGTACATTTTGTTTACAATATTAAATCTCTGTTTGTAGTAAGTTTTGATTTATCTAGTTTTATACAAAATGCACATTGTTTCACATTGTGTATGATTCAGAAATAATTTCAGTCATAATTTTTCTTCATTCAAAGTTTAGTTCAAAATATTCTGAAAATTGAATTGAATCAAATCATAACTGGAGTGTATTGTTACACCCCTACTTTTGACCAATCAGAATTGAGAATTCAACAGCCCTGTGATATAATGCTGCAGTTCCACCTGTCTTACTGAAGATATTGTTCCACTATTGAACATTCCACCCAATGAAGACTGTAACGCTCTGCGAAATCCATCTTAGAGTGTCAATTATAACGTACAAACTGTAATTAACGTTCTTGTCTGAGCAGGCTGCCTGTATGACATGCTCTAAAGCGCAAAATCAAAGTAAATTAAATTATAATTGATGCTCATACAAGTACGGTGCACTTTATCATAGTCATATCATAGTTACATGAAAGACAAACCACAGACTGTGTAGGCATTCTCCTTTGCTGAAGTAAATAACACCTTTCGTTAGCTTCCGCACTGAAATTCATTTGACGTTCTAATAAACCAAACATTAATTCAGAGCTAAACAACTTCTGTCACTGTACTTTGTCTAGCGGCTTTCTAAATTGGATGATCCTTGTGCCAACTTTCAAATTAAAAGCGATTGTACGCTGACCTCCAAATGTTGGATGCAAAATATGACTATGTTAAAACAGATGGATGAGGCGTGCTGATGCGGAGAAAAACAAATCTGTGCAGTGTGAAGAGTGAAAGTGAGAGTAGCATTCTCATGTAGAGGCAAAAGTTTCTTTGTGTACCCAAGTTAGATGAGATAAAAATTAGATAAGATTAATAAGTTAGATCAATAAAAAGCAACAATGTACTGTATATATCTGATTTATACAACAGTGCTGTTTGAATTCTCAATTCTGATTGGTCAGTTAATTTTCAATAAATTTTCTATCATGTTTGTACAGTATTTTATACGTATATATATATATGTGTGTGTGTGTGCGTGTGTGTGTGTGTGTGTGCAAGGTAAAAAAAACCCCTTGTAACTACTTGTAACAATTTGCATCGTAACAATTTGCACGAGTACTTTTTTGAGTAAATTTTACTGCTGTAATCTCAAGTACAACGCACTTGCCAGTATCTAGTAAAATCTACTTACTACTAAACCTGACATTCGTGAAGATATTAAGTAAATGTTACTTAATTATATTGAAGTTATAAGCTATATTTATTTAAAGTAATTAAGTAAAGTCAGTGTAGTTTTTTCATAGACAGGATCATCGCTGTCATCAAAATATACAAGACATGAAAATAACACAAATTTGCCCTAACTGTTCAGTTTGTGTATGATCTCTAGACAAATGTGTGTGAAGTTACCCCAACCTTTAAATAAAAAAGGACAATCTGAGTACACGCAGGGTATAGACCAGCCTTGACCGGTGTGTAGATGTTTCTATAATCTATAATCTATAATGCTTTAAGAGCTCTAAACATTAAAACAACAATCTAAAACATTTAGCCACAATGTTCTATTACATTATGCAGTGAAGAATAGGGAAGAATAACATGAAACCTTGGACCATCTCCGATCCAAAGGAGCATGCGTGGATTAAAACACACTCTACTTTTAGATTAAATTTTACTCAATATTTCTAGTTTTATGTGCAGTGACTATAAAACATTTAAATAGTATGAGTAAATATATAATAAAACTCACTCTTTCCACACAGTTCATTTATTACATGAATAAAATGTGTATCTATTTATATTTTTACTTAAGAAATTCTAGTTCTCACTGAGAAATTGTTAATTAATTAGAAACCATTAATTTAATATATTTTACTCTACCACAAAGTTTTTTCAGTGTGCCCTGGTTCTAACACGTTATCGCTTCTATACTAACAACTTACTAATTATAGTACAGTGAAATTATGAAATTATAGATTACAGTGAAAGCTAATAATAAACCCGTTTTTAAAAACGTGCTGCTGTTTAACAAAGAAAAACGTACGTTTTTTGTGAGGATTTGTTCATTTACCATTTATGGAAGGAGTCTCCAGTGTCAGTATGTTTAGTCTGTATGTCTGCAGGACAGAAGAGTTTATGTTTTGTTGTTTGTCAGTAACATGACAAGCTTTATTTATTTTCTTATTAACTTCAAGAAAGAGACGTTTAGTCAATATTTATGGAAGGAGTCTCCAGTGCCAGTGCTTTGTAACAGTCATAAGTTTTGGACAGGTTGCATTTTTTTTGTCTTATTAATGTCAAGACAGAGAAAAAAATAGCGGCTGGTGATGGAATGACTAAGTGATAACTGGTTTTATGGGTGTTCCACAACATTAAGTGTAGCTATAAATGGATAAAAAGTACAGCGTGACATTTTTAAATAAATAAAACATGCAATTATTGTGGTCTAAGAGAAATCATACACTTCGGTATGTGCTGTTAGAGGAAAATGATTAACTTTGGAGTGGGATAAGTAACTCGCCCGTTGTTTGTGAGTCGTTGATTATTTTCCTATGACAGCACGTCCTGAAGTGTTTTATTCATCTTATACCACCACAGATTGCCAGCACTATCATGTGTTATATATTAAGGGATGACATATTGCACTTTTTTGTTATTTTTAGTTAAATTTAATGTTATTGAACATCCATGAATTTGATAATTGTAATATTGCATCAACATTGTTGATCACTGAGCCAAATTTACATGATTTCAGCTCATCCTAGCTTCATCTGCATTAGCCTTGCCTGTTAATTGAGCTGCAAACAGACATTTTCTTTGAGCTTGATGTGTTTTCAAAGTTCTTCCTACGATACTCAGTTTACTCGGGTTGTTTACTGAGGTTACTACTGAGTTCAAATGATTCACTCAGACTGATGCAATACAAACAAGTGGAGGTGGATTTGCTGGTTTCTGTGTTGTTTTGCTGCTTTCTTTATTAGAGAAAACAGACATTGATGCTGCTTACTTACTTTCAACTGTATTAGAAGTTAAAAAAAAGAAAAATCTGAATTGGGAAATATTTCTTTGTAAGTGAGGGAAAACATCGTAAGATGATCTGAGAGGGGAGTCGATATGACAAAAATATCATAACACAATACTTGAAAACATTGGTATGATACATGATATGTATCACAATATATAATTTCGTTAACAAACTGCCAGCAAAACAAAAGTCCTGCATTAAAAACTGTTAAAAAAATTAAGAGCTGTTAAACTGAAGCTTGATAATAAGTTTTGTATTAAATAAGTATTTTAATAAAATAACTTTTATTTTAAAAAATCATTTTAAAAGTCTGTTAAAAAAATCTGTTCCATTTAGTTTGTAATATTTTTTTAAAAAATGACAAAATTATAACATGATACACGATCAGAAAAGCGTATCATGGCATCATTTATCAGGATATTATACTGTCATATCGCCCAGCCCTATCTGAACTCATCACACTCATCATGAGCAATGTGCACCTCATTGAAATAAAGTTTCCTCCTTGTATCTTTACCTGGGATGTTAGTAAATCAGGACTCTTTCTTAAAGAAATCGTGCCGTGCAGGAAGGAAGTGTTTGCTAATCAGAACTCACTGCTTAAGGACCTGAACATTGAAACTGCAGGATTTAAACGTGCGTTACTCTCAAACATCTGCTGAATGCCGTATCGCAGAAACTAAGCAGAAGGCTTTGGGTGTAATTCTGCTTTAGAAGAATTATTGCAGCCCAGGAAATACAGACGTGCCAACATTTACGGTTTAGCCGTAAATTAGCATTTACGATGTTGGACCCTTCGCTATAATGATACAAGAGACACCTGAAAACTTTGCTTTTGTGCTTTTTTCAGCGAAATCAGCAGTCAAAACAAATGCCAATAAAATTCACCCAACAGAAAAGCCGAGTATCGCAATTTAATCATTTTTATCATTTTGACCTCCTATAGGAAAAGGCTAATCCTTTTATAATCTTCCCACTGAGACGTCTTATTAAAAAAGACTTGTTATTAAAATAAAATACAATAAATCTTATATTTCAACCAAAACATAATTTCAAAGTTGTATCAGAGATTTGGAGATTTACAGTTACTTCTTTATTAACCCCTTGTTCACTTGATCAAAGTGATCCATTTATTTATTTGTTTGTTTGTTATCTTTCCTGTCTATTTATTTATTTATCCATCCATTTATTTATTTATTTAACAAACAGGAAGCAATACTAAAAACAAGTTCTCATTTTTACATCTGTATTTTATTTATTTTTCTTATGTCTTCATTTTTTGTTTGTTTGTTTGTACGTGTGTTGTCTTATTTATTTATTTAAGAAAAATCTAACAAAAATCTTATGTGTATTTATTTATTTTCTTTCATGTTTATTTATTTATTTGTTTGTAGGTTTGTTGTATTTCCTGTCTATTTGTTTATCTGTTTGCTTATTTATTTATTTATTTATTTATTTATTATGTTGTTATTTAGGAATATAATTATTTATTTGGTTCGTTTATTCTATTTCGTCTCTATTTATTTATTCGTTTGTAGGTTTGTTGTCTTTCTTGAGTATTTCTTTATTTGTTTAATTATTTGTTTGTTGTCTGTTTATTTATTTATTGTTTATTTATTTTATTTATTCATTCATTCATTCATTCACTGAAGGGGAAAGGATGGAGGACGTGAAAGACGCATTTGCTTCTGCTTCACACTGAATTTATCTAGATGAACTCTGACCTGTGAATTCACAAGGCTGTGTGTTGTGAGCCAGTAGAAAATAAGAAATCTCATCCAGTGACATACGTTAAGATTTTTGCGGTAAACTACTTGTGTTCTTGTTAGCAGTGTTGGCACCTCTGGAGATAGCGTTGTAGCGTTGTGCTTTGTGTTTGCCGTGTTGGAGGGGTTTCAGGAGAAGAATCAGCCGGGAGGAAGTTAACTGTGTTCCTGCCATGTGATGTAGGACCAGTAGGAATGAGATGAGACTTATCCAGCATGAAGAGATGGTGTGAAAACATTTTCTAACGCAGAAGGAACCTGCAGGATGTAGTGGAACGTGTTATTTGCTCGACAGCAGCGATGTGGATATTGATGGAAGGCTCGAGCATCAGACAGTGTTTTGTAGGAAGATCAATTCCACCTTGTTAGAATTCAGCTTCAGGTCCAACGTCCAGGCTAAGCCATCGTGTCAGGATGTGGATGCAGTTTTTCAGTGACGGTGAAGAGGCAGAGCTGAGCAATGTGATGATATGATATGATACTGTGATGTACAGTAATATATACATGGTGCAGTTATACGTCTACTGTGTATAATATTATATCATCAGACATTTCTATCATTTTATTTACAGCATTTTAGCATAATTGTGAGTTTTTGCAGTATTGTAATCCTACAGGGAAAGAAAAGATATTTCAGTTGGATCAGAGATTTGGAGATCATTACATCTTAACTGTAAAACTTTACTAACCCCATATTCACTTGATTGATTGATTTATTGATTCTCTTTTCTTTTATTTTTCTTTGTTTTTTGTAAATTTGTTGTCTTTCTTGTATATTTCTTTCCTTATTTGTTTGTTTTTGTTGTCTTTCTTGTCCATTTATTTGTCTAATAAAAATCAAACAATACTAAAAATTATTTCTCCTTTTTTATCAGTATTTGTTTTTTTCTTTTGTGTTTATTTATTTGTTGGTTGGTGGTTAGTTTGTTGTCTTTCTTGTCCATGTATTTATTTTTTTAATTGTTTTTTTACTTTTCTCTTTATTTATTAGGTTATTTGTTTGTAGGTTTGTTGTCTTTCTTGTCTATTTATTTATTTATTTATTTAATTTTATCTCTTTTTCTAAATATTGTTATTATGGCTGTTGACCGAGCTAAATATAACATGCACTATATGGCACTATAAGTATGTGCACCCTGACCATCACACCCATATGTGCTTGTTGAACATCCCATTCCAGATTTATTCCCCCTTTGCAGTTATAATAAGCTCCACTCTTCTGGGAAGGCTCTCCACTAGATTTTGGAGCGTGGTTGATTGGCTGTTCATTCGTCTTGTGGCTGTTCATTCAGCTACAAGAGCATTAGTGAGGTCAGAGACTGATGCTGATTGAGGAGGCTCCAGTTCCAGTTCATTCCGAAGGTGTTCAGTGGGGTTGAGGTCAGGGCTCTGTGCAGGACACTCGAGTTCTTCCACTCCAACCTTCACACACACCATGTCTTCATGGAGCTCGCTTTGTGCACAGGGACACTGTCCTGCTGGAACAGGTTTGAGAAATGTGAAATGATCTTTCAGGGTTGCAGTGCTGCAGCCGTTGATGCGTTTAAATGGAAGGAGATGCAAGACATTTTAATTCTTCACCTTTCTGATCTACGCATGTTTTATTTCTGATTTTTAAGAGTGTTTGCAGTCTTCTTTGAAATGCACCATGATGTTAAGATGTAGGTTAGAGCATTGGCAGAGATGACTTTGAAATAATTTCCGATATTGGAGGCTCATCCTTGTCTAAACAAACAGTGCTGGAAATGTGTCCCTCCTGATGCATTTTTAATAAGTGGCACTCTTGCTCAGAAATGTGTGCAGTGGGTAACTGGAGGAAAGCGAATAAATAACTTTTCATGAGATTTGATTTTATTGATTGGCAGCTCCTTTGTTGCCTTTGCTGCCGGCTCTATCTAATGATTGCATCCCCCCCTGTTTTTTTTCACCACAGCTCAGATTCTTCTCTGTCTGAAATATCTTCTCCATGAGGAAATGCTGATTTCCCAATTTGCACTAACATGCCTTAACACTCATGATTGTTTTTATTATTTTTTTGTTTTTGTCTTCTCCTAAACACACTAATTGTGTTAAATGAGCAATGTCCCAGACGTTTAGGAGTACACGTGCGCTCTTTATTTTTGTCTTTCGTTCCTTCTTTAGCTCAGATGGCAGCATGCGGCTGCAATGGCAGTGTGTGTTGCTGTGCTGTGATAATCAGCGACTCACTGAGCATAAATGAAGTGTGTGAAATGGTTGTTCATTTCCTACTTCTCAGCACTGCTGCGGGGGTCATGTTCTGGAGACAAAATCAACTATATTGAAACTTTTTTACACTATTACATTCTTTTGCAACATGTTGGGGGTGTGCCGTTATAGGAAAATAATCAACAATGGCGTGGTGATGAAGCAGAGTTAATGTTACAACCGTGCAGTTGATTATTTTCCAATAACGGCACGTGCTGAAGTGTTTTATTCCCCTTACACCACAGTGATAGGTCTTATTTTCACTAAAAAGTGACATTTTGTACTTTTTGTCAATTTAGGGTAACATTTAATGTCATAGAACATCTCTGATACAAGTTAGTTCCTTTTATTGCTTACGTCATAGCAGCTATAAACCTTTATTGTTAAATCGGTTTATATACAGTATGGCGCATACAGCATACAAGTCCCTGTGTATGTATGTGATTGCTATAGAAATGATAATGAGTGCATTAATATAAATCTGCAGCTCTTCAAAAATTAATCAACAACTTCTGACGAATCAGAATCGAGAATTCAACAGCACTGTGGTGTAAAATGAGATGAAAACCACTCAAAGCGCTACCCCAGGTCACAAAGGTTTCTTTTTATTTTATTTCTTTATTTCTGTTCAACCCTTAAAGCAATCAAAACCCCTAACCGTACACATACACCATTACTGAAGTCCCCGGTGATTATTGTGAATCGTTTGAATCCTGTCGACTGTCAGGATTATCATCTTGCCCGTAAACAGGGCTCTCTTCCCCGAGTCTAATGATTTACATGAGTTGATTATGTGCTTCTCTGGCTCTTGATTATGAACCCAACAAGCGTGAGGTGAACACACTGCACTGAGCTTCATTCATCCGTGAGAGTGAATGCACACAATGGGGCGCTTGACCTTTCAGAATAAACACACATTAGAGAGTGAAAGAGCGTAATGGTGAGATTATTACAGTCATAACGCCAATGTGGCGATCATCACTTTATGGGTTACGTAATTGCAGGTGGAATTTCCGCAGCATGAAGTTTTTTTTTTTTTTTTTTTGTCCGGTAGCTGAAAATTTCTACCCGTGGGTCTCACTACTAAAGAAGTAAGATGGTTACAGGTGATCAGTATACACTACAAATACACATGGGGTTGCGCTGTTATCAGGAAAGAAGCAACAATTGCATGGTGCGATGAAGTGGAGTTACTGTTACCACCCCCAAGTTCCCAATAACAGCATGTTTCATTCTTACACCACAGCAATGTGCCAGCTTTTTATATCAAGAATAAGATGTACTTTTTATCCATTTATAGGTACATTTAATGTTCTGGAATGTCCATGAAACAAGTGAGCTCCTGTTCTCACTTACTTTATAGCAGCTATGAAGAAAACATAAAAGCAAACCAACCAACCAAACAAAAAACAAACAAAAAACAAACAAAAAACAAACCAAAAAATGCCACTTGTTAGCTAGAAATCAGAATATTTACTGTAAACTTGTCTGCTGTAAAGACTTTCCCATGCACAAAACGTAGTTACAATACTCATCTGATCATACAAAACAAACTTATAAAGTAACAAGAATTAGCTGTTACTATAGAAACGACACTTTGTGTGATTTGTCTACTGTCTGAGCTGCCGTTATAGAAAATTAATCAACATCTTCGACCAATCAGATGGCAGGTAGAACAACAGTTAATTATATGAAGTTTCTTAATTCTAGAAGTGCTAGTCGTAAAAACAAATTGAGTGCAAAAGTTTACACCCCCGATGATATTAGGGTGTAGAAACTGTACCTCTATCGTAAAATTTATCACAAAAAAAGCAAATTTGAGATTTCAGAATCTGTGGAATAAATTAAAACAATTAAAACAGTGTAACTATTTAATTGAGTGTAAGTGGGAGGCGAGGGGTGTCAAAAATAAGTATGCAGTGTGTGGAAGGGCTCAGGGGTCAAAACTAGGGTGGACGTGACAATTGCTAGTTCCATTCATCCCCCATTATTGAAGAATAATTGCACCATTCTGATTACAAACCGCTAATTAGCTCACAGGGAAGAAATAATTGGAAGTGGTGGGCCTGGATGAGCGTGCGTCTTCGACCTGTTCAATTATTCACGCATAATTGAGTTGTTGCAAATATTCCATTTTAAATATTAATTAAAAATACTGAATGCAGGATGGAAACACGTATGTACATGAAAAATGGGAGATGCCTTGAGTAAATAACAGACTGTGCTACAGCCTGAAGCTCTGAATTACCGTACAAGCTCTGCAAAGAAGATAAATGCACTGGGAAAGTGTGTGTGCGGTTTTAACGAGTTGTAATGTGTACTACTGCAGCATTTTCTTCAGTTCATCATGTTTATTCCCTTCTGCAGCATATTTGCAGAGTGTGATCGTAATCTAAAGCGTTTCGCTGGTCTGTGTTTGGTTAACGCTCGTGTGTTGCAGTGTACGTCTCACCTGAGATCTGAGATCATGTTGACTGATGCACTGCTTGAGCTCATTACACACCTCTGGGGACCGATGGAACACCTCAGGCCCAAATTTAATCTTAGATGGTCATCATTTATCACACCAGCAGAAGGTTTATTCATGACAGGAAACTCACAGCATATCTGTACAAGACAGGAACTGTTTTAATTGGCTGCGATCGTGCGTTATCAGTCCTGTGACGTGTCTGATTTAACGCTCCTGAAGACGGGCTGAGAGATTTTCAAATGATTCAAGAGTTCTCGTGTAGCTTTTACTCAGACTGATGTGCTTTTCTCTCTTTTTTCCCCCCAGTGTCACCACCACTGACTTTTATGTTTTTCAAGCTTCGTAACAAATCAATTTCAATTATTTTTTTGACATAATTTAGTAAAAACTCGCTAGCCCCACCCCCTCAGCCTACCCATAACTTCTCATTTCTTTAATTGCACCACCTTGGTTCCTTCCTTCACTTCTTAGCTCCTCCTACTGAGAAAACTGAGAAAAGATGTAAGAAAAGGAAAGAAAGACAGGAGGAATAAATGCGTTTAACAAACGAAACACCACATCACTCACTGAAGTGTCACTTTAAAGCGACTGTAGTGGATTCACTGATTGGTGACATGTTTTCCAGCTGTCAAACATCTGGCTTGTTGTATGTGTATATCGCACACTTAAATGTTAACATTTTGGCTAAACAAGATTCTACAGCAAGGCATATTAGGCATATTAGGCATATTCATGCAAGGATTTGTAAGTCGTGTTTGGTGTATGATAATTGCTTCTATTTTTGCATCAACACTACAAGGCTAACGTAGCTACCAGGAAACAGAAGTCTATCTCACCCCAAATCGGGTATTTCTGGTGGTTTGGTCGAATGTATAAACATGAACAAAATGTCATGTCACTGGAATGTTACATGGGCGGCCATCTTGGTTCACTTTTTTCCGTACCACAATTCTGAATTACTCTGCTCTCCAATGCCCTGCCTCCCGTAGGTAACATTGTAAACATAATTTTCATCCTAATTTGATCATTTTTTGCATTTCCCGCCCACTAGCTAGCTCTCCATGATCACACAACAGCCACCAATGGCGAGGGTGAGTCCAGCATGTGTTTCCTCCAAGAAAGGTGAAGCCAGCCTTTGCATTTATTTTTTTCCATCTTTGCTACATCACAGGGTATTTGAATGCTCAGTCAGAGGAAAGCACTAACTGTGCTGACTAGCCTAATTGTACTGATTTCTTTTGTATTTGTGGTTATCGTTGATCCAGAAGCTTTCTTTGATTCGTCATTGGTACTTCCTCAAAGATGACAGAGCAGACTTCAATTGATTTCTGGGTCATGGCCTGAAGGAGGTAGGATTGGGGAATCAAGGTGGCTTCAATTACTGTTGTGGGAAGCACCCATTATTACCATATTTCTCAAACATATTCACTGACTGGCCTTTTTTTTATAGTGTGTAGGCTTTAGTTGTCCCAGTAGTGTACTTAGATGAAGTCACGAGATATTGAACTTTCCCTCAGTCTTCTTTTGGACTTTACCTCATTAGAGTCTGCAGATTTTCAAAAAATTCTGACAACACAAGTTACTAGATGGCCATATATGGAAATGTGGGTGTGTATCTGAATCCATATATGGACATGACAGCAGCTTTGAGTCTTTGAAGCCAATGTACATTAGTCACCAAGTAAGAAGAAGAAATCATTGGTATTCATATTGTTTATACAGAAACACTCTGAGTATTGTGACTTTATGCTAATGGTCACCATAAACACTTGATACTATATATATTCAACATAAACGCATGAAGCTATATGTATATATATATATATATATATATATATATATATATAGATAGATAGATGAAGATTCAGACTCAGTCATACAGTTGCTGGAAATAAAAAGAAGAATAAAAAGAAAACAAGATCAAAAATACTATTTTCACTGATAAAGCATAAGAGTACCACTATAATAAATTCATATTTCTTTATTATAGTCTGCCATCATACTCATAACCTGTCATATGATCTGTCCCACTTGACCGGAAGCACCTTGTTTTTCAGTTGACTATAACACAGTTGACATGACAGACCTCTCTTTTAAGTTTCTTCAGCAGCCCTCGTCCTTTTAGCAGGGACTGAAAGAGAGTGATAAGCATCCCAGTGAAACAGTTCAGGGCAGAATGAGGTAAAATGAGGTTAATAAAAAAGTTATAAGGAATGTACATGCAGTGTTGATCAGCCACTCCATGAACGCGATAAGATCATGGCTTGACCTTTTTCTCCGCCTGACTGGCTTCAAAAGGCTAGCGGTTATGCTTTGATTGATGCTGCTTCATGTTGCGAAGCTCCTGCTGGTTAACTCCCGCGCTGCAATCGGTGACAATCGACAGTGAACTTTGGATTAAAACAGCCGGGACTCAGCACGATGTGCAGAAACTTTTTGCTGTATATTATGAAATACTATGAATAGGAAGGGAAAGGGATATCGTTAGTTGTCTTGCTTTGTATGAAATCCAATTACTTCACTTTACTGGAGGTTATATTTTTGAGATTCTGCAGTATTCCGGGATATCCATGAGGAATGCCGTATGACAGGCTAATCTGAAGAATCGATGTGCATTTGGCAAAAGTGCCTACAATTTAAAAAACCTATTGCTTCACTTGCGTTGAGACAAAATAGCACAACAGTATTGAAGTCTCTAATCAGATTGGTCAGAAGATGTCGGTTCATTTTCTATAACAGAAATCAAAGGTTTACATTAACGTGCTCTGCTAAGAGATTACTGTTTCTAAAGTAATACCTTGCACAGAGAATTGTATGCTGGACATTTTCTGTGCTGAAATGCTTATTTGGCATTTTCGGAAGGACTGTTACTCTAGTGTTAGCGCTTTGTAATATTCCAAGGTAAAGCTGTACATTTAGGTTTTCCGCTACAGGAAAGTCTTCAGAATGGAGAATTTTCTTGATAATATGACAAGCTGGAAATTTGGTTTAATGAAAGAAAGAGAAGTCGGGTGAAGGAAGGGCTGTTTACAGTGGCTATAACGTGATCGTTAACAATTTGCAGTGGTATAAGAGAAATAAAACATGCTGTTATAGGAAAATAATCAACTTCAGGGTGGTAACAGTAACTCCGCTTCATCATATCACGCCGTTGTTGATTATTTTTCTATAATAGTATTCCACCAAGTGTTGTAATATAGAGATGGCACAGAATCAATACCAGATCAGTATCAGGCCAATGACAGGAGAAAAATGGTGGATGGGATATCACTGAAAAAATAAACATATAAAGAGACTTGATTATTTTTTTAAATTATTTTTTAAATTATTTATTTATTTATTTTTTATTACAAGTATTTTTACTTTGTTCTCAATTATATTTATATCTCGTAATATAAGTGATATATAAGTGTGTGAAAGCTAAGGTTTTGTATAATTCATATTTTGGGCTATGTATTGTTTAAGGCTTCAGTTTAAAAAAGTTTTTTAAAGCTTAGTAGTTTTTAAAGAAATAAATAATCGGATGGATATGGCTATCGATTGATGCTCAAGGTTTCATCGGCAAAGAAAACCTGATATCATATCATCTCAAGTTTTCTTCCTTACACAGTGTTACAAAGGTATTCCCTTGAAATTCACTTGATGTCATTCTTCCAAATCTCATGACAAGCCCTCTTAGACATATGACTCCCCGAGCGTGTGGAATTTGTCAGCTGCATGTGTGTGGTGTAATAAGATGGAGCTCTGCTGCCATCTTTGCCCCTGCTGCTCTCACACTACAAACAAATCAGTCTTGATGGCTCTCCATACACCAGGTACGGTGAGCGCCAGGATTTCAGGATGGAGTGTATCTCTTTAAACGAATGCAGCATCTGGGCTCCGTCTCTAGCTCGCGTCCTCTCCTCCCTGGATGAGATTGATGTGTTTAGACGCTGATTCATATGACCGACCTGCGTTCTCCCGTCCACCATGCCCGCCGTGCACTTAATACTGTTTCTCTTCACGATTTATGGCGGCCCCATATCAGCCATCGTGTTGTCAGCTCTGGGAATGGCGGTGTGTAATCATGGTGATGGGTGGATAAGACAGCACGGTGCATCATGAAAAAGAAATAGAATTGGGTCCCACTGATAAATAAAAATAAAAATGAGACATGTTCATGTTTTCAGTTCTTCATGTTAAAGAAGGTCTCTGAATTCTGAACTGTTCCATTACGGTGCATATACAGAGCTTTTTTTTTATCCCTTATCACTTAGTGCTGAATTAAATAGAATGGCTTTAAATGTTCGGGTGCAGAAAAGTGCATACACAGGAGCTCTTGTGTAACAGGATAGATGGGAAACATAAAGGTAAAAAAAAAGTCAGTAAAAAAACATCTCTCTGCTAATGTAGAACAGAGATAACCTGCGCTACACAAACAATAATTTAGATTGAATGCAATCCAGACTTACAATAATTTTTACCTCCAGACATGTTTGCAATCTGCATTTAATTTTTTTGTTTTTAATTTGTCTTTTATTTTCTTATTTGTCTTATTCCCTTCAAGAGAGAGAAAGAAAGTAAGACTGGTGAGAGAAAATCTGTTTATATACAGTATGTGGTATAATATAAGTGAAAACATGAACTAACGTGTTTCCTGGACATTCCACAGCAGCGTAGCTATAAATGGATAAAAAGTGCATGCGCCAAGCTTTTTTATTAACTTCTTGAAAGAAAAAAAGAGCAGCTGGTGAGGGAAGTGATAACAGGAACGTGTTTCACAGATGTTCCACAACAATAAACGTAACAATAAAAGGATAAAATAAAATTATTGTTTGTTAATTGATAAAAAAAATTAATTGCTGCAAAGTGCTGTGATATAAAAGGAATACAATACAACACACAATACAACACACATCTTATTTTATTACCCCACTGTTGATTATTTTCCCGTAACAGCATGACACAGATTGTTTTTTTCCTTACTTAGTTCATTTTCTCAGCTCTGTGGCCAAATAATCCCAGTCACTATATAAATCTTATGACATCAACATATGGAAATCAGAGCAGAATATCTTTCATGTTGTGTGTTTCATATCCCTAATGGAGTGACGGAGTTAACGATGCTGGACTTTTCTATCTATCTAGGTAGCTAAAGCTTTTTGTCTAGATCTCTCTAATTAAAATGAGCGAAGGTGAATAATGTGAATGAAGTTAAACTGCTGAGAGAAAGCTCAACAGAAAGCTAACATGTTCATTAGACTAGGTTAGTGTACCTAGTTAGCTGTCTGATGCAATATATTTGATCAATATTGGTAAACACATTGAGGTGTTAATTTTAAATTAATTTTATAACATCTTTATTTTTATATTAAAAAAGATCCACCATTAAAAAAGGGAACATTTAACTTAGTCGCAATTAATTCTTCTGCACCGTACAGAGTGACGAAAAACAAAAAAATTGGTATCAGGTGAATTCAGTGTATCAATCAGGATTCATTCTACACACGTTTCTGCAACGTTCAGATGCTTATAAATGTTCGAATAGATCAAATCTTATAATGGATTAAACCAAAATGGCCAGAAATAAAGAAAATAAGGGGAAAAAATCAATAAGGAGGTAAGGGCAAGAAATCACTTCCCTGACGGGGTGCTGATTGCAGAGGAAAGAGCACATACACACACAAACACAAACACACACACACACACACACAAACACACACTCCATCACACTCGATTTTGTTGGCCTGTACACAGCCATTTGATGTTGTTGAGACTTTTATCAATGTCTGCGTTTCTGCCCCTCAGAGTCTTCTAACAGCGCTTTATGTAGTTGTAAAAATGCTACAGGGCCGTCGGGCCAAAGCACTTTCTAAAACACGCCGTCACTGTCACTGTCACTGTTACTGATACTGATACTGATACTGATACTGTTACTGTCACTGTCACTATCACTCTCACTGTCACTATCACTATCACTGTCACTCTCACTCTCACTGTCACTCTCACTGTCACTCTCACTCTCACTGTCACTCTCACTGTCACTGTTACTGTCACTCTCACTGTTACTGTCACTGTTACTGTTACTGTTACTGTCACTCTCACTGTCACTGTCACTCTCACTCTCACTCTCACTGTCACTGTCACTATCACTGTTACTGATACTGTTACTGTCACTGTCACTATCACTATCACTATCACTGTCACTCTCACTGTTACTGTCACTCTCACTCTCACTGTCACTCTCACTGTCACTGTCACTGTTACTGTCACTCTCACTGTCACTGTTACTGTCACTCTCACTCTCACTGTCACTGTTACTGTTACTGTCACTGTCACTATCACTATCACTGTCACTCTCACTGTTACTGTCACTCTCACTCTCACTGTCACTCTCACTGTCACTGTCACTCTCACTCTCACTGTCACTGTTACTGTTACTGTCACTGTCACTGTCACTGTTACTGTCACTCTCACTCTCACTGTCACTGTCACTGTCACTCTCACTCTCACTGTCACTGTTACTGTTACTGTCACTGTCACTGTCACTGTTACTGTCACTCTCACTCTCACTCTCACTGTCACTGTCACTGTTACTGTTACTGTTACTGTCACTCTCACTGTCACTGTCACTCTCACTGTCACTGTCACTGTTACTGTCACTCTCACTGTCACTGTCACTGTTACTGTCACTCTCACTCTCACTGTCACTGTTACTGTCACTCTCACTGTCACTCTCACTCTCACTGTCACTATCACTGTTACTGTTACTCTCACTGTCACTCTCACTCTCACTGTTACTGTTACTGTCACTGTCACTCTCACTCTCACTGTCACTGTTACTGTCACTGTCACTGTCACTCTCACTCTCACTCTCACTGTCACTGTTACTGTCACTCTCACTCTCACTGTCACTGTCACTGTCACTCTCACTGTTACTGTCACTCTCACTCTCACTGTCACTGTCACTGTTACTGTCACTCTCACTGTCACTGTTACTGTTACTCTCACTCTCACTCTCACTCTCACTGTTACTGTCACTGTCACTGTTACTGTTACTGTCACTGTCACTCTCACTGTCACTGTTACTGTTACTGTCACTGTCACTGTTACTGTCACTGTCACTGTCACTGTTACTGTCACTGTCACTCTCACTGTCACTGTCACTGTTACTGTCACTCTCACTGTTACTGTCACTCTCACTGTCACTGTCACTCTCACTGTCACTCTCACTGTTACTGTCACTCTCACTGTCACTCTCACTGTTACTGTCACTGTTACTGTTACTGTCACTCTCACTGTTACTGTCACTGTCACTCTCACTGTTACTGTCACTCTCACTGTCACTCTCACTGTCACTGTTACTGTCACTGTCACTCTCACTCTCACTGTTACTGTCACTCTCACTCTCACTCTCACTCTCACTGTCACTGTTACTGTTACTGTCACTCTCACTGTCACTGTTACTGTTACTGTCACCGTTACTGTTACTGTCACTGTCACTGTCACTCTCACTGTCACTGTTACTGTCACTCTCACTGTCACTGTTACTGTCACCGTTACTGTCACTCTCACTCTCACTGTTACTGTTACTGTCACTGTTACTGTTACTCTCACCGTCACTGTTACTGTCACTCTCACTGTCACTGTCACTCTCACTGTCACTGTCACTGTCACTGTTACTGTCACTCTCACTGTCACTGTCACTGTTACTGTTACTCTCACTCTCACTCTCACTGTCACTGTCACTGTTACTGTTACTGTCACTCTCACTGTTACTGTCACTCTCACTGTTACTGTTACTGTTATTGTCACCGTTACTGTTACTGTTACTGTTACTGTCACTGTCACTGTCACCGTCACTCTCACTGTCACTGTCACTCTCACTGTCACCGTCACTCTCACTGTTACTGTCACTGTCACTGTCACTGTCACTGTTACTGTTACTGTCACCGTTACTGTTACTGTCACTATCACTGTTACTGTTACTGTCACCGTTACTGTTACTGTCACTCTCACTGTTACTGTTACTGTCACTGTCACTGTTACTGTTACTGTCACTGTCACTCTCACTGTTACTGTCACTGTCACTGTTACTGTCACTGTCACTCTCACTGTCACTGTCACTGTTACTGTTACTGTCACCGTCACCGTTTCTGTCACTGTCACTGTTACTGTCACTGTCACTGTCACTGTTACTGTCACTGTTACTGTCACTCTCACTGTCACTGTCACTGTCACTGTTACTGTTACTGTCACCGTCACCGTCACTGTCACTGTCACTGTCACTGTTACTGTCACTGTCACTGTCACTGTCACTCTCACTGTTACTGTCACTGTCACTGCCGTGAATTTAGCCGTCATTCTGCGCATGTCAAGCAAATTTCCAAAATGTTTGCAAATGACATTATAAATTATGGTGTGATTCCACTAACAAGGGTACTGTTAAATATTCTGAAGAGCAGCAACGAGAATGTCAGATTAAAACACACACACACCTGCTCACTCACTATACCAAAGCTTTTATGCTTCTCTAACAAGTGAATGAACAGGAATGTCGTGGCTAAGATATCAATAAAAATATCAATTAAAATATATATATATATATATATATATAAATAAAAGTGTTAACAGATAAAAGTTTTTGCTATTATTACATCGTCCCCGTGATCGTTACACCGACCTTTTTATTGCATTTGAATATGATTTCCACTGTGGAAAATTATACGATAAAAAAAAATGATTAAAGCCTCGCTGTCGTGATGTACAGCATCCCATCCAGAGTGTATGCCTGGTGTTCCTGCGATAGGCTTCAGAGAAACTGCAACTCTGACCAAGATAAATAAGTTACTGCAGATGAATGAATGAATGAATGAATGAATGCTCACTATAGTATCAATGTATATGTCCACCATCAGAATGATATGTACAATTAGATGGATGGGTGGATGGATGGATGGATGTATGGATGGATGGATATATGGATGGATAAGTGGATAGGTACTGTAGATAGACTGATAGATAGATTCATGGAAGGATTAATTGGATTAATGATTCGATGAATGGATGAATAAGCAGATCATCACACTTTGTGTTTATGTGTACATGAAGAGGGAGATGTCCGCAGTTGTCTAGCGTTACACTAACTGATGGATGGATGGATGGATGGATAACTAAAAGCACTCCCTGTAATTATATGTACACAAAGAGATGGATGTCCATACTACTAACTTTACACTAACTGGATAGATGGATGGATGGATGGAGGGATGGATTCTTGGAAGAATGTTTGGATGGATGAATGAGAAGAGCACTAAATGTGTTATTATGTGTTATGTGTTAAATGTGTTAATGTGTTAATAAACATATGTCTGCAGTTGGCTAGCTTTACACTAACTTATAAATGGATGGATGGATGACTGGATGGTTGGATGGATAGATGGATAGGTGGATGGATGTGTGGATGATGGATGGATTTATTGATGGATGGATGGATAGATGGATGGATGAATATGGAGAGAACTAAATGTGAGATTATGTGCACATGAAGAGACAGATGCCCTCTGTTGGCTAATGTTTCACTGATAGATGAATGGATGGATGGATAGATGGATGGGTGGACTGGTAGATGGAAGGTTGGATGGATGATTAAGGAAAGCTCTAACAGTGCTATTATGTATACATGAACAGAAGAGTGCCCATAGCAGGCTAATGTTACTGTACCAGTCAGACAAGAGAAAACAATCTCTCATTAACACCTGACTTTTAGATTGACAATAAACGGTTTCTAAACTGTTGGACAAAGATGGACATCCGTTGATTAGTTTTCTGGAAAAATCACTGATATCTGAAGTCGGCTATCCATGAGACAAATCACCTTCTGAATGAGAAAACTCAGCAGAACTCCATACATCTTAATAAATTTCTTATTCTGACAAGTAAGTTTATTAAATATATAGAACATATTAAAGATGTCCTTGACAAAATAGCAATGCAGTCATCATTTCTGTATCATCAAAATTGAGTTTATTACCTAAGATTATCTCCAGGTGTTTGTAATATTTAACAACTTCCACTGTTTAGCCAAGAATTAATGTCCTCCCAGTTTCCAATTGAATTGAGGAACTAACAGCGTATCTTTCATTTTTATGACATTTTCCTGCAGATTAGATTCACATTTACAGCATTTAGCAGATGCCCGTCTCCAGAGCGAGTCATAGAAGTGCTTTGTATTCTCTGTTAAAAAAGGAAACAAACATATTCTCATGCTAGTGCAAATAGATTTAAGGTGAGGGATTCCATAAAGCTAAAGCCCTGTTATGGGGAGAAAAAAGAATGCAAATCAAGCCTTTTTTATTGCACAGGTTTACTGCTGGCTAAAGTGCCTGGTGAAGAGGCGGTTCTTCAGTCTTGGTTTCAAGACAGCTAGGGGAAGTTCTTTTCACCACCGTGATGTAGAAAAGAGAAGATTGTTGATGCTTGTCTCTTTGGAGTCGATGAAGTCGATGGTGGTTCAACTTGTACTTGAGGTGTTATTGGAAAATAATCAGCAATGAGGTGGTGTGATGAACCAGAGTTACTCACAGATGGCTACATATTTGCCATTGCTACTCATTTGTATTCACATGTTTTATCCATTTGTAGTTACTTTTAATGTTGTGGGACAAGTTATCACTGTAGTTACAGCACATAGGAACAGTCATTCCCTCACCAGTGTCTCTTTCTTTACTCTGTCCTGAAGTTAATACAGCAAAAAAATGCTGTTTGTCATATTATGGGGAAACTGTAAAGCACAAACTCCTCTGTCTTGAAGACTTTGCCGTGTCTGACTGTTACAAAGCACTGACACTGGAGACTCCTTCCAAAAAATGTTAAATAATCATCCCCATAGAGAAAACTTCACCATGTCAGTGACATTTTTGTGGAGCATCCAACATGCAAGACCCTGTCTAAGTTGTTACTATAGTAGGGCTGTAGTCAAGACTGCAACTGTCCAAGACCAGGACTAGCTGATATCGACTCAAGAATGGGGCTGATAGCGTTAAGATAGCGAGACTGAGTCAAGAACGAGTCTGTAAACCATTGAATCCTTTTTGAGGCCAAGTCTTTACTTCAGTTTCATCTATGCAATGGCTGCCTGGAAATGACTGAAATTATCTTGAGAATTACCAAGAATCCTGCAAAATTCTGGACAATAGATTGGGTTACGACTACATGACAACAAGAACGAGATCAAACCCATATTTAGCAAGAACCAATGCCCAAGATTGAGACAAATCAATGCAGAAAACATCTCGAGACTTGACTTGAGTCCTACATAGAAACAATAATATGTTAGAATGAGCGAAATAATAATAAACCTGCGACTTGCTGGTTTGTTTTTGGTTGAATCGACAAGGTGTGACGCTAGCTTCAGGATCAGTTGCTCAGGGGAAGACATGTCCAGATCGCAGATTAGAAATTGAACATGACCTTGCTCATGATGGTTAAGCAAAGATGTCTCTTCTTGAGCACATAGCAGTAGTGATAGATTATATGTATCTGTCTAGTCAAGTGATGTAATCGTTTAAAAAATCGATCAGAGATGCAATGCTGCAATTAACAACAACAAACAACGAAGAACGCTTAACCTATTTGCTTTTCTGCTCTAGAGAGTTCACCTAACGCTCTTTTCTCACAAGTATTTAAACGTCAGTGTAATTGCTGCTGTCTCAGACTCTCCACTCTGATGTTCAAGACTACTAATCAAGGTTAAATGCAAATCTCACTGACCGCCACTGTAAAGACTCGGCCGTAAACACTATTGGATTTTCACCCTTTTACATTTAAATGATGTTGAAGTGTGAGAATGTGAAGCTTTACTCAGATTATACACCAGGAAACTCATTGCCTCATGATCGTGGGGTGTTTTTTTTATGGTCAGAGAGGTTGATCCTTTTGTAAAGCATTAGCAGCAGAAAAATCCCAAACAAAGCTTTTAAAACCCTTTTGGGATCGATGAAATGTTTTGGCACTGAATGTTTTGTGAGCACCCACGTGAGAAATTAATTGAAATTCAAAATGATTGAATTCTTTAAATGCTCATTTTGTGGCTTTATGCAGTGTAAAGCGTGATTGTAGACATATAGACATTTCAGAACATTTGCTGTGTGTGTGTGTGTGTGTGTGTGTGTGCGCGTGAGAGAGAGAGAAGGCTCGCTGTGGGTGGCTGTGAGTCAGCATGAACCTTTTACCCTGAAATCATCCTGTCTTTACTCTTGGAGAGAGAGAGAGAGAGAGAGAGAGAGAGAGAGAAAGTGACCGAGAGACAGAGTGAGTGAAAGTGAGAGAGAATGAGAAAGAGAGTGAGAGACATATACAGAAAGAGAGAGAGTGAGACAGAGACAGATAATGATGGACAGAGAGAGATAAAGAAAGCAAGCGAGAGACAGAAGGAGAGAGACAGAGAGAGAGAGAGAAAGGCAGAGCGAGGCCGAGAGAGATAGAGAAAGTGAGCGGGAGACAGAAAGAGAGAGAGTGAAAGTGAGAAAGAGAGTGAGACGGGGAGAGAGAGAGAGAGAGAGAGAGAGAAAGGAAGTCAGACTAAGAGAAACTGAGAGTGATATAGAGAGAGTGAGAGGGAGAGACAGAAAGATACAGAAAGAAAGAAACAGAGAGAGGGAGTGAGACAGGGATAGAGTGAGCGAATGAGAGTGAGATACAGAGAGATACACAGAGAGAGAGAGTGAGACAAAGACAGAGGGAGAGGGATACCTACACAAAGAGATAGAGGGAGGGAGAGAGATAGACAGAAAAATATACACGGAGAGAGAGAGAGAGAGTGGGACGGAGACAGAGAGAGGCAGAGAGAGTGTGTGAGACAGAGAGGAGTAGGACAGACAGAGAGAGAGAGAGAGAGAGAGAGAGAGTCATAAAGAGAAATCTAGAGCGATAGAGAGAGAGAGGAAGAGACAGAAGCAGGCAGAAGGAGCGTGAGACAGAGAGAGAAGAAAAAGAATCTCTTGTCTTCCTGCAGTAAAAGCTAATTACTTCTTAGGGGAAGTGCTGAAGGATAAACAGAGAAGCTGGATTGATGCTGCTTGCTGTTGCTGGGCGATTTACTTTACTGTCACTGATAAAAGCCTCTCCTTCACCTCTCCTGGGCTGTGAGCTGGATTTTCCTCCACTGTCCTTTTGCTGAACTGTGAAGGAGAAAAACTTTTCATTTCCATTCAAATCACAAACCATGAAATGAAGCCCTCAGCATCACCAAGAGTCATACGTTTTCTTCCTCACTTAAACATGGAAGCTAAATGTAGAAGACAGGAGGCTGATAAAATGATGTTAATGATCCGATGTGCTTCTCTCTCTTTCCTTGTGTTTCAGGATTCATTTACACATGTGGTGGGACGTTAAAAGGAAGAAACGGGACCATAGAAAGCCCCGGATATCCACACGGATACCCAAACGGAGCGAACTGCACTTGGGTTATTGTAGCCGAAGAAAGGAATAGAATTCACATAGTTTTTCAATCCTTCGCCGTGGAGGAGGAATATGACTTTTTATCTTTATATGACGGGCATCCTCACCCCGCCAACTTCAGAACAAGGTACACGTTTTTCCTTACTTTGCCCTTCTTTTATGTCATGCAGACAATTTCAGAGACGGTCTACTTTAAACTAGTAAAATCGTATGAAAATTGATTCTATGATGACTCTATGATGACTCTATAACCCACCATTACAGCTTATAACTGTACCTTTTCATAGAGGATGATGCTACATACATACTATATTACAATACAGCAGCAGTACAAATAATACGGTTATAGAAACTTCTAGAACATTTCTCTTATTAGTACACTTTCTATGAAAGCCATATGTATGTATAATGTTATAATGCATTCATAAGGCATTATACATGTCATTATAATTATTTACGAAAAGGCATTAGAGTTTGTATCACTGTTTATAATGCATTTCTAAATTGTTAAAAGATTGCATTATACTGTATATAAGTAGTGTTTATAACACATTATATCACCATTGTATAATCTCATAATGTACTATACAGAGTGGGGCTTGGTGATATAAAGTGTTATGAACACTACTTATAATGCATCATGTTAATGATGCATAATGCATAATAAAGATATCTACAAAGTGTAATATAGTTTCATAAATAATTATAACACTATGCATAATGCCTTATGAATGCATTATAACATGATATGGATGTGTTGATTGTTTGTTACAGATATGACCTTCATAGAAAGTGTTAAAAAGGAATCACTTTAAGCTACTGAAGAAAGCATACCTGGAATATTTCGTTAACACTGTATTTAATGTTCATAAGGCTGCATAACACCTGCGTAAGCCCTTTATTGTAAAATCTGATAAAAAAAAAAAAAGCAATCTTTAAAACAGCTGGCACTTGAAGGAGTAATCTTGGATAGATCTTTATATAGGTTTAGTTCAATTTGTAAGAAAGGCTTATGTAGATATTATGTAGCATTATGAAAAAGAAATCTTATCACACTATCCTCTACCGCTTCTTACACCTCTACTTTGCAGTGTTCTGCACCATTATAACATGAATTATGGCACTGAGTATGATTCATGGAAGCCTCTTGTTACACCGATGGCCTTATTACTGCGAGTTCTTCACCAAACTGATTCGTTCTACTGCGTATTTTCAGCAACAATGTCACCTAGCCTGCCAGATCTAACTTCCAATTTGGAAAGGTCCCACACTTCTCCGTGCAAGGAAAGGTCACCAGGTGAACGCGCATTAATGTGGGCGATGTTTGAAACGATAAACCTTCCCTGCACACTAATTGGTCTCCTGCTGAGTTAATTATTGCGTTGGAACGATGCTGGTTTCAGAGACTGTGACGCAAGAGCAGGAAGTGCTGCCAACATTCTGATCCTTACCCATAATCACTAATCACACTAATAAAACCCTTCTGCTTTGAGCCATCATTCAAATGTAGCCATTTTCAGACTATATTTAACTTGTGTGAGCGCTAATTATGAGCCAGACTTCTGCAGGTGAATATTCAGTGTTTACTGAGATGTAAAAGCTGCAATCTAACCTGCATAATAAAATGCAGCATCTCATAAAAGATTTATACTCGTTGTTTTGCTAATAATGTGTAACAATAACTTTTAGCAGCCCTCCAGCACAAAACACTTGGGGGAAAATATATGGCAAATAAGCTTTTTCTGATTCCTGAAATCCTTCGAAAAGCTTAAAAATAAAACAGCAGCATTGCTGCAGCAGCGAACTTCCTCCTAATTAGTGACCAATGTAATTACAGTTAAGCCTTTACGGCAACAGGACTTTACACCAACAGCGAGCTGAAAGAGGTCCTGCATGTCCTGTATCACGAGCATTAACAGGCCACTAATGAGGAAGGAAGTGCTGAAGTGAAAGAAGGTCCTGACAGTAACTCAGCCTGATCAGATCACTCTGTCCACACGCTGGTGCTGTTGGAAGGTAATTGAGTTTCTTTTGTGTGGATGTTTGTTTGTCAACCCCTAATCCATGTTGGTAAATTCCAAGAAAGTCACCAGTACAGTCGGGAAATGAATAGTAATTTCATCAAATTCGACAAATTAGTTTGTCTAAAGTAGCCCTGTTTAGTTTTTAAGCTCGATGTCACTGCTGAAATAGAGCCAGAATTCCACGGGCATGCAAGTCAGCTAGGAAAGTGTTATAGCAACCTTACGTCGCTGGACTAATGTGTTACGTCAACCTGACATCAAAGTTGGCAAAAGAAGCAATCTGACAGCTGCAGGAATAAGCCTTTGACAACATCACTGGCAAAAGAAGCAGTCTTTATGACGACTGACACCTGAAGCCTTTATAGATGTTTCTGTATGTTGTGTATGTATGTAAGTCAGCTCGGAAAATGTCATAACAACCTTATGTCAAGTGACTCAGATGTTTTATCAGCTGGACATCAGCACTGGCAAATGACGCAGTCTTTATGTCATTTGGCACCTGGAGGAATAATCCATTAAACTGTCTACTCTACTTTTATGTATGTGATGTATGCAAGTCAGCTCAGAAAGCCATAACGCAACCGTAAGTGAGCTCAGAAAGTGTCATAATGCAACATTAAGTGAGCTCAGAAAGTGTCATAATGTAACATTAAGTGAGCTCAGAAAGTGTCATAATGCAACATTAAGTGAGCTCAGAAAGTGTCATAATGCAACATTAAGTGAGCTCAGAAAGTGTCATAATGCAACATTAAGTTAGCTCAGAAAGTGTCATAATGCAACATTAAGTGAGCTCAGAAAGTGTCATAATGCAACATTAAGTTAGCTCAGAAAGTGTCATAATGCAACATTAAGTGAGCTCAGAAAGTGTCATAATGCAACATTAAGTTAGCTCAGAAAGTGTCATAATGCAACGTTAAGTTAGCTCAGAAAGTGTCATAATGCGATGTTAAGTTTGAAAGCTGATACTTGAAGGAATAAGCCTTTATAAATGTTTATGCATGGTTATGTATGTAAGTCAGCTCAGAAAGTGTCATAACAACCTTAAGTCATTTGTTCAGATGTTATGTCAACGTGACATCAACACTGGCGAAAGAAGGAATCTTTATGACAGCTGATACCTGAACCCTTTTTGAATGCAAATGAGCTCGTAAAGTGTCATGACAACCATATGTCACTTGACTCAGGCGTTGCGTCAGCTTGACCTCAAAATTTGCAAAAGAAGCAATTTAACAGCTGACACCTTAAGGAATAAGCCTTTATAAAATGTTTATATATGTTATGTATGTAAGTCAGCTCAAAAAGTGCCATAGCACAACCTTAAGCCAGCACAGAACGTGTCATTACAACCTTATGTCACTTGACTCAGGTGTTACATCAACCTGAAATTAAAGTAGAAAGAAGAAGCAGCTGACATTTACAGTATGTATGTTGTGTACGTAAGTCAGCTTAGAAAGTGCCATAACAACCTTAAGTCGCTGGACTCTTGTGTTACGACATCTTGACATCAGCACTGACATCAGAACACACTGGTGCTGTTGAAATGGAGTTAATCGAGTTTCTTTTGCGCAGATCTTTGTGGTCAACTCCTAATCCGTGGTTTTAAATGTCAGAGAAAATCACGATTATGAAATCAAGATCACAATTAGGAAATGAATACTAATTTCTCAAAAATAGCTCTGTTTTGTTCTGTATACGTCACTGCTGCATTAGAGACTGGAGGTGTGTGTCTGAAGAGCAGACTGTCTCTTACAGATGACAGGAGCTTGTGTGTTGGTTCCTCGCTCGTCTAATGGAGACAAAAATAGAACCATAGCTCCTTTTTAGTGTCTGAGAGCTAAATAACTTTAAAATGAAAGACCGAGGCTGGCTAATCTGTTACTTAAAATCCCAGCTTGGTAGGACGCACTATTCATCACAACATGCCAGATATTAATGGAAAAAGATAGAAGTATAGAACACTAAAAAAAGAAAAGAGCATTCTCAGTCCTGAGATGAATGCAGTAATGCAATCGACCTTGACCAATTTGACGATGATGAAATTGCAGAAGACTTTAAAATGTACACAGCACATTTTTCCAAATGTACCTCATGGATTTAAATGTGTTTTATTAGCTAGACTTTGCATAAATCAATATTTTCTCCACATTTAAAGTAAGTGTGCAGTTCATTATTAGATACTATATTATTGCATTTTCGTGTTAAAGTGCAGGGGAGAACGCCAGCAGCTGTGCTTCTGAACTCATTCAGGTCCAATGTAGACATGATTCTTGGCCAGATTCTTAACTGTTTTATTTAAATGGACTGCTTTGTACTCTAAAAATGCTTTATAAAGTATAAATATACACACACACCCCAGCGATGTTGAATTCCCGATTCTGTTTGGTCAGGATTTTCTATAACAGCAACTTTGACAGTAGTTCCAGCTGCAAATCCCATATTAATATTAATGCATTCCTTAATAATAAACAAGTTTAAAAATGTTTTCATATTCTATAAAGAAGATTTTTTTTTCATTTGAAATCCAGATAACATTTATTATGTAGGCCATATTCATATATAATAACCTACAGATACATTCACAACCTGTCATAATGCATTCATAAGGCATTACATACTGTACATAGTCATAATTATTTATGAAAAGGCATTGCAGTTTATGGTCATGTTTATAATGCATTGTATCACCAATGCCAAATAAATTCTGCTCCAGTTTATTATCTTTAACTGTAGACAGGCTGACAAGTTCTTGGTGAATTATTTGACAAGAAGTGATCACGTTTATAGTATGCTTTCCTGATAATCTCTCTGATATTATTTATTAAAAAAAAATGCTAAACACAGGTCTATACAATACAATAGGCACTTGGTTTCTTTAGTATTGGTGTTATAATGTGTTATGAGCACTACTTATTATACATCATGATAATTCATTATGCATACTAAAAATAGCTCTAATGTGTAATGCATTTTCATAAATAATTACATAAATAGTTATATATTAATAGTTCATTATAACTATGACTCTCATTGTTGGTGTTACGATGATATAATGTAATATACTGATTATAATGCATTCAATTAACAATTTATAAATACATTATAACCATTTCTATAAAACAATGCTTTTTCTTCAATATTTTTAGTAATGTGTAGCCTTATGAATGCATTATAACATGTTATGAATGTATTTGTAGGTGATTATACATATGGCCTTCATAGAAAGTGTTACCAGATGAGAAATTGTACTTTACTGGAATTTTACTTTTTTATTAAATACATTGTTAAAATGCTTATAGAGCACTGTTAACAACTTATAAAGAATTATAAGCAGTTATAACGAATTATGAATGTGATTATATAGAAAGTGTTATCAATTTTTTCTTATGGTACATCACATTTCTCCCAGTGCATCATGTTCTTGTTAAAAGTTCTCATTTCGCCAAATCAAAGCCAAGTGGCAGTTTCTTGGAGCCGACTTGTCTTGAAGTTTTCCCTCCAGAGAAACGAGACTTGTTCCTTTAAAGATTGTGGATCACCGCTTCTTTTAATTAGTCCTCTTCGGAAAAGAAAAACTTTTTTGCAATGCAGAAGGGATGGTGTGTCTAATTTGTGGTGCTGAACTGATTTACTCTAATGATTAATGATGATTGTCCGCTGACAGGCTGAAATGATTCATGAACAGGCTAAGCTGTGTTTTGGAAGCATCGTAAACACAGAGTGATTAAAAAAAAGGGGCAACATTTATATGTTGAAATGTTCTCAATATTTGTAACTGACAGACCTTCATCCATCCATGCTACTACCTTTTCGCCAGCCAAAAAAAAGAGCAAAGAAAAGAAATCTATAAAGAAAAATGTTGCTGGAAAGTGTTAACGTTTTCAGTCACCCTGTACAACTGAGTGAGTAAAACTTTTTTTCTTTTTTTTTTTTTTGCTAGTTTTATTAGAACTGCTCTTGCTCATTAGCTAAATGGATTTTTTTTTTCTGAGCCTGTAATGGATGCACAGAATCATTAGTAACAACTTAGATTATTTTAAGGCACATACTGTGTTTACAGACGTACTTGCAAGCAGCTGGATAGTATTGCAATAAAAATACATTAATATTAAAGTGAACGTCTTAATAATAGTGATAAGTAAGAAATAAAACACTTGAGAGGCATACTGCTATAGGAAAATAATCAACAATGGGATGTTTTGATGAAGCTCTGAGCTCCACTCTCTCGGAAGTTCTCCGGAAAACACATTAGCTGGCATCACGGAAGGAGGCAAAAAAAAAATCTCCATTTCGTGACCCAGCATTTCAGGCCCTCTTCAGGAGAAATCTATCCATCAAAGAAATTCAGACAGATGCTCCTGACACATTGCCTATCCAATAACTGCCTGACATTGCAATTTGTCATTCTTTCCTTTTTCTAACAGCAGCACCCAAAATAGCGTTTCATCGGCATCACACAGAGCGGAGTCCAATCGTGCCCCAGCCACAGTGAAGCTTCCACTAACGTTTTTGTAGAAATGTTTGCTAAATCGTATGCTCCGCTGAATCGCACGTGCATATCTGAAGCCACCCGTGCTTCTAATAAAGTGTCACGTTGTTAACTGTGGGGTTTTTTTCTCGTTCACTGCGAGAATGTAGAGATTTGATTAATTGATGGTCCATGTTGACCCACAGTACTTATTAAATTTAAATGTCATACTCTGGCAAACACAATATCTCACAATATGTCAAAGCGAATCAAGCAAATTAATCACGTCCTGTTGTTTTGGTGGGCGAAAGGGCGACTTTCAGAGCTGTGCAAGCTAATTATATGGTCCAGTGCTATTCGTGGTGCAGCCACACTGTTCTATTTTACTTGAAATGTATGTATACACATCACTATTATTTGCAAACTGGCAGGTTTGACAATGGGCCAGAAATGGAAAAAGACAATATATTGCATATACCGTACACACAGGAGTCTGCAGTAATTCAAATTCAAATGTATAATTCTTGCAGTGAAATTCTTAATTGCAAGTTCCTGAGCCATGCAAACATCACAAGGAGCAGAGACACATTAGGTACAGACTGGGTTGAGCTGACAGGAGTGATACAGTAACTCAAATAACCACTCTTTACAACCGTGTTGAGCAGAAAAGCATCTCAAAACACGCTGAACCTTGAGGCAGATGAGCTACAAAAAAATAAAGTAGTAAAAAGCTGAAATAAATCAGTAGTATGTTCATTTTCATTGTGTGAATTCACATTAGTTTCCCAATGACATTACAGTAGAACTACCTCAAATTATAATCATTAAAACACTTCAAAAATCATATGACTTTTTTTCACGGTGTGAATCCATTTAATAGCTCGTGTTCGAAATATCCTTTTCCATGAGTCTTCTGTGATATGTTATGAAAAATGTACATTTTCAATTCAGTGTTGAAACTTTCATCTGAACACATACATTCCTGTGAAATGTCAAATCACATCAATCCAAATTTCCTCAAGATCGTGGGAAGAAGAAAAATTTCTCATTCTTTTATCTTTTCAGTAATATTGACTGACAAGCTCACTTTGAACATAGATTACTAAATTATTAGAAAGTCCTTAATGTCCTTATGACATTAGCATGGATGCTAGTGAACCACATTTTGTGTATTTGCTAATTCGTTGCTAATAAATAAATAAATAAATAAATAACCCTCAACCCTTATGCTTGCAACCCATTTAAGAGCCAAATGCAGCAAGGAAACCTTGTATAAAGAGAGAGAGAGAGAGAGAGAGAGAGACTTAAATGGATGTTTTCTCAGATTCGACAGATTCAACAGATTAAAAAATAATAATAAAGAGTCACAGTTGTGGAATCACCTGTAACTTTGTGTGTATAACTTCATGAGATGGTTAAATGGATGTTTTCTTACATTCAACATTGATAAAGATTTTAATAAAATGCATCACAATTGTGGAATCCCCCATAACTGTGTGAGTATAACTTGGACAAAAGAAGCTTTTAATTTCCGAAAACCTGTGTACGTGTCATGTAAAGCAGCAATCATTATAGCCTGAGCTTAATGTCCTTAATCCCAGCCACATCGTGCGCTGGAGTGCTGAGGTAGCTCCTGATGGCCAGAAGCAGCGAGCACATGAAGCGTCTTATCGTGGTTGGAGAAAATGTGCAGCTGAGAGATTAGGACCAGTGAAAGGAGTGTGTTATGAGTGTGTATGTGCACATTCTGTGGATATTCATGATGCTTTCATAGCTAAGCTCCAAATCATTCACTATATAACACTTTTCATTTTTATTTATTTTCTGAGTTCCCGGCAATGTAGTCTATCGCTCCAGATGTGTGCTGCATCTGGAATTCAGGTTCAGAAGTTAAGAAAGAGACTTGGTAAGAATATATTGCATTACCTTCTGGCAAGAGACGTATACCGTGTCCCAGAAATGTCTTAGAATGCTAGCACATCATGTCTTAATAGTTCTTTTCGAAGCCAAGAGAATGTTTATATTATCATAATGCACTTAGGGTCGGATTAACAGTTGACTAACGTGAGGATTTAATACAGAAATTGCGCACGTCAGTATTCAGACCTCCGTCATAGCTACAGACTTAAGATATTACTCGAGAGTTATGCACACAAGGCGGAGTTTGTTGAAACTCGTAATGTATGCTTCTGTGTGAGAAAAACGTCGTAACCATGGAGACCTCAACTCCACGCAGGTGATTTGTACAATCACAATGTGGAGCCCAGAAACTTCACTTACAAGCATGTGCGTAACCCGACACTGACTACGCGTAACTTTCCCAATGTAAATATTAACAAAACTTTTTCTACTTAAGGTTTTTTGTACTCTAATACTGAACACGCTCCTATTACACTTACACCAACATTAACACTGTAAAGTAATATTCAAATTATGTGTGTGTGTGACTTTTAATTAATGCATTAGCTTGTAAGTTATAATAATAGAGTATATTTACAGCATTTTTTTTAGTATTTCTATTGTCGAGGGCTGAGCAATATGAGGATATAATATTGATATTCTAATAAATTACGTCACAATACAGTTTTCTGAAATATCGCAGATATTTCTTTTAAGTATTCTTAAACATTTTTTAATAATAATTGCCAATGTTGATTGGACATGGCTAGTTTGATGTTAAAATTTTGCTCTGAATCTTTAAGGTTTTTAAATATAAATTGTAGAATTAAAGTTTTTTTTCTCCTTTTCAGTGGTTAATAATTTATTTTGTAGAGACAAATTGAAAGTATCATTGAACTCAGTTTTCCCATATTGTTTATTTTTATTTTTAATTATTTTTTAAGCAACACTACTGTTTCTTGGCAGGGTTTTTTTTTTTTTTTTTGAAAGCATACATGATTCTTATTGTGTATGATAGAAAGGATCGTGAGATGATACTTTGTTCATATAACCCCACCAGTAGTAAAAAAAAAAAAAAAATTAAATTCCGATTAAATCCCGATTTACTGCTCAGATCTGTTTTTCATCATGGAACTGATATCTAGCATCACTCCTGAACTGGGCTACATGCACAAAAACATCTAATCCCCTATTAACAAAATGAAAATGAACATTTTCATGAAATTAGCCTCAGCTCATTTAATATTCCAACATAACAGGACACTGAATAGAATTATAATTAATAATATTGTTTGAGCAAAACAGAAGAGCGTTCATCCAGAGATTCTTCTCAGTTATAGTGTGATTTTTGGTGTTCACACTGAGCCATGTGAGGGAAAAGATTGCATCGGTCCACTTTTTCAGTGAGTGTATTAGTTGTTTGTGGAGGAGGAGATACAGTACTTTCACACTTCACCAATCCCAGTGTCATATTAACTTGACTGAAATTCCAGCAACTTACTCTGAAACTCCTGAAATATCAGTGTATATAACCCTAATTCCTCACCCATTCCGTCTGCTGTGAGACTACAGAACAGGAAGAATGTGAGAAGCGAGAAATCTCATTTTGTCTTCTCGTCCCTGCCAGCGATGATAATGATGTCCAGCAATTTCAATATGTCTCCCCGCACCTTCTCTAATAACGCCGAGCGGGAAATGGATTAGCGATTTCTCCTGATCTGCAGAATGACTTTGGGTAAAGACTTGTAACCTAATTGGAAAGTTCTGACAGCTTTGTTCTGTTCATCTATAAAGCGGAGATCTCTAATAGGAGCAGGAGGAAAAAACGGAAAGGGAATAGAATCACTAATGATTTATAACAAAGTTACTCTTGTCAGAGTTTTGTGTTGGCGAGACTCTTATTTACAAACCTGTCAGAGCAATTTCACACTAATTACATAAACCTGAGTCAGAAATCTGCATGTGTTTCATTAATTGGCTCTGTTACATCATTTCAGCCCGGGGAACTCAGACTGAAAGGATTCAAACAGCAGAATCAGATTTTTAGAAAGTTCAAAAGTCTGAGTCTACAGGAATGTTGTTAAAAGATGTATTTCTCTAAATAAATCATGCGGTTATTCTAAAAAAAATTGTCCTTGTTGTCTGGTAACATACGAACTGAGTCAAGAGTAGGTGTTCGTATTTGTTTAAAAAATGGCTAAGCACAAAAACAAGCATAATGGATGCAGAAAATACTGTAAAATACAAATACTGTAATGCAAATTCTTGGAATAAATTATTATAAAGGCAATAATAAAATAACCATAAAAAATTAAATAATTAAGATAAACCAGTCATAATGAATTGGGTTAAGGAGGGAAGTGTATCACCAAAAAAAAAACTAGCAAACAAACAAACCCAAGGCCTGCGATCTCTCTCTCTCTCTCCGTCCAAAATAAAGCTTACTGCTAAAACATGTAAAAAGTGATTTGTATAATTCTAAGTACTTATGTAGAGCCTTTCATAGCTCAAAGGGCTTTACAAGCAGAAAAAAAAACAAAAAAAAAACAACATAATTGAAGATGCAGAAAAGAGAGAATTTTTTTCAAAATGTAATACAAAGCCTCAGAGTAAACAATTATAAAGTAATCATGGAATTACCATAAAAATTATTACCTGATATCTAAATAAATAAATGATACAACAAAATATAAACTTAAATAACAGTGAAAGTGAAAATATAAAAAGAAGAAAAGGCTTTTCAGAATCGTAGCACAGGGGACTTTGGTTCTGACTGGCTCTGTTGTTGATTGATGTGACCTTCAGCGTGACCCTGAGCAGCAGCTGAGCTCTTGCAATGAATGAAATGACAGAAATGGCCATGAGGATATCGGAGCTATTTCTTTTTCTCCCTGAGATCCTGGGGATATTTTATGTTACGCTCATATTGAACAGGAAGTAATTAAGTGAGAAGTTCTCAGAAATGCACCGGGGCATTAATGGCTCGGCTTCAGTTACCTCTCCACCTAACACTGATTCTTTTGTGAGAACAGGGACTGACTTGCTTTGCGGACGTTCCATAACATGAAATGTAACTATAAATGGATAAAAAGTATGACATATTGCTCTTTAACACATGAAAAAATGTAATCATTGGAAAAGGCGTTGTGGTGTAAGAGGAATAAAACACTTTGGGACGTGCAGTTAGTGGAAAATAATCAAACCAGTCAACAACAGCACGAGCCCAAGCATATTCATTTACTTTTTCTTTTTAAGAACTTCTGTTATCTCTCACTGGGTTAAGGCTTAAAAACTAGAAGGATGGTTTTTATTTCTTAGGAAAGTGAAAAATAGTTAGGAGGATGTGGAGATTGCGTTTAAAGGCGCATTAGGTAAGATATGTTAAAATTTGGCAAGATTAGGTCTCTAATGGAGTTGGATGTTAATTCCCACGCATGTACACAAAGCTCCGCCTCCATAACCTGCTACTAGAATTCGCATGCTAGCTAGAGTTATGACATAAGACATGTCATGACATCACTTTTAAGCGCACTTGGACGTTCAGCTGCTCGAAAGTAGACTCTATAAACATGCAAAAATTATTCTATTTTTTTTTGAGGAACAGAGTGATTTTTTTTTGCTCACAGGAACATTAATGCTGATTTCAGCCTGAAAAAGAGGGCGGAGTGAAGGGTTGTCGAGAAAATGACTGACAAAAGACCCATGTAAACGCAAACATGCATTCCAGACCATAATACAATTTTCCAAACTTCTTTTCTCAGCTGGTTAATATATCCACACTATTTTTGAATCATGTTCTACATATTTTTCCACATTATTTGTACTAGTAAGAAATTTTAAAAAAGACTATTGCACCTTTAAATTCACCTGTATTCGGTGAATTCACCTGTATTCTGTGTTTTTGGTGTTAATGTGTGTCTGTATCGGTGAGTGTGTTAAGTGTTTATGCTCTCTCTGTGGACTTCATCCACTCACAGCCTCTCACTGTTTCTCGGGGTTGCTAATGAATCCCACAGTGCATCTCCTCACATCTTAATAGTTTATTTTCCAGTTTTCATCATCATTTAGTTAATAACGTTTTATCACATCTTTCATCTGACCTGAGCCAACGAATTTCCTTTCGCTCCAGTAAAATGCTAAGATGAGGTTGACTAATATGTGGCTTTACGGTATCAAATCTTTACTAAGAATAATAGATCTGTTGTGAAAAGCCAATGCATTTACATCAAACGATACAGAAATGTAGATGTGTTGTGTATGTAGCAATGTTGAAGTTGGAATTTTGTTTGTTCAGAAGGTGTTGATTAATTGTCTATAATGGTAGCTCTGACAGTAGTGCAGCTGCTAATCTCAGGTTTATATTAATGCGCTTGTTTAAATAAGTTGTTGTTTCTATATGAACAACTTATACAGGGACACAAAGAAACATTGAAAAGAAACAAGAAAAAAGAGAGGCTGGTGAGGGAACAGCTGTTTGTACCTGCCATAAGAGAAGTGATAATAGACTTATAACCTAACTTGTTTCAAAAATGTTCCACAACATTAACTGTAACTATAAATGGATAAAAAGTGATGTATCTTTGTGGGGTTTTTTAAAAAAATAAAATTGTAATCGTTTTTGTGAGTTTGCTGTGGTGTAAGGGGAATAAAACACTCCAAGACGTTGCCGTTATAGGGAAATATAGGAAAATCAACTTCAGGGTGGTTACAGTATCTCCAGCCATCCTGTTGGTGATTATTTTCCCATAACAGCACACCCCCAGGTCACGTATGCATTATGTATTATGTACTCTTACTCAAGAATAGCGAAATCTTTGGCAACATGGCTGCACTTAAAACTTCACACATTCAGTAGTAGAGTTTTTCTGAAATACAAAACATATTCATGAAATTTTCTTTGAAATGTCACGTTTCATAGACATGTTCTGACCTCTTATTACACTCCAAAACACTGGCGATATGAAAGATGGTGTTTATTATTCAAAATTATTTAAAATTACAGATCGACGTTTGTGTCGCTGAGCGTTCTGTTCTGTGAATTTATACACACTGATATTTGGCTCGAAGTGTTGTTGTCTGAAATTCGATAAAGTCACGGATTATAACACATTACACAAGATGTTTGATCCTGTTTTTTTTTTTTTTTTTCAAACGTTCGGAGATGAGGGGCGAGAGTGATTCTGCATTTGAAGCTGAAAATTGATTCTTTGCATTTGGTGCGTGGTGATGTGTAAACTGCAGCCATGGCTGATGAATAAACAAGAAAACATGGAGCCAAGTTTGTTTGGATGTCTGACTAAGATCTCTCTCTCTCTTTCTCTCTCTCTCTCTTTTCTTCTTTCTCAGGTTAACAGGATTCCAGCTGCCCGCCCCAGTCACAAGCACAGGCTCCGTTTTCTCCCTGCGTCTCACCAGCGACTTCGCTGTGAGCGCCCACGGCTTTAAAATCTATTATGAAGGTGAGGCACCTTAAGTTTTCTACTCTCTCCCAACTCTCTTCTTGGGTTGTGAATTAAACTATGCAGACTGTATACGTTCTCGGATCAGACCGTGTATGCTTATTTAAAAGGGAATTATTGAGAGAAGTTATCAAGGGCGAGCTATATGAGCGGAAAACGTGCTAAATGTCAGTCTTTTCTGGAGTTCATCAAGGCTGTGTAGAGTTTATAGACTTCTTCTGAGGAACTGAATGAAGTGCTTTGAAAACGAATTCAGATCAAAAGGACTCATTTTTTTAATGTGTCCTGATTTGCTTCAAGATGAGCTGAAAATCTTCAGAAGCCTGAAACCTTCACCTGAAAAAGTTAGATAGCTCGGTTGATCTGTAATCCTATTTCTTATCATTTTAAGGAATTGTGTGTATGAAATACAGTACTGTGCAAAAGTCTTAGGCACCCTATTTTTTTTTTTTAGTACAAACTTTGTTTTTGATTTTTATTTTATGACTTCTACATTATTGATTCAGTACAAAAACATTTTAGATTCCAAACATTAGTTTTCCAGCACAAAATTAAATGTTACAGAAAAATGTTTGTATGTCAGGAAAGAAAGCAGCAGATGACATAAGAGACACTTTTCAGACAAAAAAACATAAAGAAGGCTGTTGGAATTTCCTGCAAAAATAAGAAGCGAGTCGACAGTCAAAGTCTCCAGAAGAACTGCTTCTTCTTGCTTCTGCAAGATGCTCAGTAACACTTACAGCTCATTTCCTTACAAAACTGCACAAATTGTACCTGAGACTGTCACACCAAGTACTGACTTTGTTTCATTCATTACTGTTTACTGCTCTTTATAGCATTTTTTAATGTAGAAACATTTAATTTCATTTCTTTTCGATGGCATCTTTGCTCTACAGCATTTCCTTGCATGTGCCTAAGACTTTTGCACAGTACTGTACATCTGAAGTGGTTTTTGCTCAAAAAATAATTCCTAATCATTGTATTTTAATAAATGGTTGTAGAGTGCCTTTTTCTGCCTCTCCAACTCACAGCCAGTTTTACCTAACACCACCCACTCCTCATTAATATTCCTCATCAAATGCTATATAAATAAATGCTGTGAGAAACTTTATTTTTTTCATGCAAGCAGACATTTTGTTGGAAATCAATCATTTGAAACGTGTTGCTGTTTTTTGTCCAAGCACAACATATGTTGATTCATTATTTAATGTCATGAAGTGTCAGGATAAATCAGTTTTACTGACCTGCGTGTGTTTCTAATGCTGTTCTGAAAGCTGTTTTCTGAATTTGAGGAGTTGGCGAGAAGTGGGAGGTTTGCCAAAAGCAAACTTTAGTTCAGTCAGAACTGTTGACAAGAATGGTTATAAACGATTTTATGGTCAACAGAAGAATTTGTTTATTTATTCATTCATTTAATTCATTTATTTTTGCCCTATTTTCTCCCGTTTTGGAACAGTAACACCTTTTAGTTTTGCTCTCTTGGACTCATGACCATGGGATGGTTGTGCCATTGTTAGGATTTGATTTTGCAATGTCTCGCTATGATAGGGAAACACTTTTCATTTAAGAGCGCTCCAGAAGAAGAATTTCTAACCAGTTCAGGTTCTAAGGGACATGGGTGATATAAACATGTTGATTAGATGTCGATTTAGATTTAGATCCCTAATGAACCAGCCAACGAAAAACTCCCTGAGACGAAAAAAAAAACAGAAGAAACCCGTCCTCTTCTGGGTCATACCTGATAGTGGGATTGTAAATCATACAGTAAGCTCATGTAGCTGTTTACATTGGATAAGGTTCTACTTAGAATGACAGTATGTGGTTTTGGATGCACCCTTCACCTGTTTTGTTCTTGGGCATTGGTCTTGCTAAATATGGTCTTGGTCTTGACTGACTTTGTAAAAATTAAGGTATTTGCGTAAAGTTTGACAAGAAGTAACTTCTTCTTCTAGAATATAGCCTGATCATTGGTGTAATTTATGAATGAAGCCAATTAGTTGAAGTAAAGGCTTAGCCTTGAAAAGGATTTGATGGTTTTCTGTTTGGGGGGCACAGAGGCTTAGTGGTTAACACGTCTCCCTCCCACCTCAGCCCTGTGCGTGCGGAGTTTGCATGGTCTTCAGGGATTTGCATGTTCTGGGTTTCCTCCAGGTACTCTGGTTTCCTCCCCCAGTCCAAACACATGCACTGTAGTCTGATTAGCATCTCTAAATTGTCCGTAGTAGGTGAATGCAATTGTGTCCTGCGATAGATTGGCACCATGTCCAGGGTGTCCCCCAAATTGTGCCCCGAGTCCGCTTCAATAGGCTCCAGGCTCCCCGTGACCCTGTGTAGGATAAGTGGTACAGAAGATGAAAGAATGGTTTTCAGTTTCAATCTTGACATGGTCTCGCTTTCATTTGGACTCAATCTTGACTTGGTCTTAACCTGCTTTAGACATGGTCTTGACTCGATCTTGGCCGGTCCTGGTCTTGGACTTGACAGTGGCAGTCTTGACTACAGCCATAGTATGGTCCTATACTTTCCCTTGTCACTGGGTTGGTACCATCAAGGGTACATCCTTAAAAATAACTAAAGGTCAAAGATGTACCCTTGAAGGTACCACTCCAGCAACAGGGAAAGATTAAGATTGGTATCTTTATATCTGAGCATGTGTATGCACTAGATTTGCTGTATGCTGATTGACTGCCATGGACCCCAGTGGACTTCTCAGATAAATCTCTCCTAGGATGTAGATAAATATTATAAAAACCATTATATAAGTCTAAAAATGCCAGAAAACTGACAGTAAATGCCGTTTAAAAGGAAAAAAAAATCCTGAATGATTTACCTTTTCTTTGTGTCAGCCCTTCAGGTTTCTGAAAATCCGCACAGAACAATGTTTTCTCACTTAAAGTGAAGCGTAATGGATATTTCACTGTGAGAGAGTTTGGCTAAGATGAGGGTTATGATTGGTCATGTCTGCAGGAGCTTATGCATGAGAGGAGAACCCTTACTGCATCCCAAATATCTCTCTCATGCACACACATGCACGCACACACACAGAAACACACACACAAATTCTCTCTCTTTTACCACCTGCCACCCTCCTGACCCGTCCGCAGGACGCCTCCCCCATCTGCTCCATCATTTACACTCTGAATAATTCAGCCTCACCCATCCCTTGCCTCACACTTTTCTAGCTTAATGTTCTTTGGAATTTTATAGGCTTTGGAATATTAATCCCGCACGTTATTACTCACTAGAGGGCACCGGATGTCAGTGCGCTCATGTCTCATTATCCATCACTGCTGCAGATCAGGACGCCAAATGAAGGAGCGTCCCCATTAAGCGGATCTATTAACGCCTGATTTGGAGAGGGTCTTGTTAAAAGGCGGCAGGTGCGATGACAGGTGTGATCGAACTGCACTCTTCACCATTGGTCTTCGAAATATGGTGAAAAGCCCCATCTCTTTGAATCCCTTCCGATTTCTGGAATATGTTAAAGCTCGGCTTATCTTTCAGGCTCTTTCCTTCAGTCTACAAAACATGTTTTAATGAGCCGACATCTCTGATTTGATTAATTCAGCACCTCCTCCATGCACTCTCTAGCACTTTCCATCTCATCTCTTTGCATTTTTGTATATTTTATGTCGATTCGGAGCACTACATGGAACATTTTTTCATAATCTTAAACATTGAAGCTTCTTCAATTGCTTCTCGGTATTCCATCACTCTGCCTTGGGTGTGTGAGTGTGTCTTTGTGGTCTATTATGTGAATGTGAGGGAGAAGGATGGAGAAGGTGAAGCAGGCAGGCCAAGCACAGGGGGAAAAGAAAACTCATTTTAGCTCTTGTCAGTCCTTCATCACGCAAACAAGCCAAACCATGCTTGACAGTCACTGCATTTGTGTTGATTAATGTGTCTATTGCCATCCGCTACAAATCAGCCTTCTCTGCCTGGGTGTGTCAAGAGTTACACACAGAAATGTGACCTTTTCACATGAGGGCATGTGGACCGGCTCGTTAAAAAGGGTAACATTTCAGAAATCTACTACTCTATTAATAATATGCTAGAGACTCGACCTCACACAGGACAATCCATTGCAGGACAGTATGATTTCATTAAAATGTGCGTAACCCGACTCTGAATACAAGGAACTTTCCTGGGCTGTTTTTTTTTTTAGTTCACTGTTGATGACAGAAATTCATTTTTGTCAAATTCTGTTTGTCAAAATGTCTCTTTGCTCCCAAAGAATGTCTGTCTGAAACGGACAAAAGGATCTGTTGTTGGATATCACAATAACGACGTGATGAAATTAAGACTGAAGTTACGATTTGAATGTATTTCTGACTGCATGCGCAGCAAAATACTTGTTTTTTCAGGTTTATTCAGTGACAGAAAGATAGACAGACACTTTATTGATCCCACAGGGGAAATTGCTTTGTTACAGCAGCTCCACAAAACACAGGCCACAAAAGAAAATCAATAGAATACGGAGAGGGAGCAATAAAATAGAAATAGGTATAGAGAGACATACATGGAACTGTCCCATTCTACACGGAAAATAGTTTAAGTACTGTGCACATAGCAAAATGCAAAAAGCACCTGTCAAAATGCATACATATTCATTTTGTAGGAAAATTGCACAAAACATCAGAAATTGGTGCAAAATGAAGGATGGAGAAATCTGTAGCATTCTGTTTGACGTACTAAAATTTGCTCAATTAACTGACGCCAGTTTGTGACTTTATTCGTTCATTTGTTCGTTTGGTACTCTTAGTCTGGTTTAAATACACTTAACTCGCTCGCTTATATGTTCTTTTATTATGTTAACTACCACTAATTAGTCAGTCAGATACCATACTTATAAAAATATCCAATACCACATGATTGTATGTGACATAAGCCTAATGTACGTTGTCACGCTAATGAACAGACGATCTGGACGTATTTCACGATTAATGACAGCAATCAACTCAAAGCAGATTGCAATCTGTGCTGTGTGAAAATGTCAAGAGGAGGAGAAGACTACTGTCTTCCTAGCATCAGTAACCTGATAAAACATCTTCAGCATGAGGCGATAAAAACGATGTTTGCAGACAACGCTAGGTGAGTGAAAAAAAAAAAAAAACGCTCTTATCTAGTACGTTGTTCTTGATGATCAGCCACTATCGGTCATTGACATTCGGACGCATTGAAAGCAAAACTTATTTTTTACAGCCATACTGCAAGAAAGTGCCCTTTTCCGAAGTGAAATAAAATCTGGTTTTTACTGAATCCCTATTCGAAATACGGTAACGAATGTAGCTAGATAATACACTTTATTTAAAATTAGCTAGATACAGTAAGATTATAAAGAACGAGTCTAGAAGCTTGTAGCCTAGTGTGAGGTTTTCATAGCCACTTTTCATTTAAACTGCGGAAACTTAAACACAGGTAAATAACGGGTTCTGTGACGCCCCTGGTTGTTTACACTGGATCTTCCACTTGCCAACTGCACTAGACTAATAAACGTATGATTTACAACTTGGCAATACAACTTGGTACCACATATTTTTCTTGATTCGCTCAGTCCATTCCACAGCAAGGAAATGATGCTATGCTAATATGGTATATGAACGCTGGAGTGGAGTTTGATGAGCATCTATAAAAGAGCTTGCAACACTCTTCTTCACTGTTAATGGCTCTGAAGCATACTTCAACATATAAGTTCAGGAGAATGTGCAGGAAATTGCTCTTCTCTCCTCAACTGTTGCCTTGTTGTAGTGGTGGAGTGGCGTAACGGAGGATGTCGAGATGAAGTACGGTTTTGCAGGAACACGACAAACACGGCCACATCGACAAACTTCCATCATCTTCAAAAGGCAACAAAATTTATTAGACATGCGAGAGAATAAGTGGCTCTTCCTCTGGAAGAACTCCAGCGGTCCAGTGAGGCAGAACGAAAACGAATGAAATGAGTTGTCAGAATGCAAAATAAATGATTGCACATCATTTCTGTCATTAATATGCATAACATACAAACCTGATTTAAAGCTAAGTACTTGATCTGTTCCTTGGTTGATGCCGTGTACTATTCAGTTCTAGGTTGCAAATGTCTTTACAACATCTCTCTGCACAAACACAGAGCATGGCCAAAAATTTCATTTCAGGTCCAAAGTACAAAAAACAAACAAACAAAAAAACATGACCTTGCCTCAATACAAAGCTCAAAAATATTTTAAACTTCTACCACTTTAGCCACTGTGTATCTTTAAATGCACACATAGAGGAAGTATTTAATTAAATAAATTTACTTTTTTGTGTATATGTACTTAAATTACACATTTTTTAGTAGATATTATGCATATTACAACTTAAAAGTGCTAGAATTCTAAAAGCATAACCAAAAATAATGTGAGTTACTGTGGTACAAGTAGATATTAAAAGTCTCCACAGTCCTGTTAAAATCACAGGTTTTTATGGTGTCAGATTTTTTTCCACATTTACTGTTATTTACTAATCAACAAAATTCAAATGAAAAACAAACAGAAACATTTTAGTGGAAAAGAAAAAGAAACAGGACTATAAAAGGACTATAGAAAAGTTCCCATGGAATTCCTAAACACCTGAGTGGCAAATACTGGGAACTAGCATGACTTGAAAGTAATTTTTCTGCTCCAGATGTCTCATTCTTTCCCATACTTTTGTTGAAGGTTTTTTTTTTTTTTTAATTCTGTATTGCCTGCGCATGGACTGTTGTAATTGTCTTCTTGTTGTAAGGGAAAAAAATGTATCCTTTTCTCCGAAGAAATGCCTTCCGAGTTGAGTTTGATTTCGATTTTTCGGCCTTGGCCTTTTATTTCTGAGCTGCAATGTAAGAACATGGAGTTCAGCTTTTCTTCACTAACATTCACTGCCAGCACATATACAGACAGCAATTCAAAGTCAGGAATCAGACCGGAGATAAACACAGATTATTGCATTCATACTTGAGGACAGCTTTTGATCACGTTCCAGCGCTCGCTATCACTTTAGCTGTGGGATTCCTGTGTTGGGTTTGTTTGAGCATAGCAAAGCATCGGTATTGAAAATTATCGTTTGATTGGCGATGCCGAGAAAGGAATTCGAGATAATGGGAAATTTCAGCGGCTCGATGGGCTCCTGTGAACCAGATCCACAGCTACATGGAAGACTTCGTTCGTCAAAGTCAAATGGATGGATTTGACGTCTCAATAGACTGGTGTGAATTGATTTTTTTCCCAGTGTGGCTGTATGATAGATACAATGCTAACTGTAATTCCTTTTTTATAAATAATTATAATAATGTGTATTATGCCTAAGTAATTATATATATGGAATTCATAGATCGTATGTATTTATTTTTCTTTTTTATGTGTTATTTATGTTGTACACACTAATGATGTATTCTTTTTTCAGAAAACTCATGCCTAAACTATGTTCATTTTTAATAAACAAAAAATGGAATGTAGTGGACTTTAGTTTGATAAATTCATCCCTTCTTTTCATTATTGCCCACACACACTGTACAGTGGTTAAACTTTTAGTTGATGTTTGCTAGCACTTCAGCTCAGCATACTGTTGGCAAAATTAGTTCAAATGTTATTCAGGATTTACAGCAGGAAAGTTGTATTCAGGATCATGTTACACAGGCACGTTCATTCACTTCCTGAACCAAATTCACAGTGGTTCTAGACCATTTCACCAGGGGGGGTGATACGCTGGGATATCCTGGGATCATTTTAAAAGATTGTTTCTTCTTCCACTATTGCTGTCTCGCTTTGTATTTTTCGAGGGTCAACTGTGGCTTGTTCCAGTGTAGCTCAGTGGAAAAAACTGTCTTCTGATCCACATTTGGGATCCGATTAGAGCTTTGTATTCTTTTGAGCACCACTATGCCCCTGAATGACCCCCAAAAGTAAATAGGCTATATTCATATATTTATGGAATTAGTTGACTCACTCCACAGTCAGGGGGGCCACGGAAGAGGCCAAGTTTTAGAGTTTTAGTTTGCCTGGCTCCTCCCCAGAACCGCCTGTGCCCTTTCGGATCATAAAAATCATCTGTTTGTAGTTCATATCTCAGCGGTTTGCAGATTTGTCTTGAGTACAAGCACTGGAGGTGGATTTTTTTTTTTTAAAAATTGTCTTTAAACACAACCATTTGCCTTTAAACTCCCAGAAAATCAGGGGATAGAAAATACAGACTGAAGAAGCAGCTAGCATTTGTTTTTCCTTGTTGTAACATAAAAATCAAGAGACCATTTAAAAAATAAAGAAAAGAAAAGAAAGAGTTATATGATTATATATAAATGAGAAGAATTGAAATAAATATCTAATGGGTGTCTAGTATTTTATCAATGTTTTACCATGTTTGCTAGTAAACTAGATTGGAGGCTATCGTGTGGGAGTTAGCATATATAAATATTTATTTATTTCTTTTCTCTATTTTTTTTTTCTTTAATCTAATTACAGATTAAGATGCTGTACAATTCAGTTAGAGAGTTTTTGTTCATTTTCATCAAGCTCTTTTCTAATGCTGTATTCACACAGGTGAATTGCATGAAAGAAATAAAATGAATGAAAAGACTCTTAGGAAAAGAAATAAGCACTAAACAAGAAATAAACATCTTGCTTTGAAAAGAAATGAATCACTTGTTGTTTTTTTCTTTTTTATTTCTGCCATGTAGAGCACAAGGCCCATAATTTGCTTCTTTATTAATTTCATTTATAATATAGAATGTTAATTGAAATCCAGTCACATTGCCCTCCAGCTTTTACTAAATGAACAAATGTTAATGGGTTTTCTGAGCCTCTTTTATTTGAAAGTATGCGTTGTATAGCCTACTGTAACTAAAACAAAGTTTTGCTGTCCTTTTATTAATAAATAGGGTCATTTTAAGATAAAGTTTAAGCAACACCTTGATTATGTCATCATTTCCTCAGTGAATAGGGCTTTCAGTAAAGATAGCTTGTTATTTGTGAAAATTACAAAATAGTCACTTGGTGGCTCCAAGCTTCCAGCGTTGGTGTCAGTTTGACCCAATTTTTGGAGAATATTCTTTGGAAGCTTTTGTGCCAACCACAATTATTATCATAGTATTGGTTACGCAATAGTGCATTAAAGTGTCCTGCCAATGCTTTTATGTGCTAGCATATCTTTTCAGGACAAAAGATTATGAAATGTTTCAGGATAGAGGCAGAGTCTAACAAAGATGCGTAATCACTGACACAGAAGTCTCCAGCAAGGGTGATGAAGGTTTTGAAACTATGGAACTGTGGGATAAAGATTCAGAAATGCACATTGTACATTGGCAAGACTTCGCAAGGGCAGGTGTCAAACAAAGAAATATGTATGCACCTGCAAGAATTTGGGTCTAGTTAACATTCGAACTACAATATCAAGTGAATTTCACCATTTGAATCCTACTTATATTACATTTACAAATATGTAAAGTAAAAGGAATCCACTGTAGCTCTGTAAATTTGTACAAATCTCCACTTTTGCCAGGATTGCAGAGCAGCTCCCGTTTTTATTTTTTATAGTTGTTGTGTGTAGACATTAATATTTTTGAGGGTAAAACCAAAGACTATGTTGAAAAATATGCACTGTAGTAACCTAGTCCAATGAAATAACTTCATCAGTTCAGCAAATGAGGGCAATTTTAGTCAATATGTCTGTTTTTGCTTTACGTGAAAGCATTCTGTATTGCCGTTCTGTTCATTTGCAGCTAATCTGCACTGAGGGTGTTGGGGACCGATAAGCCCCCAGATGACATTTGGACGTCATTACATTCATGATGTGCTATTTGCTTCTTTCATTTTCTCATCATTTTTGCTAATATGACAAGGGCCAACTAAGAAAGCTTTGAAAAGCTGCTTTTGAAACATCATGCATAATTGATTGTAATGGATGCATTACCATTTTCTCCTGCTGTTTTAACACAGAAGTCATAGTTTAAGTGTCTTAACCCTGCTATTTTCATGTTTTTTTTTTTTCTTGCCTGCTCTTTTGGGGAAAATGGTAGTCGTTGTGTTGAAGGACTGCTGGTCCATTTGTGTTATGAAAAGATTCTTATCATTTTACTGATGCCTCATGTTGTGGTCAGTAAACTGAAGATATTTCTGAAGATAAATGTTCTGTAGTATCATCGATTCATAAACGAAAGTGAAAGATAATTGTCCAGAAATGTCCACTACATTGGATTCTATGAATGAAGTTGTAATTCTAAGCGTACACTTCCTGATAGTAGATCCAGTGATGGTTTTTATGCTTTTTACACTTTCTGAATTCTTTTTAAGATTATTACTTGTCACACTGTATGAGATAATCCCAATAAAATCTTGGCTGAATTCTATAACAGACTGTGCAACAACTTGTCTTTTCAATATTAGGTTATATGCTGAAGATCCTCTAATGATAGACCTGCATTTAAAGAAAATTGCTACGTTCTGATTACATCATAATCAGCGTAATCATGCAGAAAACTGGCTCACATAAACACAAAATAAGGGTTTTTTTTGGTCAAATAGCATATTTAGTTTTCATTTTGCCATCGTCACTAACATATTTGTAGCTGTCCTGTGAGTTTCACGTAATCCTATGCCATCATCCTATTGGAGGCTTTCAGACGAGAGTTGTAGCATCAAGCGTTATCAAGCATTGACCATGATAATGTACACACATCACATTATGTGCTCTAAGACTGCCGATCTCAACTCACGACTGAAGAATTCTTTTATAATGTGCGAATTTTGTCTACAACAGCAAAATCAGGCTGAAAAAACATCCAGTGTAAACCCAGAAAATTTCTAATCCGTCTTTAGCTAACATAAAGGACTTCCAAACTCTTTAATGCCGGATTCAAGTCCTCCTCAAAAGTTTGAGCGTGGTGCTGATTATGATTTGGTTTCAATGGTTTTAGTCAGGGAAAAAAATGAATAATGTGAAAAAAGGTTTTTGTTTTTATTTATTTTTTTGTATCATCAATGACAAGGATTGTTTACCCTTACGAAAGAAAATGAGGAAAAACGAACAGTTAAGATGCAAAATTACCACTTAAAACTTACCATCTGCTGTAGGCTTCAGCTTCATATTGGCAGAAATCGTGACTTTTAGTTATTGACATGCCATTAACTCGGAAAGTCAGGGCTCGTAGAGTTGTAATTATGACATTGTGGTGGCGCGCAAGGTGCACTGACCTCATAATTACGATATTTCTGATAGGACTTAAGGGCAAGAGCTCAAATACCAACCTTCCTTTTTCCTTTCCAGAGCTACAGAGCAGTTCCTGTGGAAACCCAGGTGTTCCTGCCAAAGGGATTCTGAACGGCACACGGTTTAACGTGGGTGACAGGATCCAATACCGCTGTGTGCCGGGGTACACTCTGGATGGTCATGCTCAGCTAACTTGCGTCACCAGCACATCCAATGTAGCTGCGTGGGACTTTCCTGTGCCCATCTGCAGAGGTGAGGCTTTGAGGCTTCGTTTGCCATCAGATTTATGTCAAATCACATTAATCACAATAAGTTTCCCAACAAATGTATATTAGGCTACACCTAATACTACATACCTAATAGGTACAGTTGATGCCAAAAGGTTACATATAACTAGGCTAAAGATATTCAAGGGAGAGGCTTTCAATTTGAAGAATTACATCCTAACTCTGAAGCATGGGGGTGGCAGCATTATGTTGTGGGAGTGTTTTGCTGGAAAAGGGACTGGCCCACTCGAGCTCGAGCTCCCTTCAGGTGAAGTGAGAAACCTTGCCTCTGGTGGTGGAGTTAAAGTATCTTGGGATGATGGGAAAGAGAGCATGAGGCCATTTTGGATTTATTTTTTGAAGACCTATTTTTTGGTCATGCTTTGAAGCTTATCATTCACACTGAGCAGAGTGCTCACTTGTCAGAAATAACCTTAATGATGGTAAACTTGCTCAGTGGTGAGTTACAGACCTCGGGCATTTTATGGAGAAACTTAAAGTGATGCCTCGAGGGATAAAGGTTCAGGGCAGTTGTTGAAAAGTGTGTGTGTTTTTATTGAAAATTTTCAGAATTTTGCTGTCGGCACTATAGCACTGACCAGTCTCCTGAGGAAAGGTGTAAAATTTGTGTGCTCTAAGGCTTGTCAGCAAATATTTGAAAAGGTTAAGTCTATTTAGTCTCAGGAACCAGTTTTAAGTGCTCCGGATGTCAGCAAAAGTTCAGTCTCTGTATGATGGTAGTCTGTAGAAATTATAACCTTTTGACTTTTCTGGAAGACTTTAAACAAACCCTTGATCTGTCAGCCATTTAACTTGGTTATACAACATATTTCCAAGAAAGACAATGTTCTTGTTGGTGCTTGATGGTGGATGTAGTGGAGGAGACCTATTTTAGGATGTCTTGCTTATTTAATTTATACTTGGAGTGATTTAGACTATCTATAATTAATGAGAATTTGGAAGATTGCTTAGAAGAGTCACTGATACACTGAAAAACTACCAAACAAAATTGGGAAATCAGTAACTTGCAGAGATCGTAGCTCACTGAGCATGGAAAAGATGTAAATTTTTTCTGCAAAAAAGACCTCTGAACTAGTAGATTTATTGATTGTAAGTTTTATTCCCAATTCCCCAAAAACAAAGTCTGAAAAAACAAAACAAAACAGAGATTATGAACAAATACTGCTTGTTATTTGCCTATGAGCTGATCAGGGTATTCTAGCGTAGGAGCTAGTCTGAGGTGTTTCAAAAAGACGTACACACTGACTTCTACCTTAAATCCACACACTAGCCTTGTGGCGTAATTCGAAATAAAGTACACAGGAAGTCACCTGGACCTAGTTAGCCTGGCTGTTTATTAGAATAGTGAGATGGTGGGTAGTGTACGTTTTTTTTGCATGTCGCCATTTGTAGCCTTAGTTTATACGAGTTTTTATTACCTCAAAGGTGTGAAGGGCAAGCAAAGAAAAAAGTATGATAACACTTTTTATACTATAGCGCTGTTGAAGTCTTTTTGAATTTGATTGGTGTTAATTAATTAATTAATGTTCTATAACTGCGGCTCTGAGAATATGTCATTGTTTCTGTAGTAACAGATCATTTACAGTACAGGGACTCGTATGATGGATGCTCCACATAAAATAAACCCAATAATAAACTGTTATTTAACAAAAAAAAGTATACTTATTGCTACGGTGGCATTTTTTTGTGGTAGTTATTCAGCAGTTTTGGAAGGAGTCTCCAGTTTCAGTGCTTTGTTACAGTCAGGTTTTGTACAGTAGCTTTGTTTAGGAAAAAAAAAAAAAAACAAAGATGTGTTTGTATGTAAATTGTATGTGTTTGTATGTATGTATGTTAATGAGCTCTACACTAAATTACAACTTACACACCACTGATTATGCTGCAGTAGGAAAAAACATGGATGTATCCGTTCATCTTTTGTTAGCAGCAAGGTAACTGTGATGAGTGACATAGATTTTCCTCCTCAAATCAGCAAACTGTATTGTCAGCGTTATAGATTTAACAAGCGAATATGTCTGTATTTTGATCGGAAGTAAATACATACATACACAGTAAGTCATTTAAAGGTAAGAAGGGATACAGTACTTCCAACTTGCAAATTACAAGGCTTACAAGTGAAGACAAATGCAGCATAAGACTTGAGAAACAGTTGACATTTTGTACAAATGTGTCAATGTGGTCAATATCACAAATCTTGACCTAGAAATAGTGCAGAATCTTGAATATTGAATATGTGGATAGAGTTGGCGCATCACAGCTCCAGGATTAATCCTGAGCTCGAGTAACTATGCAATGGATCAGCATGTATTTCTGCCTCACACCCAGTGTTCCAGGGATACACTCCACTGCAAGCCTGACAGGATAAAGCACTTACTGAAGAGACCGCGACTTAGGGACAATAAGTCAGGATTATAAAACCATGTGCGCAAGGTTTTTAATTCATAAAAACTGATTCTCTTTTGCGGACAGTATTGGATCTGGAGGACTGCTTTAGCTATTGTAGCAACACACTGTGACCTTGCTATCATTATTACAAAATGAATAGCGTAGGAGTCGAGTGAGGAGATGAAGACCTGTGGAAAAATCCAGAGCAGTCATCTGATCTGTTCGTTAGCTGTATTTCACAAAAAGGCTTCCATTTTTCTTACCCAGCTGTTAATGGAAGCAGCAATAGATGCAGCTCTGTGGTAAAAAGCGCTCTCTATATCTGTAAAAAATGATAGGTTTGTGTTTCACACTGTCTGTATGGTCCATCTTTTCCTCTCATCCTGGCCTTAAACCACTTTGCAAGTGGTGCAAAGCTCTCATAACAGGCAGATGGTCTTTTGATGTCATTTTCCACAGAGAACCTCTCCATTCTCTTGAAGTCCGAGCACATCCAGTGTGCAAACTCACCCCACTGCTCTCCCCTTCCTTATAGTCCAAAAGCAAGCAGACCAAGAGGAATATCTCTCTAATGTATAGTTGGACTGTGAAAATTGCTGTACTGTGAAATACAAAAATACAAATATGTCACAGATATTCTTCTTGCCGGAATTCTTTCAGGCTACGCTTCCTTTCCTGCATGCAGAACACCGATTGCCCTTCACCACTATTGCCATTCCGGTTGATTCCACGTCATGCTCTGACATTTTTCCATCAAACGTCTGTACACTGGCTAAATTGTAGCGCTGAACTCCTCACACTTGCGTATAGCCGTCATAGCAAGTTCCCTTAACTAACATTATTTACTGCATTAATTAACATTATTTTGATCAGTGAGAAAGCGTTGATTAATTTTCTATAACAGCAGATCTGAGAGTAGTTCATACTAGAAGGCTAAAGTTTGTGAAAGAACTTTGATGTTGGCTTGACAGATCTCGCTTAACAGTATTAGAGTGGTTGCTAGGGTCTTGCTAGGCAGTTGGTATGGTATTCCACATAATTGCTAGGTGGCTAATATGATATTCCAGTATGTTGCTAAGGTATTGCCAGGTTGTTCATATGCTAAACCAGTTGGTTGCTAGGGTGTTCCTAGGTAGTAGCTATTCCAGGTGGTTTCTAGGGTGTTGCTAGGTGATTGCTATGCTGTCCCTGCTGGTTGCAAGGTAGGTGGTTGGTGGTTGCTATACTAACCCAGTTTGTTGCTAGGTGGTTATAGATGCTAAACGAGGTGGTTGCTAGGGTGTTACTAGGTGGTTGCTATGATATTATAGGTGGTTCGTAGGGTGTTCCTACTGATAATTTTCTGAACTCTGGTCTCCAGGTGTAAATATTAGAATGTGCTTCAGTTTCAGTTCTGAATTTTGCGAGTTAACAACCAGCTAATGCACGTGATTATTGGGTTTATTGGGTTTATTATTAAAAATGCCAGCCGTTAATACACGTTGTAGTTACTATGCTAATGTTACTCATGGTATTAATGCATTAAGTACTGTCAGGTACCTTAATGTAAAGCACTACACAAAATTTGTCACTAATAGAAAAATCTGGGCTTTGAAAAAGGGGCTGCTTGTCAGACACGTGCGTGTTGTGACTTTGTCATGCGTCACTGCAGTCTGAAGCCGAGGCAGTCTATGAATTTTGAGCAAACCTTTTTCAAACTTCTCTATATGAAATATTAAGGCTTTGCCTGATCTCAGCTCAACTGTGCATGTCAGCAGAGCATTTATGCTTGGACATGACAAGTTTCGCTTCTCTTGCGGCAGAGTAACGTTATCTGTGCTCACCTCCTTGCTCGTCTCACGTCCGAGCCTAAAAGCGCTGAGATCAAACACATTATCGCTTAGGAGCTGTTTGTCTCCGAGTAATGTCGAAGCAGACATGAATATTAAAAAAAAAAAATCCAGCATGAAAACGTAATGCAGAATGGCAAGGACATTATCATTTCAAAGGCTCGTTTTTATGGTTGCTAAATTCAGGACCTGCAGGCAGTCTCTGGTTGCATCACAGCCAAAATCCGTGTGTATTACCAGCAAGGCTCGTGTTTCATGGGAATAATGTTTAAAATGCACTGTGTATTGTAAGTAAAACTTCAAAAGCACGCTTGCATAATGGAAGTGAAAGTTCAAGTATTTTGCAACCGAGGCTGGTTGCTTGTTTCATATTTTAATCAGGAGACAAGTTTGCATTGAAAAAGTGTCTTAAACCAACAGGGCTAATCGGGGATCAACGTTTTCATTACAGCTCTTCACAATTCTGTGACGTGACGGATGAAGAGGCGGAGCTGCTTTCAAAGCCCTGACAGTTCAGTTTGGCCTAAATTTGGGAGCTGACTGTAATTTGCTAGAAACGGAGTAAGAGATTCCTTACAAACAGACTCTCGAGTCTTGGAATAATAATAATAATAATAATAATAAATGCCATTTTCTTAGCATATGATCTTCAGTAGACAGTGCTGACTGACTTTAAATAATACAAATTATTATTATTATTATTATTATTATTATTTTCAGATGTATAATTTGATAAAATCTAGTTGCGATTGCATGAGACAAAAAACTCCAAGCAAACAAACAAATTCAACTTTCAGCTTCAGACACATCAAGATCACTTTAAGTACTATATTTATTTAATAATTTTTATTGAAAAAAAAAAAAACCTCATACTTTCATAAATTTGACTTGAAATGACTATTACGTTTTGCATTTTTAACTATTTGACAGTTTACTATTAATTATTTTTTTACTACCTTTTGTTTGTTTGTTTCTTTTTTATTTTATTTTTTACAACTTGGTTCCGGGTTTCTATACTATTTAAATAATGCATTATTTTTATTATTATTATTATTATTATTATTATTATTATTCACTAATAGAAGTCAACACTGACTACTGAATATAAAATATTAAATAAATTGCATCACCACAAATAAAAACTTAACTTTCAGACATATTTCATTTTCAGATTATTTATCACTAGGCTAATAATAATGATTTGTCACCAATTTAAATAAAGAAATCTTGACTAAGAAGTGTTATCTGAGTTCAAGTTTGTTTTCCTTTTAATAACTGATGAAATAAAATTACTGGACCCCGGAGTTTGTAAATACGCCCTCTGGTCACTAATATGTCACTTGTATATCTTCTCGACTTAGTCTTTGCTTTGTTTATGAGCAGATTAAACCCGATCACTTGCACCCTGTGATGCTGAACTCTCTCTCATATCACACTCACTGATTTCCCTAAACACTATTTACATCATGCTGTGAAATTACGAAGCAGCTCAGTGGTAGATTGTGAATTTTACCTGCGTTGTATCTCCACAATCCAAAGCACATTGGTTTTGCAATATTGCTGGTGATTGAAAGTCCTGAGTGCGTCTTGTTAGGACATCACTCAGTCCTCACTGTGTTCAAACTGCGTCTGTTTTGCATAATTGACCGAGTGAAGTTTCTGTAAGGGGAGAAGAGTTTACTCAGATTTATGCCCTTGCCTTCAGTAATGTATTTGCATTTGGCTATTTCTATTAATACGATTTTGGTTTATGATCCAGAGTGTGAAGAAGGAATAATTTAGTCGGTTTTCTGTGCAGATCTCAGACCTGGCGCTTGTGTGAGATACTCTGAATGCTAATGAATGCTAATTTAGTCGAGTCAAACTGCCTTATAGACAAAGATTTACAGTTCCTGAAGATTATTTCAGACAGAGGGATTAGTTGTGTGTCTTTCCTGATGAGACTGAGTGGATAAGTGCTATACGTTCTGTGAGCGGAGTTACTGTTACAACCCTGAACTTGTTCATTTTCCTTTAACTGCACGTGATTTGCTAATGATTGCAATTTTATTTATTATAGAACATGTTGTACTTTTTAGCAGTTTATAGTCATATTTAATGTTGTGGAATGTTTCCTGTTCTCAGTTATGTCACAGCAGCTATAAACAGTCTTTTTTCTCTGTCTTGAAGTTAATAAGACTTGTCATGTCAATGAAAAATCGCGAACCATAAACTACTCTGTCCTGAAAAGTTACAGCTTTACTTCTGACTGTTATATAGCACTGACACTGGAGACTATTATAACAATAATAATAATAATAATAATAATAATAATAATAAATCTACACTTTTTGACCAATCAGAATCAAGCTTTCCACAGTGCTGTGGTAAAATTATAATATATATAATATTTTATTATAAATATAATAAAAATAATAGAAATAACAGACAGGAATTTGTTCCATTCGTCATCAGATGCTATGTAAATCCTGTAACTATTTCCTATGCAGCTGATGAAACTAATTATCTCTTCTATTTTTTTTTTAACTCAAATCTTAACCAGCAACAATTTCCCAAACACATTACTGAACGGTCATTCTGTGTATAAAATCAGCCCAAACCACAAATGTTTTTCTACACAGAGGCTAATAAGTGCTTTTTTCTCCTTGTTGTAATGTGTTAATTAGCATGATAAAACACACATTCATAACACAATATGCCACTCTCTTCATGAAAGGGCATTTACAAGGCTTCAGGGAGCAAGACTGGGTTCATATTACAGTACATCCACAAGTACAGACAAATTAAGTAGTTTCTTAAACTAGAAAATAGCTAATACAAATAAAAGGCAACTTTAGGAAACAACTGATAGAGGTCAAATCCTAATAGTAAGCATTTAAAATTTTGTCTGAGAAAAAAAAGACAGAAAAAAACACCACGTGCTGCATGTAATAAATGAACTCTCGACCCTTTGTAGCCATTTTGGGTTTTACTAAACTGAAAGCCCATTCTTGAAAAAGTCTCTTTTATTTAGTTATTTTTGTTTTTATTTTATCTTATTTTATTTTAATAACTTTCTGATGTATTGCTCCTGAGATTCTTTGTGTTCGAAATACTCTTGAAAAAGTCTATGCGATTAGTTTACCTATAAATGCAGGTCAAAGTCAGTACAAAGTATATTAATATTCATTATATTATGAATAAATTCTAAGCAGCAAGAAGAAAATCAAATTGCACGATTGTCATTTAAACTGTTACATATTCTTCTCCTTATAATGGATGTTACAGCATTCAGCAAGATAATGAATAATATATTTAGCACAAATTGATATTTATTTATCTTAATGTTTTCATAATTACACCACGTATAAATATATACTTTGCACAAGCAGACAAGACGATCAGAATGCTTCCTGCGAGACTCGCCTTATCATCGGGAGATCGCAGGTTTGAAACCCAATGATGCCACAGATATTTGTCCTAGAGATCAAAATTGCCCATGCTGTCTGGGTAGGAGGGGCATACTCTTTCTCCCCTGTCAATCACAGTGACACAAGCCAATCGTGGGCAAAAGTATGTGAACACCTGACCATCACAGCCATATGTGGGTGTTTCCCAAACTGTTACCACAACGTTAGAAATACAGAATTGTATAGAAAGTCTTTTGTATGCTGTTACATTATAATTTCCCTTCAGTGGAACTAAGAGGCCCAAAAGAAAATGGTGGACACTGGTTGTTGTGACAGTGTGCTACAGAAACCCAAAAGCTACAACAATCTGTGTAACAATTAGAAAAATAAAGGTGTTATTTTTTAATAAGATGAAACCTCAACCCTCTGCTTAAGTTGTGTCTTTTAGTCTCTTTGGAGTATCATTGACAATATATAAAGCTAGTTACCAATTTCCAACAATTTGTGAATTGCAGCAAGTCAAAGTGGCTAATTTAAGTTGCTAGTTAGTAATTAGCGCGCTGATGGCTTTGCAGCTGAGATGGTCTATAACCCCTACGGCAGTGTGGCAGTGTAGGGCAGTTTTTCGCCGCTTAGTCCGTCTGTTCATTATTTGCAGTGCTTGAGCTTGATTTCAGTGATTGTGCAACAGTGGCTTTGGCTTTGAAAAATACCTTTGAAATGCATCAAATGGCTTAAATGGCTTTTATCATCCTGAAAAAGTGCCATCTGAGGAGTAATTTGATTATAGTACGTGTTTCTGTGTTGGTTCTTCAGCGGAGGACACATGCGGAGGAACCTTCCGGAGTTCCAGTGGTGTGATTTCCAGCTCGGACTTCAAGAATGACTACAAGAACAGTGGAGAGTGTACATGGACCATTGTGGCTGACCCTGGAGACACCATTTCGCTCGTCTTCACTGACTTCCAGATGGACAGCAAGTTCGACTACTTGGAGGTGGAGGGCTCAGAGCCGCCATCGATATGGTGAGAACTCTTGGTTCTTTTTTTTCTTTTTCTGTAGTTTTCACAGTACGATGATATATTCCTTTGCTTCTATAGTTTACTTTTATGTAGCAGAAGGAACTTGCTGTGTTTCACTCAGTGTGCTGCTGTGATAATGTCCTCAGATTCTACTGTCATTCCACTTCAACGTGGTAATCATATGTAAATGGATATTTTGTGAATAATTTTTGTCACATGGGTAAACTGACATTATTTAAAAAAAAAAAAAAAAAAAAGAATGGATATAGAATTTCTTCATGGTTTTTAAAGATAACTAATCACCCTGAAGTTGATTATTTTCCAATAACAGCATGTCCCGAAGTGTTTTATTCCTGTTACACCACAGCAATTTTTCAACAGCTACATTTTTATTACTTAAAGAAAGACACATCATGCTGTTTTATCCATTAATAGTTACATTTACTTTGGAAAGTCCACCAAACAAGTTCCTGTTATCCCTTAGAGATAAATCATTATGTAGATGTTATAGAAAATGAATCAATTCATCAGAATTGAGAATTCAAAAGCACTCTGCTATAACTAGTTTAAGAGTTGGAAACAGTTATTGCTGTGAAGGCTTAAAAGATGAATCCAAATATTGAAAATGGTGTCATGCTGATTGAATTCTGTATTCTAAAGGTCTGAAACTTATTTTCCATCTCAAGCCACCTGGGGGAATGATTTTTCACTATTACAGATAGTTTACCACATGTGTAGATGCTGATATGTTTCTTAATCAAATCCTGTGGTACATTTTTATTTTACACACCAGTGCATAATTCTGCAGGTGCTTAATAACTATCCTTGTCTTGTTTGTCACGGCAATATTCTATACAATTTCCCCCACCATTGCCTTCATTGATTCCGGTGAACCATTCCCAAAAAGTACATGATGAAGTAGACGAGTTTTTGTGAAGCCAGAACAAGCTTCCTGTCCTGCTGTTGCACCAAATCCATTAGTTTTGTTGGAGTGACCTTTATGTAATTCCAACAAACCTGTTACTGCCAAAGGAGCAACAAAATCAGATTATAACATAACATTCAGATCACTCAGAGTTTCAGAGGCAAGTACAGAGGAAAAAAATGATGCAATCTCTCAATTTGGTGAGATTTAACTATAATTTATGACCAGAGTGCTGTTGAAAGTTCAGTGCTGATTGGTCCGAAGGTTCTGCTTAACTTTCTATAGCAGCAGCTCTGACAGTAGCAAGGCAAATCACAGGTTTACGTTCGTGCATCCATTCAAATACGTTAACTCAGACATGGTCTTGTATGTTAGACGAACTGCACAAACGGATTTAAAAATGTTTATAATCATTGATAGGTTGAGGTTTTCAGTGAGGAGGTGTTTATTTAGCATTTGTGGAGTAAGGAGTCTCCAGTGTCAGTGCCTTGTAACTTCATGACAACCTGCGTTTGTCTTCTTCAAGAGAGAAAAAAAGAGACGCTGGTGAGGGAATGACTACCTTGTTTCACAGATGCTACACTACATTAAATTTAGCTATAAACCGATAAAAATAAGTACATGGTAGAACATGTTAATAAATAAGAAAAAAAATCGTTAGCTTTGCTGTGGTATAAGATGAATAAAACACCTCAGGCCATGCTGTCATAGGAAAATAATCAGCTTTGAGTTGAAAACAGTAACTCCGCTTTGCGTCTTGCCATATCACAGCACCCCGGTTATTTTCGCTGAATTATTTTGAAAAGAGCTTTTGCACAGTGTTACATATATGTGTTTGAAAAATCAACCTAAACAACGCATGAGACTTAAAGGGGACACCTGACACCATCCTTTTCCTTTGTTTCTGGGTCATTTTTGAGGCTTGCGGTCACATGACTTCAGATCACCCGATTCATTCTGAAGCAACTTGTAAATACAGGTCAAGTATGACTTACTATATGTTCTCTGTTCTCAGGACATTGACAATGAAACAGTCTTTACAGAACAAGGACAAAAATATTCTCTCATGAAACAGAGTGTCCTGCGTCTGAGAGCGCTATGACGTCTCTATCCCAAAGGGCCAATCCATAACTATTCATTCCTGCTTGATTATCCTTTTGCTTTTATTCCCTCTTCTACAATATTGCTGTCTCAGAATGTTTCTGGCAGTCCACAACCCTGGAAACAGAGATATTCAATATGCAACGCCATTATGTTGTCTCACAGATGATGGTTAAAAAAAACAAACGACTGCATACATAACACTTATGACAAGATTACTTTGCATATAATCGTTCCGCTTCTGTGAGGCTACGAAAACTGGTGTTGTATTGTTGTGTTTAACAAAATAGGCAGCTTTGGAACAAAAGCTACTTGCCAGATGTTCTTCTGCGATTTCACTTCGGAACATTTTGATTGGTTTGTTTAGAAAATTTGCTGCAGTTTTGTCTTACTTTTGTGACATCCCACATCCACTCTGTATGTCAAACACGTAACTCGGTTGTGAATTTTAACAAGCTTTTTATTTTCTCAGCTCTCCTGGTCAGCGTTACAATATTAGAGAGGCAGTATAAAATTACCACTGGTACAGGCTCTGTAAAAGCTCACCCACAGTCTATTAATACGGCTTGTCACTGAGCACATTACGCAGCTTTGTATAAACTGATAATGAGACTCGGGCCCAGCTGGCCTATATTGTGTTTCTGCCCCAGCCTGTGCTCAGAGAATTTTCTGATATATGACTTTGTATCTCATTAAGCTTCTTTTGACTCATCTAACGTATTATACAGTTAGTTCCACCTTACATGCTAATGTGGCTAAATACTTAAATGGCATGATTTCCTTTGCTTTAAGGCCACTACTCGAGTTTTTAACTATTATTATTTTAACTGTGAGGTTCGTCAATGGTGATATGTCGGTGTTTGATCATTTTAAGAGCGGGCCAGCAATCCTCTAGGCATTATGGTGAAAAGGTGCATATTCCTGTCATTTCACTGTCAAATCCCTGTCCAGAACTTTGAAATGTTTGCACACAAGATGAAATGGGAAATCTATTGTTGGCAGCTTTTCAGATGAGCCTGAGATTTTGTCCTGCCCCAGGCTCCTGTGTCATTTACATCTCAGTAAATAGCACAGCGATTTATAAAGGTCAGGTTTTACTGTGTCGTACGAAATCCTTTTTAAGCTCAACGCCGCACATGTCTACCAAATTCTTCCTCTGTTTGTCTCAGATGCATCACTGGGCTTGATTTTACAAAGAACGAGTCAACTCAGGTGTGCATTTCGTCCTGTAGCTCAACATGGGTTATTATCGTAAAGCTTAGGGATCTGGTACCTCGCTAAAGATATGAATAATCTGTATAAGAAAGAAATAAGGCATGGAGTTTTGAATCAAAGAAGACCAAGATCAGGGCAGGAGTGAAATGGCACATGAGCACCTTCTCTTCCTCAGTCCATTTGAACCAGTTGGGATTTTTCTAGGTTCAAAGCAGGAATGGACTTTTCATTTTCAGTGAGGAGATCTGGCAGATCTGGTTCTGAATTTACAGATTAACTGTCAGAAAAAAAAAAAACTAGTAAAACCAACAAATCATTTTTTTCACTTAATGGAGGTGATCTGTAACTCCTTGAGTCTTCCTAGAATCCATCTAGGTGGTCTATTCCATTCTAGTTCCAAAAAAGGAAACTTTGAAGGCATCAGGTAATTCTTTCAACAATATGGGCTTAAAGCTTCATTCCATTTTGACCTTGTCCTTCCAAAAAAGAAACTTTGGAGGCAGTTAGGTAGACAGGTAGAGTTGCACTTACATTGCCAAGCCATTACTTCCTCACAGATAAATGTTTCATGTTGGCATTTGGAAGTCCATATCAAAACATCAGCAGGTAGCATTGCCAGGATGTGGTCAATAAGTGGTGATGTGTGCTTCTAACTTAGTTTCACTCCCTGTAGTGTGGGTACAAAAGGAGATGGCATAGTTGGCAGCACTAAGACCGCCCTGGAGAAGTCTGGGAATTGATTTCCTTATACACAGCCACTGATTGCATGGCCAAAAACCATCCACATTTTATCTGTGAAGAACTGATAAGCATAGAGATTCTCGATGAACCCAGTTGGCAGTGGCCCAGGGGAACACCTTTCCAATTTGTAGAGCAATTTGTGCTTGTCTTTGACCGGTCTTTGTGAAGATGTTTTGGATGAAGTTTAAATGTGAGGAAGCATTAAATGAAACCCCCTTGAGCTGCTGGGCATGGTACCACCCAAGATAAGGGAAGCAGAGCCGCAGATATTATGCAGGAAGGAGTGAGTAGGGGAAGAAGATTATACCCTGAAATCAGGCCAGTTTGAATTCAGAATTTTAAAAGTGAACAAATCTTGTATGTGGAACAATGTTGACAAGGTCCCAAAAGACCATCTTTGAAAGTGCACTTTACTGGTCTAAGTTGTCTAAGGGTTGTTCTTGACTTCTAGTGGCATGATTCATGAAATGGGAAAAAGTGACTGAAGCAGTGCCTTAGTTTGGCCTCATCAATCTGCTAGTTACAGCTAGATAAAAGTGAACAAACTGATTGCATTTGACCTGTTGTCACCTTAGTATTTGTGACCTTAGTGACCTTGCCTAGGTAGTATGAAGTGGTGCTCACCGAAAAATCTATAAACATGGTCCATCCCAAGCAAGCAAGTCAACACAAACCCTTGGAACAGTGGTGGCTCAGTGGTTAAGGCTTTGGGCTGCTAATCAGAAGGTCATGCGTTACGCCCTTGTACAGCCATGCTACCAATGTTGGGCACTTGAGCAAGGCACTTAACCATCTCTGCTCCAGGTGCACTATATCCAGGCCTTCTGATCAGTAACCATTGAGCTACAATTTCCAAAGGGGTTGTGTCATTGCCTGGCAGGCTGGCTTGCTTGCTTGCTTGCTTGGGGTGAACCATGCCTATAGCTTTGTGCTGCTGACCAGAAGGTCATGAATTCAAGCCCCCATACTGGCAAGCTGCCAATTTTGAGCACATGAGCAAGACATTTTCACCATTTCTACCCACCTCAGCTTCCTAACCTGCTGGGATATGCAAAGAAAAGAATTTCACTTTACTTTATTAGGTTTCTACTATTATTTGTTCTACTTTCATTCTTAAACCAGGTAGAACCTTGTAAAACTATATTAAAAGCATTATGTGTTTATTTATTCCCAAAACAAAAGAAAAAGAAAAACTTATAATTGAGTGAAGAACCCCAGACTGGCTTTCTGAAAGAAGGCCCAAACCCCCGCTGCACTCTTCAGACAGCATCTTTTCTTTGGTAAACGTTCCACTGTTGAAGTGGATAATGTGAGTCCAGGGCAAGATTGCCTTTAATTGCGGCAAGGCAATAAAATGTCCATCTCCAGCCGAAGGCATGAGAGTCAGAGCTGTGTGTGTAAAGCTTGAGCTGCATCGTAATGCATTCTGGCCACAGATTACACACATACACACACTGGTGTATAGTGAGAGGAGTTTCTAGTTAATGTACTTAATAAAAATTGCAGATCCTAAAAGATTCTTCATAGTCACTGTTTTCAAGTTGACTCTTGCGGATTCTGTTTGAATTCCCTTAATGCACTGCAAGCATGTATCATTCCCTTTATTTTGTGGTTGTGACTCTTTTTCGTGACTGAGTATCTTCTATGCACATGTACTGTCTTAAGCAACATGGCGGTTTGCTAATGTACAGTACGTGTTTTTTTTTTTCCCCACAGGTTGTCTGGGTCAAATATTCCGGTACCTATCGTCAGCAACAAGAACTGGCTTCGGCTCCATTTCGTCACTGATAATAGTCACAGACACAAAGGTTTTACTGCTCAGTATCAAGGTAAACTATATTTCCTTTGGTCTTATACTTAGTCTGCTATCTAGCGTAGCTCAAAAAACCTTTACTTGTATTAGCATGTAATTATTTTTTTCATTATACCTCAACACTGTTGATTTATTGATTCTGAAGGTGTTGATTAATGTTCTATTGCAGCAGCTCTTACAGTAGTTCCAACTGTTGCCACAAAGTTGGAAGCAAACAATTGTATAGGAATTTTTTCTATGTCGTAGCACTATAACTTCCCTTCACTGGAACTAAGCGGCCCAAACCTGTTCCACCATGACAGTGCCTCTGTGCACAAAGCAAGCTCCATGAAGACATGGTGTGTGAAGGTTGGAGTAGAAGACCTTGAGTGTCCTGCACAGAGCCCTGACCTCAACCCCACTGAACACCTTTAAGATGAATGGGAACGCTGACTTCCCCAACATCTGTGCCTGACCTCACTAATGCTCTTGTGGCTGAATGTGCAAAACTCCCCACAGCCACGCTTCAAAATCTAGTGGAAGTCCTTCCCAGAAGAGTGGAAGTTATTATTACAGCAAATCTAGGGACTAAATCTGGAATGGGATGTTCAACAAGCACATATGAGTGAAAGCATTTGGCCATATAGTGTACTTTGTCATTCTTTAATAAATAAAAAAATAACAAATTGCTTTGGTATAAGAGGAATAAAACACACGTCTGTGCCGAAATTGGGAAATAATCACTCTACCTCGTTGTGTTTTGTTCCTTAATTAAATATATTAAATCTGTTAATGAACAGTCAGCAGATTGTGGTTTTTAGTATAAAAATAATTAATGGACACAATAATAAAACAAACATCAGTTTTATTGCCATAATTACTTGTACTGTGTTCGTCTAATTGAAATGTGTTAGTCACAGTCATTTAATGATGGTCTTTGACAGTCGTTTTGAAACTTTTCAATCTTCAGTCTTTCATATGGCAAAAATACAAAGAATGCAATTAAAAAAAAAAAGATTTAATTATTGTTACATGGGGATGTTTAAGGTCTGAGCATACTGTAACTCAGTAAGGCTAGTCACATAACTCAGTGATATATATCATATATCTCTATTCCCTTCCACGCGATTCCTCAGTAATACTGCATCAGATTCTGATCACAATAGGACTGAAACTGAGACGGCAAAAATCCCCCGGCTCCTGAAAGAAAGATTGTTAGCCCTATAACATGCTGCTCTCTGCGTCTCAAAAGGAGGATGTCTCTGTCCCCATACAGCCATTTCCTTTCGCTCATATTTTCTCAGCCCTGCAACAAATGGAGCTGGAGAAGATTGATCTTGGTATTGTAGCTATTCTCTGGGAGACCTGCCTTGTCCAATTTGATTTTTTTTTTCTTTCTGAACAGTGAAACGATCAGGAGACTTCAAATCAAGAGGGGTGAAGCTGTTGCCTGGGAAAGACAACACAAGCAAATTTGCTATAAGTAAGTCAAATGTTTTTTTTAATGGTTTTAAAAAGACTTTCTCATGGCCTACACTGTTTTTGCAAGCTCATGTATTTATTGATTTTTATATAGCAATGTCAGATCGGCCTTATGAAGCAGCGTGATCTCTAGTTAGACACTTTTACAGCCAATGTTTCTACAAAATACGTATCAGCTGAGGCCCAAAGGCTGCATGTAAACTACAATGTACGGTACAGTACAAGACCACCGGGACAATATAACAAAACACGATTAACCAAGTCTATTGTTTCCAGTCTGGAACATTTTCTATAAACCAAGACCTTTAAACCAAGACCGTGACATTTTGTCCCTGATGATAGAGTTAATTAGAGAGCTTGCTGTAAATACAGTGTGTATTCCCATGGAAGCAACTTGGCTAATGTTACAGGATCTATTTTAGGTATCTTTCTTATTTCTTATTTCTTTCTTATTTCTTTATGGCAGAAAGTCATTTGTGGATATGTTCAGGGTTAAAATACTAGTCCATTGATTTTGCAGCAGATGTAGCCATAACAAATAAATGGACTTGTTTGTATCATCTACATAGTTCCAAAAGGCAGTAATGTTGTCAGTAAGTTGGATGAAGTCCAAAAGTTATTTCAATTTCTTTCTTTGTATACAGAATTGGGGAATGTGCCTGCTTAAGTTGATTTTCTAAGCCCCCATTCAGATTATTGCAATTACCTGCTTGTAGTTCATTGCATCCGAGGTTGCCAGATTTTTCATCAATTCAGGGTCAATTCAATTCAATTTTATTTGTATAGCGCTTTTAACAATGGACATTGTCACAGAGCAACTTTACAGAAATAAATAAATTCCAGATATAAATTTTAAATTTATAAGGTTATCCCTAATGATCAAGCCAGAGGCAACGGTTGCAAGGAAAAACTCCCTGAGACGACATGAGAAGAAACCTTGAGAGGAACCAGACTCAAAAGGGAACCCATCCTCATCTGGGTGACACCGGATAGTGCGATTATAAATAATTCCCTTCTATAACTGTGTGCTAGAGTTACGTAACCAGGAAATTCATTATAGGTCTAACATGAAGTCTATTTTGTTGAAGTTATCAGTTGTTCACTGATGAAGACTTGAAGAAAAACAAAACTGTTTGGGGCAATTGCAGTCGTAAAGCTATCATGGCAATTGTAGTCCTAAGCCGTCGTAGCAAAACTGTTCACATCAATTGCAGTCCAAAGCCATCTCGTGGTTTCTAATTGTATTTTTAGGCTGTCCGTTATCAGCAGAAGCGAGTGGTTTCCAAGTGATGAGAATTCGAACCAGAAGTAGGGCATCATGATGGATCAGGCAGGTCCGGAGAGCAGAACGGGTCAGGAGGGGTCTTGAGTAAGAACATCCAAAACAGGGTTTTTCAAATGTGCCCAGACCACCAGCTTTAAACACAACAACTTGCCTTTAATTAATTAATCAAACCAACAGCACTTCGAAGCTTATTATGGTTCCATTGTGGTTATTTTATGGTTATATATTAGACGTAAAATCCATGACTTTCAGTCAACCACCAACATGGTACTAGTTAGTTGGCACGCTCCTCTGCTAACACCTCTTTCTTATTTCTGTTTGGGCTTAGTGAAAATGCCATTGCTTAGTCATTGCCTCACTCGGCATTTTGAAAACGTTTTGAAGGAAACGGGAGCCATCAGCAGAAGTGAAATGGATTCAGAGCAGTGCCTCATAGCTGACTTTTGATTTGCTAATGACGCTTTGATGATCAGGAATGACATTGTGTATGTCAGACTGAAGCCTTTAAAGATGACGCATGCACTCTGTGCATTTTAAAAGCAGCACTTTATTCATGGCACCTTTGGAAGGCAATTTTGTTGGTCGAAGCAACTTTCTTACCCCTCTAAAGACCAATATATGATGATTTCCGCACTGGTGATAGCAAATAACATCATAAACAAAGCGACTAAAGTTTCAAATCTTGTTTATGCCAGGGTATGCCTGTGTATTACTACACGTAGTACGTCTCTGTTCATGAATCTGAAGCAGAGAAATTGCCATTGCTCACCACTTTGTTATTTTAGCATAATTTAATGTACGTGTTTGTTTTGACACTTCTTAAAAAAAGTTTTAAAGAAGTTTTAAAACAGTTTAAAACGTCAAGCTCGTTGTGCCAGAGGGAAGCGAGGGTCGTAATGTAAATCAAAGAGATATGTCATTTTGTAGTAAAAAAAATAGCCAAATAAACTTGCTGCTGTAGAATTAGCATCGGAGTGAGTACCTTTCCTTAGTCTAAAGCAAACACTAGGGAAAAATACAATATCTGCTGCCATTGTCTCCCATTTATATTCTTCTAATGCAATGATATCATTCCCGATCTACCAGCCCCCGTGCCAGATCTAAATGAGTCCAAGAGAAGAGACGAGGAGTTATGTGCAGTCTACTAGACTCCATAAGTCCATCTAATGTTTTCATGTTCGACTGAAATAGCTACATTTCTATTAGCAGCTAACTTTCTAATTGTTGTTGCTAATGACTGCCAGCAAGCTAGCATTAGCATAGCCCATTTAGCTGGAAAGCTACCTACATAGTCATGCAGGGATTATTGTAAGCATTGTTTAACATCACTGTAGAAAAATAGCTATTTGAGTAAAACCTAAAAACTATTTTTTTCTTTTTTATTTCTTTGACCACACTAAAAGCATCTGCTTTTACTTGGAAATTCTGAATATTTCACCTTTGGCCTAATTTAGAATAGATTCATTACAAAAACATTTTTGTAATTGTAATTAGGGTTCTGATTTTTATTTTTTTTTTTATCTCAAAATCATAACCTGTAATTTGTTTTTAAATGCAAAAAATTGTTCCCCTAGCAAGTTCAAAACAAAGAAAAATCATTAGCAAAAATGTAGCTTTAGTATATACACCACAGACACAAAAGAAATTATTGAATGTGACATATATGTCATATATATAAATTAAAATTGAAATACTTTTGCCAGCTTTCTGATGCATTCACTGATGCAAAGGAAATAGGAAGCATTTACAAACAATCACGTGATACATGATTATGTATTTTTGATCACAATTCTTACTTCCTAGGTTTGTTTCCAGCATAAGAAAACTCCCTATGTTGATGATGAAAAAAATAATTTTTTCTTCATATAGATCCAAGTCATTTATTAAACCAGGGAAGCAAATGTACCTCTCTTCCCCCTGCACATACTCAATATTGACTAATCTGAGCCATAATTCTCATATTTTGCCACTTGGAGTGGGCGTGGCACCTATTATAATAAAGTATCGAGCACATCGATTTATCTCAACCCAGCATTGTACCACTTCAGATACTTAATTACAGTAGGATAGAGGTTTTTATTACCCTCTATTTCACAGTGGCTGCCTCATACATGCTGAATGATGAATTATGAGGGAATTATTTGCCTCAACACCGGCTCATTCAGTGTCCCGATACACCAGCAAACACCCCGGTGTTAATCAGCAGGCTCCTTAATTTACCACTTTGACATCGACTGCTGCTCTGACAGCCGTTAAGGCGGATTTACTGTCACTTCCTGTGTAAAGTGTTGTCAGTCTGATGAAAAATGGCTCAAGCGTATAGTGACTTTAAACAGAGTTAGTGGGTTTATGGTGATTTAAACAGAGTTAGTGCATCAGACTTTGGAATTAGTGCTTCCATCTTCAGTATCTATCTTTATACCAAAGCATTGTTGAACTCTCGATTCTGATTGGTCAGACTCGGACTGTAGTGATGGCTGTAATTGAAATCACAGGTTAATGTTAATGCTCCTGTTCTAATACAACTTACACAGGGATGTGTGTGGTGGACAGTGTGTGTAGACGGTTTAAAAAAAAAAACCTTTTGCATAATTGTTGATATGGTGACGTTTTCTGTAAGGAGATGTTTATTTAACATTTATGGAGTTAAGGAGTCTCCAGTGTCAGCTCTTTGGAATAGGTATAAGTAAAGCTATAACTTTAAGTTGATGTTCATGACAAGCCTTGGGACCATGGCAGGCTATGTTTTTTGTCTTATAAACGTCAAAAGAGAGAGAAAAAAAAGAAGCAATAGTAGACAATAATGGTTTGCAGCAAAGCCTGCCTTATAGCCTCCTTTCTTATCCCGCAGTGAATGAAGGCGGTGTGAAGCAAGTGTCCAATGACTGCTCAGACCCTGGGGAGCCGGAGAACGGCAGGCGCATAGGCGACGATTTCAGGTAAACCTAGTTGTGTGTGTGTTTGTGTGTGTGTATCTGTGTGTGTGTTTGCAAACAAGGATTGAGTTGCTGAAAATATGGCACCCTGAATAATCTACAGTTCTACTCATTCATTCTCTGGGTTTCTTGTTTTGTAATTGTTCTTAATTGGAAATATCTGGAAGCATCGGCGCCACGGTTGGGTTCACGTGTGACGGCGATCACGTGCTGCAGGGCTCTAAGAGCATTACCTGCCAGAGGGTGGCAGAAGTGCTTGCCGCATGGAGCGACCATCCACCCGTATGTAAAGGTGAGAGATAGGGATAGTGCTGGATATTGCAAAAGAGATAGCATCGGATTGTTCCTATCTTATAAAATCACTTATAAATCCTGTATTAATGTTGCATTGCTTATTAAAAATATATAATGTGTTATATAGCATATATAATTCCTTAAAGTGCCTTAAATAAGCCTGAATATTTCCAGGTATTCTGTGAAAACATCATTTTGAATGAAATTTCATTTCATTTCAATACACAATACATTATGAAGCATTATAAATGCTGTATTCAGGCTATAAGTAAAAGCATGCAACTGCAGTGCCGACTGAACCCGTAGACGTTATAACAGTCTTATGAACAGTTATTATAATGTGTTATGTAACCTCACATTATGAAGACATGTGCTTTATAAAGCATTATTATGTAATGTTATATATATTATTATGTAACCAAAATGCTGAGCATCTACTGCATATATTACTCTTAAGCAGTTACAGTTACATATATAATGCTTTATAAAGCATGAATATATGTGGTATAATATATGTTCATTGTGTTCACTGGACACTGTGAACACTAATATTATAATGCGCTATAACACAGTCTTTGCATTTAATCTTAGTTATAGTGCATTACAGCATTACTGTCTACAATGTTCTTATGAACAGTTATAATAATGTGTCATATACTGACACCTATGTGCAATATAGTGCGTATGATATTTATATATATAAATGCAGGCCCATGCCACGTGTTATAAGGTGTTATGCATGCTATATGACTTGAGTCGGGTTGAGTGGGGCAACATGGTTGAATCTGACTCCATCTTACCAGCCATATGTCTCATGTTGTGTTCCCCATTTATTTTTTTTCATCTCAGGGATAGAAAGAAAATCTTGATCAATAAATCTCACAAGTGCTACAGCATATTGGAAAGTGGCCTGTTGTGTTACAGCGGGCTACACACCAACATGTGGGCAGAATGGAAAGATAATATGTTTTCTCTAAACATATTTATTACACATAGTATTATAGCCTCACATGGGCTATAATGAGATATTTTTATCTAGTGCTCTTAATGATATGCTCGGCTGCAGCTCAAGCCTTGTTATCTTTCTCACAACATTTGCCCTTCACTGGTTTTTAGCGAAACTGTGCCATATGTGATACTCGCAACGGCCATAACCTCTTACAACCGCAAGCCCTTAATACACATGTTCATTCCTGCCAGAAAAAAACTCTCCCTCATCCTTATGTGTTAATTGATGTTGTTTTTTTGTTTTTTTTTTCAGTGAAAACCTGCGGGTCGAACCTCTACGGTCCATCTGGCACTTTTACTTCTCCCAATTTCCCCATCCAGTATGAGAGCAACTCGCAGTGTGTTTGGATAATTACTGCCAGTAACCCAAATAAGGTAACACACACACACACACACACACACTTTCACACACACTCCCATAAGGACACTGACCCTGAGGTGATATATAATGTGTGAGATTTGTGGGTAATTATGGACTGGCATTACACTGGCTCGATTGTTCCACATTTATGAATAGTGTTTTTGGTAATGTAGTGAAAGTTCATGGGTCATTCATCCGATTTAGAGAGGTGGATGATGGTATAGAATCATTCATGAAAGGATTCCCAAGCAGTCAACAATCTTAAACTGGAAGAATTCAGCTGGTGAGGGTATTTATAGATAAAAATTTGATATCACGCAATCACAATTAAGCTGGTTCTGCCTGATTTCAAGTGCAATTCGGCAAAAAAAAAAAAAAAACATTCATGTTACGTACAAAACTGATGTAGGAACCTAAAGTTTATGTGCTGTCCACGCACCAACACACAAAGTCTGATCCATATTCTCATACATATGTAAACCACAAAGTCTGATTCACATCCTCATACATATGTATTTCAGGCAGGATTGTGCAAAAAAGTGGGAATTCAGCACAAAAGAATTGGAAAGTTCATCTGTTTACACGTTAATTTAAGGAATTAGCTGCAGCCGTGGGTTTGTGCATGGTTTTGTCCGCCTCCAAAAAGCAGGTGGAAATTAGCATCGAGCGTAGGCATTGTGAGGTTTTCAATTTGGACAAAAAAAAAAACCTAAGTGAAGAAGTGCTATGTGCAGTTTAAGATGTCATGTGACCTTCAGTTATTATGTTATATTAAGGAAGGAATAAAACACTTAGGGGTGTGCTGTTATAGGAAAATAATCAATGAGAGCGTTACTAGTGTTAATGCTACCATCACAAAGTTGCACGCCCCCAAAGTATTTTATTCCTCTTATAACCACAGCAATTTGCTAACAATTACAATTTTGTTTTATTTATTAAACGTGTCATACATTTTATCTGTTTTATATTATGGAACGTCACTTACATTATAGCAGCGATAAACAGATATTCCCTCATCAGCCTCTCCTTTTGTGATCTCTATAGACAAAAAAAACCACAGTTTACAAAGCGCTGACACTGGAGACTCCTTGCATAAATGCTGAATAAACAACTTCTCACAGACAACATCAGCATATCAACAACGTGTTTTGAATCCGTTTATTTGGATCATGTATGTGAAGTCTCTGTGAATGAGCTGTTACTATAGAAACACGTTAAAATAAACACATGCTCTATAACCGCATTATTGTCAGAGCTGCAGCTCTAGAAAATGAATCAACATCATCTGACCAATCAGAATCCAGAACGCGCCTGCAGATTGCATGCAGTTTACATCCAAACCTTGTTTCATTCGTATGATCTAATCTAAACTGTTTACGTATTAACTATCTTAGATCAATGTTCTTACCCAGTTCACTAGTTCACGTTTTTATGAATCCACACTTCCTCCTGAACATTTATCACCAAAGCACATTTGAAGTCCAGACTCACTGTGTACCTGTGTGCACATATTTGATACATTTTCCCCACAACTCTCTCGCCTCACGTCATTAACTATTTCCAAATAGCTGAGTTGTATATTCAATAGCTGCTAAATCTGCGTCCCTGTGGTGCTGTATGATGCAAATGGGTCCTAAATGACACAGTGAGGCGATATTGCCTCATTTATCTTAGACAGATGGAATTGCCGAGTTTAAGTTTTATTGCAGTTCTCCAGCGCTCATAATACCAAAGCCACAGGCAGAACGAGTGCATTGTGACATCATTAGAGCTAGGAAGTGATTTTAAACATGCGTATAGTGTACGTATGTACGGCTCTTGGCGCTGGATTAGCATGGTCGTGGATGTAGCATGCATGTTCTTGGTCTTAGTGTGCAGATTCGAAATTCATCCCAAGGCATCTCTCTGCATTGTTTACATCGGTTTGCATTCGCAACACACTCTGCAGGGCAATTATGCAAAACAGAAGCTACTAATTGTGCCTGATTTTAGCTTTAACATCAAGCGAGGGTATGTAATCCATAAATCTTGCAATGCTGTGTTAGCTGATTTTTTTAATTGTAGCAGCATAAACTGCATATAGGTCACTTGTGTAAATGAAGGCTAATTTATTGATAACATATGTTCCACCAAATTGCCAGCTCTTATTAGCAGACTTATTATATGTGTAAATCATTTTTATTTGGCAATTATGGCTCATTGGATTTCAACCATATGCGAAGGCCTTCAGGGTTACGGAATCGAAATGAGAGGTCATTTTCACAGGAAAACGTTACGAGACATGTTCCCCGCCGTTCCAGGTGATCCAGATCAACTTCGAAGAGTTTGACTTGGAGCTTGGATATGATACGCTTACGATAGGAGATGGAGGAGAGGTCGGAGACTCCAGAACCATCATCCAAGTGTAAGTCCTGATTTCGCTACCTAATTTGTCGAGAAATATTGCTAAACCTACAGTATCATTCACTGTGATATGTTTGCACATGAATCTCTGGAGCCGTCAATCAACTTTACAAAAGAATAATTATAAAATATCATTAAAGGCAGTATTTTTAAGAAGGTTAAATGCCTGGGACCGTTTAGAGTGTTTCAGGAATAAAACACTTGGGGGTGCGTTGTTACAAGAAAATAATTAACAATGTGAATTGAAGTTCCTGTTACCGCAGCAAAGTTGTCTATTTCCATGTCTATTTCCTCAAAGTTGTTTTATTCTTTATACTACAGCAATTTGCCAATGATTACATTTTTAACACGTTAACTACAAAATGAGACGTTGTACTTTTTATCCATTTATAGTTACTTAAAGTTATCAAACAACCATGAAACAACCATGTTCCTGTTCCTCTTACTCTATGTTATAGCAGCTATAATCTGTCATTTAAAAGTCGTTTCCTTACCAACCTCTCTTTTCTGTCTCTCTTTCTTGAAGTTAATGAGACAAAAACACAGCTTGTCATGTTACAAAGAAACTGCAAACTGACACTGGAGACTCCTTCCATGATTGCTAAAATACGAAAGTTTTCTGAGAAAATATACGCAAGTTTTAAACCGTTTATGTGGCGTGTCTGCCTCGTGTAAATTGTTACTATAGAAATGATAACGTATTAGATTAATATAAACCTGTGATTTGTAGCTGCACTATTGTCAACACCTTCTGACCAATCAGACTCGAGTATTCAACAGAACTGCGGTATAAGATGCAAGTATCCCACAATGCAGCTGTGTATCTCAGCCCTTTGTTTCTTGAGCATTGTTATTATTGGCGCTTGGCCAACTCAGAATCATGTTTGCACCAATTTTTTCGTCCCGCAAGGACAAAAGTCCGTGTTCTGCCAAAACAGATGCACATAAAGCGCACTTCACATAATTGGCTATGTATAACCATCCGCTTAATGCCAGTGATAAAATAGCTGCTGTCAGTACGGATAGGATGAAATGAAGATATATATTTTTCCTTCCAGTGGAAGACTTTGTTTATATCTTGTATTGTATTCCATTTGTATCCGGCTCCTTGTGATCATCTTTAGAAAAGGAACTTTTGAACTCTCTTTCCGTCTGTTCCTGCAGTTTGACTGGCAGCTTCGTGCCTGACCTGATTGTCAGCATGACCCATCAGATGTGGCTCCATCTGCAGTCGGACGAGAGCGTCGGCTCCATCGGCTTCAAGATCAACTACAAAGGTTTGTCCTCATCATCAGCCTCATTTTAAAGCACTTTGAAACACTGTTAATTGACTCATATGTCGGTGACCTGTCACATTTTTTAAACAGAAATTGACAAGGAGAGTTGCGGTGACCCTGGCATCCCTTTGTACGGCTTCCGCGAGGGAGCCGGTTTCTCCAACGGCGATGTGCTACGCTTCGAGTGTCAGTTCGGGTTCGAGCTCATCGGCGAAAGAACCATTTCCTGCCAGAATAACAATCAGTGGTCAGCCAACATCCCCATCTGTATTTGTAAGTACCGCCCACTACATGATGGACATAACGGATAGCAAAGTGCATCGACGGTAGAGAAAATGTTTTAGAGAAAATGTTAGAGACTTGTGTTAGGGATTAATCTGTAATTCAGAAAGCTATTGGACTAGTCTAAGCTGTCTTTTCCATGGTTGAAGCAAAAAAAATATTCGGGACATTTCTATTTTATTTGTAGTTAAATGCTGATAAACAACAGCAGAATTGCACTTTGATTAATGTCCTTAAACGAGCTACACATTGCATTCCCAGATACAGTGCTTTTTTTAACGTGATGCTGTGCAACATCAGTGCAATAAATGTGCAAATCTGTGTATTACACTATGAAACACTTGTGCGGACAAGATGATGGCAGCTGAAATCATCGATTCTGGAACTGAGAGCGCATTATGTCCATTATGGTTTTTTTAGAGTCTTCTTTATTGCACGAAGACCAGCCTTCCTTGAGTGGAGGACACAATGTCTACAGCGGCATCTAGGAAGGTTTTCCAGACAGACCTTACCTCACTAGCGTCCAAAATCAAGTCTAGATCAAGCAAGGGTTTTATTTTGGCTTAAAGGACAACAAAGTAGTCAGGATTGGTCATACTTCCTTCATGAGCTTGAATAAAAGAACAGTCCTCTGAACACCTCTACTCTTTAGTGTGATTTGAAAGTGATGTATGACTAGTCGACTAGTGAATGTATTACTTGACTAGTCTATGCAACTCCTAATGTGTGTGAGACACTCCTGGTTTTCTGGGTAAGCAAGACATACTTTACTGCTCATCTAAATCTGACTGTCAGACATGGGATTGCAGCAGACTAATGAGATAAGAGCATACCTCCTTCTCAGACCTCTGTTATTTCACAACTGAACTAAGCAGCATTCAGAAATTTACCACATGCTCCCGTAAACAGCAGTATTTTAGTCCTAAATGAGCAGTGGCAGTGCAGTCGTGTGTGTGGCGTTCGGAATACACAATGTGCTTATAGAGGTAGAGTCTGGAAAAGCGAAGAGTTGCAGATTTCATGGCGAGCTCTGCTTTTTAGGTCTATTCAGTACATTTCAGATTGAAAAGTTTGAATTTGCATTGAATAAAATGATCACATTTCATCATTGAGCCACAAACAGCCATGGTTTGGATCAATTTAAAAGACAACAACTGAAGTGAAATTGAGGCAAACAACTGAAACTGAGACAACAATCATAGATCAATTATTACTGAAAAAAGAAAGTCAGCCGGCATGTAAAAAATGATCTGTATTTCTAAATTGTGTGAAAAGGCTAGCAAGGTGATTTGCCCATAACTAATTTATGCGCAAATTAACAGTAGGCCTACCCCAGATTCTGAACAAAACTGGTCACATATTGATCAGAGACTACTACATCACATCGTAGTGTAGTGTAGCGGGTACAGTGGTATAGTCAAACATCAAATCATTGCATGAAGAATCTAAATTGTACATAATGGAAACGTCGCAGATTCAGTGGTATCATCAAATACTGAATCGTTGCCTTAAGAATCAAAATTGTATTGTATCGTAGCAGAGTCAGAGTCAATTACTGAATCATTGCCTTATGAATCATATCTTATTATATCCTAGCAGATTCAGTGGTATCACCAAATATCGTAAGAGATCCCCTCTGTCAAAACTCAAAAGCCTACCTGAAATTTTCTTTGAAAATGTTTTAATACTTTACTGATTCATCCCTGCCGTCCTCTTCTTCAGTCCCGTGTCTGTCCAACTTCACGGCCGCCTCAGGGACAGTTCTGTCCCCGGATTACCCAGAAGGCTATGGCAACAATTTGAACTGCGTGTGGCTGATCATCGCCGAGCCGGGAACCCGCATTCAGCTGGCCTTCAACGACTTCGACCTGGAGCCACCCTACGACTTCCTGACGGTGCGGGACGGCGAGTTGCTGGGCCGCTTCACGGGCGCCGAGGTGCCGTCACACCTGACCAGCAACTCCAACATCCTGCAGCTGGAGTTCCAGGCCGACCACTCCATGTCCGGCCGGGGCTTCAACATCTCCTACAGCAGTGAGTAAAACTGTACAATCACTTCATTCTCTAAATCTCACCAGTAACCTTAAAACAAGTATTCAGAGAAAGTCCAGGTTCAAATAAAGTTCTTTTATTCAACATTTTTACAGGGGATTAGCTAAATACATATATTTTTTATTTCTCTTGAGATATTCTCAAGCGCTTACTGGGGCATGTGCCATTTTTCCTCAGGCATAATCAACCTAATTCCATAAGTGTCATTTTATTTAACACAGCTGAGTATTCCTTGAACATATGGAATTAAATGGAGAGATTTAAAAGGGATGAAAAAAGAAAAAGTACAAAGATGAATTGTCAGCACATTGCAATAAATATTTATAAAATGTAAAACTCAAGTTCTAACACAATAATCATTTTGCAATAACATTTTTTTTTTGTTCCGCCTTTTTTATTATGTCTTTTTCCCCAATACTCCTTCTCTTTTCCTTTTAGTGGTCTTTGGACAAAATATTAAATGTGTTAGATAGGCAACTGAGAAAGTCAAAATTCCAATGTGTTAGCTACAAGGCTAAAAAGCAGCAACTAATGTAATTTGTTTAAAAGTATAACAAGCTAATTTTGGACTTAAATCCAATATTTACGTCAATATTTACACTGGGAAAGTTCCTTGTATTCAGAATCGGTTTCTGCACATGCTCGGATGCACGGATTCTCCATTCAGATTATGCGATCTTTGCAAAAATTATGCCTCCAAGTTTGCCAGATTTTTCTTGACTAGGATCCTTGCCATAAAACAAACAAAAAATCAGAGATAGAAAATGCAGACTGAAGAAGGAAATAGCTTTTTCTTCTTTGCTTTAAAACATAATATGATGTAACATAAAAGCAAGAGATGATTAAAACATTGATTAAATCACATTCATCATTGCAAATTTGGCTTCATTAAACAATATGGCTTCCATTCTTATTATACAAGAGCGTATAAAATCGCACTTTTCAAATTTGCCAAATTAATAAGATAACAGCTTTTTTGATGGGACAATGCTGTTGATTATGTAATAATTATATTTATGTATTGAATATTACCTTCAAGTGGCATTCCGTAGGTTTTTGGCATTACATCAGTTTGGCTATTAAGTCCTCACTACATGTGTGTAACTCAGTGGTGCTGAATTAAAATTTTTTGAATAATATATAAATTACAGTACAACCATAACACTCTTCTGTCGTTGGTCGTTCATTTAGCGTTCGGACACAACGAATGTCCCGACCCTGGCGTGCCCATGAACGCAAAGCGCTTTGGGAATAATTTCCAGCTCGGCAGCTCCGTATCGGTGGTGTGTGAAGAAGGCTTCATAAAGACCCAAGGCTCGGACACTATCGTGTGTGAGCTGGAGGAAGGCGGAGTCATGTGGAGCGGTTTGATTCCCAAGTGTGAAGGTAAAAAAAAAAAAAAAAAAAAAGAATGAACAAATTTGGCACACATTTCAGAACCGAGCTTTGACTAGTCCTGTTCCAATTAGTCACGGTGGAGTAAGCTGCAGAGAAGGCGTGGAAATCCTTCGCTCATTAGAAGCTGCAGGTTCTCAGTAAATTGTCAGAGTGTTCTAGACTGTGGCTGACGCTGCAGTAATTGGTGAAGGAGAAAAATGCCATACCTGCAAATGGAAGCTTCCATAAAGGAGATGAAGTCTCACAGACACACACACACACACACACACACACACATTCACCTTGTCTTTGTTCTAAGCTACATACTGTATCACAGCGGTTTTAATGCATTTTTAATGACGTACCCCGTCCAGTGCTTCTAGACAAGAGACGTGATTCTCTCTCTCTCTCTCTCTCTCTCTCTCTCTCTCTCTCTCTCTATCTCTCTCTCTTTCTTTCTTTCTGTCCCTGTCTCATCTTTTCATTTTTCCCTTTTCATCCTTCTGCATCTTTTCCTCTGTCCTTTTCCTTCTTTCTTTCTTTCTTTCTTTCTTTCTTGGTCCTCTTTTCCTCTTTCTTCTTCTCTTACTCTGTCTTTCGCTATTCTGTCTCTTTCCTGTGTTTCTCTACCCTTTCTGTCCCTTCTGTCCTCTTCTGACTTTTCTTTGTCTTTCCTTCAAGCTCTTCCTCCCTCTATCTCTCTCTCTCTCCCCTCTGCTGCCTCTTTTTTCTTCCTTCTTCTTCTCGAGTTTGTGTCTAACTCTTCCTCCCCTCCTCTGTCTTTCTCTCTCTCTGTCTCTCTCCTTCCCTCCTCTGCTACCCCTTTTTTATTCCTTCTTCTTCTCAAGTTTGCCTCTAACTCTTCCTCCCCCCTGTCTTTCTCTCTCTCTCTTTCTCTCTTTCTGACTCTCCTCTGCTGCCTCTTTTTTTTCTTCTTTCTTCTTCTCGAGTTGGTCTCTAACTCTGTCTCTGTCTCTCTCCTCATGTCCAGCTCCATGTGGTGGTCACTTCACAGCCCCGGTGGGAGTGATCCTCTCTCCAGGGTGGCCTGGTTATTATAAAGACTCTCTGAGCTGTGAGTGGGTGATCGAGGCCGAGCCGGGACACTCCATCAAGCTCAGCTTTGACAGGTGAGTCCACAGAGGACAGGGCGCGTCTCAGAGCGCACTCACACAGCCGTACGTTAGCTAGAAGACTCAGACACTGGCTGTAAATCAGACGCAGGAATAAGAGTAAATTGAAGCCGTATTAAAGCCTGGATCAGTATTTACAGCTCCACATATTGGCTTCAACATCTGAGATGAGACACTTCACATCTCTCTCTCTCTCTCTCTCTCTCTCTCTCTGGATTTCTCTATGTGAAATACACAGATGAAGGTTCTCCATCATCACAACACATTTCCATATACCTTTTATTTTCTATAGTCGATAAAAAATGACAAAATTAAAGAATCTTTTTGAGAACGTAATTTCAACCAAAGCACTGACTTCAGTATCACTTAACATTACTTAACAGGTATGTTTTTATATCTGCCTAGAATGATCCTCTATATTAGAAGTGGCCCACATAAGTATTCACACCTCTTTTTGAGAAAACACAAACTGGTTGCATAAAATAAAAATGACACACAATGACACACAATGTCCTCAAACTTAAGATTATTTAATAATAGAATTTTGTTTCTCAAGAACAAGTGCTATTCATCTCCAAGGGAAGATCATACATTTGCTCAAATACTATTTACAAAAATCATGTATGTATGAAATCAATCAGTCAATCAATTAATCAATCAATCAATCAATCAATAAATCAATCAATCAATCAATCAATCGATCAATCAATCAATCTATTCAGCATCCTAATATTATGCATTATTTGTTTTGTTTACGAGTTTGAATATGCAAAGGTGCCAGTAATTTTGCATTTGATGGTTTTTAATCATTTATGATCTAAAAACAATTTGTGGATGTAAAATCTTATAAAATCGAGCGCATCTAAGAGGCATAAAGTTGAGTTGACAAAAAAAGAACTGCTTAAATGTTATAAAAAGAAAAATGTATTCAGTAAGGAATAAAACACTCTGCGTCATGCTGTTATAGGAAAATAATCAATAATGGTGTAATGGAGTTACTCTTACCACCTTGACGTTGATGTCCTGACGTGTTTTATTCCTATTATACTAAAGCCGTTTGGCAACGATTCAACTTTTAAAAATTAAACTAATGTCAGAACGGCTGCTGTTAGATAAAATGAATCAACACCTTCTGACCAATCAGAATCGAGCATTCAACAGCACTGTGCTATAATATGCCATTATTACACGTGAACATTCTTGGTATAAATATAATTAATATAATTTGTTAAAAGAGTCAGGAATTAGGATACAGAAAAGTGTCATGGTTAGTAGGGTGTGTAAATGTGCCGGAGTGTGTGCGGAGGAGTCTTAATCCAAATTCTGTTACGGTCGGTTGGCTTTATTGCATTAGCATTAGCATTAGCATTAACATGGCAACCTTTCCTGTGGGGGAAGCTGCGGAATTGCTTAAGATCTATAAGACTCTGGAGGTCTGTATTTTGCCTGGAGTCATATGAAGACTCCTACAGAGCATCTGATTGTTTAGTGGGAGGGTTTAGGAGGTGTTTTTAACATGAGCGATGTCATGATTTTAATCTTTCGGTGTCTGGAAGGAGTGTAGGAGATGTTAGTTTATCCTTGGTGTTAAATAGGGGGTGTATACTTATTAAATAAACTGCAAACAGGAAAGCTGTTATAGAATTTTTTCCTCATTCCTCTCAGATTCCAGACCGAGCTCAATTACGATTTCCTGGAGATCCATGACGGCCCAAACCTTCTCTCACCTCTCATCGCCTCACTGAACGGCACTCAGGTTCCTCACTTCCTGTTCAGCAGTGGCAGCTTCCTGTATCTGCTCTTCACTACAGACAGCAGTCGCTCCAACAGCGGCTTCAAGCTCTTCTATGAGAGTGAGTTGGAGTGATTCACGGCCAGTGAGATGATCTGCTGATTCATGTCTGATGTCTGTTCCGTTTAGAGCATGAATCATAGTCCACCATCTAATCTCAATTCCTGTTTTTTTTTAATTGTCTGTCAATAAATTTGGTGAGAATGGTATTGAATTAGTTTTTGAAACAGCGTTAAATGATATGTTAAATGATTGCTGTGTATATACCTTGAGTTGAATGTTGAGTGCAACAGTGTGCATGCCCTTAAAACCAGTGCTTTAAATGCACTTGTGTGTGCAAGCTGACGGCTTAGCTGAAATTCTAATAGTGGTACGCGCAGCATGGAAGCTCATGTCCGACAAATTTAAAGCTTTCTTTTCCATATTTTCAAACTAACAAAGTACATTTATCCGCTTTCCTTACCGTCACTGTCCCGACCAGCCGACATCCCCGCAGCGATGACTCGTGAATGTATTAGTACTGATATAAAGCCCAGTGTCTCTGCTTTTTCTTTCTCTTTCTGCTGTTCCTGACTTTATTTTTCTCTCCCTTACCTACACCTCTTTATCTCTCCATCCCTTTACTGCATTTCTATCTCCTTTCCTACCTCTGTCCACTCTGTCTTCATCGCTCTTTTCCAAATCTTTTCTTTCCACATTATTGAATCTCTTTCCTACTCCTTCTTTTCTTTTTTTCTGAAATCCCTCCATCCCCTGAACCTGTATGCTTTCTGTCTCTTGATTTAATTCAGGCTAGCTTTATTGGCAAGACTATATTAAGTTACAGTATTGTCCATGTCAGACATCATTCCATTAATCAGTCACTGAACTCTTCTGTTTCTCCGTCGCCGTTGCTCCAGGCGTCACTCTGGACACACACTCCTGTCTGGACCCTGGTGTGCCGGTGAACGGAGCGCGTCACGGTCACGATCTGTCCATCGGCTCGATGCTGAGGTTCTCGTGTGATCCAGGCTACCGGCTGAGTCACGACGAGCCGCTGGTGTGCGAGAGAAACCACTGGTGGAGCCACCCCCTCCCAAGCTGCGATGGTACGACCCTATAATTCCCCCTACCACACTAGTTAACGATGTTAATTAAAATGTTGCACGAGTTCTCAGTTCTTGGCTATTTTTAATGACCCGATTTCTAACTAAATGTTGTTTTTTGACTAGCCGAGCGTCCAAGCTCATTAAAAGTGAAGCAGCTTCGCATGTGCAGCTCACAGTCTGTGTGTCCATACACGCGTGAAGCCTAGCAACTCTCGCTTATTCCCGAAGCAGCCTGTTATGCAGGTCTGAGATGTCAGGCTTATTCAGTTTTAATGGCTTTATGTAATTATGTACGAATAAAAAATCAGCAGTAATATTTTGGAGAGGCTATAATGGCACCAGAGGGCAGGAAGCTGCTGCTGGATCACTGCATGGAGCATTATCCTGTTTTTGTTTTATTGTTATTCGTGGCACGGTTGTGCGTGACTGTGTGTGTGTGTGTGTGTGTGTGTGAGCGTGTGTGAGTGTGTCCGTGTTGTTTATTTAACTTCAGGCCAGGATGTAATATAATGTACATTCAAGAAGATACAATTAAGGGTTGAAAACCAACGGTCGGAAACAGATTTGGACCATTTGCTTGGCAGGAGAAACCAAAATGTGATATATTAGGAGGCGTAATGTGATATAGAAAGTACCAAATTTCTCACGAATGCAGAACTTTCTAGTGTAGCACTCGGCGCGGTTGCAGAATAATCTGGAATTAAGAGAGGAGTTGCAGTTTACTTTGTTTGTACAGCAACTTAGATTTGTTGTAGTATCCATCGTTCTTAAAGAACAAAATGGTTTAGACCAGGCTGGACAAATTATAGATTTATTAATTATTAAAAAAGTGCCGGTTTGCTGCCCAGTCCCGTGTTTTGGTGACATGATAATAACTCAGGGCGAGCTAGTTTGCTGGTCAAGTGCGTTAATATAGACTAACATAAACAAATGTGTACATAGTTATTATCCTCTTCTAACAAAGTATCTTAAGTAGCACATTGTGTTTATGACCTCGACAGAAAGTGTCAACAGTAAAAGTTGTTAGTAAAAGTTTGAGTTTTGGAGTTCTGTCCTCACTTCACTCTGAACCGGTAGGAGAGCTTTATATGACGGCTTTATGTTGGACTGCTCGGTTTCGTCAGTGTTTCCACAAACCTGTGTGCTCCTGATTCAGAAAATTACCCAATAATTAATCCACCTAGTAAAAATTGTGGTTTATGGCAACGTTTATTATGCATTAGGAATTCGTAACATAGTGCATTACATGCAGTTTTTGTAACACAATGTATCACCAGCGCTAAACTCGATCTTAGGCACATGTGTCCTGCCTTGGTGTTTTTCCTCTGATTGTACCAGAGATGATATTAGTCACAGAAAAAACATTCTCAGGCAACTTATTTGCACCTTATATATGTAGAATATCAACGTCCTGCCACAAGCATATGCATCATATCAATTTTTTTTTTATTTTTTCACAAATACAACTTAGGTATTATAAACAAGTTATTATAATTAGGTTATAATACCATATGTTTGTCAATAATCTATACTTATAAAGATGTCTTATAATGTGTTCTGTTAACAAACAGGCCTGTATAATGTATTATATCCATTGCTATAATGTATAATGCATTTTCATAAGTAATTATGACTTATAATCATGAAACATGACTTATAAATATGTTATAATGTGTTATAAATGTATTCATAGGCCAATATACATACATATGGCTTTCGTAGAAAGTGTTACCAAAACCATCGGTAGGCTGATGTGTGTAGTGCAGCAGATGGGGGATTAGGAACGAGTAGAGAAGTTTAAATGGAGCTAAACAGCAAATGAAAGTCAGTAAGGAGTTTTTTCTTCTCTAATTGCTGAACCTACTTGTCCGTGGGGCAACTGTGCATAAATCCGTCTAGTTCAGACATGAAATCTGCATGGCACCTGGACTGTAGGTTTGATTTTCCATATTTGTATGTTTCTTATATGAAACAGCTTCATGTGAAACATAGCTGAAGGTGAAAGTGAAGGTGAAGTTTCCTTTCTTTTTATGACCCATTTAAATTCAGCTCAATGATAACAATGCACGTTTTTTATTTATTCATTAAATTGAAGAACTAGCTTCAGAGCAGGCAGCAGAGAGAAATAACAGGGAGGCAGAGCAATCAGAGGATAATCGATAATCATCATTGTAATAAGGATTAGTCAAAGCCCAGGGTAAAAAAGGCTTTAATATATAAAAGTGAAATTGATATAAATAGAGCTCAACTCATTTAACTGATTGAAAAAAGACCTAAATGCTAATGTACCTACTCTTAAATCCCAGCATCTTTACAGGGATAAATATCTAGCTACCTTTTTCTTCCCTTTTTTTTAAACCCACCCTCTCTGGACGATATATTGGTTGATATACTGTTAGCAATATAAAGGCTTTTTTTTATTTTTATTTTTTTAGGAACTATTGATGCCAGTCCTAAAAGAGTGAAATAGAGAGATAGAAAACGAGGATGGAATAAAAAGGAAGGGAAAAAAAAGGAAATCAGAAGAAATGTTTAAATGAATAAAAAAGAATAACTATACTAATAAATAGAAAGGAAATAATTTTTAGAAATGTACTTTTTTCAATTATTTAGGTAAAGCTAATGATTAGAGCTTTTGGGGTAAAGGGGAAAGTTTTCCCAGTAAAAATGTATGTTTAATATTCAAAACTGTTACTAACTGTAACTTTATCATAAAAGTTGAAGTTTCATTAAAAGTATGTGATTTAAAACATGATCAGAACACCAGTCTGAAGGATAAGGCTTCATTGTAATTCCGGTGCTGTTTGAGAGGTTGAGATTCAGAAAGTGTGTGTGTGTGTGTGTGTGTGTGTGTGTGTGTGTGTGTTGTACAGCTCTGTGTGGCGGTGATGTAAAAGGACCCGACGGAATCATCTTGTCTCCCGGGTTCCCGGAGCTCTACCCCAACTCATTAAACTGCACGTGGACGGTGGAGGTCAGCCATGGCAAAGGTAGAAAAACACACACACACGCACACACACACACACACACACACGCACACACACATCTTTGTCAGTTAAACATAATTAGGATTTCATTTACCTTAATGCAAGCAAATAAATAGCATTAGTGGAAATCGCAATTCTCTCATAACTCTCATGCATTCCCTATTAGTTTCCTGTTACACCATAATGACTGTATAATATTCTTTAAGATGAATAACTAAATAATAACCTCAGGTTTTCAAGCTGCTAACTGAATTTTCATTACTTTTGTATCAGTTATTCTGTTTTCGAGAACTATTCGAATTTCCGTATGGCAGATTACAGCATGAGTTTTATTAAAGACATAGAATTAAATAGAATTAAATTTGTTTGAAGAAAATGTATTTCTTTAAACAGAATAAACTTTATAGTTTATCCTATTTATTATATTTAAAATACAATGATTTTTGTGTGAAAAAGATTAACTGTATAGTGCTTCAGTTAAAAAAAATAAATAAATAAGCTCAGTAATTTTTAAAGAAAAGTACCAGACGGGTATCGATATCAGCTGATGCTCAAGGTTTCAATATCAGCATCGGAAGAGAAAAAGTTTTATCATGCTACTTCTAGTTTTAAATCGATTAATTTTTCTAAATATTAACCAAAATGAGTTCAATGATCAAAATCTGTGTTATATTTATTACATTCCATGAGTAAAAATAAATAACCCCTAGCTAAGTTATTGTTTGTTGTAATTCACTAGCAAAATACCACTACTGTTACTTCTACTACAACTGCTACTACTAATAATAATAATAATAATACTGCTACTACTACTACTGCTACAACTGCTACTACTACTCCTAATAATAATAATACTGCTACTACTACTGATAATAATAATACTAATACTACTGGTACTACTACTACTAATAATAATAATAATACTGCTACTACTACTACTGCTACAACTGCTACTACTACTCCTAATAATAATACTGCTACTACTACTGATAATAATAATACTAATACTACTGGTACTACTACTACTAATAATAATAATAATACTGCTACTACTACTACTGCTACAACTGCTACTACTACTACTAATAATAATACTGCTACTACTACTAATAATAATAATACTAATACTACTGCTACTTCTACTACTAATAATAATAATACAGCTACTACTACTACTGCTACTACTACTGATAATAATAATACTAATACTACTGGTACTACTACTACTACTACTAATAATAATAATACTAATACTACTGCTACTTCTACTAATAATAATAATAATACTGCTACTACTACTACTGCTACAACTGCTACTACTACTACTAATAATAATAATACTGCTACTACTACTGATAATAATAATACTAATACTACTGGTACTACTACTACTACTACTAATAATAATAATACTAATACTACTGGTACTACTACTACTACTACTAATAATAATAATACTAATACTACTGGTACTACTACTACTAATAATAATACTAATACTACTGCTACTACTACTACTAATAATAATAATAATACTGCTACTACTAATAATAATAATAATACAAATACAACTCCTACTATTACTACTACTAATATTAATAATAATAATAATAATAATAATAATGATAATAGCACAGGCTTACTGAAACTGGACAAGAGTCGAGCCTGATGTGGTCTTCTGTTGTTGTAGCCCATTTGCCTCACTGTTTGACACTGTTTTGTGCATTTTGTGCTCACCACGGTTGTAAAGAGTGGTTATTGTAGTTATATACATATACAGTTATATAGAGCATGCTGGCTTGCTATTAAAATGAAATCTGTCCATTTTTTTTTATTACTATTTATTAAAATTTGAGAATTAGATCTTTCCCCTGTATCCAATTATAAGTTTTACTTTAATGCTTATTTTTTTTCTCTTAAAAACTTTTTTTGTATATAAATCAATGTGCCCTAGGCGTGCTTTGGAACCGATTTTGCAGTCCCCGCTGCCATGTGAGCTTTTTTCCTCTCTCCTTGCTCAACTAACTGATGATTTGGCACTCGTTCCTGCTCAGGCGTTCAGTTCACCTTCCATGCTTTCCATCTGGAGGATCACCACGATTACCTGCTGGTGACGGAGAACGGCAGCTTCGCTCAACCCCTGGCACGTCTGACAGGCTCACAGAGACCCCCGACTCTCAACGCCGGTCTCTACGGCAACTTCCGAGCCCAGCTACGCTTCATCTCCGACTTCTCCATCTCCTTCCACGGCTTCAACATCTCCTTCACTGGTGAGAAAGAGACAGACACCTAATCAAAGGCTAATAATAAATAGATTCTTAAACTGTGTTGTTATTTAACAAATAAAATCATTGATATGGTGAAGTTTTCTAGAATGAGACATGTCTTTAGAATTTATGGAAGGAGTCTCCAGTGTCAGAAAAAAGAGACGCTGATTAGGGAATATTCATGTGTAGCTGTTATAATGTAGGTGATAACACAAAACAGTTGTTTCAAGAATGTTCCATAACCTTAAGTGTAACTATAAATGGATAAAAGGTATATGTTCTTTAATTTAAAAAATGTAATTTTTGGCAAACTATTCTGTAAAAAACTTTCTCTGAAATAATTGCTTTAATTTAAACTTCATAAAAAGTATATATTTTGGGATTTTTTTAATGTAAAATGTAAACATTTTAAAGCAGAAATCTATTATTATTATTATTATTATTATTATTATTGTATACTACTACTACTACTAGTATTACATAGTAGTATTATACTACTATTATTATACTACTGCTATAATAATAATAATGATAATAATAATTGTTGTTTATTTGTAATTTTTTATTTTATTTAATTGGCCTATTCACCTCTATTCACCAGGTTTTCTCTCTTTTTCTCCATAAATGCACATATTCTCATCACACTCACCTTAAAGGTGTTTTGGCAGTATATATATATATATATATATATATATATATATATATATATATATATATATATATATGTATATTAATTTGAAAAAAGTCTGTAATATTCCTCTAAGCCCCAAACACTGACATTCTCAGTCTTAAACTGGAGTTACTCGCTGCTACCTGACATTAAAGGGTTTATCTGCAGTATGAATTTCAGTCACTGCAGGGGGTTAAACTGGATTTCTCTGCACCGTGCACTCTTGTATCTCCGGCGATAAGCCACCGCACCAGCTCCTGAACACCTTGCACGCATTGATAAAATGAAATCGGTCGGCAACAGCTTGAGGTCCGTCTCGTCTCAGCTGCTGATCTGGAGCTCGGGACTTATCAGTGGCACCTACTGGATTTAACACCCTAGGGTAATAAATCTGAGACGTAACCGTGTGCATATATGATGTCAGATCGCTGCTTGATCACTGCTCCCTGATAAAATAGCTTGGGGTTAAACCTGGACTGGCAAAATAGACTTATCTAAATTTTAATGGGAAAAAAAGACAAAACTCCCCAACAGCTACTTTCCTGTTGAGATAAAAAAAAAAGCCTCAGAAATTCATGAGCACTTTAAATCCTTAACCCGTGCGCCTACGGTTAAACATCGCTCGCTGACAAAAGGGCTCTTTGCTCGAATGAGAGGCTTTAAGGACTCCGGCAGTGTACTTTTAAAAGACCCGCACACGTGAGCAGGCAGTCAAGAAGGTGTAACTAATATAGTAGTTTGTAGCAAACTACTACACACTATTTAAACGTCTGCTTTAATGAATAATCATGAAAGATTTGTGTATTAGCATATTTTTTTGATCTGAGGCTGGATGTTGACCTTCTGCTGCTGATTGGACATGTTGACGCATAATGCAAGAAATTTTCAGCCGTTTTTTTAGCCAGCGAGGTCTACAACATTGAGAAGCAAAAAGCAAATTGATCTTTGGCGGATTGTGTTTGTCATGCTAACTCTGCCCTGGGTTGTAGCATGCAGAGCACGCTAAGCTTTCCACTGGGAGGTGAAGGAAACTGATTCAGTGGTCATGGAAAGCCAAGGCTTGGTTTATTTTTTTTTTTATGATGATGATGATTTTTATTTTTTCTACAAAAAACCCTCAGGCGAACCCTCAAAGCTCCTCGGATGTGTGAAGAATGAACATTGTTGTGGCCTCACAGTGATACGGTGTTAAAGCTTGGTGCACAGGCATCCAAATGGTGCAAATTGATGCACATTAGCACCCACGGAATGTTGGCGTTGTTAGCCTGGTGTTTCATTTGCACCCGGGTTACTTTATGAATCATGACAGGAAATGCTGCAAGTGGCGGAACTAGCTTTTCCCCAAAGCCTTCATGGAAGGTACTATAGTAGAAGAGAGCTGGTACATTTGTAATGTTTTTTTGTTTGTTTGAATTTGGATTTTTTTCTCATTTATCTCCCCAATTTGGTCACCTGCCAATTTCCACGCACTAGCCAGCCCAACAGCTTCCAACTGCAGAGTCTGAAGGCTAACTACCACATGCATTGTATCCGTTCTGTCTTTCATAATTCTAATAACATGATAAATTGAAGTGACAATTTATGAAATTTTTAACAAATCTGTCTTTCTAAGAAAGAATAACAACATCCATCCATCTATCCAGACATCATCTGTACGTACTGTCACAATAATATACTTGTAAGATGAATACTGCCAGAACCTGTGGATAAAAGCTTCTTTGTAGCATTAATTTTGTGTTTCTGTGTGTATTTTCCCTCAGAGTATGATCTAGAGCCATGCGAGGACCCGGGTGCGCCACGATTCGGCGGCCACAGCAGCAGCAGCTTTGGCGTGGGCGATTTGGTGACGTTCTGGTGCCTGCCAGGTTATCGGCTGCAGGGCCCACAGGGCATCACGTGCCTGGGTGGCGGACGGCGCACATGGAGCGCCCCTCTGCCAAGGTGTGTGGGTACGTGGTGAGCCGCTTTCATTCGCTTAGATGTCTCAAGCTGAACAGCTTCTTCAGGGTTGCATTGAGGCACGGCGTAGTTTAGTGAAGTTTAGACCTTGGGGTACTTTTACAGAGCTTTCTGGGGCTTGAATTTTTTTTCTGCTCCATCCCAAGGGTGTTGATTTGGTGTTAGCATGGCATATTCTGATGTCTTTATATCAGCTAAGAGTCCAAAACTTGCTGTCAAAGTGTGCAGTGCCTCGAATGCAACTCATGAGTGACAAGGTCGTGTCCCGGGTTTTTGTACAAGGAATATGTGACACTAGTACATCTGTTACTTATGTCAGTCATAGACACTTATTTTTATGTCCTGTATAACATTATTTTACACCATACGTTCCTCTGACTTTGTATCGATCTGTCTGTGTTTCTCAGCTGAATGTGGATCGACTGTTTCCCAGAACACTGGAGTTCTGCTGTCCCCAAACTACCCTCTGAATTATGAGAACAACCACGAGTGCGTTTATAACATTCAAGTGCAGAGAGGGAAAGGCATCAACATTACGGCAAGCAGCTTCCGTCTAGCTCAAGGTGACATCTTAAAGGTAAGCAAAGCAGCAAGAAGATCTCTCGTGAAGGATGAGGGATGCTTAGCGAATGCTTTTTTTGACACTATGCATACGCTAAGTGCTTATTTTGCAATTTGTTCCTTTATCCAGGACCCAGAGCTATCAGAGCATAGCATAGCTATTACTAATACTTAAGTGGTTGAGACGTAGTGTAGAATAATCTATGTTGAAAGGAGGTAGAACCATTTTACTGAGCAATTTTGACGCATAAAATCCATCTGTTATTGGAAGTTACTCATCACAGTGTCACCTCAGCCTTTAGTGTGCCAAGTGCATAGATGCAAACTATTTTCTAGTTTAATGCTCATGTTCTCTTTGGGTCAAAGGTATCCAGTTAGAGGTACATTTAACACACGGTTAATGTGCAGTTAGCAACATGAAATGCATGACAAGACTTCGCAATGAAAGACAGAAACAGCTGTTGTTTTGTTATTGCTGTTGTATTTATTTATTTAATTTATAGTAACACTTTAATATAATGTTTGATCCTAAACTATTTATAAGCAAGTGATGTGTAGATTACTAAATAAAGATGCATAATAGTTAATCAGTTCTATAATGATCAATTAATTAATAATCAATCTGCAATTTTTGAAATACTTTTTAAATAAAATTTGTCGAATTTTAATCACGGGTCTCTTTTTGATTTATTAATGTATTTAAAAAGCAAATCATTAGGAAGGAAACTTCTAGTATAGAGATTTTAAATATTAATACATTATCTAAATAATTTTAAATGTTATACCATATTTAATAATTATGTGTTCACTAAAATTAATCAGTAATCATTAATTATTAAAATACATATTAGTAAATTAGGTTTGTTACCAAATATTAAAGTGTTACCACAGTATTTATGAAGTTGCACAACTTTAAATTACTATTAACCTTAATAAACTATGTATTACCTGATTATAAATAGTTTATCAACGAACCTTAAGGTAAAGTGTTACTGATATTGTTTATGTTGATAATAATTCGGGTGAGGAATTTTATAATTAAATTGCTCTGAGTAGGAATAGGAAATCTGTTGCTTTTATCCAATAAGTAATAATTAGTTCTACTCAATCTAATTGGTGTTTATTTCCTGGGTTTCTCAGATATATGACGGACCGGATAACACAGCAGACGTTCTCGGAGCGTTCTCCAGTTCCTCCATGTTGGGAGTCACAATCAGCAGCACCTCCAACCATCTTTGGCTGGAGTTCTTCTCGGATCAGGACGACACTGCGGAGGGCTTCAAGCTCAACTACAGCAGTAAGGACTCCATTTAGCTTCGCTTTTTACTCGACAAAACTAAACAAATTTAAGACAACATGAGATAACAATGATAATGTCTGTGAGGGGCTTTCAATTCCAAGAATTGTATTGTTGTCACAAAACCTTGTTTTCTTCCTGGCTTTCATCAGGTCCTTATAGCACACGCTTGTGGCTTACATGGTAGTTTGTATACAAGTATCTATATCCCTTGGAGCAAATTCTTGTTTCTATTTTTTGTTTCTTGATTTGCTGTTTCCCAAGTTCCATGTTTATTATTTTCAAGTTTCACTTGCTCATTTGCATTTAGTGTTTGATGACCTCCAGAAATCAGTTGAATACTCAAGTACATAGTGCATAGTACAGTATATAAAGCATAGTATGAAATTTAAGGTGTGGCTTTTGACTTCCTGATTCTTTCTTTCGAAAGTTCTTTGTTTTACTTCCTAGCTTCATGTCTTTTTGTAATTTTCAGTTTCTGACTATGACCCGTATTTTGGGTATGATTCAACAGCACCTGACACGACTTCGCACTTTTGACCAAAAACAATTCCCAAACAAAAATCTTCTCTGTGTGATGAGGGATAATGGGGTTCAGTGAGGTCAAAGAGATGAGTCTCTCTCTCTCTCTCTCTCTCTCTCTCTCTCTTGATCTGTTTCTCTCTCACTTATTAGTCTCTCCCTCACTCCCTCAGTCTCTCACCTCAATTTCACATAATGGAAAATATAATCTCAGTTAATTTTCATTCCTTAATTAAGTTATTCATTTCATTATCAACTTGGACTCTGTTGTAATACGACCCTTCTGTCTTGCGCCTAACTTGCTTTGCCTGGAATTATAGGTCCACCTTCAGCATCGACTGTGGCTTGTGCCATATTATTTGAAAGTTTAATCGAGCAGCTAGCATGACTTTGCCATTATTATGGCTCATGATACATACAGCTTTTGTGGCTTTGTGTGAGAAAAACTGCTCATGAAGCTGTTTTAGGCTGCATCAGAGCTGGATGAATCTGTCACAGATTCCCCCAGTTGCAGTTTTTTGTCTTGGGGTCATGTAATGTTCTTGTGTTTTCCATGTGCCTTTGTTTCTCTTCTAGTCCTGTCTCTACTCCTGTCCTGTCATTGGTGTGTTACCTGATTGTGTTCACCTGTTCTGTGTTAGCTCATTAATTAGTTTGTCTGTTGATACCCTGCTGTAACTTCGTCTCTTTGCGAAGTCTTGCTATACCTTTTGTCCGATAAAACCAAGCCTTCTTCACGTCTTCTCTATTTCTTGGTTTTGATCCTGCTTATGTTTTCCTTTTTATAGTATGGATTATCCTGTTTTAATGCGATTCTTGGATTACCCTAAAGAAACGAAGCAAATTTTGATTTTAAACACTTGAGTCCTGCCTTCAACAGCCGTGCACTATAATCAGTATTAAATCGTATTTCACTCTTGATTGTTTTACATACTGTGTCAGGTTTCACATGTTTTTGAAAAATATCTGCATTTCCTCCATAGCTCTTTCCTCAGGCAGGGTCATGGTTCGTCCCCACTCGAGCTGATTAGTTTTTTAAATGGCCCCTTAGATGAAAATATTGATTCGACCGAGGGAATATGACAAGGTAAACAAGGATATTGAAACGGAGCCAGATACACCTGAAAGTTTGAAATGTTTGAAAAGTTTGAGCTTGTCATAGTTATTATAGTTGTATGTGAAATTGATTAGAGTGCCTCTCAAGATGAAAGAACCCTGATTACGCTTGATTCTACCCTCTCCAGTGCTGGTCCAAGTCTGTCAAAATATTTGTCATTGTGGAGAATTACATAGAGTATATCAGCGTACTGAAGGAGGGAAGTTACGTGTTAGGGGGAAAGATTGGCCCAAATGTAGATCCGATCTGATCGTAACCTGATCATCGTGCCGCTGATAGACTGAATGAATCTATTGTCTGTTCTAGAGCAAATCAGCCTCAGCCTTGCATCTCACTTTTTCATACCATTCTGTATACATATATTAGTGTGTGTATAATCTGATGTGGCTTCCAAAAATGAAGTCTTATCAGGTCTTTGAAAGGCAGTGGTGTTAGCCTTGCTAACACATTTATGAAACTGATGTAGGAACCTCCCAAAATAATGCAGAAATGGGAGGTGTGATTGATTACATACAGTATACGGTTTGATATGCTAAAATTTGTGCAATTAGCATCAGCCAATGGACCTGCTTGTCCATTGGGGTGCTTTTGTCATGCAGATCTGGCAACCTGCTCGTCACACATACATTATCTAACTGAAATACAACAAACAAACACGACTTTTGTGACATAGGTATCTTTCTAAAAGTTATAGAAAACACATTTTATCCTTGCAACTCATTCTGTCCTCTTTTCATTAGGGGATCAAATGGCATATCATCTATACCAATACACTCCACACCATTTATTTGGTCTAATGCAAGAGTTCTCATAAATACGAACTTTATGTTCTTATAAAACATTGCCCTAAGTGTTCCTGCACCCTGCAGAAATAGATTTATGTCTATAAACCCAACAAGCTGCACAATTCCCTCTATTTCTATCCAGACATGGTACACAAACTCCATAATGCCATAATGCTCAGTCATAACAGCACACCATTCCACACACTTCTCATTTTGGCTAAGGCTATTGAAATACTTTCACTCTTGAATTTGTCTGTTTAATTCTATTACCACATGGCAGAATGCAGTGAGTTTCATTCCAGGGTGTTTTTGCAATACTTTTCCTCCGGGACATCAACTCCTGATGGGCCTGGTGCAGATCGTCTCACTCACACCTTTCCTAATGAGTTAATTAGGCATGCTGCTCGCTCGTTAAGCTCTGATTAACTCATAATGGTTTGAATGATATTATTTGTGTCCCTATTTATTACAATTACTTGTACAAAGGACATCCTATTTGATTGTAATTTTTAATTATAAACACTGGAAACTTCCTGTCAGTGTTGGTTAAGCCACGGTGGTGTTTACTGTAATATTTTCCTACCTTCTTACTACGCCAGGCATCTACATCCCTGTCTCTAGGTCACATGACTTGATACTAGCAAGTTCATATTCTGAGTACTTGAGTGGAATTGAACAAGCGGCTTAAATAAAAGTGAATATAAATCACTAAATAATGTTTTCTCTAGCGATGTGAAGAACCTTGGATTCCTCTCTTTCATTCCGTAAAGCGGATAAGGCTTAATAGCAAATTGTCAGATCATTATAGCTCTAAAGGAACATCCGTACTTCACACTAACATCAGAAAGCTCTGGAAACAGTAGAGCAAAAGAGGGCCACCTGGTCAAAGGAGGGCTAAATGTTTGCACATAGCTGATAATTCCTGCTTAAGATTTATATTTTTGTTTATATTGATGCTGAACCCAAAGTGTACTTTGTTATTGCTTTTACAGAAATAAAGACTAACTTTATTTCTCACATTATTTCTAATGACCTCAAAAAGGTCCCACCATTAAGCCTGCATGCATATTTACATTTTCTTAATATTATTCTGTCCTGCTTGTGTTTCTGACATAGTTATTTCCATGGTTAAAGTAATAAACTTACAAAGAGCTCCCTTTTCATCCTTACTAAGGTTTTATTCCTTTAACTATGAGAATAACCTTGAATCTGGAGCATAAATTTCTCACACCATTAACATTATGCTTAGCATACAAGTCAGGCACTAACTTAATTCAATACAAACAGGAACGGTCATGAACACTTAAAGCCAATTCACAGCGGACATGTTTCTGAAGCATTTTTAGATGCCTTTTCACCAGCATTTTAATCCACAGTGACATGTAAAATGCCAGACCACACATTCGGCAGCGTTTTCTTTCTCCGCTTGTAAGTGCGTGTAAGTAAAGCACAAACAAAATCACACACATCCACTTTTCATATGCTGTGGACATTATTTAAAACCATCATCTGCAATGGTGTCATTTTTGTGCAGTGTGTACTTGTATAGCAACTTGTCTTACTATAAGGGTACTCGTTGGTAGCCAAAAAAATATGCATATGCTGTTTATTCATTCTCCTGTAGTCACAATTTTAAGTGAACTGTATTTAATTAGAGCTGGACTAGTCTCGCAAGTCAGACCTCTAGCCTCGAGTTTGGAACATTTTGTAAATAACTGTGGACAAGAAACTCCTACTTTCACAGAATGAAGCAGTTTGACTGACATTGCAGGCAATCAGCAACAGACTTTTTCCTGCTAGCACACACCAATCCGCAAGACCATCTTGTTTACTTATCAAGTGCTTCACACAACACTGTTGAATAACATCTAAACATGGTATTCTATGAATTAATTTTTCAATCCAGTGACTGCATGCTGTTTCGAAAAGCTGTCTCATTGTTAGGATCCCAGATTGCACCCTTTATGATTCTGAAGCTTGTGGCCAGAAAAGTGTACAAAAGATATCGGATGCATTGTATGAATCCCATGGTTGACGCGTCTGAGGCTGAGACAGAGAATGTTGTCACTGCTGTAGATATAGCTATTACTTTTGTTGCTAAAATTGGTTTCAAGCCTGAAGAGTGAAAATAAGCCAAGGTGTTGGACGTACATGGTTTTCTAGCTTTTCTATTCTTTTTTTTTCTTTCAGGCGTGAATGATGACATGGGCTCTTTATTTTCACCATAAATATGTCCATGGACATTTTCACAATTAGCTCCATATTCTTTTTTAGTTAATTATTTGCCTGCCACAGTCATCGTAATGCAAGTATAGGAAAAGGTATCTACTATTATTTGCTTTAGAAAAAACTCCATATCTGTTTGATATGATGCTCCACATCGCTTTTCATCCCATATCATTGTATAAGATGTGGTTGAGACTGTACAAATTTTTGGAACTGTGTAAATGAATTCTGACAAAAGGATACCCTTTTTTCCCCAGCAGCCTAACAGTTATCCACTGTCTTCAACATTTGGCCATGGCTCTAAAATCATGCATTTTAACCCACTCTAGATAACAGAATGGTCTTCCAGTGCCTCTGACAACAGCTCTTGCTTGAAGAATAAACTCAAATCCTCCAAAGCTGTTGAAACTATAAGTGGGCACATCCATGGCACAGTTTTCTTCAAACCGTGGAGCAACTACCTTGGTAACACTGTTCCATATTTCAGCGCACACCTCTCCTGTGCATGCCTGCATATGATTTTCCATCTCTGAAGGCATCCATAAGAGGCTGTTATCACCTCCATTGGAATTCCCAGAACTATACATCTGTGTGCAGTCACATTCAGTTTGGTTGTAGAGGGGACATATGTGAGGGAATTATTGAATCTATAAACTGTGAATCCTCATGTCCAAAGACTTCAACTCCATGGAGTGGTGTTTCTCCTCAGGAGTTGTACATTATGCAATAACTGTCAATCATTCTTGCTGCATCTGATAAAATACTGTCCCCAAACATCACAGCACAGCACAGAATAAAAAGTGTTCTTTAACACCAGAATAATCTAACTTTGGCTTTCTGATAAATGGTCATCCAGTTAACTGAGCTGAGGAAGGTGGTCTCGATTGTTTCTTTTGTTCCAATAGTTCTTTCTTTCTGTTTTACTTTATTATGCATTGTTCAGCAAGTCATGAAGAGGGTTTGCTATGTGGGAAAAAATTCTTGATGTACTGCCAAAAATACCAGTGAACTACAACATTTTTTATTCAACAAAAGTTCTTTAAGGCCTATACAAGCAATGGCAGCAATATCCATCTATGAATATATCCTGTTTTCATTTTTTCATCTTCAGTAAGCGATATATCCTAGTTAGAGTCCAGGTGAATTGGAATTCCCCAGAGCTATACATCTGTGTATAGTGGATCCTGGGAACATTGGGCACGAGGACTTGTCACTGGATCATGCACTCAGATATTCACACACACACACACACTCTCATTCACAGCATAATTCATGGCACACCTTGCTAGGACCCAGTCTGAGGTTAGGTCGCACAGCATAAGTAAAGGCAACGGATTATATGTAAGGTGGAGTGAAGCGAGTATTTGGTGCTCTAAGAGTGGCCGGGAATGAGACACACCAGGAGTAAACTCAAAAAGTGATATATTGGGATATAATACAGAACATATACATTTTGTATTTGAATTTCTGTACAACAACCAAGGCCAAAACAACAAAAAAACCCACTGTTTAGGGAACCAACTTACCTATAAAAGAAAACCAGAAAAACCAAAAGCCCCATTCATACAGGTCCCAGGGTATTAAGCACTGAAATGGAAATTCAAAACAAAACCAAACTTCAGTGCAATGTGGGAAAAAATGGCTTGTTGTACCTTTGCGTGAACTGTCACAGTTAATTTACCACTATTTGGCTTTCAGAATTTGAAGTGCATTAATTAAATTTGCAGTGAAAATCTGCTGTATTATTGATAAGTCCATGGACATTACACCACAAACCAAGAAGACCATAAAAACCATGAAATCTAAAACTATTATTTGCATTGTACATATTGACCATGGTGCACTGCTTTCAGATGGTGAATTAAACCTATAGCAAGTCCTAGTGTGAAAAAGTTGTTCATTTAAAAATGTCAGGGTATTTTTTTTTTTTGCTATTTTATGCAGAGAAATAGTAGTTAGGTGACAGTTTGATTCTTCCAAAAATTCTACACAGAACACAGAAAACCAAGTACAGCCAGTCCTTCAGATTGTCTTGTATATCAGTGATGAGATGTCGATCAGACGTGGAATTTTCTTTCAATTCTCAGTAATCACTGCAGAAGCAGAGACTCCTATCCTTTTTCCTGACAGGCTGTATTCATAAATAATTGCTTTTTTTTTTACTTGGTTATCCATCCTGCATTTTTTATTCAAAGGTTTCAGCACAGATATATACATTTATCTCACTCAGATATAGTCTTTCTAATGTATCTATTGCTGGAGTTATGAAATGCTATTCCGTTTTTTTCTGAATCAGAGAATATATACCACTCAACTCCCTGAATAGCAGTTTCACATTCCACTGGTGCATTGTGTCAGCTAGAACTGGATAAACTTCTACAGCAGCGCCCCATGGCTCTGTCTCATTACTGGCTCACTACTGTAATGTTTGGGGTTTTTTTTGCTTCACTTTTGTCCTTAGCTCCACAAGCCATGTTAGGGCTGCCGGGGCTGCCTGATTTATTTCTACCCATACTGCATCAGGTGGATATATGGATTTCAGTCTATAGATGTGACCTAATACTGTGTGTCATTAGGATAACAACATGTAACAATGTTTAAAGGATTTTGCAGAATGATGATTTAACCATTCCTCAGCTCCTCTGGCCAGTTTGAGGATTTATCAGAGACAAATTTTGATAAAAGTCATTTTTGCTTGGTTTGCTGCTGGTGAAATAATCACTCTCCGTCTTCTGGCTTTCACTGTATCCTTACTTAATTCACCACCATGCTTTGGAATGTCTCACTTTCTTTGCAATAAAAACACTACAGTAGTCTCTGCTGCAATTCTAGGTGGAAAATAATATACTCCACATTTTAATACACATTCAGTCAAATTATATCCAGCAGTGGACTCTGCTGGAGTAGCTGCCAGTACCAACTTTAAACAGTGGTAGTATATAATCTTTCGGTTCTCTCTACCTTTTATTTCTTTCCCACTACTGCCAATAAAAGAGTCAGGGAAACCTATTTGTTTTTCCAATTTCTTTTTTTCTAACTACTTCACCACAGGAGTTCAAAAGAATTCTTTGACTCTCAGCTCTCTGGGTTATAAGTTTCACACTTACGATGTCTGTAGTAAATGCCATTGACCTTCATGTCACTTTAGCAGAGGCACTAGAATTGTGCTGCTGGATTTCTGTCGGCACATTATGCCCCTTTGGTGCTTTGTTGTACAGTTTGGCTTTCCAGATCATTTAATGTCAGCTGTGCTCTCAAGAACTTCTTCGCTATCAATTCAGGACTTCAGTTTGATAGTTCTGAAAATACTGGGGGAGTTGTGAGTATACTGATGGTAGAGATCTGTTGAGCTATACTTTTTAAAATGATCTTTCAAAATTGTTTGTGGTTTTCAGAGGTAGTGGGGAGTTTCACTTCCAGCATGACTTGTTCGATTGATGCCTTTTACTGTTGCTGTTACTGACCAACATGACATCCACTGTAAGACAGCTTGTCTTTTTTGTTCTTGATCTCCTATTTGGCAAGTAATCTCAAAATCTCTATGGATTATTACTTAAAAAATGTAAATTTTTACTGGGGGACAGCTGGTATAAAGAAGCTAGCAGGGCTATGCCCCATAGTCTTTCAAAGATTAAAAGATTGCATTTTTTTTACATCCACATCAGATTATTTGCTGAGCACAAATTGTTCAATCAAAGTGCAAATGACCCAAAAGAACAAACTGTAAGTTTAGTGTTTTTACTTTGTGCAAAAGGGGAATGATTGAATGGGACAGTTTCATTAACTATTGATATATAGCAGATTTCTGAACCTGTTCTTTAGTAACTGCAGCATACTGTTTTTCTCTAGTCTGCAACTCTTTTATGGCACTCAGATGAAAGGCTCGACAAGTTCTGATCCCCATGAATTGCCTATTTACAAAAGTGCTGTGTGGATTGTTAACGCATTGGTCTTGAAAGCAAATTTGCTGTTAAAAGCACTGAGACCTACATTTATGAATTGATGTAATTTAAGCCACCAGTAGAGGGAAAAAGTGCATCAGCAACTAATTTCATTGCTACGATTTTATTCTGATGCGTAGTCCTACTGTATGTGCTGCAAAATACAGCTTAACAAGAATTTTACTCATTTTACTCATCTTGCTTGGACTCCAGTCTCTGGCTCATGTGTATGTTGTTATACTGTCTGCTCCTACACACAACACTGGCACTGCCATCCTCGTTGTTGGCTCCTGAATATCTGTTACACGCATAAAGAATGGAGCCATCCAGATCTTGCAAGGTTACTAATTCTTTATATTTACATGGGGTTCTGAGTGTTAGGGATTTGTGAATCAATATTGGGGTATAAATACTCCTGATCCTGACATTTTCCTTTAAGAATTGATCCTGATTTTTAGCTCTTTATCAGACTGAATATAGGATCAAGCTAAAAAGATGGTGCAGCTCTGCAAAGAAAAAAATAGTAAAAGTAGCATTGTAAATTAATTAGAAATTAATTTAAATATAGTGGTACCCAAATTAGTCACGTAAAATAAGATGAGTTACAGCGGAGGTGGCTAGAAGAGAGGAAGAAAACAGACAGATAGCTCATCTGAAGCCAAAGAAAAGCAGAGCTACTCGACAAATGCCTTCCAGAGATGCTAGCATTATGCAGGTACTGACTGTGATAATACTGTGTTATTTTAATCATCTGAACAGAAAGTAGAGACCATTTGTGAGGTGCACAATGTGCGGTCCTGTTATACAATCTTTGAATTTTGAATTTTTAATGACTGTTCTTGATTTTAAATTTTCTGTACCACAACCTTAATCAGAACATGAACAAATTAGTCATAGCTACACTCTTAGAAAAGGGTTCTTCGAAGGTTATTTAAAGGTTTATTGGTTTATAAAATAAATCAAATTATAAAATGGGAATTTACATCTTTAACCAGTATCATCTTTAGCAGCATTGCTGCCTCATAGCTCCAGGGTCACCAGTTCAATCCTGAGCTTGAGTTACTGTCTGTATGGAGTTCTGCTTGTTCTTTCTATGTTTCTGAGAATGTGTGTACATGGTGTCCTGCGATGGACAGGCGTCCCTCCGGGGTGTTTTACCCCTTATGCTCAGTGTTTCCTTGATAGACTCTGGCTCTAACGCTACCCTGAGCAGGATAAAGCACTTACACAAGATCACAGAACAAATGAATGCGTCAGTTTCCACACACTAATCCCCACTCTCTCTGTTCTTTTCTCAGGTTTTGAACTCTCTCACTGTGACGAGCCAGGCGTGCCGCAGTTCGGCTCCAAAGTGAGCGACCAAGGCCACTTTGCAGGAAGTGCTGTCACATACCAATGTGACCCAGGCTACACGCTCCATGGCAGCGGTTTGCTGAGGTGTATGACGGGTGAGAGGCGAACATGGGACCATCAGCTCCCTTCCTGCATAGGTATTTGTCCAAATATCTCAGGCCATCTGACTAACTTTAATAGCAACACACTTGAAAATGTTGTCTTATCTTCATCCAAGGTAACAATGGTATAAGCAATATTTATATAAATACTCAAAAATTGTCTTCTCATGCTTGTAATAAATGGAACAAGTGGAAATGTGACAGTAACTACAATTTTATAGCAATTTTGGATTTAGCCATATGCAAATTCTGCTTTGTTTATATGCAGTTCTGTTTTTTAATTTAATTGCATACACTTGGATGTTCTTCTGAATAATCAATGTTTATGATTTAATCCTGTTATCCTCTGTTTGAAAGATACCCAAAAGCTGAAGTGGATAAAGATCATGTTTTAGTAGATAGGGATAGTATGAGATTATGGCATGCATATGTTAAAAAGGATTTATATGTCACGCTGTGTGATTATACATGGAACACACGATGTTCTTTGATTATCCTTATGTCACTTTATAGTGTACAACTACTTGATTTATTTCTTTAATTCCTTGCACACCCTCATCTTAAAAGATCTGCATTTTGCCTCATTATTTTCGTTGCCAGGTTGAAGCAGTGAAGTGATTATAAGGGGAACATAGTGCTTACATAACTGCTAACACATGATGGCTAGGGTATTATATTTTCACTGCCTTCTTATGTGTTTTTAACATGTAACATTACAGAAATTACATTTAAATATTTTTAAAATTCTAAAAACTGTGAATTCTGTTTAATACTTATTATTAATAGAAAGATTACAGTCCATCCCCATTTTCTACTGGCTTTTGTTTCTATGATTTGTCTATATGATTATGATTCATCTGAAACTGAATTCCTTTTTCTTGATCCTTCATCTTTTGCTGTTCAAGTGAATTCAATTTTTCATCTAGCAAAGTCATATTTTGACTAATTCTCAGTGGATAGATGCTTTTTATTTAGTGTGCTGTGTTACTAATTGGTTTATATATATATATATATATATATATATATATATATATATATATATATATATATGTATATATGTATATATATATATATATATATATATATATGGCTTCTTAGTTCCTTTTATTCGAGTTTTTTCTGGCGGTGCTAGCTTTTAGACCACACTACATCTTTCTGCTCACTCATTGAAAGTTGGTGTGCATAGTTATTTTACAGCTCCCAACTTCTTATTTCTTATATTCTTAACTTCTTAAATTCACTATAGTAGCCTATATCATAAGGCAAGTGTGATAGTCTCTTGAATTAATTTTGTTTGAGTCAACAGACTTATTAATGTAGTCCTTTCCCCACCAAAATCTATGATCACGAGCAACTCCTGGTGTAATGGCCAGATCATTACTCTGAGAGCCCCCCCTTAGTAGTCAGAGCACTTGGGCATGTGCCCAGTCAGTAATCTTTCCCCAGTATATACAATCAGCCTAAACAGTCGATACAGTTATCTATTGTCTGGCTGTTACAGTTGACCTCATTCTGTAACAATTAGTCCTGCTAGATTCAGGAAAAATGACATACACCGCAAAACAACGCAGACGTATAGAAGATCCATGCTACGCTGCTCTAGCTGGGAACTCATTCACTGCATCACTAGTCTCTTGCATGTCGGCTTCTTCCTGTTGACAGTCGATGCTAAATGTAATTATTCAGATTTGCAACCAGAGCAGTAATGAGACTTAATAAGTGATATGTTCTTTTGTCCAGAATTTCTCAGCCTCATCCATTCTGTAACGCCACATCATCGTCAAAATGACTGCACAGCTGGTTAAAGCATTTCCGCCCGTTTTCACTCAGCTAATTATTTTTTTTTCCATCATCTTCAAAGAAGCTTACATGCAATACAATTATGACTTAGCTGCTGTTAGCTGCTGTTAGCTGCTGTTAGCACTGATGGTCCATATGTGGCTTTGAAAGCTGTGTTTATGACAAGCACTATGATAAGTATGATTATGGTAGCTTTTTTCCCCCTAGATGATGAATGCACTGGTCTCCTGCTTCCAGAGTGGGTCTGGGCTCATATATAACACAGATAGGTTTTTAGCCTTAATTAACCGTGGAGCAAAGAAGTGCACTTAAAGCATGATGCTGTGCCCATGCATAAACGCCTCTAGCCTTCACACACATTAACACACTCGTGGAAGAGGCTGGTGTGTGATCATAAATCTGGCAGAAGTAAAAGAGATTTTAAAAAGCCCACAGACATTTCATCAGAACATTATTAATATAAAAAAATGTACCGCATAGAGTAGGGTCTAAAACTCCAAACCCATGAATAAGAATTAATTAAGAATTATTAATAAACCATTAATTAAAAATCAGGAATTTATCACATTTAAAACAGCTTTTCATTCAAGTAAACTTTTTATTATATATTACAATGTAAAATTGCTTTAAGAAGACAAAATTAAACATTTGAACAACAAATGATTTTCCCTCTTATCTATTACCTGCAATAAGTAAATTAAAATAAGATTTTATTTTTATGCAAAAAGTATGCAATTTGTCACAATTTGACTCATTTAAACATATTGCTGCACTTATTTTAAACAATTATTAAGGTTTTATTATAAATATTGTCTTTTTAATTCAATTTAATCACAAATGCAATTAGTCAAGGATTAGTAAAGGATGATGAAATATAATATAATGTATATATATATACAATATAATGACAAATTATTTTTTAGTATAAATTATTTTAGTATTTATTGATGAATTTTTTTTAAATAAGCTGAATTATTTTTGAATTGCAATGCACTGCCATTGAATCACCCTATTAAGCTATTACTATGCTACCACCACCATGTTTCACCATACATACCAACACATCTGATTCTCCTCAAGTTGCCTTTACCTGAAAGGAATTTGTCCAGACAAGGAAAACAAGAAATGTCAAGACTTTAAACTGTAACATTGTCGTTTGAAAAACCATCAGTGCAGTAGCTGCCACTTTGTCTTTTGGGAATTTATGAACAGACCATTTTGTACAACACAGATATGAGCAGTAGGTGACAGTGTAATAACCCGTTTATTTGGATCTGTTATAGCGGAATGTGGTGGAAGTTTCAAAGGTGAATCGTCGGGCCGGATATTATCTCCTGGATACCCGTTCCCTTATGACAACAATCTGCGCTGTACATGGACCATTGAGGTGGACTCGGGCAATACTGTCAGGTACCTCAGCTTTTCCAAACAAAATACATTTCATTAAGATGTTATGAAGGTCAAAGTCTTTTTTTTTTTTTTTGCTTCAGTTAAAATTCTACTGCCAATATTTGACCAAGGTTTAGATCATTAGAATTTGAGGTGCTGCTAAAACATTATGTGTATGCCACTGATTTAAAGGAATTACAAAGGAGAAAGTGGAATTAATTATAGTTTAGCAGACGAGATCAGCAGTGACCCAGAGGAGGAACAGGGAATTAAATGTTAAATATGTCTGCTAATTATATTCTGTGATAAAGCTTCAGAGCATCACAGTAATGGATAACAAGACAAAGATCAAGACCTTGTTGAATAGTCTCTGAATGCCCAGTGTGAAACGGCTGACCAGGAACATGATGGACGTCCATTAGTGGTCCAGTCTGCTTTGATTGGGTCTTGGTACCAAAAAAAAAAAAAAAATTGTTATTGGTCTGTTTGGCAATGCTGGGCCAAATCCAAGATAAGATGATGTCAGCCAGATTTACTAACATTGATACGACAAGAGACAACGTGTGGTTTAAGTTTATACTAATTGATTTCTCATTGAAAGACAGAATAAGAACTTTAAAAGGTTCCCAGTGGAATTAAAATCATGTTACTTTTTTCTCTTTCTATAGCCTCCAGTTTCTAGCCTTTGACACTGAAGCATCTCATGACATCCTGAAGGTGTGGGACGGCCGTCCCGAGAACGAGATGCTTCTGAAGGAAGTAAGCGGGTCCCTGTTGCCTGATGGGATCCACAGCACCCTCAACATTGTTACCATTCAGTTTGAGACTGATTTCTACATCAGCAAGTCTGGCTTCGCTATCGACTTTTCCAGTAAGCTACTTGAATTTAATATAAATCCATTTCCAAAATAGAATGATTTCAAAATAGAATTTGTGTGTGGCTCGGATGTCAGTATGCCAAGCTCAGTTATTCCTTCAGGATTAAACATAATAGATTTAGATGTTGGATTAATTTTCATGAGTGTTTCATAAGTCAGTCAGCCAGTAGGATAATCACGCTGTGGATAATTGCTGAGAAATCAATACGGAAATAAAAATGGCCCATTTTATTTTCCAAAGGCCTTTATCAGGACAGACCAAAAATCTCTGAATCTCTTACCTCATTCTGTGCATCTGATAGAAGAAGCAATAAATGTAAGAAAGTTTCTGTATCTGAAGGAATTCAGAAACTAGAACATTTTTAGGAAGATAAGAACACTTAACAATACAGCAAACTTTTTGAAGAACAGTCAGTGGTGTGGAAACGTCTTCTGAAACACTTGATCTGAACAGGAGTGGGCAGATTTATTTTGAAGAACATATTTATTTTATTTGGAAGAACATATTTGTAATGTGTAGTGTGAAAACACCTGCTGAAATACTCAACCTGATATACAGCGTTGGCTAGGAAAAATATGTTGCACTGCAGTGATGATTAAGGCATCAATTCTGCTGTTTTTACTTGTCAGGTTCAGTTGCAACTGCCTGCAGGGATCCAGGGACCCCAATGAACGGCACACGGAATGGTGAGGGCAAGGAACCGGGCGACACCATGACCTTCGTGTGTGACCCAGGCTACGAACTGCAGGGCGAGTCTCGAATCACCTGCATTCAGGTGGAAAACCGATACTACTGGCAACCGAGCCCTCCTACCTGCATCGGTGAGATTTTTCAATTTGCCGAGCTTCCACCTAAAACGCCTTTGGGAACTTTGGGTGCACCTCATTTCAAGCATTTCACACCTGCCATGGCACAGAGGAGCAACATAAACTCCAGCCAGAAACGAATCTCACCCTTTCAGAACAGAGAGAATGTCGTTAATAATAAATCTTGTTGACAGAAATATCTGATCGAGTGCTCAGTCAGCATTCAGACGCCAGAGCATATGGGGCATGTCCTATGACTGGGAAATTGCAGGTATTCTGCAGTCAGCTGCAAAACTATTGGTCAAAAAGTGCTTGAAGTTATTTTATTTTCCAAATTTAGAGTGATGGATGTGTTGTCCTTTTTTTTTTTTTTCTTTTTTCCCCGTTACAGTCCTGACAGAGTAAGGCATTGTGTTGATTTGATCTGATTTGACGTGTGCTTTCTTGCATGCTGGTACAAGGTGTTAAAATGGATTCGACAGTAATAAATAAACTGGGAAGAAATAATTGAAGTGTGGGTAATAAATGAACCCCTACTGGTTTTAAAGGATACTTTGCAATGCAATCAATCACAATGCAATTCAAGCACCTCATTTATTAATAAAAGTTTTTTGCAGGTACCTGGTTTGGTGTTTTCACTTTTTCACTTTTTGGGCATCATCCACACCATTTAAGCCTTCACACTTTGGTTCGGTCTAAGATTTGGCTAATAGGAACAAGATATGATACACGGTGTATAACACACACTGGGCAATACAAAGGTTAATTAACCAAAACACCTAAAAACAAAGCTAATGGGAAGAAAACACAACAGTGAGTGCAGTTATAGGAAAATAATCAATGACAAGGTGGTGCGAAGCAGCTTGACATCAGCACTGCAGGGTCATGGGTAAAGTGATTACTGAGGATAACAGTATTTGACATACTTTACGTATAGCAAATGATTTGATTGGTCCGACATTGATAAAGTGGGTGTGGCATTTCCTTTTTTGGAGACTGTTGAAGAAAACTGCATACCAAAAACCATCCCAACTCTCCTGACTTCACCCCACCCGCATATCTGACTTAGCTTAATTAGCTTAATTTAAGATGCAAACCTTTTGATTTGCTGACAATTTTACAGTGAACCAAAGCATTCCAGGTTTCCTGGATTACAGTTCCATTGTATATGTTTTAGAGCAGATTTTTTTTCAATTAATAGTAGTGAATAAAGTTATTTCCCTTGTCTTTCAGCTCCTTGTGGAGGAAACATCACAGGCTCGTCTGGATTCATCCTATCTCCAAACTTTCCTCACCCCTACCCACACAGCAAGGACTGTGATTGGTTTATCACTGTGCACCCTGATTATGTCATCTCATTAGCATTCATCAGGTAAGCTCTTTCCTGTTGTTTAGGTTAATTGGAAGTGTGTTTTTAGTTAACTGATAAATAGAAATGAGATTCTTGAGAAAGAAACTAAACTGATGTAGCAGGTTTCTCATGCATTAAAATTCACAAAATTCAGTTAATTCGGCACTTTATACCAGCAAATATATTCTCCTCCTATGGTATTTAGGAGAACATAATAGGTTTTAGTATATCTTACATTAATTTGAAGGTGCATTTCAGTCAGAATCATTTAACCTTAAAAGTCTGGTTTTACCTACGTTTAAAAGCGAGTGTAAAGTGGAGCATTTTTATCTCCATTTCACAGAATATCATTTTTGCCATTTGGGACCATTTCATCCTCAATTTTCACTAATGTCTTTTTCTATCCATGAAGCACACTAAAAGAGCTGCCTCTTCAAATGCGTCTGTGATCTGAAATTATTCAGCTAGTGTCTGCTAGTGTGGATTACAACTTAAGTTCATGGAATCCTCCTCTTTTCTCTGGTTTTTCTGGTTTCATAGTACAAGTAATACATAATCTATAATTAGGTTCAGACACAATGACAAAGTAAAGGGAAAACTAGTGGATCTGTTGTGCTCGGGGAGGCATTTTTTTCCTGCCATGTTTGGTTCCACTTATCTCTGTTTAGAGGGAAGCATCACTGCAAATCAAAATCAATACAAAGGTCTCTGACTGATCACCTTTATCCTGATGGGAGCATTCTCTTCCAAGATTAACCCATCCCTGTCCAGAGGCTGAGTCACAATGGCACACTGAATGGTTTGATGAGGACGAAACTGATCATATCAATCATAAGCTATGTAAATCATATGCTATGGCCTTTTTGGATTTTGCTGTGGATTTTGGAGTGACATGTTAGACAGTGCTCTCCACCACCATCATCAAAACACTACTTCAGGAAATACCTTTGGACATATCAGTTCCAGAGACTTATAGAATCTACACCTAGGTGCATTGAGGTTATTCTGGTGGCTCGTGGTGGCCCAACACCATACTAGCACACTTTATGCTGGTTATAAATGGCATATAACACAGCAGTGGCTGGGCAATTATTAAATATTTTGATTATTAAAATTTTTAAAATTATGAAAAAGTCTGTATGTTAAAAAGACTGCCCTTGGCCTTCAGTAGTGTATCAAACCTGCACTATACTGTAACAATAATTTTAGACTTAACTATTAGAAACTATGACAAATGTGGTTCCAAAGTTCTTCACATGCAAGAATCACAACTTATGTATTATGACTATCAAAAACTCATATTCAGGAATCTTTTCTTTCCATTTCAGCTTCAGCATTGAGCCCAATTACGACTTCCTATACATTTATGATGGGCCGCACACCAACAGCCATCTGATTGGGACATTTCAAGACAGCAAGCTGCCAGAGAAGATAGAGAGCAGCTCGAACATCATGCACATAGCCTTCCGCAGTGACGGCTCAGTGAGCTATACCGGCTTTCATCTGGAGTACAAGGGTAAATGCAGCAGTACCTAACATACACATGCATAAAAATGCGTACTGACAAAAAATTTGAATAAACTAGCATAAAAAAAACCAACATGGTGGTGCAGCGGTGAGCATTGCTGCCAAACAGCTCCAGGGTCTTTAGTTTGATCCAGAGCTCAAGTTACTATGTGGAGCTTAGCATGTTCCCCTGGGTCCATGTATCCTTCAAGTTCTCTGGCTTCCTCTCACCTCCCAAAAACATGCTGGTTGGTGGATTGGCTAGGAAAATGCTCTATAGGGAATTTCAAGGCAAAAACTTTAAGAATGGTATTGAGTTCAGCTTTCCTTGACAGTCACACCTACATGTCTTGCCTGACAATATTTGACTTATTGCCTTCTTTAGGTGCCTAACCACCTTAGCAAAATATTTAACTGGTCTCTGTAACAGCTAAAACTACAGAATCTAAAACGGGATAATATTCCTTGGTTGTTAACCAAGAGTGATGTTCGAGTCCCCACCAACTAACCTTATGGTACCCTTATAAGAGGTTGAGGATCATGGTGAAAACTCATCTCTGGTTTTAAAAGCTGCCTCTAGTTGATGGCTTCTGCTTTCCGTATGTGAAGATGACCTTGTTTGTGTCATTTTGGACTGTCCACAATCTTACAGCTCGGTCTTGTGCTGGTCATGGAGGGCTTTTGTGGAGTTTTAATCTCCGCTGTGGGTAAAGTAGGTCCAGACTGTTCTCAAACTGTGACCCGTATTTTGTGACCCATATGTTGTATAACTGAACAAAAAAGTTTGTAGTTTTGACTACACGTTCTGTCTTGTCAAAAAGTGCATGCCCTTTCTACACGAAAAGAGTCTACTGCAAGTGGGTTGATCTCTTCAAATGTATAAAAAACAGTTAAACGACTCAATTGTAAATTCAAGGTGACAACGTCCCCACAGCCCCAGGGTCCCTGGTTTGATCCTGAGCCCGGATTACTGTCTCTGTGTTGTTTCTCATGTTCTTCAATGTCCATGTGGCTTTCCTTTGGGTTCTTCAGATCTCCCAACAACATGTACCTTGAATGTAGAAACCCCTACTGGCAGACAATACGTTTATGAACCTTTGTTCTCCAGATCTTTGACTAAATATGCTCTGAGAGAATTACACGCATTGCTGGTGCCCCAACCACATTCAGAAATTTTTAAAAAGTAGGGCTGTGTTTCTCAGCGAGTCCTCAGTCACTATCCAAAATATCCTGCAATACCATCCATCCCTTTTGGTTGCCCTGGTTATTTGTCTCACATGCAGAGGAGATGAAGACAATCACTCTATTAACCTCACTTTTTGGAGGACTGATCTTTGTGTCAAGCTTCTGGGAAAACTCATAGCAGCAAGAGTGAAAAACAAAGAGAGCTTGCAAGAATAAAACAAGAATAAATATAGAGTCCAAGCTACAACATTTCCTGTTCAAGTACAGAGTGACATACGATGCGACAATGCCAGCTTGCAATCTAAGAACAAATCTGGACCTACTTTACCACAACAGAGATCACAGCCCATAGAAAGCTCCTCATGACTAGCATATGATTGATCTTTAGGTTGGTGCATATGTCATAATAAAAAAAAAGGTCATTGTAATGATAATTATTAATGATAATTTGATTTTCTTCAAAGGTGAACACTTGATTTTGTACTAAGGCCATTGGAGGCACTGCTTTATTCTTGTTAAACAGGCATTGGAGGTGCAAATTAGCAAATAGGAAAATTTCTTCCAATGGCACATGTCTCATTTTCAAAGACGCAAGTATTCTTCAGAGAGCAAGAGACACAGCTGACTGGCCATTCCACCAACTGGCACTTCATCTGCCAGCACCATAAAAGCACACATCACATAATAACGCCATCACAGTGGACAAGTACCTGTGATTGAAGTAGCTTTTTTTTCTCATTTTCTCAAGATAAGGCTTTCCAATGTTTCTGGCTCTATTGCCACACTGAATTTTTCTTTACCAGGGCATGGATCCAGGACTCAGTTTGGCATGAAATGTCCATAATAATTCAGGAGCTGTAAAAAAGACCCGTATCTGCCGTATTTTTTGGCTGCAGCACTTCACAACCTGCTCCTTTTCTTCCACAGAGTGAAGGCCTGTCGCAGACGGCCTCACAAGTTTGCAAGACATACTTTTATTATGTGAGACACATTTCAGCCTTTGACAGTGTTGAGTTCTTCACTTAAATTTTTCAGAGTTTCTCATTCAGCTACATTTCTAGTCACGGGCCTGAAGTTGCTAGGAGTTGCCAAGGTCAACTTTCATGAACTTTTCCTTGATATAAGAGTTGTATAGAATATAAAATATAAATGTAAAATACTGTGTATGCTGGGATCCCAGATTGTGCCACTGCTTTCTGTTTGATCTATTTTGCAATCATTTAATATACCAAGATTCACTTTATGGCCAAACATATGTGGACACCTGGCAATCACAGCCATTGTGACACCCACATGTGCTTGTCGAACATCCCATTCCAGATTTAGTCACCCCCTTTGTTGTTATAATAACCTCCACTCTTCTGGAAAGGCTTTCCACTAAATTTTGGAGCATCGCTGGTGGGATTTTTTTCCATTCAGCCACAAGGGTATTAGTGAGATCAGGATCTGATGTCGGGTATGGAGGCCTTGCGCATAGTCAGCGTGTTAATTCATCACAAAGGTGTTCAGTGGGGTAGAGGTCAGGCCACTCGAGTCTTGGCAAACCATGTCTTCATGGACCTTGCTTTGTGCACAGGGGTGTTGCCGTGCTGGAAAAAGTTTGGCCCTTTAGTTCCCATGAAGGGAAAAAATTAATGCTACAGTATCCAAAGAGATTGTAGACAATTGTTTGCTTCCACCTTTGTGGCAACAGTTTGGGGAAGAACCACATATTGGTGTGATGGTCCGATGCCCATATACTTTTGGCTATATCAGTTGGTGTGTGGATGTTAACAGTAAGTGCCACCCATTCTGACCAGTGAGTTGCTTTAATTACCACTTTTCTGAGTCTTTGTTCATGTTTCTTTTCACAGCATGATGGATTGGCCTTGCTTTGTAGAACAATCCTGCTATTCATATGTAAAGATGACATTTGTCTTATTATGGGCTGGCCCCCATCCTACAGATCACTGGTACTGAACACTGGTGTGAGACAAGTACCTGCTGTCTGGTGCACCTTAATATTACTACATCCTAGATCAGGCTTCCTGTATTTGGTCTGCATGTATTTGTACTACATAGTTAGCTATCATATTTGTCCTGTAGTGCCAAGGGTGAGGGTTTGGTGTTGTAAAAGAAAGACAACTCAGGATATGGCACCAGCAAAGGATATGGCATTGGGTGTTTTTTATTGGCTGCCAAACTGCTCAACAAGGTGTATTTGTTTACTCTCAGATTATTTTAATGTAACTCCTTTGCTAAACATCTCCACTACATCATCCCCCTTTGGCTGTCCCACCTTCCTGTATCTTTGTATTTTGTATAAAACCTGGCTTAGCTCCTGTGTGAATCCATTGGTGTTGTTGGCTTGCGTCAATGAGTTGGAGTGTGAATTTCTTGGAGGGAATCTTTTGGGAGGTGGAGAGAAAAGGCAATTACCGCACTGTTGCATGCAAACACTGTTTCTCTAGCGTCTTCTTTCTTCTCTCTTCTGGCGAGCAGCTCCTTTATTCTTCCTCTAACGAGCCGCCGGCTGGGATGGATTGCAGCCTTCATTATCCTCCAGCCACAGGCACTTGGTCCTGGCTCCGCCCCCAGGCCACATGTATTTGTTTTTGGGTTTTGAACTCCTCTTTATATGCTTGATATCTTGCTGTCTAGGTTGCCTATCCCTTTTTGTTGCCATTGCAGTTCTATGGTACTGTTAATAGACGCTCAGTCGCTAGTAATAAACGGATTAATAGATGGGCTGTTATTTAATGAATTAAAATGTACAATCATTGATGTTTATTTAACATTTATGGAAGGACTCATCAGGGTCAGCACTTTGTAACATTCCAGTCAACCTGTAACTTATTTTTTTCCACCACAGGAAAGGCTTCAGGACAGAAGAGTTTACAATTTGCGATTATTGTTTAGTAGAAATACAGGTCTTTTTAATCCAAAGCGATATTAAAGGCTAAAAACTTATGTTAATGATGATGAATAGTGGATTATTTTTGGATCATTTATCCATGTTTTACTCTGCTATCCATTATAGAGAATTTCTTCTTTCTTTTTTACCCACTAGCTAAGCTGCGAGAGGCGTGTTTTGACCCAGGCAGCGTGATGAACGGTACTCGACTGGGCAGTGACTATAAACTGGGCTCCAGTTTGACCTTCCATTGCGAGCCAGGCTACCAACTACAGGGCTACTCCACTCTCACCTGTGTGATGGGTAACACCAACCGACCTGAGTGGAACAGAGCGCTGCCTAGCTGTCAAGGTAATGATGATTCCCTCACACATCCACCTATATATTAACTGCAAAATGTACTTTTCCTCTTCACAGCTTAAATAAAATGATTCTTGATAAGCATCTGCTACATTAGTTTAGCTTTTTTTGACTCATTTTACTGCAATCTGCAATGTGCGTTATGTACAGCTATTCTTTGTTACTCACCCACAACACACCAATCGTATACACAAAGTAGAAATCAAGTTTTGTTTGGTTTATTTCATATAATTTTTCTGCCTTTACCACTAGATTTTTGGGCTGGCCATCCACCCGTCCAAGATTCTCATTAGCATGATATCACAAGAGCGAGTGGTTGAATGTTCGTTGGATTTATATGGAATTATTTTTGTAGGCAGCAGATGAACTGATTTGTTTTCGGAATCAATCCAAACAGGGTCAAGCTCACAACAAGGTCAAATGTCTGAAATTGTTTAGCTTCCTTCCTGTTTCTCATACAGAGATGTTAGGTACGAATTCCTGTTCAAAAACTCAAAGCCCATTTTCAGCATGTATCTGTGCAGCACGCTCTAAATTTTCACCTGCTATTGACTTGCAATTGACAACCATAAGAGCATGACCTTCATTTCTAGGTACCATACGTCACAGGATATCCATCAAAGTCGAATATTTTTCACAGAGGTATTTTTCCCTGAGGTTAGATTGTATTATCAAAATCCCTTCAGAATGGAAGCGGAATTATAATTCCCGTTGTAGGATTAAATCTTTGAGTGATATTGATGAAGTTATTTATAAAGTAAAATTCATCATACCTCATCATAATGGCTTACAGTTCCAGCCCTGCGGACCCCCTGCCTTGTGCCCATTAGTATTTTTCCTGCTCCAACACACCTGATTCAACTCGTCGGCTCACTAACAAGCCCATCAGGGCTTTAAATGGGTTTTTTAGAGTGAAAAAATATATGAAACTCGGCAGGGCAGAAGCATGTTTCCACGATTCACTATTTTCATCAGTCTCTTAAGGGATACTCAGGTTCATTTTCTCGATCTGCACCAATATATTTCACATCTTTAACATGCCGGTTTAATATCAAAAGGATCTGCGGTGGTGCATTGTGGGTATTGACCTCTCTGACCAACACAAATAGTGAATCCACAAAATCTGAAAAACAGTGTGCAAGCCATCAAAAGACTGCAAAGAGTCCATGACCATGAGTTCTTTTTATATTAATCATGAATCAACAAATAATAAAAATTATTTCTTGACACAAACCTGCATGAATTAAGATATTTTCTACATTCAATGGACATATCTAGCTGAACCTATTAAATATCAGACAATACAATGCAATATATGTACAAGTACAATAAATATACATATCATTGTAAGAACAATTATAAATAGTCAAAATTAATTGATAGATTTTAAAAGCCCTTGACAAAAAGTAAAATAATCCTTGACCTTCTAGTGTCTCTGCACAACAAAAATGTAACTAGTGTGGAAGATGGCTAAAATTACTCACTTTACTTTGGAATTGAATAAACAGTACTTCAAAAAAAAACTGATAAAATAGGCTGTGATCCTTATAAACTTTTCCCCAAACAGCTGATTCCACTTGAACTGAGAGAAAACGTTGTGTTTTTCTGAAGGGCGAGCTCAGAAAATCAACTTAAGCATGTGCATATCCCAGCTCTGAATACACGTAACTTTCCCCACGTATCTTTTGAGCTTAAGTCAGCGTTTAAGTGTGTTCATAAAAACAATCTGTTTTGTGGTATATTCCTGAGGAGCCATGATACACCAATAAATCTGTGCACACAGGCTTTGCAGTCACTCACCTCACACCGATTATTATCTGAACATCTTTTTCTTTTAGGGACGGGCTCCCTTGCTGTCACTGCACATATTTCATTACAGAGCCAATCCTCTCAACATCATATTAATAATGAATGTAGCCGTGTGTATGTGTAGGTCCCAGGTGAGAGCCTGTAACATCTGCGCAGTGTTCTGTATAACCACGGAGGACAAACATGCTCTGTTTACATTCTCCCACCTCTTGTTGAATGAACCCAGCGGGTGTGAAGTGCCTCCAGATTTTGTCCTTCGTCTTATTACTCATACAGCTGTTTTTTAGTTACTGGCCTGGAGAACTGCAGCACCGGAGAAGGATAATTTACAACTGTAACAAAAGCAGTGAGGGCCCATCCATCTGTGTTTATGCTAATTTCACATTTGTGCACAAGAAATACCAAAGGGAAATGACAGAAATTTTAAGAAATAGCTGTGGAAAAAAAGAAAGTGTTTACTCGTGGCTGAGATGGAAAGATTGGTTTGTTGGATAGAACAAATATAGAATAAATGGTGAAACGTAGCAATGATGTAGCGTGTGTAGCTCCATGGAGGTATCTCAATTTGTTTGATAAAAGAGTTCTTTTTACTAAGAAGCAGTGGTTGTTGTTCTTTTAAAAACCCCAAAAGAACATGTAGCTTTTTAGCCAATTGGTTAATTACTAGCTAATGTGAGCTAGTATAATCAACACACTCAGCTGAGCCTGATATCTGAATCTTATATTTGTCAAGGAATTATACACTCTCGGCCATTTCTCTGTGTTAAAAACAATAATGCTGTTTGTTCCTTATGGGGAATAATTGTTGGTATTCCTGTGCAAAAGAGCAAGTTGGATCTTGTTTGAGTTCAGACTAATGAAGGTATGAATGCCAAGCTCGTCCATAACCGTAACCTTAATCTTTATAACATTTCATACAACTAAGATCAATGACAGTGTGAAGAAGTTGCAAGAGAGAGGCCATGTTGGTTTTCTTATAATCTCTCAAGCCGGGTTTCTAGCTATCATACACTAGCTATCATTCACTATCGCAGCATCTGACTGACCAATGACAGACATTTCACACAGCCAGTTGGAAAATATGCAGCAGTATCTTCCCAGGTAGCAGAAATGCTTTGACACAACAGGTGCAGTTTATTTCACAACACCTTCCTTTGCTAATTAGGATGACATTGGCATAACATCCTTTTTTTAATCGTCTGCTACTTCCAGCCTTCCTTGAATATGATTTAAACTCATCAGTGTTGTAGAGAGCACATCCTATTAATGATGATTTATTAAATTTCACACTCCTGCCCTGTGATAAACAGATTCAGCTCCCTTCACACATCTTTCCTCCTGTGATTAATCAACATAACCAACCAGTTCTGGGGCATCATTTAGCCAGTAACAAACAACTGACTAAATATTCCAACGTGGCTAAAGCTAGGAAAAAAGTAGAATGTTAAGAACATGCCTTAAGAGCAATCCAAAACAATGTTGCGTTGACGTCTTCTCAGTTGTCAAGCAAGCTGCATGCAGACGTAGTCGACGCATAATCGGATTGTGTTATCTTGTTTACGCACCATTACTCATCACTGTTTCAATCCAGTGACTATATCTTTCTGTGAAAAGTAAATTATGTCACATCGTTCAAAAGTTTATACTTCCTCCTGTATATATATGGAAATGTGAAGAGCCAATCAACCTTAAACGTGGAGAATCTTGTGGCCAAAGTGCACAATAGGCCAAATTAAGATTAGTTTTGCGAAAACATTTGTGTGTAATTAGCATAGAATGTAAGATGATTGGGGTGCTGTTAAAGCAAAATAATCAACTATGGGATGTTATATGTGGACCCATGTGAAGTGGAGCTACTGTTTAATGTTGTGAAATATCTAAGAGGCAAGTTAGTTCCTGTTATTGTTCCTTTTTAAGAAGTTAATAAGACAAAAATTGAAGCTTGTCATTTTACCACAAAACCCCAAAGTGTAAACTCCTCACCTAAAGATGGAACCCTAATCACCTAATGAAAAATGTAGGAGACAAACCTAGTGACCTTTATAATGTTCTGACACTGGAGACTCCTTCCATAAATGTTAAACAAATGGTGTCTTACAGAAAATCTCATTGATTATTTATTATTATTATTATTATTATATTAATAAATACTAATTATTTATTAGTATAATATACTCCAGATATTTTGTATGCTGAATGTGTTAACTGAACTTAGCAACCATACATTCATATATGTTTTGTACTGCGTTATTGCTGAAGCTGGTTTTGAGCTTACGATTGTAAATGTCACAGGAAGATTTATGTTGTCAAATGATATGATTTGAAAGCCTTTCCTCAGCCTATTATAATATTGACTTTAATGTTTTTTTTCTCCTGCTCTGTTACAGTAGTGTTTAGTCCTGATGCTTGCCTTTTATCACACTAGGTTACAAATCAATTGAAACAGATTCAACAGATTTTTCAGACGTTACCAAATATGCAATGTCTGGAGATTGTACTAATGGCATTTTATCGATTATTTTCGAGCTGTCTGTCTCATATAATCAAACCGAAATGCCCGTAGTTGCAGATAGACAGTAGAAATATGACTGTACACTGTTAACAAGACCTGCCATAATTCAGTTCCTCTCACAAACAAGTCGAGCTGGACTGTGTGGCCTTGAGTGATTAATGACCACGCTGGCTTTTAGGAGCTGTCAGAGAGCTGCGTCTCATTTATTTATGCCTTATGTTGCCTTTGTAAAACATAGTTCAAGTGCGAAGTTCCTCTAGATGTCTGTCAAGGGCAGTTTATTTTTTTTTTAGGATTTTAACACTGATGTGTGCAAAACTGATCTCACTGTAATTTGTAGAAATTGTTAGAAATTTGTAAGTGTGCATCCATATTGAGTTTTTTTTCCTGTAATTTTGTAGTTTTACTCACTTCATTAATCTAAAGGTCTAACATCTGTAGTAATATGTTTGAGTCATCAAACAATTAATAATGCTAATTTATATCAGAGCGCTACTGAATTTTCAAATCTGATTGGTGAGAAGGAGTATAATGTAATAGTATGTAATAAATCTGGGTATTAAATTGGTATTGGTATTAAATTATTATTATTACACATTTGCATAATTCAGCTCACATTTGATTCTGTCTCTAAATATTAAATTATAAAATCTTGATTTTTTTCAATATTTACCCTCGCAGCGCCTTGTGGAAGCAGGTCGACGGGGTCAGAGGGCACCGTGCTGTCACCCAACTACCCCCGCAACTACACCAAAGGCCAGACGTGCCTCTACGAGATCTCTGTGCCAGGAGAGTTCGGTAAGCGTCTTCACTGTATTATTGTTTCTCATACATTTAATGTCTAAGCAAAATGTGGCAGAAGCTCAAACCCGTGCCCTCGTCGAAGAGATCTCCATCACTCATGCGAGCAGACAGTGCAATACTCTTTTTATTTCACACTCTAAAGAACTCACATTTACTGGGATCAAGTGAAGCGTCTTTGTGAAGTTAAATAAAAAGAGAGAGCAAACACATAATTGAAAAACTTCAAGCTATTTAAGTTTGGCACTGGTTTGTTTGATGCCAAAGTTAAAAAAAAGAAAGAAAGAAAGAAAGAAAGAAAGAAAGAAAGAAAGAAAGAAAGAAAGAAAAAAGGAGGCAATGCGTCAGGCTCAGTGGGTTCTTTAATTGTGTAATGGATCCATCCTGAAATGTAATAATCTTCCTCATGCTGCGTCTCTGCTGCATTTTTTAGTTAAATTCATGCTACTGTCACTCTGAAAAGAATACAATAGCTAATACAAATTAATATTCTTTTATATTGTTATGAATTTCTAAGTTGCTGAGGTTTACCACTGAAGCCCTGAATTGCACATTCAGTAGGTGGTAAATATCATGTTAAATGGGTTATTAAGTCAAAAATAGCAGGATGATTCATTGAAACAACGAGATATTATGTTGAAATTGAGATAAAATGTTTAAAAAAATTGTTTAATAAAATATATGAAATGAAATGAATGAATAACAAGTTGTTATGTCAATATAATGAGTTAAAAAGTTTACATTAAAAGATAAGTTAAATATAAGTATGAGATAATACATCATAATAAAAGCTATAAAGTTAAACTAATGAGATAGAGATACAATGTTATATAAAGTTATAAAGCCAAAATTATGAGATAAAATGTGTAAATAAGTTAGAATATCAAAATAATGAATTAATAAGTTGAAATAATGAAACGTGTGAAATAAAGAAATAAGGTAATGTGTTAAAATTTATAGTTTAAATTTAAGTTGAAATAATGTGATAGATCGTAAGTCAAAATAACAAGTTATTAAGTTGATGAGTAAATCAGTTAATATGTTGAAATGATGGATAATAATTATTATTATTATCATTATTATTATTATTATTATTAAGAAATAAGATTTATAGTCAACGTTATAAAGTTGATATAATAAGATATTATTTTGAAGTAATGAGATAGTAATATATAAGTCAAAATATGAGGTAAATTATCAAAACTACAAGTTAGTTGAAGAATGTAATACGCACGGCTTCACTAGAGTGAACGGAGTGTGGGCGGGTACTCAATGTTCATTGGATAGTGCGCTCTTTGTATGTCCCGCCTCTGGATGCACGGCTTCTTTTTATGATGATCCATATACCTCTCAAAGGGGCGGGACCTCGTAACTAACTGCCAATCACAGACACAGGAATGAACATGACTAACAAACTTATTAACAGTCAAGTCATATGAAGTTCTGTTTAATTGTTTGTTAATAAGTCTAGCTAGCTAGCTGTCACGTAACAAAACATTTAGCCGAGAAGTCTAAAAGTACAAAAGTTTACTTAGTTCCTGCAGAAGGTCATGTTATTAAAATACATCAGCGTGCTTAAAATGCAGGGGAGCTGGCTGCGTTGGCTTTGTACATGAGAAAAGAGAACTATTGTGAAGAAATTCTTTATATTCTTAGTCTCAAAGACATGTGGAGTTCTCATATTTTATACACGTATATAGTGTAGCTGTGCTACTGCTAACACAGCTGGAAGCTGCTGTAATCCATCCTACACTTCTACACATCCTACACATCCTCCCTGATCATGCAGTCCAGCCTCAGGAACATTTCAGTGACTGCATGTGAGATGAAAGCTTCGTAACTCAAACACAGCAGAACAGATCAATTAGACATTGCGTTTTATGTATGTGATTGCTGCGCATCATGTAACCAACGTCAACGTCGCCCGTAAAACCTGGCATAAAAAAGCAAATAAGTACACAGACGAGTGTGATCCACATGCGTGTGCAACGCTGGATGTTATTTTCTCTGAGTCGCTCTCAAAACCCATCACGGAGTCACTTCAGCTGAGTTTATCATTTAATTGCGCACTTAATCGCTCATAGCCCGAGTGATTTTCTCAGTATTAATTGCTGTTAAGGTGACTGATTGCTTTTAAAAAAACATCCCTTCTAAATAAATGCAACACAACTTTTCATTAGTGAAAATGTTTTATACATATTTCTCTTTAAATGTGCAAAAGTGTTGGTAAATACCTTCTTCACCCTGTCGGAAAGATGATAGTGCTTAATGGAAAAGGGTGTCTAATCCTAAGATGATGTTGTGTCATTATATATCTTTGCTTAAGAAATTTTAAGTTGGTTTCACATTTCCATTTTTTGCCAAGCTCCAAGAGTTTGGAACGTTTGGTGAACCGTGCTAAACCATGGTGTCATGTTACTTCCTGTTTCAAGTTTCATTGTGGTGGAAAAAGGGTTGTTATTGTCAGATACAGAGGTGAAAAGCCTTATAAAAGCATAATTTCACAGAACTGGAGCAATGTTACTGTAATTAGCCGTACCTTTGTGTTTCAAGTGCAGAGAAAATTGTGAAAAATGCTGGTCTGAAAATAATCTCATGCGAGATCAGTTCCTTGTTTACAGATATTCCTGAACAATGTGCATGCTGTGCATCCAAATAGTGCTGTTCTTTACCACTTAACTGTTGATACCAAAGAAAAATAAATTAAAAAAAAAAAAACAATAAAAGGATGAACCTGTCATCCTTTCAATAATAAAAAATTAAGTAAATAAATATCATCATGTTACTGTTACTAAATATATATCATCCTTTTACTCAAAGGTCCACATCATCTTCAAGCTTCTAACATTTCACATTGGTCAAAATTCTTCAAAATTATGTCACATATTTGTGTTTCACATATATGTAAAAAAATAAATAAATAAAAAAATCAAATAGGTCATTTTCATCCCATTCAGGAGTTAAGTTTGATGCTTCCTGGAAATGGCTTGTGCAGGGAATGTTATATCCTGTTTTTTTCCCCCTCATGACCTTCTCTCTCCTCCCATCACCCTTCCATCTGCCTATCTCTCTCTTCTCTTGATCCACCGCCCGTGCTCTCTGTCCATGTCCCTCAGGCGCCAGCACACATTTTTATCTCTTTCTCATACTTTTTAGCAAACAAGAGAAGTCAACACCGAAGAGCTTGGTATATGTCCAGAAGGATTTTCTTGCTTGAAGAAATATATTTAGCATTGCACTGCAAATAAACGCAGAATAGCGAGGGTAATCCCTAAGCTTCTGTCTGCCATGAATGCATGGGCTTTGTTTTAGAGGCAGAAGTCCGTCATATCCATCACTCATAGCTTCCGAATTCTTACATCAGGCTTAAATGATCTTTACATCTTTTATGCTAGGTAAGAGTGAGCAATACGACAAAAAATATCCTCTCAGGATACTAAAAGAGATTTCTACAATAGCATAATGTATATAAGATAATAGAAAGAGATATTGCTAATTTCAGGAGACTTCCTGTTTAAATAAAGCTTAAATAAAAGAAAGAAAGAAAGAAAGAAAGTTTTGCTGATAAAATGTCTGCCTGAAAAATTAACGTTACACTAAAAAAAAAACGTTGGTGTTTTGGTGATGCTTTCATTTATTTTAATTATATAATATATTTAATAAAATATTAAATTATACAATATATGTAGTGAATTATCTGAATTATACTTATTTACATATTTATTGCATTTATTTGACATTAAAAAATCACTAAAAATCACAAATTAAAAAAGCATTTTGCAATTTTGATTTAATTTAAGATTTTAAAATCAAGCCAGTTTGAAACTGTTATTTATGTAAAAAAAAAAAAAAGTCCAAAAAGATATCATGATATCTGCAATATCTCAGAAATATTTATTGTACCTTAATTTATCACGAGATCAATATTATATCTGCATATCGGCCAGCATGTCTGGTACATGATTGTTATTTCTACCAAACAAACATTTTGTATTAAAGCCATACAGTCTCAAGAAGAGGTGCCAACATTTATGTTTCAGCCGTAGCATTTGCGAATTTTGAGCCCACGTTGTGGCACTGAGTGCTGCGCTTTTCTGCGTTTTCAGCTAAAGCAGCGGTCAGACTAAACGCGAATAAAATTCACTGAAGGGGAAAGGACATGGAATGTGAAATATGGATTTTCTTCTGTTTTTGGTTACTTTTGCTTTATGCTGAATTTATCTAGGTGAACTTTAACCTGTGAATTCATGAGCCTCCATCTTGTGAGCCAATAGAAAATAAGTGGGCGGGACTGTGGGGTCTTTGGTCAATAAAAATGGAGGATCCATTTTTAACACACCAGACTTCTGCCTTGCTATATATACTGTATATATATATATATTTTTTTGTTGTTGTTGCTTGGCACACATCTAAAAATGTATATAAATAAATTAGCCATTTTGTCCACTAGGTTATTTTGTGGTAAAATCCAGTTTTTTTCTCTTGCTTCTAGGTTGTTCTCGTTGGCAACATTGTCACATCTGTATTTGCCTGAAAGTCAGTACATATTGTGTTTTCTCAACTTATAAGAAAGACTCTTTTTTTCAGAGCAGAATATGTTCTTGAAGCCTACCATGCTAATGATAGCATTAATATGACAGCTAGCCTAGGCAGCACTTTTAACCTCCGCTGGCTTTGTGTTGAAATTTCTGGTGTTAAATTAACACCCTTGAAACTTGGCAGTGGCTTTCCCTCCGGCGGTCCAGCAAGTGTGACGAGGGAGACGCCGTTGCTGCTCATGGTGGCATGTTGGCAGTGTCATGAAAGTGCCTGTGGGCATGCGGCAGCCTTGAAACCAATTTTTATCCTCCCACGTGCTTTATTCTGCTCTTCTACTCTCTCTCTCTCTCTCTCACTCTCTCTCTCTCGCTCTCACACTCACTCATGCTCTGTCTCTCTCTCCATCTCTTTATCTCCCTTCCCAGATCGATGGCTATCTCTCAGAGTGCAGAATGACCTAAAAAAAAAACCTCATCACCCCACATCAGGCTATGGACAGCCAACCTCCCATACACACACACACACACACACACCCACACACACAAACATCCTGTCCGTCCCAGTGGCTTGTACCAGATTGTAAATGGATGTAATTAATAAGAAATCCACACTCTTTTCACAGCCGAGCTCTAGAACGTGAATGTGCTGCTACTTACTAACATGGAACATGGTGTTTATACACAGGGACGTATTTCGAGTCAGCGAATTAAGTCCACACGTTAGTGAATATTTAGGCATGGTAAGTTCCTCGTATTCAGAGCCGGGTTACGCACCTGCTTAAGTTGATCTACTGAGTAATTAAGAGTATTAAAATCATGTAGCTCATGCCTCTGAGCTTTGGAGATTTTTCTTGAGTAGAAACACCTGAGATGTGTTTTTTTTAGTACCATCTAGACACCCACCTTTGAACACTTTAAACAATTAAGCGCTCATCTCTACAGCTGAAAAAATCAGTGATAGGAAGTGTGGACTGAAGAAGGAAATAGTGTTTTTTTTTCAGTTTTCTGCCAAATGATGTCTTAGTTGCCTAGTTGTAATTATCACATTAATCACTACCAAATTTATCTTGTGTTTATTTTAACAATGTGGCGTTCATCCTTATTATTCAGTTATTATTCTTATTATAAAACAGCACTCGATCCAGCATAACCTATTATTTTGCATTTTATTTATTTTTATATTTATTAGATTAGCCTTTATTGCACTATTTTGTTTGTTCAGATAATGCCAATTTATTTGTTAATTCAAAGCGCTGTCCTGTAAACATTCCCGCAGTTTGAAGGATAAGCTGACTGAGCACTCCTCTGCTACACTTACAGCTCCCTTTAAGTTTCTATCTAATTTTATCCATAAAAAATTCTTTCCTAGAGAGGAGTAATGCCTCCCGTTTCTTCTGATATCCTCCTTTTTGTAAAAGGGTCGATACTGTAAATGAATTTGTAGTGTCATATTTATGTATTTAATATTGTCCTTGTATTTTTTTTAGTTTATTTACAGGCAAAACATAAATGTTTGTGTGCCATATTGTGGTTATAGCAAACTTTCAGACAGTAGCTTGTAACTCTTTCCTGTGAGTGCTTAACTTTATTTCTTGTATATATATATATATATAGCTTTATTTGTGTTTTTCTTTTTTTTTTGAATCAATATTTCTGGAGCAAAAAGACCTCAGGGCTCTTGGATATCGCCTGCAGCAAGCCTGATGTGAGGAACATGTGATACTCCAGAGACGAGTCACTTCCTCTGTTCTTCACCGCTACCTTTACAGCCCAGACGTGCGCACACACTCTTGTTTCACAACCTTGAATAAGCATCATGTGATTCTTTTTGGACTGCATGTCAATTCTGGATAGACGTCTCATTTCTGAAAGAGTGGCATTTAGAACTGGAGACAGTTTCTGCAGTTTTCTCTTGGGTTTTTTTTTTTTTCTGAAAATCCAGATGAACTTCAAACTGATCCCTTTTCCGGAGGAAACTGCATGCATCTCATCCTATTCTCATGATATCCCTTCTTAATGTTTTAAGACTTTAATCCTCTCGCAGATGAGTCTATTCAGCAGCTTGTCCATTTTCTGCCGAGTGGCTTCTTTTATTCGTTCTTTTTACTCCTCTATGTTGTTTCTCAGCCTGGGTGGATACTCATACAAACTGCAAATGCCTTACAGGAAGGCCACTTTTTTGTCCGTTTGCTCGTTTATTTTTCTTTTTTCAAGATGCTAATCAGATAGATTGGCTAAATTATACCAAGAAAAAAAACATTTCTGTTAGATTGGCATTCGTATCTGTTTTCTCTTCTATCAAGATTCCACTAAATCACAACTTAAAGATCTTGGCATAATTTTGATATTATCTTGCTGCTACATGGCTAATGCACATATGACGTCATTGGGTAAATGGGCTGGGCCAAGCCGATGATGTCATGATAAACATTTAATTGTGCTATAGTGTATGAATATATACAGTATATATGACTCTGCTTAGCATCAGACTGCCACACTACTACTACATCAATGATTATTTTCCTATAACATCAAGGCATGAAGTGTTTTATTTCTGTAATACAGCCATTTGCCAGCGATTACAATTTGTATTCATTTATAGTTACATTGTGTGTTGTGGAACGTCTACAAAACAAGTCATCACTTCAGTTATAACAGCTATAAACAGTTGCTCAGTCACAATCTCTTTTTTGTCTCTCGAAGTTAAAGACAAAAAAATGCAGTTACAGAGATACAGCAAACTTCTCTATCCTGAAAACTTTCCCATGTTGGGAATTTTAAAATTACAGCTTTAACTTTGTTACAACACAATTTGCAATTAGCACCATTAGATTTGTAACTGGATTGTCATTGACAGTGAACAAATGTAATTCCTGTATTCCTAAGAATTAGTGCAAATTTAAAAAAAAAAAAAAAAAAAGAACATATTAAACCTTAAGAGTACTCCTGAATGGCTGGATGGTGGAGTATTTACTGGTGTGATCTTGCTTTGTGTATAAACTAGGTCTTGGACACCTTAGGGATGTAACAATGAGAGTACATTATTAGGATTGAGCAGATAATGTGTTCTAAACAAATACAAATACAAACAGAAGGTGCAATATTATTACACAATACACAATATTATGTTCTTGCCAGAAAGCTTGATGTTGACTAGGTGTGTGCATTGGGACTGAGATCTGACAGGACAAACCAGAAAAAAGTCACACAAGATTTAGGTTTTTATTTACATGCGGAGCTTGAAAGGTGTGTGTGTGAAGCTTGCTCACAGGGTTGCCAGGTATCAGAAGAATTCACACCCTAACTGCAGCTCAGAAAACGCAAAAAAAGACTGAAAATTAACCCAAACATTTGGCCGTTGGACAAGGGAGACATATTTTTCTTCTTTTTTGAAGTCTTTGCATGACACAATTCTAATTTTAATGCTGTTCTGTGACATTATGATCAGCTCTCAAGGGTGTGTGCAGTGCACAGATTATGCACAAGGGTATCCCCAATCGCAGTCAAGTCGGAGAAAGCCTGAGTCGTGGAATAGATTGATCAGCCCTTCCGTTATGTCCTACGCTGTTCGTTTCGCACCCAGTTCAATTAATCCAAGGAACTAGGCAGTGAACTCACCATTGGTGGACGCAGACACAATGTAACAATTTCCTGATGTCTGTTTTTCCCTCAAATCCATACTGAGAGTCAGTGCAATGCTTTGAATTATTCGCGTTCCCCCTTCACGTGAATGATATACCCCTCTGACATTCACTCCTAGCCTTTTAATAATGCAACGTCCTTGGCATACGAAGACATAGTACGTGCATGTTAAGCTTAATGGAAGGCCATGAGAAAAACATTACACAGAGCCATCCATTGTTCTTCATTCACCTTGTTTTGCCATCTAGCAAGTTGGCGACTGGATATTTCACCTTAACTAGCATGTCTGTTATTAATAGCTTGTACTACATTTATATGCTCCTTACTCTTTTCATATTTATCAAATGCTGGATGACTGAAATTCTTTGTTCCTGCATAGAAGGCACTAGTTTTGTCTGCTAGATGGGGATGTGAACGGCATATCTTACACCACATTTGACTGCGCTCATCGTCGGATTCGAGCCATGACATTTCTTGAAACTACTTCTCTGAGAAAACTTTTCTTTTGCTCGGGCTTGATCTGACATTTTTTTTTTTTTTTTTGAGATGGCGGAATGCCTAAGAAGTTGTTTAATGTCTGTTTTTTTTTTTTTTTTGGACATCTCTCACAGTATTACGTTGTCAATTCTGGGAACCTTTAAAACACATTTTCACTCCTAGCTTTTAACTAAGAATCTTTTCTGCCATAAGCAGACTTCTACAGATGTTTTTGAAGTAATTCTCAGAAGCAATGGTCAAAAATGTAATAACACTTTTAAATTGATGCTCATATTATAAAACCTCATTACAATAAGTAGTGGTTTTAGGCTTGGCCTACAGTATATTTGAGCTTCATTATTGCTTCACTGTCGTGCTACTAATGGAAAGTAAGAAAAATGAATGATGTATTTACTAGGAAATGATTTATGTATAGACTACAGTGGATCAAAATGAAGTAGGCAAATAGAAAGTTAGCTAAATAGCACAATGTGTTTGCTATTTTAAGATTATTCAGTTAAACCCTCTGGTAAATAGCCGTGGTATAAGTGAGATAACAGCAGCTGTTATTAGAAAATGATGGACTCCGCTTGGCATTGTGGTGTTCTCGGCTGTTATTTCCTGATACTGGAACACGTTATCTCTTACATAAAGCCTTGCTTTCTACACAATAGCATCCAAGACACGGAGTCATGAAGAACTGGTTGTGTTCAATGTGTTATGAGAAATTAATAATATCATATTTCTCAAGCAAGTTTCCATGATTGCTTGGTAAAGTAGAAGTCAAAACGTTTGGTTCTTATTGACTGAATTGAGCAGAGGTGATAAAGTCAACTCGTTCTCACAGAAAAAAAAAAAAAAAGGTTTGTATGCAACTCATTTGCATCACCTTCTATATGTTGGGTATCAATATTCTGGCACAAACTTTCACGTGAACGCTCTGTATGAGACGTTCTGCAGCAACGTATTTTAATCAAGCTAGTTTCTACCAATATTGGATCAAGAATGATGTGTAATAAATAATTTGACTTCTTTTTTTTTTAATTATGAACGTTGCCCAGTTAATGCGTTAAAAAATCTTCTCATCAAACACAATCAGGCTTGCAAGTCACATAGAAATACGATATGGTAATACAGGTCATTTCAAATTGTCTATATTCTTTTGAATTTACAGGGAAAAAACTAGCCACATTTTGCAAATACCTCCATTTTAGTACTGTGTTGCCATGTGACCATGTGACCTGGGTGACTGGGTTGGATAAAGTTTAACACATAGAGGAATATTATTCAGATTAATTGAGTCAGTACAACAAACGAAATAAATTTTAAAAATCATACATTAAATTATAAAAATACCTATAATAATTAATAGATAGTTAGATAGATAGATAGATAGATAGATAGATAGACAGATAATGTCTTTGTGTTATTTTTATACATATTTGTGAATAATAAGTGTAGAACTTTAGTCGAAAATGTTAAATGATGGCTCATATATATACTGTACGTTGTATATGAGTGCATGTACTGGTTCTCTCTGGACGTTTCCGATCTACATGTTCAACTCCATTGTTTGGAGGTTAAAAAAAAAAGTAGATACTGACATCTTTTCACAGGTGATGATAAGTCTGACCGCGCTGTTAGATCCTCTCTGCAGCTTAATGAGCTGTGACCTTCTTGTTAAGGAAGAAGTAGAGGTCACCCTTCCATCATCTGACATTATTTCCTCGCAACACTGAGAGTTAATGTAGCCAGTCCTCTGTTTTACAAGCATCCTGTTATGTTCACTTAGGAAAGGAGGTCCCATTAACCCATCTCGTTTTCTTTTACAGCAGTATACCTCTAAAAAAAATATATGAAACACCTAGTATATCTTCCTCAATTACTAAGCAGTAGTAATGAGCAGTATCTCTTTAAATATCCACATGAAATATGAAATATGAAATATGAGGTGAAGGTCTGAGCATAAAATCTCCATTTTGTTTTGGTTGATGATTTGACATCCTGTTGTTACTTTTAGATGTTACTCTGTAATCTCTGTAAGATTTGGAAAGATTTCACTTCATTCCAGAAACTTAGCCAAGAACCACAAAGAAATTCAAAATCTAATTTTATTAGAGATTTTGGCAGCACTTTGTATGTGTCCTCCATTCATAATGCGTCCTAAGTGTGTTATAACATGTTATATAGCATACAAGAAACCTTATAATGCCAAACATAAACTGTAATTACTTCAGGTTGAGGTTACATATATAACACTTTATAAAGCAAGAGTATATGACTTCATAATGTTTTATAATATTTGTTCATAAGAACATTCTAGACCCTTATAATGCACTATAACACAGGCTTTACACCGCTGTTTATAATGTTCTTTGGCACTACACACATCGTTATAAGCAATAAGCATTACAGTTTGTAGCTTTGTTTATAATGTGTTTATAAACACATTATATTGCCATTATATAATCATGTAATGCACTATACAGTGTGGTGCTTTGTGATATAATGTGTTAAGAACACTACTTATAATGCATCATGTTAACAATTCATAATGCATAATAAAGTAGCTATAATCTGTAATGCATTTTCATGAATAACTATAACAATAGTTATAATGTCTTATAAATGCACTGTAAGATGAAGTGAATGTGTTCATAGTTTACTATAGATATGAACTTCATAGAAAATGTTATCTTTTCCAAACAGCACTGTAGACACAGAGCCTGTGACTATCTACGTTATGAACAGATTATAATGTGTTGTCACATGACATAACAAGTTGCTCATGCTTTATATACTCGTATACTTGTATATCACTGACTCGGGCATGTTATGCGTGTAACTATGGGCATTTATATAGGTTTATGTTGGATATAATATGGCATTATGTATGGTGTGTGTTAGAAATGCATCTATAATGCATTATGAATACTGGATTGATAGGAAGTGTTAAAACTTTAGGGTTAAATCATTAGGGTTAACAGAGTGGAAACTCAGAACCTACAAAACCCCATAACACATTTAGGAACCTCTCTATTGGATAGATTATAGAAATAAGTGTTTTTGCTCATAATTATACTCCATCTTCCTGGTGCGACGATGTGCACAATTGAATTGTCACAGGCGGCAGCTTTATTTCGTTTCCACTGCCTTCAACATCGTCTCCCCGCTCTTTTGGGGAACAAGGGCACGCCATGTCAGCCTTAATCAAGCCCAGAATTCTTAATGCTGACTTTTTTACTGACAAAACGGCTGTATTATTTTCTCTGCATATGCTTTCGCAGCCACGCGACCCAGGGGAAGAAGAATCTGTTGCGTCCTGAATACATATTAATAGTAGAGGTCATACATTCCTGCGCTAGCTTTGTTATTGACTCAGGGAATTGAAGCGATTATAGAAGACGAGCAGGTAGGGAAGTAGGGGGAGGTATTTGTTTGGCGATAATAAAGACACACAATGTGTGGTCTAAAAGAGAGAAAGCGCTTTTATAATGGAATATATTAATGTTATACAGTATGGTACATGATCCTGTGTATAGGTGTTATTTATGATAGAGGACACACTAGGATGTGAGACACATGGCAGAGAAGGGAAAACATGACATTACAATGGAACTGTGTGCGATTTCGTGATAGATGGATTTGCTGTAGCAGAGCTTGTATTTTTAGCTAAATGCTTCTGTGAGTGTATGCATTGAATTACCAGCTAAATGGACTATACACCATTTTCATACATGCACACACAAACACAGGGTCGATCCTTCCTGTACAGACCTTTTTTATTATCAATAAAACACTGGCTATAACATGTAGCATATGTATTAGAGAGTATATATATATATATATATATATATATATATATATATATATATATATATATATATATATATAGTATTACTACTGTTCCTTATTAATGTATTTTTTAAAATAATTTCAAGTTATATATATATATTAGTAACAGATATGTAATTGATGTTGAATCTTTCATTAATTTATTTAATTCATTAAATACCAAGCAAAAGAAACATTTTGGAAGTACAATTGCTAAAGTTATATCCAGAGGTGATATTTAACTACTAAACTTTGCTGACTCGTCTGCTCCACAGACTTGGCCGGGTTTATTTGCATCACCTAAATGTGAACCAAGTCTATATAATAACTCAAATGCAATGCCAAAACACATACTGCAATTTTTCTCACCTAGAGTGTAACGATGTGTTGTTGCTTTGTCGCCTGTCTAATTTACGCCAGGTTGCCCTGAGGCACAATGTGCTTACTCCATGTCTGAGCAAAACAGTCCAGCACTGCATTAACTATCGATTCCGCTCTCTTTACTGGTCCTTTCACACTCACAATAAGAATTTATTGGATTTCTTTCCCTCTCCAGGACTCAAATTCCTCGTTAGGGCTGTGTGGAGAGCTTGGCTTGGACATGGTCTTGCAGTCTAGGACAGATTTGATAAGCTATGATTATCTGGGGAGTGTCTCACTAAGATATTGGGTGAAGGTGGGTGGGTGGGTCACGCCCTCGTAGTTGTTTATTTCCTTCTGGACACCTTGTTAAGACTTTCAGAGACATTCAGACCCCCAATGTTATTGTACACTGCTCGAATGTTAGCGATATCGCCTTGCTAAGTGTATCTGTTTCTTGTTCATAGTGCTTTTTGGCCAGTTCATGTTCTTTCAAACCACCTCCAACGATGTGGTGGACATCTACGATGGCCCTTCTCCTGAGTCTCCTCTTCTAACCTCCATCTATGGCTCCCATTCAGGTGAAAGCACTTCCTTTATCTTTATCTTTAATTGTTAGTCAAAAACAAAAGAGGATCCATTAATATCTTAATTATTATTTCTCTTAATTCTGCTGCATTCTTGAACTGTGTTAACCAAACAATTTGCACATTTTCACACTCTAACCCTGTTGGTTTGTTAGCGTGCTCATATGATAAGCTGGCTTGAGCATTCATGCTTTCTCAGACCAGTTCCTGTGTCTCTTATTATTATTATTAATTTCCTTTATAAGGAGAGCCGCTGCCTCTGAGTGCTGGCAATGAACTCACCATAAAGTTCACAGCAGAGGGTCCAAACACTGCCAAAGGCTTCCATTTTGTCTACCAAGGTAAATAGCTAAAGCTGTGTTCTAGTGCATTCTGTCTCAGATATTAACCTATTGATCATTTGCAAACTCAGTGTATAAGGATACACCATTATGGCAATATACCATGATTCATCATTCATTAATCTTACCCTATGGATGATGTCCCAAAATTGAGTAGACTACAATTTACATTCAAGGGAAGTATTTGAGATTGTGCCCATATTGATTTTATTATGTAACTAACAGATGGCTAAAACATAAGTTCGTATAAAAAAAGGTGATCGATTAATATGTGATGACACTCAAATGGGAAATATGGAATAATTCCGCTATGGCATAGATATGGCATAAGATATGGCATAGTCACATACAAATGCCATTACTGTCATAAGACATTGCTGTACCCTTGTGCTTGGGCCCACCAATCGCTGCTTGAAGCTATATTTAAATTATGTAGAAAGAATATACTGAGACTAAAACTGTCATCTTTTTCCAGCCGTACCGAGGACCAGCGCTTCCCAGTGCAGTTCGGTCCCCGAGCCTCGCTACGGAAAGCGGATTGGAAGCGATTTTGGACTCGGTGCCGTTGTGCTGTTTGCGTGTAACCCTGGATACATGCTACACGGAGCCAGCGCCATCCGGTGTGAGTCCGTGCCCAACAGCCTGGCCCAGTGGAATGGCACGGTGCCATTATGCACAGGTATGTGTACAATTCTTTATCTTTATTTTTCTTGCTGAGGAGTATGGAGAGAAAGATGCTGGAGAGGTTTAATGTAAAAAAAAGTATCACTAAACCACCATTTTGTGATCTGAAAGAAACCAAGAGAGCTTTTCTAAGACTGCAAGAATTGATTTTATTCCTGTATGAATTTATTTTGGTGAAACTGTGCCCACGCAAACTGGATTACCTTCCCTCCAGCATGTTGTCCTCCATTTTAATAGAAACGCTCCTATAGGGACATCCAGTGTCACATAGGGCTGAGTACGACTTTCAACAGCAAATCAAAATGGTGTCACTTTCCAGATACAAGAAAGTTGGTTTTTGTTATAATAATGACAGGTAAAATATGTTTGTAATTTTTTTTTTTTTTTTTCTTTGCTGTGTTTCCTTGGCACTGATACTGTTTTTTGTAAATCTTATTTAAAATAAGTAATTCTTAATTAAAATAAGTATATTATTATTTTTGTCTGACACTATTTGGTCTGACACTATTCATATAAATCTCTGTTTATTAAAAAACAGTCACCTATTAGACTTACATTTAGTGTAATTAAATATATAAAATTAAAGTTCTATAAGAAAGTGCGATAGAGATATATATTTATTTCCTTAGCTTCAGCAGTTTAATTAAATCTGTGAATGTTTAATTAAAACAACTCAGTAGTCACCAGTACAGCTTTCACCAGTATAGCTGCAAATATATAAATATTTTCTTGACTTTTTCAGACAAATCAGACAAAAAAAAGCATGACTGATGTGCCATTTGAATCGCGTTCAGAATCCGCGACTTACGAGTTACAAGTTGCGCCAATATTTCCGAGGGGAGCGATTAAAGGATGAGCACACCAAGCACTGTTCTGTTCTGCATACGGCTCACTTTTGTTAATAATTTTATCCATAAAAGAAATTCACTCCTTATTTAGTTATCTGAGCGAAAAAAATTCAATTCAATTTCCTTTAACCTTCTCTAAAACCTAAATGCTGCGTTACATGTACATTTACAAACAGTATATTTCTATTTCTTATTGTCTATTATAGGTTTACAATCTAGATTTTTCCGCCAAATCGTTTCATTGTCTGTTATATTGTCATGAGCAAATTTCTTTCAGGATCAACAACAAAAAGTTTCCCTGTAATCACTGCGAATTTGGTTCAGTTTAACAATACGGCTTCCAGCCTCATTATTCAGCAGCTTATAGAATAGCACTTGATCCAGCACATTTTTGTAGGGTTGATACTAATAATTAATTAATATTGTCATATTTATATGTTTGGCTAATTCCAAAACAAGTTCCGCAAACTGTGCGTAAGGTTTGTGTAAATTCTGTGTCTCTTTTAAGTGTGTAGTTCGGTGTGAGGTCTGAATACTGACTGAATACGGCTCTTTGTTCCCTTTTCGCTGGCACCTGTCGTCTTCTCCTGTTCCTGCTCTTTCTAAAAGGCTAAATCTCAGTGAATTACCAGGTTGTCAGGTTCAGTGTGTACATGTGTCACATTCATACATGTGTGTGTGTGTGTGTGTGTGTGTGGGTTAAGGGGGTTGCTATTGGAAACCAACCTGCATGTTTCTTCCCTCCTATCTGGTCTTCTCCTTAGAAAACATAACAGGATATAACATTTTGTACCATTTCTCGAATCCGAAGGTATTGATTCATTTTCTAGAACAGCAGCTCTGACGTTAGTGCCGACTGTAACATGAATAACAGTGCACTCGTTCCTATATCCTTATCCTTTCTGTAGTAACACATCATTCACAGGGACTTGTATAGTGGACGCTTGATATAAACGAAGACTAATAATAAAGAAGTTAATGTTGTTTTAACAAAGATGATTATATAATTGTTGATACGGAGATGTTTTATTATATTTAACATGTTGTGGAAGGAGTCTCCAGTGTCAGCGCTGTGAAGCAGACACTAAGCTGTGGTTTTTTTGGTAATATTAACTTTACGAGAGGGGAAAAAGCACGGCTTGTGAGGGGATGACTGTTTATAGCTGCTATAATGTGAGTGACAACAGGAACTAATTGTTTCCCGGATATTAAAAGTAGCTATAATTGGATAAAAAGGTAATAAATGAAAATAAAGTGTTGTATAAGAGAAGCAAAACACATGCTGTTTCCACTTGGGGGTGGGAATAGTGACTCCACACGGATTATTTTGATTATTTTCCTATAACAACACACCCCCAAGTGTTTTCTTCAGGCTCAACAGTTATCTGTTATCTGGTAGTAAATCAGTGTTATATTCTCAACTGGACAGCCCAGTCTCCATGGATCTGCTAATGACACGCAATAGATAATTAGGTGAGCTGAGTTTAATTAATGACAAGAGCATGTCATCATTAGCATGTGTGTTACCCTGTTAGATCATTATATCTTGTTTGCTATGAACAAACAGGTGAAGTTAAGCGTTTTGAAAGAGCAGAGTGGAAATGAAAGCCGTCTCCATGAAGCGATGCTGTATTCTGGAGACACGCCGGTGTTTCTCTCATAGTGCTGGTGGCTAATGATGACATTAAGGTGGCTGGAAGCCTTTCTGATTATCATGGGAACACACTGGAGCATGCACTTCACCGGTGGAATATAGATGCGCTGGAAACCGCAGTGCGCTGAATAATAGCATTGATTTGGCCATCTAAAAACAGCGACGGGGGAAAAAGGGAATTAAATAATGAGGCACTGCTAAGGGGATTGCTTTTTGTTGCTGACTTTCTTTTTTTTTTTTTTTTTTTTAGTCTCACAAGAGTTTCTTGTATATTTCCAGCCAAATGGTTCACAAATCCTGATCAGATTTAAATAAATAAATAAATAAATAAATAAACCCACAAATCATTGAATGTTTCAATCAACTGGTTATATCTGAATATTCTACAATGTGTCAAGTCTCTTTCTTTTTTATTTCATTTATTTAATTTCTGCCTCAGGATACTTTTTTTTTTTTCATAAATTTGCATAAAGCACTCAGATCTTCCTGATGGTGTGTAGATGCACAGGTGTGAGAGTAAATAAAAAGACAGAAGATACTGGAACGAGTACTAAAATCATCTTTTCTATTCTATGTTTCATTCTTCTTCAGTCCATGCTGACTTACCGTGTTTTAAGCAAAGAATAAAACACACCGTGTATCGTGCTGTTATAGGAAAATAATCAGCAACAGGGTGGCGTGATGAAGCGTAGGTAATTAACACAGAGGTTGATTATTTTCCTTTAACTGCACAACATCGTGTTTTATTCCTTGTATACCGCAGCAAATTGCCAAAGATTGCAATTTTTAATTGATTAAAGAATGACGTCATGTTTTTTAACCATTTTTAGTTACATTTGATGTTGTTGACTGTCCAAAAGAGAAGTATAGCAGTTATAAACAACTCCCTCACCAGCCTCTCTCTTTTTTTTCTCTCTCTTGAAGTTAATAAGACAAAATAAAAAATAAGCCTCTCATGTTCTTGACAATTGTATGAACAGAACGGTAATTGTATTATGCTTATTGTACTATGCTGTAGTGTAATTGCTAGCTTTGGTATCAGAACAATTTGCCATTAAATACGTAAAAAAAAATACAATACATAATTTGCAGAGCTGTACACACTCATTGTTTGCAGTTATACTGGATTTGAAAGGTTATGCAATTGCTCTTTATTGTACAATATTTTGCTTTTGTTCTGTTTTTTTTTTCCTGCTGAAATGAATTCTTCATGTCAAATGATATTTATCTTCCCAGTTATGCTTGCACTGTAATATCTTTGTGTTATTCAGCCCTCATTTAGAGTAGATTTTAGAGCAAGAAGTGTTCAGATGTGTAAATTAGCTCCCAGTGTAGTTAGCAATGATAATAAGATTTATTATGCCATTTTATACCTAGAGGTTTTATCACGACATAAATGGAAAACTATATAAATCTATATAAAATTGACATGTTCTTTAATAATACTAAAATTCTAATCATTGGCAAATCATCGTGCTGTAAGAAGAATAAAACAGTTCTGTATGTGCTGTTAGAGGAAAATGATCAGTGTCAAGGTAGTAACAACATGCCTCTAAGTGTTTTATTCCTTACAAAATCAACACTCCGAAAAGTCACTTGATTGAACTTTGAGTTTTAGTTTTTTAGAAGGTTTCCCGGCACACAAAAGGAGCAGGTGGAATCCATTCTAGGACGTGACTGAATAATAGAAAATGATGAATTCATAATGGGTTTTATGTAGATCAGTCCCAGGCTTTTAAAAAAGCCTCGAATTTACTCACATACTCCAAGACGGCAGAACTGAAGGATGAAAAAGTAGCTTTTGACTAATAGCAGGGCCAAAGTCACATTAATATCGGGGTATTTTTTTTCCAGCTCTTAGATATGCCGAGCTTTCAGCTGAGTTTTTTTATAGCCTGAGAGAGATTAGTCAGGGAGAGTGTTGAAGAAAACCTAGAGCAAGCAAATCCATAACCATCTGAGGGAAGATCCTTTCTAACTACTGGGTTAAGCTAAATAACTAAATATGACCTCTTAGTCTTTTTAATGCTCTGAGAAGGAAAATACACGTCAGACTGCAGTGGTGTCTGAGTACATTTTCTTCCTGAACATGAGTCAATCACTACTCTTGAGCTGCAATTCCATTGTTTTCTGAAAGTGTCAGACCGTTCCTCACTAAAGAGCCATTTAGTGTGCAGAACATCACGACGTTAAAGAAATCCATGTATCTGTACTTTTTGTACCCTGATTTTTCTCTTAATGTCACAACGATCCCTTAAATCTTGTAGTCTTGCTTTGCTTATTGTTGCTGTTTATGTTAAGTATTTAACTGGACTTTGTATCTGTGTGTGTGTGTGTGTGTGTGTGTGTGTGTCAGTGCCCTGTGGAGGTGTCCTAACAGCACGCAGAGGAACCATCCTGTCGCCTGGTTACCCGGAACCTTACGATAATCACCTCAACTGTGTCTGGAAGGTCTTTGTGCCAGAAGGAGCTGGAATTCAAGTAAGTAAGGAATAAAACACTCAGTGTCATGATGTTATAGGAAAATAATCAACGATGAGGTGGTGTGAAAAACCCCGACGTTTGATTCTTTTCCTATAACAACGCAATTATATACCACAGCACTTTTTCCAATGATTACGATATTTATTTATTAAACAGTGACATGAGGTATTGTTTATCCCTTTATAGTTGCATTGCGAAACAAGTTAGCTCCTGTTATCGCTTACGTTATAGCGGGAATAAACCTTCGTTCCTTCACTAGTGTCTCTTTTTTGTCATCTCACCAAGAAACCACAAACTCCTCCACCCTGAAGATGTCAGAAAACTTAAAGTTACAGCTTTACATCTGACTGTTCAAAGCGCTGACACTGGAGACTCCTTCCATCAGTGTTGCTGGATGTTACTATAGAAACGACTCCTACAACTAGACAATATGTTAGAATGAGCACATGAATATAAACATGTGATCTGCAGCTGAGCTACTGTCAGAGCCGCTGTTACAGAAAATGACCCTCTGACCAATCAGAATCGAGAATTTAAAAAAGCGCTGTTGTGTAAGACATAATATCATATTTTTGAACTCTGTATATCAGAAATAACAGATAAAATGGTAGCATCTATGAGTACTATGAGTAACTCCACATCATCACACCACCCTGTCACTGATTATTTTCCTATAACAGTACAACACGGAGTGTACACAATGTTTATGGCCAGGTTTATCATTATTAATGACTTACGGACGTGATATATAAAGAAAGTCTAGAAATCCATTCATAACATAATTAGAATTTTTCCTGTCTAGATCACAGTTGTAACGTTTTCCACGGAGCACAACTGGGATTCGCTGGATTTCTACGATGGTGTTGACAGTAACGCACCGAGACTTGGCAGCTACTCAGGTAGGACTATCGCCAAGATAGGTTGGCACAAATAGGACAGTCGATGAGATGCACTACAAAACCTAAAATTTCTCTCAGCCTGCTTTGAATGTGTGGTAAACATTCATTCCATATCCATAGCACTCAGAAATATAGAATATTTCATAGACATAGACGTTGTGTTTTTGTGCTATCTGCACCACTTTACAGTCACTCAGCCGCCTGGATGTGCAACAGTTCCTTTGTCTCAGCTGCTTTTCAACTCAAGAGGGGTTATCCAGAGGAGTTCTCTCGCACCATATGGCACTTAGCTTTCAAGAGATTTGTTTGTCATCCCAAGCACATCAATACTTGAGACGTCACAGTGCACGATGCATCAGTAGGTTCATAAGCAGCAGGGTAGTAATGCGAGCACAGGGAGAGGATTGTTGACAGGTTGACATTTAATCTGCTTCGGTAGCAATGCGAGATTAAAGAAACATTTGGTGAGAGATGGATGTAAGGACGTGGATGATGAAATGGCTCGCTGATGGAGTATGACTGAACCTTCATGTTGTGTTCGGGTCAGAATGATGGATTTTCTTATTTTTTAGTCAAATGAAACACTTTTGTGCTTTTGTGGTGAAGAAAAAAATATCTGAAATGAAAATGCTTTCCTCCTCGGGACAAAACAAAACTAGCAAGTTGCTCTCGGTCCACTTCCAAGCTAAGTCTAGCGGAGTAGCAAGTGATTCGACTCTGAGTCGACTCGTGAATCAGATATGCTGTGTATTTTGGGTTGTGGTGCTTCGCTGCAGATGCGCGCTGCTAAACTGAACCGTGAGGCACAACGTGAGCCAAAGCACAGAGCTGTAGAACCGTGTGTTCTGGAGATTAGGACAAACAAACCGAGAAAACAAATGCTGGATGTGACACACAAAATGTTTTAAACTAGTTATTTATATAATTATCTCTCTTAGCACCAGCTCCGTGATTTTTTGTTGTTGTTTATTGGTTTCTGTCTCTGTATTTCTGACCAATGACTGGTCAAACAACCGGTGTCATGCTGTAATAGGAAAATAATCAACAGTGGAGTGCTGTGATGAAGTGAACTTACTGGTTCCACCCTGCAGTTGATTATTTTCCTATAACAACATGTCTCATAGTGAGTTATTCCTCTAAGTGTACCACAGCAATTTGCCAACAATTACAATATTGTATTTTATCAATAATTTAATCATTATTATTATTATTATTTTATAGTTTATAGTTACAGGATGTAATATATTGTGGAACATCCGTTCTTGTTATCACTTACGTTATAGCAGCTATAAACATTCTCATTCTCTTACCAGCCTCTCGTTTTTTTCTCTCATGAGCTTGTCGTGAGAAACCACAAAGCGTTATCTTAAAGTTACTGCTGACACTGGAGACTCCTTCCAAAAATATTAAATAAACATCTCCTTACAACTTTTGTTAATCTGTTTATGTGCAGCATCCACTGTACAAGTCCCTGGGTAGGTTGTTACTACAGAAACGATAACATATTAGACTGAGCATATTAATTATTAATTATTAATATAAACCTGTTATTTGCATCAGAATGGAGAATTCAACAGCACTGGGGTATAATATGTAATAAATCACATAATATGTTCAGAGAGAGAAGCAAGTGATATGCAAGTGACAACCAAATTCATTTGTTTTAGTAAATGTCATGATCTTTGGAAACTGTTCATTTGATTATTTTTACAAAGCGTATTGACTTTACAGAATTTCTCGCTATGTGCGTAAGGCTTTCGTACTGTATATCGCCAGCGCTAATAATTGACGTGCAGTTTAAATAAAATGGCATTTTATTATCAGTACCAGTGAGTTCTCTCAGAGTAGACAAGAATATGTTTACCAATGTGCTCTCCTGCCTGTCGAGTAGTTAATACTTTCTTTATTGCTTTGATTAAAAATCATGTTTGTCTTCATAAATTGCCACAAGTCATAATTTTAGCTAGCGAACACAATTTCTCCTGACGGGCCGCGTGGGAATTCCTGAGAAATCCAAAATAAGTCTGCAGTGCTAATATTGTCCTTGTCAGGTTTATTTAATAAACTCGTCTGGCAAGAACGGGTTTTATATTGCATGCAAAACAGATTAAACTGAGAGCGAAAAGGAAAATAAAAGATCAGTAATATAACAGTAACTTGATGATCTCTTTTTCGGTCTGAGGGTCAGCGAGGCCTCGTTTTAGCCTTCAGGGTCTTCGGCTCCTGTTTCCTCCCATTTCCATCTCCCTTTATTCTCCTAAGAGAGGTTTTATACCTGTTCAGGATATTTTCTATAACTATTCATGACCTTCTGATGATTATGGACATTAAATTACACTTGCTTTTGAAATCTGTTCACAGGTGATGCTAATGTAGTTTTCTTTTCCCCTTCATGTTCGGTGTTAATGACTCTTTCAGTGGTGCATCAAAGCTGGGTCGCCATTTCCTTGCAGAAAACACGTCATATCCACGGATATTTCGGGTCTCGGCTAATTAATATACAGAGGAAACGCATTTCAGATGGAAAATATATGGATATGCAGAATACAAATGAACAGAAAATGTGTTAAACAAATATGAATACAGGTTCATATAGCAGACGTACTATTTCTTTGTTTCTTTGTTTCTTTCTTTTTTTCTTTTTTCCTTTCTTTTTTTTTTAGAAAAACCTGCCAGTAAGGTTCTCATGGTATCTCGTTGAGATTTGAAGTGTGCAACAAGGGACTAAAGATGCAACAAACAAATACATTTTTCACTTTCATGATATGAAGCTAGTGAGTGTGAGCGAGCGTCAGATATGAAGCGTGTAGCAGTGCTTTAAATTAGGCTAGTAGTTTATATTTTGGGAAAATATTATAGTTACGATTTACTATAAAATATAGTTACTATATTTTGGGAAACAGAACTAACTGAATTCATAAAAAAAACAAGTTGGTACAAATAAAAATAATAAATGTGAGCAGGATTCAAAACTTCTCAAAATTTACGAACTTTCCAGAAGCAGTGTTGAACGGTTTAGATTTCATTCAGGGAAAAAAAAAAAAGATTCCAGGTTAGGCCACACCTACTTCAGGTTTAATTCGAATACTGATACTGATACAGATTGTGTCATTGTGTTACACTCATCGTATGCAGTCAGCTCACACGTTGGCTCTCATTCATCACGCTGGATACGTATGAATTTTATTCGTAAATTGTTTCGCAGGTATTCATGAAATCTGGCATTCGTGAAATTCATTTCTGGCATTCAGTATTCAAAATTCAAGATTCAAGATTTCAAGCAATTTCCCCCTGGGATTAATAAAGTTCTTTGAATCTTGAATCTTGAATCTTTAATGAAAATCAAATGCACGTCACTTTTAGGAAGCGCTCTTTTACCGTTTAGTCATCATTTTGTCGTTTTCTGCTCATCTGCTGAGTTTTGTGGGCGTGGCTTAATGTATGTCAGCTGTGATAATTTACGGCTGGTTATCATCATAAGTTCGTACGAAGAAAATCAGTGAAAATTTTATAAAACTTTTTTTGTTTTGTTTTGTAATTTTTTTCAATGTAAATTTTTTTCATTTTGATTTATCCTGTAAAATCAGAAAAACTTTGTGTAGTTTTCATAACTGCGTTACTGCTGAGAGCTTTGACAGAATGGAGACATCTTAAGTGACTCGTGGCAACATCCTGTGAAGATCTCAAGGGCTCGTTTGCCGCAAGTTAACAATTTATTTGTGTTGTTTTGTGGCAAATCGTCTTTCAGGAATCACCATCCCACCGCTTCTGAACAGCACGTCCAACAACCTGTACCTCACGTTTCAGACGGACATGAGCGTTTCAGGAGCGGGATTTCACCTGGAGTACGCAGGTATGGCTTACACAAAGACTTAAACGCATAAGCAGATTCAGTTCTTTCTAATAATTCTCACATATGTCCATGGAATAATGTCAAGAATGACATCGCTGAATATGATTTCCTGAAAATTCTTTCAAAACAATGGCGTGATGTTTTACTCTTCAGTCTGCTTTACTGACAAGTGAAGAGAGTTTCCTGTGTCCTAAGCAATAGGTTTGGACTCCTGCCCAGAGCCTCAGACCCCCAACAATGGCATGAAAATTGGCGAGCGCTACATCGTCGGAGATGTCATTTCCTTCCAGTGTGATCAGGGATACACGCTGAAGGTAGGCACAAAATCCTTAAATCCACAGGCTTCTGTTTTTTCCCTACTTCTTAATGGATGTCCATGTTTATCCATGCCATAAATACTGCATTTATTTTGAAATTCACAACACATCTTCAGTTCTTACTGCATTTATTATTTGCAATTTCAAATACATACATACATATATACATTTAAAAACTAAACTTTAAAAAGGAAATTAAATAAAAACCTCTTTATGGGGAGCAACTTAAAGTTCTCACAAGTTCAAAGTTGTCATGTATGCTAAGGAGCTCACATAAATATATACCCCCCATCCCACCAGTATTATTTGAATATTGCGTATTTTACTTTCTAATTTTCTTATCATGATAATTGGAGAATAATGACTCAGAATTTTGAGAAATTTAAATTTTCTCACATAATGATAAACGTTTTTTTTTTATCTGTAGCCTCTTCCTTTGATTTGTTTGTTTCTTTTTTCTATAAAAATAACAATGGACTTTTTTTTACTCGTTCTATAAATTAGAAAGGCGTTTAAATTGAATCTAGTTTAGAAGAATGATTATGAGCTATTCCTGAAAAAAAAAAAACATTTAAGCCAGGAAATAATGGCATCATATAGCTGTTTATTCCTGAGAAGGAATTTTTCGTTTACTTGAAGTAGATCTTGAACGTAATTTGTCTTCTGTATGGTTCTTGTGTGTGCTTTATTACACATTCATTCCAAATCTTATTTTTTTTTTTACTTTTACTTCACACACTGATCCCTGTGTGTCTGTGTGAAACTCAAACTCCTTTCTGCTTTGTTCGATTTGTATGTAGGGAAGTGCGTATATAACGTGCATGCCAGGACCTGTCAGAAGATGGAACTATCCGGCACCTCTCTGTCTGGGTATGCTTCATTTTTACTTCTTCTTCTTCTTTTCAAGAACATTTCCTGTCTGGCTTCTCACAGCGTCTCACTTTGATACGCTATTATTACAGCTGTCTAAGCTCTAGAAGAAAGTCATGTCTTGTTTGCTTTATCTCATTTCTTTTATCAGTAGGGCTTTCTACACGTAACATCATGTTCTTTTACATCCTCTTCAGTCAGTGCTTGTTAATTTGAAAAGTGGGGCTTTTGTGCTCAAATCAATTAGCATCACATTCGCTTTGTCAAAATTTTACCTTTCCGTCTCTGAGTCACCTGCCATTGTTCGGTGCTGAGTCAGTGCCTCTAATGTTAAAATCAGAAAGAAGACTATCGCTGTTCTGCATAAAAACACAGTCTGTCAGATTTCTCATTTAGAATTGCTATTTATATTTTCTAAAAAAAGAAAGTGTACTGTATAAACCACAGTGCTGTTAGTAAGTGAGAACAGAAACTGACTTGTTTCACAACCATCAAATGTAACTATAAACGGATAAAAGGTAGTCTTGTTCTTTAATAAATAATAATTGCAAATAATTGTTGTGGTATAAGAGGCCAATGAGAATGAGAGCACTCTTCCTATAACATCAGGTGTTCCACAACACTAAATGTAACTATAAATGGATAAAAAAGGATGTTATTCTTTCATTTATAGAAAAAAAACCTAATTTTTGTAATAGTTGGGAAATTTCTGTGGTATAAGAAGAATAAAACATTTCAGAATGTGGTGTTTTGATGTGGTGGCATTCTCTCCACATCGTTATCCCACTCTGTCGTTGATTATTTTCCTGTACCAGCACAACACAGTGCTGAATTCCTTACATAAAACAGGTTACATTTTTTTTATTTTCTTACTATAATGTGAGGAATAAAACTCTTTAATGCTTGCAACACAGCAACGTGCAAACGATTAACTTTTTTCTTTGTTAAGGAAATTATGTTGTAACTTTTATCCTTTTATAGTTACATTTGCTAGACAATCCTCAACCTCACTTACGCTATAGCAGCTGTAAACAGTTGATCCCTCATTTCCCTTTCTTCTCTCAGAACCTTTTTATTGACTTTTGTTTATTTCTTTTATTCAACAAATGTATAAGAATCAACGCATTAATATTTTTCGGAGTCACTGTTACAGGAAATGAATCAACTTAACGAATCAGCAGTGGTGTGGTATAAAGAGATCCATCACATTACGTCTAGCAGAGAAATTGCACCTCTTTTTTTTTTTTTTTGAAGCCTACATGCCCAGCCATGAGAGTGAATTTCAGATTGATCCAGCGTAAACGCGCGGTTCAGTGTTCGGTATTGACGAATCAATTTGCCTGCATCACAAAATGGCCACAGCTAGAGTTCATTTTGTAGCCTCTTGTTACTAAAGCACACCGTAAGCACACAAACATCCACGTGAAATAGACTCCCACACTCAGACATGGATATTCACACCATCTGGAAGGACCGTGTGAAAGATAATCAGCCTCCGCAGCAGCGCTCTTTCGAAAATTCATTAAGGAAAACGTTATGTAACGTCAAGTTGATTGTTTCTCTGACCCTTGAAATGATGTTTTTCTTTCACACTTTGGAAATGCGCATTGTTAAACGTCATTAAACAGATGTTTACTGTAGGCGGACGGAGCACAGAGAGGGGTTTATATGTGCTAATGAATTCACTCTTTATCAGGCAAGAAATAATACGTTTAGGATCCTTTCTATCTTTCTTTCTTTCTTTCTTGCTCTCTTCCTCTCACTTCCTCTGACTTTTTTCTCCTTTCTCCTTCTCTCTTCCTCTCTCCTTCTCTTATTTCTCCTTCTCTCTTCCTCTCTCCTTCTCTTATTTCTTCTTTCTCTTTCTCTCTTTTCTCCTCTTCTCCTCCTCTCTCCATCTCACCTTTCTCCTTTTTTCTCCTTCTGTCCTCCTTTCTCCTTCTCTCATTTCTCCTTCTCTCCTTTTTCCTTTTGTGTCCTTTCTCCTTCTCTCCTCTCTCCTTGTCTCATTTCTCCTTCTCTCCTTCTCACCTTTCTCCTTTTTTCTCCTTTCTCCTTCTCTCATTTCTCCTTCTCTCCTTTTTCCTTTTGTGTCCTTTCTCCTTCTCTCCTCTCTCCTTGTCTCCTTTCTCTTTCTTCCTATTTTCACCTTTATCCTTCTCTCCCCCCTCTCCTCTCCTTTCTCCTTTTCTTCTTCATTCTTTTCTACTTCCTACTTTCTCCTTCTTAAAAGTAATACACAGTAATACAGAGTTAATAGAAATACACAGTAATACAGAGTCAATAGTAATACACAGTAATACAGAGTCAATAGTAATACACAGTAATACAGAGTTAATAGAAATACACAGTAATACAGAGTCAATAGAAATACAGAGTAATACAGAGTTAATAGAAATACACAGTAATACAGAGTTAATAGTAATACACAGTAATACAGAGTTAATAGTAATACACAGTAATACAGAGTTAATAGAAATACACAGTAATACAGAGTCAATAGTAATACACAGTAATACAGAGTCAATAGAAATACACAGTAATACAGAGTCAATAGTAATACACAGTAATACAGAGTCAATAGAAATACACAGTAATACAGAGTCAATAGTAATACACAGTAATACAGAGTCAATAGTAATACACAGTAATACAGAGTCAATAGAAATACACAGTAATACAGAGTCAATAGTAATACACAGTAATACAGAGTTAATAGAAATACACAGTAATACAGAGTCAATAGTAATACACAGTAATACAGAGTCAATAGTAATACACAGTAATACAGAGTTAATAGTAATACACAGTAATACAGAGTCAATAGTAATACACAGTAATACAGAGTTAATAGAAATACACAGTAATACAGAGTCAATAGTAATACACAGTAATACAGAGTCAATAGTAATACACAGTAATACAGAGTTAATAGTAATACACAGTAATACAGAGTTAATAGTAATACACAGTAATACAGAGTTAATAGAAATACAAAAAGCTACAGTTCTATTTCACGTCAACTCTGATGTATACTGCTAAAGACGATCCTTCTTTTTTCTTGTCGTTCACTGATTTGCAGCAGACAGTGACTGAGTCAGTGTGTTCCTTCAGTGTGTGATCAGTGCTAGTGCTCTGAGTCAGTGGAGGATACGCTGATCTCTGTAGAACCCTCAGACTTTCCCTCGTCCTGTAGATGTAATGTTTCCCTCTCTCTCTCCGTGTGTTGAGATGAGATCAGTACCGTGTGTTCTCTCCGTAGCTGAGTGCGGCGGCTCTCTCTCCGACATGACCGGGGTCATCCTGAGTCCCGGCTTTCCTGGAAATTACCCAAGCGGCCTCGATTGCACCTGGACAGTCCGACTCCCTGTTGGCTTCGGTTTGTGTCTCACAGCCTGAGATCCACTCAGAGCTCTGTGTCTGTCTCTCTACCACATTTATTATTCCTCCTCTCTCCTTCTCTCCTTTCTCTTTCTCTCCATTCTCCTTTTTTCTCCTTTCTCCTCCTCTCCTTTCTAATTCTCTCCTTTCTCCTTCCCTCCTACTCCTGTGTCTGTCTCTCTACCACATTTATTATTCCTCCTCTCTCCTTCTCTCCTTTCTAATTTTCTCCTACTCCCTCCTTCTCTCCTACTCCCTCCTTCTCTCCTTTCTCTTGCTCTCCATCCTCCTTTTTACTCCTTTCTCCTTCTCTCCTTTCTAATTCTCTCCTACTCCCTCCTTCTCTCCTTTCTCCTTCTCTCCATCCTCCTTTTTCTCCTTTCTAATTCTCTCCTTTCTCCTTCTTTCCTACTCTCTCCTTCTCTCATTTCTCCTTCTCTCCTTTCTTCCTCTCTCCTGCCTCCTTTCTAATTCTCTCCTTTCTCCTTCTCTCCTACTCGCTCCTTCTCTCCTACTCTCTCCTTCTCTCATTTCTCCTTATCTTTGTTTTCCTTCTCTTCTCCTTTCTCTTCTCTTCTTTCTCTTCTCCTGTCTCCTTCTCTCATTATTCTTTCTCTTCTCCTTTCTGTTTCTCTTCATCCTCCTTTTCTTCTTTCTCCTTGTTTTTTTCTAACAGACTTACAGCAGAATATAAAAGTTACAGATTTAAAACTTTTAAAAATACAAACTAATACATCTGACGGCTTTCTTTCTTTCTTTCTTTCTCTCTCTCTCTCTCTCTCACACACACACACACACACACACACCTTCCTATCCACTGGCTAACTATAAATAAGTGCTGCTGAATTGTCCTCCCTGGTATCATTTCATCTTCTGACATCGTCCTTCATTCTGTCCTTCAGGGATTCACGTGCAGTTCTTGAACTTCTCCACCGAGGCCGTACACGACTACCTGGAGGTTCGGAGCGGGAGTTCAGATTCAGGCACCGTGATTGACAGGTTCAGCGGCTCCGTCGTTCCCGAATCGTTTTTCAGCACCACCCACGAGACGAGCTTCATCTTCCACAGCGACTACTCGCAGAACAAAGCCGGCTTCCACATCGTCTACGACAGTAAGGGCCTGAAGGTTCTGAAGGTCACAGTTAAACGTAAAAGATTCGAAACTTCCGAATTTTCCCCGTGATTACATTCTTCAGTAGAGTTTATATATTGATTTATAATCTCAAAGCCCCTTGAAGGTTTTTGTGAACACCTCAATTTATGATATATATAGTCACTGAGATCACAGTTTGAAACTTTTTACGTGAGAAGGGATTTTGAAGTGCAGTGTGCAGTGTCTCTAAATTGATCATCATCCTGTTTTCAGAGGAGCTTGTTGTCGTTTTTAAAATTTAAATTGAATAAAATCCCCTGTCTCAGCATGAAACACCATCCTCAACCTTTAGCTCAGCAGGAAACATCCTGCCTTTTAAATGTGTCTTCTTTTATTGCCAGTGTGTTTCCAAAATGTGACATTTTTTAAAGGAAGAATTAAAAAAACATTCTGCAGTCTTCCACCTTGAAGTGTAAGCTAAATTTTAAAAGGGAAGCATTGATACAGTAACAGTGGGTATCGGTTAACAGCCTGAGGACCAGGCTTACTTACACAAACATCCCATACCAGGTGATATTATGTGACATTAGCCTGGTGTACAACAGACGACATAAAACGACAGCGATCTGGACGTATTTCACAATTATTGATGATTCTAAAATATCAAGCGGAGGATCTGCAGCATCTTCCTACAATACCTGATAAAACTTAAGTCTGAAGTTTTAAGCATCATACACTGGCTAGGCGAAAAAATGTCCACAGACAACTAGACAGCTATGTAAGTGAAAATATCTGCTCTTAGCCAGTATGTTGTTCTTGACACTCGCGGTATGTTGACGATTAGCCAGTATCAGTTGATAACAACAAACAACTCACGCTGCTGCACTGCAGTTTTACTCGATCCAAGCTAACTAATGTAGCTGGCTAACGTACTTCATATAAAATCATCTAGCTAACGTTTTACAGAACAAGTCTTTTCACCTAAGTGCATGAACACGCACGTGTAAATGAGGGAAACATAAACAGAGCTAAATAAAATGTTCGTGATATCCCTGACTTATTAATACTAAGCAGGTTACTCATTTTGGCACCAGTATCGGTATAAGAGTTGGGACTCGGACGTACTGGTTTTGAGACTCAGCTGTTTTGGTACTGAGACTCAGGTATAATTGTCTGGGTGATTTTGCACAGAGGTAATCAGGCACTGATTCCAACATTCCCGTTCACTCTCCAGCCTACGAGCTTCAGCGCTGCCCGGATCCGAGGCCCTTCCGAAATGGCCAGGTGATGGGCACAGATTTCAGCGTGGGCATGACCATCTGGTTCCAGTGTCAGCCGGGCTATACGCTTCTCGGCCAGGCCTCGCTCACCTGCCTGCACGGAGTCAGCAGGAACTGGAATCACCCTGTCCCTCGCTGCGAAGGTAACCAAAGCCCTCACTGGCCACTTGCCTGCTTTTTGGAAGTTCTGGAAGTCTTTCTGCTTTCTTGTATTTTTTTTTTCGATGTAATTACAGCCAGCTAAGCAGGAGAAGTCTTTTTGTGTGCCCTGTTGCCTGGAAACCCAATTAACTAGTGCAAAACTTGCAAAAGTGCAAAACTAATTTGGTAACACTTTCTATGAAGGCCATAATATATATATATATATATATATATATATATATATATATATATATATATATATATATATATAAAGGTATAAAGGCTAAATAGTATAAATATATAAAGGCTAAAAATCAGCGCTGGACAAATAAGGAGCCAGGATGAGCAGTTTATATATATATATATATATATATATATATATATATATATATATATATATATATATAAAATCTGCTCATCCTGGCTCCTTATTTGTCCAGCGCTGATTTTTAGCCTTTCACACTCATCAGTGAAGGCTGATGTCAGTCTCAGAGTATAAAAGGAAGATCAGATTGAGACTGTAGGTGGTCTGAATAGTGTTTGATGAAGCCACAGGTCAACACTATAAATATCATATAGTAGAGTCAGGAATATGAATGTCACTAACGTCTGCCTTTGAAATGTTAGAAGAATATAAAAAAACAGTATTTATTACTTTGGGTTAAAATTTGCAAGTATTGTTCTTTTTGGAGAATTAGGCCTCATTTCCCTAAAGACAGGCGCTACAGACATTTCTAAAGTCTGTTTATTTATTCTTTTCTGAGAATCTTCACTATTATCCCTGGCATATATCTGAGTAGAGGAGAGCGGACAATATTGTAACACGACATATTTGTTTTCTCTGAATGCCTGCATGCAAATGTGACTTAATTATGTGCATATACAAGTGTGTCACTTCTCCTTGGCCATTTAAAAAAAAAAAACAGCAGGATTTGTCTTTTCTTCCTGGAGATATTTGGGGAAAAAGAGACAAACTTTTATTATTTTTTTCCGATATAATTTTTCCTTATGTGTTGAAAAACTGAAATCTGTGCAGTTATAACTACACTAATTGGTAGCATAGTTTTCAGAGTTCAGACATGCTAATTCTGTTTGCCAAGTTGTAAGAAAGCACGAGTGTGACCTGCGGTACAGTTGGAGCAAACCTGCATCTTGTTTCAGAGGCTTCTCAGACTGATAACAGTAGCTAAATGTGCTCACACTAATTTCCATTCTCATAGGGATGGATTGTTCAAGCTGGTTGATGCACAGCTTATAAAGACTTTTTTTTTAAATTGTAGAATTATGGTTAAACCACAGTCCACAGTCCACAGTGACCATATACCATATGCCATGTACCGTATTAATCATGGTTGCTATGATATAGCAAAAAACGAAATGGGTAAAATGAAAACAAAACAAAAAAAATCATCATTCAATTACAATTCATCTTTAAATGGATGATCTTAAAAAGATATTACTGTGTGATGATGATGATGATGATGATGATGATAATGTAATAGACATTCAGTGATTTATTGTGTTTACTTATGATTTTCCAAGCCACCCTCAAATGTATATCAGACAGTGTGATGAATGTATAATGGTTTAATTATGAATTAATTTTTTCCTGCTGTACATATAAAGTTTTTTCAGTTGTGTTACGATTGTGCTGCTTTGCCGGTAAACCTGTAACACAAGACTTCTTTTCGTTTCAGTGAAAATGCACGGTACTCGCTCACGATATTGATAAACTTGCACTTGATAAGAGAAGCACACATGTTCACGCTGTTATGTAGAAACCATCGTAATTTAAACCAGAAACGTTACAGTTATGCTGACTCTCCCCTACTCGCTAAGTAAACATTCATTTTCTCAAGGACGACATCAGAAAATGCGAGCACTAGCGTTAAATTAGACCAGTTCAAGGCTTTGGAAAGGTGCAGGACAAAAAAAATGAGTGCATGTATTTATAAACACGGAGTAATGAGACATAATGAGATGGCTAACTAGGAACAGGTGCAGCTGATTCTGAGCACCGAAGTTTGCTAACTGGAATTTTGTGTGACGGGCGCTAGTTTGCACTTTTTATTTCTCATTACGTTGCAACGGTGGAGAAAATCTACACACAGATACACTAAACTTACAATGTTCTCTAGCATACAGTTCATGCCTGATCTGATTCCTTGCCATGTGATTGTTAGGAAGGCGTGAAACCCAGCAGTTAGCTTGGTCATGCTGATGCCGGGACCCCATGACTAGCTGACATTTTGGACTTGAACAGTGGTTATTTTTCTGTGTAGGCGCTGCATGGCGAAACAAAGGCTCTTGAGAGTTGCAGTTTCTTCTCTGCATGCTTTGTGTTAGTGCGTCCCACACTACAGTATTTACTGTGAGCTCTGACCTTTAAAAAAAAAACAAGGCTGAAACTCCAGAGTGCGCTTTCTTTAACACGCAGCAGGGCCGTGAACATGGAGTTAAAAGACAAGAGCGCTGTTTACAAGGCTATAGGAAAGGAAAAGTCCTTGGTGTAAGTGGCATTTTTGTGATCTTTTGTTCTCTGCTGCTTTCTCAGCACTTTGTGGTGGAAATCTCACTGCTTTGGAGGGCACCATCTACTCTCCAGGTCACCCGGATGATTACCCCAACCTGAAGGACTGCACGTGGACCATCAGGGTCCCACCAGGCAACGGCATCTACATCAACTTCACCATTCTGAACACCGAACCCATCTACGACTACATCACTGTGTGGTAAGAAATTGGCAAATTTTTATGTTATGAAACATCCACAAAACAAAATAGTTCCTATTCATACGTACATTATAGATCTGGAGGAACAATATTTTTATAATTGCAATCGTCTTAAAATCATAGACACTTTTACATCTTTATTTAGACAGTTCTACAGTTATTCCCCAAACTCATCTTCATATTCATATTTATCGACTACACACTTACCATCAGGCAATTAACATCTTGTTGCCTGAGGACGATTGCGCAATTTTCCAGCTGACTGCAATCTTCCATCTCCAGTCCTGTCATCAAATTGGCCAGATGCACTTCCACTAAAATCAGACTTAGCAGCCACATCATCTTCATTCCAAAAGAGGCCGACATCATTAAAGGGTCTTGACTCAACGAAAATAACCACCACTACCATAGATCCTCTCCTCTCCTCTTTAAAGGAGAAGCATGGTCTACTTTTTAAACGGATTAAACCATCACTTTAAGACTGATATCTTTCAATCGATAGCTTGTATTGAAAACAAGACATTTGCTGCATATGAGGATAATAATATCTGACCATGTGTTACCATTCCAAAATATTGGAAGTTAACTACATAACATAGTTATTCTGCCTACCTAGGGGAGGCCACTGAACTTGTTCATGTACCTTGTATCTTGTTCATGGACCCAGATTGTGATGACTTGTGCTTTGTGACATGGTGCATTATCATGCTGGAAGTAACCATTATAAGATGGTCATAAATGGCTTGATGTGGTCAGCAGCAATACTCAGATGTACCACGCTGTGGCATTCAAACGATGCTTGATTGGTATTAAGTGGCTCAGTGTGTGCTACGAAAACTTTCCCCACACCATTATAACCCTACCACCAGCCTGAACTGTTGACATAGGGCAGGTTGGGTCCATGGAGGCATGCTGTTCAAATCTGACCCAACCATCAGCAGAAATCAAGATTCATGTTTTCTGTCAATGTTTTCTGGTTTCCCTGTAATTTGAGTTTTTTTTATGCCTCTGCCACTAGGTGCACTTTATTGGGAAAACGTGTAACGTGTTCTACACGTCCATGCAATTATCTAATCAGCCAATAGTGTGGCAGCAGTGCGGTGTGTAAAATCATGCAGACATGGGCCAGCAGCTTTGGGTAATGTTCACATCAACCATCACAATGGGAAAATAATGTGATCTCAGTGATTTTGACCGTGGCATGATTATTGGTGCCAGATGGGCTGGTTTGAGTATTTATATAACTGCTGATCTCCTGGGATTTTCACACACAACAGTGTCTAGAGTTTACTCAGAATAGTGCAATAAAGAAAAACCATCCAGTGAGCAGCAGTTCTGTGGGTGGAAACGCCTTGTTGATGAGAGAGGTCAACAGAGAATGTCTGGTTCGAGCTGTCAGAAAGTCTACAGTAACTCAGATAAACACTCTGTACAATTGTGGTGAGCAGAAAAGCATCTCAGAATGCACACCAGGTTGAACCTTGAGGTGGATGGGCTACAACAGCGAAAGACCATGAGGGTTCCACTTCTGACAGCGAAGAACAGAAAGCTGAGGCTGCAGTGGGAACAGGCTAACCAAAACTGGACAGCTGTAGCCTGGTCTGAGGAATCTCGATTTCTCCGGTCAGAATTTGGTGCCAACAGCATGAATCCATGGACACAACCTGCCTTGTGTCAACAGTTCAGGCTGGTGGAGGTGGTGTAATGGTGTGGGGAATGTAATGGTGTGGCACACTTTGGGCCTGTTAATATGTACATCGCTTCCTGACCACAATTTACCCATCTTCTAATGGCTACTTTCAGCATGATAATCACCATGTCACAAGGCAAAAGTCATCTCAGTGAGTTCACTGTGTTCTTCAGTGAACTGAATCCAGTAGAACACCTTTGGGACGTGTTAGAAGGGGAGATTTGTAGCATGAAAGTGCACCTGAAAACTCTGAAGGAATTGCGTGATGTTAGCATGGACCAGAATCTCAAAGGAATGTTTCCAACATCTTGTGGAATCTATGCCACAAAAAATTGAGGCTGTGAAATTGAGGCCCTACCCAGTACGGTATAGTGTTCCTTATAAAGTGCTCAGTGAGTGTATTTGAAGTATATTTTAAGGGTATTTCAGGAATACAAATTAGTAACAATAGGGACTAGACTTGTTGGCAGCAGAGGCATCCCAGCTGACGCCATTGGCATCGACTTCTACCTGTTTTTTTCTTGATCTAGCTCTAAGAGAAATAAAAAAGAGAGGCTGGTGCGAGAGTGACTGGAGTGAGGATGAGGGTAGTACCAATAACTGCACTTCAGCACACCACCCTGTTGTTGATTATTTTCCTATACCAGCACAACACAGGGTGTTTTAGTCTTTACATCCAATAGAATGATCCTTACAGGGCCTCTCTTTTTAAGTAACCTCCACAAATCTCCTCCAAACATCTAAGGTATGCCTGTCAGCGAGTGAAATAAATGATCTGACAAATAATTGCAGTTCTTACGATGTGGTACGTGGAAATTGATTAATGCAGCCATTAAAATCAGAGGTCCTAAAGATCAGTCATCCATCACTGCAGGAGTTTATTGTATCACCAGCAAGAGATGAAATCAACTGTACTTTGGGGAAACCAGGAGAAATTTCATCCAGTGCCTACGTACTGTCAGAATGAAGATTTTTTTTTTTTCTTTCCAGTGGCGAGACGCTTCAAGAGCAATGGATATAACATTAATGACATCTCTGCTAGTTGTTGCCATGGCAGCAGTGAAGTGAAGAAACTTAACCTGTAAGAGCTCACGTATACTCTCTGAGCTTAGAAACCCACGAAATAAATGTTATGCTTTAAACGTGTACTAATTAAGTTTTTTGCTTATTTGTGCAACACAAGCTGATATCTGGAATGTGCTCTGCTGAATATACATATTTATGCTAAAGGGCAAACAATATAGAGGTGATTCCATGAGTTTGAAGCCAGTTAGTCCCTGTAATACTTTATGTAATACAAAAATCAATTTTTTTTCTCTATTTCACTATTAAATGGATTGAAAGTAACAGGGTTGGGTTTTTTGCATAGAATTAGCAAATACAGAGAATGTGGTTAACTATTAAGAACTTTCCAATAATTGGCTTTAAATTCATTTTTTAAATTAATAATTTACTTTAAATCTATTTTTTGGGTAATAGTTTTATATGTTCAAAGTGACCTCTGTGAATATCCCGATATTGTTGATAACTACTACTGTTCTGGCACCATTTTACATCGTGTTGTTTTCCTTCTAGTCGTAGTGTATAAGAAAATACACAAGGCTTATTATTTTGCATTGCTTTCCATAAAAGCCTGTTATTTTCCATATTTTCTGCAATTTTCAATAAATGCTCACAGCTGAATCGAAGACAGATCAAAAGTGGGCCCCTGTTGGGCACTTAGCTGTCAGAGACCAAGTGCTTTAGGCGCCACTTGTTTTTTTACATTATGTTAAAGAACAGAAATTACATTTTAAGATTCAGACTAATTTGGGGGTATTTACAGACTGATTCAGGGGTATTGACAGACTAATCCGGGGGTATTTACAGGTTATGTCCTTTCTGTTTTTCCTTCACTAGCAATTATTTTTTGTTCTCGAAGCTTCAAAGCTTATTGTCGCACTGTTTTTTTTCTTTTTGTCAAACAGAATAATAGTCACACATACACACGCATCCTGAATGGTACTGAGGAGTGAATTTTTTCACTGTTGCATTTTCACTAATGCGTCGGCGTCTAATGCGAGGCAGATGTTCGCAGTGTAGCACATTAGTGCGCCTGCAAATTGAATTAAATGGATTCTTATGTGGCATGTGCTGCGTTCACATGGCAACATTTCAAACCCTTCATTTTTGATCACTTTGGCTTTGGCTGGAAGGGATGAGAAGCCTGTAAAGCCAAGCATCAGGTGGGAGAAAGAGAGCAGAGAAGGCATGTCTTTGGGCTCATATTTGGAAATGATATCTATTGACAAGAATATGGGCATGTTGTTATGTCCAGTCTTCAAGTAGGAAGAAGGAGGTCAATGTGCTTCTGCAAACGTTAATGCATATTTGATGAACTTAAAAAATAAATAAATAAATAAAATAGTAGTTTTAGGAGCAGACGTTTGGACCCTCTTCCAGTTTTAAAGTCTCAAAACTTAATTAACATGTTAGACCTTAAGTGACTCATTAGGACTAATTACTCAGGTCATTAGGAATAACAGATCCAGAGCATAGTCAATTCTCTTTGCTAACACTCAACAACCATGCAGGAAGGTTTATCTGACACAGGAGCGGTGGTGCACCGTTGTACTTCGCAGCATTGCTTGCACAAATATGATCTGCATGGAAGAGTCATCAGCAGGAAACCTTACCTGCGACCTTATCACAAAAGTGTACATCTGATGTATGCAGAGCAACTTCTAGATAAGCCAGACATTTCGTACACAACTGCTGTGGACTGATTCCCGAGACATGCAAAAATTTAAGTAAAAAATTAAGTAATAAGCACGATCCATTATTGTGGGGGGTGTGGTGGCTTAGTGGTTAGCACTGTTGCACCTCCGGGGTTGGGGGTTCGACTCAGCTAAAAAGTCAGCTAAAAAAGTGTCACAACCTATTTATGTCAACAAGAATCTGTCACTTTATTCAGGTGGTATGTCCACTTCACAAATTTGATGAGTCTTATATAAATATTTTGGTTTATAAATATGTAGGTTTATGTCAGTTGTCATGAACGCCTTATGCAGGAGTTATAAACCCCAACTTTAAGTAGAATGTATAAGAATAGGTTGCAGATAAAATGGTGTTTTATATATAGATGTCATGCATCAAAACAGAACAAAATAACAGAAAATGAAATTTTTTTGACAAATGTTGTGTGATTAAAAAAAAATTCAAGCAGTTTCCCTTGTCAGTAATTTAGTACACGCACCACCTCTGCAGTGTGTTAGACATTTATTAGCTCCATCTTAGAAAGTCGTCGTGATATTTCTAAGCACAGATATGTTGCTTGTTATTTTGTAACAGCATGAATTTTTCATGCCATAGGGACGGCCTGGACCAGACCTCACCTCAGCTCGGTCAGTTCAGTGGCAGCTCGGTACAGGAAGCCGTCTCCAGCACCTCCAACCACATCCTCCTCAAGTTCCACAGCGACTTCAGCACCAGCGGATTCTTCGTTCTGCATTATCACTGTGAGCGCCGTTTCCTTCTTCTGGCCTCATATTTTCAGCGTTATCATCTCCTCCTGACCCGACACCTACACAACGAGTTGTGTTATAGATTCCATGAAATAGCAGCTGTTCTTGGAAATTATTTGTCTGTTTTAATGCTGCTTCCGTGTGATAATGCTAGTTTCGTGCTTTTGCTGTTTGTGTTTACACCATTTACAGACATGTGGCAGGTTTTTTTTCACTGGAAAATTGCTATAGTTAAGGCAGCCGTCATGGTGACAGTCACTGCAGCTGCATCCAACAATCAGACGTTAAATATATTACACAAATATTTCACAGGTGGATGTGCAAAATACACTACACGACCAAAAGTTTGTGCACCCCTGACCATCACACCCGTATGTACATCTTCCCCCAAACTGTTGCCACAAAGTTGGAAGCACACAACTGTACAGGATGTCATTGTATGTTGTAGCTTTAAAATTTCCCTTCACTGGAACTAAGAGCCCTGACCTCAACCCCACTGAACACTGTTGGGATGAACTGGAACTGGAGCCTCCTTAATCAGCATCAGTGTCTGATCTCACTAATGCTCCTGTAGCTGAATGAACACAAATCCCCACAGCCACGCTCCAAAATCTAGTATAAAGCCTTCCCAGAAGAGTGGAGGGAATAAGAATAAACATAAGGGGGAATAAACATATGGCTGTGATGGTTAGGTGTCCACAAACTTTTGGCCATATAGTATAAACTAATTTGCTAACAAATTATTGTATACTTTTAATGATCTATCTATCTATCTATCTATCTATCTATCTATCTATCTATCTATCTAATAAATGTTAAAGGTGATTTATAATCAGTTGTCCAGTACACCATATGCCAATACCATAGCGCTGTTGGATTCCTGATTCTGATTGGTCAGAAGATGTTGATTGATTTTCAATAACAGCAGCTCTGACAGTAGTGCAGCTACAAATCACAGGTTTATATTACCTTCTAATACATTTATTCGTTTCTATAGTAACAACTTATATATGGATGTGTATGCAGAATGCTCCACATGAACTGATTTTAATTATTGATATGTTTTTTGTAAGTTTTCAGTGAGGTGAAAAGTCTATTTAATATTTATGGAAGGAGTCACCAGTGCCATCGGTTTTGTAACAGTCAGAGGTAAAGCTGGAAGTTTTCCGACATCTTCAGTACAGAGGAGTTTATGCTTTACAGTTTTTTTTGGGAAGCTGCATTTTTGTGTCTTATTAACTTCCAGAGCAAGGAAAAAAGAGAGGCTGGTGAAAGGACTTTTTGTAGCTGCTGTAACGTAAGTGAGAACAGGAAATTGTTTCACAGGCATTCTACAACATTAAATGTAACTATAAACAGATAAAAAGTTCCACATGTTGTTCATTAATAAATTAGAAATTGTAATCATTCGAAAATTGCTGTGGTATAAGAAGAATCACTTCAGAAAGTGCTGTCTTTGGAAAACAAACAGGATGATTGCGGTAATTCCACGTAGTTGATTTTTTTCCTATAACAGCACAACACAGAGTGTTTTATTCCTCACGAAACCTAAGGGCCACAGAAGAAATCCTAATAAACTAGAGCTAAAGCTTTATACGTGTCAAAACAAACTGGTAGCTGTTTTTAAAAAAGCAGAAAAGCACTCATGGGCTTAGCGAAGTTGCACAGTAGTGAAGAATCGAAGAACATTTGAGAACTCAGCACTAATGTAGTATACAAATTATTTGCTTTTATGAGTCTGTACAGGAATCTGAAAACATATAACAGTGATTTGTTCTCTTCATCTCATTTTCACGAGGAGACGGAAAGCAGCTCATAAAACTCGCAGGACCGAAAGCACCTTCTAAACCTCTCGAGATCGCACAGACAGATTCGGAGACCATGCTGAAAGAGGCAATTACTCGCTCACATGCCAATATTCTCATCAAATAAGCACTTGAATGGCAGATTTCATCCCGAATCCATAAGCGGCGAGAGGATGGAGGAGAGGAGCGTTACGAGCGTCCGTGGAAAAAGAAAAAATAAAGTTTAGGAGCGAAGAAACAGGAACGTAGCTCTGGGACTGCCACCATTTTCATTTTATTATCTTTTAAATTCGTAATGAGCTTTGCATTGCGAGCTCGTTATTGCAGTTCCCTCCGTGCTATAATGTTTTATGTGCAAAGTTTGAACGCATCAGCACAATCAGCGCTAATGTCAGTGATATTGTCCTCTCTCTTTTCTCCCTGTGGGAAAACACGAGCTGGTGTTAACCTGAGGAATGAAGAACGTCAAGATCGACTTTTTTTTTTACTCGTAGAAGCTTCCTGGAGTTGTAAAGAAATTAAAAAAAACAAAAAACAAAGATCACAAAATGTAAAATCCTGTGATGTTATGTAGAATTTAAAGCTTTCAACAAAGTCCGAACTCTTAAAGAGGTCTTTCGGTGAGGTAACAGTGTGGCGTAAGCATTTCTATCACCTCTAATAACAAGCAGAGTTACGCTTACAACACCAAAGTTGATTATTTTCCTATTCCAGCACATCCTGAAGTGTTTTATTCCTCTCATACAACAGCAATTTGCCAACTAGTATAATTTCTTTAATTAAAGAATGACACATCCTACTTTGGTACTTTTTTATCCATTTCTAGTTACATTTAATGTTGTGGAATGTCCCTGAAACAAGTTCCTGCTCTCACTTATGTCATAGCTGACAAAAACAGTCGTTCCTTCACCAGCCTCTCTTTTTTTCCTCTCTTGAAGTTAATAAGACAAAAAAAAAAAACCACAGAAACTAAGAAACTAGAAAGAGTAAAACTGAAATTGTAGTTTTTGAAATTGAAGCTTTACAAAGCACTGACACTGGAGACTCCTTCCAAAATCTTAAATACACACCTCCAATACATGATCCATTTATTTTCCATCTGAGTTTTTTTCTAAACATGATTCATGTCATTTGTATATGATTCATTTTTTTTCACATGCTTTTTCAAGATGCGTTTTTCTTCCACACATGAAATTTTTTTAAATATATGATTCATATAATTTTATACCTGATTCATTTATTGTCACATGTGCTTTTTTCTAGATGATTCATGTATTTTCACATGATTCCTGATTTTTATACGATTCATTTCTTGTTTCTTGTAAATTTACATGTGATTTATTTTCACGTTTTTTTTTTTTTTTTTTTACACTTGAGTCATGTTTGTTAACATGAATTTTTTTCCACATAATTTACTTATTTTTTGTGTGATATTGTTTCTCCAGTGAATCATTTATTTGGACATGTGATTTTTACACATTAATTATTTATTTTTTTATGTTTTTTACACATGATTCATTTATATTCCATGCGATATTTTCCACTGAATCATTTATTTTCGTGTGCTTTTTACATGTAATTCATTTATTTTCCATTTGATTTATTTCTATTTCTTTGACGTGATTTTTACATGATTCATTTTCACATATTCACGTTTACATATGATTAATTCATTTTCTTTGTGGATTTTTACACGAGTCTTTTATTTGCAGATGGGATTTTTACTCATTATTCATTTATTTTTTTGTGTTATTTTGCACATGATTATTTTCCATGTGATTTTTCTTTCCAATGAATCGTTTCTTTTTCAAGTTTATTTGTTTCCACATGATTGATTTAATTTTTCACATGTAGATCAGGTGGTTTGATTTTGAGATTATGTGAATAATGTTTCAGTAAGTTCATATATTAATCACATAATGTGAAATCATGTCATTTTTCCATAACGGTTTCTTCCACCCAGACTAAAAAGGGTTTTTTTTCTGTCATTTTCTGTAAACCGAAAAAAAAAAAAAAACAACAGAACCAACTGTCCACTTACTTTTGGTTTGCATAAATGTGTGAAAATATCTGTAGAAACCATATAGATAGAAATCCTCTGACTTTACAGCTGATTAAAATGCATTCTGCATATTAAACTCATAATTATGAGTTTTCACAAAGCCACCAGAAGTGGGGACGACCCCCGCCTGCCCTCTCTCAGATTTCCACCCTCACGCCGTCTGGCAGAAGAATCAGGAGTGTGTCGCAATGTGCCGCTACACCTCCATATGCTGCTGCCCACTGGTTCATGATCTGTCTTGTGTAGCGAGTGTATTGTGGTGCATTTGTTGGTTTTTTTGGAACTGTGTTTTCGTGCACTGGTCTTGGACTTGTCTCACATTTCAGTCTCTCACTTCCTGTCTGTCACTTTCTGTCATTTTTAGCGTACCAGCTCCGTGTGTGTCAGCCTCCCGCACCCGTCGCAAACGCCGAGATCCTCACTGACAACGACGAGCTTGAAATCGGTAAATCAAAAACACACACTGGCTGTTCGTGGTGTAACAGGATCAGGATATGTATCAGTATCTGTATCTGATACACGTCACTGTGACGTCAGCCATGCTTTTTTTTATTGCGTCCCCATGCAAACATTTAGTCTCAACCACATGCCCAGTGATTCTTTCTGTTCAAAAAAAAAACTAAATAGTGCACCTCTTATTCGTACCTGTATTTGTATTATCTGTTCATTCCAGATAATGTATTTATATATGGTCATACATCTCTACCGGCAGATTCTTGCTAATCCGAATAAATTAATTCCAACTGCAGATCCGCATGAACAATATATGAAGTACAGTACTGTGCAAAAGGTTTCGCCACCATAAGGTTTGGGGGGATGGACGGGTTGTTCGGGGTTCTGCAATTTTTCTGTGACACCAGAAAAAGAGCCAATTTTAGCCTTCAAAACATTCATTTTTCATAAATAAAGTAAATGTTATGGAAAGAAATGTTTGAATGCCTTTCAAGAAAGTAACATTTTAAGTAGATGAAAACATAATGAAGGCGGTCATGAATATCCACTTGCTTTTTTTTTGTTTTTTGTTACTGTTACTGCTCCTTATAGTCCGTTTCGATATGTAGAAAAGTCTCATTTTATTATTTTTGAAATCATCTTTGCTCTGTAGGATTTTTGCACAGTACTGTATATGTATGCTAAACTGGACACTTTGTAGACAATCTTCATTTATGTATATGCGTTATATAATCCAATCCAATCCAATCTAGAGTTATGCACATGAGGTTTAGAGTCAATGTTACCATCACAACTATGAGCACACGAGTCTTCTCAGCTCACTCAACCATTTAATCATGCTGCCTGTGATTTAAATGAATTCTGTCACAAAAAAACCTCATGCTAGTGTGATTTAAACATCGCTGTCATATTAACATGGACGACTTGGATTGCTGTAACGGAGCTCAGTGGATTGGTTGCACTACACTCCTCGCTTCTATAAGTAAGGAATAAAATAATAATCACCATGTTAGTTCTTGTTATCACTTATGATATAGCACCTATACCAACCTCTATTTTCTCTCAATAAAGACAACTTCGTCGCCATAACAACTAAGACTCTGAGTCCAGTCAGTATTTTTAATTATTTATGTCACAATATTACCTTATCTAAGTGTGTTTATTGAATGGACAGTGAGAAGAGATGAGTGTGTGTGCAAGTGTGCTCAGGTTCGTGATAATAACAAAATGCACACATTATCCACCTTCTTCTAATGTTACCAGCTGCCTGGGAATAACTGCACAATAAACATAGCTTTTATTATTTCTTAGTTTTTTTTCCCTACGTGTATCTTTTTCCTCCTTGCTGAATTTCTGATGAATATTAAACCCTGCTCCTACTTTACTCAGGTTAGCTCGTTAATTTGACCTCCATACAAACTCAAAATGAATTTCAATAGATGAAAATCAGTAACTTACATGGCCGTTTTATTACACCAGGAGCACATCGTGATGCAAACACACACACACACACACACAGACTGTTTCCTGTAGTGAAAGTAATTAGTCAGAAAGGTTTACGTGACTACTTTTCCTCGATTTAAAGGATTACACACTTTGTTTGACTAGGAATTTATTTCAGATTGTTTATCAGTTTATTCGTCAGTTTATTCCGATGAGGTGTGTACTTGAACTGTTTATGTTTCCAACTGAGCTCTCAGATGGATTATTAACAGATTATTAAACTGTGTGTAAACATAGCTACTGGCATTTATTTCCATTATTCATGTGTAAGCAAACCCTCACTGCAAATGTTTCCTTTGTCCACTTGATTTGTCATCATTACTGTCATGCTTGTAAGCAGATGAATCTTGCTAATATCCTTGTGTGTGTGTGTGTGTGTGTGTGTGTGTGTGTGCGTGTGTGTGTGCTCAACAGGAGATATCATCAGGTACCGGTGCCTTCCAGGCTTCACGTTGGTGGGCAGTGAGATTTTGACTTGCCGTCTGGGTGAGAGGTTGCAGATGGATGGCACTCCTCCAGTTTGCCAAGGTGAGCTTGGCAGTGACGCCTCATTTGTTTCTCACGCCGTTTTCTCATTAACATCCTGTCCCGCGTGCTTGGTCAGCATTCTTCAGCCTCTTTAGTTCCACATGTGACGGGTTTATGATCCTTAGAACTGCCATTAGGCTTTAATTAGAAGTTTTATCTGTAATAAAAAAGAGCTTATTCTGGAACCGACATTGTGTGTTTTCTTAACTCTTGTGTCCACGCAATGGATTTCCCATCGATCCGGGTATTGTGAAATTGTGTTCAGACTGTTTTCTTCCATTTTTTTACCTTTTAACTTTCAGATCAAAATGTCAAAATCTTGGTCATTCAAAAGAAAATACAGTTTTGACAATACTTCAAAGTTTAGTGAAAATATAGAGGAGCAAACCTTCACTTAATGGCTGCCCATACACCCAACCAAGGGTGCCAATATTTTAATCTTTAGTGAAAATACAGAGAAATTCCAGAAGATGCAAACCTAACCAGAGGATGTTTAAAAAAAATGTCTGTCTGAATGTCTTTCTTTCGAATGGATTTCTACAGTATTTATGATCTCTATTATATTAAAGGGTTAAACAGGGATCAAGCAAAGTGAATAGAAAAACATTTGGGATTTTCCCCAATTAGAAGATGGCAAGTATTATTTGGATGAAATTTCTGTTTAAAATTATTCAGGATGACTGTTTGACTGTTTAATCACAATTTTTAGCTCTGCCCACATGTCCAGGATTAGCTGATATGCTAATCAAATTGGCTTGCTTGCCAGTGGAAATAGCAACAACATGGAGGATTGTTGTTCATTTGCAAAGCTAAACTGCGCCAAACCATCCAGTGGAAAAGCGCTACACGTCTGATGATAGTCCCTTTTGACCTTAAGGATTAAAATGTGCTTTCTTTCCAGTGCGATGCCCTGACAACGAGGTGCTGTTTGACTCCACGGGCGTGATCCTGAGTCCAGGCTTCCCTGAAAACTACCCCAACCAGCAGATGTGCTCGTGGATGATCAGTGTGGAGAAGGGCTACAACATCACCCTGCACTTCGAGCTCTTCCAAACCGAGAAGGAGTTCGACATCCTGGAGATCTTTGATGGTAAACATAGACATATAGACACGTTGGTTAAGTAATCAGCAAAACACTTGGAGTAGTGATGTTAATGGAAAATAATCAATAAGGGAGTTCCTTTTACCACCTCAAAATGTATTCTTCCTCTTATACAACAGCAGTCTTTCAATTATTACAATTTTTATTTATTCAAGAACGTCATACTTTTTATCTATTTATAGTTACATTTAGAGTTGTACAACATCCACTAAACAAATTAGCTCCTGTTATCACTTATAAACAGTCGTTCCCTCACCTGCCTTTCTTTTTTCTCTCTCTCTCGAAGTTAATAAGACACAAAATGCAGCTTGTCATGTTACCAAGAAACCGCGAAGAGGTTGCATCTGAAAACTTAAAGCTACAGCTATACCTCTGTCTGTTACAAAGCACTGACACTGGAGACTCCTTCCAAAACTATTAAATAAACATCTCCTTAGTTCCTGTCATCGGCCATGTGTGCACGTTACTATAGAAACGATAACGTATTAGAATGAGCATATTAATAGGAGCCAGCACTACTTTCAGAACCGTGCAGTTCTAGAAACTTAACCTTCTGACCAATCGGAATCCAGAATTCAACACGGCAGTATAAAGGAGAATAATTCAATGCATAATATCCGGAACATACACACGTCTTTAAAATAATCATTCATTGCATCATGCCTCATTAACAGTTGATTGTGATCATTTTTACTGATGCATGATTAATAATTTGTGATAAATAAAATAATAAAAGAAACATCCCTTGCTCATTTCCATATCCCATGCTTAGAATAGTAAGACAAGACACACTGGATGCCGGATTGCTGATTGGAATTTATTATCACTATATTTATTATTCGGAGCCGCATTTAAAATGTCATTAGACAGTAATTACTTAAGTGCGCACTATTAGCAAATTACCCCATTACTCATCATTGATTAGTAGGTCATTAAATGCCCATGGCATTCACAAAGCCCCAGTGGACCGGCAAGCGAGAGGACTTGTGCGTTTTAGTCATTCTAAGACTTCGGGATTTACACACATACTTTAGAACAGGGTACAGTTCTGACGCATTCATCATTGTCAACTTTTAGCGTTATGTTTTACAGCTGTTTGGCATGGACAGTGCCGCTCTCACTCGGTAACGCCTCGGTTGCTTTTGAACAGAGGTGTGTTGCATCAGGATGTTATGACAGACGCTTCACGAGAGACAAAGCTTCTTCCTCACGCTGTCTCGAATCACTGCAGATTGTTTATGCTCATAGGTTTGCTCGTACTTGAGTCACTTTAAAGGACTACTATGATCATAAGACAGGGAGATTAGCTTCATGCATTCTTGATCTCGGTGATGATTGGGTGCCAGTCATTGTTTCAAAATTCTATGAATAGAAATCAGGTTTTGGTCTGTTAGAATCACACAAAAGAGAGGCAGCTGATTGTACTAGCTTTCACATCAGAGCTGGCCATGCTTATCTATTTTTGGGCGAAGTATTTTTTTGTCTGCTCGAAGGGCCATTTTGGGAGTTATGTCAGTATTTTGCGAGGAAAGTTACACGTATTCAGAGTCAGGTTAAGCACCTGCTAAAGTCAATTTTCTGTGTGTGCTATTCAGATTATTAAAATTACCTGTGTGTAGTTTACACCTCTGAGATTACCGAGATTTTTTTCAAGTAGAAGGGTCCAAGATTGAGTTTTTCAGTAGTGTCTGGACTGCTACCTTTAAACTCAAGCACCTGTTGTTAAACCTGAAGAAAGAAATTGTGTTTTTTTCTTTGTTGTCAATTGTAATATGATGTAGCATAGAGACCATTTAAAAATGAAAAATTAAAAAAGACTAACATGATGATAGCAAGCATTGAAATAAACATCTCAGAGTCTAGTACAGGAGTAGTATATTGCATGAATAGTCCACAGTAAACACAGCAAATTCCTTTTTACAATATGGCTTTTAGAATAGCACTTGATCCAGCATAACTTCTGAATAGCACTTGTAGCTATTTCTGACGTCTGTATACAGATGTACACAGTTTCTGTATTAAATCCTCACTAAGTGTGCATAACTCAGCCCGAATATATCTATTTTAGTCCTTTACTATCTCAAGTGAAGTTTATTACATGAACAAGAAGACTCATTTAACACACTTAACATTATATCATTTATCATCACATAACGTTGAAATAAGTCAATTATACATGACAGTTGATGTAACGTCACTACATAGAAATTAATAGCTGCCTCGTGAGCAGTGTAGCTAATTAGCAAGCTGAAACGACTCATTCAATTAGCTCCACTGTTTTTGCTTCCATCAGTGAGTTTTAAAAAGTTGCAAGTGGCCACTTGTTTATTGTAGGTCACTTGTTCTCAGAGTGAGCGACATCTACGGAAACAAAATCTGTACTTACATATTAAATAACTGAAAAAACATATAAATATATAAACCTTTTAGACAGAGCTCTGAGTTGGCCAAAAAATTTCCCACATAACCTGTGCAGATTTTAGAGAAAATTACTCAAATTAGGAATGTAATTCATCCATCAGAACAAATTTTTGGTACAAGCAGGATGTTGCGCTAATGCTTCAGTCACCGATGGGAAGGCTGTAATGTTGCAGAAAATGACAAACATATTAATTCTAAAAAAAAAAAAAAAAAAAATACCTGCACAATTAAAATAAAAGCAGGGAATTGCAGCTCAAAAAATAATTAAAATGAAATATTTAATAAAAAATTAATTATAAACAAACAAACAAATAAATAAATAAATAATTATAATGAGTAATAAATACTCATTAAATGTCAAATTATATGATTAAAACTAGAGAAAAGCTGAAGTAAAAATCTATTTTTTTACACATTTTTCTATGTGTTTGTTCACTCAGGACCCAACATCTACAGCCCGAGCATGGCGGTGTTGAGCGGCGAGCTGGCCGTGCCCTTCAGCCTGAGCACCACGGGCCACCAGCTCCTCCTGCGCTGGTCCTCTGACCACGGCACCAACCGCAAGGGCTTCCGCATCACGTACGTGGGTGAGTATCAAAGTATGTATCCCCCCCGATTGGTAATTCTTTCTCAGTCGCATGCGTGTCTCACGTTGCACGTGTGCATCTGTCTGTCCTGGCCACGTGTCCCCCATCTGTATTGTCTGTAAGCCCATGACGTCTTTCCATTTGTTAAGTGTTTTGTGCTTGTGTATGTTTTAGACTTTAGCATACTGAGATAAATGATAATATCACATACACTTTCACACAGTTAATATTATACTATAAATATAAAGAATACAATGCTAAATACTATCCATAAGAGCGTGTGTGTGCGTGTGCGCGTGTGTGTGAGTGTGTTTATATGCATACATACAGTGTGTATAGTAGAGTCTGTCTTTATTTCATTCATTATGACAAACAAGTGCAGTTTTGTATAAATTATATTTATGAAAGATTACATCACAAATTACTTTTGAATCCATTTTGGTTCATTTCTATGCCAAAATCCATTTTGGTTCATTTCTACGCCACACCGTAGCACTTCCTGTATATTTCACATATCCGTGCGTTTATCTGTAGCGATGTACTGCAGCACCCCAGACTCTCCGCAGCACGGCTTCGTGGTCAGCCAGACTGGCGGCCATGTTAACAGCGTCGTGCGCTGGGCCTGTGACCGAGGATACAGGCTGATTGGGAAAAGCATGGCCATGTGCAAGAAGACCGAATTCGGCTATCTGACCTGGGACTCTTCCGTGCCAGCATGCCAAGGTATAGCATCGAATTTAGCAACTCAGCTAGCCTTAGCAGAACTAGAATATTGCTAGCATTATTAAAAAATAATCTGATAAGTACAAATTTTGCAAGGACAAAACTAAAATCTTATTCATAGCAATGTGACATTGAATCTGTTGAGTTTAAGAGAAATTCCTTTATTATCAAGTAGCAAAAATGTTCAAATAGTGTGTTGTGATAATATGATCTTTTAAAAAATTCAGTAAATTCTTGGCCAACCATTTTTGTTTCAAGATCAAAATAATATTATATTACAAAACGTTTTTTAAACTTGCCATACATCTTCAGCTTGTTTCTTGTTCCTTCATGTTTCTTTTAAACTCCTTCAAATGTATTTTTTTTAACCCAGAAGCCAGCAGCAATATTTACTCAGTGAAAGTTATGCGTATTCAGAGTTGGGTTACGCACCCGCTTACGTTTGATTTTCTGGCTTCCCCTTTCAGATTATTAAAATCACTTGTGTGGAGATCACTCCTCCAAGATTGCCAGATTTTTCTTGAGCAGAAGCATCAGAGATGAGGTTTTTCAATCGAGTTTATAGAATAGTAATGTGTTCGCAGGACATAGGCCATTTTATCATGCATTTAATTTGCTATTTTCATTTTCGCTCTCCTGTAAAGAAAACATGCCCAGGGTATAAAGGACAATCTGATCCTGAAACTGAATACTGAACCTTGTTCGAGCTGAATATGATGCAGGAAAAATGGACTTAAGTTCAAGGTCAGAATCGTGTACCTCTCATGTAGCTCTCTGAATAGTGTTAATGTGTAGTTACATCTGAGGTCTGAATACAGCCCTGGGGAGGGGGGGTGAAAACTTTTGCAGTCTATGTAACGCTATGTACAGACAATCTGGTGTGGTCTTCATGTTTAACAACTTCTAAATTTGTTAAACATGAAGACGACACCAGATTGTCTGTAATGTGACGTGACACATTGCCTTTTTTTTTTTTTGTTCCTCTCAAACCGGATACCATTGGAGGGGTTTTATTGGTCGACTCATCAGCACAGGAACAGGCGATGTCAAGTGGCAACAGCAGGCATCAGTTTCGCCTTTGTTCTTTCTAATTAATACTGTTAAACAACAAAGGGCTCCTCACTCTGTATGTGCTGTTATTAGCATGCTACGTGAGATCCATTGTTGCTTTGATTTATTTCATTAGATTTTAGTGCTCAATAATTGCACATCTCATTATGTCTCATAGGCTTATTGATGTCCGCTTTGAACAAGCTCCAGCTCCGGTTTGGCTTTCCGGGACTTAATTAAACAATATCTGCCATGTTGGCTAATCAGAGCCTTGTTTCGATCAAGCGGTTTTTTTTTACGACTTCATTCAAAGGTGAAGTGGGGCAGGGGCGGGGTTTACCTGAATTAATAGCTTAGTGCGTTAAACAGTCAAAGGTTCAGTATCAGGCTTTCCTCTCAGATTTAAACGAGTAGTTGCTAGGAAATGTTTCACTGTGGTGCAGCTCAATCAATGGCATTGACCTGCAGACAGAAGAAGTGGCATTTCTTTGACCCGGTTGTGGATAATTGGCCACAGCGAGTCCATGTGTATTTGATGTTACGTGATCTGCCATGCATCAATGCCATTTTTCAGATGCTGATATCAATACTTGAGCTAGATGCTTAATTATGCATATGCGTGAAGAGCTTTTAAAAAAAAAAACTCCATCTTGTGAATATTTAAAGTAAAAATCTGAACAACAGACATTATTATAGCTCTGCAGCCATATAGTTACAATTTCTCTCTGACTAATTTTGTGATATTTACAATATTCACCATATTTCACACTGAAATTCCTGTTCTAGGAAATTTTATGCCCACAATACACTCGAAAATCCCACTGAATGTCATTTGAGGGAAATATTAAACATATAAAAAAATATATTAAATTCTTATAAATATGAATAATCGTATGATGATTAAATAAATAATCGTATGATGATTCCCGCAGAAGCTGCAATATGTATATATATATATATATATATATATATATATATATATATATATATATATATATATGTATAAACAGGCTTTGATTATTGTTGTTTCGTTTCTATAGTAACACCTCATTCCTGGTGGCTCATATGGCGTACACTTCACATAATCTAAACCTAATAAAAATGGAACGAGGGGAAAAAAGTGTTGTTATTTAACAAGGAAAAATATAAGTGTTGATATGTAAGGAGATGTTTATTAAACATTTATGGAAGGAGTCTCCAGTGTCAAGAGAGAGAAAAAAGAAAGGCTGGTGAGGGAACAACTGCTTATAGCTGCTATAATGTAAGTGAGAAAAGGAGCTTATTTCGTGGACGTCCCACAACCTGGATGTAGCTATAAATGGATAAAAACTATATGTTGTGTTGTTGTGTTAATAATAAAAAGAGTCATTGTTGGTAAATTGCTGTGGTATAAAAGGAATAAAAGACTTCTTGACATGCTGTTATTGGAAAGTAAAAGATTTTAGGGTGGTAACAGTAACTCCACTTCATCACACCACCCCGCTATTTTTTTTCTTTACTTGATATTGTGTAATATTTATGACGTTGTCCTTTAAATGCTGTGTACTGTGCTTTTACTACAGCACCAACTCGACCCCAATTAGAGAAAGAAGTACCTGATCCAGTCTTTGCCAAAACAGTCTCATGTGATTACAGTCTTGTGTACTGAGATAAGAATTAATTACGTCCTGGTTTTCCCCCAGCTGTGTCTTGCGGCATGCCAACAGCTCCCGTGAACGGAGGTGTACTGGCGCCTGATTACTCAGCAGGCACACGGGCTATGTACTTCTGCAACGAAGGTTTCCGTCTCTCCTCTAAAGAGGTGACAAGCACAGTGTGCCAGGCTGATGGGACTTGGAGCAACCACAACAAGATCCCACGCTGCACTGGTGAGACATGATGAAGCCGCACGTCTCCTCATGTCCACGGCTTCATCAGTACAGTTGGCATTCCTGGTTTAAACAGTAATTAGTCCTGTCGAGACGAGAGACGCCTTTAACTGTATTTACTTGACTTGTATGCGTTTTGACGGGACATCTGCATAGGGAGCGATTAGTCTTCATTAAGCTTCATTAGGTTTCGTGTTACTTAAAAGTTGAGGATGTAGAACTTTGGATTTTTGAGTTCATCCATGTCAGTTTAGTTTAAATGTTTGTGGTTCACTGGAAAAGTAATATCTTGTCAAGTGAAAAAACAACTTGAGCATAACTGAATTTATCTAATATTCCTCAGTATGATATTATTATAAAACAAATATAAGAATATAAAGCCTGTTTCTATGGACTTGCTTTGCTCTACGCTGCAGTGGATTGGCATCCCTTTCCTGAGATAGGAAATCCACTGTATTCAAGATAAGACAAGTCAACTAGTCTTTTCCAAGGAAACTGATTCAGGACATTATCACTGCATTAGTGCAGATAAATATAAACAACAGCAAAGAATGTGTCAAATCACACTGCAGTTAACAGCCACACAGGCTACAGATTACATCTCAAGCTTCAAGCTGTTAATGAGGGAAATAAATAAATGAAATAATTGATTGTGAAACTGAGAAAGCATGGAAGCTTTTGTCCATCATCATAGCCCTCCTTGCACACTCATTCTTTTGCATTCTTTGCAGTCTAAAAGTCAAACAGGAATGAATTTAATTATGTTCAGTGTTGTTAAACGGCTGTGTGTGTGCATTATTACACAAGCATTATGCTTATATTATAAAAGTGGCATAAAGTCACCAGAAAAGACAGTTAAGTGCAATCAGTAAGTGCAATACTGTGTAAAAATTTGTAACACTTTCTATGTAGGCCAGACCAATAAATACACTCATAAGCTTTTATAATGTAGGAACATGATTATTCGTTATAATACACTATGAATAGTGAGTATTTGTGATAGTGCTAGATGTTAATTCATAAAACATGAGAAATGTTGCTATAAAGTGCGGTGTTTTCTGTAAGAAATGATAACAGATTATACTGTGTGTAATGGCTTATAAATGAAGTATAAAGTTTATTATGAATGTGTTTATAATTCATTACAGATATGGTCTTTATAGAAAGCGTTTCTGAAAATTCATCGATTGTGACGGCTCTAGTCTGTGGTGGTTTTTTAATATAGTAAGATTATTTAATATATGAGCTAAAGAACCATTTTATCCCACAGTCATGGTGTGCCCTAGTATCGGCTCCTTCACGCTGGACCACGGAAAGTGGAAGATCGTTAACGGATCTCGCTACGAATACGGAACCAAGATCGCCTTCAGCTGTAACCCCGGTTACTACCGCCTTGGCCCCGCCCACATCCACTGTACATCTAATGGGACGTGGAGCTGGAGGAATGAAAGGCCGCGCTGCAAGAGTGAGTTTAGACCTGATCTCGTTACTTAATGTGCCATGACTGTGGTTAACATGCCCTATATATAAAAATGTAATAGCCTTTAACTGTTTATTGCAGGTTGTCTGTCAGCGTTGTTTTTATGGTCTGACAAAGCAGAGAGCAGGATTAGAGGCTCTGATGCTGAATGTACAGGATGGGGGGGGGGGGGGTGTTGGGGGTGGTCGTGTAGGACGATATTGGAAATGTCCAATAATCAGTGCTAAACCTTGATTTTGGAAACAGATCCGAGAACAGAGAACTGGCATAGTTGCATAATTTGAAACATATTTTCCCCCAATATTACATTTTTCATCCATGGATAAAACCTGTCCTACAAATAAGAAAACTAACAGCAGCTTATGAAAAATATTCCAAATTATGAGACTAGTGATTGGTATAGGCTACAGACAAATTAGAAAAAGCAGCAGAGAGCTTATGATTGCGCCCGAGAAAGAAAAACAAGATCAATACTCATTACATTTATTTATGATGCATTTATTTATGAGGCATTTCATTTTTGCAAAATTAAAATTCAATTAAAATTGAACTGTTTTATTTGTATCTTGTTGATAACTAAAATACAAGAAAAAAATAAACAGTTTTTTGTACTTTATCAGCTCCTTCGTCTCTTCGCAGGCGATCATGGCGCACATGGGGCGATGACGTGACCTCTTAAAACACGTCTAGACGTCTTTATTCATGTGTAGCTTTCAAAATCTGTAGTCAGTGAGGAATAGGTTACTATGACAACATCCTTTCTTTTACAAAACGATATTTTGTTCGAATTATTTTTAGATATCATTCAGCCTAAGTGTAGGCCACCTACAGTACATGGTCCAGAAGCTTCTGAACTGAACTCTCCATCGTGTGATAGCATCAGCCATGTCCTTATCGTAGGCAGGGAAGCAGTCAGTGACGGCTTTTACCTCCTTCGATAAAGTCGCCGCGCTTTGCTTGCATTTGCGCTAGAAAGTCAAAGCCATTTGTCAGCGTTGTCAGTCCAGCGTTGTGGGAAAAATCAATCATCTATCATATGTAAAGACAGAATGACCGTGAGAGGCACACTGGCAGATGTAGGTGAGACCTTCCCAAGGGAAAGTCAAAAATTTCCAGGCGTCTTATCACTCGTCTGGCTCAGAGGGCGAGAAAATCTGTACCTTTTTTTTTTCAGGGGAAAGTGGCTTGGCTGTAGAGCTTTGGCTCTGACTATAAGATTAACAAAGCTCGTATGTTGATGTCAAGTCTGCATGTCGTGTTTATATCTGTACTCCTCACTTCGGAAAGCGCTTTGATCTGTGATGTGATACAGTGTGTATGAGCAGGACTTGCTTGCTTTTACCCAAAGCAATAAATCCGAGACATTATCAAGATTAGTCAGCTCTTCTTGTGTGCTCTCTCTGTTTTGAGGGGGCAAAGAGAAGAGATGAATAAAAAAAACCCAGACCATTAAATTGGGTGTAAATTACAGCTGTACCTTTGACATTGTGGTACTTGCCAGCTCATTCCTCTGCTTCTATATTGCCTCTTACTGCAGTTATTTCTTGCGGGATGCTGCCCACTCCTCCTAATGGGAAGAAAATTGGAACTCAGACGACCTTCGGTGCGACGGCCATTTTCACCTGTGACGTGGGTTACATTCTGGTCGGCTCGACAGTACGCGAGTGTCTGGCGTCTGGGCTGTGGAGCGGCTCTGAGACTCGCTGCCTGGGTACCGAAACCATACAAGACACTTTTCTTCTTTTTTTTTTTGTAGATTTTACCCAAAATCGAGTAGGTCAAAGTATGAGTAGTATGATTTCATTCTTTCAACTAATTAGCTTTAGTTTAGTGTTTGATTGCAGCGTTTGCATTTTTGGTGAGGGTTTTTTTTCTAACTTTAGCTTTCTTTAACACGGCCATAATTAAATTATAATTGCCTCAAGGTGTATTTAAGTTATTAAACATGTCTGCAAAAAATGTTTTAGACTCAGACTCAGACTGGCTGAAGCAACTTTGCGTGAAACTTTTTTCTCAGTGTTATATAAAATAATATCTCCGTAGTGTAAGAGGGTTGGAAAAAACATCTCATCACTCCAGACTCCAAGGATATAGCTGCATATGAATATCTTATTTGGAATGAACTGAAATCCCACAGGATGCAAGAAAAAGTCACACAAGCAGGAAGTTTTTACTTTCATTTAGGTGCGAAAGCTCATGGGACAAACAATGAACCTCATGGGACAAGCAAAGCCTCACTTACATCATCCTCTTGAGTAACTGCCTGGTCAGGATCACGGTTAAAATTAGGCTACAACTTTGTTTATATTTTGGGAAACAGAACCAAGTACATTTGTTAGAAAATATGTGTATATGTGAGATGACAGTGGCTCAGCAGAGTGTTTGAGCTCTCCTGGTGAGGGGAGCGAACGTATCATCAGTCACTAGGTCCCACAAGCTGCTCCACTCCGGATCCAACCCACACACACACACACGCACACACACACACACACACACACACACATATTCCCAATCCTCATGCTGTCTCTGAGCTGAGCCATAATTTTACATTATGCTTTCCATCATGAGATCCATCAAGGCAGAGTCTCAGCTCTCCCCAAACACCTGCCTTATGCAGAACAGATGCCACAATGCCTTTACACAGCAACACCATCTTGCACCATTTTGTATGCGGCACCTCGACACAACTTTAGCAATCGCTCATTTCCATCACACACTTCTGCATGGTGCAAAGCAGCGTTCACATCAGGAAGTGTCAGAGAATAATTATACCACTTCACTGTTGAATTCTCTAGTCTGTTCGTTCAGAAGGACAGTCGTTCCAGAGTGTTTTATTCCTCGCCATAAATTTGCACCAAAATTTCACTGTAATCCAGGTTGTGTTTTTCACTCTTCAGCTGGCCATTGTGGAGAACCAGAGCGGATTGTGAATGGTCAGGTGATCGGCGAGAACTTTGGCTACAGGGACACGGTGGTGTATCAGTGCAACCCAGGCTTCAGACTCATCGGTTCTTCTGTACGAATCTGCCAGCAGGACCACAGCTGGTCAGGACAACTGCCATCCTGTGTGTGTGAGTGTTCAGCGTCCTTTGGGTGTCCACTGGCATGTCCAGATTTTGATCCATGGAGTGATGCTAAAAATGGTTGGACTCAGATTCTCTAATGAACATTTAAAACATTATTTCTTTTAAATCTCATTTATTATTGATATAAAAATTGGTATACATTTGTATTAGAGAGTTATTAGGTGTATTAGATGGTTAATAGGTGTATTAGGGGGTTATTATGTGTATTAGATGGTTAATAGTTGTATTAGGGGGTTATTAGTTGTATTAGATGGTGAATAGGTGTATTAGATGGTTAATAGGTGTATTAGGGGGTTATTAGGTGTATTAGATGGTGAATAGGTGTATTAGGGGGTTAATAGGTGTATTAGGGGGTTATTAGGTGTATTAGGGGGTTAATAGGTGTATTAGGGGGTTATTAGGTGTATTAGATGGTTAATAGGTGTATTAGATGGTGAATAGGTGTATTAGATGGTGAATAGGTGTATTAGGGGGTTAATAGGTGTATTAGGGGGTTATTAGGTGTATTAGGGGGTTAATAGGTGTATTAGGGGGTTATTAGGTGTATTAGATGGTTAATAGGTGTATTGGGGGTTAATAGATGTATTAGGGGGTTATTAGGTGTATTAGATGGTTAATAGGTGTATTGGGGGTTAATAGGTGTATTAGGGGGTTATTAGGTGTATTAGGGGGTTAATAGGTGTATTAGGGGGTTATTAGGTGTATTAGATGGTTAATAGGTGTATTGGGGGTTAATAGGTGTATTAGGGGGTTATTAGGTGTATTAGATGGTTAATAGGTGTATTAGGGGGTTAATAGGTATATTAGGGGGTTATTAGGTGTATTAGATGGTTAATAGGTGTATTAGGGGGTTAATAGGTGTATTAGGGGGTTATTAGGTGTATTAGATGGTTAATAGGTGTATTACGGGGTTAATACGCCTGATTCATTCAAGGAAATTTTAACAAGAAAAATGCAAAACTGTTTACTACGGTGGTCCTTCAGGACTGGAATCACTCAGGGATTCCAAGCTTTTCCCCCTCGTTAGTTCCTCTCCAGCTTGTACCACACCTTTAGAAATGTGATTACTCAGATCATGCGCTTGGGCTGCTGGAGTAGAACTGTAAGCCCTTCTTTTCCGCGAGGACGGGATTCGGAACGTCTGATCCAGAGGATTAGGCTGACAAACACAGAGAAACAGAAAGCAAGTCAAGCTTTGGGATAAAATCCAGGCAATAAGTGAGAGAAAGGTTCATTACAGTGTTTCATACACACAATAAAAACAGGTGTGTTGAAATCTATGAAAATATTTACCACCCTCACCCAAAAAATCACACTGTCCTGCAGCAAGAGCCAATGAATGTATAAGTATTTGTGTGTAAATTTTTCATTGTTTTTAAAAGTTGGCATCAGCTTGTGGGTGTTTTTTTTTTTTTTTTCTTTACAACAGATGGCAAAATTTGCATACAATTTGGTGTGCAATAAAACAACTCATGCTAAGTTTCTATGACAACTTTTGAGGGAAAAAAAAAAGAAAAAAACTTTTGACAACTATTCAGAAATCGCTATTATTTCATCATCTAAGTCAAAGGTTTAAACTGGACATTATTTCAGGTTTTACTTCAACATGTTAAGAGAGCATGTTACGAGTTGCTGGAAATGCTAGATATAACTGAAGACCATGTGATTATGATCTGTTTTTTAATTGGTCAGTTAGTTTTGAACACTATCGCATATATTTGCTTTATGACAGCGATCAGCTGTGGGCACCCAGGAAGTCCGATATACGGGCGTACACTGGGAGACGGGTTCAACCTGGACGATGTGGTCAGCTTCGTCTGCAATGACGGCTACGTGCTGGAGGGACCGTCTCAGGCGCAGTGTCTTCCTGACCGCCAGTGGAGCCATCAACCTCCCAGCTGCAGAGGTGAGCTCTGTTCAAAGCTCTTTCAGGGAAAAATAGCTTATTTTAAATGCTACAGATGTGGGGGAAATGTATTTTTGCTGTCAAGGGTTTAATAATGAGCATGGTAGTACATTTGTAAATTGTGAGTAAAGAAGATGAAGTAAAAGTGTTAAAAATGAAAAAATCTAAAATATTCCTTGTCACTTTTTCTCTACTCCAGGATCTCCATGCATGGGAAGTGTCTAATTTTTTTTTAATAATTCAGTTAAAGATAAAATATTCTTTATATCAAGTGATAAAGGTGATAAAACATATTAAAGGACTATTTTAATAATGCATTAATGCGATCTTTACTAATCTCTTTATTGCTTTTGCTGCCATTGACACACTGTTTATGTGCTGTTTTGTTTTGTTTTGTGTTTCCTCAGTGGTAAACTGCACCGATCCCGGGATACCGGCCAATTCCATACGGAAGAGTAAAATCGAGTTCGGGAATTTCACCTTTGGCACCGTGGTGTCATATGACTGCAATCCCGGGTATTACCTCTTCGGGGCGTCTGTTCTGACCTGCCAGCCAGTGGCTTACTGGGACCGGCCGTTACCGGAGTGTATCGGTACGTTCCTGCATTTTTATTTTGATTTCTTTCTTGCTAGATAAATCCACGAAAGAGGCATGATATCATGTTTAGAACGACGCATTTCTTCACCTTCAATACACAATTTTTAATGTCCTGGTATGGCCTGCGTAATCCTCCTTTTCTTCACAAAATATCTTACAGTAGAAATTGTTCTGTACATCATAGGTACACTGTCTGCACTAACACTTTCCCTTTGTTTGCCATAGCCTATGTTTATGGAAATTCATTAGATTTAATTTCCGAGTTTTCGCTTTTAAACAAGATAATGGTGACCGCAGATTATTTTAAAACTAGCTTAAAAAACCTGCCACGCACAGACTTGCTTTTTCTACAAACAACCTTGTTCACAAACTCCCCCAATTTGGCAAAAAAAACCACAATCTTGCCAATACTTATCCAAAAGGACAATTAGTGGACATCAAATAATATGTAACAATAAATATAGAAAAAATAATACTAAAAATGTAATAAATGTAATAAAGAAAATAGTTCTGATAGTGGTAATAAATGTAATAACATACAATATATATTAAAAATATCTAAAAAAAAAAAAAAAAGAAAACAAAACAAAGACAAACAAAAAAAGATTTTAAATAGTTTTAAAAAATTGTGAAAGACCTGTTTGAGCTTGACTGAGGCCGTATTTCAGGAAAATCTTTATCTTAAGTCCTAAAATAAGGTCTGACAAGTGCCAGATAGGATTTTTCACAAATTCATATTACAAGAAACCTTAATCTGTCTTAATATATCTTCATTTAATAATTATATCTAATTTTATTACATCATATATTGTATCAAGTTAGGAAATCCTTATCTAGACAACAGTCATAAGTATTGTTTTTTATAGCAACTGTAGCTGTTAGATGCAAACTGAACACAGATGTACATGGATGTGTATTTCAAATGTAGTGCACTATCAAAGAAGTAAAATCCATTACTTAAAGCCACATACACAGTACATTTTGGTCAGCTTTTACAAGTCTTTCGATAACTTAGTGTCTATTTTTCACCACGGTTTCTGTAATATGGCACATGGACCACATAAGCTGTTTGTTTGTTTGTTTTATTTTATATATTTTAATGAAGGTCTCAAAAGAAAAAAGGAAAATATTTTCCACCTAATAAAATTCAATGAGACACTTTTATTGATGAATGATTTTTTGCATTATTATCATTTATCATTTTGCATTAGCAGTTCAAAAACATATATTTTTGCGTATGTTCAGCCATGTTGGAGGCTTTGTACAAGCCGCTTAGCAGATACACACAATCTCATTCCCGTGCATCATCTCGCTTCTTAAAATAAGGCTTTTAAAATAACAGCTTGCTGCTGTGATGATAGTTGCATTGCACACACCGACACTGTCTTTGAAAATACTTCCTTATTTAAATCGTAACATCTCCTGCGGTAGTAAAAAACAAAAAAACCTGCAGTAATTTTGAGATCAGCGTGCTGCAGATGTCTTTAGTTCAGTCTGGGGTTTAGTTAAGGAAAATGTACTCCCTTGCCCTTGAGGCAGTAACTGCATTCTCTTTCTCTCACCTGCATTATCATAATTGGTACAAACAATTATGAAAACAACAGGAAGTGGAATTTTAATGAGGAAGCTCTTGCTCCTTGTAAATGATCATGCTCTGGAATGTTCCGGATATTATTAACGTAGTAGTTAAAGAACAAACTCATGAAAGTGTCACATTTTGAGTTATTGTTTGAAAATGTGAACGTGGAAACTAAGTTCATTAGTCCAGTATGCATCTAAAGTTCTGTTTTTAGGTCAAGACTTTTTCTTTCTTATGTCTTAGGTAGCTAATCAACACCTGGTCACTAATTTGTGGAAGCTAAGACGTAACTTAAGTGTGAAAGTGTGGGAAAACAGTGGAAGGTGAAGCTGCCTAGAAGGATAAATGCAGAAAATGTGAAGAGCAGAATAATTTATAATAGTATAGCTTATAATCTTACAGCGTATCTTGCCATAGAAATGGTTCTGTACATCATAGACACACTGTCTCCACTTACACTATGCTTTTGTTTCTGGAAATGTATTCATTCCCGTTATGTATATATAAATAAAAACAAGATCCTCAGCCACGGAGGCTTAAACTTGCCCCATTTTGTGTGAAAAACACGACCCTGGCACCCTTTCATTACCTGTTCTGTGTGCTGCTCCTCACCCAGACACGGGGCAGCTTGATTCCTGCCCCAGTGTGCCTCTATTAGCGCTTGTTGCAGTTGCCATTTCTGACCACTAGGTGCAATAATAACTTTATGGAGCTAAATGTGGCAGTGAGCATGCTGCCCTGCATTTAGAAATGAGAGCAAATCAATGGCTTATATCTGTCAAATAGCAATATTTTTTTTAAATCGTTGGTCACTCAAAAGATCAAAAGAGATAATTAGTATTTCAGTGGAATTTAAAATGTATGGAGGTGTGAATAGGGACTTTATGACGTATTCTGTGTTTCAGAGGTGGATTGTGGTCACCCTGGCGTGCCACCTCACGCACTTCTGATTGGAGAGAAGTTTACATTCGGCTCCACCGTACGCTACACATGTATGGGAGGACGACGGCTGATTGGAGACGCCACGCGGACCTGCCAGCTCAACGGCCACTGGAGCGGCTCCCTGCCTCACTGCTCAGGTCAGACTTCCTTCCTACAGCCTGCTACACTATATGGCCAAACGTTTGTGGACACCTAACCATCACAACCATAGGTGTTCATTCCAAAGGTGTTGAATTGGGGTGAGGTCAGGACACTCGACTTCTTCCACACCATCTTTGGCAAACCATGTCTTCATGCGCTTAGGGACATTGTCATGCTGGAACAGGTTTGGTGCCTCTTAGTTCCAGTGAAGGGAAACTGTAATGCTGCAGCATGCAAAGACATTCTATACAACTGTGGACTTCCAACTTTGTGGCAACAGTTTGGGGAAGGAACACATATGGGTGTGATGGTCCACAAACTTTTGGCCAATGTACAGTGTACCTTCCTATATAGACAAGCTCTGCATTGCAGTACCTTTTTATCACTCCCTTGTCACCTGACTCTAGCCATTTCCTGTTAGGGAATCACTGATAACATCTTAAGATCCACAACATATCATACTTCATAAGCTCAGTTCTGTTGAAAAATCAGGCCCCTGCTACATGCTCATTCCCCTCGTGCTGCAAGGCAAATCACAGATTTACATAGATGTGCTTGTTCCAATACATTACACACGTTTCTATAGTAACAGCTCATTCACAGGGACTTGGATGATGGCTGCTCTACATAGACAAATTCAAAACATGTTGTTATTTAAAAAAAGAAAAACGTTTCGTCATCGATTATGTAGTATGATGTTTACGTAAGATATTTCTGTGAGGAGATGTTTCTTTAGCATTTCTGGAAGGAATGTTAATATCATATGGAGAAGAAAAGGTATGAATGCAAACCCCACCCACAATCCTATCCCGAAATCTCACCTTTATATCTTTTCATACAACTCGTGCGAAGTGAGACCATGTTGAGAAAAGTCTGAGTCACGAGCAAGTCCACAAGTTTAACGGTGAAGATATTAAATTGTGCCGTCTGGTTGCTTTCAGGTTGTTTTTTATCATTTTATTCTTCTTAGCGATTCAGTGTGTGACTCTAATCCAGTAAATGTGAGAAGTTTATAAGCTCATAGTTGTGTCTAGTCGAGCATTTTGGGAATTATTTCCTGCTGTTTGCTCTTCGTGTAGTAATTAAACGTGTTTGAGTAATGGCTCCTGTCTGTGTTTACGTAGCTCACACTTCAAAGTCCATTTGTCTAATTGATTGACCGTTTCTAATTCCGGCCGCAGTTTCGCCTTGATCTGTTCTCATTTTAACAGCGGATGCTGTAAAAACCAATTTGCGTTCACAACCTGACATCGCTAACCCCCCCATCCCCCCCCCCAACCCACACACACACACACACACACACACACACACACACACTCTCCCTCTTCCTCCATCTATCTCTCCTTCCATCCATCTCCACACACCCAGCTGTTTCCCTCGATTCACACATCTGCCGTTTCTGACCTCATAACCAGAAGCATTTCATCTTTTCTCTCTCCGCCTCATTCATCAACCCTGGACGTTCTCACTGGCTCTAGAGAGGAAGGAATGAGGAATCATTCTTGTGAGTCTGCCTCTGTTGTCTTTCGCCTTACTTCCTCACTATTGAGTCTCATTCCACGTTTTCACACGTTTTCATGTGGGTTTTTTTATATATTTGGTGGAGAGTGAAGCCTGTTTTGGAAAAAAACGATCCCTGGTGCTCTTGAAAACTGTAGTCTGGGGCTCGCTTCAACCAACCCTGGTGCGGTCCCAATCCTTTATGGAACCTTCTGCTTGTGATTGGTTTAACTTGTCATATTACTTCCTGTTCAAGTTTGGTGATGGTGCGTAAAGAGTTGTTATGGTCAGCGGAGAAGACGCAACGTCTTATCGATATATGGCGTGAAGGAGGCATTAAATTAAAGGCGAATGGCAACAACCCAGAAGAACTGAATGCAAAGGCTTCACTTGAACAGCTGATCAGTGTCGAGCTAAAGTAAAAACAAACCCTCCATCAACAGTATTTGAAAGAATGTGATTCAGTTAGAAAGACAGGAAGCTCAGAAGAAAAAGAAAAGCAAGGTCACTGTTATTAGCTACCAAGGAAAATTATTGTAAAAAAAATAATAATAATAAAACCTAGTGCCTACCTTTTTTCAAACCTGCATGCACAGTTCCACGTGACGTATGGAATTGCGCAATCGATCCACGATTCGCAAGGAATTCTTCTATGTGTAAGCAAATGTTGCAATAATTAGCCCCTCCCCCAAATGACCCCAGAATCAAACGCAAATATTCAGGCCGAGTGTGAAAACGCCGTCTTCCTTCTCTCTTTCTTTCTCTCTCTCGCTCTCTCTTTCTGTGTTCCATGTGCACGTTTTCCCACATTTCCACGTTTTCCAGCACGTTTTGTCAGCAGAGGTTTGGTCCTCTTCTCTCTGCAAGATCTTTGCGACCCTTAGGGCTTTGTTAGAGTTGTACCATGTTTCACTTCTAAATCACATGATTTGCTGACATGAATCTTGCCATGGATCGAAGGACTTTCATCTAGTGCAGAGGAGAAACGAGATCAATACAGAGCTTGCACAAGCAGGTGTGTCGGAGTTAAGCCCGCTTCTCTTAACCTCTTGTTTTGTCACAGAACAAGACTCGAAGCTTGATCACACACTTAAACTTGTGTTTAAATTTAGCAATGGATGTGTTGTGATTTATTTTCCTCTAACACCATGAGACAAAAGTCTTTTATTCTTTACTTAACGTAACCAGACACACAGAGCTCATTTCTGTGCTTTGGGAGTCTCCTTATTTACAAGGACCAGTCATTTTTAACATTTTGTGCCACCTTTAGTATCATAATTTATAACAAATGTGACAAGATTAATGCCTGAGGGCTTGTGCACAAAGTACTCATCCACGGGTGACAGTTGAGCCCTGGAGGAGGTTTTAATTGAAAAGGAGAGTGAGGAAATGCAGACGGGATCATCTGAGGGCATGAACGATGCTCAGTACGTGATAGGTTCAGAAAGTCGGCAGCTCGGTGTTAGTGCCTTCCTAAAAAAGAGAGAGATTTTAGATTTTTTAACCATTTTTCTCTGCCATGACGCTCCTGCCGCCTGGAGAAGCTTGATGCTGCTTAGTATCCTGCGGCCGTGCGTGTGAGTATGTGTGTTTGTTTGTGTGTTGGCCGCTGGCCCCGGTGCTTGTCATGTCACTGTTCCTGATGCTGATGTTAGGCAGCCGGTGCTCCAGGGTCAGCAGTACCTGTGTACGTAGACAGGTCTCACACAAAAACAGCAGCAGCAGATGGACATCAGGTTAGAAGCTCTTTTCTGAACATTCTCTCTTTGTAGCAGAAACACAAAGGCTGCTCGATGGCAAAATATTAAACCATTTTATTCATAAATTCATAAAGGACAGCTTACATTGGGAACTTTAAAACATATGACACTAGTTACACAGGGAAAGTTTTTCATATTCACCGTTATGCAGATGTTTCACTTGGTTTTATAGAGATACATTCAGACTGAAATTTATCTCCACACAGTTCATGCCTAAAACAAGAATGTACTTTCAAGCCTGGAAAAAAAAATCAGGTGACCCGATTAAGCAGGGGGAAAGAGACTGTCCATTGCACTATAACGTAACATAAAGCAAGAGAAAATTATTTTTCTTTTTTAAAATACACTTCATAGTAATAGGAATATGCAAATGAAAAATGCTAATATTCAAATAAAAAGCTATGAAGTACTTAAATTCAGAGTATTCAGAGGTGGCGACTGAAGTTACAGCAATACTCATGTGGGGAAAGTTACACATATTCAGAGTCGGGTTCTGCACCTGATTAAGTGGATTTTCAGGGTGTGCCACTCAGATTATGCGAAAGTGTAGCTCCATATCCAAGGTTGCCAGATTTTTCTTGAATAGAAACATCATAGACAGAGTTTTTAAATAGAGTCGAAACCACCACCTTTAAACACAAGTGCTTGCATATAAACCTGAAACAAATCAGGGCTAGATGATGACGAAGAAAATAGGAGAAAATACATTTTAAAAAAGATTATTACACCGATATATGATGGAGAATATTATTATTATAAACCTGTGATTTGCTTAGCAGCCGGAACTATTGTCAGGGGAGGTGATACAGAAAATGAATCAATACCTTCTGCCCCAATGCAACAGCACTATGATATAAACGTAATAAGATTCTGAAGGTATTTTCACATTGCCGGTAACATTCACATTGTTAGTACAGTGAACTGCGTATAATAGTAGGATCTTTTTGCGTTGTATACTGCGCTAGAAAAAGTGGCTTTCAGTCACTGTGCTGCTGTAGTTAAGTTTTATTTGCTACAAGGACAACTGAGCAACCAAGCAACAGCCCATTTTCTAAATCTTAAAATCTCGCCTAGGGCCTTGGCACTAGACATAATACAGCTTTTAGCTGAAGTGGAAGAAATGGGAAATAAAATTCAAGCATAACCTGAATAATCGCAAAATAAGAGAGAAATACCTTTTTTTCCGGAAAACTTCGTCCCACGCTCCAAGCGGTCTGTAGTTTAATTCTGAGTTCTGAATGCTGATGAGGACAGTTTAAGCATTAACCTCTCACTACTTGTCCTTATCTCAACTCTGAACACAGCCCATACTGCTGTTCTCATATTCAAGGTCGCTTTCCAATTTTCTACAGAAAGTTAAGGAAACTGGGAGTAGGAGGAGAGATAGTTGACAGAAAAGGTATGTTATTAGTAAGGCTTTGAAAGAGGGCGATGAAGAGGAGTCAGAGAGAGCTCAGGAACGGTGAATGGGCTGGAACGAAACAGCCTAATGAGCTGAAAAAAGGCTCCGCGGTGTTTTTTTCCCCTCTTTTTTTTCCTGACAGTTCTGTTCTGATTGGGTGGCATTGGGTTTGCTGAGGAGTCAGTGTCCATGAAGAGCAGGGCCAGTGTGTGTGTGTGTGTGTGTGTGTGTGTGTGTGTGTGTGTGTGTGTGTGAGCTCCTCAGCTTCCGAGGAGAATGCCCCAGATTTCTAACAGACTGAAAAATGAAGTCTAGAGAAAACATAGAGGTAGAAACAACAATTGTGGTCATTTCAATCATTTTTGAATGGATCTATAACATGTCTACTCTTAAACTGTAGCAGTGAAAAGTGTCAAAATTCAACAAAATTATTTATTTAATTGTTTTTTTTGTCCAAACGTAAGTGGTGCATTATCTGAAACTTTGATGAAGACTCTGTTTCTATTCTGAGTTTGGTAAATTAAGTCCAAAAGATATGTCAATAGCACTGTCGAGAAAGTCACGCGTATTCAGAGTCCATTTACACACATGCTTAAGTTGATTTTCTGAACTCTCCATTTAGGTAATGCAAATTACCTGTTTGTTATTTCTTGTGTAAAAGCATCTGAGGCAGGGTTTTTCAATAGCGTCTAGACCACCGCTTTTAAACACAAGCACTTGCTGTAAAACCTGAAAAACGCAGGGATAGAAAATGCAGACTGAAGAAAGAAATAGCATTGTTTTTTTTCTCTTTGCTGTAAAAATGTAATTTGTTGTAACATAAAAGCAAGAAATCATTAAAAAATGAAAAATAAAAAAGACTAATACAATGAAATAAACATCTGCTGTAATGCCAATATATTGCTGCATGAATATTTCTAGCTCTAATGATCACATTAATCACCACAAGTGTGTTTCGATGGTTTGGTTTGGCTTTCATGCTCGTTATTCAGCTTTTAAAATAGCACTTGATCCAGCACATTTAGCATTTTTTTAATATGGTACTCCAATTTTTTGTTGGATTTAAATACGATACCATGTCATGTTTATATATTTAATATTGGCCTCAAAAAGCATTCCATAGATGACCTGTATTGATTAAAATCCACATGTTCATTTCCTGAGAACTGAGAAGTGTACTTCCATTGATTTATAAAGAAAAGCTGAATTAGCCAAAGGATGAGGACAAATCTGTGGTGCATTCATGCTGTTCATGGTCCTGCAGCGCTTACAAATTAATTACAGGCTAAATTCTTGTCCTGTGTGTGAAGTGCACAAGCTTCATGCCCTCTGAGAGCCTGAATGTGTGATTAAGCAGAATTTCATGTGGGTCATGAGCGAATGACGACTTTTTTCCGGTCGCTGCATCCGGATTACTGCTTTACAGAGATGATTGGTGGTTGTCATTTATGCCATTTAGCCTTAGGATGATAAGTGGTAGCCTGGTGTTTTCCACAGTGTCATTTCTAAAAGGTTATTCTTTTTCTCCCAATCCAGCAAATTTATATTCAATGCTGATGGCCTAGTTTGTTGTTTAATTGTGTCTCCTCATGATTCTGTCAAGCTCACGTGAAGAACATGTGCAAGGATAAATCCCAGACTTTTTACAATACGGTCCAAATCTGCTGTTTTAAAGGATTTCTCAAGCAAATTATCCTTCACTAATTTACAGCATAGTGTGAATTCAGCTATATATAGACATCATCTGAGGGGGTGTGGTCACATCAAAGAGGAAGTTGACCCCAAAAATCTTTGGGTTCGAGCGGACGGGAAGGCTATGGTAACAAAAATAAACACTCTTTACAGCCGTGGTGAGCAGAAAAGCATCTCAAAACACACGACATGTTAAAAAAGGTAAACCACACCTCTATAGAATATGGAAAATATTTTCTCCATATATTGAGGATTTCAGAAATGTTTTTTATCTGTTATTACGTGGTATTTTATTTTATTAATAGCAAGAATGCTTAGACAATATGGACATTCAAAAACTGTCCCAGTATATCTGGATTCACCCTAAACAACAACTTGACTATTTTTGTACAGACACAATCATAGTTGGTTATTCCTGTGAGGGAAAAAGATTTTTTATTTTTATTTATTTTATTTATTTATTTTGGCATTCTCACCAAGTTACTTTTTTATGGCCAGTGGGAGTGGCATTCAAAAGATGTCACTAAGATTTATATGAATAGTAATTAAGTATAATCTTGTCTGCCTAAAGGAGCTGTCAGGAAATGTTTTATAAAATATGTCTAACAGTAAATATGTCTAATCATTAGCATGTGACAGACCGCTGTGCTACTAGAAATTATAGCAGCTATCAAGTGTCATAACCTTACACCATTATAGAGTGCATAAAACGATCATTACAACTCTTGACACATGCTATAAAGTGTTTATAACATGATCATTTCAGTCTCCAAGTGTTACTGATTGTTCTCCTTTTTAGATAATGGAATGAATTAGATAATTAGATAATGAATTAGTAATTAGCAGTATTACTAAGCCAGGAATGAGGAAATAACAGTTTTTGGTTATGGACTCATGGATTTTTGGACTTGTGCTATATTTTTTAAATATATATATATATATATATATATATATATATATATATATATATATATATATATGATAATGCTGCTATATCATACAGCTTCTCACGAAAGCTCATTTTTAAGCAAACTGCTAGAACTTGCTCCTTTGCTCGGATTCCCAGCAGGCAGCCATGTAGGAACGCAGGAATGTCCGGCACAGAAATCCTCCGAGATTGGCACCCGCTGTCTACCCAGGCAGGCAATCCATCCGAGACTAAATCCCTAACAAGCAAAGCATTGGCCCTGCAGAGTTTCACAAGCAGCATGGAGCTCTGGAGCTTCAGATTTCTGGATCACTGACAAAGACGTCAGAAAAAACTATGATCTTTTTTGATTATTAGCTATTTAATCAAAATTTATTTTAAATCACCCAATACTCATTCACATCCAGATTTATTGGCACCTTTCCTAAACATTTGTAGAAGGAGGATAGTTTCAATTTAACACAATATTTTAGTTAAACATTAAAGTTTTTGAAAAAACTGGTTTTAAAATTATTCCACAGTTAATATTTAGTGAAGAATTTCTCGCCATCCTCCCCACTGTAAAATCCCATGATGCTATTGATGAGTGTACCACAAAATTTAACATTTTAAAATAACAGTAATATTTAATAAATAAATAATAGAAATTATTTAAATTTTTAAATACCAAGAGTACCAATAATTTTGCCCACAGGTTTTGATATAAATAATTTTTGTAAATGGGATAAATAATACAACAATCTGTTCATATGGAAAATTGGAATCATTAATTTAATACATTTAAATTCAACTCAATTTGCTTTACAAAGACAAAACGACAAATAAAAAAACAGCATCAGGAAAAGAGAAGGAAATAGAGGAAGTTAAAATGTAGTAGAAGAAAATTCATAATCCTAAAAATAAAAATGTAATTTAGATAAAAGAATAATAATGAACTGGAGACTCATTGTGTGAATCATTGTTTGTAATGATTTTTTATTTCTAATTTTATTATTTAGTGCCAGTAATTTTAGTATTAATTATTTTCATCACTAGATTCATCAGTTGTGTGAACAATATAATATGACATCTCCAAAAGCCCCTCTTGGGGATCCTCCAGGTGTGTGTGCAGGTGTGTGTACAGGTCAAAATTGAGCTAAACATTCTCTTTGTAATATAAATATGACTGTAAAGAGAGATGAGTGCATGAAGGTTCTTCCTGGAACAGCGTATATATTATATAAAATAGGTCATTTAGATCCATGTAGAGTGTACATGTCTGTATGATGAATGGGCAGGGTAAAATGTGGACGTCTGTGTGTATGTGTGTGTGTGCGTATGTGGGTATGTGTGTGTGTGTGTGTGTATGTGTGTGTGTGCGTATGTGGGTATGTGTGTGTAGGTGAGACTGCGGGTGAGTGCGGTGACCCGGGAACACCAGCTCATGCCACGAGGGAAGAAGGAACCTTTCATCAACGTGTTAAAGTTCGCTTCACCTGTGCCACGGGACACACGCTGTATGGCTCAGCTGAGCGCATCTGCTTTCCCAACGGCACCTGGTCAGGAAAACAGCCCACCTGCAAGCGTAAGACCTTCTATATACCTGTATATACTCTGTGTGTGTGTATATGTATATATATAACTATTTATATACAGAAGTCTGAATCTACCAACATTCCCTCTCCCATGAATTAGTTCATTATTTTCCCAAATCGAAATGCATGCATTTTTTTTTCTTAGTTATATCCCCTTTTCCGAATGAACTGAAGGAAAAAAAATGCATTTTGTTTTTCTAATAATGAACCCTGAGACCAAATTTAATCACCCCAAATATAAAATCTTACCATTTTTTGCTATAACATTAATAATAATAAATAAATAAGATTAATAATAATAAATCCCACCACCATAGCACAAACCTTTAGATCGTTGTTAATTATAAACTTAATTAACTGTGTTATTTGTATCAAAAGTGTTATTTGTTTGTTATTGTATAAACACGTTATTTGTATCAGCAGTTTCAATAATTGTTGTATGAATAATAATATCGAAAACTCGTCAGAATTTCCTTTGACTTTCTGGTTTGTTCAAATAGCTAGGAACTGAAATAGGTTAGCCTACTTATGGATTTTATTGGTCATATTATTTTATTCACCTGATGTTTCACTGGCTCTACCAAAACTTTAAGTCACATCAGCACTCGATTTCACATATTTTCCCATATTTTAAGATTTCATATTGGTCCATATAAGTCCATATTGTGAAAACAGAGGTGAGAGCATGGGTGTCGTTTTGCTTTTTTTTTTATTCCAAAGATGATAAAACTTCAATTTTGATCAGTTAAAATAAAAGCATTTCACCTTATATTACATTATATGATGGTTCACAGATTTTTGATTTTGCAACAACTGATACAATACTTTTTTAAAGGCAAATATTAAAATCTATCTTAAATATGATTCTACTGCAGATTTGGTGTAGGCTTACAGTAGACATTGGCAATGATAAGGTAAAACACTGTGATCATGAGTATGGGCTGCTTTTACTTTTAGTTTTTAACATATTTGAAAAATAAAAACACAGAACTGAAACTATGTTTGATTTTTAAAATGATGCGCTGTCACAGATTTACATATTTGAATGACAAGTTGGGGTAGCGTGTGTAGCAAAATGTTTTTTTGTCCATAAATTAAGGTCCGTGTGCAACAGCCTTCAGTAATTAATCCGAGAGACAGATTGTATGGTACTACACAAGAACTCCCATCATCCACTGCTCATGTATATGACAGGATGTCGTATATTTGAAGTTGTGATTAATTTAAAATTGTTTTGGCCCCAGGTGTTTTACTGAGCTGGTGACATATGCATGCTGCTTGCATTCTTGGTGGTAGATTAACCAGGAGAAGCACTAATTACAGCTATTTCAGTGACCGTTTGCGCTGCTCTGGTGGCCAATTTAGAGAGTGATCTAATGGGAACGAGGAAACAAACAAACACAAGCACACCATTCGCATTGTGCCTAGTTAACATACAGACGGCGCAATATTAACGCCTGTGTTCCTGTCAGCAATCAAAATGGAGGATCTGAGGTATTTTGCCATGATGTTAATGATCTCTGTTTTTCATGTGGGAATTTTCACACATGTTAATATCCAGTGACTGGGAATAATTTTTATTAATTTAAAATGAATTTTGAATGAATATAATTTAATTAATTTAAAATGAATATATTTACAGCATTTAGCAGATAACCTTATCCAGAGCAACTAGAAAAGTGCCTTTTCAAAAGTGCCTATGGTACAGATGCCAGTAGTTCTTGCACGAAGACGCTATGGTTTAGGAAAAGCACAAATCTAAAACCCTGTTAGTGAGGGGTTAGTGTGAGAGGTGGTACAGCAAAGAGAATAGTACTAGTACTAGTACTTTTTTAAGTTCTCTGTTGCACTGAAAAAATGCTGAAAAATCCATGCTTCGTTTCTTTAATCACCTCCTGGTTATTTTAGAAATCAACTTGTTACACAAGTGTGTGGTTTTCCATCCAGATCTATTATGCACATTTGAAAAGGCGAATAAAAACCTGAAAGGCGAAGTACAAAACTCTGGAAAAAACACCTAAATATCACCAAAAAAATTACTTCTTACATTTATTTGGCTGAGGCTTTGAACCAGGGCAACTTACAATTGAGACAAGACGCAGCTAAGTAGTTGAGGGTCAGGAGTCTTGCTCAAGGACCCAATAAAGGCAGCCTGGTGGTGCTTGGTGGTGCTGGGATTTGAACTCATGACCTTTCCGATCAGTAGCATAACCATTAAGCTACCACTGGGCTCAAGTGGACAAAAGCCTAAGGTGAAAACATTGGATTGATGAAAGCTGAAAAAAATGAAAGAGTGATAGGCATCGGTTTTGACTAAACAGTGAATTAGGGGGTGTATCGAGATACTGTGTATCTGAGCATAAACATGGCCACAGAGAACATTCATATATTGGTGTTTTGACAGATGAGAAAATGAAAGAATTTCTCCATTTAGTGAATGAAAGCAACATAGAATACAGTCTGGGGATGCAGACACTACATAGGGAGTAGGACAGCATGTTGGATACAGACTAGAACACAAAGGGATGTGTGAAAAATGAAACATGCAGGTTCATAGACCAGAGACTGGTTCATAAACCAAAGAAACTAAGAGGATAATGATCAGTGGGTGTGGTCAGGGCGGAGACAGAGCAGGAATAAGTGAAACGGGAGCTGAGGAAGGCCCTATCAAATTGTTACACTCCCAACTTGCTCCCTTGCCCCCTTTCAGTATTGTTTTTAATATAACCCTGTAGTCTTACCCTCATTACTTGCCCGTTGGGGAACCCCAGACGCCATCTTAAGCATTGCTCCATTAACATTTTAGCTCAAGTGAAGTTTGCTAGATGACCCCTTGGAGGGCACAGTGATAGAGTCAACACAGGAGTAGAACTTGCCCAAAAATAATCACAATCCGAAGCAATTCCATTTTAGGATGAAAAAAGCAGGAAAGGGCGTTTATAAAGGTACACGTGAGCAATAGCATGCTTTAAAATAATGAACAGTTTTAATCACAACATATGACTTGCTCAAACTCTGGTTTATTTAGCAAATTAGTGCTAGATAACAAGGGCAAGTGAGCTCCTATTTTAAAATCTGTTCCTTACCTTTTCTTACTTCCCTTGTTCAGCAAGTGGCCACTTGTGCAAGTTGGTAAAGGCAAGTTGTCAAGGGAATCTTAGAAAAAGTAATGAAACGAGGTGTCTCTGACTGAAATCATGCCCTATTCTCTATTCCGTACAAAGTGCAACATGCATTATGTTGTGATGTGGGTGTACTAAAGTACATCGCTTGGACAAAATACTATATTGTGGCGCATTGTGGGATCTCAGGAGTGCGCTGGAGATTCTACACTATACTTCCAGATATGATTATAAAATGGCAGGACTTACTAACTAGGACACTATATCATGGATAGGGTGTGGCTTTTAGGCATACTAACACCTAACAACTAACATCTGATACTGATTTATTAGTACAGCATGCAGGACTATGCATTACCTTTTTAATGCTTGTGCGAAAGCGTGATGGGACATTATGCTATCACTCTGATTTTCTACGACTGTGTTGTAAAGGTAGTGGATTTTTTTTTTTTTTGCCTTCACTGTAAAAAGGCGTCCATAAAATCTTTTTCTCGCTCTGACACAGATTTACACATTGTTAATGCTCTGACTCCCTGAGGGTTCTGAACTCTCTGGAGCCTAAACGTTTTTGCTACACGACTTTGATCTAGCAGCATGTCTCACATTAAATCCCATCATACCCTGGGAGATTTCCTGACACATTTAAACCCCTCAATTTAACACTCGTGCTCTGTTCACTATTTAGCAATAAATCTCTAAGGATAATAAAATCTTTTCCAAATTTATAGTAATACTGTTGCTTTTTTTAAAAAAAATACCTAATATAGTACATCCATACTGTTTGCTACTCTTTGTGGAAAATGACCTGACAGTTATCTCTGGAATTTGAGTTTGAAAGAAGGAAAAGGTAAAAGGTTTTAGATCCACTTCTAATAAAATAAAATGGATTAGAGCATAAGGCTTGACTCACTCAGTCCGTTAATATGCGATTGGATTGAATTTTGATGAAAAAGGGAAAAGTGAATTTAATAACTCTGGTTAACCTGAAATTATGTTGGTTTTTTTCCAAACATCCAAAAGATTCCTGAAATTCCTGACTACTTAACTGATATTTATCCTGAAATTGTTATTTGGTTTAAAAGGAAGCAGGCATTTTTGCTAATTATGCCGTAATTCCAACCTGATGAAGCTAACACAAACACACTGCTAATGTTATTCTCTCTGTCTCTCTTTTTCTCCCTGTTGCTATCTTTCTATTAACCTTTCACTCTCTCCCTGTCTCATTGCTGTGTTTCTGTATAAAACTCTCACTGTTTTCCTCTATCCATCTGTTTTCCTTTATCTCTCTCTTATTCTATTTCTCTCCATTTATATCATTACTCTGTTTCTGTATAAATCTCTCTGTTTTCCATCTGCTTTCCTTTCTGAATATCTCCATTTATATTCATTTCTCTCTCTATTTCTTGCTCTCTTTCTCTGCCCCTCTCCCCCTTTTCTCCCCCTACCTTCCTGACACTCTCTTTTTTGTTCTCTCTACTTTTTTGTTCTCTTTTTTAAGCCTCTGTATGTTCCTTGCTCCATGTCTCTCTGTCTATCTCTGTCTTTTTCTGTGTGTCTATCTCTCTTTCACTCTCTCTCTTCCTGTCTCTTTCTCTGTTTTTGTCTCTCTCTCTCTCTCTTTCTGTCTCTGTGGCTCACTTTCTGTCACTATTTTCTTCCTCTCTCTCACTTTTCGATTTTTCCATCCCTCTCTCTCTGACTCTCTTCTTTCTTCCTTTCAATCTCTCTTGTTTTCTTGTTCTCTACATGTCTTCCTTTCTCCGTGTCTCTCTCTTTCCACTTCTGTCTCGCTTGCTCTCTTTCTGTGATCTACCTCTTTCTCCTGGTTTCTACATGTCTTCCTTTCTCTGTATCTGTCCCTGTCTTATCTCTCTCTCTCTCTCTCTCTCTCTCTCTCTCTCTGTCTATCTCAAATTCAAATTTTATTGGTCACACACAAGCATACACAGTATGATATGCAATGAAATGCTTTTTACTGTCTGTGACATAAAAATAGAATTTACATAAACCAGAATTTAGTTGAATAGAAAAATGTATATAAGGCCATCTATCTCTCCCTCCCTCTCTCCCTCTGTTTCTAGCGATTCAGTGTGGTAATCCGGGCAGTCCCGCTAATGGCCGTGTCTCCCTTGTGAACTCCACGTCTTTCTCTCATTCTGTTGTTTATTCATGCTCTGATGGTTATCGGCTCTCCGGTACGCCCTCAAGAGTCTGCTTGCCCAACGCCACCTGGTCCGGCGCCGAACCCAACTGCACACGTAAGAGAGTGTGTGTGTGTGTGTATTTCTGTGTGTGTGTGTGTGTGTGTGTGTGTCTGTGATAGAATCTCCTATTCACACCCATGTACACCCATGCTAGTTCGCCTGCTAGCTAATGACAAAGCAATGCCAATAACTTTAGAAATAACTTTCTAAAATATTGATATAATAAAATACCAGCCAGCACATGATGTTTCATTTTTATGTGCCGTTTACCATCTATCTCTGGTTATTGGCAATATAAACAATATTTACGGAAATATTCCTAAGTATATAAAAGTTTTTCTTATGCCTGGAGGCTCTGCTGATGGCCAGTGTGTACATAGTGGGAGTGGAAATAAGAAAATGTTGCCTTTTTTATTTAATCGCTACAAACATCAGTCAATTTAAGACTCTTACCTTATTACTATCAGGTCAAAAATGAGAAAATACTGAATACGTGAATGTGAATACAAAAATGTGAGTACAATTAACAATGATTTAAAGCACTAGTGACATGCTGAAAAAAAGATCAGTAGTGTTTTGTTTATCTCTTTTTTTAGAAATTCGAACAGAATAGAAATGTTAAAGGGTTAAACCACCTACGATTGGTTTGAACATAATTATCGACTCTATGCAGAACTCGGGTAATTGTGTGCTGCTTATTTTGCATGAGCCTTCTTTAATAAAATGTAATTTATTGCCCGCTTTGCCCTGCATAATAGCTGGATGGCCTGACATGCACGCTCAATCTTTGACCGACGCATAATGTGAGATTGATGTTGGCGTAGAGACAAAATAATGAAGCGCATGGCCACAGTGAATTTCAATAGGCCACTTCACTGGCATTAGCGCACCTCCCATGATGCAGTGCACTTTGTTAGTAGATGAAGTGGAGAGATTAATGTGGGACGTGAGCCGGGGAGCGATAAAGTACACGCCCGTGTTCGCTAATGGACGCAGTTTGGCTACAAAAACGCTCCATTATGGAGTCATAGAAAGGGACGGGGCGCCCTCTTGTGCTCAGGAGGTCAACGACACAAATTACTTATTAAGATGAGAAGAAAAAAAAAGCAAATTGAAGGAAATAGGGCGTGAAAAAACTGCAGAGGTGGAGATCAAAGAGTTTACACGAATTTAGAAAGTGGAAAGCAGACAGCTTTGTACGCCGTCGGCAGTCATTAATATAGGTATCATTCGAATACCGGGGGCCAAGCACTTCCACCCGAATGAAGCTGTATTTTCCGGTATTAATTATCGATCAGCATGCGACCGTTTAGCTCCATGTACACAAGCGTAGCTACTTATGAAGTCAGGCTGTGAGTGGGTTCAGTGAACAGATGGGTTCGTTAATGGCATGCTAATGAAAGTTTCATCTTACAAATATGTGAATAATGTGATGAGCCGGCGCACAGGATATGATTAATAAACGAGCAAGGAGAATACAATCAGGTCATTAGAGGGAGGGGGAAGAGGAGCGACAGACAGACAGGAAAGAGAGATAGAAAAAGAAAGACACAAGGGCCAAGAGACCAACTTATCAAATATGTCTCTGTAGATGAATTCTCATGAACCTATCTGACCTTCATTAGCACATGAAGCCAGTGACAATGAAGGTAGGATGAATAGAATGTTATGAGGTTTTTGTAGCTCTTAAACATAAAGAGAATGTGGTGTTGAATGGCAATATGGCAAGATATTACAGGCAGAAATGATATTTTTACTGATTTCTTTAAAAATGGCATTTTTAAGAATGTTTGTATCTTTATAATACACCAAATATCCATGTCTGTATCTGTACTTGGAGTTTAACCCAAAGTGGGCATGGTCTAAAGTGGAAGGGGTTTTTAGTGAGCCCCAGATACAACACTGGCAAAAAAAAAAACAGATGAAGAAATGTCAGAAGTGTCAGCATGGTGTCAGCATGGTGTGAGAATTCTGGCTCTGACAGTTTCTCAACCTCAGCTACATCACTCTAGTTCATAATGGATCTCAACTAGAGATTTTGTACAATTATTTTTTTTTGTACCTGCCATTTTCAAAAAATATAAACAAACTACTAGCCTACTAGCCACAATGACTCAAGCTTTCTAAAATTTACCATTTCTTTTACCATTTCTAACATATAATTAATGACTCCACATCTAGATTGGTATCAAAGGTACCAGCAGCACATACCACATATCACATATCACAACCTCATCAAGATCATTCTGGAAAAATCCATCTACTGTAATTATTATGGCAGTCACCACGAAAGGTGGTTGGTCTTCTAATGCTTGTCCCTGTTCAACAGTGATAAGCTGTGGTGATCCAGGCATCCCGGCCAATGGGCTGCGCTTCGGAGAGGCCTTCACCGTTGGCCAGAACGTCACCTACGCATGCCAGCCAGGGTACCTGATGGAGAACTCTAGCATCAGCATCCGAACCTGCACCCAAAACGGAACCTGGAGTGGCACCTTACCCACCTGCCGAGGTAGGATCTTTAAACTTTTGCATCACATCGGGTATAAGTCATTTTGGGTCCAAATTTATAGGTTTATTTTTTATTTTTTTGTAAATATAATTAAATATTTAAAGCCTTCCTAATCACAAATAGTGTCGTGACTCATTTAGGGGATCATAAAACTGTTTTGTGGACAAGCACTTTGAAATTAAATGACTTTCCTTTATTGAAAACACAGGCAAAATATATGAATTTGATACCCAAGGCCTTTGATGAAGAAAACAATGCATACTTATATAAAACGAGGAAAACCACAGGTTCATACTAATCTGTTCATCTGAATAAGTTATCATTATCATTTCAATGGTTTATTTATCATTTATTGAAGGAGCCTCCAGTATCAGAGGTTCGTAACTTTATGTTTTCATACATGGGAAAGTCTGCTGGTGTCATTTAATTCCCCTCAGCATGTGTTATGCTTTCCGGTGAGTAGCATGGATTCCAGGATTTGATCTCTGTCCATGCGCATTTGTTTTGTTTCACAATAATTATGTAATTATAAATGAGTAAAAGTACTGTGTGTCATTCTTTATTTAATTAAAGTTAGCACTGGCAATTAGCTGTGGTATAAGAGTAATAAAACCCTTCAGCACATGCTGTTGTAGGAAATAATCCCCTTATTTATCTTAGAAGTAGTAAGTCAAGGTGATTGGATCCCTGTTAAAATCTTTAACACACACTCATCTGAGAGGCTTCACGTGGTGTTTTACCCTCAGAGAAGCGGTGAAACGTCATCTTCACTCAATTCTGCTAGATTCTGCTGTCTACTGTTTCTGTGCCTGTGGTGATCTGGGTTTTCCAGAGTTTATCTTGAGCCGTCATGTTATGCTTCTTCTCTTTGCCTGCTCGGAATTGTGATTCTGAGGGATTTCAGGAACGCTGCATGGCCTGAAACCCGGACGCTTGCCACTCTGTAGAGCTGCCAAGACAGCTAGGATTGAAAAGCAGGTCATTGTTTCAGAGGAGAGCAGCTCTGAAAATCATCAAACAGCAAGACTTATTCCATGCTTCTTTTTCAGACAGAGGAAGCTTCATGAATAAATAAGAGAAGCTCCATTGTCTGTCTTCTCCAAACCCTTGATTAGCGGAATGACCACTGATTTCCCTTGGCTTTCAGTGAGGGCACATAAATCCAAACACGTCAGCACTCGGAATCATCCGAGCCAGTCACCTTTAGATCACCACGTTTCGATATTTGTCTCTGTGATGCATCAAAAAGTTTCTTCTTCACTCCTCCACGGGACTCTTTCGTGCAAAAACCTCCGACTAGCAGCTTAAAACGAATTTTCTCTTCGGGTCAAACTGTGAAAATAAATTTTGTCTTTGTGTTTGGATAGATTTTTCCAATGATATCACAACCCTTCTCTCTGGGTTTTGTGCTGTGGTTGACGACAGCACCATGTGCTTTTGTTTTGTATCCTTTAGCAGTTCCTGTTCTAGCCTCCACCCTCATCCTGTTCTCAGTTCTTTTCCTGATTATGTTCACCTGTTCCTCATTTCCCATCATTAGTGTAACTGTACATACTCTTCTGCATTTCATTCATTGTTAATTCTCTACAATGGTACACAGCAGTCTTATTTTTGTCTGTGTTATTTTAGCATTTTGTCTGTTTTTTTGGATTGTGTGATGTTCGTCCCAGCATTTTGAGACAGATTTTGTGATTTGAAGGGTCATTTTCTACATAATATAGAGGAAGTAAGTGTTATAAATGACCAGTCTCCGTAAACAGGAAACAAAAAAAATGCAATTTTATTCCCCATCACATTCCCTCCATCTTTTATTTACACTTCCATCTGTGCACACACACCTGCCAACAGAAGCAGCCCTAAGCACAGGAATATTTATGACCATAAATATTGTTTGGATAGATAAACTGAGATCAAGACCAAATATATATTAAAGTTCTTGAGAGGTGCAGCTGTCAAAGACTTATTTCTGTTTTTATCCATCTTCAGGAATTCTCACATCCCATATCCATCCATTCATCCAATTATCCATCCACCAATCCATCCCTCTATTCATCCCTCTATCCACCCATCCATTCTGGCCTCCATCTATCCATGCAATTATCTATCAATCTATCTGTCTATTCATGGATTCACCATCCATCCATCCATCCATCCAATCATCCATCCATTCATCCGTTCATTCCCTACTCTCTGATTTAAAAGACTCTCTGATTTCTGTTGGTTAGTATAACCCACTCGTTCATTCATCCAACCATGTGTACACCATCCATCAATACATCCATTCAAGCATCCTTCTACCCATCCATCTATACATCTACACATCTACCCATTTATCCATCCATACAGCAAATAATCAAACCATCCATCCATCCATCCATCCATCCATATGTTCCCTGCTCTCTGATTGGAAAGGTGGGCTTTGTTTTTCTGTTGGATGGTGTAACCCACACACCCATCTATCCATCCATCCATCAAAAGTTTACTTTCTGTATTTTTCTTGATGTGTTAAAACCAGATCAGTTCATAATCATAATCATAAATCATAATCACAGGATCCTCAGGTGAAGCTTTTGTTTTTTCACTGTAGGGTGCTGGTATTTTCAGTAGCGATTTAAACGGCTTTACAAATATACTGAAGTATGTTTGAAAAAAGTCGATATAAAGTTCAAGATCTCAAGAATTAGTCAAAGCAATTTACTGTACTTTATTCCATGTTCTGAATTCAAGTGGGTCTATTAATGCCATTTTATTTTTCTCTGGCTTGCTCACTTTAAAACAGCTGCGTCTTTCGAGCTACTGCTTCTTCTGAATGACTGCTCATCGATTTCAGCAAAAAGGTTGCATTTTTTAGGATCATGGCCACCCATGAAATGCAGCCATTTTTGTTTGAAAAGGATTTAATTAGAGTATTTCAGCCAAAACAGTCTCCACTTTCTCCATCATGAGGCTTGATCGTTCATGAACCCACAAACCAACATAGTTTTCATGCCTCTATCTGAAAAGTGGTCTTAGGAGAGGTGAAATAAACTCTGAAATAAACAGAATCGGTTTGTTACACATGACTCAACTCCTTCTGTCGTGTCCCCACCACAAATACTGAAAGGACTGTAATGACTAATAAATTTGCAAGCTAAGAAAAGGGCAAGAATTTCCCTGGGAATGTAATTGACAGCAGACTCCGCAGCAGGGAGAGCTCTGTTTGCTGCTTGTAAGATTGCATCGTCTTATTAATATGAGAATAAAGCCACATTGTGAATAAACGAGCCTGCATATTTGAACACAGAAGTATTTGTTTAGCCAGTTATCAGCCCTGGTAATCATATTAGGAGCTAAAATGACTTCTGCACAGGCACAAAGACTGCTGATTCATTTCAGAATGGCGTATTGTAGTGTTTTGTTTGTGAGTATGTTAGAACTGAAAGCCATACAAGGCTGTGTTCATAAATTACTGCTTGTAATGCTTGTAATTTGGTAGCAATTCTTTGGAATCATATTTATAAAATCTAACAATACCTCATAAACCTATATTTAAAATAAAAAGTGTTAGAACTACAAAACTATTGGCACCCCAGCCAGAAATATATTCAAATCAGCATAACAATTCACTGTAACCATGTCATTCAACTGCCTTCTCCATCTTTGTATTTGAACTGCATTGATAACCTGTGAAAACATAATGTAAAGAGGGTGCTCACATGCACAAATCTAAGAATATAAATTAGCTTAAAATATTCTGTATGAAGGAGTGTTCGTGATCCTAGAATATAATAGATGCTTGTTGCTGCTCAGGCGACAGTTTAATATAACAGATATTAATTGTAGGGGTGTCAATAATTTTGAAATTAGAACAAAATACACTGCTTAAAGTATCGTATTAAAACAGCACATCTATACAGTGTATCTATACAGAGTCTGTAGTATATGTTTACAGTGTTCCTATACACATATATTTTCAAGGAGGGTGCCAATATTTATGGAGTTGACTGTAAGTGCCTTCGAGGACATGCAGTTACAGTCGTTTGATTCTAATATGACAAAGAGTACCAAGAGGTAATCCAGAAATCAATTATAGCACTTCACTGGAGCTTTATAAGGAGCTTCATAAGGTGTCATAAGCGTTTATAACCTAATGTCATGTTTAGATCAAAATGAAGAAGAATATTAAAAAATATAATCTTCCAGCATTAGGCTGTATATATTTCTCTAACAGTGTCACAGTCTCACTTCCTGTGTTGTGTTCAAAACCACACCTTGCTGACTATATAGTGCACAATTTTGGGAGTTTGTTCAACATCATAGTGAAGAATTTTCAGTGCATCCTGCGATCCCACAATACAGTGCAGTAGGTTTTCGAGTACAGGTCGATTGCTTTGTTTACAGCCAACTGTAGAAGAATATACGGATGCGTGAATATGGCCTTGATGGAAACCAAACCCGATTGTAACTAAAGAAAAAATGACTGCAGTACAGCTGGTCCGATTTCCTGGAACGATAGCGCAGAGCAAACCGCCGTGGCGTGATGTTGTGATGGTGCGTAACGTTCGCTCGCTCAGTAGAGCTGTGTTGTGAAGTGAACAGCTTTTCTCTCCCACTCGCTTTAACCCCAAGCTGTAGAGTGATCAGTGGTTCAGGTTCAAGCGGTGCTTCACTGGCATTGATGAAAATCATTAAATTACATAAGACAATTGAATTAACAGTAATAAATTTCGAAGACTGTTTATAATAAATCATGGATAACAATTACTAGACTGTGTGTGTACTGTACATGCTGTATCATCATTATAAATAGAGTTAAATTATGCAACAGGGTAGCATGGGGACAACAAATTAGTTTTCTTTTCTGTTGTTTTATTCCTAATTTTATTATAAATTACACATGGATTGTTAACTGCCAGTCTGCACTTCTTTTCGGGAATGAAGGAATGATTGTTGAATCAGCCAAGCCTCCTCCAGTTTCTCTTATTTACCGCTAGGAAAATTCTTTATTCTGATTGGTCAGAAGGTGTGGATTCATTTTCTGTAACAGCAGCTACAAATCACAGGTTTACATTAATGCGCTTGTTCTAATATGTTATCGTTTCTATAGTAACGGCTCATTCATGGGGACTCGTATGCCAGACTGTTGTTTAACAAAAATGTGTAACTGTTGATATGATGAAGTTTACTGTAAGGAGATGTTGCAAACATTCATGGAAGGAGTCTCCAGTGTCAGTGCTTAATAACACAGATTTTTTTAAATTTTTTTTTTACCTCACTGCATTTCTTGTTTTTTTTCCCTTCTTCGTGACTCTCTTTGTCTCAGTATTTGGGGCTTTTTAACAGGATCTCTGCTTTACTTCCTTTCAGGTCAGATTGTTTATAGAGCCTTCGTCCTTTTAGTTGTTTTGAGTAATGGAGTCTGGTTTTCTCCAGAAAGTCTGACTGAAGGCTGTCGATGTCCACTGACCTGTGTGAGATTAGACCCCGAGCTAGAATAGAACGTATTCAGAGAGAACAGAGAGAGAGAGAGAGAGAGAGAGAGAGAGAGAGAGAGAGAGAGCAAAGTTTCACACACTAGAGCAGTGTTTCCAAAATCTGTCCATAGGGAACACCAGCTAAAAACTCTAAGAAAACAAGCAAAAAAGGGAAAAAAAAAACTGATTCATGTATCAGAAGCTGTGAGACAGCAAAAATATAGATCCTAGTCTCAGAGGAAAAAAAAAGCTTCACTGGACAAACACACAACAGGTAGAGATAGATATTGTAAATAAGGATACACTTTTATTTTTTTTATATTCACTTTTTCACCACCTGAAAATGTCACACCCCAATCAATAATCTGATCCTATACAATTGTTTTATATTTTGTGTTATTTATTTAATTTATTGTAATTTTTTGTAATTTATTTAATTTTATTTATTTAATGCTTTTTAAAAGCATAAAGGTAACACATTATCACAATTATGCAACACTAGAAAGCTTATTATACTGATGATAATTTCAAACTATCATGAAAGTTAAATTAAATCTAATAATTTATTAAAATGATAATTAAAACAGACATTTGATCATGCATTTGTGGTATTACAGAAAATGTAACGAGTTGGTTTTTTTTAAACCATTGCATTCTTGCATGACATGTTGTTTAAGAAACCTTTAAAACTAAAATGTTACACAAATTAAATACATAAGTAATTATATAAAGCTTATCTTTATATCTACATTTTATTCATTTGCATGTATCAGTGATGATCAGCAGATATCAAAATGACACATATCAGATATCAATATTGATCCAGAAATCCAATATGGCGCATCCCTGCTATTTATATTCCCTATTTATATTTATATCTTCCCCTCAGACCTGGTCTCACAAACAGCTCACCATAACAATTCTTAAAAATGTAAAAGTCATTTGAAATTTCCATGAAAATGAATGTGATCGTTTATATCTCGAAATGTGAGGCAGGGAACAGAGAAGCTTTCTTTCCTGTGTGGTTCCTGCTCAACACGTAGCCTGCGGGATTGAGCGTTAAGAGACATGCTACGTGTGACACATGCCAAACAGCTGCCGTGGTTTAAACACACACACACACACACACACACACACACACACGGGGTTATTTGGCCCAGAAAGAATAGGCCACACTCTCGTACCAGCCAGATCTGCAGCCTGATGCAGCCAGACTGCACTTCATTCACTTCGTACAATTAAATTATCCACCTGTGCCCTGGCTTTACGTTTCCTTTTTTTAAAATTATTTTGCATACAATTTGCTGGTGGTGTTTCCTTATTAACCCTTAATGACCCAGGGCTTTTCCTTTCGATTTTGCAGCAATACAGTTATATTATTGTTGTAATAATGGCCAAAAGCGTCTTGTCTTAATCTTAAATATAAGTAAGAGATGAAGGTCATGTGACAGGCTCTCTTTTTTTGCCGTATTTACAAATAACGGTCATTTTTCATCACCCTGTTACTCTGTGTTCATTAACTCTGTGTGGAGAAATGCCGCTTGGTCTTTTCCCAACCTTCAACTGTCCAGTTTCGGTGAACTCACTGTAGCCTCAGATTCCTGCTCTCGGCTGACAGGAGCGGAACCTGATGCAGTCTTGTGCTGTTATAGCCAATCCACTTGAAGGTTCGGCATGCTGTGTGCTCTGAGATGCTTTTCTGCTCACCATGGTTGTAAGGAGTGGTTATATCACATACCATAGTCTTCCTGTCAGGTTGAACCAGTCTGACCGTATTCCTCTGATATCTTTCTTCAACAGCAGCACAGAACCTCTACATACGCACAAACTCAATCAAAGATACACACAAACTCAAGAAAAGAGCTGAAAATGACAAAATGATGACTAAACACTGAAAGAGTGACTCCTACCAAAGACACCAAATAACTTCCTCCTTTTAGAGGGTGCCATTACTTATGTGCTCATTAAATGATGAGTCTTATTTGTGTTAATTAATGGACTTGTTTTGGGTGGCTGTTTTTCATGTTGTTTATATTAAACGAATGAGTTTCCCAAAATGTTCATTAAATTCAAAATAAATACGTGATTTAAACTCAACAGTGTAATCGGTATATAACACCGCAGTAACTCATCGCAATCATACGATACGTAGTCGATCAGTCGAGGTTCACAGTGGCGGGTCTCTTTATACGCAAATTTACACAAATTCAGAAAGTAGGATACAAACTTTTTTTTAACCTAACTGTATTTTCATGAATGCCACATTTCTTGTGAAAGATTTACGAATTATTTTGTTCGTATCCAGTTTGATAAATGAGGCCCGATTTTTCGGTACACTTCCGCTGCTTGGTTTTACTCTAAAAATACCAAAAGGTTTCCTGAGAATATTCAGATTTCCTCATTTTCAAGTGGAGGCTGCATTATGTTGTTTAATTCCAGCAAATCCTTTAAACCCACTTGCCTTAATTGTGAGGATTTTAAGTTTAATATGTCTTCATATTGCACCAGCAGGATATTGGGCAGCAGTTATTAGCCTCATTACCCAGCACCTAACGACCACGCCATTATAATCAGCTTCTGAGTATTAAAAACACACATCTTTTTTTATTTTATCATTTAATTATATTGTTATTTTTATATTTATTGTAACACGGCTTTGTTGTTCTAATTATTATTTTCGATTTTTTTAAATGTTTTTTTTAAATATATTTTTTTATTTTGCTTTTTTACTCTAATTAACATGATTACAACTTGCTGAGCCTCAGCGCTTTTTATACCAAGCCTGGATGATCTTGATGATGATCTACACCATATGGTCTCAGGGTAACAAAATTCAGCCTCGGTTCTGAATTTCAGCAAATGGAAATTAATTAATGTTAATTAATGTTAATTATTGTTCATTATTTGGTTTATGTGGTTCATTATTTACAGAAAAAAACACACAGTAATACATTTGAGCTTCTTTGTTAATGTTACTCATGCTGGATCAATGCTGAAGTCCATGTTATCTAATGTGTTAAAAATAAAAGTAAGCACTTAGTGTCATGCTGTTGTAGGAAAGTAATCAATGACAGATAGGTGTAATGAAGCAGAATTACTGTTATCACCACAAAGTTCATCCTTTATCACTAACAGCATGTCCTGAACTGTTTTATTCCTCTTATACCACAGCAATATGCCAATGATTACAATTTTTTATTTATTAGAGATTGAGAAATCATACTTATATAGTATTTATAGTTACAATTAATGTTGTGGAACATCCACAAAATGAAAGTTCCTGTTATTACTTACGTTATAGCAGCTATAAACAATCATTTCCTCACTAGCCTCTCTTTTTTTCTCTCAGAAAACTTAAAGTTGCAGCTTTACGTCTAACACTGGAGACTCCTTCCTTAATTGTTAAACAAACGTCTCCTCATAGAAAACGTTGCTATATCAGCGTTGCTATATCAATGACTACTGTCAGAGCCGCTGTTAGAGAAAACGAATCAATCCACAATTCCTGATTTTTCACACAATGTGGAAAATTGTGGGAAGTAATGTATAGAAGGATCTGGAATGCAGTTTAATGTCTCTTAAAACATACCTCAAATCAATCTCCTTTTTCTTCTGAACACGTTTGGTGAACTGATTGATCACAAGCCTATCTGATTGTGTGTCACTCACTCTGAAACTCTTCGACCCCGCTGTTATCGGCTCTGTCCTGCTGTCTAATGTTTACCGGAGCGTCACTCTCATAACCCAAAAGCTCAGCAAGAGAACCATGGATCTTCTGTCTTCTCTTAATGCCAGAGATCACAAGCAGCGCAGCTCAGAGGCCCTGGATCAGACGTGCAACTGTACAGTTTCAAACGCTGGCGCTTCACTAAACACGGCTTTATTTAGCAGCGAGCTGTTTGTGAAAGAGAGTGATATGAAATATGCTGGCATGAAGAGATATGTAATTACATAGTGAAGCGAGGCTGATGTGGTGAAACTCAGCACGCAGACGTGTTAAACAGGCCATGGCTGTTTACAGTGCAGAGCGCGTGGAGGAGTGGCATGATTCAGGGGTTTGATTAACTTTTTTTTCTTCCTTTTTATTGGGACACTTGCTCGTCAAAACAACTCATGATTTATTCATGTCTGGCTCAAACTCAGCTGCTGCCCGTGGCTCGTCAACTCCCTGTCCAACTGTGACAAAATATCAACGGTCTTGTTCTCTCTCTCTCTCTCTCTCTCTCTCTCCCTCCTTGAGTCTGTTTATTTTAGCAATCCCATGGCTGTTAGCATCTTGTTGCACATTCCTACCTCGAACTGATCACTGTTCTTGTAATTTATCAGTAGCTTGTAATTCTCACTAGTGCCCATTTACTTCAGCTTTTTTTTTTTTTTTTTTTTTTTTTAATCTAATCCCCTACTGTATCTATGATGTATATGTGATTGCGGCACATTCCCCTGTACAGAAAAAAAAGAGCAGAAAAATGTTGACTCAAAACTCAGTTATAAAGGAAGTCTAAAGGCCAATTCACAGTGGACGCATTGCGTCAAGACCTTATTCTGTTCACACTGGGCTCATTAGAGGCACGTCAACCTCAAACCTGCACACCAGTGTTGTTTTTTTTTCCCACTTGTGAATTTGAATGAAGCAGAAATGCCATAGAAACCCACTGAAATCACAGATCCACACTTTCTATACTCCGTGCACTTCATTTAAAATCATAATCTAAGGCTAAGATAAAGCAGTAAACCACTTGAGGGTGTGTGTTGCAGTGGTTTAATCTTAAGCATGACATGAAGTAGTAAGCATCGTAAGCATTTCTAATACGGCGACGAAAAACAATCCAGCATTCGATAAGTCATTTATTTTATAATTAATAATATTCGCAATAAAAATTCTTCTGCCATGCAATGTAATCTGTTAGCAGTAAGCTTTGGTTGCTAAGTAACACACACAAGCAACGATTAGAGAATTTCTATTTATATGGACTGAATAATGGCTGTATTGTAATGGTTTTATTAGTTTAAAAACTCGCTCATTAAGTATTGCATTATTGTGATGCACTCACAGGTGTGCATATAATGAGGACTTTCCAACACGTCTTTTAGATTTTAGAAACAGAACTATCCATTTAATAATATTCAGTTTTAATATTACAACATAGAGAAAGTAAATAAACACAAATACACACCGATTATTCTCTCCCACTGTTTCATGTCATGTTTTTAAGTAAACGTTTTCAGTAATATTCTTAACACTGTATGAAAAGGTTTCTCATTCTCCCATGTGCCCACTGGGTGGCAAAAAATTAAAATTAATGTTCGTTAACAGATCCAAATAAAAATATAGCTCCAAGCAGTGATTAAGGGGGCCAAGCACTTTCTGGCCCCACCCTTTAGTGAAAGAGGAAGACCAGAATCCATTGGGAACATTGGTGCTTATTCCCAATGAGATATGCTAAATTTGTTGACTGTTGATGAGATATGCCCTCACTTCCTGTTTGGTGACTTTGCCAGCAAATTTGTTTGTGCGCATATCAAAAATGTGAGAGAGAAGAGTTGGTAGGTTGATCTCACAATGCTGTGATTCAAAGTTTGTGATGATTGAACATCATTTGTGAGAGAAGAAGCAACAAAGATCCAACAGAAGCAGAAAATCCAATATGGCTGAAATGAACATCATGGTATCTGTAGAACTCGGCATGATCCAAAGAGTCAGAGAAAAGTGGCATCGTGTTTCCATGATGTTGCATTGTTATTATTATTGCAAACATAAGCGTGCCCAGATGTTGGCGATTCTAAGAGCACTTGTGGGAGAATCACTAAAACTGCTATTTAAGTAGCAGGTTCTCCACTATCACTGTGCACAAAAGGTGTCAAAGTATAATAATTAAAAGAAAACATACAATTCCAATAGGTTGCTTCTGCACTTTCGGTGATTGGCCCCCTAATAATTTTAGCCAATTAATTTTCAAGCTAAATGTAAAAACAAGATGTGCAACAAATTAAGTATGTAGTTAGCTCTCAAGCTATGCTTATTCCATTAATTATTAGACATTAATTATTCGAACGCTGGAGTTGCTAAAACAGATGGAAGTGCACTGTTGCACGTACTGATTTTTTTTCTCTTCTGAGCATTCAGAATCGAGAATTCAACACCACTGTAGTATAAGCCTTTACTTTTTTCATTCTGGAAATCCACTCATTATTCATTGGTCATTATCACACGTAACAGTATTAATTGCTGTTTTAAAACCTGCTTCTCTAATGTACGTGGCATTTAGCCTACGTTTTGAAAAGTGAATGAAGCTTTTTTCCCTCATTAAACAGTTGTAATATAGCTTCATAAGTTCTCCAGAATGAAAAACAGGTTTGCTGAAGAGCATCTCTATAGTCCTTATAGTGCTGCAAATGTCCTTGTAAGTCCAGGAATGTCATTTTAAATCATCCGTATGAACTCTGGTTGGCATACCAAAAAGAAATTCAATAAAGGAAATAAAAGTTCATTAGTGCAAAGTGAGAACAACTTTGAAAGACCTTTTCAAGACTTTATGTGCTGTATATGCACTTGAAACCAGGCCAAGGCTCAGAAATCACCACGTTTCAGACAAATCTTCTTGCAGCAAGTATGAAACAAAACCTTTAGGACATAATGCTGCTGATTTTCAATCCTCTAGTGTCCAGTGTTTGGCCCTCATGCTTTATTTAGCCGACGGGCTGCGAGCTGCTTTACATCATCGACCTGAAGCACAGGTGAAAGGAGAAAGAGGGAAAAAGGCAAAGCAGAGAACATGAGCGATTGTCACTGCCGTGTGTGCGTTAGACGCTTCAGTAGTTGACGAAATGTCAGAGAAAGCTCTGAAATGCAAACTTTCCTGCACCGTGTCTTTCATCATGGTCTGTGTTGTGTATGTCTGAGCGTCGCTGGGGGACTAGAACAGCTTCAACATACAGATCAGAGTCTTTTGTTCTTTTTAAACTTTCAGGATATAAACACAACACACATCCAAACACTGCAAGTGGAGCTGTGCAAGCCCTCTTTTTTTGTACAATGCTTGTCCACTTAAATTCCTTTTCTTCTGTCTGCAGCGGTAACGTGCCCTCCTCCACCCCAAATCTCCAACGGTGAGGTGGAGGGCTCTGTCTTCCAGTGGGGCACCAGCGTTAGCTACCGCTGCCTGAGCGGCTATGAGCTCTCCTTCCCTGCAGCCCTTACCTGCGTGGGCCAAGGATCCTGGAGCGGTGACGTGCCGCTGTGCATGCGTGAGTAGATCGACACCTTTAACATTCTCTATCTTAATGTTACCTCATTATATCACTGCTAGCTCACACTCCACCACAACACATTCTCCACCCTCAGAGTTTAACCTCATTAAACCACCCCAGCTCACTCTACACCACAGTTAGCTAGCTAACAACACAGTTAGCTAGCTCATTCTCCACAGTTAGCTGCTCTCCAGTCTGAGCTAATTCACTACCATTAGCTCATTCTCCAAACTTAACTTCTCCCTCAGCATTATTAGCTAGCACATTCTCCACTCTTCTCCAATGTGTTTTTTTTACCTTTGGTTAATTTTCTACCCTAGCTAATTCAACCTTGTTATCTAGCTTATTCTCTATTCTTAGCTAACTCATTCTCTATTGGTAGCTAGCTCATTCTTCATCATTAACTAGTTCATTCTCCACTGCTCAGTATCTTGTTTACCACCATTAGCACATTCTTCACTATTAAATCATCATTAATTTATTAATAATCTATTGTTAGATAAATCATTGTCCATTATCAGCTATCTTATTCTCCATTATTAGGTAGTCCATTCTATTTCTCATTCTGTATTGTTAGCTACCTCATTCTCCAATGTTAGCTAGCTAATTCTCTATCGTCAGTAGTTAATCCTCACTATTAGCCCATTCACTACTATTCACCTCACTACATTATTTATCCTTATTCTTTTTTGGTAGCTAGCTTATTCTTCTCTATTAGTTAGCTCATTCTTTGTTGACATTTTGTTTACTCTGCATAATTTCCTCTTTATCATGAAGTGAATTTCTTCAGTGTAGCAATGAATTGTTGGTTTAAAAGAAGGCACACGGCATGTAGAAATGCTCTCTTTTGCAGTAACAGGTTGGAGGTTGAGGTTGTTTAAGTGCATTTTCTCTGATGCTAATTAGCTATCCTTGGTTAAAATGTCAGGAGCATGACTGTTCCGCACTCAGCATATTCTCTCGCTCAAGATGTCCTTCAGCTCCGAACAAACTCTATCAAAGTCTTACTCAGCGGATCTGCGGTGCCCTAAGAAGCTCTCTGGGTGCCCTGCATGACCCTGAGCGTGATGTCTTCCCTCGCTGACGTGCCTCGACTGTGCAAACCTCAATTTGCCGTTCTTTTAGAAAATAAGCCGGGGTACAGAGTCATATGGTGCCAAAAGCTGAAAGCATGAAAAGAGGGATTTTTAAAAAATCACCTTAAAGCTTTATCAGTCATTTAGTGCTGATGAGGCTCAAATTATAATTCACTCTAGGAAATTGATCTCAGCTCTCGGATTAGTGTTACTCAAATGCACAGATCAGGTATTACGGAAACACACAGCTCAGTGGGTGAATATTAAAATGGCTCTAATGGACGTGTTTAAAGGAAAAACTTCACTTCAAATATTGTAATATTTGTGATGTCTTTAAGTGATTCTGGTGCTGATTTGTTGGTTGGTGCTGTATTTCATTATTCCAATGAGAAGTCAGCGGTTGTGTCTCAAACTGACGTCATATTGTTATTGCTAGCGCAGATTCAATGATGTTTATTACAAGAAGAAAATCATTTCAACAATCTCAGACATAAGATTTGCTGTTAGCGCCTGTAAACAAAAGCTACCTCACTATTTCTTACTCACTATTCTGCAGCGACATTGTCATTTTGATGAGAAACCCGGCGTAGAAGTACTGAAGACATTAGTGCAAATGTTGGACTCAAAGTCCCTGACATGACTCCGCTTGTTGCAACCCAGTAACACTGTTTGTATCTGTTTCTCAGGAAAGTGGTTGTTTTTTGGCACCTCAGCTAGTAATGTGTAGCAGTCTCAACTAGAGAATGTTTTTTTGATCCCACGCATGCAGTTATTTATTTTTTTTTTGTGTGTGTGTGTGTGTGTGTGTGTGTGTGTGTGTCATGCCAACTACAGTTCCCAGAGAACAATGCGGCCTACAAACATGGCCACCAAGGCCTCCAATTCCCATCACACACATTCTCACTCACCTGATTACTGATTACAAGACCTGGACTCAATCATCTCAGCCACAGTATATAAGAACGCCAAGTGACGCTATTCATCACGTTCTAGTTTGCATCCCGTCTAATCCCATACAATCCAGCCGTCTGTTTTGTGATTGGCTCTCTGGTTGTTGATCTCATTTCTGGTTCTCTCGATTTCTGTTGATCGCCTGACCCTTGCCTGGATTTTGACACTGCTTCTGCATTACGTAATGGTCTTGTTTGCAACTTGCAGTAAAGCTAACTATACCTGCATGTGCATCCGTATCTCTCGCCGTGACAGTTTGTACCTGCGTTTAGTAATTTCTAACAAATTTAGTTGGTTCTGTTTCCCAAAATGTAAACAGACTAGTAGCTAATTTAAGCCACAAATGTAGCTACAACTATAAACAAACTAGCAGCTAACTGTAACAATTAGCAAACTAATTTAAATCAGAGTTACTAAGGATGCTGCGAATCTATGTATATTTTATTTGTGTATATATATTTATTTTTGTATGTTTTGAACATCGTTTCATTCCGAATAATATATTCGTATTCATATTCTGTTACATCTATATTAGCGATCTACGAGATGACGACTACATTGATGGTGATATTAACATGAAAACTTTGGAAGCTGATGTGTTTGAGAAGAGTGTACAGACAAAAGACTAAAGCGCCGCCGCATCGCTGTCTTTAGCTAGAGATGAAGTGAGGGTTAAATCCCACTGCACCGCTATCAGCAGGTAGTTGAACGGCATTGTGGGTAATGTAAAAATAGAGCAACATGCCCATGAAAGAATTCGACTCTACTCGGAACTTCATTACAAAATAAATTTTGGATATGGCCGAAGATCACGTGTTAAATAAAGATTAATATGCTGCTTGTTCTGGGTGGGGTTTTCCTTTAATCATACTAACACTAATCGCGGTGAACCAGCGACACTGTGTCAGAAAGCCAGACGCTGAGCGTCCCGTTTTCTTCGAGCCATGAAACTATTGTATTAAAATTAATATTCCGCCTTTGTTGTGTGGCTTTTCAGCCATCTAAGAAGTGCTGTATTATTCATCAAGGAGCTTCTCTGACATTAGGGCTCTCTCAAGATCTGTTTATTATGCACAACCTGGCTTGGCCTGGAGCTGTTTACAATGTTTTCCTCCCCACACCACTCACACACACACTCACACACACACACACATACAGAATAAAGGCTAGATCAGAATCGAAGCAATGTACAGTAAGCACATTGCTGATTTTTTTTGCGGCGTAGGCGGATTTGGCCTCTGACACGCGTGAAACGTGCAGAATGAGCAATGACGGGGCTCGTCTGCGTGTTATGACTGAAAATGCTTCTCTTCCTCCTCGCATTTGCATATTTGTCCATCATTCTTTTGCCCTCCTGCCACAAAAAATGACTCCCAGAGAAGGCATTGTATCAGCAAGCACTGCTTGTGGTATTTGAATTACATTGCATTTTGCGGTGTATAACACACACACACACACACACACACACACACACACACATACACACATTCTTTTATTTTTACTAGAACTGTAGACATTGTGAAATCTCATGCTTGTGGATCCTCCTGAGGCCAGATTATTTATTAAAGAGCAACATACCATACTTTTTATCCATTTCTAGTTATATTTAATGGCGTGGGATCATCCACAAAACAGTGCTGACACTGGAGACTCCTTCCATCAATGTTACATAAACATCTCCATACAAGAAACTTCAACATATAGACAACTATATGTTATTCTTTGTTAAATAAGTATTACTAAAGGAGTCAGGACTTATTTGTTGTGATGTTGAAAAGAATTTTTTTTATAAATAATATGGCAAGACATCTTTTTGAGGTAAAGAGATGATAATTGGCTAAGAAGGATTGAAATTTCATACCATTTTTTTTCAGTCCTGGTTGAAGGAGCTATTTTTTATGCTCTTTATGATTATTTTGAGTTATTATACTCTATACTTTTTACTGTATTTCTTATAAGATCTAACTATCTTATTATTTTATCTAATTTTATCATATTTTATCTTATCTCATCCTATTTTATCTTATCCTATTTCATCTTATCTTATCTCTTGTTATCTTGCCTTATTTCCTATTATCTTGTCTTGGCTTTTACTATTTTATCTTATCTTGTGTTTTTTTTTCCTTGTTTCATCTTATCTTGTCTTATCTTTCCTTATTTTATCTTATTTGATTTTATCTTATTTAAATAAAATCTTATAACTTGTTTCATTTTATCTTGTCTCATCTTATCTCATCTTATCCTATCTTATTTCACTTTGTAAAGTTTTGAAATATAAGATCTAAATATTTTATTATTTTATCTCATCTTATCCTATTTTATCTTGTTATCGTATTTTATCTTATCCTATTTCATTATATCATATGTTATCTTGCCTTATTTCATTTTATCTTGTCTTACCTTATTTGATTTTATCTTATTTCATCCTAACTTATTTCATTTTATCTTGTCTCATCTTATCTTATCTCATCCTATCTTATTTCACTTTGTCAAGTTTTGAAATCTAAGATCTAAATATTTTATTATTTTATCTCATCCTATTTTATCTTGTTATCATATTTTATCTTATCATATAGGATATCTTGTCTTATTTCATATTATCATCTTGTCTTATCCTATTTCATCTTATCTTGTGTTATTTTTTTCTTATTTCATCTTATCTTGTCTTATCTTTCCTTATTTTATCTTATCTTTTCTTATCTTGTCTCATTTCATCCTAACTTATGTTCTTTCATTTTATCTCGTCTTATCCCATCTTATTTCACTTTGTCAAGTTTTGAAATATTCTCTGTTGCACTGTTTTGTTGGATTTAGTATCTCATGCCTTGTACTTTATAATAAATAAAAATACGTATCCAAAAGCCAAAAATTAAGCAGTTGGAAGACGATTTGATGTAATGCAGCAGCTCTTTAATCCCGTCACCGTGCAGGTGGCTGGGACTGATCTCAGGTTTAGAGACTGTTACTATTTACGGGCTCGGTGTCAACACTGAAGTCTGCAACTCAACACTCAACCTTCTGAGGCTCAGAGCTTCATCTTCCTTTATTCCGCCTTGTGAAATATAGATCAGAGGGCGAGGAAGGCGCCATGGGCCTCTGCCCTCTGTGCTCGTTTACAGCAGGATCATTACGGCTGATTTATATTCGACCGAGCCAACCTCCGTACTGACGGTTAAATATCACATCCCTGACCCTTTAACTGCAATTCTTATGCCAAGTGCTTTTGCCCTTTGATCATTTTACATATGAAAAATGTATTTCAGTCTTTCAGCCAACTGTCCATCAGGTTTCTTTTGCGAATTTTCCCGACACTCAGCACGGGTTGGGCGTATAAAAGCAGCAACGACGCGTACACCTAACCCTTCAGTGAACTCAGACTTGTAATTAAATTCTTTATCGATGCTTTGAAAAGGGAATCGAAAATGATAAGGTCACTGAATTGCAAGAATAATGAGACGCACCAGGCGAGGACACCAAGCCAGAGCTCACTGATTTTTTTTTCTGCCTTTATATCCTTGAGAATTGAGCAGTGTGAAATTTTTCCCAAGTTTAATAATTAACTCTCATTCATTTGTGCATTTCCTTTATTTCTCTCATATTTGAAAAAACCTTTTACTTACACATCGTTTTAACATTCCCATCCATAACCGCTGACTGAGTATACAAATTCTGTACAGTCCGTATATAAGCATACTCGGTGTTGTGCTGTTATAGGAAAATAATCAACGACATGGTGTTGTGATGAAGCAGAGTTACTGTTACTACCTCAAAGTTGATTATTTTCCTAGAACAGCATGTCCTGAAGTGTTTTGTTCCTCTTATACCACGGCAATTTGACACTGATTAAAATTTTTTACTTATAAAAGAAGATATATTATAGTCACATTTAATGTTGTGGAAGGTTCATGAAACAAGACAAAAAAACGCAGCTTGTGTTAACTGAGTAACCACAAAACGTAAACTCGTCTGTCCTACAAAACTTTCTGACTCTTGAAACACTGACACTGGAGTTAAATAATCGTCTCCTCAAGGAAGACTTCATATCAACTCTCATGCGTTTTTTTTCTTTCTGAAATAACAACACGTTTGTTTGTTTTGCTGTACAAGTCCCTGCGTAAAGTATTTCTATTTTGAAACCATAACAAGTATATTAATATAGATTAGCAGCTGCTGACATTTTCTAACCAATCAGAATCCAGAATTCAACAGCGACCGCTTTATTATTTTACAGCCAAATTCTGCGGCGATCCAGGCATTCCTGCTCAAGGCAAGAGAGAAGGCCAGAGTTTCATCTTCAAGTCGGAGGCGTTTTACAGCTGCAGCGCCCCCTACGTGCTGGTGGGCTCGTCTACACGTGTGTGCCAGGCTGACGGCACATGGAGCGGCTCCCAGCCTCGATGTATAGGTAATATATCGTATTATTATTATTATTATATAGTACACATAGTCTGTATAGAGCAGAAATAAATTGTAAAGGTCTACTAGGGAATACATTCTGCTGTTCTCTTTGTGAACCCATTAAGGGTTCAATCAGAGGGAGCTGCTTGACTTAAGTCATGATGATGATGATGATTTTCCTTACACACGATTTACACGATTTATTGATTGATTACACGATTTATTCGGTGTACGTTAGTACGAGTTATCACTCAAAACTACAACAATACGACACTTTCTCTCCAATAAAAAAGCAGATGATCTAATCGACACATGAATCTTGAACATTGGACAATTGTGCATATATTTTGAACTCTCCAATATTAACTGACACTCTCTGGAAGCCCCGCCCCCTTCCCCATTTCACATTTGTAATGTTTTGACTGGAATTTCTCACTTGAAAGATACCCTGACATGTTTTAAATTCATAAACATGATAAATAACATTGTGTGTACACACATTTGGCAGGATTTCATTATCTATGCAACTGAGAATGCCTTTAATGTGTTGTATACGTGTTAGCATGTGTTTAGTGCCCTCTAGTGGGTCTTCAAAGAAATACACTTACGCCACATGAGTTTACATGTAAGTTTTAACATAGCGTGTGCGTCTGCGTGTGATGTGTTAAATTTTGGAGAAAGATCAAGAAATTCACAGTAAGAATTAAATCAGTGTCATGATTGTTTCTTTTATTTACTGCATAAGGCTAGCTTATTGTTGATTCAAATGGTTAAGTTTTATTTGTAGAATAACGCTAATGAAATAATGTGTATCAGATTTGATCCTTCAGGCTTTACGTCTATAATTACATCGTTTCATCCATACAACGTTTCACGGAAATCTCAAGTTTAATAATAAATGAATATGTAACCTCACAAAATGTAGTATTCCTGGTGATGATGATGATGATGATTCTCTTTCCATAGAACCGACCAGGACGACATGTGAGAACCCCGGAACTCCTGAATACGGTTCTCTGAATGCAAGCCTGGGCTTCAAGGTAGGAGAGCTGAACTGGCACACACTCCCCTAACACACACTTCCCTAATACACACTCCCCTAATACACACTCCCCTAACACACAATCCTCTAATACACAATCCTCTAATACACACTCCCCTAACACACAATCCTCTAATACACACTCCCCTAACACACACTCCCCTAATACACACTCCCCTAACACACAATCCTCTAATACACACTCCCCTAACACACAATCCTCTAATACACACTCCCCTAACACACAATCCTCTAATACACACTCCCCTAACACACAATCCTCTAATACACACTCCCCTAACACACACTCCTCTAACACACAATCCTCTAATACACACTCCCCTAACACACACTCCCCTAACACACAATCCTCTAATACACACTCCCCTAATACACACTCCCCTAACACACACTCCCCTAACACACAATCCTCTAATACACACTCCCCTAATACACACTCCCCTAACACACACTCCCCTAACACACACTCCTCTAACACACACTCCTCTAACACACAATCCTCTAATACACACTCCCCTAACACACACTCCCCTAACACACAATCCTCTAATACACACTCCCCTAATACACACTCCCCTAACACACACTCCTCTAACACACAATCCTCTAATACACACTCCCCTAACACACACTCCTCTAACACACAATCCTCTAATACACACTCCCCTAATACACACTCCCCTAACACACACTCCTCTAACACACAATCCTCTAATACACACTCCCCTAACACACACTCATCTAACACACAATCCTCTAATACACACTCCCCTAACACACACTCCTCTATAACACACTCCTCCAACACACACCTATAACACACACTTCTGTAATACACACTCCCCTAACACACACTCCCCTAACACACACTCCTCTAACACACACTCCTCTAACACACAATCCTCTAATACACACTCCCCTAACACACAATCCTCTAACACACAATCCTCTAATACACACTCCCCTAACACACACTCCTCTAACACACAATCCTCTAATACACACTCCCCTAACACACACTCCCCTAACACACAATCCTCTAATACACACTCCCCTAACACACACTCCTCTAACACACAATCCTCTAATACACACTCCCCTAACACACACTCCTCTAACACACAATCCTCTAATACACACTCCCCTAACACACACTCCTCTAACACACACTCCTCTAACACACAATCCTCTAACACACACTCCCCTAACACACACTCCTCTAACACACAATCCTCTAATACACACTCCCCTAATACACACTCCCCTAATACACACTCCCCTAACACACAATCCTCTAATACACACTCCCCTAACACACACTCCTCTAACACACAATCCTCTAATACACACTCCCCTAACACACACTCATCTAACACACAATCCTCTAATACACACTCCCCTAACACACACTCCTCTATAACACACTCCTCCAACACACACCTATAACACACACTTCTGTAATACACACTCCCCTAACACACATTCGCCTAACACACACTTCTGTAAGACACATTCCTTTAACACGCATTCCTCCTAAACATACTCCTCTAACACACATTCTTCTAACATGCATTCCCCTAACACACACTCCACCAACACACACTCCTCTAACACACATTCTTCTAACACACACTTCTGTAAGACACATTCCTTTAACACACACTCCTCTAACAGACATTCTTCTAACACACACTCCTCCAACACATACTCTTCTTACACACACTCCTCTAACACACACTCCACACAGTCATGTGATGCTCTCTGAAGGCAGCCGAATGTGGGACTGCATTTTAAATAGGAGAATTTGCCTCTTGCTGTTTTTTTTTATCCTGAAATATCCCACAGCTAATCCTTAAACTAATTAGCTTAATTACTATCCTAATACACACGCTAATAATTCACCTACATCCTGCTCATCATCTGCTTTTCTAAGTTAAATGATTTTGCAAAATGATTAATGCCACTTGAGGCAACAGAAGTGTTTCCAGTGGCAAGTCCATTTAAGTGTGCGTGTGTGTTAGTGTGTGTTAGTGTGTGTGTGTGTCACTCTGAGTCATGAGTTTTTTCCCAACTGCCCATTCTTCCAAAGCACAATTGACTTATTGTCAGGATCATTCAGTAAAATGGCGCCTGAAGCTCTTCCGCCGCTTTAAAGACACGTCTGGACGTCTCCGTCGCCTTTCATTGTCCGTGGAGACGTGTCGTTCTTAAACCCATTGACTCGTCTTCCCCTTCTGATTTCCCCCTTTCAGAGCTTCATCAGCGTTTCAAAGGAAAGCTACATCAGGTGCTTCCATTACCGCTGAATGGAAAGTCATTATTTCCTGTATATTTGGCTGCCAGGTCTCCGTGATCAGAGCAGGCACCTGGATTATCGTGTGGTTAAGGGGAAAGGACAAGCGTCACCCACTGTGCCCTTTTAATGGAGACGAACAAGGAGGGATGATCTGTTTTGGAATAAGCTTTGAAGGGCGAAATAGAAAGCTAGCGCTCTTTATTTAGTGGCTAGCGAAGCGTTTTGTTTTGTCACTAACATTATGTAGTTGAGGAAATCGTGATTAGTTATGATATTACAAAAGCTAGGGAGCATTTTGGTTTTTTTTCTCCCATGAAAAGCGAACACTTCATACACTTCTGTGTGTTACAGATACATTCCAGCTAATTATCTGATGTGATAAAGGAAAAGTGCACATTAAATATTTGTTAAATCACATTAAATTGATGTTTTTAGCAATTCTGGTGCTGATTTGTTATTCAGTGCTGTATTTCCATTATTCCTGTGAGAAGTCCATTATTCCTGGTTATTATTGAAGAAAAATTTCAACGCTCTCAAACATAAGCGACAGCAATGACATTTTGTTTTAATGCTATATAATCTTTTGCAGCAACATTATATTTAATGTTATATTAATGAAAAAGCCAACACAGAAATAGTGAAAACAGTAAACGTTGCAACTCCAAGAATAACAGATGATCCCGCCCACTGAGGTTGATTGACGGGTGATCTTACCATCAGATAAAACTGGCAAAGGAAATGTGCATTAATATGTAATAGTAGTATTGAAAATTTTATATTAAAGACAAAAGAGTTTACATTATTAGGATGTTTTATACTTCAACATTTGCAAAAGCTTTGACCAATTGGCTGTGCTAGAAGTTTTGAAAAGCCTACACCAACAGTACTGTGAAAATAACACAATGACTGTGCTAAATTTCATAAAAAACATACAAAGCATTCTATGGGCTGCCTTAGACCCCGATTGTGGAAGTACAATAATAATTATAATAAGAAGAAGAAGAAGAAGAAGACTTACAATTCCAATAGGGTGCCTATGTACCTTCGGTGCTTGGCCCCCTAATTAGTTAATATTTCCAGAAATAGGTTTAATGGTCTTATATTTATTATATATGTAACATAATAATCATAATGAGAAATATTAAGTACATTTTTCTTTATTAAAGATATCTGTAGTTTCTAGGTTTTTTTTTTTTTTTTTACAGTAAACCTTTGTCAGCTGTCTAATTTGAGCTTAATATAACAAAATAACAAAATTAACCCCTTATGCATGTTTTTTTAAATAAAGTGGTACCTGTTTTATTTGCTTGGGACATGCAGTTAGAAAAGAATGAGCCCTTTCTTCCGTCTCTGCTTGTTCTCTCCACAGCTAATCGTTGCATTTTATCTGGCGTATTTTCTTTGCTTTGTTAGATACGACGGTCTCGTTCTGCGTTGAGGTCTCGATGTAGGTTAATATTGCAGCTAATCTCTTTTAGATCTCTAGTCGCAGGAATAAACGCTTCATGGCTGCAAATAGTTTCTTTGTGAGGGAAAAAAGAGAAGAAACAGGAGCATTTGAGAACCGTGCAGCTTCTTATTTTCTGTGATTTACTGGATTGAATTGCAGCACTGACGGTCATTTGCTGTGTGCTGATTTGAAAGTGTATTAAAATTCTCTAGGCTTTGATTGGAATGCGTATTTTGTGTGCAGTCAGTATGTGTGTGTGCTTTTGTGTATAAAAAGTGGCTGTTTTTGCCTGCGCTGCCAGTTTTTAAAGGTGTGTATGTGATATCTCAGGTGGGCAGCACTGTGCGCTTTCAGTGTCAAAGCGGCCACCTGTTATTGGGCTCCACCACACGGACGTGCCAGACCGACCTCACCTGGAGCGGCACCGAGCCCGAGTGCATCCGTAAGTCCCTCTCTCTCTCTCTCTCTCTCTCTCTGTCTCTGTCAGTCTTCACACTTTGTTTCACACACGAGACAAAACAGCCTTCCCTTCGTCAAGGAGAATCTTCTATTTTCCCTACGAGTTCCTCTTCAGCTCTATTCTTCTCATTCGCAGTGAAATAATAATCACCTCCTGCAACACTTTCCTGCATTCGGTTACAGTCTAGTTAGTGCACGTCCTTCGGGATCTACAGGCAAAGGGCTAATTATTGGAAGTGGTCCTGTGGGCTCCACCCACCTGGTGCAGGTTGGCTCAGATTGCATTTGAGTGCATTTTCCTCTCTGTGTACATCCATAAGGGTTTGTTCTGGTTCTCCCGTGCAGTTATTACAGAAGTTTTAGCAACCATTTGTGCTACCAATTTAGTAAGTGATCTACTTATGACTTTTTCTTACTTTAACTAAGAAAAAAAAGACTTGGTGGATCCTGCATGTTTTACACTGAAGATTGCTTTGTAAAGACGCCGTTGTTGTGCCGTTATAGGAAATTAATCAACAACAGAGTGGTGTAATAGTGAAGTTTTTCCTATAACAGAAGTGTGTGTTTTTACGCAGCCCATTCGTGCAAGCAGCCTCGCAGCCCGCCGCATGCCACCGTGGTGGGGATGGACGTGCCCTCGCTGGGTTACATGCTTGTGTACTCGTGCCAGCCGGGTTTCCTGCTCACCGGAGGCTCCGAGCATCGCGTGTGCAGACCTGATGGATCCTGGAGTGGAAAAGTGCCTGTGTGCAGAAGTAGGACTAATACACACACACACAGTGTACATGATACACTTACAGCACAGACACACGCACACACACACACACACACACAAAGCCGTAAATATGCTGTTGTGTTTTTGAGAGCTCTTTAAAATTCAATTGAACTCTGTGTCACTGTGCGTGTGTGTGTGTGTTGCTAGCATAAAGAGTTCGTTTTAGCCTGAGGAAATCAACCGTGTAATTTCTGACCGTGTGGTTTCTGCGTCTACCTGCGATACACATCATCTTCACATCTCTGTTTTTCAGTCGGATCAAAACCGGCAGAGAAAGCGACCGTGCCTGTTCAAGGGACGCCGAGTCCAAAAGCAAGCGGTGAGTTGTCTCAGCCTGCGACGTGCATTTACAGTACTTAAAGAACACACACTTATTTTTAGTGTTGAATATTCACTTTGGATTGCTTTGACTCGAGGAAGCAGCTTTCACCTTTTCAAACTCGGTACATATCACAGCGAAGGGCTAATTACTGCAGAATGCGGCAGGTAAAAAGGGCCGCGTGTGTTTCGCCCCCTCGGTGTCTGACAGCTTAAATGTTCTCGATTGCAGTGCCCGACGACGTGTTCGCCCCGGCGTACGTCTGGAAGGGCTCACTCGAGTACAAGGCAGCAAAACAGCCCGTGACTCTGACAATCACTAGCTTTAACGCAACCTCCGGCAGAGTGAACGTCACTCTAAGCAACAGGAACTCAGAGCTCTTACTGTCAGGTAAGAAACTAATAACACATTGTTAGCTACAGCTACAGGGCAACAATAAGCGCGTACGTCAGAGTCTCAGCGACTTTACAGAAACTTTCTGAATGTAATCTTTCTTTTGGAGTTGAGTAAGTGATGCGTGTTCAGGCCCTAATTATACAGTGAGAGCGAACGTTCCAGATTCATGAGTTATGTAAGTTCCTGTGTTGTTTTTATGTAAAACTGGTAAAGTCACACAGGCAAGTGACAAAGAGAGATGTAAAAGAGTGACAAAGATCCTCATTCCTCTGACAGAGCGACATTTGAGTTGAGATTTCAATCAATCAATCAATAAACAAACAAACAAACAAACAAACAAACAAACAAATAAAAGCAAAGCCAGTAAAATTGAAGTAATAATAAAAATAATAATAATAATAATAATAATAATGTTGTTGTTGCTGTTTATTATTATTATTATTATTATTATTATTATTATTATTATTATTTATACTGTTGTCCCCACAGCATAAACAAACAACCAAATAAATGAAATTAAATAATAAATAAATAGATACCATAATAAAAACTACAGCAATAATAATAATAATAATAATAATGTTCTATATATCACTTTTCAAAGACTCAGTGTCACTATACAAGATTCTTAAAAACAATAAGCAGATGTATTTTTTGAAATTAAAAATACGAAGACATCATTGCATAACATTAAATAAGTGTATTGCATTACACAAAACAATTAATAATTTTTTTTTTTTAATAAAACACAGCTTTGTACAACTACAAAATAACTACAAAATAATAATACATTTTAAAGAAAGGAAACACGATGTGTGTGTAAGTTACACAGTGGAGTGTCAGATGAGGAACGGTGAGGTGCGCGCGTGCGTGTGTGTGTGTGTGTGTGTGTGTGTGTGTGTGAGTGTGAGCGGTGTGCGTCGTACAGTTTCAGCGTTCTTTCCTCTTCTCAATGCAGGTGTGTATAAGAGCAGTGAAGCTCGTCTCACCCTGCGGCTGTACCACACGAGGGCTCTGGTGCACGGAACCCACGCTAAGATCACAGAAGAGACCTGGACCATGGACGGATTTGTAAGCATCCCTTTAGTACAGCCATTATTTATTTCCATCTTTTTATTTTTGTGGTAGCTGAGAGGGAGGGGCTTGGGGGAGGGGCTTATGTAACTGTCTGTATTTCATTTTACTTTAATTACTTCTAATTCTTAGCTCGTCTTCATTGCAAATTTTGGCGTTTAATTGAAATTAGTAGTTTTATTTCATTATTTAAAAATTCTTTGAATTAATTTCTTCTTAGAGGGCATGGTGGCTAGCACTGTTGCCTCGTACCTCCAGGGCTGGGGGTCGAATCCAGCCTCCACCCTGTGTGTATAGAATGTGCATGCTCTCCCTGTGCTTCAGGGGTTTCCTCCGGATACTCCGCTTTCCTCCCCCAGTCCAAAGACATGCGTTGTAGGCATTTCCAAATTGTCCATAGTGTGGGAGTGTGTGTGACTGTGCCCTGCGATGGGTTGGCGCCCTGTCCAGGGTGTCCCCCCCGCCCTGTGCCCCATGTCCCCTGGGATAGGCTCCAGGCTCCCCGTGACCCTGTGTAGGACAAGCGGTACAGAGGATGGATGGATGGACGGATGGATGGAGTTTCTTCTTATTTATTTATTTATTTTGTATTATATAATTTCATTTTATTCTAGATTTGTGTACTTATCTCCTTACTCTTATTTTTGTTCTTTTTTTTTATTCTATCTTATGCTTTCATTCCATTACTTTCATCATTTAAATTTACTAATTAACTAATAATAATAATAATAATAATAATAATAGTTTTTACATATAAGATGAGTTATTTTTATTATGATTTAAACTTGATAGGTAACAATAACAAGAAGCAGGTTCTAATTTGCATGATCACATTTATTACGTATTACAATGTATTACATTACATTGATTATTTCATTATTTCTCACTTGTAGCTCATAGAAACAGGCAGAAAAAGTCCTAATTTTGCTGAAAGAAAAGAAAAACGTTTTACACTTCTGACATTTAACCAAAAGGAAAAAAGGTGAAAACTCAACCCCAGTTCACATACCTGCAATCAGCCTGTAAACCAGACACAGAGATGGGTTGTGTGTGTGTGTGTGTGTGTGTGTGTGTGTGTGTATAAGCGAGAGACAGAGAGAGAGAAAGAGCGAGAGCGAGAGAGACTGCTCCCATAAATATAGTTTATATCTCTAACTGAGATGAGGATGATATATACTGGGTGTTTTTAAATAACGCTTACTGTCATAATGCAATAAAAGCACGAGCGCTGGCCTGAGTGAAATGAAACTACATAAAGCATAAAGAAACCACTGCTGTTTGTTCCAACACAGGAATCTCTAAATTAGATCAAGTAAGGAATAAAACATTTTTATTTTTATTGTCTGATGCAGTTACAGAGTTGATTATTTCCCTATAACAGCCATCCTGAAGTGTTTTTTTCCTCTTATACCACAGCAATTTGCTAATGATTACAGTTTTCTATTAATTAAAGAAGTTTTATTCATTCATTCTGCTCTCACTTACATTATAAGCAGCTATAAACAAGCAACTGTTCCCTCACCAGCTTCACTTGTTTCTCTGTCTTGAAGTTAATAAGACAAAAAAAAAAAGTTAGCTTGTCATGTTAGTAAGAAACCGCAAAGCATAAACCTGAAGACCTGTCAAGGCTTAGATTCCCTGTGAATGAGCTGTTACTATAGAAACCATAACATATTCCAACAAGTGCGATAATATAAACCAGCGATTTGCAGCTGCACTGCTGTCAGAGCTGCTGTTATAGAAGATTAATCACTTTCTGACCAATCAGAAACAAGGACTCGAGCGCTGAGCAAAGGTATTAAATGAAGAGAATTAGCAGTTCCTTATCAGTGATTTCCGCATCATCGGGAAAGGTTTTATCGCCCGAGGCTCTGCTGACTCACATCACGGAACAACGCAGAGCCTGAGGCGTTAAGATGAAATTGCAAAGTCTGTTTGTTTTGGTCTACACAAAAAAAATAGTGGGGGGTCATAATTTGTGGCTGGAGACAGATAACAACCAGACGAGCCATAAATCTCTACAGACCACATTTAGCAGGAACAAGCCATTTTACGGCTAGCTGCTGATGACTATAATAGCTACAACATAAATCACCTTTCCATGCACATACACACAGACTCATGATTACACACATTAGTATACGCTCACATGGCCTCTGACTCCTACTCTCTCTCTCTCACACACACACACACACACACACACACACACACACACACACACACACACAATGATCTGATCTGTTTATTTCCTGTGATAGATGTGCATTCTTCACCTGTTAGCTTGTCCTCCTGCTATCATCATTGTCAGCTATCTCTACTGTAATTGTGCTACATGTAGGGAATATATAAAGACAGGATTACAACCTACACTCCAGTGGAACAATCTAGAACTGAGAGAATTAATATAATATAAAAAATATTGATCTCCATGTAAAAGGGTTCATCTACTTCCTGGATAATATGACTAGTGTTACAAATCAATCGTGACACTATGTTTATCATGTTTCTTTCATAAATAAGATACAAAACATGGTGCAAGTCAGTTACTAACATGCCAGTTTTCCCCGTCTAAATGAAGTAAGGCGTAAAACAAAACAAGGCATGCTATTATAGGAAAATAATCAATGTTACCACCTAAAATGAAGTGATTATTTTCCCCTTAACAGTGCATCTCAAAGTGTTTTATTCTTCTTATACAACCACAATTTGCTGATAACCCAATTTTTTGGATTTTTGGATTTTTTTTTTTTCAATTTTTTATTAATTACAGAACATCATGTCATGGATACATGGATCACAGATGCTTTGTATCCATTTATAGTTACATTTATATACAGTGTTGTGGAATGTCCGCAAAACAAGATAATTCCTGATGTCACTTACATTATAATGGAAAATGACACCTTAAATTATATATTATTAGATATTAGATATTATATATTAGATATATTATTAGATATTATATTATCATGTAGCTATCTGGCTATTCGCTTTCAAACAGGAACAGGAAATATGCATCATCCCAATTGGCTAATCCTGGAACCCGGTGAAGCAGCTGGTATCCAATGAAATGTGATTAAACAAAGCAATGCATTGATAAACAACTGAAAGTGTTAGTCGATAGAATAATTTAAATAAGTAAAAACATTTTTTGTACTGTTCTTAAAACCCTTGTCTTTCAAACACACACACACACACACAAACATATGGCAAAAGCCATGTTATTGTCCAGCCCGATGCAAATTGACTCTGAATTGCATATGAAGATGGAAAACTGCACCAATATCAGCAAATTGTCTGCAACACCAAACCATCAGGAATAGCGGCAGAGTAATAACACGAGCGAAACGGCACGAACAGGAAGCGCTCCTGAGTGGTAAATGTGGAAAAGAGATCGACGTGTGATAAAGGTGGCGTGTCAACAGGGCGCCGAGGAGGGTGACAGCCTAGGGGGAAGAAGCTGTTAGTGAGTCTCGTGGAAGTGACCCCAGCATGGCTTTACCTTCTGCCAGACTGTGTTAGTCATAAAGATGGCTGGAAACATGGAGGGTGCTGGGACGGGACCTGCGAGCTCATCTGGGCAAGTGTTTGATGGCTTGCCGTGGGGAAGCCAAGTCTAATAGACTGTGTCAGTGTGTGTACTTGAGTGTGTGTGTGTGTATGTGTGTGTGTAGCTGGTGGGGGGCTGCTGGTTAAGTGGCTGCTCAGTCTGTCACAGACTTATATAAAACACAGTATTGCTGTAGAATGTTACACACTGCGCATTAGTAGCAATGCCTCCTGGAGAACGGCCCCTTCTCTGATTACAGCCACGCCCGCTGATTACAGCTGAGGGCTGTGATTGGACAGTGATTGTATTTCAGTGCAACAAAAAAAAAGCAAAAAAAAAAAAAGCAAAACCATGCTGATTGTTTCTCACTGAGAGATAAAATAACATTAAAACAATAAAACAATGAAAAAATTTGCTTTGCAGTATGGAACGTTTTCGGCATGTCAGTAATGAAAGTGAATACAGTAGTGAAAACAGCTCATGTTTATTATTCAAATACTAAATCTTTTTAAGAAATTCAAAATTCTAAAGGAATTTTAGCTTTTTTTCATTTTTGTCAGAGATGCTTGGTTTGAATCGGGGAAAACAAATTGTCCATTTATCTATCTAAGCATTTATCTAGCTAAGATTTTTTTTTTTTTTTTTTTGGTTAATTGTTGATTTTCCATCATTTTACTTTGGATAAATCAGTGTAATCACATTTCATCAGTCAAAATAGAAATCTAAAATCTGGAAATAATTTCTGATTTCGAATCATAAAAACATCTTTGTATGTAATTTAAAGGTGCATTTGGCAAGATCTGTAAAAAGTTGGAAAGACTAGGTCTCTAAATGTTAAATAGGTGGAGTTAAATAAGATTTCAATTATTTTAATGCTCCTTGAGCCCACCCCTATCACAGAGTGACATTCTTCTCACAGGAGAATTATCTGGCTGCACTGGGTGCTTACTGATTTCAGACTGAGATGGGGGCGGAGTGAAAGGCCATTGGGGAGTGTCTATAAAATGACTGACAAGAGGGCCATGTAAACACAAACAGCACTCCAGTCCATAATGCAGTTTTCAGAATAGCATTTCTCATCCATGTAATGCACTTATCCCAGGGCCATGGCCTGAACCATTATTTTTAATCATGTTCTACATTTTTTCCAGCTTATTTGTACAAGTAAGAAATAAAAAATGACCTACTGCATTTTTAACATCAACCCAATGAACCCAAGATGAGTCGTGATATTCACTCATAGAGCCGATAACTGAGTACATGTGCTTTCGCCTCAACATTTCCCCCTTTTTCTTTAGTTACTAACTCATTTTTTAACTCAGTCTTACTCTCCTGAAGCAGCGAAGCTGAATCTTAAGTGCGCATTAATAACTGCGTGCAGCTTTCTCTAAAAGTGCAAGACCTCAGATGCTAAAATCCTTTTCCATGTGACACTTTTACACTCTGACTGAAGTCATTTTTTTTTAAGAGGAGCTTTTTAGAGAAACATGAATGCATTCATTCTCAGCACTTCAACTCGAGTGCCTCTTCTGATGACTTGTGTTATCTTTCTTTTTTTGACGTTAGGTTTCAGCCGAGCAGGAAGGAGGTCCGTACGTGTTCCAAGGCTACATCCAGGGCCGGGATTACGGACAGTTCGGGTTACAGAGACAAGGTGTGTTTCATTAACTGATTATAATGTGGAGTCTTTCATTACGTTTTTCATTTGTCATTGTCATGACGTTGTGATTAAAAAAAAAAAAGAAAACCTTATTACAGTGTCAACACAACTGAATTGCATTAGGAGATCAGGAATTTCATAAGTGCAGTATAATGCAATATAAAGCGATGTAATCTAATCTGTAATGTAATGTATTCTATAATACAAGCCGCGTACAATTTATAATAGAAAATGCTTAACAGCAGCCACAAGTGTTATTATAATACTATGCAATATAGACGTAAAGCAAGCACACTGCTTTTGCTTTTTTACATATTATCACATTAAATCCTAATAAAGTGTACATTACGCTCATACAGCCATACCAGTAATGATTCCCCGACCGACATAATGTCTTTATTGTGATTTTACCTGATGAATTTTTCAAATGTGGTTGTATGTGATGGATTTTTTCCTGCACATAAAGTCAATAACGTCTCCTGTCGCACAGGTCAGAACATCACCGAGACGACGAGAAGCTCCGAGGCGCCGCCTGGGACCAACAGCAGCTCTGTGGCCGTGGCAATTCTCGTGCCTTTTTTTGCTCTGATATTTGCAGGGTTTGGATTTTATCTCTACAAACAGCGGTATGTATGCTTATTCGCTCAAACCTAGGCGACTTGATTTGTGTTTTTAATCATGAAGATATACTTATCCAGAGGGCTTCATCATTACTATTGGTATAATAAAGGTAAAGGATCTGCAATCTAAAAAAGAAATGTGAGTCTCCTGTACAACGTTATAAGAGTGCCGATACTCAGGGGTTTAAACTGGGTTTAAATTTTCTTCTGCATGAAGAAAATGAAGAAAATATCTATATATTCAACCTTGTACTCAAAATGTCTGACTAAATATAATGGCATCGGTTGGACCGAGGTAAATCTAAACCAGGCGTGCAGTAACACACTTCAGGATGTGCTGCTTTAGGAAAATAATAAACGACAGGGTGCTATGATGAAGCAGAGTTACAAGTACCACCCCCAAGTTGATTATTTTCCTACAACAGCACATCCTGAAGTGTTTTATTCCCCTTACACTCCAGCAATTTGCCAATTCTAAGAAATTTTCATTTATTGAAGAATGACACGTCATACTTTTTATCCATTTCTAGTTACTTTTAATGTTGGAGAACATCATCACAGTCATATCTTCACCAACCTCTCTTTTATTCTCTTTCTTGAGGTTAATAATACATGAAAATGCATATCATTGTGCAGATTGTGCACAGGTTCTACATAGAACCCTACAAAAGAGTGTTCTCCAACCAGAAAGGGTTCCAGGAACCCCAAATAATTATCCTTCAGGAACCGGTTCAGAGTGTAGTTTGGAAACTATCATTACGTTTTGCCCCATGTAGTGAGCGTATATAGTTACTGCTTAGGGTTGTTCTATGTGTTGCGTTCATTTTCGAATACTAAATCTTGTGAAAGTATTTACAGTTTCTAAAGGAATTTGTAGAAATTTGTGCATTTCTCACTGATGTCAACTTGTATGCATGCACACTTAACAAGATTTGTGGAGGCTGGTCTTGATGGAAAATTCGCTCTTCTCCATTTTTAGTTGTGGCTCGCTCTGTGCTTTCAGGAGGACGGACAAAGCCGAGTTCTCAGGCTGCTCTGCGCATGAAAACAGCAACGGCCAGGCCACGTTCGAGAACCCCATGTACAACACCAACACCAAAAGCATCGAGAGCAAAGTGGTGCGTTTCGACCCCAGCCTCAACACCGTCTGCACCATGGTTTGACCTGAACGAACTCATCATCCAGATTAGCATTCGGTTGTGTTTCGTTTCCTGACTTTGTGGAGGTTGCACAGATTTCTGGAGAAAGACTCAAGCACAGTCTGAGGAGCCAGTACTCCCATACAGTATAAACCACATGCTTTAAGCTCGGCGTGGATCTGCAAGGGTGGGACGGACTGCTTCACGATTCGAGTGGAGTGTTTTTAGGTTGTGTAACTCACTCTAAGAGTGTCCTTGATTTTTGTATTCAAGAAAACAAATCTGAGGAGGCTTCATGTGAAACCTGGAACATTCCGGGTTTTCATAAGCCTTTCCCAGAATGCTGCACAGTGCGAGTTTGCATCATCGTGTGTATATTGATTTCTCGACATGGCTTCGCTTCTTCATTTTCATGCGCTCACCACCCTCCTGCAGATCACAACAGAATAGGCTTAGAGGAAATGGTTATAAAATGATGGAGTGTTCCTTCTGTTCTCTCTTTTTTTGGTTGCTTCCTGCTTCTGGAACATTCTGCTACATTTTCATGGCTTGTCCTAATAACACTTTCCATTAAGGCTCCCTTAACTGATGTTATGTAATGCATTAGTTACACCTTCAGTAACATTAACGACGTATATAAAACTTGTATTAATTTAATTATTTTATTTCAATCCAAAAAATCAAATGAACCAAAGTTTGTACCATTATTGAGTAAAATTATACCCACAGTTAATATTAATGAACGCGTTTCTGGTTGCTAACGTGATAATTTTTGCTAAGTTGTGTGGCTTTTTAGTCATGGATTGAATAAACATGAATGCAAGTGTTTTTGTGTTAATATTTACACAAACGTCAATTAATACACATATTAACTAACATTATTTATGGTTGATTAAGTTTAATATTTAGCCTTTGTTAAGTAAGGAGTAAACCACTCCATGTTGTGCTGTTAGAGGAAAATAATCAACAACAGTGTTACCATGGTTAATTTGATTATTCCTATAAAAGCACATCCTTAAGTGTTTTATTCCTCTTATGCCACAGCAAATTGGCAACGATTACAACATTTTTTCATTTGAGAATAACACGTCATACTTTTTATCTGCTTATAGTTACGTTTGACGTTAGTTCTCTCTTACGTTATATCAGCTTTAAACAGTCGTTCACAAACCAGCCTCTCTTTTTTTCCCTCTCATAAAGTTAATAAGACAAAAAAAATGCAGCTTGTCATGTTAGCAAGAAGCCGCAAAGCGTAAACTCCTCCGTCCTGAAGACTTTCCCATGACGGAAAACTTCCTGTCACTGGAGACTCCTTCCATAAAAACGTCACCATATCGACAATTGTACCTTATTCTTTGTTAAATAACACACCTTTTTTTTTTTTATCTGTTCATAGATTACGTCACGTGTCCGTCATAGAAGTCTTTGTGCGAGTTGTTACTATAGAAACGATAACGTATTAGCATGAGTGCATTAATATAAACCTGTGATTTGCAGCTGTACTTCTGTCTGAGCTGCTGTTACAGAAAATTAATCAATAATTCTGACCAATCAGAATGGAGAATTTGGCAGCACTGTGATAGAATGGAAGTTAAGGGAACCTTAATGTAACCATGCATTACCCTTTGTTTTCATTTTCTGGAATGATACTCCATATCCATGGCTAGAAATTGTAGTTTGCGATAAATTGAATGATTTTGAACATTTCATTGCTTTTTAATTGCTGATTTCAGTGATGTCTCAAAGAGCACATCACCTTAATAGCGCCTTGTAAAATACTCCGGCTATGAAAAGGATTTATTTTCTGGAAATAAATAAGATAAGATATTTATTTATCGAAGTCATGTATCGACTATATCTTCAGAAAAGGTGTGAGTCACCAAATGGCTGCCAAATAACTGATGTAGCATCGCTACTACGTTCAGCTTCTCAGTGCCATGACCCACATTGTGCTTTTGCTTCATTTACTTTGTTTTTTTTGTTCTTTTTTTTTCTTAGTCTCTGTAAATGTGGACGTTGGAGAAGATTTCAGTTTCCGTTCGACTATTGGCTCCTTCGGGTGGGTCCACCTGCTTTGTATATAATATTCATAACAAATGTACAGATATTTAAGGTTTTTTGAAAAAGAGATCTATTTTTGTGAGAAATACCACTTTGTAAGAAAAATAATAATAATACAAGATTATGTAATGTAAATATTCATTTGTAAATGCCATTTACAAATAAAGAGTACCTGCTTTTGTTAAAACGATCCTCTTCTTGACTGAACGACACCAGAAAAAAAACATAGCAGCTCTTGAAAGCTACTTATTAGTGGTATAACGATACGGCGTATAGAATCGTATCATTTGATACGATGCTCTACATCTGTGTATCGAACAATATGTTCAGCAGGCTGCATAATAAATTAGGCTATTCGTCAATTAATACATCTTGTGTCACCTCGCGAGGTGAAATAATCATTTAAAATTAATCTTTTAATCATTTAAACTCCTGCATCTAAAAAAATTAGCTTTCTCCTTATCGCAAATCAGGGTTTTTAAAAACATGGTTTTCCTAAGCAAGCTAAACACTAGCATACTCGCGTATTCACTGGAGAAAAACAGCAATGGCTACGCTCAGCCGCAAGCAGGATGTGGAAGATTCCCACAAATCTGTAAGCTCTGGTGTATGGAAGCACTTCTCGATAAGTTACGACACTAACGATGGCTAGTGAGTGGTGGACCGAAACATTACGGTGTGCCGAATCCAAAACACTCACTGATTCAAGTCGGGTTAAAGAAATCACCTTGGTGATTGGGAAACTCACACTCTGGATTTGTGGAGAATACAGATTCAAAAACACATCTAGGGCTACAGAGAGCTGCGTGACTCTGACAGCTAACAGCTGTGCTAACAGCTGTGCTTTGGACACGCCCACTTGCGAGTCACAACGGTGAAAACTTAGCCATGTTTTGCCAATTGTGTTTCGTTAAATGTTTCTAAAAGTCTGGATAGATCACGCAAAAACACATTATTAAATTGCAATTACTTTTAGAATGTAGGATGTTTTAATCAACTGAAAATGGAAATCTAAGACATATTCAGGCAAAGCTTATTGTTGTATCGAAAATATATTGAGACACGACTGTATCGAATTAGAATTTTGTGTATCTTTTATGACATAAAAGCGAGGGATTAAGCTCCTAACAGGAAGCCGTTCCTTCAGAGGAGCATCGTGATGCAATCCATTATTGATGAAGTGCGGCACAGTGCAGAGCGAGGACGCTCCATTCCAAACCCCCGATAGCTATGCGATGAAAGCTGATTAAATTGAGCGTGGGATGATTGATGAGACCCGCCAGTTCTGAATCAGTCTCTTGAATAATAAATAAATAAATATATAAATAAATAAATAAATAAATAATTAAAAGCAGCCACTCCAGATCAGGAATTGTAGCATCGTTATTCATGGTGCAAAGTTCCAGCAAAAATGACATAAGGCTCTTTCAGGAATCAGACGCACAGAAGATGAAAAGCATTCAGGAATGTACGAGTGAGATTGGACCTGAAGTGTTTGGGCGCCATTTGCATCCCTCGGATGGATCATGCAAGGGATTGCATGAGCTCTCCTGCTGTGTGATAGTGGAGAAGGTTCTACAGCTGAATAAGCATCAGGCTAGCTTTATATACAGATTCTGGTGCTAATTGGTTGGTTGTAGCTGTATTTTCATTATTCCTGTGAGAAGTTAGTCATTGTGTGACGCACTGTTGTCACGACTGTCATTGTTATTTGCTAGTGAGGTTACGATGGCGTTTAATGGGGAAACAAATTCAAGAATCTCAGGCATAACGCAAAACGGTTGCTGTTAGCTCCTAAAAACAAACAAGCAAGAGGTTCTTTTCTCGTTCACCATTTTCTATATCATATTAATGAGAAATCCAACACAGAGACATTCGTTCACATGGAGGACTCAAAGTCCCAGAATGCAATGCAGCTACAACGAAGTTACAGCAGAGACTTAGCTTAGCTAGTTAACTAGCTAGTTAGCTAGTATCTGCCAGATCGCAATAGCGATGATGTTGATGGCGGTATTAGCGTGAAAGTTGACGTTTAGAAGCTGATCTGTTTGAGAGAGCTGGACAGATTGAAGGACTAAAGCGCCGCCGCATCACTTTCTTTAACTAGTCAGTTAATCGACTCAACTCTTTCATAAAATGTTTTTCTATCATGCGAACCAATAAAAACAGAACAATCAGTAAGCTCTAAGCAAAGTATTGCAGCTCAGTTGTGCAATTAACTTCCAACAAAGTAATGAGTTCGCATGGAACGGCTGTAGATGTTTAATCAGATGATGGTAGGGGTTCGTTTTGATGAGCTGGGTACAGTAATTCAATTCTTTTGCAATATCTCTGGAAATGAACACACCAGCCACAAAGCAGACTTGAAATCGAGGGTGTGTGTGGAGGGTTTAGGAAGCGTTGTGTACTTCCAGGGTGCCATTTTTACCTTGTTTAAGTCATTTGACGCTAATCCTCTTTCGCTGACTGATCCCTGTGTTGGAGGAAGGTAATATCGAATCCTTCATTTATCCTGCGAGTGCTGGTGGAATATCTTCCTCTAGCTGACTGTAGAACACGCCAGTGTGGTTCTCCACTGGTTCCACGTTATCTTTTCCACACTTTATTTCATCCTGCGCTCACACGGTTCTGCGTAGTCGCTGTAATTGTTACATTAATGATGTTCAGCTTGCATGTAAACAGACCAGACACTAGGATGGAGTGGTGCAGCAGGTATCTCACAGCTCCAGGGTCCACGGTTCCATCTGGAGCTCGGGTTACTGTGTGTGTGTGTGTGTGTGTGTGTGTGTGGAGTCTCACACGTTATCCGCGGAGTTCTCTCCTTTCCTCCTACCTTCAAAAAATGAATAGCTCATTATTTCAAGATAGTACATTGTTAACTTAACTCGATGTTTCTTTTTTTTTTCAATTTAACATCTTATTTTAAGATAGTATGTTGTTATTTTAACATAATATCTTGTTATTTTGATTCAATGTCTCATTATTTGACTCATTATCCTTATTTTAAACTTATTATCTCGTTTTTGTCACTTCTGGCTCCACCACTGATCCAGAAGCCACCACTCTCCATCCCGATCCGAATCCAGCCCGGACTTTACAACTCTCACACTCACCTGAGCTCTAACACACCTGTTTCCTGTTTTGAAATCAACTCAGTGTATTTAAAAATCTCCAGATCTTGGTGAGGTTTTGATCTTTGTTCCATGCTGCTATTTTAGGTGTCATTTCTTGTTCATCTTCCTAATTTTAAATATCTTTTATCTAGTTTCTCCATATCACTCTGCCTGCCCAATCATTTGACTTTTGCCAGTATTAAGCATGATTCTGCCTGCTGTTTGGGCCTGTCAGTAAAGATTTTACTCACAATGACCTCCATGTGCCTCTGAATTAGTGGCCATTATTTTGACTTACTATCTCATTATTTGAAGACAACATGTCATTATTTTATATGACTATCTCATTGTTTTGACTTAATTTGTTATTTCAAGATAAATATACCAATATTTTGAGTTAGCCTCTCATTATTTTGACTTAGTGATGCATTAGGCGTGGTGTGAATGAGTGTGTGCATGGTGTTCTGTGATGTTCAGGATAGACTCTGGATCCACCTCAACTTTGACCAGGTTAAAGTGTTTGCTAATGCTAATCATTCAAGGAAATCTGAGCTTGTTAGCCTGCTAACTCATCAGCTTGAACTGAAGGTTAGGTTATAAGCTTTGGTTTATATACAACCTTCCTTTTGGGATCTACAGCAGAACGCAGACGTTTAATCGTTTGACATTTAGCAGACATTTCAGTCCCGACGGGAAACGTTACATGATGATAGACAGCACCCACTACTTAATCTTATGCTTGACATTTTTTTGGGCCTGCAGCCTGATCCACTTAAATAAGAAGCTGACAGCAGCGAAAAAAGCAGATGTGGTGGCAACACAAGGCACAGAACAGTGTGGGTTCTTAAATAAGTCTCCTCACTGTCCCAGTTTGCGGGATTTCTCGCCGTCAGGTGCCATCGCTCAGAGGTTTATGTAGAGCACAGATGTAAATAAGACTCACTGCATGGCTTTGCTCGAGGATTAGGCTCTCCAGTGCTGGAGTTGGCCAGGATTTAGTAAGTGCACATCATGATGTGTCACGGTACTGGTTTCTACACAGTAGGGACGAGCGTCTAGAGTGTCTAGAGTGTCTATCGAGTAGCGGCTGGTGTTGAAACGCCACCGAGGCGTGCAGGATGAGTCAGTGCAGAGATGGGATGCTATCAGGAACAGCGGCGCCCTCTGAACTGCAATCACCCAGGTTGAATCCTGCTCCAGCTTCCCGCAGCTGTCTGTCACAGACCATGATTTTTTTTTTCGATCTCCTACGAGAACACATAGTGGGAAAAAAAGTCATCATCAGTTTCCATTGATAGCGGCGTGACATGTGAAATGGCTTCTTTTGTGCCTCCTCCTGAGTGTCGATCTGACCCGAGCCGTGTCGTATCCTCTGTCTTATTCTCATTCCCAACACAGAACCCTGTTCACGTCGCTCTGCATTACATCTGCATAACATCTGCACATGTTTGGCTATGACGCACAAATATTTGTATGCTCCGGGATGACAGGGCAAATATGCAATGCATCACTCAGAGGAAGCCGCCTGAAAGCTGATTACCTACCGCTTTGATTGAAGCACGATTCACTTTGCAACACTTCTGAGATCCGGCAGCTGGGGACTGAATCTTGGTAAAGTGGAAAGCAGAATGTGTTGCAAAACAGATTTTCTATTATCTACTATCTGGTGTATAAGGCTACATGCTGTACCACTGACATTTTTGTTCCAGGGCAGTTGTAAAGCTAAGATTCTCTGGTAGTCACCAGATGTTTATGGGTTTAAATCCCAGGAGAAAGTGAAGAGCCTCTGAGGAAAAAACCTTTAAAGCTGGATCGACTATTGGAGGGGAAAAAAAGAATAAAATCTGACTGTGGAACAGGCTAAAATGTTATTATAACATCAAACAAGTAAAGTATATTTATATGTTAAAGTTATGCAGGGAAATATTTATATATTTATTAATTATTTGGAGGGTTTTTTTGGAGGTTTTATTTGTTTCTATACACATTTGTTTGGCAAATAAATTCATACAGCAGATAATTTGGTTGCACATAATTACAAGACTAAGCTGTTATCGAGTAAGCTTATGGCTAGGCATTTATGTTTTTATTATTTTTTTCCTTGACATGGCCTGCTATAAGGGTGATAAAGTGTGAAAGACCTTTTATAAATTAATTGGAAATTATTAGTCAGGTGTAAAATAACTTTCTTTGGGAGGTCTAGAGTGACCCATCTAATTTTTAGCTTTTTCTTTCTTTTTTTTTTCTTTTTTTTTTCCTTTCATTTTTTCATTAATTGAAATGCAGTCTCTGCCTGACTACATCTGCCAAAACATTGAAAGAAATATTTTCCATGTCTCATTAGTCCTGTCTCTTGAAGCGATGCTGGTAACCATAGGGACAGAATGGGAATTTCCACCTGTATTTGGATTTGCAGCCTAATAATAATAATAATAATAATAATAATCCACCTGTATTTTGGCTTTGCAGCTACTGTGGAAGGAGATCATGGAGCTGTAGGCGTAGCTTCCGAAACTCAGTGCCAGGTTTGTTGTGGGTGACACACTTAGCATCCTGCTCTGCGTCGTGCCCTTTGAAACATTCCCCTTAGAAATTCTCTGAACATTATACAGGAAGAGACCATTTTCAGGACAACAGCGAGATCTCTGATGCGCCATTGCCATCTACAGGACCAACATGGAACTAAAGCTAAAGATATTAAACACTGCAGTTATGGTCACAGTTTGATTATTTTATGGATTATGTCTGTTTCAGGTCCACGTAAATAGATTTTGGATGAGATGGGTTTCATTGAAAGGTGTGCTTATAGGAAAATAATCAGTGGGGTGTTGTGATGAAGCATAATCACTGTTACCGCACCAGAGTTTTCCTATTACGGCTCATTCCGAAGTGTTTCATTCTTCTTACACTGCAGCAATTTACCAATTTAAGTTAATTTATTAATTTACTGAAGCATGACATCACCTTTCACAGTGGGATTTTCCTTTAATAGATTAATAAGAGATGCGTCGCGAATGAAGTAGCTACAAATGAGCTGTGGCTGAGTTAGCTAGTTAGCAACCCAGTGGCTAGCTAGGAGAAAGATAGTTTAACCAGCTAATGCTAGCTGATAGCTAATGTCATATATTCAAGCAACACTTACATAAAAGTAAGTCAACATGTGAGGTAAATAAATTCATACAGCAGTTGCATTTGATTACAAGACTAAGCTAGATAGCTAATTATCAAGAACGGTTAGGCTAGATACTTTAGCTCATACATTTAATCTGTTTATAGTTAGATTTAATGTCGTGGACCATCTTCGAGACAAGTTCCTGTCATCACTTAAGTTCTAGCAGCCTTAAACTGCCTCACCAGCCTCTCTTTTTTCTCTCTCTTGAAGTTAATGAGATGACAAAAAAAAAATGCAGCTTGTCACGTGAGAAACAGCTAAGCAAAGACTTTCCCAAGTGTTACAAAGTGCTGACACTGGAGACTCCTTCCAAAAATGTTACAGAAAACTTCACCATGTCAACAATTATACACTTTTTTATTATTATTATTTGTATATTATGGACTCCTATGATCCAGAGACTGTTCGCAAGTTCGAATCCTGTGGCTGGGAGTCCAAGAGACGAAAAACTGGCTGTGCTGTCTGGGTGGGAGGGGCATACTCTCTCTTCCCTGTAAATTACATAGAAATTAGCCAAGCATCTGTGAGCTTAAGTATGAGGAAGAGAGCAGATAGCGCTTTCTTCCAAGTGTGTTATGCTGCCCTGTGACGCAGCATGAGCAGGAGGAGAAAGGTGTAGCTGGCTGTCTTCACGTCTCAGAGGAAGTACATGTTAGCCTTCACCGTCCCAAGTTAGTAGCTGCTGGATGCTAGGAGAGAGTGGGTGGGACTTGACCAAGACTAAATTAGGGAGGAGAATGAGGTGTGAATTCAAATATCTCCATCTAACAAACTTAGGTGTTCAAAATATTTGACATCTGAACTGTATGCTAATATTATAAATGTGTGGGGAACCGTGTTGAAAAAAAATTCTTAAAAGTGGTGCTGGTGAAAATGTGTGCTCAGTAACACTAAAAAATCTTAAACAAACTCAATTTTTTCCGCCACATTCCCCGTCCTCAACCAACCCTGAGCGTCATTCGCTTCATGATTAGATTTCTGACAGAGCTGCCATCTGGAAAGCAGTATTGACTAAACACAACGTTCAAAAAAGTGTGTCATAAGTGCGTTAAATGAGCCGCACGCTGGACCTGAGAGCTCTGGAAAAAGGTTACACACTCTCGTGAGATGCCTTTTTTTACTGTTCTTTAGGATTGGGTGTGTTTTTCTCGTCAAGACAGCCAAAGAGAACCTCAACAAAGCAGATTGTCAGCTGTTGGAAATAAGACGGCGCTGAACAGCTGAGAGTTAAATCGTTCCAATGTGTACAGCAGAGGAGCGTTTTAGAAGACAAAGGCAGCTGTGTTCCCTGAGGCAATACGTCCGTATCTTCCATTCGGTGGTGTTGCTTTATTTATCGCCTCAGGGTGAATGAAACGCTTGATTGCCCACCGTTTGTGCTTTGTTATTCAAATGTGGAGCTCTGAAGTACAGAGAACCGCACTTTTGTACCTCAGGTGATGTTTACAGAGCCTGTAATGGCGTCCTCACTGAGAGGTTCCTCTGGGGAACACGAAGCTCTCTACTCGCATGCAAAATGTGGAAAATGTTACAGCCATTTCTCTGGATAATGGCACCGGAATGTTCGGACTGGAAACCTCAAGAGAGAGACCCAGTGTCTGAGACTGAACTTGTAAAATCCACACTGACCCACGGAAGGTTTTATAGACATAGCAATAAAGTCAGAAAAAAGGGTTCTTTGGGGTTCTTTGGAAAGACAAGGGTTCTTAGCATTCTAGCACAGGGTTCCTTGGAAAGACGAACCTAAGAACTCTATATGATGCTACACTTTAAAAAAAATAATAAATAAAAAATTTTCAAGGTTTTTCCTATAGTTAGGTGCTATAATCTTTTTAGTTCTTTAGTTTTTTTTTTTTTTGTTCCAGTTTGGTTTTATTTGGTACCATTCTGATACAGAACCACTCTGTTTCAGGGCTGTAATTTTAAGTGTCCCCCCAGATGGATGGGCCAAAGAATGGCTTAGGGAGCTACACTTTTAGAAAAAGGGTTCCTCGAGGGTTCTTTGGAAAGTTATGTGCTTTACATTGTTTAGGTTCTATACGGTACTGTTCGGATATAAAAGCATTATGTTGTATGCTTTTATCTACAGAAAACAAAAACTGGTTCCCCGAGGGTTCTTTAGGATAGTCAAAGGTTTTTAGCTTCCTAAATGGGTTCTTTCTTTAATAAAAGAAACCCCCTTGTTGTAGGGTTCTACATAGTGTCCTAGATGTAACCTTCCATCCTAGGTATGGATGGAATAATGGATAAATAACTTTTAGTTTTAGGGTTCTTTTAAGGTTCTTTGGATAGTTGTTCTTAAGGGTCTGTTCTGCTAAGCTTTTTAGATTGGTTCCCCGTTGTGATATGGAAACACTATGTTGTGTTTTCTACATTGTACCCTTAAAGGTTCCCTCTTTGAAGGTAAATCAAAAAGATAAAGCAGACACTTTAGGGTGGTACGCTGGAAAAAAAATCGTCCCCTGAGGGTTCTTTGGATAGTTAAGAGTTTTAAGCTTTCTAGAGTGGTTCTACTAGAAACCCTTTTCTAATACAGAAACACTCCATTGTAGGGTTTTACTTAGAACCTTTAAGGGTTCCCCAGATGGACAAACTAAAGAACACTTTAGTGCACCAATCTCAAACAAAAGGGTTCCTCGAGGCTTTGGAACTGATAGGAATGATTAGCTTGCTAAAAATGTAGAACAGGTTAGATCTGGAACCCTGTAAATGGATGGATGGATGTTGATAGAACCCTTGAGTTACCGTTTGTTCTCAGTGTAGCACCTGAAAGCATTTTTCAGGTTGTCCTTCTGGGAAAACTCCATCCATCCATCCATCCATCAGTCCATCCAGACACATAGACAGACAGGTTTGTCTCACCTGGAGTTCTACTAACAGTTCCAAGTAGAACATCTTTTAGAACGCTAGAGCCTTTAATCATACAAAAGATGAACCATTTTTTTTAAGAGAACAGAAATACTGTGTTCTAAAGTGCTGTGTGGATCCCTGAGGAGGAAAATTACGCCACAGCAGCAAACATTCCCTGTGAATAATAAACAGCCGTGTAATTCCACAAGTACAGAATGCGAACACTTTCAGTGCAGAACATTGCAGAACCACCAGCACAGAAACCAGATAGAACCCAAAGTGAATGAAGTGATGTGTGTTTAAACGTCAGTCGACAACAGCAACAGAATAATTTCGCTCCTGATGTCCTGGCCGTCTCATACATGATGAGTGTGTGGCCCAAACCCGAGATAGGAGTAATACAAAGACACGGAGGTGTGTGTGTGTGTACAGTGCTGCGGTCGGGTCTGCAGGGAACCGACATCAGGAGAAAGAGCTCATTCAGTCCGGAGAAGACGTGCACACAGGAGCAACAGTGCTTCTTACAGTGCTTACAGTGTCTCGTGTCTCTGGAGACAGAAGCTGGAGATCAGGGGATGAAAAAAAAAGCGAAAGGAGGTGGATTCAATAGTGGCCTTGTTTTGCACACTACAGCTAGGTTTAGTGTGTGTGTGTGTGTGCGCGCGTGTGTGTTTGGGGGGTCGTTGGCCCCAAATTTGTTTGCAATAGACATGAACTGAATCAGTTATGTTGAATTAGTATTGAAAAGACTGCAGAGCATAGAGTGGACCTGAGCAGGAGATGTTTGACATGTTTAATCAATGATGGATTAATCTTCCAGGAAATGTTCATGGCCCAGAACTGATCCAGAACCAACACGTCAAAGTTTCCCTACTGGATCTGACACTGTGCTGCAATTTTATGTCCTACAAAAGTACAGTAAGCACCATTTGTCATGCTGTTTTTTCCCCTGAGTTTGTGCACTTTCAGGATTTCATGATGATCTGACACCTGGAGTTTATAAAATCATATAAAAATAGGAATCTTCTGAAACCTTTTTATCCACCTCTGCTATATAGCTTGCAGTATAAGCGCGCTCTAGTTGTTATATTGTTTGAATGAATGTGCTCTAGTCATTCTGTTAAACTGGGAGCGCGCCTCCGTTATTGTGTTATTGTGTTAATTGGAAGCGCGCTCTCCTGGTCCAGTCCGCGTATAAGCGCGCTCTCGTGGTTCAGTACGAGTGTAAGCGCGCTCTCGTGGTCCAGTCCGCGTGTAAGCGCGCTCTCGTGGTTCAGTATGAGTGTAAGCGCGCTTTCGTGGTTCAGTATGAGTGTAAGCGCGCTCTCGTGGTCCAGTCCGCGTATAAGCGCGCTCTCGTGGTCCAGTCCGCGTATAAGCGCGCTCTCGTGGTCCAGTATGAGTGTAAGCGCGCTGTCGTGGTTCAGTATGAGTGTAAGCGCGCTCTCGTGGTTCAGTGCGCGTATAAGCGCGCTCTCGTGGTTCAGTATGAGTGTAAGCGCGCTCTCGTGGCTCAGTCCGCGTGTATACGCGCGCTCTCGTGGTTCAGTACGAGTGTAAGCGCGCTCTCGTGGCTCAGTCCGCGTGTATAAGCGCGCTCTCGTGGCTCAGTCCGCGTGTATACGCGCGCTCTCGTCACTCCGCGCTCTGCACAGGGAACATGGCGCATCTCGCACGCCGCGCGCTGCTCTTCCTCTGCTTGGCTTTTCCGTGTCACGGAGCTGAGAAAGTGAAAACCAGAGGGATCCGTCAGAAGGACACCGAATACTTTGACAAAGTAAGAGGACTGGTGCGATTTTTCTCTCCTTGGTTTTAACCCAGCAGGAGAAACTCTTCTCTCAGAAACTTTCCTTAAACTCCTGCAGAACTCTGGCTCAGTGCAGTAGAAAGAATGTGCACTCTTTATGAATAAATAAATCCACAGATAATCTTCTAGCATTTAATATTGTGTATAGTGGATATCATTGAGTGCAAAAGTTTGCACACCAAGAGGACTAATTTATACCAAGACATTTAGTGTCACCGATATTTCTTAATCATCATTAACAAAAATGTTCATGGAGTGTATGTTTAGATATTAACAGTGAAAACAACACCGTAAAACTAGTTCAAAAGTTTGCACACCCTTTCTGAATGTGTAATAAATACTGTCTTGGAACTTGTGAACCTTTTGCCTTTCTAACATCTCCAGCCTCTTTCTCTGCACAGCTTTCTCATTCCTCTCCTTCCTCCTGAAAATCTGTTCTGAATCTGCCAGACTGCTTGGCCAGTCTTTGGTCATTCTTCTTGAAATATCTGTAATACGTTTGCCAGATGTCATCAGCCTTCTGCAGTTCTTTTTTTTTTTTATTAAAAAACTTTTTGGATCTTTGTCTGTTGCACCTACGGTTCATTTCCAACTATTTTTAGATAACTTGTAAAATAGAAGGTCCCTGTTTCACCCAGTAATCATGTGGGTGAAAACTTTTGCACTCAACTATACTATACACTCTCAGAAAAAAGGCTACTAAACTGTTCCTTTCTTTATTGCTGGAGTGGTACCCTCGGGTACACCTTTGCTACCTTTAGGATGTATCATAGTGTACCTGGAGAGATTCCAGTCCAACTATGTACCTCAAACTCTAATGAGTGATGATGTAGAATCATGGAGTAAAAGTTTTCACCCCTGTGATTTCTAGATCATGCAAGAAAAATGTACCTTTATTTTGTTGATAGATTTATTGATTTATTCAACTATACTAAATAATAACCTACACTACAATTTGGTACTCTAGTGCTACAACAAATGATCTCCACTCAGCACTGGCATAAAATTATGACATAAAAGTGCTTTACTGTACTTCAGTATTTTATTTTATTTTTATTTTTATTTATTTATTTATTTATTGCTATTAGTATTTATTTTATTAGTAATTAGTTACTTTGGATTTTATGACTTCACTACATTTCACAAACACTTTATAAACTTTACATAAGTATCCTTGGGGAAGTTACATATTTTAATTTTTTAAGTATTTATTAAGTATTAATACTTAAATAAAATATTGATTAAGTAGAAATTAAACATATATTTATCAGTTTAATTTAAGACGAGTGAAATTATTCGAAAATGATGAGAAATGATCAGAAATACCAGTTCCTGACCTAAAAGTTGCACATCAACATCCCATAATTTCATACCTGAGTTCCAAATTTCACCCAGTTGTCACGAGCGAAAGAAAGGATGGTGTTGGTTACATTATATATGATCTTATACAACAACGATGTTGAATTCTCAATTCTGATTGGTCCGAAGGCTTTTGAATATTCTATAACAGGGACTCTGACAGCAGTGCCGGTTTATATTAATGCACTCATTCTAATATGAAATTGTTTCTATAGTAACAACTTACTCAGGGACTTGTACATCTGACGCTTCAGATAATCAAAGGCTAATAATAAACGGCTAATAAACTGGTGTTGTTATTTAACAAAGAAAACCGTATAATCGTTGATATGATGAGGAGATGAGTATTGAACCAGTCTGGAATGAGTCTCCAGTGTCAGCGCTTTGTAAAAAAAAAGAAAGTTCTCAGACAGAAAAGTTTGCTGTATTCGGTTTTTCAGTAACATGACAAGGTAGGATTTTAGGTCATATTAACTTAAAGAAAGTAATAAAGAGGCTGCTGAAGGTACTAACTCTTTTTTTTTTGGACGTACCACAACATTAAATGTAACTATTAATGGATTAAATGTATGACGTGTTGTTTATTAATAAATAAAAACTGGCAATTGTTGCAAATTGCTGTGGTGTAAGAGGAATAAAACACTCCAAGACATGCTGATATAGGAAAATAATCAACTTTGCGGGAGCAGTAACTCTGCTTCACCACGCCACCATGTTGTTGATTATTTAGCTACATCAGCTACATTCTTACTTAATTAAACACTCTGGCTTGTGCTGATGTAGCTAAATAATCAACAACATGGTGGTTTGGAAATTTACCAAAATTTATCTAACTAGTTGGTTAGATATAAACTCGAATTCCATGAATATGTGACGAGAATAAACTCGAATTCCATGAATATGTGACGAGAAATGACTCATGAGATTCACGCTGGAGGTTTGTCCCTCCTGAGCTCCATCTGATGGAGTGCTAAGTGCTAAACTGCTACAAAACTAAAGTTTGATTGTATTCTCCCGTATACGGTGTAATTATCCGGCTTCCAATTCCACAACCACATGTAATTACACATCTAAATTCAGCCTCAAATTGCCGTATCTGGTAACAGTATTATAGCTTGTGCATATAAAATCTACTTTTGATGCTTAAATACAGTTCATCACAAAACAGTGTATACTACATCTCAGGATTATAGTCGCAGGAGTTCAAACACTTGAGAAAACTAAAATCAGTGCTGTTGGATTCTGGATTCTGATTGGTCAGAAGGTGTTGATTACTTTTCTCTAACAGCAGCTCTGACAGTCATGCAGCTGCAGGTTACAGGTTTATATTAATGCGCTAATTTATTTATCATTAATGGAAGGAGTCTCCAGTGTCAGCGCTTTGTAACAGTCAGCTTTTTTATCCTATTGACTGGTGAGGGAACGACTGTTTATAGCTGCTGTGACGTAAGTGAGAACTAACTATTGTGGGCGTTCTACAACATTAAAGGCAACTATAAACGGTTAAAATGTATGATGTATCATTCATTAATAAATTACAGTTGTAATCATTGGCAAACTGCAGTCATATCAGAGCAATACAACACTTCTGGATGTGTTGTTATTGGAAAATAATCAACGTTGGGGTGGTAACTGTAACGCAGCTTCATCACACCACAAGATCGTTGATTATTTTCCTATAACAGCACAACACAGAGCGTTTTATTCCTTATATAATGTTTACGACAACATCATTTTGCCAGATCATTTATCAATATTGTGTCTTCCTCTGATTTGCTTCTTAGGTGAGACTTTGAACCAGTACACATGCAAGACCAGATTTTGACCAGTAAAGCATACTAGTTTGAGATATTTATTTCTATTGAATAAAAAACTTTTCACAGCAGAAAAATTATGTTAAAACACATTCCAAAATCTAGTGGAAAGCCTTCCCAGAAGAGTGGAAGTTATTATAACAGCAAAGAGGGAGGAAATCTGGAACTGGATGCTCAACAAGTGCATGTGGGTATGATTGTCAGGTTTCCTCAAATTTTCAGCCAGAAAGTTTTTTTTTTGTCCTTTTAGTGTACGCGTACTTTCATAATTCTGGAATTTTTTTTACTGGAATTTTCTCTGTACTGTAATATGACCATGGACCATTTTGTATTAGTTCTTGGTTTCATTGCTTGGCCCCCTCCGTTCCTGCCACTGCGTCTTCATGCATGATCAAGTTGCTACATTTTTTCGTTCAATTCAAAGACATTCGCAACATGGCCGGTGTTACACACTTCATTTAACCCGTCCAGTCGAAGCCCAACGCCCTTTGTACTTTTTTACGATTCCGTTCTGTTCAAAGAGCCAACATACTTGATCATCAGTTGATGGTTAAATACTGAGACTGTTGCGAGCGGCTGCTATAAGTTATCCTAAAAAGCTTCGCCTCGCTCTGAGGCATTTTGACACCGAGTGGAAATAGAAAAGCAATAAACGGACTGAATTGATGGCCAGTTTTTAAAAGAGTGTCTGACCAGCTCTGGAAGTCATCAGTGTGTGTGTGTGTGTGTGTGTGTGTGAGAGAGAGAGAGAGAGAGAGAAGTCCACTTTTTTCTTTCCTCCAGCTAACCTGGTTATGGGAATCACATGTGAATCGGACGTATGGCGAAATATAATTGGCTTGAGATGAAAGAAACCAAACACATAGAGACGGAGAGGGTGGATATGTAGCTAGCTGATTCATCCATAGTTCATCATCTTGAAAAAAAAAAAATCCCCTCAGCATGGGATTGTAAATGGTTCTATTACTTAAATATCATAGCCGATTTATCATTGTAATGAAAAGTCTTGAAGGTAAAGGGAACGCTCATCTGTTGGAATTGATTCGATATTCTCTGGCTTGTTGGCCGGAGTGACCCAGCATACCTGAGTGCATTTTTCATCCTGCCTTCCCATGAGCCTCAGTAGGTGGCTCTCTGCTGACGGAGCCGGTGCACCCGATCGAAGGCGCTTGTTTATCTGCGTGTGTATCCGCCGCTTTGTTTTGCAGGGATGCTCGCGCTCGCTCTGTCAATACACACAAGCCAGCAGCTCTGAAGTGCGCACTAGGGGCCCATAATAAATATGAATCCATTGCACTCTCTGCTCTGCCTCCAGCCGATAGCGCTGAGATTTATGGTTCAGTTAAAGACCCTTATTTCCACGGTTCCGTGCCCGCAGGCATGCCAATGAGACCCTAAATTACTCTGGCAGGAGGCAACTCAGGTGACGGTGCACAAACACGATGGCAAAAGCGGCCCTGTTTGTTTCATGCCATTTCACATCTTGTCCTAAAGCTGAGGTCATGTTACAGTCGAGCTGTTTGATGGCACCAGAAACTTCTACAGCATCCTTCAGGGGTTTCAGTCAGGTTCAAATCCTCAGTCAGGGGTCATCAACTGGTGGCCCTAGCAAAGAATTTCAGTGGAGTCAACTTTAAAAAGTACTGTAGCTGAGATGATCAGCATGTGGAAAACAACTGGCTGTAGTTCATCGACTGTAGTTTTCCCAACATGAACTAGCGCAGCTTCTGTAACGTTGCACATCACATGCATTTATTTAAATTATTTAGCTGAAGGCAGCTCATCAGACCAGAGACTAGCATTGCTGCCAGGGTCTTTTTTTTTTTTTTTAATGATAAATTGTGCTAGTTTTGGAACAAGGTTGTGGTGGAAAAAGTAAGTACGTCTGTGCCTCTTTTTTTAAAATTTGGGCTAGCTTAAAAATAAGTCCACCAATATCTTGATTTAAAGCAAATGCTAATTTGAATTAAATGTAATCAATTTCCACAAACAAAGGGTGATGACAAAAAGGCATAGTGCAGATATTGCAAATCAAAAATTTGTGAGAATTTTTTCAGGTCTTTTTGTGCCTTTTTTTGAGATGTAATTGGGATGGAAGTTTTGCTGAGACCTGGCAACCCTGCTACAGAGCTAGACATTATGTCAGAAAGGGAAAAGTTTTCACAGACAGTATTCATAGATCTTTAATTTTATTTACTCTTTCTGGTCAGAGTAGCAAACTGATGACATGGCTTGTTATTTTTTTTTTAAAACAGAATGTTTAAAGACAAATGGACGAGTTACAAGCTGTCCTTCAGTCATGTTAGTCGCTTTGTAAGCAAGAAATCTTTCTTAAGCAAGGTAAATGCCTTCCCAGTTAGTTGAGAGAGTCTTCTAAGAAGTTTTTACTTAAAATTAAATCTAGAAAGTAGAAGAATCAGTGACGATCTCAGCCAATCTGGGAAGTAACCACCATTTTATAGCTTTACCATCTACCCTTCCCTCTCCTGTGTAAATGCATTAGCGCTAATTCACACTTTAGCCTCTTACATCTGGATTCTGGATGTGCTTTCATGCCTTCAGATTTTTTTTCCCCTCATCTTTCAGCAAATTCAGCTTTCTGTTCATTACAGCGATGTTCTGTTAGCGTAATAGACATAGAATTAGCATCATATTAGCATAACACTGTGTAAGTAGCGCTGGACAGGTTTGGAATACTGATTGTGCTGCGATGAGTCAGAGCATCTCCTCCAGCGGCGACGAATTACAAACCCACACTGGATTCATAAGCAGCCTGACAAACTCCCGTACACACTGAATAATAATCCCCGAGATACACAGAGCACAATAACGTTCAGAGTCAGTTCAAATGTGTTGATCACAGTAACTTCAGCGCCATGTTGGACTTGCATACTGAGTGTGAGCCATGTGTTAGAATCCGGCTGAGACTCCAGCATCTGTGTAAAACATCTGCAGGCATGGAAAGCAAACCAGACGGGTCTACATGCTGTATAAACAAGTTATATCCTAGTTTATTTAGTTTAAGTGAGTATACATTGGTGTGGAGTGCTTAAATTTTTAAGACGTAAATTGAATTAGTTAAAAAAAAAAAATTAAAAAAAAAAAAAAAAAACAGGAAATTACCCTAGTTTGCTTTCTGAACATCTCCTTACAGAAAAACTTTTAAATAATTACACGTTTTTAATCAGTTTATTTGGAGTGCCTGCTGTACAAGTCACCATTGTAAGCTGTTTCTGTAGAAATGATAACGCATTAGAACATGTGCATTAGTATTAATATCAGCATTAATATCAGCTGGACCTTCTGGCCAATCAGAATCGAGAATTTAACAGCACTGTGGTATAATGTAGTATAAAGATCCATGAAGAATGGTGTTCTACTAACTTCTAGTGTGTAATAACCAGACATAAACTAAACATATCCCCTTCAGCTCCCTTTTTTCCTTTTTATCAATAATTAAACAGCTGAATTGACGTGAATTAAAGCCGCAGTGTCGTCGCAACAGGTTTCATCATCTCCCACCAGATTTAAAGCCACACTTAATAGCAAGAGCAGTTTGAGATCCCTTACAGCAACTTTCTAAGACCATCATGAGGCATGAGGTTTTGGTTGAGATTGCATCAGTAGCGCAAACAAAGCGATTAGTGGACTTACACTTTAATCAAGCTAATATTAGCCGTTGTATTTGAGCTCAACGTGACAGAGGCAACATGTTCTCAGGTCTTTTTGTAAGGAGAGTAATACGAGAGTAAATCATGGTGAAATTGTTTGGCTAGAAGCCAGTCTGTAGTGTAGCACTGGATTGCTTTATGTAAGGAAACACTCTTTGTCATGCTGTTATAGGAAAATAATCAACAACAGGGTGGTGTGATGAAGCATGATGAAGTTACTATTACCATAGCAACAGTGTTTCTCCAGTAATTTAACGAGGTGCTTCATTCCTCTCATACAGCAGCAGCTGTTCATGAACAACGTGTCATATGTTTTATCCATTTATAGTTACATTTAAAGTTGTGGAATGTCTGAAAAAAGTCAGTTCCTATTATCATGTTATAGCAGCTATAAACAGTCGTTTCTTCACCAGACTCAATTTTTTCTCTCTCTTGAAGTTAATGAGAAAAAAATGCAGCTTGCCTTGTTACCTAGAGGATGTAAAGCGTAAACGTTAATGTTTAACGTTACCTGTGACTGTTACAAAGCACAGATACTGGAGACTCCTTCCACAAACGTTAAATAAACATCTCCTGACACAAACCTTCACCATATCAACAGTTACACGTTTTTAATCTGTTTTATGGAGCATCCATTATACAAGTCCCTGTGTAAGTTGTTACTACAGAAACAGTATTGTATGATGGCAAATTTCCCGTTGTAGTACGGCAGCTGCATGCAGGGTCCGCCAGGCATCCCGGGCCGAGAAGGAAACCCGGGAGTGAACGGAATTCCGGGAACGCCTGGAGTCCCAGGCCGAGACGGTGCCAAGGGAGAGAAGGGCGAGTGTGTAAGCGAGAGGTTCGAGGAGCCGTGGACGCCCAATTACAAGCAGTGTGCCTGGAACTCGCTCAATTACGGCATCGACCTGGGCAAAATCGCAGTGAGTGACACTTTTTTTTTTACTGATAGTCATCCTAAACTATTCCAAAACCAGGTCACAATTCATGTTTTCTCCTCGTGTGTAGGAGTGTACCTTCACTAAGCTGCGCTCGGACAGCTCCCTGCGTGTCCTCTTCAGCGGCTCGCTCCGGCTCAAGTGTAAGACGGCCTGCTGCCAGCGCTGGTACTTCACCTTTAACGGAGCCGAATGTTCCGGCCCACTGCCCATAGAGTCCATCGTTTACCTGGACCAGGGCAGCCCCGAGTTCAACTCCACCATCAACATCCACCGCACCACGTCAGGTCAGACGCCTGCAGTCAACTCCATTTTTACTTACAGTTATTATTACTAAGCAGGGAAGCTCCTCTGAGACCTGGCATTATTACAGTAAAGTAAAGCAAGTAATAAAAACTAATGAGGAATTAAAATTGACAGCAGAACATTAGCAGAAATGAAAATAAATAACAGAATCCAGGTTAAATTAAGAGACAGAAATAAATTGACTGTGAGGAAATGAAGCCTATAGCCAGTTATTACAGTTAAAACCAATAACACAAAAAACACTCCAGTAAGAACATAAAACAACAGTTCTTCCTAAAACAAATAGGTTAAGAGTAACTTGTGAGTTTGAACACTATGTATTTATTTCCATTGACAAAGGATTGAAGTACTTTATTCAATTTCTTATTTAAACGTTTATTCAGGTTCCGGGTGGGAAACAATGAAAATATTTCTCATAAGCTATTTTATAATTTACCTGCAAAAATGTCCATCCTGCACCAAGACAACAATCCAAAACATTGCAAAATCAGATGAAAATAGTTTGAAAAATTACTTGAATTAAAAAATTTTTAAAAACTTTATCCATTGTGATTTCTGGGAGGAAAAATGAAAATGCTCCTCTACTATACATCTCCCAAAAAACAAAAGAAATTCCATAAAAATGAAATGGGATTGCATCCTGGACCAAGACATCAATCAAAATCAACTGAAAGTTAAATACCAAATTCTGAATGAAAAGTTTGTTTATGAAAAATTACCTCAATGATATTTTATATTTATTACCAATGACAAATATTTTAAATATCAAAAAAGATGAATTTCCCAATTTACAGTTGAGTTTCTAGGTAGGAAAAAAATAGTAAAAATGCAAGAAAGCAAAAACATCCTGCACCAAGACAATGAGCTAAACCACTGCAAAATCAACTGACTAGTCTGAAAAGTAGTTTTGTAGGCTGTGTATGATTATGTATGAAAAATTTGCAGGATGATGTTTTGTACTTTTTTCCAGTGACAAATGAATTAAATACCAAGAACTGAATTTCTAAATTTATAGTTGAGTGTAAAAGTTTATTCAGTGTGAATTCTGGTTGAAAATCCGTGAAATTCATTAGATTCTATGAAATTTCATGAAAAAGGATACAAAGAAGGTTGGATGGTGGACATATTGGTTATAAAAGATTATTTTATACCACATTCAGAAAGGAAAAGGGTGCAAACTTTTGAACTGACGTCACTCACCTATACCTGTAATGAAGCCGGATCTGAAAAACGGCATCACGAGTCACTTTTATGAACTTATGTGCATGTTTTTACGCTAACCCGTTCCTGAGGTGCCTGAAGTGTTCATTCCCGTTGTTTTTACCGTTTTTGCTGAAGCACTCGTGTAATTCCTGTGATGAACACTGGCTTCATCTTCAACACGCAATTCAGCTCGCGGCCGTAACCGCGTTTACAATCACAAGAGTAATCAACTGTAATCATTTCGCACTAATAGATGCAGGCTGAGGACTGGTGTCTGCTAGAAGAGCCCTTCAGACAATGTCATTACACATTAAACAAGGCAGAGAAGGGACGAGTGCGTGTTCGAGGGACGCCGCGCATCATCAGGAAACGCTCGAGCTGCCAGAAAAGCACTCGCTGCGAACGGGTCAGTGTCACGGGCCATCGAGGAGCGCGTGCTTGCGTTCTGCAGGATCCTAATCATTCCATATCAGCGGCAGATTCTTTTATTAACACGTTTTATTTACATGCTTAAAGGGTGTGTTTGGCGACCAGAACGTTGTGAGTTTAAAGTGCTGAATAAAAGCATCTAATCAATGAATAAATATAAAGATACAGTTGAGGCCACAAGTTTTAAATACACCCAGGCTAAAGATGTTCAATCTCAGTTCTTCACAACTCCACACATTTCATGTTAATATGTGTTTCTTTTGGCAAGTTAATTAGGGCCTCTACTTTGTTCACATCATTGTAAAGCAATTGATTAGAGCCAGATTTATTTCAGCTTTAATTCACTATATCAGAATTCCAGTGGGTCAAACGTTTACATACACCAAGTCAATTCTTTCTTTAAACAGTCTGGACTTTCAGAAGCTTCTGATTAGTCAGTTGTCATAATTAGGCGTTAATTGGGAGCACACCGGTGGCTGTAAAAGGGCCTAGCTTTAGAGCCAGTGCCTTTTTTGCTCTCGATATCATGGGAAAATCCAAGCAACTATGTATAGAGGAAGAATGGTGAGGCTTTTAATCTGAAGAACACCATCCCACCTGTGAAGCATTCATTAATTAATAAAAAAATTGGAATAAAAAAAGAGGAATAAAACATTTGGGGATGTGTTGTATTGGAAAATTCTGTATATAGCAGTAACAGTGACTCCGCCCCTTAGATTTGACCATTTGTGTTACATGTGATAATGAAAAATTCCTGAAATCGGTGCTTTCAAATTAAACTTGTTCTTCATTGTGTGATAAGGGGATGCTAACTTTTGCACTTGACAGTATGAACAGATCCATGCATTTTTGCTATGGTGTTTTTTTTGTGCGCTCAGTGGAAGGTCTGTGCGAGGGCGTCCGAGCCGGCCTCGTGGACGTGGCCATCTGGGTGGGCACGTGCGGTGACTACCCACACGGCGACGCCTCCACCGGCTGGAACTCCGTCTCCAGGGTGATCATCGAGGAGCTGCCTAAATGACCTTCGACCTCAAAAACACACTTTAGCATCTCCTTGGGTGGATACCGTTAGTGAAGAGGAGGCCAAAGTTTCTCTCGTTAGTGTTACTGTATTATAGAAAAAAAAATTCAGCCTTTGAAACTGAACAAGTACTGTAGCAACATCATGAAATTTTTATGCATCTTTTACGTATTTTTATATTTTATACAGTTTTTATATGTGTATTTTAATATTTTTTTCAACTTCTTATAAAAGAACTTCCCAGCTCAAAGTATATACGTACCTCTCTGATTTATTATTATTATTATTAGCATCTCAATAACTGATGGTAATAAAGATGTTGAGAATCCAGATTTTTTTTTATAAGACTTTCAATAAATAATGAACATAAAGTAGACGCAGTTCACACCACTGCGTATCTTTCTCTCCAATCCATACGTCGTATTATTCCTTTACTGGTCTACACCTGAAAATGACAAATGATGTCCAGTTTTTTTATTGAACTAAAGCAGGGAAGAAACAGTTTATCGCTAAAATCAAATGTAAAAAATTTTCTAGCTACCTTAAAAGCAGCCGAAGATATTCTTAGGTGTCCCAGTGTTCTTTATTTTTGCCCTGGAGCTATGATGCTAATACAGGCAACTCAACATCGTATATGAAACTATCTGGCCAAACCTTTATATATGCTTCAAATGGCATTGTTAAGCTCCGTAATGTCACTTTTTTTTCTATCTGCATTCATATGTGAGTCCAAAGTGGAACTACATGGCTGCTTACCCATTGTAATCTTTGCAGAATGACGCCAAGGCAAGGTTAGAAAATAAATAAATATTTTGACGAAATATATTTATGATTTCTTGAGGTGTTAAAGTATATCAGAGACCTAACATTTTTGGTTTTTGCCAAAATTTAACGCAGTGACATCCAGTGGGTTTTCCAGACCGCCACACACACAAATCACGTCCAGCTTTTCCCCTAAATTTCCACATTCGGCCTCTGAGAGGCGGGGCCAAGGGGGCGGGATTACACAGACAGCACTAGCTGCCCCCTTAGTTCTTACATGACAGCCACGCCCGCTCCCACAACCCCCACGCCCACAACCGCCACGCCCGCTCCCACGACCCCCACTCACTCCCTAGCTCCAGTGCAAAACTAAGGAAGTAAATTTCAAGACCCATACACTCTGAGGTAAAAGGAAAATTGTTTACATTTGATTTTTCTTGCTAAACCATCCCTTTGGGTTTATTTGAATGCATCTATCCATTGCTTCAGTTCTGTTTGGTGTCTTGTCTGTACACACACACACACACACACACACACACACACAAATACAAACACAGTCTTTCCAAAGTATCCTGAACATGTAAACTCAAAGCGGCACCAGTTCACAGTTTAGCTTTATACAAGAGCCACATCATGTCTGCGTCATGAGAACCCTCGTTCCACCTCTCGTCTGGTGGTCTGGTCTGCGGCGTGGCCCAGCGAGAGCTCACGCTCCGTGCTAAACTAGCATCTCTCTCGGCGCTAACTTTCTGCGATCGCCCCCTCAGCTTGGTCTCATTTGTGCTGGTCCAGGAGGAAGCTGGACACCGTCTCGTACACCACGAAGGTGATGCAGCAGGCCGGCGTCACCCGGAGCAGGTTGGGCACCATGCCTTTGTAGAAGCCCAAAGTTCCCTCGTTCCTACCCAGAGAAGACAAGATAAATCATCTGACAGCTATAAAAAAATACATTCGATCTAGTCAGTTAATTGGAGTCTTAAAACACTCATGGCTGGGAGAAAAGTGCTGTAAATGTACAAAAAAAAGTATTTATATAGTTTTATAAATCCATTCTAATCCCATTCATTTGTCCACGCAAATTCCCAAAAAAGTCCAACAGACAAAATGAATTCCTCTGTGTTTTCATCAATCATTATGAAAATATGACCAGCACTCGGGTTACTGACTGTGTGGGGCTTCTCATGGTCACCTCTTGGCCTGTGTGCTCGCCGGATTCTGGTTTTCCACCTCCTAAAAACATGCAGCTAGTCGGGACAGGCTACGCTAAATTAGCCCTAGGTGTGAATGAGTGTGTTATGAACTGGAGTGTATTCCTGACTTGTGCCCAGTGTTCCTGGGACAGGCTCCGGATCCACCGCAACCCTGACCAGGATAAAGTGCTTACTGAAGACGGATGAATGAAACTGCTTCACTAGGGGTGAGCGATATCATAAAAATATCACGTCACGATACTTAACAAGACCCTGGGATTATAAGATTCTATCTTTTTTTTTTTCCAAAAATGAGCTGTTATAAAAATGTTTGATATAAAAAATAGATGTGATTTGCATGGCACTGAGGTTGTGAAAGCAAAATATTGCCTAAATACTGAGTGTGTATACATTGTATAGATATATGAGGAGGAGTCGAAGAACTGCAGTGTACTTCGGCGCTAACAGCAGACGTATTTTAAAAAACAAACAAATAAATAAATAAATAAGCAAAGAACACAAAGTCTCCTGAGGAACACGACGTACTGAAGCACTTTGCTGGCACAGCTGATAAAGCACTTTTGTTCAAAACTACTCTTTCCTTTTTTTTTTTGCTTAATCTTTACTACATCTGATATATATATATATATATATATAGTTAAAGAAGTATGTGCTTTGACCTCGTTGAGGGTAAAAATCACAGAATTATACACTAGAACATTACAATTCCATGTTTATTTACCTTTGCTAAGGTTTACCAACAAAAAGAGTGAATCTATTATAAGAAACTATAGTTTCTATAAATATGTTTTATTCAGATAAAAATTTGTATTTCATGAGGAAAAGATAAAAAACGATAAATATAAGCTGTGAGTATATAATACACTTCTAGCACTGACACATGACGATATCAGTGATGCTCTGAAAAATGCATCATGATGTTAATATATCGTGATATTGATATCATCTGCATTGTCAAATCTCCCAGACCTGCATGAAACAAGGGAAAAAAAAAGTGACAAAAATCTCTCAACCAGGAATCTTATTAGAAAGAGCTTCACTAATTCTCGCACATCCTCAGTGTGAATTTTCTTCCTAATCAAACACGTTCATGGTGACTTTATGGTCGTCTCACCTCCACGTCCGCCGGATGACGTCCACCACCCCGTTGTAGCTCGCGTGCTGATCCTGCAAGCGAGCTCGGATCACCTGGTACGGGTATGTGGTGGCCACGGCGAAGACTTTGGACAAAGCCGCCATTGTAATGTACTCTAATGGATTCTGCAGAGGAAAGAGACGACATAACGTCATGGCTGTGGTTACAGTGGATTTCTTCAGACCGTTCAGACATCTGTAAAACTGCTTGAACACTGTTTCTTTTGCACTTGCCAGTTTAGCGTCTGAATGCATGTTTCTGTATTTGTTGTAGTCTCTCTTCAGCTCCTCGTATGCCATGAACTGCAGAGCTCCATGAGACGTCCCGAACAGGCCGGGAACAAACCCCTGTACACAGTAAAAACAGCCAATTCAACCACGGGGAAATAAAAAAAAAAACAACTCAGATTTATTGATATTTTACACACTGAATGAGCTGGAAAAACTATTTTATTGCGTCAGTGTGTTTTTTCCCTGGAGCGTGAGCACCACCCGATGGTCAGTGCTGGAAGTTCAGCTCAAGCCTACTCGAGGAAATTCTGATCTACCTGAAATGACTTAATGCAGAGGCACTTGTTAAAAGAATCCTAAAGAATCACTGTAGTTTGTTGCGTTGCTGCCACATGATTGGCTGATTGGATGGCTGCATGGATGCGCAGTTGTACGGGTGTTACTAGCGAGGTGGACGCTGAGTGTATATCACAATTGTTCCACTCTGTTTAATGCAGACTGGACTGTATCCAGCTGCTATTTCTACCTCCACTGTAACGTCAGTTACAACTGAGCCTACCATTTCTGCTTAAGGTGCAATATTTGTATATTAAGATGGTAATTCCTTATACATGTAAAGGTATATGGCGAAGAAAATGATTCTGATTAGGAGTCACATTAGGACAAGACAGACAGCAAGTTGCAAAATAACTGAATCAGCCATATCTGTATTTGTATATTGCCCCTTCAATTCCACAAGGACCATATTTATTGATGGAAGTAAAATTCGTTTTTGAGCTAATTCAAAAACTGGATTAACTATGCTTCATTATTAGTGGTTAAAAAAAAACAAACAGTGTGTAATACCTCCAAAATGACCTCCAACAACAGTAATGTGTCGTTCATGGAACTGAATCTTAGAGTCGACTCCTCTAGGTGAACTGACTCTTGTGAGCTGACGCACATATATAAGCCATTTGGGGCTGTGATGATAGCAGCGCTGTTACGTTTACATTGCCTACATCTACAAAACAATAGTGATGTGTCATTTACGAACGAGTCGACCCTGAGTCGACTCTTTTAGGTGAACGTTGAGAGCTGACTCACATATATAAGCCATTTGAGAGTGTTTTTATAAGATGTAGACAATGCTGTAACTTTTGCATTGCCAACATCTGAACAGAAATAGTGATGTGTTGTTCATGAATGAGTCAACTCTTTGAGACAGCTGACTCACATGTGATTTTTTTTTTTAGCTGTAGCCTGTGCTGTTACTTTTGCATTACCTCCATATACCAATAATTAGTGACGTGTTGTTCATGAGTAGATTCTTTGAGTCGACTCTTTTAGGTGAACATTGTGAGTCAACTCTCATATATGAGCCATTTGGGGTGTTTTTTTTTTTTTTAAGATGTAAGCAATGCTGTTACTTTCGCATTACATACATCTAAAAATACATGGTGAGGTGTCATTCATCAACGAGTCAACTCTCTGAATCAACTCTCTGAGGTGAACTTTGTGAGCTGACATTAATAAATCGTGGTCATGAAGAAAAGAAAAGAAAAGAAACAATTTTTAATCTTCAGTCAGTTTTTCTGTCAGTAACAAAGGAGTTATAAAAGCACTGACACGATATTTTTAAACGTGTATCATGATATTGATATCATATTGTCAACTACAGCCCTACATTATAGAAGATACTGTTAAAGAAGTAGAAAAATATATCTAAATTGTTCCGATCCTATTATTTGGATCTGTTTTTTTAATCTGGAGTCTCCTGAAGCAAATCTTTTTTTTTTTTTTTTTCATTTTAAGTATATGTTCTCTCATGACAGCTGCCAATAGGGTAATTTGAGAGCGAACATGTGCATGTGTTTCCTCCAAGACGACTTCTGAGGGTCGAGTGAAACCACAGAACTCAGAAACCCGAAACCTAATAACTTAACCCTTGCCCTGCTGCTGTGTTTAACATCGTCCTCTTTGAAAGAGTGTTATGTTGATCATACAGGGAAATTGTCCACCCCGATATACACCACGTCCTACCCGATAGAGTCCCGCTACTCCTTCCTGACGGTAGATCTTCACCAGCGCGTCCACCATGCCCCTGTACAGCTTCTGGCTTGGATCGGAGCTGTACTGCAGAACCAGGCGTGTCTTTGTCACCCAGATCGGGTTTGTGAGGCAGAGAGTCATCGCTCCTGTAAACCAGCAACAACTCTGATTAAACATCAAATTAAAAAAATAATAATAAAAAAATAAACTCTGCAACATGTCTGCAGGCCAAATCAATGCCCATTACAGTCGGGGGGGTGGGGCAGGGGGTTCGTTAAGCTTTATTAATATCATATGCTTTGTAAGTCGTGACATCCCGTGGGCTTCTTATATTGGATAAGGTGCAGTGAAGCATTTCTCATAACCTTATTTAAAGCCTCTAGCAGTTTCAAGTGTTAAAAAACTTTCTGATACTACTGATATGTTATTTAATAGCATCTTATGTTATAGATATAAAACTGCTCGAGCTCCGTCAGACTGGACGGAGAGCGTCGATGTACAGCGGTTTAGAAAAGCGTTTACTTCTAAGATTGTGCTAACTGTACTTGGATTGTACCCAGTACTCGTCTCCATCCATCGTGCTTTCAACCTTGACCAGTTCCCTGGTCCCTGCTGATGAAAAGCATCTCTACAACTACATGGTGCTACCACCACCATGTTTCACCGTAGGGATGTGCGATATGACGAAATGATCATTTCATGATTCACTGTATACGAAAATCTGTATATGATACATGATTGTGTATCACGGCATATAGGCATATTTTCATATAATAACAATAATAACAATAATAATAATAATCTTTACCTAATCTGACCTGTGAACACCTTCACCTCACTGAGTTCTCTCCAGCTATATATAATATATAAATATATTTATCCCCATCTATACATTTGACCTATAGCTGTGTTTAGCAGCAAACATCTAGTGAAGTGCTAGTGTGAGAAAATCTGGTAGGAATGACAGACAGGCGCTTTTCCTTTTACACAACTTGCGTAGTGTGTTTGGTGTCGTGTCTTTTGTAAATAGTGGCACGGTGTTCATGGCCCACAGAAAAATCAGGTAAGAGTGTGTTTTTTGTGTACGCCACTCCTACTTTCCCATTCCAGCTAGTTTAAAAAGTGACACGACTACAGCAAACCGGATCTGAGAGTATAACTGCAGCAGTTCTATTTTCCTGTAGCTGAAGAGTGTTTACTATTTTTACTCAAAAATAACCAAAAAAACAATTAAAATCAGTCTACATCTGACTCACTCTCGGTAGTATCTTTCATTCAGTCATCAAAGACAACATTATTGACTGCTGATTGGATTTCTGACACAGGCTTTGAGCCTCTGACCCTGTGTGTGTGTGTGTGTGTGTGTGTGTGTGTGTGTGTGTGTATCAGATATGAGCAGAACGGACCTGCTTCTGCTGCAGACACCAGGTGCTCCGTGGCACTCAGCTCCGTCTGACGGCCCTCCTTGACATACGCCTTGATGGCATTATAACTGTTATTTTAAAAAAGTGGTTATTAAATGAGCATGTACAAATAAAGTGGTAATGTTTTAAATAGAAATAGGGGTATTTACAAGAAGAAATAAAGACCCCATGACGCCCCGGCGCCCCAGACGTTCGGGGTGACCCCCTGGTACAAGCCGCGAAGTCCTTCCTGCTGCCAGATGCTCCTCATGCAGTGCCAAATGCCGTGGTACTTCGGCCTCAGCTCCAAGCCGTCGCTCACTGCACGGGGAGAATACAAGCAGGAAAAGCAGGAAGTGATCCACACCGGGGATTCAATAAACACCATCCAGATTTAGTTACTGCAATTACATTTTTATGCGATATTTATGCAATTACCTTGTCTGTGGTTGGCCAAAGATATTTTTACCCACATGAACCTAATTTCTGAATGCTTTCGGGATTCATTCTCGCGACACGAAACGTTTAGTGATTAAACAGCTTATTTGGCTATCTCAATATCTCATAAATGGACTATTTATCGCTCCTATAAGAAGTACTAACTTGTTTTACAGACATTAACTGTAACTACAAATGGATAAAAGCAACGACGTGTTTATCAATAATGCAACTGCCGGCAAGTTGCTGTGGAATAAGAGTCATGCTGTTACAGGAAAATAATCAACTCCGGAGTGGTAACAGGAAGTCCGCTTCATCACCCCACCACGTCACTGATTAGTTTTCTGTAACAGCACGACACACAGTGGCTCAGAAACGCTTCCTTCTTCGGGTAACAGGTTTTGATGTTTTGACGTGAAAAATTTTGCGCATGATGGTCGCATGGATATGCAAATGAGTCGATGGCGTCATGTTGCATATTCATACCGTCCTGGTGCGTTTCATTTGCATATTCGTGCGATCGTGGTGCATATACAGATGAGTCTGTGACGTCATATTGGGGCGACTTTTTCTGAACATGTGTTAGCTAATTTTTCCTGGGGGAAAAAAAAAGTTGGCAACATTGGACTGTAGATCAAGACTTAGGTTTATTGTGCACGACTGCACCCACGTGTGTGTGAGTGACAGAGACACAGAGAGAGAGAGAGAGAGAGAGAGAGAGAGAGAGAGAGAGAAAGAGAGAGAGACTTTACCTGCGAACCTGACTTTAACCAGGTCCAGCGGGTGCAGCACCATGGTGGACACCACACCTCCACTCAGCCCGGCGGCCAGGTTTTCAAGCCGCACGTGGCTGTAGAGTCTCCGGATGTTCCCCGTCACAGAGACGCCTCCAACCGGAGACTCTGCGGTGACCGCGAGCCCCGCGGCGGCTCCCTGTCCCTGTCCGGAGCTCGAGCTCATGCTAACACCTGCGGCACGACACACGCAGTTACATACACACTTCACAGCTATAGCCTGCTAGCTAGCAAGCTTGCGCTCTAGTTAAAAATAAACCTCGACTTTTGACCTTAACTTTAATTTGACTCCTAGTTATCCTGTTTGTTTGGGTGTTTGTTTTTTTGTCCTGCTTTAAAAATCCACGTTTGGAAACATAGTGACCTTCCTGTTAGTGCTGGACGTGCACGAGCACGATGCTGTCAGTTAGCAAGGCCGCATCCCAAACCGCTCACTGTGGCCTCTTTAGGTGCCCTACACATAAAGGGTTTCACTGCGCGCGCACGCTTAATCAATATAATATAGCCATTAATGATGAAGTTTATTTAGTAACGTACAACGTGAAAAAAATGCGACAAAAACAATTCCAAATCCGTCCGTTATAATTATATGTGAGCTCTTTTGTAAAAGGCTTCTGCACTCTACTTAGTGCACTTCGTATCTATGTGAAGCCATTTTGGGATTCGACTCACGTTGGAAAACACGGAAGTGTCATTAATGAGAGGCAAAATATTTTCAAATTAAAAGTCAGACCTTTACTTAATTAATATTAACAGTTTTTATTTTCTGTCCTTTAAAAAACGTCCTGCTTGTACATAGAAAATATATAATACTCAAATAAATAAAATTAAATTATATTAAATAACGATAGATAAAGTAAAAAAAAAAAAGTAAACTGAAATATCTAAAAAATCAATAATAAAGACAAATAATAAAAACAAAAATGAGACGTACATTAAGAAAATTGCAAAAGTGTCATATGAAATCATCTGTCTAGGGTTAGGGTTAGGATAGCAGGATATGTGACTTACAGAGAGATGAGTGATTATAATGTTTGCATGAACTCATCAAGTGCTGTCTGATGCTCATGAATCCACCACAGCCTCTTTTTACTCTGAACAATACGCAAGTTTATTTCTTATTAATTTCTGAGATTCTTTATGTTATAGAGACACAAGAGACAAACCTTCATGTCAGCACTTTCATCAGGGACTGAATTAAATCTGTGAAGATTTCTACAGCTGATGTTCTCAAACTTTCTGCTCTGCAGCCAGAAACATTTACAGGATAAAATCACTTACTGATTAATAAATATAAATAAATAAATAAATAAATAAATAAAGCCCCCTATAACAGAGCCCAGATCTATCTATCTATCTATCTATCTATCTATCTATCTGTCTCTGTCTGTCTGTCTGTCTGTCTAATTTATTTGTGGTTGATTATGAGCTTTAAAATAAATAAATAAATAAATAAATAAATGTTATAATTAGTAAGAATATATTTATATAATACTTTAATGTGTATATCTGTCTATCAAATTTTATATCATTTTTCCCCAGATATGAAAACTATTTCTGCGATTTTTTTAAGCTAATTTTTCTTTTTTCTTTCTTTTTTTTTCTTTCTTTTTTTTTAATCTACAGCGCATGGCGCGATTCAGATTCCTCTGGTGGCGATTCTCCAAGCGCCGCTGCGCACTTTGCGTAAGCCGGAGCCGCTGTGCCGCGGCTACGTGACGTAAGGCGCGTAGAGTTTTTTGCGGAAGTGTTAGCAGGGGAATGTCGGCTTGGTTTCTCAAGCAGCTCTGAACGGCAATATTATGGGTAAGAAAACTCGCGTTCGCTCTGTTTAATTACTACACAACAATTCAGAACAAAAAGTCGAAGAGATGATGGTTTTTAGTAGTTACAGTTTTTTTAAATGTTGTTTTTTAAAACATATTGAGGTTAGCTTCAGCTAGACCGCGAGTTTAGGCATTTCCTGTGATTTTTTTCCGCTTTATGTGTCATTGCTCTGGGTAGTGGCTAGTCACATAAATGACAAATAAATACATAAAAAAAAGTCAGGAAACATTACAGCGGCTAAAATTGAGGTTAAATATTTTTAAAGGAATATTCTAGCTAACTATGTGGTTAAGCAAACATACGGAGGAGGCTTTAGCTTAGCTTTATTAGCTAGCTAGCTGTAGTTCTGTTTAAGCTAAGCTAACAAGAAAACGTTTGTTGTTGTTGTTGTCGTTGTTGTTGTTTATCCTTATGTACATTTGGAGCACCCTGAACCTTTGTAATATTGAACGTAGGTGGTGGAAAAGCGTGATAAATTTGGTATGGAGATGTGGAGATTAGCTCACCGTGTAAAAATGCTGCTAACCTGGTTAGCTTGATTAGATAGATAAGGTTTAGTCAATGCACGCGCTTCAAAACTCCATAAAAAAAGGCTTAAAAGCTTCACTTATTCACTTGTATAATTAATAAAGAAGTTTATCCATGCTTTTTTTTTGCGTTTAAAGTTTCCATGAAATCAAAATGTAGTTTTTTTTTTTAAATAAAAGTGTATATTTATATACACTATATATATCTTGTTTTATTTCTGTAGTAAAGTGAAACATTTTCGATGACTCATCCTGTACTTGTACGATCTGCATCCAATCAGATGCTCTCTAGAGCGCATTAGCCCCGCCCCTGTGCACAAACTGGGCAGGTAAACCCTTCTACAGTAGCATGCAGTGTATAAATCATAACTCATAAACCTTCGACTGTGGGAGGGGAAAAAAACGAACACTCGGGAACGTCTCCTCAACATCAGCGTCGTTACAAAATGGTCGCTCGCAAGGTGAACATTAACGTATGACGCGTTCACGACTAAAACGACTACGAAAAAGGCGTGAAATCAGCTGCTTGAGGTCGGAAATAAAATGATTGCTTACTGTAAGCTGGCTACAGAAACTTGACTGAAAGACTTGTTTGTGATAATTCACTGTTAGTAACGTTGTTTGATGAAAAAAAAATCTTGCAGAAAGCAAACAGAATTCTGTTCAAATATAAACAGAAACTCTAAAGACTGTTTAAAAACCTAAAATCGTGCTTTGATTTCTTGCTCTTACTTTTCACTCTGAGTGCCGCCATGTTGACGTGACGTCACGCAATCGCGACTCGGCGAAGTCGGAGCTCTCGGGGAAAAAATCTGATGTTCCGAGTAGGAATTACGAGCTGGAGAGCCGTTCAAATGAACCTTTTCTCCTGGCAGGTCAGAAGTAGGAGGTTCAGAGTTGGTTAATTCTGAGTTGTCGTGAACGCAGTGTACGTCAGGGTTGACGTTTGCGAGCGGCCATTTTGAAACAACGGCGGGTTTGAGGAGAGCATCCCGACTTTCCTAGTTCTTTTGTTGTTTTTTTTTTTTTTTCCCTAGCTGAATGTTTACGAGCTGTAGTTGAACACAGAAAGCTACAGTAGGACAATTTGCCCCGCCCAGTTTGTACACATGGGCGGGGCTAATGCACTCTAGCGTCTGATTGGGTGCAGGTCATACCGGAATCTTCCCAGTTCCTATTTGTTCACAAACACAGCATTTAAAAAAAAAAAAGAGTGAGAAAAGAAATACATAATTTGGACACATGAAGGAACGTTAGCGTGTCAGTCTGAGTACTCGAAAGTCGGTGCGCTGTAGGACGCGGGTTCTCAGCGCTGGTCCTGGAGAACCCGCGGTTCTCCAATACGAGCGCCGGGATCCACTGCTGTAACACACAGACTCTGACAAAACAGCAGTGAGAAATTCTCAACAGTTGAATTCCCATAAGTGCTTTCTGACATGTTGCAGCTTCACTCTGTCCTTAGGGGTTAGGGGTTATGTTTCATGCTTGCACAGATGAAAATCCGAACGCGGCTCATTCCTAAACCTGAGCGTCGGCTTCGCCGCCCCGAGGGCCGATGAGGAAAACTATCTTCCCAGTAATGTGAAGTCGCGTGTCTGTGGCGTTAACCGGAGCAGCAGATCTCGCCACATATACCACGACTGATTGCATCTGATCTCGTCTAATGTTCTGTCTCTTCCGATCTCCTGTTTGCAACAACAATTTGGCCCCAATTGTAGATTTCAGAATATCTTTTTATGCTTTGCACCGGAGCTACAAGATTAACGAAGGCTCCCATCACTTCAGTCTAAAATAAAAACTGATTTCTATCCAAAAATCGGTCCGACAAAAATTGATCTACACTCCCTGATTCACGTGCAAGACACATCGAATGACTTTAATACTTAATACTTTCTGATTTATGTTAAGTATCAAGTCAGAAAAGTACCTACAAATATGATTTGTTTTATATTTTAGCAATCCTATATATTGTAATACACACAGAAATGTCTTCTGTGTATCGTGATGATATTTTTGATGTGATATTAGCCAGATGATTGTCTTTAGTTTCTGCATAGTCTTTCTCGCACTTATTTTATTACATGATTCATGATACTGCACTTATTTTTTTGGACACTAATGCATCTTCCTGTGGGAAAACAAATTCTGGACACTTGGACATTATCGCTGGCTTCATTTCAACGTTAACCTCGGCTTCCCCCGGACGCCGCTTGGATTTAAACAAACAGCAGTGAGTATCAGGATTAACGCTAAAGATTTTGTGTAAAATCATTATTTTAAGTTGAATATCAGCATTAATGCTAAATGTTTAGCCTAAAATAAATATTTTAGAGTGAATATCAGGCTTAATGCTAAACCTTTAGTCTAAAATAAATACTTTATGGTGATGCAGCATATGTATTCGGAAGTTTTTTGTAATTGAGCAGAATCGTCTTTCAGAAGTATGAAATGAAAAGTGTGTGTCGTATTTTTTCCGCAGCAGCAGAAGAATCTCGAGGGATACGTCGGCTTCGCCAGCCTCCCCAACCAAGTCTACCGGAAGTCTGTGAAACGGGGTTTTGAGTTCACACTAATGGTTGTGGGTAAGAGAACAGTCGCTTTCTGCGTGTGGAGTGTGACCTCAGGGCTCGTGCGCTGATATATCACCGTAATAAAGCATGTTTAAGTGATGGGCCGTGTGCGCACAAGCACTTTGAATTTCCTGTCTGGCATTGAACGTCAGCCAACTGGAAGACTGCATTCTTGACGATCGTTGTAAACGCTGTCAGGATAAAACCATACAGGAAGCCTGGGTTGAGAGGCAGTGATTTCACATCCTGCCTAGGTTTTTAAAAAAAAAAAAAAAAGCCTGTGCAAAATGGAGACTTTTTTAAAAAGCAGAGTCGTTAGACGTCTGACGTGGATTATTTAAAAAATCCTGCTGAATTTCAGGTGAAGTGAGGAAATTATGCAAAATAATATCAACGCGTGATCTGTACAGATATACTGAAAACTGCGACATGCTCAGAGTATTTGACAAACTGCTGAGTTTACACAGAATGGTGCGACAAACAAAAAACATCCAGTGAGCCACAATTCTGCAACTGTGTTCTCTTCCCTCAATCAGTCAGGTTTTGATGATCCTCTGCCCACTATAGCAGCAGATTCCTGTTCTTGGCTGACAGGAGTAAAACCTGAATGGATCATCTGCTCTTGCGGCCCATCTCCCTCAATGTTTGTGCATTCCGAGCTGCTTTTCTGCTCATCACGTTTGTACAGAGTGGTTATCTGAGTTACCGTAGCCACCCTGTCCACTCAAACCAGTCTGGTCATTCTCCTCTGAGCTCTTACTCATCAATAACAGTGCAGACCTGATGCTCACTAGATGTTTTTTAGTTTTTTTGCACCGTTCTGAGTTTGTAAAATAGCTGAGTGAAGACAGAGGCTCTTCTTTTCCCCTGCAGCAAATCGTCCCACCTCTCTTATTTGCAAAAAGACACTTTTCTTGGGCCGAGCACACAGAGCTGCTTCATGAAAAGTTTGTGTTCAGCACATTTCCTTCATTCCTTCCTCGTTCTGTCATCCCGAGCTCAATTCCGAAGAACGAAACATCTGGGATTTAAAATGCATTAAACAGCCTGTTAAATACCAATATTAAAAACGTTCCTTATGTTACAGCTGTTACACTTAGTGTGCTGAATTTATTTATTTCTACAGATTTCTTGTTGAGATCAAGATTACGTTTTCAAAAGAGACATGTTGCAAAAAAAAATAAATAAATAAAAAAAAAAGATAAAATCAACAGACAGATCACAAGCACATGTTGCGAAACTCTCTACATAGACAAGCATGTAAAAGGTCAAGTGACAAAGTATACAAAACCTTCAAGTAAAACATGTACAGATCACTGAGAAGATAAAAAAGTTAAGAATTTTAGACTGAAAATCATTCAGTTGTTTCGAATATCAGTCACTGTTGCAGTTTAAAACATGAGCAAGTTGAGTGTTTACATGGGGAGTATTAATGTTAGCTAATCCTGAGATCTAGTATTAAATTAAAACTGGTGTGTAAGAGCATTTTGTACTTTTCCCTTATTGTTGTGGAGACCAATACAGTATTATACTGGTCCTGATGCACTTTTGTGACTCCTATTTGCAGTAAACAATGCAAATAAATAAATTAAAGTTAAGGTTCTCGTTTGATTCATACCTGACTCGTAATTTTGGAAATATTCTCAATTTAATTTTATAGTTCCGGGAAAATTTTCCACATATTTGTGATGGCACATACGTCAACTTCAGTCATGACCATCCAATTAAACGCTCTTGGGAGCTGTATATGTCCCGCCCCTGGAGGCGTGTCTTGCTCTACAGTAGTAGCACATTAACAGTGCGTTTTTGGCTGTGCATCTTCTTGACCACTGTTCCGTTTTCTAACCATCGCTTGGTTAAGAAAAAAAAAGGTTGAAGTTTATTCATTAGTAAGAGGTAGTTACATCTCAGAGGTGTTTTACCAGCCAGGGGCTCTTCAGTGCCGCTTCCTCAGACTGAACGAGAACGCAATTCCGTCTTTATACACCGTCAAGTCAGTAGGATTCGCATTCATCTGTACACTGTTCTCAGTGTTTAGCTAAGATCCTGTCAGGGTTTGTTTAAATTCAGCAGGGGTGTGTGCAGTATCTCGAATGCTGTTTTGTAAGTCAGTCAAGCACTTCAACACAACAACTTCCTGTTTCAGAAAGAAATGCATCAACACACAGAATCAAATCCCAGCTAAAGTCTTATTCGGATCAGATTAGTTTATCAAGGGGACGTCTGTAATAAATTCCTCAGTGATAAATATCTCGCATCTGGACAGCAATAAAATGACCAAAGGAGGAGCGAGGTTCTAGCAGGTTGTGTTTTCTACGAACATGCCAGTGTTTGCATCATGCGGTTGGGTTTTTTTAAATATCTAATGTTAAATGCTGATAAATGAATAACTGTAAATGATTAGCAGTTTGATAATAAATAATTAAATTGTTTATCACATTAAACATTAGATATTTAAGAAACTGACAGTCATGCAACTAGTCCTTATTTGTAATAAACTATAAAAATTGATGATATTGTATATATATATATGAATATAAAGAAATGTTTTATACCTGAAAGGCTTTTGAAGCCATTTCAAGGGGCTTTAACAGAACAGTGTATAAAAGTGATAATAGATGAGAGAGAAAAGGGTAAAGTACCTAAATTGCGTAATAAATAAATAAAATACAGTGTAATTTCTTTCTGGGTACAATGATGAGTTCTGAATTTATCACTGCTAATAAAACATGAGGGAGTAAGGTCGGTTGGAACATTATAGCGGCCGTTTCACAGCTTCCTGATCGGACCTTCAAAGCTGAGACGCAGTTCTTTTGAGGTTCATACTTTCCTCTCACATGGATCTCGTTATTCTCATTGAGTGCCAGGAGGCACGGGACCAGAAGCCTCACAAAGGCAAAGCACAAAAACACCGTTCTTTGCCTTGATACGAGCCGAACATCTCTCCGTCATCATTAGATTAATGATCCTCCAGAGCCAAAAGCAACGACAATCACCATCTGTGCATCTACAGGAAACTGAACCGTGGCCTGAGACCTGAGATTTTAGTTTGAGAACATTTTATTCCTCATTGCTATGATTTAAAACTGCACTCTTGTTTCGCTCTAAATAAAACTTATTTTATTCCTTCTCAATTTCAGGTGAATCAGGCTTGGGCAAGTCCACGATGATTAACTCTCTCTTCCTCACCGAACTGTACTCCTCAGAACACCCGGGTCCGTCACACCGAGTCAAGAAAACCGTGCAGGTACCGCTACAGGATCCAGTCTGAAAGTTTTTATTTAGGCATCTTCCCCAGCTTCGGTTTCCCAGCATACCACAGTAATGCTACGCTGCCATGCGCTACGTGTTAGTACATGCAGCTGTTTCATAGTTTCACACCTGAGGTTTTTGAGGTGTTTCATCGTTCTAATTAAGTTCAGAAAAGGTGGCGGAGTGCTCGGGTGAAAGGCAAGAGAGCGAGATTCACTCATGTCATGTAGTGCATATAGGGTATGGGGGGGAAAAAAAAACAACGAATTCATAACTATTCCCTGCTTTTGTCAGATGTTTAGTTAATGTACAGACAGTACATGTTAATATGCACTGCTATAATGGATGGTTATTATCTGGTGTTGCAAGGCTTCTTATGTAAGGAATAAGGAAAAGACTCCATGTCATGCTCTTTTAGGAAATTAATCCAGAAGGGTCACAGTTACCACCATGAAATTGATTAGTTTTCTATAACAGTGTTTTATTCCTTTTATACCACAGCAATTTGCCAATAGTTGTTTTTTTTAAATTAATTAAAGAATGACACGTTATACTTTTTATTCTTTGCTAATTACATTTAATGTAGTGGGACGTCTATCAGACAGGTTCCTGTTTCACTTATGTTACAGCAGCTATAAGTTGTTACAGTCGTTCCCTCACCAGTTTCTCTATTTTTTTTCCTCACAACTGGTCATGTTACTGGGAAAACACAAAATGTCGGAAAAAAGTTTCAGGTGTTACAAAGCGCTGATGCTGGAGACTCCTTCCATAAATGATAAATTAACGCCTCCTTCCAGAAAGGGTTTTATTTTGTTTATATGAGCGAGATGTTACTATAGAAACAATAACGTATTAGAATGAGCACGCTGGATTGCAGCTGCATTACTCTTAGAGAAAATGAACAAACACCTTCTGACCAATCAGAATGGAGAGTTCAAGTACAACCGCGCTGTGCTGCGTGGGTCTGTCCGAGTCGTGGATTTGAAAGCGTTGTGAGTGTGTGTTTGTGAATGCTCTGTGCTGCAGGTCGAGCAGTCTAAAGTGTTGATGAAGGAGGGTGGTGTTCAGCTGCTGCTCACGATGGTGGACACTCCGGGGTTTGGAGATGCTGTAGATAACAGTAACTGGTGAGTGTGTTCAGAACAGCACGCAAGTTTACACTCCTTTTCATTCCTCACAGATGTTAGTGTTGTTAAATTACTCTTAAGTTTCCTCATCGTTTGTATTAATAATCGCAGAATCTGGACAGCGCTGACTTGATGTTGATTTTGTAGTGACGCTCTAAAATTGCAAATGATTTATTAGTATTTATTCAAATTATTAGATTTTGTTTGCACCTTTTCAGTTTTAAGTCATTTATTTTTGAAGAAATTAAATAATTGTACCATCAAACTAACAGTTTACGTAATTTTTTTACACTACCGTTTTGCTGATAGTTTGTTAAGCAACCTAAATATCTTGAAACACATCGTATATCATAGAAATTTGATCTTTTTGTCGTATTGGCCACCCTTACTTGAATGTCATCAAAAAATTAAACTATTAAAAATTATCTATGTAGAATAATGTGGTTTAATCATAAAATATTAATATTGTAACTTATATTAATAGGAGATATTTAAAAAATGGCCTAGGAACATCACTACACATTCATGCTTGTAAGGAATTTCAAGATCTATGAATTATGAATGATATGCAAATTTCCAGTGCCACTATTTCCTCCTTCCAACCTAAATATCTAGCTACCTGCTGTTAAACTAGCTCGTGTTTCTCACAGGATTTGCATAGACATATTGTCAGCGATTTTGAATCTTCAAAATGTTCCTTAACAATCAACTGTTTTATTAAGATTAGCATTGTTAGTCCACTAGCTAGTTGAGCATGCAGGATTTGTGGCTAAATTTACCAGGCATCACGTCATCCTCTAATAAATTTTATTTCGAAAGCAGATGACAGGTTGTGTCATGGGGAAAAGCGGTTTTATTTAGCTCTGTCTTAAGAAATGTTACCCAAAATGACCATTTATTATGAAAGGTACTTAACAGGAGCGCAGTAGTCCTGTACTCACCTTTTGTGTATTTTTATTTTGTTGTAAAATAGTGTATTCGGTGTGTCAGGTGTGTATGTTAGACTGTAATGAATGCACTGTGAATGTAAAGCCTGTGTGTTCTGTTTGCTGTAGCTGGCAGCCGGTCATCGATCACATCGACAGCAAGTTTGAGGATTACCTGAACGCAGAGTCGCGTGTTAACAGGAGGCAGATGCCCGACAACAGAGTTCACTGCTGCCTGTACTTCATCGCTCCCTCAGGACACGGGTGAGTCAGGAATGTTCAGTTTGTGTTACTCATAAACGATTTAAACGCTACATCCAGCTTTAGCTTTATTTCGTCTCCGCTCAGTTTTCAGTGATGATAATTTCACATTTAACCAATCGTATTTGGTTCAGATATCAGGCCTGCTCTGATTGGCTGGGGAGTAAAAGCAAGAGAATGAGTGTGTATGCTTAAACAGAGCTGAATATTAGAGATGAAACAATACTGCATTTAAAGAAATAAAACTAAAAATACATTGCGATCTCAATACTAGAAGACTTTGGATTACTATTAGGGATGCGTTGATACCAGTAGTGGTTTTGGGTATCAGTCCAGTGTTTCAGTACCAACGTCTGTCCTAAGCCTTATTGCATTAATTAACAGACGACACAGAACGACAGCAGTCGGGACGTATTTCGTGATTTATTACAACATAGGAACGTTGACATTTTATCATGAGGAAGAATGTAAGCGCAGTTCACTTTGGCGAGTACTGAGCACTGATTCACTCGTGGTTTAGCTCTGCACTTTGCTTGTGGGTCGAGGTGCAGTTCATAGCACCTTGTGGTCTTTTTTTAATGACCACGCTCGCTGATACTGGTCTGTGCTCTCAGCTTGGTTGTCCTCACTCTCGCTATTAAACACTCCGTTTAAACACTATAACATCTTGAGCATAAAACTCAACACGAGGAGCTCGTTGCAGCACACGACAGCAAGCCGCATACGTATACAGAGCTAAATAAAATGTTCCAGTACCAGAATTGGTATCGGTATTGACAAGTCCCAAAAAAACATGTGCTCATATATTAATATCGAATATGAACAGAACACGTTAGCATGAAAAAAGTCTAAGCTCGGGAATATTATCGAGGGTTTATCAAAGCTGTATAAGCTGCCGATTAGAGTTTAAACTGCCTCGTGGGTTGATGTGTTTCGTGTCTGAGCTCAAAGTGTCGAGGGCACGTGCAGAGTCTTGAATTCCCACAGCAACGCACCCATTTCCTACTGTTTATGGCTGTTAGATAACAGACAGATAACGAGGCATGTTGTCTGTCGGCTGTTTATGGCCCTGTATATTTGGTTTCTCTTACAATCACTTTGTGGTCAGCTGCACTGATCGTATCATGTTGTATAGGTGCATTGATTAAAAAGTATTTCAGAACATGAGTAAAAAGCTGAAGATGCCAAAACGACATAGAGAATTTACAAAATCCTAATTGAGATTAATGTATTTTTAGCTGTTTGATCAATCCTTATTTAAAGAGTAAATATATCTTCATTTTTAAAATAAAAAAATGGCGTGTGATGCTGTGAAGTTTCTTCCCAATGTTAAGTGACAATAAACACCTAATAATGACTCCTTGAGTACAGCTGTCTTTTAATTATCCAATCCTGCTGTGTTCAGTCAATAAAGATAAACTTCTCTTGACTTCTGTTACTGTCGTAATGTCATATTATTTGAGAAATAAAAATTAATTAAGCCACAGCTGATTTTAATAACTGTTTAATCAGTTCCTGGTGATAGACTTCTGGATCCCACCCTAAGCTAAGGAGAACTGGGAATAGTCTCTCTTCATTCGAAAAAGAGCACGGACACTGGGATGCAGCCAACATTTCTGCTGTGCACTCCGTGTCCTCTCCGAGCTCCGGCTGTACAAACCAATCAAAATGGATAATAACAGACACTCAGCCGACCGTTATCACAACCAGAAAACTGGCAGGAAATCCACAGCACACCCATGGTTAGGCCAAGAGGAAGGGTTACTTTCATTTCAGCCTTGGGCAAAATAGCCGAGAATGTGCTGAACATGGAAGAATCTCTGTCTGTGTCTGTCAGCTTCATATCAGCTCTGTGATGAGTTCACGCTCTTTTCGTATGTGTCTGGTGTTTGTATCCTCTGCTGCATGTTCGATTTGTGTCTCGTTTTCTCGCCCAGACTGAAGCCGCTGGACATCGAGTTCATGAAACGGTTGCATGAGAAGGTGAACATCATCCCTCTGATCGCCAAGGCAGATACGCTCACTCCTGAAGAGTGCCAACAGTTTAAGAAACAGGTTCGCTTGCTTGAAGTCTCACTCACTCTCTCTGTGTCTTTCTCTTGTTCCTGTTTCAAATAGGAGTGGACAATATGACAAAAATATTATATCACGATATGCGAATACGTTTCAATTATACATATTACATTACAGGTTTGCAGAGTGTTTCATGTACAAAAAAAAAAACCCTGAGCTTGAGTCTCATTTAATTTATACAAAAATAAATTAACACTATTTTTCTTAAGATTAAATTCTAACATAGTCAGCTACTTAAAATCCAACGTTTAATCACGGTGCCAACAATATCTCAGAAAAATATACAGTGTCCTAATTAATCGCGATACAGATGATATATCATCGTATTGTACAGCCCCGTTAAGATTTGCTTTTGAGAGCTGAACTGTGAAATAATGGAAGATAAAGCATTGAACCAAAAACAGCAGTGGATGCACTAGCTGATTAGCTCGACACATAGCTTGAATTAGCCTGGCTACCGATTTTTCAGCCTAGTTATTTACATTTCTGGCAACCAAACCTTGGGAATAGGCAAGCATGTTTTTATTTGTCCACTCCTCATTAAGTACAGCAGTAGTTTTTAATTTTTTTATTTTTTATTTGTATTTATTTATTTTTTTAATGACGACTTTCCCTTGTTGGAAAACTCAGAGTTCAAGCTTTTCCTCTGATTGTTACAAAGCACTGACACTGAAGACTCCTTCCATAAATGCTAAATAAACGTCTCTGCATGGAGAACTGCACCATATACATGATTACACACATTTTTAATCAGTTTGTGTGGTGTATTCGCAATAAAAGTCTCTGTGGAAGTTCTGTTGCTACACAAATGATAACATAATAGAACGAGCTCATTAATATAAAATTTTATTATAATTTTTTTTTTATATAAATTTTGTTATAGGAAACTAATCAACACCTCCTGACCAATCAGAATTGAGCGTTCAACATGATTGGTAAATCTGTCTGGATCCAGAACAAGAATGCCTGAATTTCCGTCTATTTTCAGAAAGACTCCAGCATTAAGCCAGGCAGCACGATTAAACCTAGCACTATCAGACTCTGTGTTCAAAATGGAGCAGAAGGAAAATATTTGTCAGCATGCGAGCCTGCTTCGCTCCCCTCACCTGGGTTTGAGCTTGGCTAATCTAATGCAGATACGAGTCAGGAGTGTTGAGCAACTCAGAACCGTGTGTGCTGTGCCATCTGTTTGAGTGTTATCCCAGCAGGAAGAGAGACACCGAGAGGAAGAACATAAATAGAGCATAAATCCCAACCTTTTTTTTTTTTAAATAGCCAGTAAGAGCCAAGTTCAGTGTTGAACAAATAAATCTAAACAATTCGACTCATTTCAATTTTATTCATCCTTTTTTTAATAATTGACATTGTTACAGTTTTACAGAAATCAGAAAGTATTAATTATTGGGACATTTAGAAAGGAAAACAGATTCCTGGAAGGCGCTGTGTAATGATTGCAATGCTGTTTGGAATAACTTTCTAACATCCGTATTGAAAACAAGATGGAATGTAAATATTTGACAAGGAAACAACGAAGAGCTTAGCAAGAGCTGAAGCAATATTTATCAGTCTCGGTATTTTGTGTACTACAGACAGCTTTTATCACTTCATCATCCCCAGATAGTCCTTAAAAAATCAACCGTCTGAGGGTAAAGTGTGTGTTTTCTGTACACACACAGACCGAGCGATGAGCCGAGGCTCAACAGTATTGTGCATCTCTCCTCCAATAATCGGAATATTGACTATCTTTCCATAAGCAACTCGTCTCCCAACTGGAAATGTGAAGCTGTGTAGGACAATATTGGATTTATTCTCATAACTCACAGCAAAATCCTTCACCTTCAGTCCTCTGGAATGGAAATAAAAAAATCCTGCTTCAGGGTTGTCTTTGTGCTTGTGTTAAGGAAATTGGGAATTGATAAAATATTTAAATTCATGTTGGTTTCCTTTCTCAGATCATGAGAGAAATCCAGGAGCACAAAATCAAAATCTACGAGTTTCCGGAGACCGACGACGAAGAGGAGAACAAGCTTGTGAAAAAGATCAAAGTGAGATTTCTAGGCCTTTCCCCCCTTTTTGTTCATTTTACAATGCACATTATAGCACAAGAGTTCTTACTGTGTGTGTGTGGAGAAAGTTTGTGTTTATGTAGCTGTCCAATTAAGTGTGTGTGTGTGTGTGTGTAGGATCGACTTCCTCTGGCTGTAGTTGGCAGCAACACCATCATCGAAGTGAACGGGAAGAAGGTTAGAGGGAGACAGTACCCATGGGGCGTGGCAGAAGGTACGCTAACTAGCACGCTGGCACTGACACATGCTCTTCGCTACAGGCCTGAAGCTGAAAACACACACACACACACACACACACACACACACAGCTATTCAAATTAATCTGTATAATAGTGCTGATAAATTCTTCGGGAACATGGGTGGGACTGGCAGAGTGGACTCAGGGAGTTTAAAAAAAATAATAATAAAAATAATTTAATTGTTGAACCCACCTAACCGTTAGAGAGCTAATCTTGGGGAGAAAAAGAGGAAAAACCTAATCATACCTAATGCACCTTTAAAGGGTTTTTTACTGTTGTTTTCTTAGATTTAGATTTTCCAAATCCTCCATCTCCAGCTTTTCTTATGCAGAATTAGTTTTGTTCTTCCCCTTCTTCCCCTCATTATGTTTTTTTTGTCTGAAAAGTGGTCTCTTATGTAATCTGCTGCTTTCTTTTCTGACATACAAACATTTTTCTGTAACATTTGAATCAGTAACGTAGAAGTCATAAAATACAAATCTATAACAGTTTGTGCTAAAAGAAAATAGGGTGCCTAAGACTTTTGCACAACTTTCATAATAATTCTGCTATCATGCTTGAGTTTTCTCTTTTCTGAGAAATCTTTTTATTTACATTTTCCCCTTACAGTTGAGAATGGAGACCACTGTGATTTCACCATTCTGCGGAACATGCTCATCAGGTACGCAACATAGCGTTGACCTGTAAACGTTTATTTACTATAAAAACGTAGTTTTTTTTATAGTTTAACTTGTAACTTAAACCATGCGTCTGAAGACTACTGTACTATATATGTATATACCGTATGTGTAATCTTTTGAATATCATTTCGGTGTGATTTCTATACCGTGATTGAACAGCGTGTTCTGCCGCGTCTTTAATGTCCGTCCTTTTCTCCCAGGACTCACATGCAGGACCTGAAGGACGTCACCAACAACGTCCACTACGAGAACTACAGGAGCAGGAAGCTGGCGGCCGTCACCTGCAACGGGATGGACAACAACAAGACCAAAGGACAGCTCACCAAGTACGTATCCGTGTACTCGAAAATCTCCATTTACATGTAATCCTAAATAATCCAACGTTAGGCATATTTAGGAAAAGCATTTAGTCTCAGCGTTACAGCAACAAAGCGTCCTGTCAGGAAGTATCAGGTGTTCAACGTTTTGAATGATGTCCGTCCGCATTATTCTGATTAAACAGAACGTGTGTCCCACATCATTTTATCACGAAATAATAGTTAAATACACCTCAAAATTATCTTTCAGTTTTTTTTTTTTAAATGTGTAACAGACATTTTTTTTCTACACGCGTTCAACTTTTTGCAGCCAAGTTATTAAACGGATTATAGACAGAATTGTAACTTAGATTGCTCTTAATTAATTTATTCTGAGTGAAATGTGTACATAAAGAGTTTTTTCTTGATTGTGTAACCAAATATTATAATATATCTGCATCTAAAGTTTCCTACAGTTGACAGTGAGGCATCAGAGTAGAGTGGTAAGAATAAATGTACGGCTGAACGACTAATCAGCGCTAAGATTTAATAAGTATTACTATTTAAGTAAGAAAAATAAACCTTTAAGAAATAAAATACTCTGTGTTGTTCTGTTGTAGGAAAATAATCAGTGACAGGGTTTTCCTGTAACAGCACACATGGTGTTTTATTCCTCTTACACCACAGCGTGTTACCAATGATTACAATTTTTACTTGATCAAAGAAAGAAGTGTCATACTTTTTATCCATTTATAGTTGCTTTGTGTAATGTTGTAGAATGTCCACGATAAAATACAGCCGCTGTAAACAGTCGTTCCCTCACCCAGCTCTTCTTTTTCTTATCTTTTTTTTTTGAAGTTAATAAGACAAGATCGAAGCTTGTCATGTTACCAAAAAAAAAAAGTCCTGATGACAAATCCAGCTTGTTATAAAGCTCTGACACTGGAGACTCCTTCCGTAAATGTGTTCTCACAGAAGTCCCTGCATAAGTCCTTACTACAGAAACACAGATGTATTAGAAAGAGCAAATAATATTAACCTGTGATTTGCTGTTAGAGGAAAGGAATTAACACTTTTGACCAATCAGGATCCAGAATTCGACAGCGCTGTAATCAGTAATCAGTGGACACACAAGCATTTTGTTCGCACTATTGATGTTTATACGTGTCTGTTAAAATCAGGTTGTGTAACATAACCCCATAGTTACAATAGTTACATCAGCCAGTCAGCAGTTTCTTTCTTGTTAAAAATGACAGCAGCTTTACCATTTCCTGTCGTTCAACTCTGTCTCAGACAGTCATATTTCAAAGCGGTTAACCTGACCTGTAATCCCACGCATGCGCGAGCAGACACTTACGTGCTTGCACACACACTCACTCGCTCGCACTAACTCACACTGTGCAGCAGCCAATAAGCTGCGTAGACAGATTCACCACTAACTGACAGGAAACCGCAGCGGGAGCTCCGTTATTTGCTTGTCTGATCCGAGCCAGTTTCAGCCCTAACGTTTTCTCATTTTAGCATTTATTGTTTTTACATTCTGTGTTGCTCCTTATTCCACACACTGATTTCAGCATGCTAAGTTTGTGTGTTTCTGTTTTGTAGAGCTGACTCGGTTGAAGGCATGTAAGTGTGATTTTTGATTTTGTGTTTTATTTATTTATTTTTTTTTTGTCCCCAAAGCAAAACAGTTTCTTTCTCCTGCACTGGTGATGGCACCCTCTAGTGTCTGTGGTGGATTTATTTTTTTCTGTTCCCTCCCTTTCTCTTCTGCCAGCTTGAAAAAAATGTCCATGCAGTAAAGTCACATGCGTATGCACACACACATACATGGGAAAATACAGAGGTTAAGGTTTTCTGCTAACGGGAGACTGTAAGAGAGGCACAGTTAGGTCCTTAAATCTAATCGAAAACAGCCTGCACAGTGATTAAATGGATTTCATTATTTAGACAATTTTACACATGGTATGAGTTTGAGTCTTTGATATCTGACCCGATATGGTTCAATTTGGTTGCCTCTGATTGATATGTGATCAGTTTTGTTCAGAATCTAGAGCAGGCCTGCGAATCCTTAAGTCATGAATGATGAAGACGAAGGAAACACCGGTTGTCTGTCTTTTTTTTTTTCAGATAATAATTGATTTATGATTTTCATAAATTCATTTCAGTCGTTGCTTTTTAAATCGGTGCATCGATCCAGATCTATAGATTTAGGTTTGGGTGACGTCCTAGTGTGGTATTTTGCCTATTTATTGGCACTCCATGTGTCTGCTTGGCCTACTAACCTCCAATCAGTGCTCTGGCTTTTTTGCTTTTTTGCTTTTTAACCCCAATCATCTGTCTAGTCTGTGTGCGACTGGAAAGTCTGGAAAAACCTGGAATGTCGGATGGATATTTATCTTCCTGGTCTCCTCACTGCTAGTCATGACAACTCTGTAGCTTTGATCTGTTAGCTGTCTGTCCATGGAGCTCTGCAGGTGTCAGTTTCTCTCAAACGTTTGCTCTCTCTCTCTCTCTCTCTCTCTCTCTCTCTCACACTCTCTCTCTGTCTCTCTCTCACTCTCTCTATTTCTACATGTCTCTGTCTGTTTCTCTGTCCATCTTGCTCCCTCTCTCTGTCTTTCTTTGTCTCTGTCTCTCTCTCTCTCTCTCTTTCCCTCTTGCTGTCCATCTGTCTCTCTCTCTCTCTATCACTACATCTCTCTGTCTGTCTCTCTCTCTCTCTCTCTCTCTCTCTCTCTCTCTGTCTCTGTCTGTCTGTGCCTCTCTCACTCTCTCTGTGCCTCTCTCTATTTCTACATCTCTCTGTCTCTCTCTCTCTTTCCCTCTCACTGTCCATCTGTCTTTCTCTCTCTCTCTCTCTCTCTCTCTCTCTCATATATATCATTACAGATGTGTGAGACGGCTCTCTCTGGAGCAATACCACTGTAATGTAATAATTTATGACTGCAATCTGTCCTCTGGGTTGTAACTGTGTTGTGCACGTGTGCATGCCGGTGCGTCCCCCAGGAGCCCTCTGGCACAGATGGAGGAGGAAAGGCGAGAGCACGTGGCTAAGATGAAGAAGATGGAGATGGAGATGGAGCAGGTGTTTGAGATGAAAGTCAAGGAGAAAGTCCAGAAGCTGAAAGACTCTGAGGCAGAGGTACGGCTTTTGAACAGCTCTTTAACAAGCACTGCCGTGTAAAGATTTTCTGTCTAAAACACTTGGATTTTACGGTTGTGTGCAAAAGTTTAGGCACCCCTGAAGCTACTTGATCTGTCTAGCACACTATTTAACAACTTCTTCATTACCTTGATGTTCTCGCATATTTCCACAAAATATATTTGCACACTATTGGTATTCTTTTTTTATTTAATATATAACATAGCTTGATGGGGAACTGCATACTGAACACAAGATCTGATCTCATGGTCTCTGATTTTTCTCTCTCTGCAGCTGCAGCGGCGTCACGAGCAGATGAAGAAGAACCTGGAGGCTCAGCACAAGGAGCTAGAAGAAAGGAAACGTCAGTTCGAGGAGGAGAGAGTGAACTGGGAGACCCAGCAGCGCCTCCTCGAGCAGCAGAAACTCGACGCTTCCAGGTCAGCACCTGCATCACACCAGCGTGTGTTTAACAAGTTTAGCGTGAACTTGACGACTTACTCTCTTAGAAAACAAAGTCAAACTCTTAAAAACTCTAATTCCAACCCTACAAGTGCTCATCAGAATCCGAAATGGTTCACACTAGATTTTAGGAAGCTCTAAATCTTGAACCTATACCCAGAATCATTTGAAGAAACCTTTCTTCTAAGAGTGTCTGCTAAACATCACTGGAATCAGTGATGTCTCCAGTGATAAACACTGTGGCAAATTGTTAATGTACCTGCTACTGTCAACCTAAAAGCCCTCTTACCCATTAGAGGGCGCTGTTTACCCGTTTTTCCATGATACTAAAAAATTACCATTTAGTACATGATAGTGACTATAATTTGGGTTGCAACAAAGAACTCTGGGCAGATCAGAGCAGCTAAACATTTCTGTGTACCACGGCATCTTGTAATAATTTGCATACTGAGATAAGTTCAAGCTCAGAAGTGGAAAAATGTGAATTTAGTGCATTTGACTCAAACGTTATATGATCAGAATCAGCCATCAGAGTTGGCTGATTTTTTTTTAGTTTTTGAGTTATTGGTACTTTAACATAACAACTATGAAGTAAATGGGATCGCACACATGATGAAATAACAACTTCCTGTTGGTCATTTGCAGTGTACGTAGCTTCTTCCTGTGGTGGGAAAAAAGGTAGCCGCTTGACTTAGACGATTTTCCTGTTCTTGTCTGCAACTTTGTTTATTCCTTAAGACAGGCTAAAGATGAACATAGATGGATAAAACATTTGCTACACAAATATAAATTTTAAAATATCAATTTGGGGTTTTTTTTGTGGAAAGAAATGAAATCGCATTTGTATCATGTATTAAGGCCACTTGCACTTGCACTTCAAGTCTACGTCTGTGTCGACTAGTTCTATCGGTCATCTAACAAACTTCACTTGAGTAAAGAAACAGGCTTTAAGATGGCGTCGGGGATCAAAATGGTGAATGTGAGTGGACTAGGGCGAGTACTGAAACGGAGCCGAGACTCAAAAATGACAGTAAAGTGTGTTACTGTAGCCTTCCATCACTTGGCAAACACAGTTTGTCTAATTTTTTTCCTATTGCGTCAAAGAATAAATGGAAAAAAATAGATATCATGATGTGCTTGGTTGTTTATCAGATGTTTAGTTCCTCACTAACACGCACACTTCCTTTTCTCTACAGGACTCTGGAAAAGAAAGCGAAAAAAGGGAAGATATTTTAAAAACCGCTTGCAAGACAACCGTGTTGTTCATCGCCGCTTCCCCTGAGCTCCTGATATCCGCCATAAACGCCACATTCGGCTCACAGCTGGACGCATACACACAGCTGGGTGTGGACTAAAGCCAAACCCTTATAAATGTGCATACACACACACACACACACACACGCCAAAATCTGTACTCTTATAGTGTTTTCCCACCTGGCCTCCGATGTCAATGATGGTTTTCTGTGATCGTTGTTGCCATGGTGTCAAAAACAAAAAAAAAATGTAAGGGTTTTTATATATATATATATATATAAAACCATAAGGAGTAAGACGGAGTGGAAACGCAAACTAGGCCACTCCGGGGCTGTTAATTAAAAGTGTCTTTATCCTCAGACCACTTCATTATAGCTTCATTAATATTAATATTTCAGCTAGTTTATTTTTATATATATATATATATATGTATGTATGTGTATCCGGAGCCAGTTAAAGTCCTAAACGTTTTTTTTCCTATGTTTGATTACTCAGACGGTTTTGTAAAAGATTTGACATCATGTTCAGGCGATCGCTGTGATGAAACAACAGCAAATCCGGTGTAATGCATTCTATGGAAAAAAAGTAACGCGTATTTTTTCCCCCTTTGGTTATATGTATTCCTTTTCTGTATTTTTTTTTTTATTTTGTTATTGTACAGTCACTTAATAAACGTGTGATATGGAGTGAGGTAATGTTACATACTGACATTTCCACAGTCGAAGCAGTATTCCATTGTTTTTCATTTTTATAATACTGTCTAATTGATTTTACGGTGGAACTCAAAATATTCTTCAGTAAAACCCATCTGGACAACAAACCACGCAGTTCTTCATGCGTTCTTCATTAGCCCTACTGACCTGGGATTATAAAAAGGTTGGCATTACAGAGTGTCAATTCAGAAGTAATGGCACCCCTAGAGAATGGGCAAGAATAATTTTATGATGTAAACTTTGTGCACAGTGATTCAGATTTTCCAGCCATATGCTTAAGGATTATTCTTTCATCTGGTTTAGGGTTTTTTTTTTTTTTATTATTATTATTATTTTATTTAGAGCTGGTGCAGCTGTAGATTTTCATCCCAGCCAAATAGCAGATGTATCTAATAGTCATTTGAAGACCAAGAACTCCTAAACAAGTGAAAGCAGGTCTGACTCCTGTTCAGCTGAAATGAAAGCATTTAGCTTTGCTGGTCCTTTGTGGAGAAGTCTGGATAAGATTGAAGATCCTGCCCTTATAAGTGTGAAAATTTTTGGCACCCCCAAAACTATATGTATTTTTAATAACGCAAAAAATTGTTTCAGTTTATAGAAACTGGATATTAATAACTGACGTTGGAATCGTAGACTGGGGAATAAATATAAGGCTATAAATATTTCACTTTATATATAAAATGTGTGTGTAAAAGTCTTTGGCACATGCAGAGAAATGCTGTAGAGCAAAGATGCCTTCAAATATAATGAAATTAACATATTACACAAAAATACTATTTAAAGCAGTAAATTAAATTAGTCAATATTAATATAATAATAATATAAAGGGTATAATTTATAATATAAAGGGACAAAGGGTGTGACGACCCTTTGCTTTAAAACGTCAGTAAACACATTCAATTTGTGTAGTTTTGTAAGGAAATAAATTGGTAAGTTTTACTGAGCATCTTGGAGAATCTGCCCCAGTTCTTCTGGAGACTGACTGACTTTTCTTCCTCCTTTTTTTCCAGCAAAAAAAAAGCCATCTTTAGTCTTTTTGTCTGAAAACTGGTCTGTTATGTATTAAGTAGCTTCCTTTACTGGCATCCAAACATTTCTCTCTAACATTATTATGTAATGTTTGGAGTTATAAAATGTTTTTGTACTGACTCAATAATGCAGAAGTCATAAAATAAACAATAATAAAAGTTGTACTAAATATTTTATATATTTAGATTTAATGTCCCAGTATGTTTATTAATTCGCGCTCAGCTCAGGTTTGAAAAAACTTCCGGGTTTCTTTAAGCCACGCCTCTTTATGTAAATGAGGACGTTGACCACGTGACTGCGCGCGAACGCGTATAAATGCCGTCGTAAACATTCACCATGTAGGTTGTTTTGCTTTCACTATCACTTTGTGATTAAAAAAAAAAAAAGGGTGAGAGGAAGAACACATGTCAGTATGCTGAACTGTCTCTCAGCACGGACACTTGTGTGCTTTATTCTTTGCTGCTGTTGTGCAGTGATCAGTCACGCGGAGAAGAGCGTGACGCCCAAAGCCCGCGCGCGCGAGCGCTCAGGTTTACCCGGGTTTGACCCCGGAGACCCTGCTCCACACTTCCGGGTTAAAACCCTGAACGGGGAGTTTGTTTATCCTCTCACAGAGACGTCCAAATCCTCCGTGATCATCCACGCGTTCACGAATAAATCCGCTTTTCTGGAGTGTCTCTGGACGTCCAACTCCTCCGTGTCCGACCTGATAGAGTTCCTTCCGGTCAGCGCTGAAATCCTCTTCCTGTCTCTGGATGATTCCGCGGCTCAGGATGCGCTGTGGATGAGAGAGCAGGTTTACAGGGTCGCCGCCGCCTCAGCGCACAGGTGTGTGTGTGTGTGTGTGGGTGGGTGTATGTGTGTGTGTGTGTGTGGGTTTGGGGGTGTGTGTGTGTGTGGGTGGGTGTGTGTGTGTGTGTGTGTGTGTGGGTGTGTGTGTTGTTGGGTGGGTTTGGATGTGTGTGTGTGTGTGTGTGTGTGTGTGGGTTTGGGGGGTGTGTGTGTGTGTGTGTGTGTGTGTATGGGTTGGTGGTTGTTTGGATGTGTGTGTGTGTTTGGGTGTGTGTGTGTGTGTGTGTGTGTGTGTGTTTGGGTGGGTGTGTGTGTGTGTTTGGGTGGGTGTGTGTGTGTGTGTGTGTGTATGGGTGTGTGTGTGTGTGTATGGGTTGGTGGTTGTTTGGATGTGTGTGTGTGTTTGGGTGGGTGTGGGTGGGTAGTTGGATGTGTGTGTGTGTGTATGGGTGGGTGGGTGGTTGGATGTGTGTGTGTTTGGGTGGGTGTGGGTGTGAGAGAGTTTGTGTGTGTGTGTGTGTGTGTAAGTAAGAGTCTTTAAATAAGAGTCAATAATAATAATAATAATAATAATAATAATAATAATAATAAAGTTTTATTATTATTATTATTATTATTATTATTATTATTATTATTTTACATAGCACCTTTAAAAAGGCCTCTCAAGGCACATAGGAAAATAGAAACAGAAGTACATAGCATAAAACAAAGTATATAAATGTGTATCAAAAACAGCTAATAATAAAATATACAATTCAATAATAATAACAATAATAGTAATAATTTAAAAAAAGTCATCAAGTAAAAGCTATTCTAGGATTATTTTTGTTTTCTTCTATTAGGGTGGAGAGATACGTTGATCTAGCAGCACTAAGAGATTATCTATAGCTCCGGAGGATCTGCTTTTTGAAATACTACCAATTCATTTTGATGTCATTTACTTTCTAATTTTCGAGTGCGTGTGATATCATTATACCAGGGTGCTAGTTTTTTCTCTCTAATTATTTTTCTTCTACATTATCTAGAGTGTAACGGATATTTAATGTGTTTCATGGTGGGGTTTCTTCTTCTTCTTTAACACACTCACACTACGCGGTTTATCTAACATCCTTTCTCATGTTACCAGGGGTAAGGAAATTTTATCCAGGCTTCATTTCTCCCCCATCCCTGTCTATGCTTTGGGAAACTGGATACCGAGAGTGCTCTACTCTTGGGGATGCGGCGGACACAACTGCGGTTTGGCGCAAGCGGTGTTCACTAGTCCAGGTGCGTACAGTCTGTTCCCAACCAAACACAAATACAGTAATTAAGTGACTGGCGTCTATTTCAGTTCAGGAACCTGTGCATAATACTGTGTTGTACTGTGTTACTCTCTCACTCTCACTCTAATCTCTCATCTTTCAGAGTGGGAAGTTCCGGTGATTACCAAGCGCCTGAACGCCAGGTACGACTGGCTGAATGGCCGCTGGGAAAAAGTGCAGTATGTTCTTGTCGGGGCGGGTGATGGCTGTGAGCCCTTTCCTGCAGCTGCCGGAGCCGTGGCCTGGGTTTCTGAAAGCGGCTGCTCATTTTTCACTAAGGTGAGACGTGAGACGTGAGACGAGACGTGATGAGTCAGTTCAGTTCAATTAATTTTGCAGAACCCCGCGGCAATAAAACTGTCTTTTATTCCTTGCTAATTATTTTCAGTTATTTCTGTAGATTTTCATTTTCTGTAATGTTGCTCTACATACAGTATGATGATATATATATATATATATATATATATATATATTATATACTGCTTATCCTTATGCTTTAATGTCTTTAGAATTTTATCAGAAGTGTTCGCTGGTGTTAATAAAGTTTTAGTTTACAATTTACATTACATAAAAACAAAGTTCGATTGTGATATTTTGCGCAGTATATTTTGTATACCTTTGTTTTCCTATTTATGTTGCTCATCAGACAGATCACTTATAACAGCTCGTTATAAAGTGTTTTATTCCTGCTATACTCATGATTCCATTTATCATGCTTTTTATCCATTTGTAGTTGCATTTAATGTTGTGGAACATCAAAGAAACTACTGTCAGAGCTGCTTTTCTAGAGAATTAATCAACACCTTCTGACCAATCAGAAGATTCCGAAACATATTGATGTACTATTTTTCTGTTTTTCTCCCCAGATTAAAGCCATGGCAGATTCCAAAGCAGTAGGTGTGCTGGTTTACGCGTTACCTGGCAACCCAATCCAGGATATGAACTGCGCTGGAGATGAATGTAACACCACCCTGAACATTTCTGCTTCTATGGTGCACTTCGAGCCTGCAGTACATCAGGCGCTATTGTAAGCCCCGGTCTGAGGTTATAATGCGCTCGGAGAAAAAAGGAAAATGTGTGAGGTTTTGGACTTTGTCTGTGTGTGTGTGTGTGTGTGTGTGTTAACAGATCAGGGAAGCTGGTGAACGTGACGTTCCAGGTCACTCCATCACCCAACTTTTTTATTGCGATTGACCAGCAGGGGGCGCTGGCAGAAATGGGCTGGTTCCTGTATCCTACCTTCCGGTTCTTAAGCTGGCAGGCAGAGTGGTACGTCCACACACTCATAACGTCCTGTAGCTCATCCATGACTGGAAATCCATCATATTCCACGTATATGAGTAATATTCCACATATATAAGGAATTCGAGTAGGTTTGTAATTTAGAGCGCTCTGAAACAGATTTTAAACATCATTTAAAGCTTAATAGGTGAATGTGTATCATTATATTTATTAACTGGAGCTTTTGGGCCAAGGTGAGTTCATTCACAAATGCGAGAAGACACAATCTCCTCTATCCATTTATTCCTTTATTTTACAAGTTAATATTACAAATATTTTGAAGTGTAACTTGGAACAAGCCACATTTAAAGTAAGAGTGTTTGTGCTATTTTAGTAATTATTCTGACATGCTACACTAGCCTAGGAGTTCAGCAATAAAAATGAACAAATTTCTCCATCTAGCTACCTCCACTAGTTCCTTCGACAACATCGAGTGACTCTGGACAACAGAACCGAGCCAAAGAAGTCAAGAAAACAAACATGAAAATGTGCTGAAATATTTAGTGAATATGGGTTTTCTAAATTATAAATCTGGAATAAAAAATGTCAAGAAAGTGTATAATGTCCATTTGGGGTCATTTGCCTGAAATGTTTGGAAGCTTTTTTTTTCTTGAACTTTACAAATATAGAATCATAAAGCAGTTACACTGATATTAACATCACTTTTTTTTTTTGTGTGTGTGTGTATGTTTTTTTGCATGATCGTTTTTTGAAAATTATTACTTGTACTTGTTTTTAAGTTATCATATTTTAGATTAAAGCCGTTCGATTCAAATGTCCATTTATATACACTAGAATGTTATAATTTGTACTATAATTACTTGAATATAGTTTCTGAATTTTTTTTTCAACCAACATAAGTTTTAATTATTTAATAATTTTATTATTTCCCCTGGCTGTGAGACACAAACTCCACTTTGGCCTTCATCAATTTCTGGCCAGAGCATCCCTGTTCCAGAGGTGCCAGCACTTACGGTTTAGCTGTACCATTTACGATTTTTGTCCCCTTGTGAGGGTGATGCAGGAGACACGTGAAAACAATGCTTTTGTTTTTTCAGTTAAAGCAGCGCTCCGAGCAAACGTGAATAAAATTCACACTCTGGAAAAAGTGATACACTGGAGGATAAAAGACGAGGGACGTATTTTATTCTGACAGCGGTTTTACTTTGCGTCAACTTTATTTACGTGAATTTTGTCTTGTGAATTCATGAACCACTAGTCAATAAGAGTTTTTTGTGGTAAAATTCTGTTTTTTGTCTCTGCTTGGTGGTCTCTTCCATTGATGGATGGAGTAGAAGGGGGCTAATACTTAGTACAGAGCACCAGATGAGCTACATACAGTAATTATACACATTTATACAAAGTGGCTTGTAGGTGCGTATATAGTAGATGGACTTAATAAACCTGAAACTTGACTGGTTTGACTAAAGAGACGATTTAACTGTTTTGTTCTCCGTGTTTCTCCCGGCAGGTTTGACTTCAACGCTGACTTGCTGGAGCGTGTTAAACGTCCTGCTGCTGTCGTTCCTGTGTTTAATAACACGCTGATGCAGGGAGAGGCAGGAGCTCGGGCTGTGGTGAAGCTTCCCAAAGGTCTGTTTAAGCTCACAGTTAAACGTAACATTACAGAGCAGTGTTTAATCCACATCAGTTTCACACTTCCCTTAAACTCTGCACCTGCTCATTCGTGCAATCCTCCAATCAGCCGGTCAGTTAGCAGCAGCGCAGTGCAGAAAATCATGCAGATACAGACCAAGAGCTTCAGTTAGTGTTCACATCAAACCTCAGAATGGGGAAAAATAAAAAGCAAACGTCCAGTGAGCAGCAGTTCTGCAGGTGGAAACGGAGAATGGCCACAGGAAGTCTACAGTAACTCAAATAACCACTCGTTACATCCGTGATGAGCAGAAAAGCATCTCAGAAAGCACAACATGTCGAAACATGAGGTGCTTCCTCACCCTGATAACGTCCTTCACTCATCTGTGGCTGGAAATCCATCCATATATGAGGAATACGAATAGGTTTGTAATTTAGAGCTCTCTGAAATTCTCCAATTCTGGTTGTGCCAGAAAAAGAAATAAAATAAAAGACTTAAATAAATAAATAAAATTAAACAAAGAAAAAAAATGGTAACTAAACTATTAAATATGTTTGATTAAATTAATCAGAATTGCAAGAATTATAATCATTTAAGAGTTCTAAAATTATTAAGCATTCATTTCAATTCATTATTTATATTGAATACAATAATTGAGTATCTCAATTTTAAATAAATTAAATTACACAAATTCATTAATTTAGACTAATTAATCAATTATATATATAAATATATATTTCATATATATCAATTAGATAATTTTTAAATTTAATTTAATTAATTTTTGTCCAAATTATTCCTTCAAAACAGGATTCACAAATTTTGTAATTTAGAGAAAATGTTTTTTTTTTGTTTGTTTGTTTGTTTTTTTTTTAAGATTGTATGGACAGAATTGCTAACGAAACGTCATTTAACAATGTCCTCACTGAAAACGTGAAGATGAGACACATACCGTGATCTAAAACCTGTAAAGATGTCCGGTTGTCCCAGCTGACGTTTAGTGTCATTTGGTCAGACTTGTTGGAGTTTGACGTGCTGGAGCTGGACGCGGCGTTGTCCTGTCCCGGCCGCAGGGACGAGACGTGCGCTCACTGGGATCACACGGTGCAGCTGTTCGTCTGCTGTGATCACTTCAGTCCTTACTGTAACATGGAGCTCGGTCGCTGGATCACCGCCTTCCGCAGGTACACACACTCGCTCAGCTCGATCAAACACAAAGAGGTTTTTTTTTTATTACAGTTATTTATTTTAGAATTAGAGAAATGTCCTGTCTGGAAAAAAAGCCCCAGTATATACTATAATAAGAACAGTCTTTACAAAATGAAAAGGTTATTTAAAAAAAAAAAAAAAACAAGACCTCCAATAATAAAAATTGAGCAAAATTACAAAAATTATAATTTAAAAAAATATATATATTATAATAAATAAATAGATGTTCTAGTTATTCATTGTTTTCTGTGCTTATTTATTTCATAATGCATTTTTTAAAATTCTTTTTGGCACAAATAAAAATTCCATATAAATAAACTCTGAGTTCTTTGGGATTTAAATATTACATCATGCAAATAAGTCATAATCATATTGTGTCTCAGTGGTTAATGCTGCCTTCAAGTGCTGTCAGAAATATCGTAATTATGCGATGAACGCACTTGAACTCCACCACAGTGTCCGAATTACAACACGAGAACTTTTACTACGAGCCCCGACCTTCCGTGTTGGTGTGTGTGTCAATAACAATAAGTCACGGCAGCCGCTAATATGAATATAACGTCTACAGCAGACGGCCAGATTTACATGATAATTTTACACATTAACTGTTCAGTTCTTTCTTTTCTTTCAGTAAGGCAAAATAAACATTTGTTGTTTCTGATGATGCAAAAAAAAAAAAAAATTTGTAAAAACAAAAGTTTTCTTACGCCATCCATTTTTCCATTTAAAACTGTTGAACACACACCACTTCCTAATCACCGGCTACGAACTTGTACGCACAAACTTCTGAGGAGAACTTGAAGGCAGCATTAGACGCCAGAAGGTTGTGAGTTTTAATCCCAGCTCGGGCCACAGAGCTGAGTTTAGGTTCTTGTGCTGAATGAATGTGTGTGTGTTCAGAGGAACGGGCCGCTGGCTGACGGACGTGTCTCCGCTCCTCCCTCTGCTGAACAGCGAGCGCTGTGCTCTGGTCATGAAGACGCCGCCCTGGGCCATGCCCTGGCTCACATCCCTCAACCTGCGCTTCAGCCACAGCAACTGCTCGGGTCAGATAACGTCACAACACAAAAATAACAGCTAAAGCGCCAACGCCAACTTATTGTTCTTCTTACAATTAGCTTTTATCGACTGCAATAGAAAGAACAACGTAATGTGGTTAATAAGTCTTTTTTTTTTTACAGAAAGATAGAATGATGAACAATATATGCTCAAACAGAGATCATAATTCATTTAAAAAAGTTATTAGAATTTATTAGAATAGAAATTATTATTATTATTATTAGTAGTAGTAGTAGTAGTAGTAGTAGTAGTATTATTATTTAGTTTCATTATAGAAAACAAACATTTTTCATCTTAATTGTTATCAATGACTTTAAAACCAGTTTGAACTTACTTTTTTCATTTTAATTTAAAAATCATAAATAGTAAATAAATCTGAATTCATTTATTTTATATACCTGTCTGTGTTGTTTTTTTTTTTTTTTGTTTTTTTTTTACAGGAAACTCCTCTGCGATGCTTTACCCCTTCACGCTAACGTTTCTGTACAAGGGCGGAACCTTCGACAGGGATTACAACTCCAGATTTCAGGAGATCAAGTTCACGGTTCCACCTTCAACGAAAAAGGTGACGGAGCCGAATTTAAGATTTATTTTTTATCTTTTCTCTTACAAAAAAATGGCAATATGTTACCTTACAATGTATTAGATTCTATAATAAAATGCTTACACTATATGGCCAAAATGATGTGCACCCCTAACCATCACACTTGTATGTGCTTGTTGAACATACCATTCCAGATTTATTCCCCCTTTGCCGTTATAATAAGCTCCACTCTTCTGGGAAGGCTTTACTCTAGATTTTGGAGCGTGGCTGTGGGGATTTGTGTTCATCCAGCCACAGGAGCATTAGTGAGGTCAGAGATTGATGCTGATTGACGAGGCTCCAGTTCCAGTTCATCCCAAAGGTGTTCAGTGGGGTTGAGGTCAGGGCTCTGTGCAGGACACTCGAGTTCTTCCACTCCAACCTTCACACACCATGTCTTCATGGAGCTCGCTTTGTGCACAGGGGCATTGTCATGCTGGAACAGGTTTCAGCCTCTTAGTTCCAGTGAAGAGAAATTGTAATGCTACAGCACACAAATACATTCTATACAACTGTGTGCTTCCAACTTTGCGGTGACAGTTTGAGGAAGAACTACATGGGTGTGTGATGGTCAGGAGTGCACAAACTTCTAGCCATAAAGTCTATCTATTATAAAATAATTTCTCAATAAATATTTGTTATATGTGGGAGTTTATACATGGATGGAGAAGCATATTGACCATATGTTATAAGGTAAATAGGACATGTATTATAGCTGTATACTGCAGCTAAATAAATAAATAAACAAATAAATATCAGTTATGAAATATACATTAGTTGTGCATTAATTTACACACAGCTGTTATGTCAGGAGTTAGTGACATTGTGTATCCTGGCATACTTTATTGCAGTATCGGGATCATATTGATGTATCAAACACCTCTTGTCAGTAGGTAATGTGAAGTAAGAGTGTGTGTGTGTGTGTTTGTGTGTGTGTGATGTTTTGCAGGTGGAGCTGTACGCCGTGATCACAGGCCACGGCAGTGATGATAACAACTGCGGTGAATTCTGTGTGACGTCGCACTTCTTCCTCGTCAACGGCATCCACAACAATTCACTCACATTCGACTCTGCTGGTGAGTTTCATTTCAAAACAAACACTTCAGAGAAAAACGAAACGTTGTTCCGCAAGTACAGTCGATCAGCAAAGACATGCTCTCTTATTAAGTACGGCAAGCTCATAGCTACCTGTTATAGAACCACCGCACACTCGCCTCAAACCGCATGAAGGTGTTCAGTGTCTCAAACATGCTGTCAGACACGCTGTAACATGAAAAGCCGTTTTTTTAAAGTTGTTTTATTAACTTCAAGAGAGGAAAAACCGAGGCTGGTGAGGGAACAACTGTTTAAAGCTGCTATAACATAAGTGAGAATGGGAACTTAAATTTAAATGAACAATTTAAGCAAAAAGATAGAAAGACAAAGATAGGCAGCGCTTTTTTAAAACAGCTGCATTCCCATAGGATTACATGTAAAGCGTGAGCTGGCAGTTCAGCGAAAAAAAACATCCGAATGTATGTTTATAAATATGTTCTTGTTCATGTGTATAAATGTACATCGTAATACGCACAGATATTTGAAATGCTTTGGCTGTACTGTATCGTCACCTGATCCTGATTAAAGTATCGTTAAAATGTAATATGTAGATTTGCCGCTGGGCTGCGCCATGCGCGTGGGTGAGGGGGCGGTGCCTAACGAACACGGCACGTGGCTGTACGGTCGCGCCGGCTGGTGTGACGGACTGCAGGTGGACCCCTGGAGGATCGATCTCACGCCACAGGTTGCTAACAGATAAATAATGCTAATTTCCATCAGATTTACTCTGACCTGAAACTGTACGACTCTCATAATAATAATAATATTAATAATAATAATATTAATAACAATAATAATAATAATAATAATACCATGCTCTTAAATGGTTAAATTAATTAACTGTTTCCAATTATATAGATTAATATTTGGATAATTTCTTATTGTTACACTTACACTGTAAGTGGTGATCTGGCTTTCCTCTACTTTTTAATTTTGTAAAAATTATTGAATTGAATTGAATTTTATTTTAACCTTGATTGAAGCTTGACCTGAGCGGTTCCAACACCATCCTCTACTTTGGACTCTACGACGGACGGAACCCCAATCCAACCAGAGACCCGGGCTACATCATCATGTACTCTTATCTCATTTTTTATAAGTGATTCCCGAGAATAAATTAAACATGAAAACATTTACTGTACATTTTGAAGTCATGAATAAAACATTTTTTTAAAAATGTTTGAATCCTTATTTTTTTCGCTAATAACCAATATTTACCATAAGCTACGATTTGACTTGCTGCCTAGTAAATTATGGCAGTTACTGTCTGGCATTATCAAAGAAAACATTGCTTCTTAGGTAAATATAGCCAGTTAACATGAGCAAATTTATCTCAACATGCTTTTAGTTGGAGTCCATGCCTTCGAGGGATGCAAAGGAGATGCCTCAGTTTATACAAGTCTCTGTTTACTATTTTTTAAAGTACCGACGTACAAATACTCAAGTATTTTAAAAGCTCAAGTCTTCCATTGCTGACTATACATCAAGATATTTTTCTTATATGCATCATGTACCATGCTATTTTGTTTTGAGGTTGGAACAAACACAATGTACCAACAAAAGTTTATTTTAAAATTAAAAAAAAAAAAGTCTCGGCCTGGACTGGCTAGTTTTTGAATTAGGATTATAATACACTTAATATAATATAGGATATACAGTCAGGTCCAGTGACAGTGACACAATATTCTTAATTTTGCCTCTGTACACCGCCACAATGGATTTGAAACAAAGCAATTCAAGGAGTTTAACAAAAATATTGCATTAACTGTTTAGGAATTAGAGCCATTTTTACAGAGTCCCTCCATGTTCACAGGCTCAAAAAGACAAACTAACAATCATAAATATTAGGATTATTTTTAATACTTGGATGCAAATCCTTTGCAGTCAATGACTGCCTGAAATCTGGAACCCATGGACATCATCAAATGTTGAGTTTCCTCCCTTGAGTTGCTTTGCCAGGCCTTTACTGCAGCAGTTGCTGTTTGTTTGTGGGTCTTTCTGCCTTCAGTTTTGTCTTCAGTAAGTGAAAAGCAGCTCAACCGGGTTCATTGGACATTTAAGAGCATTTAATTTCTTTGCCTTAAGAAGCCCTTGGGTTGCTTTTGCGGTATGTTTTGGGTCATTATCCATCTGTACTGTGAAGTGCCGTCCTATCGGTTTTGCAGCATTTGATTGAATCTAAGCAGAAAGTATAGCTCTATGCACTTCCGAATTCATCCTGCTACTTCTATCAGCAGTCACATCATCAATAAACACAAGTTCCCAGCTCCATTGGCAGCCATAAATGCCCACGCCATAACACTACCTCCACATGTTTGACAGATGATGTGGTATGCTTTGGATCATGAGCTGTTCCTTTCTTTCTCCATACTCTTTCTCCATACTCCCATCATTGTGGTACAAGTTAATCTTGCATCAGAACTGGTTAGTCTTTTTTTAAAAAAGGTTTTTAGCAAAGTCTAATCTGGCCTTTCTGATCTTGAGTGTAAACCGTCTGTATTTACATTCATGAAGGTGGCTCTTGATTGTAGACTTTGACAATGATAGGCCTACCTCCTCCAGAGTGTTCTTGACTTGGCTAGATGTCGTGAAGAAGTTTTTCTTCAGCAAGGAAGGAATTCACCATTCATCCACTTTTGTTGTCTTCCGTGGTCTTCCAGGCCTTTTGGTGTTGCTGAGCTCGCCAGTGCATTCCCTCTTTTTAAGAATGTATCAGATTGTTGATTTGGCCTTCCTAAAGTTTCTGCTGTCTCTCTGATAGGTCTGTTTTTTTCAGCCTAATGATGGCCTCCTTCACTTGCATTAACACCTCTTTAGACCGCATAGTGAGAGTTCCCATGAGCAGCTACCAAATGCAAATTCAACACTTGGAATCACCTCCAGACCTTTTATCTCCTTAATTTATCATGATATAAGGAGGAAACAGGCAACAGCATGAAACTGCTTATCAGTCAATTGTCCAATTACTTTTGAGCCAGTGAAAATCGAGGGACGCTGTAAAAAATAGCTGAAATTCCTAAATGGTTAATGCAATATTTTTATTAACCCCCTTAAAGCTGAAAGTCTACACTTCGGTCACATCTTGATTGCTTTATTTCAAATCCATTGTGGTGGTGTACAGAGGCAAAATTAAGAATATTGTGTCACTGTCCAAATACTTATGGACCTGGCTGTATATCTGGAGACGAATCCAGGAGCTTCAGTACAGATAGAGGACATAGTAGACAAAGTTTCCTAAGAAACAGGGTGTTTCCAGTGTTTACTCTCTCTCTCAGTTCCGTTTGTGTGTGTGTGTGTGTGTGTGTGTGTCTGGGCGTAGCACTCCACTTTGCACCTCGCCTGATTGCAGCATTGATCACACCTGTTCCTCCTCTACTCACCCAATCTGCACACAATTACCACACTCCTTTCCCACACACCCTCACTTCCTCAAATCTTTCAATAAAACCTACTTTAACCTGAACTCCTGTATCTGTGTTCTGCTTCTGAGTCGTCTCATTCCTGTGGCTGTGACATTCTTGAGACAAAGGGTGTGTCAGATGGTCTTTCAGAAGAATAGTTATGCATGTGAGAAAACTAACGCCACTGGTAAAAAGGTGTTGTCGCATATTTGCAGGCACAAAGAGATCCAGGTGAAGTCTGAAATGGACAGAAGATGCAAAGATTATGAAGATCACTTATCTGCTTTGAGTGATGTTGTCAGCAATGAGAGAAACATGGGACAGGGCACTGTGAAGGCTGTTTATGCAGAAATCGAGTTAAATACAAGCGTCGTACAATAGCTTGACGCAAAAGTGAGTTCAGATCAACAGCTTTTGGGGATAAAGAATATAGTGGCCATGTTGGAGCATAAGTTGTCAAAGAAAACAAAGAAAAAGCTGAAAAGCACTGGTGTTGCTTCTGCAAGCCTCCCTGATCTCCCAAGTGCCCCTCGTTACTCTCAGATGAGTTCAGACCCTCTACAGATGAAACTGGTGATCTGCAATAATCTTGGAGAAAAGGGGAAAATAGAACAAGGGAAATGGGATATGACTGTTGATTGAACAAAGGCAATTCTTGAAGCCAAACCACCCACTACAGTCCATGAGCAATGATCATTCCTTGGACTTTGTAATTTCAACAGACCATGGGTTGATTCCTATACAATCGTGGCCCAATCATTGAATGCCATCCTGAAGAGAAGAAAAGACTCCAAAGACAAGTTACAGTTGAACAATGAGCTAATGGAAGCATTCAAGAACCTCAAGAAAACCTTGTGCCAAGCACCAGCCCTTGGAATTCCAGACACCAATCTACCCTTCATCCTGTATGTTCGTGAGCGTGATGGGTAAATGACTGCTGTCTTGAAAGAAGCTGAGAGTGTGACTGGACGGTGTGTCATCTGTCTGAAAAACAACCCAGGGGGAGAACCAAAACTCCTGGGATGAAAACTGTAGCACCTCAAGGCCCATTCTGACATTTACGAGTGGACTACACAACCATGCCAAAGTCAGACGGTTACTCAGAAGTCTTAGCTAGGTGGACTTAGCTAGGTGGACAAATTCTCAAGGTGGGAAGAAGCATTTCCAACAAGACGGCAAGTCGATCAGGTGAAGTACTGGTGACTTCTCACCAGTGGTCTACGCATGCTTGTTCTACATGACGTAAAGCCGTAAAGAGGCCAGAAAAAAGAAGATTCACAGTGTTTCTAGGGACTGAGTAACATTATCACAACATTTACTTCATATGATTCATGTAATCTTAGATGTTATGCTAATCCATTATATCATATCGCTTATAACTTTTGTTTTTATTTGAGTGTTTATGTGTTATTAAAATTGTGTACTCTCTGAGTTTAAACAGATACAGGAAGAGAAGGAGTGTCTGTGTACATTGCCGTTGTTGAGTGTGGTGAGTGCTTTTGGAGAAATTATAAACAGCAAAGCATGTTTAATTAAGAGTCATCATATATCACGGAACAGTGAGATCTCTTATTGTTCTCTTGTTCATATTGTGTAGCAATCAATGGCATTCAGACATGTATGATGAGCACGCTGAATTAGCGGTAGACAATACATTCCTAAGAGCTGCTCATGGCTTTGCACAAGCCGTGAGAAGAGAATGATGAATTTGTGGCCTTCTACCCTGAAGTGCTGAAATCTACCACAAATTGCCATTCCATTCTCTTTAAGAGAACACGTTGCTATCCTCAAATGAACTGAGTGTCCATATTTCCAGCACAATCTTGCATTCCATCTCAAATCAGTGATAGCTAGTAGAGAGCCTATTCCACTAGCCTATGTGCCCAAAGGCTTAATCTGTTTTGTAAATGAAGATAATGGTCCACAAGTAGGCTGCAGTTATTGTTCTCATTATTTGTGTTATGGTTCTCCACATGTCACTACAGGCACACGCAAACAGATTATAAGGCTTTCCCATTAAAACATGCAGGTAGATCATATTTACAGCCTCCCCATGTACAGTAGCTCAGCAATCTCAGTTGACTTCTAATTTTTAGTCAATCATTTACTCACTTATACAATCATCTATATATCTATATATAAATATATCCCTCTTATTATTCATTTATCATTTAATCCACATTAATTACATCAGTATGTAATCAATATATACCTGTTTTTTTCATTATTAATCAGTTAATTAATCAGAAAGGGGGGAGTGAAGAATAGTTATGTTTTTTTTTTCATTATATCTCTTCTTACTGTTCATAAGAAGCATGAACCATACCATACCAATACAATATTATCATAAATATTGTATTACAGGTTATTGTTTGAAAAAATGAATGGTTTTTAAAAATAGACTAATTAAAAAGAAAAAATTACCCTCTGTGTTGCCCCCTTTCTTTTGGAGAATGCCAGATTGATATAACAAATTTAAAAGTTTAGACATATTTGAAAGCTGTACAGTTGTTCCAGCTGTTATAAACCACTCACTGTATTATAATAATAATAATAAAAATAATAATAAAAATAATAATCTGCAAATAGTGATAAATTAATCTTCCTAATCACATTGCCTTTTTCCCATATTGTTCCATGAAATAAAGTCATTTCTAACATTTATTAATTCACTAAACATTTCTTTAAAAACATAAAATGTTTTATTTAAATTGAGTTTTTTTTTTTAAACAAAAATGGTTACCTGTTGAAGTACAGGGTGTTGACAAACTGTTGACTGCAGTGTACTTTACAGTACATAACAACCTCTACAGGAAGCATAATGGCCTTTGAACAATTCTGGCTGTGAACTGTCTCACCTTTTCGGCTTTCTAAGGCGTGTCTAGCATTGTGATTACCTGGAATTAACTTTTCGGTCACAGACAAACAGAAGCATTTTTTACGTGGTGCAGTGGGTTTACGATTTGATTTAAACACTCTCGGACTCTTTCTCATTTCCACCAGTTGAGGAGAAGCCTATGTTACATCATCTTTTTAAGGTAATGTTTTGTCTTTAGAACATTTTCATCTTTAGAAGGTTTTCATTTTTTATATATATATTTTGTTGTTAGAAGGGTTACGTTTAGTCTTTAGGAGGTTTATGCTTTATTTTTTGAAGGTTACATTTTGTCTTTAGGACATTACATTTCATCTTTAGATGGTTATGTTTAATCTTTAGAACATAACATTTTCTCTTTGGAAGGTTGAATGTTTTGTCCGTTGAAAGTTACATTTCATCTTTATAAGGACACTTTTCATATTTAGAAGGTTATGTTTCCTCTTTATGTTTTGTTTTGTCTTCAGAAGGTTATGTTTTGTGTTTAGAAATCTGTGTTTCATCTTTAGAACGTTTACATTTAGTCTTTTGAAAGTTACGTTCCTTGTTTAGAGGGTTACGTTTCGCCTTTATGAGGTTTCATCTTTAGGGGGTTATGTTTTGTCATTAAAAGTTTGTCTCATCTTTAGAACATTTAACATTTTAAACGTTTAATCTTTCATCCTCATTGTTAAAAGTTTTATTTTTAGAAAGTTTTGCTTTGTCTTCAGAAACTTGTGTTTCATCTCTAGAAGGTTATGTTTCATCTTTAGGATGCTGCGGAAACGCAAATCTTTAATTTGTGGAGCGCTCATTGGCTTTGTCTTGGTTCACATGTACCTGAAGTTTAGCATTGATCTAACTGTAGAGTTGCACAAATTTACTGGGGGTCGACGTCACCTTCCAATTAAGGTCAACCTGAGCTCTATCAAGAAATCAGGTACGTAAATGTCACATTTTACAGCATTACATATTTGTTTCTAGTGCAGTTTTAACAGAAAACTTTGGATAAACTTTCCAGATGAAGTAGCGAGGCAGCTGAGCTCGAAGGTGCGCGTCATGTGCTGGATAATGACCCACCCCCAAAACTTGGAGAAGAAAGCCAAACACGTCCGAGCCACTTGGGCCAAACACTGCAACACGGTGCTCTACATGAGTTCGAGCACCAGTGACTTCCCAGCCATTGGACTGAATGTATCTGAGGGCAGAGAGAACCTCTACTGGAAAACCATCCGAGCCCTCCAGTACATCCACAGTCACCATCTAAACACTGCCGAGTGGTTCCTCAAAGCTGATGATGATACATTCGTGGTGGTGGAGAACCTGCGGCGTCTCCTGAGCAGATACAACACTGACGAGCCTGTCTACCTGGGACACAGATACAAGGTGTTGGTGCAGCAGGGCTATATGAGTGGCGGAGCCGGCTATGTCCTAAGCAGAGAGGCTGTCAGGAGGTTCTGTTGGATTCGTTTTGTTCAAATGCGTTCCGAAACTTGCTGAGATTGAGGTGATTGCTTTACAAATCATGTCATTTTCATCTCTATGGTAAATATACCAGGTTTGTCCAAGGCTTCAGCTCAGGACAGTGCACACACATCAGCCCGGTGGAGGACATGGCCCTGGGGGTGTGCATGCAGACCATGAAGGTTGAACCTGGTGATTCGAGAGATGAGAAGTTGAGAGAAACGTTTAATCCCTTCACTCCAGGTGACCACTTGAGCCATCCAGCCAACGGGAAACAGGACAGCGGCTACAGTTACTATTCGACGAAACAAGTAAGTACATCAATTTGTGGTCAAAGAGAAACACTCTGTTACAGGGTTCTACACAGAACATTTAAAAGTGCTTCCAGAGGGAAAGAAAAAAGAACCTGTACTTTGCTACACTTTTAGAAAAGGGGTTCCTCAAGGCTTCTATGGATGTTCAACGATTCTAGGTTTATGAAGGGGTTCTACTTGGAACCTTTTGGGTAAGGGAAACCCTTGGTGTGGGTTTCTACCTAGACATTTATGGCTTCCTCAGAGAGACAAACCGAAAACCACCTTTAGGCTTCTAGACTTTTAAAAATGGGTCCCTCGTGGTTTCTTTGGATGGACACTGATTCTAGCTTCATAGAGAGGTTCTACTTGGAACCTTTTGTGAAAGAGATACTCTCTGATGTCAGTTTCTACATAGAATCTTTAAGGGTTCCTTCAGAGGGGCAACCTGAAACACCCTTTTAGGGTTCGACACTCTTAGAAAAATTCTAGGATTAAGGATTCTAGGGAGGTTCTACCTTCTAACCTTCTAAAGAGGTTCTACTTGGAACCTTTTTTCTGAAAGGGAAACCCTCGGTTGTATTTTTCTACCTAGAATCAGCAAGGGTTCCCCTACAAGGACAAACCAAAGTACCCTTTAGGGTTCTACACTTTTGGGGGGAAAAAGGATTTCTGAAGACTTCTTTGGATGGTTATAGATTCTATCTTTATGAAGGAGTTCTACTTCGAACCTTTGCCCGAAGGGGAAACCTCTGGTGTAGGTTTCTACGTAAAACCTTTAAGCGTTCCTACAGAGGAACAAACTGATCCCCTCTCCCATTGGGTTCTAGACTCTTACAAAAGGATTTCTTGAGTCTAAGAATTTCCTCAGTGTTTCTTTGGATAGTTAAGAATTGTCATTTCTAAAGGGATTCTACCTTTTATTATTCTTTCTTTTAGTTTCTTTAGTACTGTTTGCATTCATTATACATTATTTACATTTTATTACTTATATATTTTCATATGTAGAGATGTATCTGTACAGTGTACTTAGGTACCCTGAAAGTTACTTAAATTTTAAATAGAAATTATTATTATTATTATTATTATTATTATTATTAGCTTGCATTCATCTCGACAGATTGATAACATACCAGATCCTAGCAATTTAAAAACAGAAATCAATAAATAAAATAAAAGAGATGAGCCACAGACTTTAAAAAGTGCTATAAATCTAATACAGTATTTATGGATTGCAACTGATACTATAATATTTCTTAAAATAACGCAATGCAATGCAATAAAATGATATTTAGCTGAGAAAGGGTGTGTGTATCTGTGTAATAAGGTGAGTACGTAAGCAAGCACACATTTTCGCCCTTAATGTTGACAGAAGGTGTGAGAGCTTTAGCAAATAATTTTTTTTTTGGGGGGGGGTGGGGGTGTTAATGATTGACCGTGTGTCTTTGTGCGGTGTGTGTGTGTGTGTGTAAACAGGGATCAGAATGCTGTTCAGATTATGCCATCAGCTTTCACTACGTCCAACCTCAGGGTATGTACGAGCTGGAGTACTACACTCATCACCTGCGACCTTTCGGATATCAGTACAGGTTTGAGCCAACTGTCTCAGCTAACATCACGGCAAAACCCTGAGTTTCAAAAAAAGAGACAAATGAATAATCTAAGACTGTATTATAGTAGAGGAAAAAGCACCATTTATTGAAAATTGAAGCTTATTCACAGCTTACATTACTTTTATTACAAACTAGAACTTATTAAAGAGTTTATTTATAGCAATAAACAACTTTGAATATGAAAAAAGAAAGGACATTTATATTTATTAAAGTTTATTAAAGAAGCTGTGAAACTTTTTTGTATATCAGAATTTAAGGGGTTTTATGTGATTCAGAGTATAAGAATTTGTGATAATAGCCTTTTTGTTTAAGTTGTTACCAGAAGGCACTTTGATTTTTCTGCTAATTTTGGAGACACACACAGGAGCTGAAAATATATATGTGTTTATTTGTTATTTGAGCCAAAAAACAAATCATTTACGCAATTTTTGTCCACCGTTAATGGAATGGCCATTTCTGATCCGTGATCCGAACTGTTTCTAGTTTATGTGTCACTCCCTGTTTGGGTAGACAGGGATCTGGTCATGTAGGACTGAAAATGCTCAGGAGTGTTGTCAAGTGGAGTGCCGAGTGGAGAGAATTTATTAGTTTTTACTTGAGATAATAATATGCTATGTCAGTGAAGTCATTTTGTGACCTCAGCATTGTAAACTTTTATTTGAGTACACTGAAGGATAATTTATTTTACTGATGTATTTTCTTAAAGGTTTTTTTTTTAAATTGAAAAGCTTCCATCTTCAAATTCACAGATGAACTTGGTTTTATAAGATTCTGTCTGCCAGCCAATCATCATCCAGGATGAATGCAAAACGTAGGCAGCTGTGGCTTTAACATCACCATCCAGAGTTTGTTTATTTATTTATTTATTTATTTATTTATTTATTTATTTATTTTCCCTCTGACATAAAGGAACAGACTTAAAGCTTCAGTAAGTAACTTTTTAGCTGTTGATGTTCTACATCCTGTAGGCGGGGTCCAAAAGTCTGAGCCCTCTAGTCAAAATGTTTCTGTTTTGCATTCTTATCTAATTTAATTCAAGTTTTTTTTTTCATTACTAATTCTGTTATCAGCAACAACTTGAGGCAAAAGTAAAATCTAAGAAATATATACATGAATTTCAGAATTTCGAAGTATTTCGTACGACCTGCTTTTGCTTTATTGACAGCATGCACACAAGCTAGAATGGACCCCACAACTTTGTGTAAAACCTGATGATAGATCAAATCCTGAACACACGCTTCAGTGGAAGAGATAAGACTCAAAAGCTGAACAGAGTTAACATGAGCAAAATTACAAATTAATATCGATATAGAAATAGTGCAGAATCGTCAATATTCGATATTCGAGACTTTGAACGTTTCCCTTTTTCAAGGTAAAATATCTTGTTTTGGAAAAAGTTTTATATTTTAAAAAGTGAAATATCCTGTATTTTAGATCCAAGACAATATATAAAAAGCTTATCAAAATGCATATCATAGTGTGGTCTCAAAATGTTATTTTCTGCTGAGTTTATTAAATAACCTTTATTAGATATTTAATGAGATTTTGCTTAATAATAAACAGTCAGATAGAATCTTATAAAACCAAACTTTCACTTTCTAATTGTCTTATAAATTGTTCATGTAAATTTGAATTAACCTTAAAGTGTGTCTAAAAGTCATTTTGATACGGGCATGTATAAACATATCTGATGTTAATATTTACAAACGTTTCAAGTCTTGCTTGTCAAATGTCAAAACTTTGATCTCATGATCAAAAGTGAAGTAGGTTGTGTTCTTGTTGAAATCCTGCCCTTGAGAGTGATCACTTTAAGCTTTTCTTTGTACTCAGATTAATTGCTTTTTGATATATAACCCTGATATGTTTGTGCAAGCATGTGACATGTCACTTTGATAACATGTGGAGGCGAACGCTTTCTTATTCAGCTCCAGATTAGACATTAAAAAAATTAATCATTGAAGCGTAGCAGGTGGGTAAACAGAAGTGAATGCCAGCAACAGCAAAAAGGAAACACGAAGATCTTTCCTTAAATATAAGGGGATTATTATACACACAACTGGATTCATTAAAGCAAATAACACACTAGAGAATTTTGGGATCCAACATTTATAAGATTTGTAACCATGAATCCATGAATGTAGAGGAACTGAATTCCAGCAAGGGTGTGTATATTTAAATTCTATATTTAGTATCTATGTTTTACATTAAGTGAATCCTGTATAATGGTGTTTAAATGATGGAAAGGCAGCACAGGATCTTGTGAAATAACTTTCCGTTAGCAGTCACGTCTAACATGCAGCTTATTCATTAAATGACAGTAATATGATTAAGAGCGAAGCAGCAAAAATTAACAACATTGTCCATGGAATTTGATGTGAGACAGGAATTTGTAACTGATGAAACCTTATTAATCACACACCACTGTATTTTAGAATGTTATAAAAATAGTTTATCAGTATGGACATAAGGAGAAATACAGCTCCAAACTGAAACACATGAAATATATATGTATATACTGAAATATTTCTGATGTGTTTAGTGATTCTGGTGCTGATTTGTTGTTTGGTAAGTGTCATATAGATGTGGATTTTTCGTCTCGTATTTTTTGACGATGTCACAGGGGGGCGTTGTTATTGCTAGCACAGTTACAGTGGCGTTTAGGAGGAAAAATTAACAATCTCAAATGTAATACACATGATAAACTAAGGAAAGAGTGAGATATGAATAGACGGCCTGATGAAATGACTATTGATTGACTGATTTCAAAAGATGTAAGAAGTGTTCATTTTGCTAGGATTTACGAGATCATATATCCTTCCCAGGAAAGAGATACTGATTAAATAAGCTACTAAAACCTCCTACAGGTCTGGTCACCTAGACGTGACAGAAAAGGAAATATAAAAACCATATATCTCCATTATATTGATGTAGAGATCTGTATATTGTATGATTTTATAACTGTTCCCACAGTGGGCCTCATTTATCACTCATTTAATAAAGTTTTGTGTAAATGTTTTTGGCAAATTGAACACATTTCGAACACAAAAATCGCTGATTTTCTTTGTACCCACGTGCGTACGTTGATAAATGCCAAACAGCTGTAAATCATGGCATGTAATTTCCATGGCACAGCTGATTTACATTTAGCCACGCCCACAAAACTCCATAAAAGGAGCTGAAAGAGACAAAATGACGACTAAAAGTCTGGCATGCACTAAATATTCCATAGACACTTGCTAACTCTTGCTCCTTAAATAGTGTGCCATTACTTCTGTTCTAATTGAATGGCTAATCTTAAAATATTGAAATATACTCTGTAAGTGATGTAGTATTGAAGTAGTGAAGAAGTATTGTATAATCCACATATTATACAACTCATTACTAATTATACGATTCTAAGCTGATCAGTCAGGGTTCACATTAATGAGTCTACTTATACGTAAATTTATACAAACTCAGGAGCAATATGAACATTTTTCCATTCCCATGAACACCTCATTCTTTGCATAAATGGTCCTGCGAAAGATTTGATAAATGAGGCCCAGTGTTAGCACCCGTGAATGTATTTGTGTTCCTCCATCTCCTAAACCTCCCTGCTTTTAACACTCCACTGCTCGGCTTAAATAAATAAAAGTAAATACTCTTGGGTTTATAGCCTTGCTTTTTCATTACTTAATGGTCAGCGATGATTTAGTTTATGACGCAGGATTTCCGGCAGATGCTCTCTGTGTCGAACCGATTACGGTTGCCGTGGCAACCTCCAAACCAGAACTGAGCGCAGGAGTTGGCCTTGGGGTCGTAATACCATTTCACCACGTAGGTGCGACAGGGCCCGGGGTCGAGCGGCTGCAGGCAGGCATCGTCTGTAAACAGAAATGTTGCGTCTGCCATTTAATTTCCATCCTCAATCTCATTACTAAAGGAACAGACAAAAAGAACAGCATGCAGTGCTAACTTAACCTTCCTGCTTAAAAGCCCAGGATTTATTATAGCAGTTGTTAGCTAAATAAACAATATTTATATATTTATATAGGCAAAACCTTTCCAGCTCTTGGTGATCCTCTTCTTGGAAGTGAGAGTGTAAATACTAGTGTGTGAGAATGTTATTTTCATGGCTAAAATGGAAAGTAGTACAGTAAATATTATTTTAAAAAGAAGAAAATGGGGTGAGTGGTGAGGGAAAAGCAAGTTGGCCCTGTGACATAAAAAATAAAATAACTTCTAAATCAATAAATAGATAAAGAGACATAGAGAGATACATGGATAGCTAAATAGGTGAATTAATTAACTGATTAATTGATTAAATAATAGAAAAGCACATCACGTTTGCCCGTCCGTCTGTCCATCTATACAGTAAGTTTATGCTTGTGAGCAATATATACAATATTACGTCCTGACATACTGTGCAAATTATACGTAAAAACTTTCAATTAATGTGTTACACTGTAACAGTCACCTTTGCTAAAGTCATCCTGAATCAGTATTAGGCGTGGCTTGGTGGTGGTGCTGGTGGTGTGTGGTTCCGGTCTCTGTAAGGGTTTTCCTGGAGCAGAACCATATGTGATGCGCCACAGATCATCCAGACTGTTCTGGTTCTCCCCACTGAAGAGCGGAGCGCTGGTGCTGTCTAAGAACTCTCCTGCTCCTGGCTGTTTCACATCAAAATAATACTACATTAATAACAGTATAACCTCTGAACTGAATACTGTATTGTTGCTTTGGTTTATTATTAAAACAATTTTAGGAATTTTTTTTCCTCATTATTCTAGGCAATTCTTGTAAGGTATTTAAATGTTACAGGGACGTTTTTCCCATTTGTCCAGCAGTAGATGGATAGATGGACAGAGGGAAGGATAAATAGAGACAAGCAGATGTATAGATAGACAAAAAGTCTGATCAGAAAGACAGACACATAGACAGACAGACAATTCATTAATCACCCAAATGAATCACATCTATATGACACATCGAATAATGATTCGTATTGCTATGACATGTCAAATAATGATTCATATCCATATGACACATTGAATAATGAATCTAATGAATCGTTTCTATATGACACATCAAATAATGATTCACATGTGTCAGGTAGAAACGATTCATTAGATTCATTAGATTCATACTCACTGTGTCGTATGGATATGAATTATTATTCAACGTTCAATATAGATGTGAATCATTTCAATTTGACACATCAAATAATGATTCACATCTATATGACACATTGAATAATGAATCACGTCTATATGACAGATCAAATAAAGAATCATATCTATTCGACTTATTAAATAATGAATCATGTCATATGGCATGTTGAATAATAAATCACATCATATAATAATTCACTATTCATCTATATGACACATTAAATAATGATTCATATCCGAAGGACATGTCAAATGATGACTCACGTCCACATGCCACATTGAATAATGAATCACATCTATATGATTTATCAAATAATGAATCGTATCTATATGACACATTGAGTAATTAGTCACATCTACGGAACACAGCGAATAATGAATCACATCTATTTGTCTTGCCAAATATGGAATCATCTATATGACACATTGAATAATGATTTGCATTTATATGACATATCAAATAACGAATCACAAATGCATCTATCTCCCTTTAAGTTTGACTTTCACCAGTCATTTTATACAACTTGTCTTGCTCTCCTCTGTTCTTTTCAAAAGCGGCAGATATAGACAGATACGGCCTACCTGTGCGAAGTCTGCTTTAAACGTCACTGTGTGTGTCCTCCTCCCTAGTCCCTCATCGTAAAATGGGGGTCTGGGGGTTACAGGGAGGAGATCAGGGCTGGGCGTTTGCCTGAACAACAAGTCGTCACTGTTCTCACAGAGTTTACCCAGCAGCTTACTCTCCAATGCTGAACCAAAGAGAAAACATTAAAAACAAATGTAAGGTTAGTGAGGTAGATGTAGAATATTCACTGTTACCCAGTGCTGAAAGAAATTAACATAAAATATGTTTTAGATATATTTAATAATAATAATAGAAATAATAATAGAGTTTAAAGCCAGCTGAGAGTTGTGGGAATCTGAATTTAACCCTCAAAACTATATGTATCAAAGCTATGCGTATTAGCTATATATATAGTATCTTCTAAAGCTAACACAAATTAAATAACGCACTAATCAGTGTGTTTGATTTACGTGCTCGGCTTCGTAGTTACGCAAGCTAACTGCACTAGCTACGTACGCTCACCAGGGTCACCAACGATCTCCTATAGTACATTCCAAGCTTTATTTTTCTTCATAATGTCTCTATACATATTTAATGAGAGGTCATATATAACAGTATAAGATGAAACCATGCTTATAAGTTTTTCTTCCATTTTTGTGCCTCAGACAGTAAATGGGAACTAATTGCAGGTAGGAACTAAAGAAGAAACGTCGCATCAAATGTGCCATAGGATTGGTCCGAGGAATCGTTCAAGCCAATGGTTTTGCTTTGTTGCTTTACCATGTCATTCCTAATTCGACTAGAATTAAGATAATCTCATTTGAAATGTCGCTTGTTAATGAAATCGTGGCTCTGTGTCAGGAAAGATGAAAGATGACAATAAGGTAACATACCAGTGAGTGTTCTGAAGTCACTAATCAGATAGATGTGCTCCTCATCCGGATCAGAAGCGATGGACTCCAGCTCTCTCTTGAAGCTCTCATAAAATGGCTCACTCTGATTCACCACACCAATGACGAACATCTCAACGTTGCTGGAGTGTGCGTCTCGCACTGCATCCTCCAGCTTAACCACGTCCCGTTGGTCCACCTGGCCGTCTGTAATCACCACCGCCACTTTCCGAACTCCAGGGCGGGCCGAACTGAACAGCTGATTGGCCTGATGGATGGCACTTCCTGTGTAGGTTCCCTCCCCCATGTAGGGCATTCGGCGTACAGCAGATTTCACCTCATCACGGCTTAGGGGTCGATACAGATCAGTGATCACCGCGGTCATGTGACTGTACAGCACAATCCCAACATGTGTGACGTTGGGCCTGACAGAAACACGGTCGATCAGGGTGTTCACAAAGCCCTTTATGATTTCAAAGTTGTCAGGACCCACGCTCTCCGAGCTGTCGATCACAAAAACCAGCTCCAGGGGGTTGAATCTGCAAGTCACGCCACAGCCTGAAAGAGCAAATTGTTCTTAAGATTGTTAAAATGTAAAAAAATACAGACTTTGACTCAAGATGCAGTAGTGTGAAGACAAATTAATGAAATTCCCCATCTTTTTAAGAGAAGACTTGAAAAAATTTCGCACCTATGTGATCACAGGATCACTTTATTGTGGACTATAGTGTCTTGTTTTTGGACTTTGCGCATTTGTTGATGCTTTAACATTACCATATTAAGAGATGAGAAAACAGAAAATGCCAGAAGATATGGTTTAATGCTTGGATTATGCAAACTTTCACATAATTCGCATCATGTAAGGTTGAGCATCCTGCCTTGTTAACTGGGCAAATTTGGAACCTAACCACTAGGGGGTACTAGTGAATTATTATGTAGCTAAAAGGCTATACAGTGAATATTAAGCAGCTAACACTAAGCAGAATTTTTTTTTTAAACAAATTGCACAAAATGGAAATGTTTGTATGTAATTCTTCCTTCAGAACCAATTTCCGACCAATCAGAAAGTTGCATTAATGCTGTAGTCACAAAGCACCCATAGCTAGCAGAAGGTAAAAATGGTTGAGATCCACAGCTCTAGAATGTGTTCCTCTGTTCTAATGTATTTGTTAGCACGATTTTCCTTTACAAAGTGCATGTAAATAGGCAAAATGGAAACTCACCACAAATTGATTTAATTAATTTGACAACTTCTTCTCTCTGTAAGATGTGAGTCAAAAAAATAATGAAGCACAAGACACACACATCCTCTCACATCAATGATTAATGATCAATGATATAAATCTGTATACTTCCCAATGGCTCAATCACACTTACAGTAAGGCCGGGTTCTCCTTTTTGGCCTGGCCTACCCTGCCAAGTAAACACATCACTTAAATAAAAAAAAATTATCTAATATTATTCTTTGTCATTCATTATGAAAATGTGTTCATTGAAATGCATTAGAAATTTATTCGACCTGTATTGAAACTATTTTCAGTCATTTTTTCAAGTGAAATTAACTTTTTTTAAAAAATTAAAAGACTGTTCACAGAAGTTCAAGGTCCTTACCACTGGCCCTGTTTGTCCTAGTTCCCCTTGTCCTCCTTTGTCCCCTTTGCGTCCTCGTTCTCCCGAAAACCCACGGTCCCCCTGCAAAACCGGGCCAACATTACAATGGCGTCCACGTCTTCTTATAGAACAGGACATGAACTCATCTTACCTTTTGCCCAGGTAAACCCTCTCCTGGGGCTCCTCTTGGTCCCACTAATCCCTGGAATCCAGGGTCACCCTGGACAAAACAGACATGCAGATAGTAAGGGCCTACAAAGAGCTATATCATATTTTACCTTCATGTTATAATTTCTAATGTCACAATATTATAGTAGAATCGCTTGACCAAGGTATAAAGTCCATCTTATAGAGATTTGTAGTGACTACTGGTTACTCATCTTGCCTTTGGGCCTTGGATTCCCTCTCCTGGGAGCCCGGGTGGGCCAGATGGGCCGGGCTGACCTATAGAACCCTGCAAATCAAATAAAAACCTCAATTTTCCCTTTGGGTCACAAAACTGCATGGGGATTATTAGTGAACTTTTTCATGGTGTGCACTGTTGAAAGTTTAATATAAAAAAGCTGATGTTATTTTCTGTGCAAATCATTGCTGGAATATTTATCACTTGAATTATTTTCTTGTATTAATTTTTATTACTTTAGTGAACTCTTTTTTAGAACATGTCATCTGCCTTGGTACAACTGTAACTCGAACCCTACAGGTAATCTCCAGTGAGATAGGTAATCTCCAACTGAGATAGGAAGATCTGAATCTTATTTTAGAGTAAATTACTAACCTTGGGGCCTAAAAGTCCAATTCCTGGTGCTCCCACTGGCCCTGGAGGACCTGCAGAACCTTGATCCCCCTGGAACAGAAAACAACCAAAATTGGATCCCCTGAAAATAATCTCTGCCATTAGGTTTAAGGCCACACCTTATACATGTGTCTGATACTGGAGCGGAGCAACACCAAAATATGTGATTTGATGGAAAAATATGACTTGAATCCCAGCTTTACTCTAAGAATGGCTAGGAAGTGGCTGAATTAATTCATACCTTTGGTCCTGGAAAGCCTGTCCCCTCTGGACCGGGCTCTCCAGGTAGTCCTTGAGTGCCTGGAGGACCCTAAAGATCATGTTGTGGACAACAAATACAGGGGAAAAAACAAGCGATGTAGTGTTTACTACAGCTGGACTGTCTGAACTCATCTTCTTATAGAAAGATTACGAAATGTATATTTACAGGTGGTCCAGGATAGCCGACTCCCTTCAGCCCTGGTGGTCCTACAGGTCCAGGTAGTCCTCGTTCACCCTTAACAACAAAAATGAGAAAAATGAAGCTGGACAAACACATCTCACTTTTCTGAACTCTTATATTCTGTCAGGTCAAAAGTGTGTGTTTTAGTTTAAATTTTACAGAGAAACTAAATAACACTATAGTTTGGCTCATCCAGCCATAGGTTTTCCATACCGCTTATCCTACACAGGGTCGTGGGGGAGCATGTAGCCCATCCCAGTGAGCTCGGGGCACAAGGCAGGGGACACCCTGGATGGGGTGCCAACACGTCAAAGGGCACAATTGCAGACACACTCATTCACACACACACACACACACACACACACACTATGGACAATTTGGAAATGCTAATCAGCCTACAACGCATGTCTTTGGACTGGGGAAGGAAACCGGAGTACCTGGAGGAAAGTCCTGAAGCACGGGGATTCAAACCCCAACCCTGGAGGTACGAGGCAACAGTGCTAAACACTTACTTTACCCCACTTACTTTGGCTCAATTTCTCTAAAATTATTTTTAAAAATCACATTTTTATTACCGAGATCGTGACCTCACAGAAACGTATAGAAATGTATTCTAGAAAATAATAGAAAATTAAACACTTAAATTTATGTTTTATGTCTATGTAAAATTTGACTATGATTTCTTATATGTGCATGTTTTAATTAATAAATTTAAAGATATTGCTGCTTGAATAACCTAGCAAATTACCATTGTGTTAGGCTAGTAATAGTGATGGGGTGTGCAGAGCAAAGTGTTATATATGCTATATATTTTTTAACATCTACTATAGATGGAGCTTTGTTTGGTGCAAATGGAAAAAATTCTCTCTAGAAATTAGTCTCAGCTACAACCAGTGTTTAAGTGTTAGTTACAACCGTTACAACTGGAGCTACGTAAATCAGATGAGAAGACACTAATCTCTACATTACCTCTAACATATCTAATGGTTTTGATGTTATTATATAGATGACTTTTATAGTAACATTTGCTTAAGATTAGACCTTTGGCCCAGGGATCCCTATTCCTGTTTCTCCAGCAGGTCCTGGAAGTCCCGGTGGTCCAGGATCCCCCTATGGAGAATACACTCAGAATAAGATGCCATAATCTGGGATTACTGAGCATTGTAAGCATCTCTATGTCTGCTTGATTTACTGCACTGACTGAAGATATATGTCACAAAGATTTTTAAATTTGTTATCCATAAATTGCAATTACCTTACTGCCTGGTAACCCCCTTCCTGGAGGTCCAATTACCCCAGGAAGCCCCAAACCTCCTAGTTCTCCCTATAGAACAGAAACAGATGTACGACATAATCTGATTCCACTCCTGAGTTCAGATTTGCATTCTCAAAGGAGTAAAACAGTATACAAAATTCAATATGAATTTAACAGTCCAATCCCATGGCATGATTTTAGTTAGAGCAGTTTTAACCAGGATGATATTGAATGTCACATGACTATTTGAGGTATAACAATTCTACATAACTATGTTCCTTCTTGGTTTTTTTCCTACCTTGGTCCCCATTGGACCCATTGGTCCCATGACTCCTGGTTGTCCTCTTGATCCTCTCTCTCCTCGCTCTCCCTTTAAGAATAAGGCACGTATCATTTGCTTATCAGTGTTCACAGTTCATATGTCCTATTTAAACTGCTTTACAGTTTTTTGATGCTTTATTAGGACGTAAGAAATGTGGACATCAGGACTTCATATAAACCTTTTCTCCAGGTAGACCTTTACCAGGTGGTCCCTCTAGTCCTCTAGGCCCAGGAACACCGGTTTCACCCTATATTGAGAAGATAATATATGGCCAAATATTGCATTCTGGAGCAGATCCAGCTTGGTTGTAAATTTGTTATGCGAACATGCCAACCTTTGGTCCTCTTGCTCCGTCTTCTCCTGGAGCACCCGGGTCTCCTGGGACACCTTGTAAGCCAGGCTCACCCTACAGCAGAGACATGTTAAAGGCTAAATTTGGCATTTGTCTCCACTTATTAAATAGTGTTTTTGAATAAAATAATTTGGCCAGTTCCCACCCAGCAGTCAGCTCTCCCCTATTATATGACAGATACTAACCGGGGAGGGTGACGGCTAGCAAGTGCTTCCTCCAACCACATCTTTTCAAACTGCTGCTCATGCAGTCTCACAGGCAGTGTAACACGTCCTGCCCGCTTCCACATACATGAGCTCACAGACGCTAACAATTGACTAACGGTGCTGTGATTGACAGGGGTGAGAGAGTATGCCCCTCCCACCCAGAGAACACTGACAATTTTGCTGTCTTGGATTCCCACCCAAAGATGGCTGTGGCGTTGTCTGGATTTGCCCTATTGATCTACGGACTATAGGGCAAATGCTTTTCTGTTGTGCCAATTGGGCACCAGTCAAATTACTTATAGTAGAGCACTGATTAAGGACTTTCACCAACCAAAGCAGATCCTTTTAAGGTAGGTCCACCAAAATTCACTTATCATTATATATAATGAGTACTTATATTATTACTCATTATACTTGAGTATAATTTTCAGTGGTATCTACAGAACTAACTGTGTAAAATTACTTCCCCTCAAGTTCAAGTTAAGTCTGAATTATTTTACTCTCAGACCCAGGCCCAGTCTAAAGTCTCTAAGCTGCTAAAACAACTGTAGTAAAGTCCAAGTCTTGAATCATCCTACCTGACATGTAGGATGTAGCTGAAGAATATTGAGGAAATACTTATTTACAAAGTCTATTTCTACATGTTTGAGTATGCAAAATTTCAGGTCCAAGCCAAAGTCTGACACTGAAGTCCATGGTCCCAGGTTAAAGATATGGGTGTCCAAGTGATTAAAATCAAGACTTAAGCTGAAATTAAAGGCTCCAGTACTCCATCCATCCATTCTGTCTCACCTTGGCTCCCGGCTCTCCGACACCTTTCTGTCCTTGTGGTCCACGTTCTCCCGGGAAGCCACGGTCTCCCTGTTAAAAAAAAACAGAACATAGCTACCACCTGGTGTTTCCATCAGGAACATCACTGTTTCCATGTTTCATTGCAGTCAAATTAGCATTTTGCACAAGGACTCTACCTTGTCACCCGTGATGCTTATCCCTGGGATCCCTCTGGGACCAGGAGGACCTATTGGACCCTGGGTTCCCTACATGTGTTATGTTGGAGCATTGGCATTAAGACGAAGGCATAACACAAGACAGAAAATGAAATGAATACACTGGTCAATTCATTTCTTCATCACTTGATCCAATGTGATACATTTTAAGCCAGACTCTGAGCAGCAATTCTATGGAAGAATTCACATTATATACTAAAATTTGAAACCTTTTCTCCTTGAATTCCCAATCCAGGAGGCCCTATGGGACCAGGAGCCCCAGGAGGCCCAGCATTACCCTGTGGGATGCACATTTTATTAATAATAATAACTTTGTTAAAATAAAAAAATAAAAATTATAATAAAGTTATTATTATTATTGTGCTATACCTCTTCTCCCTTGAAGCCAATACCTGGTGGTCCACGTGCTCCAGTAGAACCGTTATAACCTCGATCCCCCTGAGACATAAACTGGTTTAGATTTTCAGCTTAGGCTAAACTGTGTATGTGAAGTTGGTTAGCTGGAGTAATAAGGGGCAGACTATTTAGCATCACAGTGTAATATCATTTGGTATCAATATCAATTTCAGAATAATTTCACTGTAAGTATTTATTCCCCCAGCACCAGTGATTGGAGTAGAATAGAAACCCAGAGACTGATGAGATATAACAAGGCTAGTGCAATACAAAGCCGGAACTGCATTGTTTATAAGTCACTCACCTTTGGCCCTACTAGGCCCTCTCCTGGGAAGCCAGGAAGCCCTTGAGGCCCTGGAAGTCCTCGTGGACCCTACATTAATAAATGCAGTCATTTTTGCATTTTTATTGATAGATTCATGCTAAGATATTTTGTCATATTTTTGTCAGTACCCACTTACAGGTTGGCCTGGTTCACCTGTTCCGATTGGACCTACAGGGCCTGGTCTTCCCTGGTTTCCCTTCTCCCCCTAGAACCATTGCATATCCATAATTCAAAGTTAAACACAGGTAGCAAGACATTTATCAGGTAATATTTTCATTTAATTGTTTGCTATGCAATAATTATGTAGAAACTGAATAAACATGAAATTCAGGCAGCAGAACTGCAGAATGACAAGGTTAAAATCTCTCACTTTCAACACAATGGTATGCAAATCCACCTGCCTATTAACAGCTTCCCATTTTTTCCCAGTCATTCTTGCTCATGACACATTTTAAATAGATTTTGTCTCCATTAGAACACACTTTATGTACACGTTCTCACAAAAAGGCCTTTTTACACCCAGTAAAGTATTTTCAAATTGTTAGCCTGGGCTCTGTTCTAATCAGAACATTCACTTTAACTGTTACAATTCTTTAGTAAAAAGTGAATCTAAACCTAAATCATGGATTTTAATTTCTGACCTTTAATCTATATAATAAATCGCATCAGTTCACCTTAGGACCAGGAAATCCAACGCCGATATCCCCTCGAGGCCCAGTTGCACCAGGAAGTCCGCGATCTCCCTACATGCAGATTAAATATTAAGAATTGCCAATGAATTACATAGTAGCTAGCTGGTTAACAGCTTAGCTTGTAGACACTGCTAATGTTGTCGACATGATTTTGGAAACATCTTTTGATGGTCTTACTTATGAGTAAAGACTGAGAATTAAACAGGAGGCCAGAGCAACAGATGAAACAGATAAAACAGAACACACAGATATGCGTAGATACTTTAGAAATGTCTGTATATGAGTCTCTATATAACCTCAAAGACCAGCCTGCAGCCATTTTTTCTTCTATTTTGCCCTCATTGTGGGCAGATCTGGCACGGCTATAAGTGTGATGGGTCAGGTGTCATGAACCGTCTGTCTCCTACAAAATTAAAATGTACTCCATTGACCTTTACTGAGAATAAAGCTATCTTTCATTCACACTTTGCTCTGAATATGTTGTGGAATATTCTCAAAGCGCTCTTTGTATAAACGTACATGCCCACACAGCATTTTATTTTGGTATGGAAACCCCCTCGAAATGTCAGCCATAGATAATCCACAGATAAAACACACTGGAAAAGCAATAATGCCCGACTGTGTTACGTATTGCGCAACAAACATCATTCTCTTTTCTGCCAAAGAATTTTAGTAAATCGTTCTTACTTTGGGGCCTTCCTGTCCTTCAGGTCCTTCGTCCCCCGGTGGCCCTTGGGGGCCCTGAATAAAAGATAGACAAAAAGCACTGAGGCCAACAGTTAACTTTGTGCTTCATGATAATTTACTACTGATACATTTATTGGCAGATTTTTCTGGATTATATGTATATATATATATATATATATATATATGTATATATATATATATATATATATATATATATATATATATATATGTATATACACACACAAGGTGTTGGTGATTCATTTTATATAACAGTATCTCCATCAGTTGTGCAGCTGCAAATCATGGGTTTATATTAATGTCAGTAACATGTATTGAAGGAGTCTCCAGTGTCAGCACTTTGTAACACTCAGAGGTGAAGCTGTAACTTTAAGTTTTCTGACATCTTCAGGACAGAGGAGTTTACTTTTTTACGGTTCCTTGGTAACATGACAAGCTGAGGTTTTTTTTTTTTTGAGACAGAAAAGAGAGAGGGGCTTGTGATGGGATGACTGTTTATAGCTGCTATAACGTAAGTGATTTTAGACGTTTAACAATCATTGTAACTATAAATGAATAAAACATACAATGCGTCATATAAAAATGGTCTGTGGTGTAAGAGGAATAAAACAGTTTGGGACGTGCTGTTATTGGAAATTACTCAGCCAGTGACTTCACTTCATCACACCGCATCAACGATTAAAAACTGTAGAGTATTTTCCTATAAAAGCACAACAGTGTGTGTGTTTTTGTTCCGTATTTAGTTAAGGGAATCTTATTGTTAAACGATACAAAGATTTTGGTTAGTTTTTAATAGCTTTGCAGTGCTTGCAAATACAAATACTAAATCATACTGTATTTAATAGCAGTATATATTATCTCTAAGAATCAACTGATTATTTAATATTACTTAATATAACATAAATTAAATGAAATCATATCATGCTAAATGAGGACGCCGATGTTTGGACCTTGCTGTAGGCTATAATAACGTTGGTCCTTCCTTCATGCACAAAGCCAGACTTGTCTACATTTCTCTGTCCTCACTTTAATCCTAGTGAACAAAGTCTAAAAAATAATATCCCGCATGTCTGCATTCGCTGTGTTAACATGCTCATTGGTACAGGATTACGAGTGATCCTCTGCTCACATTCCATAAGTGCAGGATGGAGGACGAGCACCATTACTCCTCCTATGGTTTAATTCACTACTGAGTGTATAATAGCAATAAAACACACAAAACTACAAATCTCCATTTAGAGAGAAAAGAAAGTGCAGACAGTGGATCATGGATGTAAACGATGTTTATTTGATTTTTACCTGCTCTCCTCTGACTCCTCTCGGTCCCAGAGGTCCTTCAGCACCCTGAGAAGTACAATATTTCACCTCGGTACTCTAATTGAATATATAATCATCATTAATAAAGGTCTATAATTTAGTAGTTTATGAACACGTACCTTATTTCCTTTTGATCCAGGAGCTCCACATTCTCCTCTGTCGCCCTAGAAGACACTCACAGCTTCACTGATCACACACGATTAGTGGAAATTGTATTTTTTAAGAATTTCAACATTATAATCTGGACAAATTCCAATGAAAGTGAATCTTATTTACATGTGCTGACGTTTGAGACCTAAAATTCGCAACATAATGAGGTTACAAACCGATATCATTGCTGTCTGGGTTTTTTTTTGTCCACATTTATAAAGAGGACGATGTTAAATGACGTTTATAAAATGGTGGTCTTGAATTCTGGATTCTGATTGGTCAAGAATTGTTCATTAACATTGTTCATTAATATAACAGAAGTGTAGCTGTAATTCAAAGATAAATCAATGCACGCCTTCTAATATGTTACCGTTTCTATAGTAACAGCTTACACAGGGACTTGTATGATGGACGCACCACATAAACGGATAAAAATAGTGTGTAATCAGTGATATGGTGAGGGTTTCTGTAAGGAGATGTTTATTTAACATTTATGGAAGGAGTCTCCAGTGTCAGTGCTTTGTAACAGTCAGAGGTAAAGCTGTAACTTTTCCCGACATCTCCGAGGAGTTCACACTTTCGTGTTTCTCGGTAACATGACAAGCTGCGTTTTTATTTTGTCTAAAGTTATAACTCTTACCTTATCACCTTTGTACCCGGGTCGTCCCTACAGATGACACACACATGAGTAATGATACACACAGATACAATATTGTACGGAATCTATAATGACGAATGCAGTTCTGTAGGTTTTACCTCAGGTCCATCTGGTCCCGGGGATCCTGCAGGTCCAAAGTCTCCCTACGGTACAGAGAAAGACGAGACGGACATGTAATTCATTATCCATTAGTACAATCATTCACACCGGGATTCACTCTTACAAAGTGTAGAAATCAAAACAGACTATAGAAATCAAAAAGTGTGTGTGTGTGTGTGTGTGTCTCCATCCAAGTAATGATGTTCAATACAATACATTCTTGCATGTGTGGATGTGTGTGTGTGTAATGGTGTACATGCATGTACAGTATATCTGTATTTGTGTGTTTGTGTGTGTTTGTGTGCACATGCTTGTGTGTGTATGCTTCTTTTGGGAAGTGTTTGTGTGTGTGTGTGTTTATGTGTACATGCTTGTGTGTGTATGCTTCATTTTGGAAGTGTGTGTGTGTGTATCTGTGCATACCTCTCTCCAGCTGATGGGGTCGATGATGAAAATGATGTTCAGTACAGTACATGGTGTGTGTGTGTGTATGTATGTGTGTGTGTACACATTCTTTGTTTAGTGTATGTTCCTAATAAAGTGTTATATTACAGTCAGACTTGTTTTTCCAGCTCACCTTTACACCTTTCGGTCCCTGCGGTCCTTCAATCCCCGGATCTCCTTTTTTCCCCTGAAACAAACCCAACGAAGATCATCTTCACTCATTAGCATCACTCGTAGCATTAGCACACCACAAATCATTACTTCAGTATCATGGTTTTCACTCACAGGGTTCCCCGGAGCTCCTCTGTCTCCTTTCTCACACACACACGCTTGCACTCGTGGACACTGAAACACAAAGCCTGGTTAGTAAAACACCACTGTGGGTGATGCACAGTTTAATAATTTGGCACAACATGAACTGAAACACTTACTTCATTGTTGGCCACTCTTTTCTGAAAAATATAAAGAATACAAGGAGAGATGAGAATACATTTCATAAATGTTTCTGAAGCACATATTTTTAGCATATAGTAGTAAGAGTGTAACACAATTCCATTATCTGTATCTGTTAAGTTAGTGCACAAATGTGCCTATCTGTATCTGTACTCGGATTTAAACTGAAAGTGGGTGTGGCCTGGACAAGTGGGTGTGGTCTGCAAGGCACCCTGTGGACCTAATAATATTTTGTTAGATTATGTTTTTAGGTTTGTTACATTCCAGAAAATTCTGTAAACTTCGCTGGACACGCTGCCTGAATTTGCTATGAAGCTGGGACGCAGTGAGGCTGCTTTTTTTTTTTCTTCTAATAATGATGGAGAACTGTCTTTTAAAAGACAACGAATGTACAAGTTAATATTTTTTTTAATTAAATGATTACTTTTTGGAGACCCCAGCAGTCACCATGAGCTATATGGAGCACTGACTCTATGTGGAAATATGGTTTCGTGTTGGAGCTAAAGTAAGGCAGGTTGGGCTGCTGATGAAAGAGAAAAGAAAAGAAAAAAGAATTGTGCGCCTCCTAGTTGTAAATGAAAGTCTTTGTCCCATGAACTCCTGCACCCTTAGCGAATACGAAGTATGAAGAATGAAATCTCTCAAACGTGTGACTCTGGTTGTGCCCTCTAGTCTCAACCAGGTGCCCTGAGAACATTTCTGGCAAGTTTTCTACAAAAACAAAACAAAACAAAACAAAAAAAACTACTATTCGGATGCGTATTTGAATTTGATGTTTGGACCATGTTGTATATTCACTCTGAATAATGGAATAATGTGTTCTTATTTGTTAGCATCCATAACAGATAGCATATATTCACAGACGCAGAATTTCTGGAACATTCTGCCATTATATTATAGCCACAGTTAAATCCTCGTCGTGTTTATTTTCTGCACTCGGGACATTTTTTGCTGCATCCTCTAGTCTCAGCCTGTCCCTACAAACCTTTTTGGCAAGCTTTCCTAGAAACAAGCGGGGAAAAAAAGAAAACAATACTGTGCCTACTATTCGTATTTATTTGTATTTGTTTAAAACGCATTTTCTGTTCAATCTTAATAATGCATTCTTATTCGGTTACATCCCTAACATATAATCACAGACACAGAATTTGTGGAACATGCACCACATATTATAGCCACTGTCCTCATTGTGTTTGTTGGGTCCCTGGAGGACTAGTGGTTAGGCCACAGCGCTCTCACGACTGCGGCACGGGTTCGACTCGTGCCCAGGGATCCAGCCCCAGGCACTGGGGTTGCATGCAACAGTGTGCTCTCAGTGCTGGTCCCAAGCCTAAATAAAATTGGGGAGGGTTGCGTAAGGAAAGGCATCCGGCGTAAAAAAACGTACCAAATCAAATAACAGGAGCAGCAGAAAGAGGAACAACAACCTCATTGTGTTTATTGTTTAGTAAGTATGTGTGTATTGTTTAGTAAGTGAAAATCTGCCACATGCATGACTTTCTTGTTGTGACCTTTCTGGTCAGCTTTTATTAAAAAAAAAAAAAAAAAAAAAAAAAGAACTGAACCTACTACTCGTATCTGTATTTGTGTTCATTTGGAACCCATTTTCTGTTCAATCCGAATAAATGAATGATGTATTCATATTCGGTTACATCCATAACGTGTAGCAAATATTCACATGCACAGAGTTTCTGGAACGTTCCACCACATACTGTATTATACCCACTTTTAAATCCTCATGGTGTTTATTTTTTGATGTTCGTGGTATAAGTTAGCATGTGTTGATGCCCTTTTGTTATCAGGCGAGATTTTTCTGCTTGGAATCTTGAATCGTCCAAAACACAGCACAAACCATGCCATTGTGGGTTCAGACTTGACCTTTAATGTGCGATATTTATGTACATGGAAACTGTCTGCTGGTGTGTCGAGTGCACAGACAATACCGCACAACTTAGTGTTGTGATGTGAGAGTGCGAGGTGGAGTTACCCTTATTTTCCTTATTTAACATCATATCCTGGAGTGTTTTGTTCCTCTTATATCACAACATTTAACCCACTGTTATAGCATTATAGCAGATATAAACAGTCTGTAATGTAAGTGATAATAGGAAGTAGCTTGTTTCACAGATTTAATTTTCCCACAACATTAAATGGATAAAATGTATGAAATGTGGTTCTTTAATTAAAAAAAAAAATGTTGAGAATTGCTGTGGTATAAGAGGAATAAATCACTTCAGGATGTGTTTTTATTTAAAATATTCAGCTTTTGGATGGTAACTGTATCTCTGCTTTGCATCAGCTGCATTACACCACCCTGTCGTTGATTATTTGCCTATAACAGCACACCCTGGGGATCATTAGAAGTGCATATCACCAGCATTGAGCTTACGAGCTCCTGAAGCAGTCTTTCCTCAAGGTCTGGATCGTTGAGGTTGTGCACGAACCGCTGCACCGGACTGCTAGCAATGGCTCGCAGCTTGGCGCTGTTTTGGCTGCCCCTTGATGACAAGCTGATGGTGAAGAGCTTGATGTTGTGACCTTTGGCCTCAGCGGTGGCAGCCAGGATGTCGGGACTCCGTGGATGATCGGAGCCGTCAGTCATCAGCAGCATCACCCTGACGTTCTTGTCATCAGTTTCACGTACAAACAGCTCAGTGGCGTTCCCGATGGCGTAGGATGAGTACGTGCCCTGCCCGATGTAGGCCATGGAGCCCACACTGGCCAGGAAGTTGTCCAGTCCATGCCAGTCGGAGAAGCTCTGCACGATGGACACAGAGCTGCTGTACTGCAGAACAGCGAAGCGGGGCATCAGGTGCCAGTCGGCAACCTGCATCTTCACCACCCGGGAGCTGAACGAGCGCACAAAGTCCTTCTCTTTCTCAAAACGGTACGACATGGCGCTCTCTGAGCTGTCGAGGAGGAAGGCCAACTCCAGCGCACACACCAGCACTGCTCATGGAAGATATAAAAATCCAGTCCAAAGGTTACGAATGGGAAGAACATGCGTGGGTGCTGATAATTTTAACATCTGTTTCCAGCAGCAGGTTTTTGAACAACACACAGACTCAGAATCTATAAGTGAGGGTCATACAAAAAAATACGCAAAACACAATTGCGATTTACCCTTTCCATTTTTTGTGGTCAAGTTGTTCGTTTGGTTTCTTCTGTTCTGACTTCGGACGTCGTGTGAAAGGAATAATAACGCAAAGCACAGCAGCGTCACACTCCACAGCTTAGCCGAGTTCATGTTTAACCTAGGGAAGAGTGAGAATGGGTTAAAGGAGTAGTTTGAACAAAAATTACACCAGGTCTCCGTTATCCCAAAGGTTTGGTGTCTGAAGATTTTCTTAGCTTTGTACTGCAACTATGTGGCTAAGAAAAGAGTAAAGCAGTTTGTGAAAATTTCATGTCTAAATCATCACAAACTCATTTTACACCACATGCCTCTTAAAGACATCACTTTCATAAAGTACTAGCATAAACTAAAATAAAAATAAGTACAAATGTAAACCACATTATTATCCGAATCACTTCTAATATACAATTTCACCTCCTCATATCCTCATATGATATCAGCGCCTCCTATCCAAGTCCAGGTTTAATACCTTTTTATAGATAAGTGTGTTATAAATAAGGAGAGGAGGAGGTAAAGGAAAATAATCAATGAAGGGGTGTGATGAAGTGGAGTTACTGTTACCACCATCGTATACTCGAGCAATTTACCAACAATTCCAATCTTATTTAGTAATGAACAACATATTGTACTTTTTATCCATTTATAGCTATATTTAATGTTGTGGAACATCATCAAAACAAGTTAGTTCACAGCTATAAACAGTCGTTCCCTCACCAGTCACTCTTTTTTACCTCTCTTCATATCTCTTCAAATCACAGCTTGTCATTTTTTCTGAGAAACTCCTCTGTCCTGAAGACTTGTTACAATGTTCCCTTACTTGTTCCCTTACTTGTTAGCAACATTAGCCTTGGAGCTCAAACTCCAGTCACCAAAATATCTTAGCTAAACTGCCACTCTAAAAATACTAATATATGCAATATATACATTATCTTTAATGTACAGTTAACATGAAAACAAACAAATATATATACAGTCAGGTCCATAAATATTGGGACAGTGACACAGTTTTGGTAATTTTGCCTCTGTACACCACCACAGTGGATTTGAAATGAAACAGTCAAGATGTGACTGAAGCGTAGACTTTCAGCTTTAATTCAAGGGGTTTAACAAAAATATTGCATTAACTGTTTAGGAATTACAGCCATTTTTTACAGAGTTCCTCCATTTTCACAGGCTCAAAAGTAATGGGACAAACTAATATAATCATAAATATTAGGATTATTTTTATTACTTGGAGGTAAATCCTTTGCAGTCAATGACTACCTGAAGTCTGGACCCCATTGACATCACCAAATGCTGAGTTTCCTCCCTTGAGATGATTTGTCAGGTCTTTACTGCAGCCATCTTCAGTTGCTGCTTGTTTGTGGGTCTTTCTGCCTTCAGATTTGTCTTCAGTAAGTGAAAAGCAGCTCAGTTGGGTTGAGGTCAGGTGACTGACTCGGCCATTTAAGAACATTTAATTTCCAAGCTCTTGGGCTGCTTTCACAGTATGTTTTGGGTTGTTATCCATCTGTACTGTGAAGCGCTGTCCTATCAGTTTTGCAGCATTTGACTGAATCTGAGCAGAAAGTATAGCTCTGTACACTTCAGAATTCATCCTGCTACTTCTATCAACAGTCACATTATCAATAAGCCCCAGTGACCCAGTTCCATTGGCAGCCAAACATGCCCATGCCATAACACTGCCTCCACATGTTTGACGGATGATGTGGTATGCTTTGGATCATGAGCCCTTCCTTTCTTTCTCCATACTTTTCTCTTCCCATCATTCTGGTACAAGTTAATCTTGCATCAGAACTGGTCAGGCTTTTTTTTAGAGGTTTTTTAGCAAAGTCTAATCTGGCCTTTGTGTTCTTGAGTGTTACCAGCGGTTTGCATCTTGAGGTAAACCGTCTGTATTTACATTCACGAAGGTGTCTCTTGATTGTAGACTTTGACAATGATAGGCCTACCTCCTCCAGAGTGTTCCTGACTTGGCTAGATGTTGTGAAGGGGTTGTTCTTCAATAAGAAAAGAATTCTGCAATCATCCACTTTAGTTGTTTTCTGTGGTCTCCCAGGCCTTTTGGTGTTGCTGAGCTCGCCAGTGCATTCCTTCTTTTTAAGAATGTACCAAATTGTTGATTTGGCCCTCCTAAAGTTTCTGCTATCTCTCTGATAGGTCTGTTTTGGTTTTTCAGCCTAATGATGGCCTCCTTCACTCGCATCAACACCTCTTTGGACGGCATATTGAGAGTTCCCATGAACAGCTACCAAATGCAAATTCAACACTTGGAATCAGCTCCAGACCTTTTATCTCCTTAATTTATCATGATATAAGGAGGAAACAGGCCACAGCTGGCCATGAAACTGCTTATCAGTCAATTGTCCCATTACTTTTGAGCCTGTGAAAATGGAGGAACTCTGTAAAAAATGGCTGTAATTCCTAAACGGTTAATGTAATATTTTTGTTAAACCCCTTGAATTAAAGCTGAAAGTCTACGCTTCTGTCACATCTTGACTGCTTCATTTCAAATCCACTGTGGTGGTGTACAGAGGCAAAATTACCAAAACTGTGTCACTGTCCCAATATTTATGGACCTGACTGTATATATGTTCCATTCTTTGTACTGCTGATCCTACACAGGGTCGCGGGGTAACCTGGAGCCTGTCCCAGGGGAATCAGGGCACGAGCCACAGGACACCCTGGACAGGATGCCAATCCATCACAGGGCACAATCGCACACACACTCGGCACAAACGCATGTCATTGGACTGGGGGAGGAAACTGGAAGACCTGGAGGAAACCCCCGAAGAACATGCAAACTCTGCACACACTGGGCGGAGGCGGGATTTGAACCCTCAGCCCCTGAGGTGCGAGGCAACAGTGCTAAATTGGCTCAATTTCTCTAAAATTATTTTTAAAAATCATATATATTACACACACACACACACACACACACACATATACATTATTATCTTGATAGTGTAAATTTTCTAACAAGCTTGTATTGAACGTTTTTTTTACTGCAACAATTCCAGTAGTAGTCTCATTTTACAATCTTTATAATATAAATATGCACTAAAAGTAAAAAATCTCTGCTGTAAAAAGCGTTTCTTCTCCAGACACGTTTCATAAAGTTACAGAGTTGCACTAATTGCAATTCCAGAAATTATTCTCAGGAATTAGATTCTGACAAGCTTAGGATCAATGCAGAAAATTCTATCCACAAGACCTCTAAAACTCTATTTATTCAGACAGTTGTATTAGTTGTTATTATTATTTTAAAATTATTGTAAAGCCATAACAACATGCATGCAATGAAACTTGGAACAAGAAACAAGATGCATCAGAATCAACAAAGTTAGTCGCCTTTTAGTTTCTTACCTTTCATATCATGCAGACGTGAATGATTTCATATCAATAATCCTGTCACATGCTTACATGGATCTGGCATGCTGATGGTGCAGGAGGGATCACACTGTCCCAGTCCTGACTGCTCCTCAACATCTCCCTGGTTGCCAGATCATCGAAAACACCTCCAAGAGGATTGTAAAATTCCTACATCATTAGAAAATACACACACACACATTCAGACTAAATGAAGCATCTCCAAAGATTTTTGTTCAGTCAAATAATAATATTTAATAATGCATTTAATTAAAAATATATTATATTTTTATATATATAATATATATATAATGTTCATTTTATATAACATTTTCAACATGGAATTTTTGTAATTAAATAATAATAATAATAATAATAAATTACAGCATCAGGCTGTTTGACTTGAAATCATTCAATCTGGTTCCCCTTTGATTATTAACATAATAAATATATTAAAGGTTGCCAGGTTTGTTGTATTTCTGCCAAATGAGATGCTGTTGCTTAGATTGTGTGAAATTGTTTTTTTTTTTACATTTAAAGTATTATAAATTTCACTGCTTTCACTACATCTGAAAATCAATAACATCTTCACACCCATTGATCATCTGAATTAAATAAAATGTATTTTATTTCCCATTGTCCACTCACTTTTTAAAACTTTTGTACATTTTACATTTTTATTACTTGTTTTATTTCTATTCCATGCATTCAGCGTGTTTTATCCATAGATGTTATGAAAGATTCATGTGTTGTGAGTATCAGGATTGTTTTCCTATTATCCACATATAGGTAAATACAGGTGTAAATGCACTGAAGACATTTGTACATCAGGTTTAAATCCACAACTCAAAACACTTAAGTGGATCTGAGATGCATTTTAGCCACAAGTGTGGAATACATCCGTGTTTTACATTAAAATTCCCAAAACACACAGGGTCCAGCTGCCAAATTCACTATATTTAATCATGCATCTGTTTTAGATAAAACAGTTTAAAATGAGGAACACAGGAAGTTGTGTGCTGAATGTATGGAATTCTTAGACGTCGATGCTGCAGTACTTTTCCCATTAGAGCATCCCGTACTTTAGACATTTGATATTTTCAAGAAATTTTTCACTGAGTGTCTCCCAGTGAAATTTGGGGTCCCAGAAAATGACCTGCCTCGCTTGTCCTGTGTCATTTATCTCAGAGGTCTTCACTTATATTTTATTTAGATGCTTTTCAGGTATACACACACACACACACACACACACTGGTCACTTTATTAGGCTGTATACCTGCTCATGCATGCAATTATCCAATCAGCCAATCATGTGGCAGCATTTTATAAATTTATAAAATTGCACAGGTCCAGAGCTTTGGTTAATGTTCAGAATGTGGTAAAAATGTGATCTTTAACCGTGGCATGGTTGTTGGGGCTGGTTTGAGTATTTCAGAAACTACTGATCTCCTGAGATTTTCACCCACAACAGTCTCTAGATTTTACATGCAGAATGGTGCGAAAGACAAAAACGTTCAGTGTGTAGCAGCTCTTGTTGATGAGAGCGGTCAGAGGAGAACGGCCTGACAGGTTCAAGATAACAGTAACTCAAATCATCACTCCCGCTCATTACAACCGTGGTGAGCAGAAAAGCATCTCAGAATGCTCAAATCGTTGAAACCTTAAGGCGAATGAGCTACAACAGCAGAAGATCGCATCGGGTTCCACTCCTGTCAGCCAAGAACGGAAATCTAAGACTACAGTGGTCACTGAAACTGGACAGCTGAAGATTAGAAAAATGTCACATGAACTTTTTCCAATCAATCCTTTTGGATATTTCCTGATTTCACCTCCTGCAACCTCAGCTGATGAAGGACTTCTATCCAAAGCGTTCTGTTTCTCTGGAAAGACAGAACTTTTACTACGTCTACTATTATTCCTGAAGTACACTGCAGTTACTTCCTGGATTCTTCAGAATTATAAGCATGTCGAGTGTTTAAATCCCTAGTGGACCATGCTGGTGTCACTGAGAATCACCAATCATCCAATAATATCTGCTCTTTTTCCATCGATGGACAGGATAAAGGAGACAACAGATGGCAACAGATGGACTATAGTTAGTAACTGCAGATAAAAAGTAGCCATTTGGCTAACTCTGGGACATTTACATTATAAGCACTGCAGTTTATTAATGTGTGTTGCCCCTGTTAAAGAAAGAAAGAAAGAAATTGTACACCTATCTACACCTACTACTTGTTTTCACTGGAACTGTATTTTTGTACATGGTGTAACAGTAGAAGTCTGTGTTCCTCGACTTTGGGGGCGAGGGCTTCCTCAACGGAACATCATGCTGCCAGAAACGGAGGAGGACATGGAAAGAACTTGAAAGAAACAAAACATCGTGTCTCGGCTCTTCATGGAGGAGCAGAAAGCCATAAATCTACACTGAGCGACTGTGGGCAGAGAACTGGGGTGAAGTATTAAATAAAAAGCCATATGCTAATTTTTTAAAACTTTTTTTTTCTCAGTGATTGCTAGGAGATCAGGATGTGTGACAGCTTTTGTGACAGCTTTACTATTCATGAGACGCCTCGTGAAATCAGCAGAACATGTTTAGCGTCTCTTGACGTGACTTTTTGTGGAATATTGGATGAGTCATGCTCGTATTCACGGCTGCAGGGGAAAGTAGTGTTCAGTTTCAAAATTGTGCCTTAGGCTTGTTCTGCATGTCAGTCTGCGTGTTGTATGTTAATAAGCTGATCTAGTGGTGCTCATTTCTGTTAATTATCTGAAAGGATTGGATCATCATGTCAACAAGTTAAGATTTTTCAGAGTTAAACTGGATCAACGATGGTTCCTTCTGGGCTAAACGATGTAGCGAGTTATGATCAGGGTCATGTTTAATGAATAAACTTTTTACTGAAGACAAGAATGAGAAGGAGTTTTGGGCTTTGAAGCCGACTGAACAGCAGAGCAGAGGAGGTTTGAAAGAAAGTAGACCAACATAAATCCTCTTTTTCTCACAGATTAGACACAGAGATGTTTTCAACTTTGCTTTTATGTCAGTTTCATCCATTGTTTTTTTTTAATTTTTATTTTATTGTTTTAGTCATTTATATAATCCATGTTTAATTAGTGATGCTCCATCCATTAATTTGAAAATTTGTAAGAGTTAATGAGGAGATATTCAGTTAACTGTTAAGAAGGGGAAGAAATAAATAATAAAAAAAACAAAACACAAAACCATGTGTGTGGCGTAATCAAGTATTTCTGTTGGAGGCGTGAGGATTTGTTTTTGACAGACATAATATACTGAGATAATATACAGAAGAGACTTATTAAGCCAAATACAATTCTGGAGCTATTTGTGCAAAACTAAACTGGATATTCCAAAACATTAAATGTAACTGTAAATGGATAAAAATGTAGATTTTTACTAAGAAAAAAAAATTGAATAGTTTGCAAGTTACAGTGATGTAAGAGGAATAAAACACATCAGGATGTTCTGTTATGGGAAAATAATCAATCGATTTTGAGATGATAACAGTGACTCCACTTGCTAATGGGGTCGTTGTTGTTGATTATTGTTCTAAAACTGCACAACACACACACAGTGCTTCATTCCTGACTTAATACACTCCTCTAGATAAAAGCTTTGAAATATAAAAAAGTTTGCATGTAACTTCTGTGACACGAAGGGGAAATCTGTAAAACGTGCACACACAAAAAGAAAATAAAATTGTAATAATAATAATAATAATAATAACATGAAGATGCGTGAGTGTCTCGCGCTGACTTTTCTTTTGAAGCCTAATAGCGGCGCGTGACGTCACGGCGCGAGCACGCGCTTCGTAAACATGACAAAAACTTATGAGCAGCGATGCCTTTGGGTGTGAAGTGTAAGTTTAAACTTTAAAAACATTTTATTTATGCGTGTAGTCGCCGATAAGGCGCGGTTTATTCTTAGCGAATGTGGTTTTGAAGCCAAACTGGGACTGAATTGTTGGAAATTTCTAAATGACATTAAACTAGCGTAGTGTCACTGAGAGCTAGCATAACTAGCCGGTTAGCACACTCAGTCTCATTCCACTGCTAATGCTAACACCTGTTTAGCGATTTCTGAGTGATTATAGAGACGTTGTGGACAGAAAACTGCTGTAAAACATTTTAAGACACTTATAAATATTTGTTTTCTCATTCTGTAACGTTGTAAGATTAAGCTAAAAATATGTACAGTGAGTCTCGCGATATCTTGTAGTATCACGATATCTGTGAAATTTAATTAGCACATTGGCAATAACAATATTAATAACTTAACTAGTGTAACTGACCCTTATCTGTATTTTGGTGGATATTGGAAAGAAATCCCTGTTTATTTATTAAACCGAACAATTTACAAAAATAAACAATTTATATATGTTTAAATTCAGTTAAGTGAATGTGGTATGTTTCTATACATTTAGATTCACTGGTGCTAAATTTCTTATCTAATTTCAGATTTCAAGCACAACAGAGTAACTGTGTCCCAAACCACATCATTTTCACTATGTAGTGCACTAGTTAGTGCCATTCCTTTCTTCTAATCACGGACGATCCTGAAGGTGTTATACCTGTGCATCTAGCTGACTTCACTAAACCCAGCATGTGAGATGAAGGAGAAATGAGAAACCACTAAACGCGCTCCTCTTATACAAAGCATCGGCCACTGAACGTTCCTGTCATGATGAGCGCTTCCAAGCCGGACATCCTGTGGTCGCCGCATCACGCCGACCGCTTTGTTATCTGCGACTCTGAGCTGAGTCTGTACCGAATCGGCGCTGTCGGCACCTCAGAGGCTAAAGCTGGCGCGCTGCCTTTATCCGAGGAGACGGCGGCGACGCTGCTGGCCATTAACTCCGACACGCCGTATATGAAATGCGTAGCCTGGTACCCGAAGCACGAGCCGGAGTGTTTGCTCGCTGTGGGCCAGGCTAACGGTCGAGTGGTGCTCACTAGCCTTGGACAGAGCCACAACTCCAAATGCAAGGATCTGATGGGGAAGGAGTTTGTACCTAAGCATGCACGGCAGTGTAATACGTTGGCGTGGAACCCAGTGGACAGCAACTGGCTTGCTGCGGGACTGGATAAGCATCGAGCTGATTTCTCCGTTCTGATTTGGGACATCAGTAGTAAATATTCTCCCGAAGCCATACCGGCTGAGAAGCTCCGTCTTTCTGGAGATGCCGATTCTGGCATGGTGGTGACAAAACCACTGTATGAGCTTGGACAAAACGATGCGTGTTTATCTCTTTGTTGGCTGCCTCGTGACCACCCGAAGCTTTTGCTCGCCGGAATGCATCGCAACTTGGCCATTTTTGACTTGCGCAACACCAGCCAGAAGACCTTCGTCAACACCAAAGTCGTGCAAGGCGTTGCGGTGGATCCGCACTTCCCTGAGCGTGTGGCGTCCTTCTTCGAGGGCCAGGTGGCCATCTGGGACCTGCGGCGCTTTGAGAAGCCAGCGTTTACACTCCCTGAGCAAGCCAAGCCGCTCACCAAAGTGGCATGGTGTCCGACACGCACCGGTCTTCTGGCTACGCTGACACGTGACGCCAACGTTGTGCGCCTCTACGACATGCAGCACGCCCCCACAGGGCCCGTCGGCTCAGACGAAAGCGAGCCCACGGTGATCGAACGAGGCGTGCAACCGGGCGGTGGCGCTGACGGCGTCATCAGCAGCTTCGCCTGGCACCCGTCTGCCCAAAACCGCATGGTGGTGGTAGCACCCAATCGCGCCATGAGTGACTTTACTGTGTTCGAGCGCATCTCGCTGGCCTGGAGCTCCACCACGGACCTTGTCTGGGCGTGCGGACGCCACCTATACGAGTGCGCTGAAGACGTCAGAGACGGCGGCACCGCTGAGAAAGACATCGCCACTAAAATGAGGGAGCGTGCTCAGTCGCGCTACGGCCATGACACCGTCCAAGTGTGGAGGAACCACCTGCTGGCTGGTGGGAACGACCCCCAGATCAGGTCCCTCTGGTACACTTTGCATTATATCCTTTACAAGCTATTTAATATCAAGACCAGTTCTGTGTTAGTGTACATGAAAATCTGTTGATATTTATCACATATATTGTGCTCTAAAAGTTAAAGATGCAGTTTGTAATATTGAAAACTAATTCTAGATCTATAATCATTTCAAAGATACTTTTAGAAAAAATACAATTTGCAATTTTTGCAACGTAATCTATCTGGTGAGTTTCTTTTCATTCAAACTTTGGATTATGTTTTTGTGGCCCGGAAATATGCAAACAGAGATGCTCAGCATCACCCCTTTTCCCCTTTTCCCTCACATGGCTATTAACAGACAGCAGAGGGCCCTAAAATGACAAACCGCTCCTTTAAGAGCCAACTCGGGCATCATTTCCTTTAATTGTTGCCAACCGTGATCATATTTTTGTCATTTGTTAAACGGTTTATTCATTGTTTTACATGTGCATCATAGACACTTAATCATTATCTGAATATTCCATTTAATTAAACTGAGAATCTAGCGAGCGATTGCAAATGCCAAAAACACAGCATTCGACAAAAAGAAAAAACATCCTCCACTTCCTTTTGTTCTCTGCTAGTCGTGCTCACTTTATGTGGTAAACTACGCCTTTTAATTTTAACGCGATTGCTCTTCATGACCTCTTTTCATCATGAAGGTTGATGTATGTCCTGTAAAAGTTTCCTATATAAGAATCACTCATGCAGCAGTACACTGAGGACATGGAGCAGAGACAGCAGGGAAATAAACAGTCTCTGATCTACTCAGGCATCAAGAATATTGTCAAATCCTGCTCTGGTAAGTAGCTCAGTTTTCAGCAGAATAGTAGCATATATGACATGGCTATTCAGACCTATGTATGTGTTATGTTCATTCAGGCACTACAGAGTTGCGGCGCTGCTGGAAGGGCTCCGAGAGGCCGACAGACGTGGCGCAGTACCACAGCGAGGAGCGCAGCCTGGCTCTGCAGCTGTGCGGCTGGATCAGTCGCGGGCCGGACGTTGACGTCGAGCCCTTTCTCAGGTCTCTGGAGCAGGAGGGAGAGTGGGAGCGAGCCGCCTCTGTGGCCCTCTTCAACCTCGACATCCGCCGGGCCATCCAGATCCTCCATAAAGGAGCTTCAGCAGAGAAAGGTACAGGCTTCTTTATTACTGAAATAAAATACAGTACCGCGTACAGTTTATACCACAGTATTTAACACTACAGAGATGCGGCTATACAACTAGTTAGTATAGTTAGTTAGTATAGTTACAGACTATTTAAACCGTTTTCACTAACATTACAATGACGCTGTGAAGATGGTACGATTGCAAAGAAGCAAGTTTGCTCATCCTGTAGGGGAGAACTGGTCTGGTAAATACATTGTCATTCTTGAAATCAATTAGTGAGAAAGCTACAGCGTGTCCCAAAAGTCTCCATACATAGAGGAAATTAACACTTTTTAGCAAAACGTAAATTTAAATACAAACCATGCTCTACATGATTGTCATTTCTTTGTAAACACACATGGAATCGTCTCTCTCACTCATGATGAACTCGTGTAAACACATCTGGTTTTATGCGTGTAATTGCATGTCCATCACAGCCTTCCTGATCCAGCCATGAGAGTGCTGAGTATGTCCTTCTTTTAAACTTTGCAATATTCCTTCTCAGCACTCAGATACTCAGGAGAAGTGCAGTACTTTAGAAACCACCGTATTAAAGAAGGCACTGATCTGATACCCAGTAAAAAATGATAGATTGGATATGGGAGAGAAAAAAAAAGAATGAATGTGATCTGATTCTGTAATAAATAGGAAAATATTGGAATCGGATTAAAAAAAAATTTAAATGTTTATATAATGAGACTTGATTGTATTTATTATTTTTATTTTTTTGCTAGGATTGATCTTTATATAAATGCTTTATTATATTTGCAATGCAAGTGATTTGTGTGAAAGTGTTTAACTAAATAAAAGCTGTGATTTTGTGTAGGTCATATTTTTCCCTGTTTTTTTTTTGTCTTTTCAATTATGACAGCTTTTAAAATTATTTTAAAGCTTATTAGATTTTAAAGAAATCAGATGGGTGTCAATATCAGCTGATACTCAAGTATTCAGTATCAGAAAAGAAATACTGGTACTGTCATCTCATATAAATAAAAATAAAATCATTTTATTTGAATTAGGCGGTTTCTGTTGATTTCCATCTCCAGCGCTTATTGTACTACTAAAATAAACACGATGAAGGGAGTCACATGTACATGCTGAGACTCCTGTTCAGTTAAAATGCTGACCAGTGAAAAGAGATAAACATACCTGCAAATATCCAAGGTTGGAGCATTACTATGAAGAATGAACACTGGAACGTCTCGTCTTATTAGACTAGTTATTGAGTCTTGGGCAGTATAACAGAATGATTATAGCTTTGCTTTGCCTTATTTTAGAATTGCACTGAATTTTCTTGGAGCAGAACTCCACAGAAGGTTGTAGTTTGTGCGCCCGCGCTCTAATGCACCGCGCCTGTGTGTGACATGCCGAATGTCATTAGATGGCTTGTATGAAATCTTAACAGCGCTGAGAATCCCTGACCAAGAAATTTCTCGTTTACGGTAACATATAAAGCAAGAGATGGCACAATACCGTTTATTATTTTCCGATACTGAAACTGAAACTTTGAGTATCGATACCTAGCAGATCATTTTTTCTTTAAAAACTTCTAAGCCTTAAAATGAAAAAAAAAAAAAAAGACTTATACTGCAGAGATAATAAAGTATAAATATAATACAAATGAATCCTAACAAAAAAATACAATCAAGTCTCTTTATATGTACTGCAGTAAGGCGTGTGTAATGCACTAATTTTAAATACCCTGATACTTTAACACAACATGTGTGCAGTGTAACTGCCTGCAGCGTTCACTGTGTTGATGTGTTGATGTGTTATCCAGCTGACCTGAACTTGAACGTGGTGGCCATGGCTCTGTCGGGATACACGGATGAGAAAACATCTCTGTGGAGGGAGATGTGCAGCACGCTGAGACTGCAGCTGAAGAAGCCCTACTTGTGCGCTATGTTCGCCTTCCTCACCAGTGAACCGGGGGCGTACGACGCAGTGCTGGTGTGTAACGAGACGCACATCAGTGTTCAGAATACAGCATGTAACGCAGTGAATGAATGTGGCTTTAAGTCAGGATTTATCTGTTTGTAACAGTATGAGAGTCGCGTGGCTGTGAGAGACAGAGTGGCCTTCGCCTGTATGTTCCTCAACGACAGTCAGGTAAAAACCTTTACTCGTTTGTTTGTTCATTCTTTATACATTTTAATTTCTTGTACCCAGAGACATCAGTTTGTCTTTTAAGGATGTTTTAACATGTTGGGAAAAAAATCTTAAATATATTGATTGGTTGAATATTTTTGTTGTACTTTTCAGAATACATTTTAATATGTTTTACCCAGAGTTAGCAGTTTCTTTTAAGGATATGCTTTTATTTATTAATAAACTTAACATTAGTTAGTTAGTTACATACTTAAGTGTAACATACATGCATACTTACTTGCATACTTGCTTAAATACTTAGTTGCGTACTTATATACTTTCATACTTACATCCTTACTTATGTATATACGTACATAAGTACTTGTGTACATACTTATGTACTTACTTGGATACTTCATTAATTAATTGTGTATTTACGTAGCATTTTAATATTTAACATGTTGAAAAATATTTTCTTTATTAAATATATTTATTATTATTTTAAAAACATTTCTCTGTATGCATTTTAATGTTATACTGAGAGTTGATAGGTTTATCAGTCTTTTAAGGATATTCTTTTTACTAAAATGATCATGCTTGGTTTATTTATTTATTTATTTATTTAGATAGATAGATAGATAGATAGATAGATAGATAGATAGATAGATAGATGGTAAGAACCCAGAGTTATCAGTTTGTCCTTTTAAATATGATAATTTCTAATTACTAAAATTAACACGCTTTATTTTAACATGCTTGCTTGCGTATTTATTTATTGATTGATTTATTTAAAATTCATTCATATATTTGATTTATTTGTACCAGTGTTTAATTTATTGTTTACTGCTGTTTGGTGTCAGCTGTCACGGTACATTGATAAGCTGACCAATGAGATGAAGGAGGCGGGGAACCTGGAGGGCATTCTGCTGACGGGGCTGACGAAGGACGGAGTAGATCTGATGGAGAGCTACGTGGACCGCACAGGAGACGTGCAGACCGCCAGTTTCTGCATGCTCAGGGTAGGACAACCTCTCAGACACGGGCTTTCACACACACACACACACACACACACATTTTTCTTGTATTTCCAAAAGCCCAACTCTGATTCAAGTGAGTACTCCAGCGTTCATCAGACCTGTAGCCTATATCATCAGACCTTACTAGTGAGGTGAATTTTGACGTGCTTGTCTGTACTGAGAAAAGAACCGAAAACTCCATCCGTCAATTTGAATGAATCAGTTTGTATTTTAAGATATTTATTCATTAATTTACTATTTTTTTTATTTAACATTAATATGCTGTGCCCAGACTTTATGTACTTTACATATATTCCTTTTTATTATTACAAAAATTACATTTTACCATGCTGAAAAATATAATTTAAGATATTCCATTTTAAATCATTTTAAATAAATTCAATTGATTGTTTCATTAGTTGACTGACTGATTTTTTTTTTTTGTTTTTAGAAAACATTGTAATATGTTTATAGTACAAAAGACAAAAGTTATCATTTTATCTCATAGAATTTTTGTTTCATTTTATTTATACAAAGATGTTTGTTTGTTTAATTAACATTTTTATTAAATGCAAAGCTATCAGTTTGTCTATTTTTATATTTAAGCAAAATCACACGAGCAAGACTGCTGTTGTAGTGAATATCAGCATGGCTGTGACTCGGCTGTAGGCACGAGCGCTGCAGGTAAACGCAGATGTGCTGATATTCACTACAAAGGCACGACTGCAAGTGTGATTTTGATTTTATACAACAGTTTTATAAACAAGAAATTAATATCAAGTAACTGACATTTCAGACACAATGTGATGAAATATTTTGTTTATTTTTACTCCGTCAATGAAAACAGTTCCCAAAGAAGGCACAGCTGGATAGAGCGTCCAACGATTAAATTCAAATATTCTGGAGTATTCCTGTAATAAAAAAGAAATGTGAGGAATGAAGAAATTTTTATAAATGCTGAATTGTTGTAACAAATTATAACATTTTAAGGGCAAATGTACAAGTGAGATTTCTGCTTTAATAATGCTGGGATAAACCAATGATTTGTGTGTGTGTGTGTGTGTGTGTGTGTGTGTGGGTGGGGTCAGGGCTCGAGTGCTGAAGTGGTGAAGGACGCGCGTGTACAGTGCTGGATCGAGAACTACCGCAACCTGCTGGACGCCTGGAGGTTCTGGCACAAACGGGCCGAATTTGACATCCACAGGAGCAAACTGGACCCCAGCTCTAAGCCTCTCGCTCAGGCAAGACCTCACTGATGCTCTAAGTAGTGTTCTTCATTGGTCGACATGAAGAGATCCTAATAAAAGATGTCCTGCTTTCTTCTCCTGTGCAGGTGTTTGTGAGCTGTAACTTCTGCGGGAAGTCCATATCGTTCAGCTGCTCCACCGTGCCCCACCAGGGCCGCGGATTCAGCCAGTACGGGGTCAGCGGCTCGCCCACCAAGTCAAAGGTCACCAGCTGTCCTGGCTGCCGAAAACCGCTGCCACGCTGCGCCCTCTGCCTCATGAACATGGGAACGCCAGTGTCCTCCTGCATAGGTACTCAATCAGCAGCACACTCTAGTGTAGCGGCATTCTAGTACAGGAGCTAACATGTCTGTATGAATGAAAGCTTAATGGCTAGATTTTGTTGTGTTAAATAAATTAGCAAGAACCAGGGGGTAAAAATAGCTCACACATTAAAACCTGTATTTTTTCCCTTTTGTTACTGACATACAAATTTATTCAAATCAGAAACGTGTAAATGAAGTTTCGTGATTTTCACCAGGTACGGGAAAGTCTGACGAGAAAGTCGACCTCCCGAGAGATAAGAAGCTCGCTCAGTTCAACAACTGGTTCACGTGGTGCCACAACTGTCGCCATGGAGGCCACGCTGGTCACATGCTTAGCTGGTTCAGGTGAGCGCAGTCACATTACATTATTACATTATAGCTGTATTTAAACAGTAATGTTTTATTCATTACTAAATTAAAAATGGTAATCATTTGCAAATTGCTGTGCTGTAAGAGGAATAAAATGCTTCCAGTCACACTGTTATAGGAAAATAATCAATTTCAGGATGGTAATGTCACTTCATCACACCACCATGTTGTTGATTATTTTCCTATAACAGCACAAGACAGGAGTTTTATTCCATACACAACATTTTGTTGACTTAAAAGAGCTCTCTCTCGTATGCAGTCCTGTGCAAAAGTCTTAGGCACATGCAAGGAAATGCTGTAGAGCAAAGATATAATCAAAAATAATGAAATTAAATGTTTCTACATTAGAAAAAAATACTATAAAGAGCAGTAAACAGTAATAAATGAAACAAAGTCAGTACTTGGTGTGACAGTCTCAGGTACAATTTGTGCAGTTTTGTAAGGCAATGAGCTGTAAGTGTTACTGAGCATCTTGCAGAAGCAGCCACAGTTCTTCTGGAGACTTTGTCACACTCGCTTCTTATTTTTGCAGCGAAACCCAGCAGCCTTCATTGTGTTTTTTCTGTCTGAAAAGTGTCTCTTATGGAATCTGCTGCTTTCTTTACTGACATAAACATTTTCTGTAACATTTAATTTTGTGCTGGAAAACTAATGTTTGGAATCTAAAATGTTTTTGTACTGAATCAATAATGTAGAAGTCAGAAAACAAAAATCTATAACAAAGTTTGTACTAAAAAAATAGGGTTCCTAAGACTTTTGCACAGTACTGTGTGTGTGTGTGTGTATATATGAGAGAGAGAGAGAGAGAGAACTCTTTTAGTCAACAAAATGTCAAGAGTGTATGGAATAAAACTCCTGTCTTGTGCTGTTATAGGAAAATAATAGAGATAGAGATTAATTGTAGCTGTTATCACAATAATTTTGGTCAACCTGGAACTCAATTTTAGCACAAATACTTTTATTTCACTTTAGCACATAATTATACATTACAACTTTAAATGTATACAATTTTAAATTTACATTAGGTTTTTATTTTATGCTTAAGTGTTCTTATATTTAGGATTTAATCAGAGCTCATAGTCAGGATTAAAGTGTGATCAGCCACTCATTTCTTCAGTCTATTGTAAGACTTGCTTAATGCTTGCTAAAACTTTAAGCAAGTCTTACAATAGTCTGAAGAAATGAGTGGCTGATTACACTTTAATCCTGACTATGAGCTCTGCTTAAATCTCTGATTGTAAGGAAGTGTGCCAGCGCTGCATGCACTACTTCCTGGGCACTAAAATGTGTCTCTTCTCTCCTGTAGAGACCACAGCGAGTGCCCGGTTTCAGCGTGCACGTGTAAATGCATGCAGCTGGACACGACGGGTAACCTGGTGCCCTCAGACAAGGTGTAGCCCTGCAGTGGTCCAGTCCTGCAGCCTGAGCAAGCGCATCTACACCAGGATTCAGTTCCTGCTGATGCCCCGACCGTGCTACGTCTACCTCCTCACTTCAAGATGAACTGACCTAGTCATACAGACTAAACACTGCATACGTGAAAGCACGCTAACATAAAAAAACCCACTGGGGGGGTGGGGGTGGGGGAAGGCGTGTCCTAGGACTTGCTAACACATGCTAACAGGTGTCTGTTTTCCTGCTTCTACAGACTGTTTGTAACAGTTTTATCACCTGTATATAAAGTCCAGTTTTGAGCAAGAGTTCAGCTCAATTGAGTGTCTTCCATCACCTTGTGCATTGCTTGTCCTCGCTGTCTGTAGAAGCTTGTGTGGAGGCAGCAGTCACTTGTAGAGTCAGGCAGCTGTGTGCTCGTCTCTGGGCGTACTGGACTCGCTGAGTGCCATGCAGGGCTTCAGCACCGCCTCAGATAAAGGCTGCTGTGCTTTCAGAGTGCTGCACTGGGTCATGTGGGGGCACGGTCTGATTTTTCAGCTCTTCACTGGGCTTCTCTGCACCAGGTCTCACAAGGGGTAGACTGTATTTTTCCCCACCTCGCTGGGCGAATCAAAATGACCAGCAGACATTTCCTATTAAAAAAAAAAAAAAAAAAAAAAATTAGTTCATAAACGTCCTGCTGCAATTTAATACCAGTTTTATTATCAATTTAAAGTTCATCAAGATAACTGCATTAACCTTTGCAGTAAAATGTTCTTTTCGAAAATTGTTTGTTGTCGTGGTGTTTACATCTTTTGACAAAACAACATTATAGGTGTTTAAAGGTGCAGTATGTAATTTTTACAAGTGTTTGTAGCTTATTATTACAATCAAACATCAGCACAGAGGACAAGTTAGAACAAGTCTGATTTGCAATATAACAATACAATGGATCTAGCAGGATTCTGCTTTTGTTTAAATTTTTCTAGCCCAGAAACGAGCCCTGACCCCGCAGTGGAAACATGATTAAAATTCAACTTAAATGGCAAAAGTAGTTATAAGGAAAGAACAATAGTGAGTTTTTTTGATTGCAATTCACCACGTTAAACAGCAGAGGGCCCTGGAAATTACAACCTGCACCTTTGAAATGAAAACTGGTGTTAGAATTCGTCTCTAGTACCTTTGTGTCCTTTCGTTGAGTTCCTGGTCGTTCTGGGGTCGAGGACTTTGTCGTAATCGCTGAGCTCACACAGAGCCGTGGTGGTGATGAAGCTCTCGGGTTTCGGTGCTGGCTTTGCAGGACTGGACTACAGGGGCACTGCTGAATGCTGAATTCTCCACAAACTGACTGCCATCCTGAGACAGCTAAAAGATACACACACATATATATATTTTTTTTAAAAAAGGAAGAAGGAATAACCAGTTGTATTAGGCACATGGATATGATCATTTGCTGTGATGGCTTTTTTTGGGGGGTCAAAATAAATGTATTTTAAATATCTGTGTTGTTGAATAATAAGCATCAACTCATTAACTGAGGTGGAGGTGAAACTGTCTAAATGTCAAACAGTGTTCAAAACTATTTTAAAATTGCACCAGTCAGCAATAATAATTGTCTAAAATGACTGAATATGTGAGAAAAGTTACAGCTTGACCTCTGACTGTTATAAAGCACTAACACTGGAGACTCCTTCCATAAATGTTAAATAAACATCTTAAAGAAAATTGCAATGATGAGCATTTTTACACCTTTAACAGCTGCTTAAAATAATTTAAATGATTAAACAAAACTAGAAATTTAAAAAGTAGGTGTTTTGTTTAATTTTTGGGATTTTTTTTTTTTTTTTTTAAATTAAACAGTTAATGTAGCTAAAGCCAAAAGCATTACATGGCATGCTACTGGGATCCCACAAAATCTTACAAACTACATCAACTAGATTTTGAAAAGTTGTGCTTGGGTCAATTTTAATAGTTTGATTTCATTTTTATTTAAAACTGTTACATTTTACATTTACTTTTACAAAAATGACAAAATTTAAAAGAAATCAGTATTTCTTCAACTGTAGGAGTTAAACAAACCAAATGCACTACGCGACATTCTATTGTTCCTACTATATTAAGTAATCAGATTTTTAGGGAAAAAAAAATTTATACCACATTCACTCTTAAATTATTCATTTAATTATTATTATTTAATTATTTCTGTAAATTAAAAAAAGTAGCCAGTGAATAATTTCTGACTGTGGGAATTACACGTGTAAAACCAAATACTCTACATTTCATTATTCCTCCGATTTACAGCAACTAGAGTTAATAGATTACATTTTGTTAAATGTTTCACACCATTTTTAAGTAGAATATTAATTTTCCTTCAAACAAATCATTCTCAATTATAAATAAAAAAAATGATAGTTTGATTTTAATCTGCACTACCATTTACAGCAGTTCCATACCTACTTACTACATCAAATTCATTTTAAAGATTGTTTCTTAATTTAATGATTCAGTTTAACTTTGTGCAAAACAAGCAAAATAAAACAGAAATTATTACAACTTACAAGTAAACGCAACATTCTTGTCTTTAAACGTCTGAAAAGTTAAGCACTGAATTTTAAAGTTGTTCATCGCCATTAAAATAAAAAGACTTCTTTCTAAAATCTAATGGCTGTAGTTGTTAGAAATAATAAAATGCTAAACTGTGCATTTACATGAGCAACATTCACTTATCTTTTTGAAAAATAAAACCATTAAAATAAAATAAAATATTTTTAAAAATTATTTTTGAAATCTGTTTGCTGTAGTAGGAACAATAAATTGTCTTATACGTACATTTGATTTTATATGTTTATCCTGTAAACTTCAAAATATTTAAAATTTAAATTTAAAATTAGAAAAATTTACAAAAAAAGGGATTGTCATGTTGCTGTGCTAAAAAGATTAATTTGGTGGTATATGTATAACCCTTAATTAAAAACATGATTGAATTAAAAAAAAAAAAAGATGAAAACAAAAACTAAAAATAAACCTACTTTTCAAAATCTAGTTCCTGTCATTGGTAAGAATAATAGTTAACAATATATTGCACTTGGTTTTATATTCATAACTTACTCCATTTTTAAAAAAAAAAAAACTCTATTTCTTTTATTTTTTAACTTTTAATTATAAAAAATATTTAGCTTCAAACTCTAATTTGCTCTAGCACTCTAGGCGTTATATGTAAATTTTATTCTTTTTAACAATTCAAAACATAAACAAATGAAGAAAAACTATTTAAAAAAATATAACAAAACACTTCTCTTCCAATTCTATCTGCTGTAGTTTGAAGGAATAACAGATTGTAATGTAGAGCATTTTGTTTTAAATGTGCAATGAAATTTTGAATTTATTCTGAAAATTTTAAACAGAATATTTTTTTTACAAAAAGAAAAAAAAAAAGAATGTCATGTGGTGCATTTGGTTTTACATGCACAAGTTAGAAAATATTGAATTTTTTGTCTTTTTAATGTTACCAGAACACTCTTACTGAAGCTCTAGACCCTGGAGTTAGCTTTACATGAGTGTTTACTAGGGTTTCAAAGCTTTTTGTTATTACAAAGTTTGTGTTGTAATTTTAAATCAATCAGTAAATGAAGTTACTGCAGTTAGTAGGTGTGTGTAAGACATTTGCTTTCCATCTTTAACTCCTATAATAAAAATATTACTCATGCAAAAATACTCCCTCAGAAAAACACTTTTAAACAGAAAACACTACTCTAAATTGTAATAATTTATAAAATGTAATAAACAGTTGTTTACTTGAGCTGTGTTTGGTTTTGCTCGCTAGGTGTGAAAGTCTAAACGCTCACTTTTCTACCAAACTTTAACAATATACATCAATTTCAACTGATATGAAGTGTATAAAGTTTAAAAAGACTGAAAATGTGTTAATTAATACCTTCTCAGAGATCACCTGCAGCATGATGGCGTCTCTCCAGGTGAGCAGCTGCTCTTCTTCTTCTGCTGTTTCTTCGTGTTAATGCAGGTGTGTTGTGCAACAGCGCCATCTGGTGATTCAGGGCTGGAAGTGTCCTTAATAACGACTGCATACTGTAGAGTGCATACTGTATACTGCATCCTGTATACTGCATCCTGTAGACTGTATACTGCATCCTGTATACTGCATCCTGTAGACTGTATACTGTATACTACATACTGTAGACTGTATACTGCATCCTGTATACTGCATCCTGTAGACTGCATACTGTAGAGTGCATACTGTATACTGCATCCTGTATACTGCATCCTGTAGACTGTATACTGTATACTACATACTGTAGACTGTATACTGCATCCTGTATACTGCATCCTGTAGACTGTATACTGTATACTACATACTGTAGACTGTATACTGCATCCTGTATACTGCATCCTGTAGACTGTATACTGCATACTACATACTGTAGACTGTATACTGCATCCTGTAGACTGTATACTGCATACTACATACTGTAGACTGTAGAGTGCATACTGCATACTGTAGACTGTATACTGCATACTATAGACTGTATACTACATACTGTAGACTGCATACTATAGACTGTATACTACATACTGTATACTACATACTATAGACTGTATACTACATACTGTATACTACATACTGTAGACTGCATACTACATACTGTAGACTGTAGAGTGCATACTGCATACTGTAGACTGTATACTGCATACTATAGACTGTATACTACATACTGTAGACTGCATACTATAGACTGTATACTACATACTGTATACTACATACTATAGACTGTATACTACATACTGTATACTACATACTGTAGACTGCATACTACATACTGTAGACTGTAGAGTGCATACTGCATACTGTAGACTGTATACTGCATACTATAGACTGTATACTACATACTGTAGACTGCATACTATAGACTGTATACTACATACTGTATACTACATACTGTAGACTGCATACTACATACTGTAGACTGTAGAGTGCATACTGCATACTGTAGACTGTATACTGCATACTATAGACTGTATACTACATACTGTAGACTGCATACTATAGACTGTATACTACATACTGTATACTACATACTGTAGACTGTATACTGTAGACTGTATACTACATACTGTAGACTGTATACTACATACTATAGACTGTATACTACATACTGTATACTACATACTATAGACTGTATACTACATACTGTATATTACATACTGTAGACTGTATACTACATACTGTAGACTGTATACTTTAGACTGTATACTACATACTGTAGACTGTATACTGTAGACTGTATACTATAGACTGTATACTGCATACTTTAGACTGTATACTACATACTGTATACTGCATACTGTAGACTGTATACTACATACTGTATACTACATACTGTAGACTGTATACTACATACTGTATACTACATACTGTAGACTGTATACTACATACTGTATACTACATACTGTAGACTGTATACTTTAGACTGTATACTACATACTGTATACTGCATACTTTAGACTGTATACTACATACTGTAGACTGTAGACTGCATACTGTAGACTGTATACTACATACTGTAGACTGTATACTACATACTGTAGACTGTAGACTGCATACTGTAGACTGTATACTACATACTGTAGACTGTAGACTGCATACTGTAGACTGTAGACTGCATACTGTAGACTGTATACTACATACTGTAGACTGTAGACTGCATACTGTAGACTGTATACTACATACTGTAGACTGTATACTACATACTGTAGACTGCATACTGTAGACTGTATACTACATACTATAGACTGCATACTGCGTACTGTACACCATTTCACAACATTTCACACATCACAACTTTTCACAACATTTCACACCATAACACATTTCATAACATTTCACACCATATCACACCATTATACACATCACAATATTTCACACCATATCACACCATTATACACATCACAACGTTTCACACCATATCACACATCACAACATTTCACACCATATCACACCATTACACACATCACAACGTTTCACACCATTACACACATCACAACGTTTCACACATCACAACATTTCACACCATTTCACACCATTACACACATCACAACGTTTCACACATCGCAACATTTTGATGATTTGTGTTAATTTCTAAAGCTCACTTTACTTGTTGGTTGATGGTACGTAAACACTAAGTGCATGAGACAGACATTTATATTTTAAACAACCTTTTATTTCATATATATTCATGCTTTTTATGAAGTTACATTTATTTACAGTATATGAGAGGAATAATAATAGAAAAAGCAATCCATCTAAAACAAAACATTTTGCATGAACACACACTGGAAGATTCTGTGGCACTGTTATGATGTGTTATACTGCGAGATATGTGTTATGAACACTACTTATGTACTCTGTGAATGCATCTTAATAAATAATGATAAATATATTCAGAAATAATGTATATAATTCCACTATGAAAAGTTATGAATGTTGTCACAGGTTATTATAATGTAAATATGGCCTTCATACGAAGTGTTATGAGAAGTTCCTTCAGGTTCTGGTAACCAAATTCTCTATTCTGTGTCACTTTTGTAACGTAACATAACATTTTATTTTTGGTTCAGCATTAGACTTTTACCCAGCAGAGATTTTTATATTAGAATCATCAATCATCAAAATAACCGTGTCCTTAGAGTGCTTCAAGTGCTTCAGAAAACATACTTAACTGCACAAATGTTAAGCTGAAAGCATAAGGAATAATTAGATCATTCACGCAGCTGTTATAGCAAGACGATAGTGATTTTTTTAAACCTCCTTCAGTATCCGAAAAAAAAAAGGTCTATGAAATGTATGAAATATTCTTATTATAGTGTAAAGAAATGTTAGGGAACTAAGAACTGGTAAATTCCCACTCAATCCCAGATTTAATCAATGTTTGGTAGCTAACAACATGTAGCAATGTAGCTAGCTGACAAAATGTGGGCGTTTTTGTGTTATTTGAGCCGAAGTCCACTTCATGTGAGTATTTAACTTTCATTTTAAATCGGTGTTAAAAATGGCAATCATGTAGTTGATCCATTTTTGGTATATGCGTCTCTCCTCATTTTAAGTAGATGACATTTAAATGAGCTGCACTAAGATGGCCGCCGAGTGGGTAGAATTTACTAGAAGGACTTTGCTCTTATGCAGTAAAGAGCTCGTGCTCCTCGTCTGTTCTGCCGACTGCGTCAGGGTTGGTGAGAGGATCCAAATCAGCAAACAGGTTAAACCATGCAGAGCGATCCTTCACACTTTCACTGGTGTCTGTACATCACACACACACACACACACACACACACACACACACACACAGAGAAAACTGAACTAACTCCTGTGACTGCACCAACAATCATTAAATTAAAAAGTACTTAGAGCTAATCATGGAACATTTATTTTAATTCTAGTTTTGTTGCACTTCACACATGGCTTAACAAATCGGGTTAAACCTTAACCTTGGATTAAAAACTTAACCTTGGATTGAAAACTTAACCTTGGATTGAAACCTTAACCTTGGATTGAAACCTTAACCTTGGATTGAAACCTTAACCTTGGATTAAAACCTTAACCTTGGATTGAAACCTTGCCCTGGATTAATTCTTGTTGTCTGATTTACTTCCTGTACCTTATTCACTACACAGTGCACTATTCAGAAGTTTCTCCTTGTTTCTCATCATATGTTCAGTAATTTGCAGTATATACTGTGTGGAATTCTATACAGTCTATATATGTAAATACCCATAATGCACCTTATCATTTGTAAAGTCTAACTGATTGATTTGTCCGTCTAAAAAATTAAATATCAACAATGCTAGTTGAGACGCAAGTGCATAAAAATCAACATCAACATAAATCCAAGAATTATAATCGGTGTCCAAGGCAGGGGACAAAACTCCGGTGACATTAAACAAGAAGAATCCAGAAAGATTCTATCGAGTATTTTTTTAAACAACGTTGAAAACTTTAGTTAAACTGGATTATTTTTAACTGATTTAATCCGGAGCAAAGCTTAATCTTCAGTCTTAGTGTCACATGTTTGTATATAAACATAATTAATATTCATATATAAACGTAAATATAAGATGTGTATCAGGTGTTCTTGCAGTGTGGACGTACCTCTTGCTGTCAGTTTGGATGTGATCTGATTGGCTCCCGCAGTTTGATCACTCGGTCCTGAGGAGCTTTGTGAATTACCCATAATCCATCCTAGAATGAGGGAGGTAGTCAATTATTATTATTATTAATATTATTATTATTATTATCAGTGTTATTGTGTGTTTATTCCTCTTCAGTCACTAAGCAGTAGCAGGAACTAAGGTAATAAACGTTATGTTATTTGTTTTCCTGACTGACGTTAGTGGACGTAGATGCTCTGATGTACCCGACACTGCAGACTGCAGGTTGTGGATGTTCTGGTCGAGGAGTTGTGATGGGAGGAAGAATGAAGCCGTCTCCTCCTCTTCGTCCTCAAGCTGAGCATCTGTGACCGCAGATGCCCCTCCATCCACACTCTCGTCCTCTCCGAACACGTCCCTCCACTCTCGAGAGAAGTCTCCGTCCTCCACTGAGCTGGAGCTGAGGATGTCAGTGAGCACGCTCAGTCCGTCCTTCTCCTGAGCTCTGACGCCACACGGTGGCTCCTCACCGCCTCCTGAACACACGCCAGATATTCACAGCACATTTCTCCAGCTTAATTTGCTTCATTTTGGTCATTTTAAAATAAATCATTTGCTTTTAGAACATTTAGTTACTATAAGTTAAATAAAAGACAATTTTCAAAATTTCAATAATGTACTATAATTAATTCCTTCATGACTTATAACATTATTAATATGGGTTTCATTATTCATCATAATGTCATGTACTGCACTACTGTTATAATGACCTGTATGTATAATTATAAAGCTTCTTTACTAGATATTAATAATTAATTTTTCCTTATTGTAGGTTGTAAAATAATGTATTTTTATCCAGAGTATACAATCCAAAATAATTACTTAGACATGAACATACTACATTACTGCAATTTTAAAATGGGTGTTTTATGTAAGTAATACTAACTTGTTTAAATTTAACTATAAATGGATAAAAAGTATGCAGTTGTATTTATTTTTGGCGAATTGTTGTGCTATAGGAGGAACTGTTATACAGTTATATAACTGTTATATATAGAGAGGTGTTATAGGAAAATAATTAACAATGCGCTGGTGGTGAAGCAGAGTTCCTATCACCACCCTGAAGTTGATTATTTTCCTCCAACAGCAGCTCGTGAAGTGTTTTATTCCTCTGTGTTTCCTGCTGTCAGTGAGACCGATGTAGGGTTTCTACCTGACTGATTCGTGTCCTTATTCAGATCCTCATCGTCTATTGAAATCAGCCTGTAAACACAGGGAACACACACGTCAGACGTTAAACTGAGGAAAACGGAAACGTGTAATAGGAGAAAACGTCTCTCACGTGTCTTCTACGGCAGGACTCGATCCCTCTTCCTCTGTTTTCATCTTGTTTTTTTTCTTTGTCCGTTTCTTTGCTCCCAGATCAGATCCTTTATTCTCCTGCGTATGACAAAAAAGCATCTGTGATTGATTACATGCAACTGAAACAAACAAACAAACAAACAAACAAACAGACAAACAGGAATTATGGAAGGTGTATTTTAACTTCTTTTTTCCCCTTTTACACCTTCACAATTTTCCCTTCCTTACCTTTTTTCTTTTCTATTTTAATAATATATTTTTATGCTCTTACCTTGTCATTTTTCATGTTTTTTTTCTTTTACAGTTTCACAGTTATTTCGATTTTCCCACAATTTATTGTTACTTTACTGTAGTAATTTTACTAAACTTTCATTCTGCTGTTTTTAGTTTTTTTACTGTAGTTTTGAGACTATATTAATTGTAAAATGTGCCATCCAAACAAAGCCCTGAAAATTAGCTATATGTTAGGTACAGATGTTAGCTACAGTCATTAATAATAAATTTGCACGTAAACATTTCCAGTGTCTTAATTAAAACAGACAGCAGCTTGTTTTTCCCTCCAAGCTCCTAGTGGTTACCGTAAACACCTCGTATTTATACACACTCCAGTTTGAGGGCACAACACAATGACCACGCTTTATTAACACATCAACACTTAATGAGCTCATTTCCACGACTTAATGATCTTGTTCTTATGTGTTAATAAGTCATCATTTTTATTAAGTAGGAATGTCATCAACTCTCTGACCTTCTGCGCTGAGAGCTCGTACGGGTGGCAGCCTTTAAAGCTCTCGTGAATGGCGGCCATGGTGTGAGACGTTTTCTCCCAGAAATGCAACAGGGTAGTCTGCAAATCAGAAAAAAGACAAAAACTAAATGACTGTCACTGATTGTCAGCTGTATAACACAAACACATTCACTGTAAACGTGAAAGGGACTCTCTGGGTCTCTGTAAGTGGATTAGGACAGAGCGACACACCTGGTAGTTAGTGAGGACGTGAGAGAGCAGGTTACATCGACTGGCTCCCAGTAAATCCACCTTCTGACAAACGTCGTTCTTCAGCTTGTCAAAGCCGGTCTTAGTGAGACGCACCTGAGCCTGAACCTGCACGGGGAAAAAGATGCCCGAAAACACGGCGCTGAGACACGTCAAAACATCACATCATGCTACTTAAAGACATTTCTACAATATATACGATCACGATATACTGGTTAGTTAACAAACTACTAACGTATTGCCTTAAAAAAAAAAACAAATACAGAAAAGAGGGAAAATCTGTACGACATTTTGCAATTTTAAAGAATCAGTACAAAAAAGTTAACATCAAATCAGCTGCTTCTAGTCAGATTGTAATTGTTAGAAAATTACTACATATTATTTAGAACAAAAAAATATTCACTAACCAATTAATTATAGCGACATCAGTTCTTAATTTACATATACAATTTACATTAAAGGTGGTCTGTATTTTGTGTGTTTTAGTTTAGAGCTTTACTTTTTCTAAATCTGTAACAATCATGTGATTTAAACGGTTGCTTAAAAAGAAGAGAAAACAAATAAAGGAGAAAAAAACCTGTGATCCAGGTTACATTCTTCCAGCCCTGAAATTAGCTCCACCCCAAATGAAACAGAACGGCTCAGCTTTTACGACCACTTTCCCCTTAAAATTTAACTCATGAAGGGAAATAAAAAGTGTCTCAGGCAGGAGAGGACGTTAAAAACATGACACACTGCCCCTTTAACTGTTCCAGCACTTGTGACACACTACTGGTCATAACTAGGAAGGATTCCACAATAAGAACTTGTATCATCTTCTAAAAAAACTAAAATTCCCGCTCCCGCGTGGTGTAACAGAAAAGTGCGCACCCTATCATTAGGAGATCGAGATTTGAATCCTGATGATGACACAGCCATCCATGGCAGGGAGATAAGGGAGCAAAACTGGGTGTGCTCTCTGGGTGGGAGGGGCTTATTCCCCCTCCCCTGTATGCGGAAGAGGGCAGATAGTGCTTATGTCTGAGGGTGTTAAGCTGCCCCTTGACATTGCATAAAAGAAAAGATGTGGTTGGCTGGTTTCGTCTCCGAGGAAGCATGCATAAGGCTTCACGCTCCTCGGTTGGTAGACAGACATGTGACAGGAGACAGTTAGCTGGTGGGTAGGAATTGGAAAGACGAAGACCAAATTGGAGAGCTCTCATTCTCATCATGTGACTGACCTTGCGGAACTTCTCCATCTGTTTGTGTGTGTCGGGGTCCAGTTCCTGCGAGACGTCCTTCATCCACAGCAGAGCTCCACGGTACTCGGTCCTCGCCTGCTCCATCCTGTTCACGGTGAGCCACGTGTCTGAGATGGCTCTGTAGCGGAACGTCTCCACTTCCTGGTACAGGCGGCAGAGCGGGACACGCAACGCCAGCCTATAGAGCTCAGGACCAGAGTGAGCAGAGCTTAGGGCTTGCTTAAAGGGACAGTTCCTCCAAAAATGACTATAATGGCTAACAATAAATAATTGCTCAAAGCTGACACCACAATAACAAGCTGGCATGGTTTGAGTTTTTGTAAAACCAGCCCTAACTACTTAGCAATTTCTGTTTAAATATATGCAGCATTATCCCTTTAAAAATATTCACATCCTCCAAATAAGCAACAGGGCATTAATTGTTTATTTATGCAATAATAATGAGAAGATTTCAGCACATTGTCTCTGTACTCCATGCAAAGTGTGTGTAGTGTGTTAGCAGATGTCAGAGCTTAGCTTCATTTAACACACACCTCTGCTGAGAGGAGAAGCAGAGCGCTTTCCCTGTCGCCTGCATGATCTTCCCCGCTCGGCTTTTGTCCTGAGAGCCCTGAGAGCGCAGGAAGCGCCCCAACTCGTTCTCCTCCTGAGACAGAACTGAGATGACAAACGACAAAGTTGATTATTTTCCTACAACCGCATGTCATGAAGTGTTAAACCACAGCAATTTAACTACTTTTTATCTGTTTATAGCTACATTTAATGATGTGGAACATCCGCAAACATTATGGCCTTCTTTTCTCTCTCGAAGCTTGCCATGTTACTGAGAAACCACAAACACATAAACCCCTCTGTCCTTCTTTACCTCTGACTGTTAGAAAGTGCTGACACTGGAGACTCCTTCCATAAATGTTAAAATAAACATCTCCTCACAGAAATATATCAATGATTACACGTGGTTTTTTTTTTTAATCTGTTTATGTGGAGCGTCTGCTTTACAAGTCTCTGAGAATGAGCTGTTACTATAGAAACGATAACTCATTAGATGCGCATTAATATAAACCTGTGATTTGTTGCTGCACTACTGTCAGAGATGCTGTTATAGAAAATAAATCAACAGCACTGTGGGTTTTAAAAGTGTTTTAAAAACTACGTACGACAGAGTCTCCTCTGGTACTGTTCTATCACTTTGAGGAGCTCCATGCATGTCCTCTGCACCGAGTGGAAAACCTGCAGTGGCCAGAGAAATCACATTAAATGAGTGTTTTATGAGTAATGCCTGATAGTCTACAATGCTCTGATCTGAGAGTGTAATTTCAGCCATCACTTGATTCCCACCTCCAGTTTGGCATCGAGGTCTGCGTCCGAGGCGACCACATGCTCGTCTTCTTTCTTTCCCGTCACTTTAATCAGCGTCTGTTTGGTCTTCCAGTATTTCTGCTGAAATTTATTCACAACTGAGGAGTCCTGACTCTGGATAAAGCGATCAAAGTACTCCCGGGCATAACCACTGTCAGAACACACACATTATTCTGAAATTAATCACTATTTTACTCTATGACAATACTGCTTGATTGTTAGTAATTATATATACGTACTAGTGTCCACTGTCCATGTCTCCAAATGAGCTGAAAGAGAAGATATACACAGGAAGTAAAGAGTGAAAGCTGTAACTTCACATTTTCCGACATGGTAAAAATTAACATCAAGAAAAAGAAAAAAAATAGAATGAAAATTAGAATTATAAGCACTCACAACTTGCAGTGGTATAAGAGGAATAAAACACTTCAGGACATGCTGTTATAGGAAAATAATCACGTTTGGGGTGGTAATAGTCACTCCACTTCATCACACAACCTAATGGTTGATTATTTTCCCATAACAGCACAACATTGAGTGTTTTATTCCTTATATATTTGGGCAGTGAATGCTCTTCGTTCCTTGTAGTGTGCTATAATAATATTTAGTAATATTTAGTGATGTGCATACATTTGGCCTCATTTATCAATGTGTTAGGAAAGTTGTGTGTAAATGTTTGTGTAAGCCAAACCGAACCAAAATTTTCTGCTGGATTTTGAAAAGTTTTGGAAATGCTGACTTTCTTCTTACTCTTGTGCATGTGTTGATCACGAGTAATGTGCAAAGCGTGTTTCTGACACCGCTCATTTGTATGTAGTGACGCCCACAAAACTCCATAAATGGTCATGTGCACAGACAGCTGGGAGGGTAATGGAGTGGAAATGATTTAAAAAGCAGAATCTGTTAGTGCTCTTAATTTCTATAGACTAGAATATCTTTATTATCACACAAGTACAATGAAAGTACTGTATAAATACTAAAGCTATGTAATTATTAAATAGTACTATATAAGTTGTGTTTTGGTGTCTGTTTAATATTACATTTGGTCATTTGGCTGATCTTTTATTAAATCAAAGCAACTTCCCATTGTGACAGGACACATACAGGGTCTTGCTCAAGGATGCAACCGTGACAGCTTGGCGGTGCTGGGATTTGAACTCATAACCTTCTGATCATTAACCACTGAGCCACCACTTCCTGTATGTTTCAGTTCATTTCTTTAGTAGGTTTAATCAAAATATCACTGCATTCTTGAGCACACATGATGATCACGGAACATGTCAAAACGTTTAGGGTTTGATTGCGTGTATATAAGTCAGCTTTCTGAATAACTTGCAATAATATCAAGCACACTATATATATATATATATATATATATATATATATGTATATATATATATATATATATATATATATATATATATATATATATATATATATATATAGTGTATTCATATATATATATTCTGACTTACATTTATATATTCAGAATTACAGCTTTATATTCAGGATTTATAGATATATATTCAGATTTCATATATATATATATATATATATATATATATATATATATATATATATATATATATATATATATATATATATATATAGACAGAGAGAGAGAGAGAGAGAGAGACTAGAGTATCTTTATTGTCATCGCATATGCATATATGCATATATATATATATATATATATATATATATATATATATATATATATATAGTGCAGTGGGTATATGTATATACATATCCACATATATACTACTACGCATGCGCAGATTCGTGATCCAGGCCTTCATTCATCATTTATTCATTCACCTGTAATATAACCAATTGAGCAGCTGCGCAAACACTGCTAATAAACACTGCTATTAAACACTGCGCTTTCCATCACTCTTCACTGTTCACACTGTTCACACTCCTCACTCTGGCTGTTAACGAAATGAACCGAAATCCACATGAATGAATTTATCTGGAGTTTCTAACGGAATGAGGTTATTAACGCTTCCATGTTCTGCCGCATTAATATAAACAACATAAACAAACACAGCTTCCGGTCCGGCACAAAACAACATAAATACAAACTGCAGCAGACTGTAAACAGGTTTATCACTTATTAAATGTTCATTATTTTTTACCTTGTGCGTTTGAAACTGTAGCGTTTTGGTTTTTTAAAGCATCTCCTCTGTTTTTCACTCCTCCGGTTATCACGCTGTCAAACCGCCGCAGATGCTTGTGCGTGATGACGTCACACCGACGCACGTACAGGACCGACAGCTGATAGGTGACTCGTGATGAACGAATCGGTTCTTTATGAATGACTCTTTTGTTTCTTCTCCTTTTTCAGTGTGTTTATACCGTCACACACATGTTCAACCATGTCAACCAAAGTCAAAATTAAAGAATGCATTCTAAACAATTTTGTAGAATATTGTACTACATATAATTCTGAGTGTAATGCTGAACTGAGTCAAACCGGCACTTAAACGTGCTGCTCGAATCATTTAAAGAGTCGATTCATTAAAAGTGAGTCATATTGACTCTCCCGTTAGAGTGGATCTCCAGAACTAAGAAAAAAATATTAATACATTGAACAGCCAAGCGATTTTGGTAAACGATTATTACTAAAAGTGGCGTGAATGACTCTCAAATATCTATGAACATATATATATATATATATATATATATATATATATATATATATATATATATATATATATATATATACAAATCCTCAATTTTTCCCCAAAATAGTAGGCATTTGAGAGGTGAACTTGTAAAATATTCTACAGCTCAGTTTCTGGTTACTGTCCTGCGGTCAGAAGAATCAAACCTGCACTTATACATGTTTCTCTAAAAGAGTCGATTCATTTAAAGTGAATCATATTGATTATGAGTATGCCTTGGCTACATCTAAAAGTGCATATTCAAAATAGTGTTGCCTAATATTTTGGCAAACAGAGAGAGTGGGTTTGTACACAGCCAGAGTCACGTGAGTTACTTTTATTTTCATTCATTCATCTTCAGTAAGCTCTTTATCCTGGTCAGGGTCATGGTGGATCCGGAGCCTATCCCAGCCGGAACACTGGGAATGAGATGGGTATACAACCTGGATTCAATTCAATTCAATTCATTTTTATTTGTATAGCGCTTTTTACAAAGGTCATTGTCTCAAAGCAGCTTTACACAAACAAAAGTAAAGTGAAGTGTGTGTGTGTGCCGTCTCTGATGAGCAAGCAGGGCGACGGTGGCAAGGAAAAACTCCCTGAGATGGTGATAGGAAGAAACCTTGAGAGGAACCAGGCTCAACAGAGAACCCATCCTCATATGGGTTTCCACTGTAGTGTGCGTGTGTGTGAGCACAATGTGTGTTGGTGTAGTCCATGGAAAACAGCTGAAGCGTTTTCGTGGCAGTATGAAGCATGGATGAGAATGAGACACCATTCTCACACACACTCATTCAAACCTAAGGACAGACAGTCCTCTTAACGGCATGTTTCAGGAAGAAACCAGAAAACCCAGAGGAAATAAAAAGTAATTTCATTTGTTTACGCTCTCCTGAAGATTTTGCCACACAGTTACTCTGGTAATGTTGGCATAACCACAAACTGCTCCTGTGAAATGGTAGTCCCACCTCTGAAAGAACGAATCACACTGATTTAGCGTTGCATGTACGAACACATTTTGTTGTATATCAGTGAGTGAGTTCTTTTCTCAATACAGTAACATGTGCTCTAGACAAGAAATCCAGTAATACAAAGATTTAGGGTTTTGGTGGAAGACCAAAATAATATTTTAATATTAGTAATATATTTTAATATGGATACCTTTTAAATATGTGTATGAAATATCATTATGTTATATTATCAATTTTCTAATATTAATATAAATACTAAAGTATTAATGTAATATTACAGTTTATATAATATTATTCATATTAATATTGTTTTTAATATTATAACATTTATTTTAATATATTTAAAAAAATGAATATTTTGTTTTATATATTACACAAAATGTATTTGTTTTAATATTAATAAATCTTCATATTTTAACACTTTAATATTTAATATTTTGCATTTTTTTTTGTCTGTGCTTAAAATCTGATAAAGCAGAAAAAAATCCCAACTGCAGTCATGTGGAAATTCATTATCAGCTCCATCACGTCTGAGAGAAATGAATAAACTGAATGTGTGATTCCTCACTTGTTTTTCCTCCAACACTGATAATTAATCCAGATGAGACAAGCTGATGTGTGTTATTGTCTGGAATCTAGTTAAAAAAAAAAAAAATGTTTTTAATGCATTTGAAACTCTGGTAAGAGAAGGAGAAATGCATAGATCAGGGCACAGACAGCATCATATAACACACGACACATAATAACAGTTCGACCTCCTGTATACGTGTAGAGAGCGAGACAGAGCCGAGGCCTCGAGTTCCTCTAAAGACTCAAAAACCTGACATCATGTTGATTCGGGTGTTAAACCAGATGCCACATTCAAAATGTCATATTCATGTACGTTTTCATCACCTTCACTTCATGCCAAGGGATCTTTGGCTTCTGAAATATTTTTAACATTTCATCAACGTCACTGGAGACAGATGTGCAGACGGTGCATGAGGGGAAAAAACACTTCGAGAGAATTTTCAGACGAGGTTGCTGACGTGGTGTGATAAAGAACAGCTTCGTTCAGAACAACATGCTGGAGTGTGTGAGGTGCAAAAAGTGTCCACTCCAAAAGACACCAAAAAAGTCTTAAATTGAATCTGTCCATCATTAGAACAGGGCAACAGACGTCAGCTTTAATGAGTTGAAGATCTTATTTGTGGTTTGATCCTCTTTTTTCGTGGTTAATTGCTCTCTACAGTGTCATAAATGAATTCTGAGAAAGAAGAAACCAGAAAAAAGGCAAACCCCAAGCACGTAGAAAGAGAGCTGCAGAAAACAGCTTTGTTTATTGTAAGATGTGTCTAGCATTTACATTTTTTGATCCCATGCTGTACTTTGGATATAGTCAGACACTTACAGGGAACCCTCGGGGGTTTAGGGCTCGAGAAAACATGACTGCAGCCCTCAGGAGCAGATTGTACTCCGAAGGCTTAACAACATAACAGACACTATATAACACTATTATGCTGAAGGTTTTTGCATGTGAGTTAATTGGCAAGTTAAAATGACTATAAAATGACTACACAGTTTAAAGGAAACAGACCACTCATATGTCAAGGAAACCATTTAAACTCCACTTTTATTCACTTCTGAAGTTGACAACAGTTTCAGTTTTTACTCAGTTACATAAACTTCCAAAACTGGATCACATAAACTTTTTTTATAGTCCCTACTGAGTATCTACATTACTCTTCTGCTGTTTATGACTGTGTCTATTCTTCTAAAATAATTTCAAGTGACATATCGGGTTAGAGGAGGCTTAATTGTAACAATTTCTTTTATAGAACAAAAACTGCAGATAGAAATTCTTTTTGTAATGAATGTTTCTGCATATTACCAGAATATGAAACACTTTTATTTGTCTATTTATCTGTCTACAAGACGCAGATCATGACAACAATCACGACGTCGATGTACAATTTTAAAACGAAACAGAGCTTGTCATTGTGTTTAGTGTCATTTTTCATGAAATTGAACAATGGAGTTCAACAAAGAATCCATTTGGACAGGGATGTTTTGGCTCTGATGTGCCATCAATTGGATGTTGTATTTAATCCTCCAGAGCTACATAAGATACAAAGGCAGTATGTGAACAATGCTGCTCGCCTTGCTGCTGCTCCTAAACACGCACGTAAGGTCATGTGTCAAGTATAATCCGACCTTTAGGTCTTTTACATACTGTACACAAGCCAACGTGTGCAATGACACAAGGGACTCCACCTGCGGTCATGTTTGTGTACTTGTATAGAGTATGTAACAGGCCTTAAACCAGAAGTGGGCGTGGTCTGGAATGGAGGTCTAGACTGGAAAACACTGAAAAAAGATAAATCCAGGGTTGTAGGGAAAAGTGCATTGATTCACAAATTATAACAACAAATAGCAGTTTGCAGAATTTATTCAACTCCTGAACTTGTATACTTCCTCAGCCTCAGCTACTTCACTCGAGTTCATAATCGAGCTCAAACAGACGCTCTGTGGAACTTTCTGGAAAGCTTTCTCTATAATGAGACTAAGTAAACTAGGGAACTATGTTTCAAAACAGCAATGTCTTTCCCAAATCAGGGAACTGACATTTGTTTTATCAGGTTTACTTCAGTATTTATTTGGATTTATTACATTCCAGAAAGATCAGAAAAGTTCACTGGACACGTTGTCAGAATCTACTACGAAGTTGAGACGCAGTGCAACTCAAAATGTGGTCCTTTTCTGGAAAGATAACCTTTTAATAAGGATGGAGATGTTCTTTTAAGAATGAAGTAAAACATGCACAATGAATGTACGTGTTAATATATTTGAAATGAATCAAATCATTATTTTTGGACCCCGAGCAGATGCTGTCCTGTGCACTGCAGTGCAGCACCAACCAAGAAATTAGCACCAGAATCACTAAATCACCAGAATCACAGATATTTCAATATAAACATATTTAATGGGTCTCAGGGTGGCGTTTTCCTTTAAGTAACTGGCTACAGGTGTGTATTTGTGTGTGCAGAACCCACTCTGTTTTGTCCTATCACATGTCAGTTATCTAGTGATCATCCAGAACGGAAGTACGGCGCATCGCTGTGGTGGTTATAATCCGGACAGACTTTCTGCAGCAGTTTGTAGTCCATGCTGCGGAAGGAGACGTACACGCAGATGACCTTGAACGGCTTGGAGCACAGCCACGAGACGTGACTGTGGGTCTGCTGATGCTCGCAGCTCTTTGACGGGTCGTAGCTACACCGCACGCCCCTCTTGCTCTGCTCCACCTTCTCCGACTCCACCCTGCAGTTGAACAGCTTCGACTCCACGGATTCCTTGACCTCTTGCTGCGTCAATCCGAACTCCACCATCTTGGTGGATGGCGCTAATCCGATGGTGATGTTCCCGATGCCGGTGCTGTTACACAGGAAGTGGATGCTGAAGGTTCCGTTTCCGTGGTCCACGATCTTCCCTTTGATGAGAAGTTCCAGGGACGCAGACTTGACGCTGCAATGGAAGTCTCCCCAGCCGAACATCTTCCTCAGTTTTCCGGTTTTAACAGCCGGACGTCTTTTAGCCTGCTGGTTTGATGGCTGCAGGCCCGTGTAGTCCATGAACCAGTCCTCAAGCTCCTGCTCACTTCTGAGCTTCTCAAGAAAAGCAGGACGAGAAGCGACATTTTCTACATTTAAGGACTGAATATCCAATTCATCACCTCGGCTCTCTCTCTGCTGAAGGTCGGTGTGTCCTTCAACCTGGACAGTCTGTCAGGAGTACAATAAAATACACAGTGTTAGAGTACTGCACTGTAAAGTAAATAAAGTAAATATTGCACAGTGCTGCTGAATTCTGGATTCTGATTGGTCCGAAGGTATTGATTAAACTTCTACATATCCTTGAGCTCACACTGACACTGAACGACACTCCTTTGCTTTTTTTCTGTGGACATCAAAAGTTTACACACTTTTTTCTAATGAAGATGGATTCAAAATTTTCTTGAAGCCTGAACAGAAAAAACGACCCGCCCACTGGCAGAACTAAACATCTTCGGTTTATAACTCAGAGAGGAGACCGTGGTGGACTGAGGCTGAATGTTGACTCTCAGGCTCGGACGAGGACGCTCTGACAGCACATGTGTCTTGTGCAAGCGAGGCGATTTATTACTTATCCCATGGATCAATAGACCAAATATTACAGTTTGTCACTCATCTTCAGCTACGGCACAAAACGGCAGATTGAGGTCAGATATGAGTCAGCTAGAGGACAAAACCGGGAGGTCTGTCATGTGTCCCGGACTCCATTACAGCTGCAGTGTAATGTGTGTGTGTGTGTGTTTCGTTTAAAGGAACACTGAATGTTTAATTATGTGAAAATCTGTCAACCTGGAGGCAACTGCTTTCATTAAATTTTCCCCAAGAGGACAAATCAAGAGTGTGTCAGTGTGACATTTGCTATTCATAAAGCTTTATAACGGTGCTCAACATTGTTTGTTGTACGCACTTGAAGAAAGAGTTCCAGTTCTCACTTACGTTAAAGCAGCTATACAAACAGTCGTTCAATCACCAGCTTCACTTTTTTCTCTCTCTTGAAGTTAATAAGACAAAAAAAAAACAAAAAAACACAGCTTGTCATGTGACAGAGAAATTGAAAAATCTGTTTATATTTGCTGTAACGTAAGTGAGAACAGGAACTAACTTGTTTCATGGATGCTCCCCATCATTAAGTGTAACTATAAACAGATAAAAAGTATGATGTAGCATTCTTTAATTTAAAATTGTAATCCTTGACAAATTGCTGTTGTATAAGGGGAATAAAACATTTCACAGAGTGCTGTTTTAGGAAAATAATCCACTTCGAGTCGGTAACAGTGACTCCGCTTCATCACACCACACTGTTGTTGATTATTTTCCCATAGCAGCATGACACAGAGTGTTTTATTCATTAGTTATAGACTTGTATTCTGTATTATTAGAGATGATGAAAATATTTACAGTGCAATGATACTGAAGTCATAATCACAACACAGTTATGTTATACGCACAGTTCTAATGATTTATGAATAAAGGCTTCATAAAGAATGCTAACATTCATAACTCACATAGACTCATTCTTTTCCCTGCCTATTTCTCTATGTCTCTCTCTGTCTGCCTCTCTGCCTCCCTCCCTCCTTCTCTCTCTTCCTCTTTCTCTCTCTTAATTTGAATAAATGTATCTGCCAGAGAGATTAATGTAAAATAAAACCCTGAGGACGGAGCTGAGAGAAACAGTGCGGTGTTTCAGCTCCCTGTGGATTTCCTTTAATGAGATCATTTACACACAATTAACAAAAAAAATCACGAACTGTCTCTTCTTCCTGACTCTCTTTTCTCTCTCTCTCTTTTTTCTCTCTCTTTCTGCTATGTGTTTGTCTCTGTACTGTAAGGCGCTCTGCTCTCTCGCTCTAGTGCTGTGACACGTAATTAAGTTTCCTGAGTAAAATGAGACCCCCCTGAGCCGGCTTTCAGATTTTTACTGTCACTTCACTGGAAACTATCTGAGAACTGTACTCAAATCATTATCACTTTATTTCACTTATTACTCAGGATCATATCTTTTGGTAAAACATTTTCTTGAAGAGTTATACACAGCATCTAGTTCTACATAGTACCTTTAAAGGTTCTCCCAGAGAGACAAACTGATAAACCTATACTGGGTCTAGACAGAACTGGATTTAACTTTAACTCATTTTTAATAAACATTAAAAAAGCACTCAAAATGGGTTCTTTGGTTTGTTAAGGGTTCTAAGCTTTCGAAAAGCATCCAACTTTGGAACTTTTTCTGATATGGAAAACAGTGTGTTGTAGGGTTCTACCTGGAACTTTCATCAGCAGAACAACTGAAGAACCCTTAACCCTTTATTTCCCTAAGAGTGTATTTTAGGTTTTCCAGAACATACACGGTTTGAAAAAAAGTGCCTTAAAGGGATCGTTGGTTTGTTCCACTGTTCAGTTGCTCCGTGCAGAACCTTAAACAAAGTGCTCCTTATCCCTGTCAGAAAGGGATCCAGACTAGAACAAAGCTTAGAACCCTTAACTATATATGTATATCTTCTATATATACACACTTTTCCAACAAGACATTTCAAGGGTTCTTCCCCAGGATTCACATATGTAAGGGTTCTTTGCTTCCTACACGGAACGCTTTTCTGCAACACTCTATTGTCAATTTATACAGAGAACTTTTAAAATTTCCCCCAGAGAGACAACCATTTTTACGAAAGGTTCTCTCAGAAAGACAAACTGATAAACACATACTGGCTCTAAAAGAATCAAAAAAGGAAGGTTCTTTATGGGTTCTTTGGTTTGTTAAGGGTTTAAGCTTTCTAAAAGCATCCTACTTGGACCATCTTCTTATAGAAAAACACTATGTTATAGGGTTCTACATAAAACCTTTAAGGATTCCTCAGTGAGACAACCAAAGAACCCTTAACCCGTTTTTTGTTAAGAGTGTATTTAAAACTACCATTAAGGTTCTTTGGTTTGCTCCCCTGAACATGTTCTGAGAAGTTCTATCTAGAAGTGTGCAAAAGAAGCTTACCCTTTCAGAGTGGAGCCTCTTTAGAAATATAAAAACTTTTCCTTATCCAAAGAACCCTATACTGTATGGGTGTATATTTGTTGTAGGGTCCTACATAGAACTTTCCCAAAGAAAGACAAATGAAGAATCCTCAAGCGTTCTAAAAATTTACTACTAAAGTAGAAAGGACTAAAATCATCACTGTCAAACACACACACACACACACACACACACAGACCCACAGCTGGAACGATGTATAAGTGTGACATGCAGCTGTCAGCACTGAACATGACGGCCGGTTCTCACACTTGTGATGGAGTCAGGCTTAATATAGTCTCGCTCCAACTTCCTGTTGAAATCCTGATGATGTAAAAAAAAAAAAAAAAGAATAAAAATATGGACAAATTCTAAATGTTCTCAGTGTGATGATCGCAGAACCCAATATCACGTGCTCCATGTTTCGATTATTTGCCTTTAATGTTACATGAAGTCTAGAAATATATATATTTTTTAATTTCAGTGTTGTGTGTGTTTTAAAGACTACACTGTTAAAAAAAAAGGTCAAATCTAGAACCCTTAAAGGTTCTTCAAGGTTTCGTGTACAACAGCATGCAAACTGAAAAACCCTGCTGGTTCTAGATTTAACTGTAATGCAGTATAGCATCATTTTCTGTACTTAGAACCACATTCAAAAGGGTTCTTCAAGGGATGTTTAGTAACTTTAGGGTTCTGCGCTTTTTCAAAAGTGCCAACCTGGAATCCATTCTGTCAGTGGACCACTGTGTTATAGGGTTCTATACAGGACCTTTAAAGGTTCTCCCAGATTTAACCTTATAATGTAGTATAGCATATATTTTTTAAAATTAGAACCAACAAAAAAGGGTTCTTCAAGGGATCTTTGGTAAGTTAAAGGTTCCAAGCTATTTAAAAGTGTCATACTTGGAAAGCTTTCTAATAGAGAAACACATTTTTGTAGGGTTCTACATAGAACCTTTAAAAGTTCTCCCAGATTTAACCATATACATAGAACCAAATTCAAAATGGGTACTTCAAGTGATTTTTGATGAGTTAAAGGTTCAAAGTTTTTGAAAGTGTTGTACTTGGAATCCTAATATATAGAGAAACACTGTGTTATAGGATTCTACACAGAATCTAAAGATTTCAACAGTAAAACAACTGAAGAACCCATAACCTTTTTCCCCTAAGAGTGTATTTCAGATTCAGGTTCTTTGGTTTGTTCCTCTGAAAACTCTTACAGGTTCTACATAGAAGGTTTTCCTATCAGAGGGAATTTCAAGAAGAACCTCTTTAGGAAGCTAAGAACTCTTAATTCTAAAGGTGTATATTATCTACACATTACTATCTACATATTACTATCACATTAGCCACAGGTAAAAGGTTGGTTCTAGCTTTTCATTCACAGAACCATAGTTCATATCAAATTCAACAAAATCACTCTCGCTCGTTATAATTCCTATTGGAGCTAAAAACTCATTAATGGGGAATATTTCATGGAATTTCGTGGAACATCAGAGGATCTGTTCCCCCGGGCGGTAGCAAGGACAAACATGTTCACATTTACACTTTAAAAGACATTAACCCTTTCAGGGACAGAGTTCCGTGTGTTCTCTCGCTCCTGTTAGTGAGAAATCGATTGTGAGGCTGAGCTCAGAGTCGAGTCTCCGCACACGCTGCCTGAGGAGGTGAGGGTGAGCTGAGAGGATCACAGAACCGCTCGTCATCATCATCATCATCATCATCATGCATACACACCATGACATTCCATTCCAGCTAAAGTGTTAAAGATGGAGCGAGATTGAGTAATGGCAGATTATGTTTGAGGTGTGTCCTTAAAAAGGATTGTATTCTGTATTTATATTATATTTAATCATTTGGTAAACACTTTTATCCAATAAACAAACAAACCACAAATAAATAAAAAAATATATAAAATATTTAACAAAAAAAAACAAAAAACAAAAAATGAATGTTAAAAGTGAAAGTAGCATTAACATGATTCTACATGGCTGTACATGAGACAATGAAGATGAATATATATATATATATATATAATTACTACTAAAGGCTAAGCACGATTCCCTTAACAGTTCTAAATAAAAAAGAAATTAATTTATCTAAAAATATTTTTGGATTTTATTTCAAAAAGTAAACAGGATACAATCCAAGCATGTAGCTGAAGATTAAAGCTAGAAGTTGTAGCTGTCGTTGTTATAGATGACATAAAATACTATTACTACTAATAATAAAGCATTATTTCCAGATGAGGCTTCTCCTTAACACAGCTTAAGATCAATTTTAAAGAGATAAAATTGGAGAATTTCTACACCACACTGATGAACTCCAGAAGGTTAAGTACATTTCCCTTAACTCTAAAAAATTCTAAATAAAAAAAAAATATTTAAATCCACCAGTATCACAAACCTATAAGTATAAATCTTTATTTTTAATTATCTTAACAATTCCAAATAATTCTAAAAATATTTTTTAAATCTGTCAGTATCCCAAAGTGAATCATTTGGCAAAAAATGTAGATTTTATACAAATAAGTAAACAGGATACAATCCAAGCATGTAGCTGAAGATTAAAGCTTAAGAGTCTTTCAGTTAGGCATTAACATTATTCTCTACTGGTATGGATGATATCACTCGAAAAATTAATTTATAGTTTAAAAAAATCCTTATTTTCAGAATAAAATCTGAGAATTTCTACACCACACTGATGAACTACTGCTGGTTAATCACAATCCTGAAACAAACATACAAACAAACATACAGACAAATGCTGGTACCTGTCCCTCTAGTTTCTTAGACAAATTACTTGTTTTCTTTTTATTTGAATATTTCATGTTCATTTTTTTTGTGATTAATCATGGTGCATAGGGTTCAACTGACACACATTCATCTCATCCGTCTAAATCCTAATGAAAAAACAGATTAATGAGTTGAATCAACAACATGATGTTGATGAAATAACGAGTTATCAAGTCGAAATGAAGACACAGCACATCAACTATTTTCCACAACTTCCACAACGGTTCAGTGCTTTCTGTAAAATCTGTCTGATATCATCAGAGGTTAAAGCAGATTAAAGCGGAGCTGTCTGTGGAGCTGAGTCTGAAATAAAGTCCAACCAGCAAACACTAAAAGGTAAAAAAAAAAAATCTAAAAAACCAAACAAAGCTGAAAAATATAAAATTCTCACCCTGTATATAGCGGGAATAGTCATCCACACCAGGAAGCAGGCGGAGAACATCCTGAAACACACACCAACTTTACCTCTCACCTCCTTCACACGCGCACAGATACCGACTGAGACACACACACTCCTACACACACACACATACACACACATACACACACAAACATGGGAAAAATCTCCGAGCTTGTGCATTCAATGTGAACACAGGATCTGTGCACACATCTGTGTGTGTGTGTGTGAGTGAGAGAGAGAGTGTGCAGTGCTCCAGTGCTCCAGTGCTCCAGATGTGCAAGAGGAATCACATCACAGCTGGAGTATAGGTATGCAATAAACAGATGTTAATGGTTCATTAAGCATTGCCACATTCGTAGATTTCCCACCCAGATTAATTATTTTGTATTATATTAAAAGTGGAATAGGTGGATTTGAAAACAATTTGGGTGTTTTATATTATTCTGTTTATTATTTTGTAGCTATTTTAGGTTGAAGGATGCATTAGCACAGTTCCAGTTTATGGTGATAGAGGTTATTTTCGTGTTTAGACCAACGACTGTATATATGGATACTGCTTCTATAGATAGACGTCAGAACAAGGTTTAAAAGCAAAGCCAAAATGTCTCTGAGGCCCTCTAGTGGTTGGCTGCAGTACGATTTTTAACCCCGCCCACTCTCATGTTAGTGAATGGGAAATGAGCCAAACTTCTCTTTTAAGTTACAGCGCCCCAAATTATTTTTCAGAAATAGTGTTCTGTCATTTTTAAAACTTCAGTTGACCTTGATATCTCCCCCAGTGTATTCTTTATGATAAACGCTCTTACAGGGGTTATCTGATGATAAATGAAAGGGCGTGGTTGAGGAGGTGATTAACAGTTTTGGACACTCGAGTCTCATGAACACACACACACACTTTCTAACATGCACATGAAGCTCCTGACAGTTCTGTAGCAAAGCCATGTTTTGTTCTGCTCATTTTGACGGCTAAGCTAGCTCACAGTACTGATATTATAACTAGCAATCTTGACACTGCAGATACACAGAATTTGTTAGACGTGTTGGAGAAATGACAAAAGAGGCTTTTAGTCCAGGGTACTTTGCTGATTATTCATACATTTTAATGAATCAACATTCATTTAGCAAAGTTTCTGTTCCAGATGTGTCATTGAGGGTTTCCAAACTGGTTAATTTTTTTTTTTTACCCAGAAAGTGTTTTTTACTTAAAAATTGATAACTCTTCATCATGCTGCATCACAATACCCCGTTCTTGACTATGTTAATGTAACAGCACCACACAGAGTGTTTTACGCTGTTAAGATGATCATGATATGAAAAATTAATATTAAAGTCTGTATTAGTCATGTCAACCTCTATGTATTTTGTGAAGGCGTTCTGCATTTTAAGATCAGAGCAGGAACGTACTCCACAAGTGCCTATTTTGGCAGATGAGCGAATCGACATTTCCGTCCTGGCATGTTTTGAACTCTCTGGTAGTGAGCGACATGCTCAGGAAGCCCCACCCCTTTCTCTCCATTTGACACTAGTAATGGTTTGGCCCGTTGCCCACGAAGCCTTGCTGTTTACTAGTTCATACTAGTTCATTTGAGTAAGTTCTGAGCCAGTGGGTTTTTTTGGGGTGGGGGGTGATTTTTCCCCATTTTCTCCCCAGTTTGGTCTTGCCAGTTCCCAACCTCTGACTAACGCACCCAATTACACAACAACTACCAACCGGGCCAGGCTGGGGAAAGCACGAGCTTCCTGTGCAGGGCAGTGTACCACACTCGGAGGAAAGCGCTATCTGCTCTCTTCCACATACATGAGCTCACGATTGGCTAATGTCACTGTGATTGACAAGGGAAAGAGAGTATGTCCCTTCCACCATAACAGCATGGCTAATTTTGTTCTCCTGACTCCCGGCCGTAGATGGCTGTGGCATCGTCAGGATACCAACTCTGAGTGCTCTCTGTTACAGGAAAGACTGTTTGTTGTTGGTTGGTGGGTGTAAGTTCTCAGAACACTGGAAAGTGAGCCTCATGCAGAAAAAGTTTCAGTATGTCTGTTTTACAACAATAATTAATAATTAATAATAATGAATTAATAATTAAATAATACCCAAATGCTTAAATCTCAGTAATTTCTGTTTTTTTTAATCACCTAGTAATGAATAAACCCAAATAAAGACTTTTTATATCTGACTGCCTCCAACTTCACACATTCTCTACACCAAAGCACAGCAAGCGGCTCGAACACACACCTGTCCGCCTTCCTTTATTTACCTGTAATTCCTCAGATACAGAAACAGTACAAAAAAGCACTAAACCTTGTTTCAATTTCTTACAACATAAATTTCAACACAGATCAGATACCACTGCTTTTCACTTCATTTATATACGTAATCATTTTTGCCATTAAAAAAAAGAAATATACACACTTCATTAATATGAAAAAAATCGAATCATTATTTACACATTACACAAATGAGAAAGTGAAAATTCATGCTTCATCAGCCGCTTGATGTCCGAGGGTCGAGCAGCTTCAGCCTTCGAGATAATAAATGAGGAACCAAAAAAAAAACCCAAACAAACAAAAAAAAAAAGCTGAGAAGCAAAAAATGTTCACACGTACATGTATTAATACTGTATGTCTAGCCTTTTATATTATTCTTTCATTAATTGGGCTTTTAGAATGCATAAAATTGTTTAAAATGTCATTTAGCCATCAGACAATAAATATTTCTATAAGTATATAGCGAGTTACCTTTAGTATAATATAGAGGTTTTTTAAATATTACAGATTTAAAGCAGCAATTTGTGATGTAATCTATATATAATTTACATAAAACATTTTTTTAAATTCTAATGATACCCGCTTTTGTCTTTAAACAACTACAGTCATAGCGATCAGATGTCATCTTTGGGGAGAGATATTCAGTAACACGTTCTATGAAGGCCATACTCCATGAATGCACTCATAACATGTTATAATGCATCAAGCGAAGTTAAGTAAATGTATTCAGAAGACATTGCTAATTATTTATGAAAAGGCATTGCAATGTTTATAATGCAATTGTTAACAGAATGATTTATATAGCAGTTTTTATAGCATGTTATAAGGCCACGTTCAGTCTCGTGGACACAATGACACCTGCTGAAATGTTTTCGAAGATGAATAATTTATATTTATATACAGTACATTTTATTTCTAAGTGTTGATTATTCACAGAAATGATATTTTAAGAGATGGCACTGATAGGATTCCGAGGATCAGTATCAAGCTGATACCAACAAAAAATATCGGTGAAAAAAACATCACTGTGATGCTACGCCTCTTGGTCACAAAAACAAAGCGAGAGACTACAGTGATTTTTAAAAGAATTTATTTTCTAAAATGTCATGTTGTGCTGTTGGCTGTCAGAATCGTTAAAGTGCTCATAAACACATTCATTTTTAATGTATACTTTCAAATCCTTCAGATCCTTTCCAAGCCAAAAGAAGACGGATGTCGTTAAAAAGCTAACTATCATATCAGTGAAGTTGACTTACTAACTGAGACTTTATCAGGCGTAGCTTGCTAGCTAGCTAACATGCCTAATTTATATATTGCTTTAACAAATCTACGCAGTTCACCTAAAATCTACATCCATAAACTAGTTAGCTAATGTTAGATAGCTAGATCACGATCTTACTGAGGAGTTGCCTGTAATGAACACGTTTAGCTAACTTTATTCAGCTTACTGATGAGTTTACGGCGTCTGTTTGGGCAGCAGCTCGGCTTTCAGTGCCACGACGATGTACTCAGTGTTGTAACCGTAAAATGTTACGTCTTCATCGTGACTACAAAGTTGTAACCATCACGAAACTCACATGCCTTCAGTTTCTCTCTAGGGTTTCTATGAGATGTGTGTGTGTGTGTGTGTATATATATGTCTGGTTGGTGCAGGCTAGGTCACTGCTTCGCATCATTTAGCCACTGACAGGATGCCAAGCCATAAGAATCTTCTAGAGTCACAGTATTTGAAAGTGTTAGTTTAGTCGATTAGCACTCCCTGCCTTTTTAGTGCGAATTCATAATAATTAGTGAATAACATTTCAGCTAACATCAATCCAACTCCTAAATAAAATTCTTGGTAGATTCTTTGATTGCATTATAAACAAGTAGCTGCGGCTGCGGCTACTCGAGTCTTTTCGCAACCAGGTTAGATCTCTTTTTATTTGCAAACACAGAAGGAGTAACCAATCAGACCTGAAATATCGGACTTTCTTGTAGCAAAACAACGTAAAGCAGGTTAAAGTAGGTCACAGGATAACAAACGGAGCCATGTGAACTAGCATTAACAACAACAACAACAACAACAACAACAACAGTGAGTTATTCAGGAGAGTGAGTTGTGATCATGTCAGCTTTTGTTTTGTATTGGTTTTTTTTTTTTTTTTTTTTTGGAGAATGTTTACATATAAATAGACTTGATTGTATTTTAGTTAAGATTGATTTTTAAGATGTTTATACTTTATACTTTATTATATTTATTTATATTTGCAATTTAAGTGTTTTTTGTGTGTATTTTTTTACCTAAATATTTTTACTGTAATTTTTTTTTTTTTCCCAAAAAATTGTGGTGGTGTTCAGTAAGTCCAGTATGGATATCGACTGATACTCAAGCTTTCAGTGTCAGTATCCGAAAAGAAAAATCGAAAGATCATGATATTCTAGGGTAAATATAATCAAGTTCTACTTGTGAGCTCCAAGAAAACTGAGACATATTTTAAATACAGGAACAAAATTTATGCAAAAAAAAGTCCATCTAGAAGTTGTAATTTTTTCTAGTATTGTTTGTAGTATCCTGATCATCTCTCTTGTACAATTCATTTAAATGAAAAAAAAGAAAAAAGGGGAAAAAATAAAAATCCATCCTGGGCTCATAAATATAAAATATAAAAATTTATTAACACAACTTAACTATTCATAATGCATAATAAATGTATTTACGTAAGCGATCATTATAATAATGTACAATGCATTATGAATTGATTATCACATGATATGAATGTGTTCCTATGACCTTCATAGAAAGTGTTACGACATATTGGTTGTTTTTTTTTTTTTTTTTAAATAGCTCTGTATATAAGCCAAATATAACAGGTAATTATACATCTCTTATTATTAATAATTATTTCAACATTTTATACATTTCTTTGCACAATAAGGCAGAAACTGCAGGGTTTGAACCAAACGCCATCACACCATCATACTCTCACAAATGAGCTCAACAAATAAGCTTAGAAAAATTCAAATAGTAAAAAAAAATGCATGATGAGAAGAAAAAAAGGACGTGTTCAAGGATCTATCAATGCACAAGTGATTGGAAAAGAAAAAAAACAAATCAAGTTTTCAGGTTTGAAAAAGTCAGAGAATTCTCATCCAAGTTCTCATCACGCTCGTACTCTTCACTCCTCTTTTCTTTTTTTTGTTTTTTGCAATGTAACTCCCGAATCCGATAAACCCTGACTCGAATGCATATCATGCTGCACTAATATAGTGCAATAAGGTGGAAATGAGGAGAAGAGAGGACGCAGGACGCAGGACGCCAGGACGCAGGACGTCTCCTCCTTCCACGCAAAGGCTGAAATTCACAATGCGCAGTTGTTTAAAAGAAAAATTAACTTGTGAATCATTTTAGGGATTAATTTTTGTGTCAGGTTTTGATTCCGTGTACCGACTCATCTGACGAAAACCCGTCCATGATGTCCAGGGATGAGACACATGAGGACACAACATCACTGTGCTGATTATCCAAGTGTCTGTGTTTGCTTTCGAAAATAAAATGGCATCCTCTTGCTGTGTGTGTGTGTGTGTGTGTGTGTGTGCGTGTGTGTGTGAGTTAGACTGAAAAACAAAAAAATTTTTTTAAAACAACTTGTTGCAGGTAATTTTTTTTTGTTTTGCTCAACTGAAACAAATGTCAACATATAAAAAGTTATTTTTTTCAGTTGACAAAAATTTAAAAATGATCCAAGGTCCATTTTTTGATTCAAGGTTAAAGATTTCTGCTTGTTTATCTCTTCTTTACAGAGTCCCCAAGGAGACATGGTGATGGCAAAATAATTTCTATTTCAGTGGTTTTGTGTTCCCCCAAGAATCTTTGCATTCTCTTGCAATCTTTTTGTGTTCTCTAGCAGAGATGTTTGCGTTCTCTCGCTAACGCAAACGTCTTCGCAAGAAAACACAAATATCTTTGCGAGAGAACGCAAAAGTTTTGCAAGTGAACGCAAGGTTTGTTGGGGGAACGCAAAAGTTTTATGAGAGAACGCAAAAGTATTGAAATAGAAATATTTCTCTCATCTCATAATTTTTTCCATCACCATGTCCCCTTAGGGGCTCCGTACTTCTTCTTCAATTAACCGCAATTAATAAAGACGCATAGTTTGGTTAAGCATTTCCAAGTGTGTGCGTGTGAGTGTGTGTGTTTATGGCACTGATGAAGGTGTGTGTGTATGTTTGTGTTTTGTGTGTGTGTGTGTGTGTGTGTGTGTGTGTGTGTGTGTGTGTGTGTGTGTGGTGTCATCAGCGCTACATGTCAGCATCGCCGTCGTACGCCAAAGTCAGAGGCTTCAGCCTGTTGTTGTTTTGTCGTCGTTGTGGTTTCTTTGGCTTTTTGCTGAAGATAAAATCAGAAATGTTAACTTGTTAACTCACAAGACACAGAATTTAGGACAGAGCATACAGGAAGCTGTACATGAATTATGGGAAATGACATGAGCAAAATGATAAAATAAAGATGGAAGGATGGAAAACAGGTTGTACCATGTGCAAAATTAAAATTAAAATCGCAAAAAAAAAAAAAAATTCATAAAGAAATGCAAAACTAAATGTGCAAAACAAAAAGAATTAATAATTTCTACTGTATGAAGGTCATACTCATTCATATCATGTTATAATGTGTTCATAAGGCACTATACTCAACATTATAATTATTTCTGAAAAGGCATTATCTGTTACAGCTCTCTTTATTGTGAATTATTATTATCATGATTCATTATTATTCATAACACATTATAACACCAATACCAAAGAAAGAGAAATCACACTACTTTGGTATTGGTGATATAACATGTCATGAACACAGCTTATAATGCATTCTGTTAATTATAAATGCATTATAAGCATTGCAATAAACTGTAATTCCTTTGCATAAATATGTGTAACAACATGTATAAAGCCTTAAGAGTGCATTTTGACATGTTGTAAATGGATTCGTAGCTTATTACACATATGAGCTTCATAAAGGTAACACATTCTCTGAAGGCCATATGCAGAATATGTATAATGTATAATTATAACACATTATACCACCATCATATCTTGTCATAATGCACTATGCAATGTGGCGCTTGATGATGTCGCTTGATGATGAACACGTCTTATTCATAATGCATTATAAATATATATAGCTATAAGGTGTAATGCATAATAATTTGCATAAATCATTATAACAATGTGTATAAACTTATGAATGCATTATAACATGATATGAGCATGCTCATAGTTTATTATAAATATGACCTTCATAGAAAGTATTACCACAATCGTGAAGAATTTATGAAAGGCTTATGAATGAATGAATAAATGAATGATATCCTCAGTCTAAATAGTGGATCAGATTTGCAGTTATAATACGGTTATAAAGCACTATGAATGCCTTATGTCATGAGTGAGCTTTAGTTAAAAAATTAATATGAACTTGCAATATATAAGTAAATAAATGCATGTAACAATCCTTATTACATTAAAAACATGCAGTAAAGCTTTGACATAAGTCTTTTATAGATTCACTAGCATTGCTTTATAAATGATTTATGTAACTCTTATGAATGTGTTATATAGCGGACATGTAAGTAACTAAAATAAATAAAGTGTAACCTAGTATTTCATATCTAGTACTCCTGAGCATGTCCTGCAAATCTCCTCAGCTGGATCGCAGAATAATTAATGAAAATTAATTGCGATGCTAGTTTCAAATTTTGAGGAGATCGTCCCAAAAGACGAGGAAAATTAAATTGTAAATCATAATGTGATTTTTTTTTTAATTATTCACCTTAGCCAAATGTTATTTTTCATTTTCGCAATATTTAGGTTAAATTAAAATATTGTGGTTGGAACCCCGCTAGTGATTACTGAACACAGATTTAGTGACACTGATACAGCAGAGCTGTAATGTACCTCTGCAGGCTGGGAGGAAAGCAGAGCCGCATACACACAGGCACTGGGGTCAAAAGGTCAGGAGGTCAAAAGGTCAGGAGGTCAGGGGTGCGAACCCTAACCATCGCTGGACTCAGGCTGCTGGCATTCGGGGTAGGTGAAGGTGAGCTCGTGAGCGTCGCGGCCCATCCACACCGCCGCACAGCTGGCAGAGTCGAGCGTGGCCCGAGAGCGGCGCATGGCGCAGTAACTGCTGCTCGGGGAAGCGAAAAAATCAACAGGGGCAAAGAGGGCGGGAAAATAAAAACAAAAATGTGTGAGAACTGAAGAATGATGAGGATGAGGATGATGATGAGGAGAAGGACGAGGAGGAGGAGGAGGAGGAGGAGGATGGATTTGGCCAGATACGGTCATTCTACTGTCACTTACCACGCTAAGTAGACCATGGACACTACAAACACCAGGAGCACAAACACACCGGCCGCCACGCCGTAAACCCACGTCTTCAGTCTGCCGTCTGTGAAGAGACAAACACGAGCAGTTACGACATCACACATTACTGCTGTATGTCACTTTATGTTATGACATTATTGCACTATGACATATTCAATACCACACCTTACTGTCCCATGACACTTTACACTATTTATTACGCTATGACACTTTATTACGATACTATATCACTTTAACTTTACTGCGTTACTGTGACATTACTATGCTACTTTATTGTAATATGTCACATTATGTGCTATAATGCTTTATTGCACTATGACACTTTATTGCACTGTACAATTTACCACACTATGAACCTTTACCCCACTACGATGCTTTATTGCACTATGACACTACAGCTCTATGACACTTTCACACACTATTACAAATAACCCCACTACGATGCTTTATTGGACTGACATTTTACTGCACTATGATGCTTTATTACACTATGACATTACCACACTATGATGGTTTATTGCATTGACATTTTATCACACTATGATGCTTTATTGCACTATGATTTTACCACACTATAGCATTCTAGCAGACTATGATGCTTTATTACACCATGACATTACCATACTATGACATTTTACTGAACTATGATGCCATATTTCACTGACATTTTACCACACTATGATGCTTTATTGTTCTATGATGCTTTACTACACCATGACATTACAACACTATGACATTTTACCGCACTATGATGCTTTACTACACCTTGACATTACAACACTATGACATTTTACCGCACTATGATGCTTTACTACACCATGACATTACAACACTATGACATTTTACCGCACTATGATGCTTTATTGCACTATGACTTTACCACACTGTGACACTGCACTGCACTATGATTATATTGTACTATAACAATTTAAATGACTTTGTTTATAACACTAAACCACTATGACATTACTATACTTTATCTTGCTATAATATTTTATGGCACTATGACACTTTACTGGACTATAATAGTTTATACCACTATGATGCATTGTCACTTTTGTGATGCTTTACAGTGGTGTAAGCAGGATATTTAGAGATATTTCAATTTCATTTTTTTGTTTCTTAAATTACTAAAATGTTTTTTTTGTATTAGTTTATTTAAAAAATAATTTAATATAAATAGTTGTTGGTAGGACACGACTTTACACTACAGTAAAACACTTTTAACAGACACATCCATTTAAAATGCCTGCGTTACCAGGTCCGAAGGGTTTGAGGTACCACGTGCGCCCCGTCGGGCCCGGCTCGTCTGTGGTGGAGGCGGTGGGGTCGATGGCTCGGCTTGTCTTCACGTCTTCGTTTTTGCTCCCCGCTGTGGGAATCTCCAGCACGGGGATCTGAGCACACTGCTGCAGCAGCCCTTCTGGAGACATCACCTCGGTATAGCCTTCCTCGCACACACACACAGCTTCCTGCAGAGGGCAGCAGAGATACACGCTAACAAACACACTCGCCTGGATGACTCACAGCACTGACGGCTGATGGAAGGAAAAAAACTATGAACATAATGGTAGTAAATAAAGTCAATTTGTTTTCCAAAACCCACTAACGATCGAATAAAAAAAAATTCATTATTATTATTAAATAAAAGCTTGTAAACATGTCACCACTGAGTCTACATTTCCTTGTTAATTTCCTGGTTAAATTTCCAATTCCCAATTAGCGGAAGTCAAAAATGAGGCTGAGACACACAACTTTTAAGAACCTTTAAATCTAAACTTATGTTTTTTTAAGTACATGTCACAAAGTGTGTAATTTTCTTGCTACAACAACCCCAGATGCAGGTACTGCTGCACGTAATAACCTTTTAGTGAGGAAATGGGCCACATTTATCATCAAATGGATGTGGTTTTTAGGAAACCTCCTGGAACACATTAAATGTGTTTATATAGATGACGTTCTTAGCAATTATGGTGCTAATTTGTTGAATGGTGCTGTATTTTTGTTATTCCTGTGAGAAGGTAGCAGTCGTGTGCCTCTCTGATGTCACAGGGGACATTGGTGCAGACATTGGGGACATTGCAAATGCTGTTTTGCACCAAGGTGAGACAGCTGGGCAGACTAAATCACTAAAGCCCCACCGCATCACTCTCTTTATGCGAAAATGAAGCAAAGGCTCAATCCCACCGTTGCACTTAAAGTTGCAGGTATATAAATTAAAAACCATGACTTGTAGTGTATAGTGTTTTAGAAATGTTTTATCACCATGTAGTTGCTCTAGTTAATTCTCATTTTGCTAGCTAAGCTAGCATTAATGCTTATAGACACCACAATTTCAGTACATAGATCAAAGAGATGCATCATAAAACCAAATTCCTCATGTATGTTACCTTAGAGCAGATGGAACGTGGCTTGTCACAAGACGGGACACATGGCTGCTCAGTCCCTGGTGCCAGTGTGGGGGGGCATCCACCTAGAGGTCAAAAAGTCAAGCTATGATACTTAAAAAAAGATGTAAAAATTAACTACACTAAGGTTCCATGCTAAGTCCTAAATGCAGGACTAATGAATACTGAAGAGAAGCCATATATCCTGTGTAATTAATGCTATGTTACTATGCTGCATTTTGTGCTCAAGGCAACCATCTATGAATGCTAAGTTCAAATGCTAACGCTGAGCCTTGAACTGTTATGTCTTTATCTTTAATAAAAGTTAAACGCTAATTATTTCTCTTGCTTTAATCCTGTGTAATTACTGGTACTTAAGCATTAGTCACTGTAATTTTTCACCCATTGACCCGATTTCTACAGGCAGAACCTGATTTAACGGTTTGTGTAACATAAAAACATGCAAGCTTGATAAAATATGCGACAACAACAAAAAAAAAACATCCACTAATAAGTGTTTTTTCTCATGGGCAGAATAACATGTCTGTTTATTTAGGGCATTTCTACCTGAAGGTGCAAAATAGAAAATTATTTTAATGCAAATTAATTAAGCAGTGTGATTTACTACAGGCATGGAGATTGCATGTGCAAATTAATACAACCGAAGGTCGGTGTTAAATTTGTGTACATCTGGTTCTGCCAGTTGAAGACAAAATAAAACAATTTAGCAAGTCTGAATAATTGAAATGTAAATTTTTGTAAGTGAATTATGGCTTAAAGTCATAAAGTAAAATAATCAGAAAGTTTCCCGAAATGATGACCCTTCACACACAATTTATACTTGAGGTTCAGTTTCAGTTTAGCTCTTCTAGAAGTTTCTTTAACATCCGAACTCAGCATAGCTATCAAGAATATTTAGCACATGCAAATACATTTAATGCAATCATTTAATGCAAATCAATAGATTTTGTATCAGCAGTGTGATTCACTGCAGTCTTCAGGAATGGAGACTGCATGTGCAAATTAATGCGACTGAAGGGCAGGTATTAAAGTTGCGGAAGCCAGTTTATTCTAGTTAAAGACAATATAAAAGCATTTACTAATTCTCAGTAATGAAAAAAAATTATTTTTATGAATAAATAATTTAGAAACATTCCCAAAATGATGACCCTTCTCACTCAACTTAAACTTGAGGTTCAGTTTCAGTTTCGTTCTTCTGGGAGTTTCTTTAAGATCCAAACTCACCACAGTTATTGAGAACATTTAGCACATAGCAAAACCTATTGTACATATAGCTTCCTCCATGGACTCTGTGACATCATTCATGCAATTATCCCTTGTAAATCTTTGCAACACAGTGTCTTTTTAATGTGACCTTAATAAAACTGAGCATCGGCATACCTGTGACGTTTATTCCGTCTGAGCGCTCACACCAGACAGAATGAGAGGTGCTCACCCACTTATAGTCAAAACACTCGCCGTCTGCAAACGAGAAACCAAGGACACACAAAAACACTATGACGCAGTTATGCAGCACGGTAAATCAACAAGCCCTAAGTGATCTAATCCATCATAGATGGCCATAAAGGCGAATTCCCATGCATATTTATGAACGTGGCTACAGGATCTATAATGCGAGTAATATTCTACTGAACAGCTACTCAGAGAGACACATTTATCAAAAATGTCGGTTATGATAATCATGGATTTTGGCCACAAATCCGCATCAGTGTGTCTAAGAAGTACTGATAATAAAATAAATAATTTTTTTTGCATGTATTTTTGCACTTATAAATCATATTTAGTACATTTAATATACAGTATATAAGATCATTTGAGAGATAATATAACTAACATGCTTTACCAATTACAACCTATAACAAGTAATTCCACTGCTGGAAGAAAAGGTGCACTGATCTGCCAAATGTTACATGCCTTCACTTGCCCTGGAATTAATTAACAGATGGTGAAGAGCTATTTCCAGCACTCCCAAGGTAAAAGCCCTGAGAATCAGGATGTTCTTTTCAACCAAACCGCTCCTTACCTTTCATCCTATCAGTCTCATTATACCAAAACAAGTCACCCTGCTAAATAACGTGGAGGTGAAATGAGCTAATAAACATATCTGAGGTAGGAACATGCTAATATTATGAAAAACTGGTGAACCTGTCCTTCAGTACACACCCACACAGAAACACAAACTCAGAATAGTTTATAAACAGTAATAAATGCACTATGAACATTCACAGATGATCTATAAACAGTTACAAGTCTTGAAAGAAGACTAACGATAAACATACTAGACACATGAGCATCTATACCATGTTATGGATGTAGACAGATGTGGACAGAAAACAGTTATAAATGTAGTGGGATGATGAGTTATAAACTGTTATAAATGTAGTAAGATGATGAGTTATAAACTATTATAATGCAGTAAGATGAGTTATAAACTGTTATAAACATAGTGTGATGAGTTATAAACCGTTATAAATGTAGTGGGATAATGAGTTATAAACTGTTATAAATGTAGTGGGATGATGAGTTATAAACTGTTATAATGCAGTAAGATGATGAGTTATAAACTGTTATAATGCAGTAAGATGAGTTATAAACTGTTATAAACATAGTGTGATGAGTTATAAACCGTTATAAATGTAGTGGGATGATGAGTTATAAACTGTTATAAATGCAGTAAGATGAGTTATAAACTGTTATAAATGCAGTAAGATGAGTTATAAACTGTTATAAATGCAGTAAGATGAGTTATAAACTGTTATAAACAGTGTGATGAGTTATAAACCGTTATAAATGTAGTGGGATGATGAGTTATAAACTGTTATAAATGCAGTAAGATGAGTTATAAACTGTTATAAATGCAGTAAGATGAGTTATAAACTGTTATAAATGCAGTAAGATGAGTTATAAACTGTTATAAACATAGTGGAATGATGAGTTATAAAGGGTTATCAATGTAGATAGTGGAGGAGTTATAAAATGTTATAAATGTATTGAGGTTTAGATCTATAAACTGTTATAAAAGTAGAGAGATAATGACCTATAAATGGCTATGTTTTTATAAATATACATTATTAAAAATGTATATAACAGTTTATTAAAAATATTAGCGGGATAAAGATAAATGTAGATGCATGAGGATTTATAAACTGTTATAAACCTGTTATAAATATAGGTATATTTAGTATTATAACTTCTTTTGAATGTACAATAAATGGGGAATTAAAAACTGAAAACTGTTATGATTGTAGATATATGAGAAGTTATAAGGTGTTATAAATGTAGATAGATGAGGAGTTAGAAACTGTTATAAATGTAGATAAATGAAGATTTATAGTGAGATAAGGCTTTATAACCTGTTATAAGAGCAAATAGTTCTAAACTGTATAAATGTAGATAGATGAGGATCAATAATGTGAAGTAATTGTGCCATATGAGTGTGTGTGTGTGTGTGTGTGTGTGTGTGTGTGTGTGTGTGTCTGACCGGCGCAGGGGCGGGACTGCCACTCCTGGTCAGGGCACTGCCCGATGTTTTCAGGCTCCTGGGCGACGACGGCTCGCGAGCGTACCTGCACAGCACTCAGGTCCACACGCTGACCTTTTACACACACACTCTGACACGGGCTCCAGTCTGACCACTCCATCAGGTAACAGTCACCTGAGCACAAGCACATGGGGAGGAAATCTTTTAAATAAGATCACATCATTATTTACTAATTTCAGTCAAAAAAGAAAAAGAAGGCATAACACACAGACTACTGTGGTAAGTCATTAGTCACTAATTATCAGGGGTCAGTCAATTAATTGGTGTTACAAGTGAATACACTTGAAGACTGCCAAATGCATCTTTTCGAACTGCTGCTCATGATGCATCACAGGGCAGCATAACACACACTTGGAGGAAAGCTCTATCCCCCTCTTACTCATACATGAGCTCACAGACGCTCACGATTGGCTAGCGTCGCTGTGATTGACAGGCGAGAGAGAATATGCCCCTCCCACTCAGAAAGCATGGAAATTCTATCCTGAGGAAGAAAGTGATTTGCACACACACACACACACACACACACACAATGTTGGGGTGGAATTACCTGGGCATGGTAAAGTGCACGGTTCTTCCAGAACGATCTTTTTGTCCCCGTCGACGGCCAGCTCCAGCCTGGAACACAGCTCGTCCTCCACCATGCTGACCTGACCGTCTCGGGAACCATCGGACACGAAGCACGACAAGTTCCGAAAGCGCCGGCCTTCTCCACACACTACTTCCTACAACACACACACACACACACATGTGCATAATATCAAAACAGCAGTTTGTAATATTTAGAGTGCTCAAGTGTCTGAAAGGTGAATTACAACAACAATGAAATTTTATTCACGTTCTTATTCAGGATTTTCGGGATTTTATATATATATATATATATATATATATATATATATATATATATATATATATATATATATATATATATAGTGAGATTTTTTTGTTAAAATCACTTCTTACAGCACCATTGGCATTATATGATCATTTCAAATGTAGAAACACACACACGCACACACACACACAGAGCAACAGAACTGAGTAAAAGAACTACAGTAGAAATGAGCTCTAGATCACACCAAGGAGGCAAGAGATAGACAGGAAACAGATTCATTAACAGAGAGAAAGGAAAAATCTCTGAATTTGGCATCTGTATGAGTGCTCTGGTCTGTCAGAGTCAAACAGCTCAGCTTTCTGTTTATTCTCTTTTATTTTTTTTTTTTTAGCTCTTTTGCTCCCCCATGCTCTGAGACTTCAAAATAAGCTGAGAGATTTGTCTGAGCCGTGCACCATCAGCACAGGAAGTGAAGAATTTATCATCTGAATGTTTTTCAGCAAAATGCAGACATTGATCAGAGAGAGAGTGAGAGAGAGAGAGAGAGAGAGAGAGAGAGAGAGGGGTGGAAGGAAATGGAGATGGGGAGACAGAGAGTGTGAGAGGGGGCGGAAGAGAGAGAGGGCGGGAGAAGGAGATAGAGGGAGAGATACAGACAGACAGAGGGAGATTGAGACAAAGAGACACCTAGAAATGAAAGAGAGATTGCAGACATTGATCAGAGAGAGAGAGAGAGAGACAGAGAGAGGGAGAGAGAGACAGAGACAGACAGACAGAGAAGGACAGACAGACAGGAAGAGAGAGTGAGACAGAGAGTGAGACAGAGAGACAGGCAGCAATTCACTTACAAAAAAACAGCTCTATTAAATAAACAGAGCAAAGAAACTTTTTAAGCTTTGCAGATTAATTATGTTATAATGTCATATTTACAGGGTGTTGCAAAAGTATTCACCCCCTCCCCCATTTAACTTCTACATTTTGTACTGTTACAACTGAAATGGACTTAATTAGGATAATATGTCATGAATCTACACAAAATAGACCATTTGCAAAATTACTTCCAAATAAAAAACTAAAAATGTAAGTACAGCTAGCTCCTGTTAAACTCCTAAATTAGCCATCAGACGTGACATAATTAGTTGAATGGAGTCAAGCTGTGTGTAATTAAAGTGTCACGTCATCACAATATAAATACATTTGTTCCTGGTAGAGAACATACCAAAGCAAATAGCATCATGAAGACCAAGAAACTATCAACACAAATTTGGGAGAAAGTTCTGGAACAAACATCAATCAGGGTTTGGGTATAAAAATATCACAAACTTTGAACATCCTTCAGGGTGACATTAAAACCTATCATTTAAAAACGTCAAAAAAAAAAAAAAAAGCTGCACAACCACAGTGCAACTAGATCATCCACTAAAATTATAAAGGATAGACAAGAAGTCAGAGAATCAACCAAGAGACAAAATGTGAAATGGGAAAGAATACTTACACAATCAGACACTGTAGGTATTTAATATTGCTTTTTCATATTATTTTGTGTAGAATTAAATCCCAGAACATGATTGTTAGGGTTTTAATATGACATGAGAAAATGAGACATGCCTCTTCTGCTCAAAAATAGAGCATAACTGTCTTAGAAATGCTTCATACTGAGGTCAGAATATCAATGTGTGCACTCCAGATGTGAGCATGTGTGTGTGTGTGTGTGTGTGTATGTGTGTGTGTGTACCTCGACACGGCACTCGGACCAGGCGCTGTAGTGCCAGTGATAACACGGCCGAACAGGACACGGCTTCCACTGCTCCATCAGAGAGGGACACGGCCTGCCATCACCCTGAGATGCCTGGACCACTGTCCTCCTGCGCAACATTCTCCCTGGAACATCACACACACACACACACCCACACACACACACACTGACAGTTAGACACAGATACATCGTCGTCACACTAATCATACAATGCGTACTACATAAGACTGTTTTTAATACAAACTTTATTTAATACAAATTTTATTAATATTTATTATAAGTTCATGTTGTAGGGGCTTGGCCTCGCACTTACACTTACTTACCATAACATGTATGTAGTCTATACCTGTGCTAGGTACTCCACAACTTTTCTAAAACCTCCAAATCGTCTCTTCTCTGACACTTCCTTTTAAACATCATCTATATTTTATCGTTCTCTGTTTTTTAAACTCAGATTTCGTTTTGGTTTTGGCGGGACATGATAGTAGACACACCCACCTGTGAGCTTGATATCATTTATCCTGTGAAAATCACTCATAGAGATAGAAAGAAAGAAGAGCATATATTTAATCAAATACTACTTTAAAGTTTTTCTTAAATGTAAAACTGCAATACCAAGCTCCAATCGCTAATCTGTCAAATATTACCAGCTATATATATTTTATACAACGCAGGGCACAATATCGAAATTTATATTAAAAAATTCAGAATGGATTGAAGATTAAAAGAAGCCTGAAACACCCGAGAGAGAGTCATTCTCTATTTTTATACCCTTGCCACATCAGGATTCAGTTTTAGGTGTGTGTGTTTGTGTGTGTGTGTATGTGTGTGTGTGTGTGTGTGTGTGAGAGAGAGAGAGAGAGAGAGAGAGAGAGAGAGATGGGGAACAGGGACCTCAGAAACCAGGTGGATGATGAGATGGTGTGTCTTACAGCTAAAAATGTGTCAGCTCCATATATAATTAAAGGTAGTGTGAAAGACGAGATGAAAAAAGTACGCCGTTTATTTTCCATCTGTGTAACTTCATCATGTTTATTATGTGTTACGATGGACAGGTGGACTGATATATGAACACAGGATTTCTGATATACGCCATGGTCTGTATTGCTTTGGCTAAACTGTATTCTGATAGGAATGTAAATCAGGAAGAAAAAAAATACCGAATCCCTCTGGGCACATACGAGGAACCTGTAGCAGCAACTTCAGTGCACACTGCAGCTCCAAACCTGCTCTGAATATCACAAATCTATCTATCTTGTAACATTTATACATGCATACTTCATGATTTATGGGTGGATGGAAGAATGGATGGAAGGATGTGTGTTTGTGGGGGGTGGAAGTTTGGACGGCTGGATGGATGTTTGTGAATGTGTGAACTGAGTGAAAGGAATGGTAAAAATATGGATGATAGGATGGGTGGATGGATGGGTGATTGGTTGGAGGGATGGGTTAGTTGATAGACGGCTGAATGGTTGGGTGTGTGGGTGGTTGAATGGATGTATGTATAGATAGTTGGATGGATGGATGGATGGATAGTTGTTTTGATGGATAGGTGAATGGATGGGTGAGTGGATGGATGGCTGTTAAACCCCAGTGATGTTATATGGATAGATTGATGGATTGTTGGATGTATGAATGGATGGATAGTTGGTTGGTTGAATGGATGGTTGGTTGGTTGGTTGGTTGGTTGGATGGATGAATGGATGGATGCTTGGATGGAAAACATTGGAGTTGCATTGTGTTTTTTTTGTAGAGGTAAACCTGATGACATCACACACTACTGTATAGTGAAGTCTAAAAGTCGGAGTCCTTTAGTAAGAACAGTTTTAATTTAATCAACTAATCAATAATTCATATAGAATTTGATCGAGTTTATACTCATTATTCAGGTATGCATTATTTAAAACTGAGACTAATTAAATTTAGCTTTTAAGCAGTTCTCATGGAATTAAAATCTATCTGAACATCCTGTTGACTCACATTTGCTTCATTTTTTAGTTAATAAGAACAAGAATAATCTGGTTTGAGACTTGTACAGTAATTTGGCAAAATTGCACTAGCTTATCAAATAATGAAATAAAAACAGATCTTTGTAATGGAGGTTTTGGGATAAACACATTTCTCCAGCCTCCATCACAGAGCAGGCGCAGGGAGATAATGTAGCGTCTGCACTCTGCACAATAGCTTCTGCCACATTCTCTGTCTGACTCTGTCTCTTTATCTGTTCCTGTGTCTTCCAGTCTTGCTGCGAGCTGTCACTCTCCGTCTCTGACTGCCTGCATTTACATTCATCCTGCTTCCTGGTGCTTTGGCCACACAGGATTAACACACCTCTGTAAACACACGCACACACGCGCACTCATCCCCTGCTCTCTGTGCGTCCCTCATGTCCATGTGGCACTCTTTAAATATTAGTTTTCTTTCTGATTAGAGATATAATCACGTAGACGGACAGACAGCTTCGTCTCATCCCCTTTACACAGAAAAAACAGTTTGTGAGGTAAAAACGCCACTGTGATGTCCACTGATGTCCCCGGATGGAAACTTGAATAGATCCATTACTCTTTTCTTAATTTATAAAAAAATGACATCCAATATGTAAATTAGAAACCACTCAGCATCATGCTGTTATAGGAAAGTGATCAACAAAGAGAGTTCTATCTATCTATCTATCTATCTATCTATCTATCTATCTATCTATCCATCCATCCATCCATCCATCTGAATATACATCTGTTCATCCAGCTCTTGACTGGTTGATGTCAGACATGCTCTACTATCATCCATCTTTCTATCTTTTAACATTTATACAGTAGCATATTCAATGTTGCATGGGTGGATGGATGGATGGATGGATGGATGATGGATACATGGTGTATGGTGGACACAAATGGATGAATAGGTGGATGGGTTAGTTGGAGGGAAGGGTTACAGATTATATGGGTGGGTGAGTGGATGGATGAATAGATGAATGAATAGATGGATAGGTGATGTGGGTTAATGTTTGAGTTGGGTGGATGGGAGGTTGAAACAGTGGGTGGATGGATGGATGGATGTGATGTTTAGAGAGATGGGTTAGTGATTATGTGGGTGGATGGAAAGCTCACTGGCTGGCTGGCTGGATGGATGGCCTGTGGGTGGAGGATTAGATGAGTGTGTGTGTGTGTGTGTGTGTGTGTGTGAGTTGGGTTGATGGAACGTTGCAAAAGTGGATGGATGGATGACAAAACATTTGATTTGAGCTTTGTGTTTTTACAGACTTGAACCTCAGTGACACTACTGCACAGTGGAGTCCATGGATGGATCACTATAGCGCATTTTTTATGCAAAACAGTGGTTTCAAAATTATTGGCACCTTCACCTTGAACTCTAAAGTCTAAAGTAAAGTCTAACATGTCAAATTTGTAGCTGTTCCAGCCTTTTCCAGAATCCTTATTATTTTATTGTATGCATTATCTGACATGTAGTTCAACAACCATTTGTCTGTTTTGCCTTATATTATAGGAATAACAATATAATCAGTATCTCAGACCTATAAAACTGCTGTATATGAAAGTGTAATAATTTTTTGCCCTCACCCTCCAGGCCGCAGGTCTGAGAGCACTCTGTCCATGCTGACCACTCCGAGAGTTGGCAGTTTACTGGGCACTCCACCGTACAGGAAGCGTTCATCTGCCACGTCCTCTCCAAACCCAGCTAACGTACAGACACACACACACGACACACACGACACAGCGTCAGTACTCACACACGGATTGTAAAAAGCAGATAGTAACACTTTCTATGAAGGTCATATTTATAAAGACCTATGAATATCATATTATCATTCATTCATAAAGCATCATTAAATTTATGCTTTATAGCTACCTTCGTTATGCATTATAGAGTGTTAAGATGTTGCATTATACATAATGTTTATATCACCAATACCTTTGCATAGTGCAGTATGACAGTATGAGATTAATTAAATCTATTTAGATCAATGCAATTCTTTAATAATTAATTAAGTGATTAACATGAAATCCTACTAATAAACAACTTTACGCCTTAATACAAAGTTTTACAACTTTACAATGTACTACAAAATTTTACAATATACTACGGTTTTATTTCTTTAATTAATAACAAAAAAATCACTTAAAAAATTAAAGTAATTCTTTAATAGTTAATTATGCCAGAGCAATTATCATGGAAACCTACTACTAAACTTTACAATTTTACAACATACTATAAAATTCCACAGTATACTGTAGTATGTTGTTTTGTAGTATGTTGTAAAGTTTTACTGTATTTTGTAAAGTTGTAAGGTTTTCCTCTATAAAGCTTTACATCACACTACAAAATTGTATAATATACCACAAAACTTTACAACTTTACAACATACTACAAAACTTTATAACTTACTACACAACTCTACAACTTTACAATGTACTGCAAAACTTTACAACTTACTTCACAACTTTACAACACACACAAAATTTAAAAATTTAAAGTTATAACATATTACAAAAGGCAATGAATTATACAGAATCAGAGGTAGTATCTGGAAATCATACTACAAAACTTTACAACTTCCAAAATAACTTTTCGGTCTGTTTGCAGCTAAACATAACACACTAAGCAGACTATAAGTAGTGTTATAAACATGAATTTTTATTCATTGAATCATGTTTGTCGCCTCAACAAAACTCAGCAACTCAGTCATTGACCAACATTTAAACTATGAGCAGCAGGTTAATAATGCTGTAATAACCCTTTCGTACATGTGTAATTAGTAAACATACTGATACACTGTGAACAAACCTCCTGGCAGAACCTGAGTTCCACTGACTTGCCGTCACTTCTCACACAGTCCAGCATGCGGGTCTTCAGCCCTCTTCCACACACAGCGCTGCCACTTAACTGACACGTGCTCCAATCTGAGTGTCAAACACACACACACACACACACACACACACGTTGACTACTCAACAAACATGTTAACAACAATGACAGTGTTAATAAGACTGTGAAGCCAGCAAACAGCATTTTTTCTAACTGCTGTTTATGCCGTGTCACAAAGTAGTGTAACACACTCAGAGGAAAGCGCTATCTGCCCTCTTCTGCATACAGAAGCCCGTGATTGGCTAGTGTCACTGTGATTGAAAGGGGAGAGAGATTATGCCCCTCCCACTTACAGAGCATGGATGGCTGTGGCATCATCAGGATCTCTGGACAATAGGGTAAATAACATAACAAAACATACACATACACATACAAATAGGTTTTTTATGTTAATTAAAATAAAGACAATCAAACATTAGAAAAAAATGTAATGTTGCAAAATTCATTTTTAATTACTTCACTTTCAGTAAAAAATGGAAAGCAGTTATTTTGACCTGAATAGAATGTGATCGTTGGTCTGTATATCTCTACGGAGTCATCAAAAGAGAAAAAGAAAAGAAAGGCCAGATAGAGAGCACTAAAAAGCTTTTCTAGCAATGATCTCAGACATAATGCTCATAAAGCGTGGCCTGAAATGGCTGTGCGACTCCGGGGGAAAGACGAAAAGCACTGTCGTGTTGATCTTTAGAAGAGTCCTCCAAAGATCAAGACAGCGTCACCATATCAACAATTATACGGCTTTCTTTGTGAAATAACACCACTGTTTTTCATTATTAGGCTTATTGTGTTCGCCATACAAGTCCCTCTGAATGAGCTGTTACCATAGAAACGCTACGTAAAATTAGAATGAGGAAATTAATATAAACCTGATTTGGAGCTGCACTGCTGTCTGCTGTTATACAAAATTAATCACTTTCTGACCAATCAGAGTGGAGGATTCAAAACTGCTGTGGGATTTCAGTTACCTGTGATGTTGTAGCTGTAATGGAAGCAGTTCCTGTTGAACACACACGGCTCTGCCTCCATGCTTTTGGGGCACTCTTCCCCTTCGTTGGGCATGCGAAGTACGTAAGCTGTTCTCTGTCGATCCTCTTGGTCACTACAAGGCTTTAACAAACACACACACAACACGACTAGAGCTCATTATTAAGACCAAAGACAAGCGTACACACAACACAGCAGATGGCCACTCATAAGGAACGCCTAAACGCAGCCGAGTTCAGTTTAATCGGCGTGAAATGTTGGAGTAAGATCATAAAAAAAAAGCTTTTTCTAGCCCCCAGTGGATGACAATCATCACCAGAGTCTTTCACACTGCCGAAAATAATGAGATCCCTGACATCATAACCCAGAACACTGAGAGAGGAAAAGAGAGAGAGAGAGAAACCACACAGCAGCATAAGAGGGAGTGTTTGCTTTTTTTTTTAGTTTAAAAAGAGAGAGCGCTGGGATAACTGCCCCGGCGTCATGAATAACACATGTGGGGCATGACTCCACACTAAAAGCTGTGATGCCAGGCTGTCAAACTGAATAGCATGTGATTAACGACTCGTCGGGGCCGGCGGGAAAAAAGGAGCAGGAGAAGAAGGAAACGGAGACTGAAATCAGGACGATCCTGAGGCAAAAGAGTGAACACCGAGCTCGAAATTAGCAACGACCCGAAAACCTCCAATTAGCCGTTTACATTTACATAGCTTCATTTGCATAAACGCATAAATGTAATTGATGAGTTCTCTTTAGTCACAGAGTGTTATTTTTTTTGTTTGTTTCTGTAAATGAGTTTCACTTCTTCTACACTGTGATTTGGTAAATCGTGAGAAAAGATTAATTAGTGTGTGATTCAGCCACTTTTAATGAGCTGTAAGGAGTTTTTTCATCCAGAGAAGGTCACTGTGGAGTGATTATAAGACAAGAAAGGAGAAAAGATTAAAAGGCCAGATTTGAATTCGCTCAAAGTTTACTAACACTTTATTGGACAATTCACTGCTGCTGTAGAAAAAAAAAAAAAGAAGAACAGGAGATCTAGAGTCACCGAGTTCATAGCTAAGGACAGATAGGCAGGTGAATGGGTGGGTTAGATGAAAGGATGGGTGGAGAGATAGATAAATAAAAATAGACAGGTAGGCAGACAGGCAGACAGAAAGTGAATGTGTGGGGTACGTGAAGGGATGAGTGGATAGACACACACACACACACACACACACACACACACACACACACACATAAACAGATGGAAGACAGAGAGAGTTATAAAGTCAAACAGACAGAAATATATACAGACAGACAACTAGACAGACAGACAGAGGTAAAGAGAAAGACAGAGACAGATTTACAGACAGACAGACAAACAGAACGACAGACAGCCAGATAGACACAGGTTAACAGACACAGACAGATGTACTGTGTGCAGACAGACAGACAGACAGACAGATTTTATGTACACAGTTTTAAAGCCATTTTAAATCCACAGTGTCCCCAGACTCGAGAGCAAAGACTAGAAATACGGAGAGATGTAAACGCAGGCAGAGAGACAAAGTAAGAAGAAAGCAGGAACAGGATTATTAAAGAGTGTAAATAATGAACAGGTTCAACTAATCAACAGAACGAGCGTTCACAAGAAGGGAAACTAATTTTAATGAATTAAAAACGCTCAGCATGCGTACAAAAATCAAAAACCAGTGGCTCCTGCGTGAAGCTGCTGGGAAAATGCCAAGTGTGGGGGAAAATTCAAGTCATGAAGGCGAGGTTGGAGAATCTAAAACCTAAAACCATAGATTTAACACTTTTTTGGTTACTGCAATGCATTAACTGATTAGTGATCTTTATATAGCTTCACTTAATTCTCTTAATTAAAACACTATTTACAAAATTATTTGCTATTTACTATCTATCTATCTATCTATCTATCTATATCTATCTATCTATCTATATACATACATATATACATATATAGATAGATAGATAGATAGATAGATAGATATCTGTAGTATCTGTACTGATCGCTGTGCGAGACTCTGCGTGAACTGAAACAGTAGAAGCGTTACAGATGGAGGTCGGAGGTTTTTCCTTTCTCACCAGCTGGCATTTCGTCCAGGAGCTCCACTCGGACAGCACGCAGTGATCCGGACACGGCAGCCTGCTCTCACGTGTACCTGCGGGAATCTCCTCCGGGTCACACAGGTAATCCTCCACCACGTCAGTGGGGCCATCGACGGTGTTCAGCATGCACCTGTAAGACGTACACTCTCAGATTTTTCTCATACTTTGAAAAAATAAAGAAATAAATCAACAGCCTGCATTATGAGCTGTAAATATTATGCACTTCATATGTGTTTGTTGTAATTATTGCTGTTTTTCTTTTTTTTTTTTAATTTCTGAATTTTCCACCCACTTCAGGCACAGTAGGCAACCCAACTGTTCAATTTGGACTATTCAAATAGACTTGTTTTTCATCTGAATATTTTTCCCTATGGGGGGTTTGTCATTTGATGTTTCACTGTATGATATAAAATAAACAGATATAATTAAACAACAATTAAATAAGAAATGTTTTGTTTCAAGTTTCAAAAAATATACAGAGAATAAAGTGACATTTGTTTAGAATTATATTTAAAATGTATTATCTACAAATGATTGATCAAAACACAAACATCTGTCAAAATGTTTATTTCATTATTAAGTTCCATGTTCAGACTTTTGATTGCTAAGCTTATGATTGTGCTATGTTAAAAACATTATTATCACAAAGCTTTTTTTCCACAGTCAAAAACTTTTCAATTAAAATGTCTTATGCTTCTTGTCCATCTACTGGCTGTTGCACAATTTGGAGAAAATAAATCCAAACAAAATACAAACCCAAATTACAAACTACTAATATCTCTGTGATGATTTTCTCCATTTTAAATGGTGACAGGATGCACAGTAGGCCAATGCGATATTAACAATATTGCCATCTCTACATGACATGACACTGACGTGATATCCAGCAAAGTTTACTCCAACTATGTATGATATTATATTATCAGACCTGCCAATGTTTATGCATTTTGCATAAGAGCTTCGCAGTTTAACATGGGAGTACGATAGTATGATCTTATCACTCAGAATACACCAAAAGAGCAGTCAGTTTCTCCCCAATAAAAACATGAGATGAGCCAATCGACATATGATTTTGAAATGATTTGGGCAGGAGTGCTGACACCTCCTGGAAGCCCCGCCCCCTTTCCCTATCTCACATACTCTCGAGTCCCGTGCCCTTGCTTTCTGTCACGGTAAATGGAGAATGTTTTCAGCTGTTAGCGTGAAATAAAATCTGTCAGTGTACGTTAGACTTAGCTAACGTTAGACAAGTATATAATTTATTATCTTTATTAGGGATGTGACAAAAAAAATTCGCTTTGTGCGCTTTGGATTTTTAGCTGAAAGAGAAAAAAATGATCTGGAATGATGACATGGACGTACAACAAAGTGTCAAATCTAACACTTTACAAATAATGTGAATGGTGATGATAATGAGAAGGGATTAAATACCCTGTTTTTATTTTTGATCAGCGCTCAGACACTTTCAAATACTTTCAGCAGCAGATGAACAGTGAAAATGTCAGCTGTGTGCACATTAGCAAATGATTTGTAAAAGGATTAAATCAGAAAATGAGCTGTTATGTATTCTGTAAAGTTTACTGCACATTACATTGCAGTATCACCTTCAAATCCACCATCCAGCTGAGTTTTCACAATTGCCCCTGCCTGCAAGCAGTTCCTGACTGAACAGCTTATAAAACTATTACTCCTCCTTTACTCTTCTTAAACACAAAATGGAGGAAGTGCTCATTTTCCTGTTTTTTTTTATAGGCCATCAGTTCAGGACAATTAAATCATGATTTTTTTTAAATGGATAATCATGAGCAGGGAAAAATCAATATCATATGAGCCTAATGTGCAGTATCATAAAACTGGCTAGCGATCCATTCTGCATGGTTAGTCAAGTCAAGTTTATGCGTAATGTACATTTAAAACCAACGAATTTTGACAGAAATGCTCAAACAAAATCAAATCAAGTTAAAATAAAAATAAATAAATAAAATAAAAGTAACCAGTGTATAAAAATGGGTATTTATTCAAACATTTTGCATGCTACGTTTACACTGCATGAATTGCTGTTCAGAAAAATTGTCTAGGAAAATATAAAGCACAAAAGCGTTTTCTACTCTAATGTGAAATTTTGCTTTACAGATGTTTGTTTACAGATGTTTGTTGTTATTTGAGTGTATTTTTTGTATTGGGTTCGTCCTTGTGAGCTACTATTTAAAAGGAAAGTAAATATCTGAGATCATTTTTGACTGACAAATGGCATTCTTGCTTAACAAAGAAAAAGAGCCAGAAGCTGAGCAGGTCTGTTCTGACTGGAGGGGGCGGTGCTTATTTACGGGCCAGAAAAAAATCAAAACACAAGCCTGAAATGAATAAACTGGAAAATTCCAATGCATGGGAGTTTTACAAATCACAGTTTTCTAAGGTATCTTTGAATTTATATAATTATTCCAGGTTTAGAAACACTTTGAAAACTTACAGACTGCACCTTTAAAAAGACTGGGAAACAAATTTGGTTAAAGGAGCGTTGAAGGAGCCGTACCTGACCTTCCTGGTCTGCACCCCGTCACCGCAGTTCTCCTTCAGATCCACGTTGCTGACTTTCCACGTGCTCCACGGCTCAGCCACCCACACGTACTGAGAGCAGTCGCTCACGCACGGCACCACCTCGTACACCTGCAGCACACACACCCACCCACACACACACACACACAAGCATCACGACGGCTGAGTCATGCCAAATAAAAGGACTCAAAACTAATTAGAGTGTCTGTGTCAAGAAAGATGGTGCACTTAAACACCTGCTTTCTCTAATAGCAGGAAATTTACACGCTTCAGTGTGCAGGAAAAGAAACAGTTTTCAAAAATAAGGATTTTTCGAGCTTACCTGTGCCTGTGCTCGAGCAGCATATTGGGAGATAATCGGGGAAAAAAGGAGACATGAAAAAATTAATGATATAAGATATAAGAGAAAGAATATCTAGAAAATATTAAAAATGATACAGTATTGCATAATCTTTAATGAAAATAAGAACCACGGATGAGGCTTCATGTGGAAAATCAACATCTCGAATTCAAATGCAACTCCAATAATCTGCTCAGAAATAGCGAGAGAGAGAAATGTATCGTTTAGCAAATGAAATCATCCCAAAATCTTCAGTGGCTCGGTGCCTCGGGGAGCCTCGGGTCTGATGAGAAGTATTTCAGGAATATATAAAAATAGAGATGGCATTAAAATGCTGACACGTTTCTCACATTTCTTCCTGCCTCACTCGTTTCCCAAACTACAAACATAAGTTATTTTTCACTGCATACTTATTATCCAGAAAAAAATACTGTTTTTAGAAAAGTGCAGCCCTTGTGGATTTGATGGCCATCAAACATGAGGAGTATGAAATTATATTGCCATAACCAAGAGGTTTTCATCATTTGCAAAAATAATAATAGTATTAATTAAATATTTAATGCTGCTCAGTCAAGAAAAACACTTTATTTAGATTAAATATTATTAAAGAATGATGCTTAAAGTTGGGAAAAAGCTGCATTTGATTGTGTTTTTGATAAATAACAGAATGAGTGATTTTCTAGGTAGCAGATAGAAACCTTTGGACCCAAAAATAGTAATAAACTTCATGTATACAGCAACTTTTGTGAATTTAAAATGGAACTTTAAATGCTTTACAGGTAAAAATTTAGAAATGCCACAAAAAAGAAGAAGAAGAAAATCTTCTGAGATGTATCTGAGATGTTCATCTGTTGTGGTTTTTGATAGCCTTGTAAACCAGTGGTTCTGTAGCCAGGAACGGCTTTAACTGTAAAACAGACTCTAAGGACCGCCTCAGTACGGATTCAGGTCATGAACATTATTTAGATTTTTCAAATATTGTTTTTTGGAGCCAAAGAATGTTCTATTCCTGAACTTTCCACTGATAGGACTCATTAGGTCTGCATTGACTTTGGTGCTTGGACCCCTAAATATAATAACTTTGATAATATGAGTTGTGATTTCCACCATTATAACAAAATAAAAAACTCACGAGCTCCCAGCTATGGGAGAACCCTGGCGGTCCCCGGACCCCACGTTGAGAAGCAATGGTGTAAACAATGCATTATGGATTTATTTTTAAGCATTTTGTATTCAGAGGTGGTTTGTAAATCATGCTAGATTCTTCACATTTATACATGTCTACATTCTTAGCATTACCTGATTGACGTGGTCGAGCTTGGGGCAGGGCCTCCCGCCGTTGTACGGTTTCTCCCGAAGCCATTTGGAGCGAACTTTGACCCCACTGCCGCAGGACTTGCTGCAGCGTGACCAGTTGGACCACTCGCTGAGCTTGCAGTCAGAGGGGCATGGGATGATGCACGCTTCCTCGATGTACCCTGAATATGAACAGGGAGGTTCAGAAGGTCAAATCTACAGTACAAGACAGTAAATCTATAAATCCATCATCCACTGGAAAGGTTTTTTTTCCAGCTCAGGACTGAATATCAGAGTCAGGACAGGATACACAACAGAATTCAGATGTACATGGATGTGGCAGAATGACTGACCTTGGGATTGTCCGAGCTACACTGAGTTGATTAGACTCAGACCTTTGGACCCTCTGTGTCATGCAGTTATAGGAAAATAATCAGTGATGGGATGCTGTGATTATTTTCCAATAATTCAACAACCTTGTGGTGTAAATGTTAATAATAATAATAATAATAATAATAATAATTAACAATATCTTCCAGAGTTGCATCCTGAGGTTCTCATACATTTACTCTGCACTTTCCTAAGCTCTACTGGCTACCACACACACACAAACACACACACACACACACACACACACACGCACACACACCGTGTACATGTTGTTAATGAGGTGTGTGGGATTGTTGTGAGCACAGGAATCCTAACAAACTGTAATGACCAGGAAGCGCACGTCTGCTGGATTTCTCTCATGCGTTCACACGTCTGAGTTTGTGAGTGCACACAGCATTTCAGCAAAAAGCAGACAAACACTGTGACTGTGTTCAGAGCAGCACAGACAGCAAACCAGTGGGAAACTGGACAGACTCCATTTCCGGAGGAAAACACACAGCAGATAAACAGCTGGGAGCGATGGAGGTGTGGAGAGCACGTTTCAAATGAGATGAGTACAAGATCTCAAAGGTACTGTGCAATTTATGATCGAAAAAGGAAAGAAAGAAAGATACAATAATATATGAGCGAAAGAAAAAAATAAAGAAAAAGGAAAGAAAATTAAAGTAAGAAGTGAAGGAAAAGAAAGAAAGAAACTAGATATAACATTGAATAACTATTTTTATATATAATAAGAAAGAAAGAAGGAAAAAGAAAGAAAATAAAGACTCCAAGCAGTTATTATAAGTGGGATGTAAGGAATGGGCGTGGCTGCTCTAGGCCAATATGATTAAGCCGGTCATGTGACCTGGTGACAGAGGAAGATTGGAAGTCTGTACTGGAGCTGGTCCTGAGGTCATGTGACCTCCTCCAGCTGTGAACCTCTACAGCACTTCAGCATGTCTTTACGTGTTAGATCATTCAGTGCGTTTCATGTGGAACAACACTCAGAGCTCTGACTTCCCTACCCACAGTGCACCACTCCACATGCCTGCAGGCATGCACAGAAAGAGAAGCAGTTCACTGGTCATTACAAACATCTCCACTGCACCATGCTGCGTTTTCTGTCATAGGATGACCTCGTGGTGACCTTGTGATAACCTCGTTCTGTCAACCTCGGGGACATCCTCTCCTGTCAGATCTGAATCCTCGAGTGCAAGCTGGAGAAGCCTGGGTTCTCAAATGTCAATCACTTCCTCAATCACTTCCTCAATCACTTCCTCAAACACTTCCTCAAACACTTCCTCAAACAATTTTAACGTGAATCAGGACCAGTGTTTCTTCAGTTAGCAAACATTACAAACACTAATATTAGCATGCTGTGCACAAAAGACGAGATGATCAGGAGACGAGATGATCAGGAGATGATATGACCAGGAGCTGAGACGATCAGAAGATAAGATGATAAGGAGAAGAGATGATCAGAAGATGATATGACCAGGAGATGAGATGATCAGAAGATAAGATGATCAGAAATAAGATGATCAGGAGATAAGATGATCAGAAGATAAGATGATCAGGAGATGAGATGATCAGAAGATAAGATGATCAGGAGATGAGATGATCAGAAGATAAGATGATCAGGAGATGAGGTTATCAGGAGATGAGATGATCAGGAGATGAGCTGTTAGTTGATGGATTAATGATGTTGGCAGGAAGTGAGATAAAAGGTGGGAAAGCCTCGAGCAGTGTGTCAGACAGCACACACTATTAATACATAAAACCATTATAACTAATGTACAGAGACGCTGAGAAATGAAGACTGAAGATGAGAGCGCAGTGCAGTGAGACAGGGATGAGAGTGAGACAGAGACAGTCTGAGCTGAAGGAACAGAGTTATCGCTGCTTTCACACTTGACATTTTTCCTCAAACACCAGCACAGCTTTCACTTGTGACCCTACAGGAAGTGGAAGCTTTTAAAAAGCACTGCCACTGGTGTTGTTTTATTTCATTATTTTTTAAAAATCAAAGTGGCATGAGGCTTTACCTTCTGCACCGATCATGTCACACGCTGGAAGGAAAGCGAGAAAAACAAACATGGAGGACAAAGCGGTGATGAAAAATGAGTCTTGTTAGAGAGTGACAAGAATTGAAACTACTAATTGCAATGTAATTAAAAACAACAACAACAACAATGTGTCTATGTTTGGGACTCAATCTTTATTTCATCAGGTTAGCAAGTTAGGCTAGTTAGTTAGCCGATACTAGCTAGGACTGGTCAGAGTGTTGTCATCGTTACAGTTTAGAAAGAGGAGAGAAAAAAGGAGGGAAAACAGAGAAACAGAGAAAGAGATACAGAGAGAGAGAAGGGGGATAGTGAGAGAAACAGAGAGACACACAGAAAAAGAAAGACAGAGAGAGACAGAAAGAGAGAAAGGCAGAGACATAAAGATGGACAGAGAAAGGGAGAGAGGCAGACAGTGAACGATACAGAAAGAGTGAGAGAAAGACAGAGGGAGACATAAAGATAGTGTCAGGCAACAATAAAGAGTGACAGAGACAGACAGAAAGAGAAAGAGAGAGATGGAGACAGGAAGAGGGACTGAAGAAAGGAGAGAGACAGAAAGAGAGAAAGACAGAGACAGACAGAAAGAGACAGAGGTACACGAAGAGGGAAAACGAGAGACAGACAGAAAGAGAGAGCGAGACAGACACACAGATACTGAGCAAAAATGATAGATAGGGAGAGACAGACAGAAACAGAGAGACACAAAGAGGGAGAAAGGGAGAGACAGACAGACAGAGATACTGAGAGAAAAAGATAGATAGAGAGATTACTGTGTTCCAAACCTGCTGTGCAGCTGTGAAAGCCTCTCTCTCTCTCTCTGTCTCTCTCTATCTCTGTCTTTCTCTCTCTCTCTCTCTCTCTCTCTGTCTCACAGTTTGACTCTGTACGTGTTTGTGCAGGAGAGAGGTGTGACAGGAATCTAATTAACGCGGCACTTTTCAGCCCTGAGAAAGTGGGAAAAAACCCCAGCAAACTTCAGTCCTCACGGCAATAAAGGGTGGAAAATTGCACAGCACAAATTGACGGCGTATTCAATTAAACACAGACAGACTAAATGCAATAAGAGAAAGGCCGAGTGAAAACACGGAAAACACACGAGTTTTAACAAAATATCAATACTCATATGGGTCCGAGCGTCTTTAATACACACTCCATGCTCCTTCTGCTGCGAGCAACCTGAACAGCTTCATGAGAAAACCTACAAACCACATTACATCACTCTAATCCAAAACCTTTTCTTCCACATCTTCCCCACATTAATGTACATAATCAACTCCAGAAGTAATAGCACCCTTCATGGAGATAAGCCAAACAAAACATAAACAGTGGTTACAAAATTATTTGCACCCCTAGAAATAATATTGCTCAACAACATGATGTGTCATTGTCAACACTGACAAAGAAAGTTATGTCTTATAGGTTACGTTATAGCAGCTATAAACAGTCGTTCCCTCAAAAGGCTTTCTTTTTTTCTCTCACGCAAAGTTAATAAGTTTTAAAAAAAAAAACACATCTTATCACGTTACCGAGAAACAGGAAAGCATAAACTCCTTTGTCCTGAAGATGTTGGAAAACTTCAAGTTACAGCTTTACTTCTGACTGTTAGAAAGTGCTGAAATTCAGTGACCAATGATACAAAAACATTGCTATTTGACAAATACATGCTGATATGCAGGTTATCTGTTCGCATTTCTAGACATTGTGCAATCATGTAGCTCCACAGAGTTATTATTACACCTAGTGGTGAAAAGTAGGAACTGCAACAAGTGCTAGCAGAGGCCCACTGAGGCAGGATTCCCGCTGCCTCATGCTTGGGGGGAGGCGCAGAAGACAGACAATTAGTAACTGGGGATTCCAGATTGGGCTAGTTTAAAAATACTTCACAACCACCAAGATCTTGTTTTATAGCAAATAATCAGAATTAAATAATAGATTTCTACAAACAAAGGCAAAGTGTAAGTGCAGACAGTGTGCCTATGATGTAAAGAACCATTTCTATTGTAAGATATATCGCAAAGTTTAGGAGATGGAAAGGAGGATTATGAGGCAGATCATGTCTGAACATCAGAAATGCGTGCGCACCACGGTGACTGTTTTCCCATGCAGTTCTCAATTGCTGTAAATAACAGAGTTACTCTAAAAATTCATTAGAGAACATCCTAGAGCATAAATGTGATAACACCCCAAATTAATTTTGTTTGAGGCTATGTTGTTATTAACGTCAACAACAATCTATGATCACAAGCCACTGATGCGTTTATGTAGCGCATCTTTCACACCGTTCCCTGTAAATGAGATGTTTCTATAGAAGTGATAACATATTAGAATGAGTGCATTAATATAAACCTGTGATTTTCAGCTGTCAGGGCTGCTGTTCTAGAAAATTAATCAACACCTTCTTCAAATTTCAAAAGAGTTTCAAAAAATGTGTGTAAACAGGATTTTCAGCTAAATTTCAATTCCACTCCAGGATTTCTCAAGCTCCTCTTTAAATAATGTATTAAGGCGAGTAAAAATTTGAGATTAACGTTTGATAAATGATGAAATGAGAACAGCACTTGGCAGCAGATTCGGACACGCAGACCTCTGTGTGTAGTCTGGTGTATTCAGCATTTTAAATGTTCTCCAGTGTCTGTCAGTGTTAAGCGTGGGTGGTGTAATGTGTGAGTGACCTCCAGCATGTGTGTGATCATCACTGTCCATTATCCTGTACCATCATTTACATTTAAGCTTATATTATTTGGCACAAATCACAGAGATTTGAATGAACACACACAACCACACAATCACACACACACACACAGACATACTCAGGCACAACTGAACACTGAGGTCAGTCATATACTGTTCATCTGGTGTGTGTGAGAGTCTTTGAAGGCTTCTGGGTTGGCCTGAGTCCTGCAGAGTGTGCTAAGCTCCAAATAAAAGAGGATTTAAAAGAGGTCAGAGGTCACACTGAATCAGACAGACTCCAACAGACCTTTAGTGTCTGCTCCCTACCTGAAAGCCAAGGATTTATGGAAGGATGGAGGTGTGAATGGATCAGGAAGAGAGAAAGAAATTTACTGTCAATCACTAGCCAATCGTAGGAGTTCGGGAGCTCATGTATGCAGAAGAGGGCAGATAGTACTTTCCTCTGAGGGTGTTAAATGAGGAAATATCCCCCCAAAAACAGAGCAAGTGATGAAAGTGGGATATGGAAATAAAATAAAAAGATAAAATTCGATTTTAAATTTCAAACACGCTACCTTTTCATATGTTCCATGTATCTGTAAAAATATCAGGGAACAAATCTACTTTTGTGTTAAGAAAATAATTAAGCAAATTAATCAGATATAAAAGGTTTTTAGCTTCAGGGACTCACGACTCAGCTAGTCACATGTCTCATTAACCAACATTTATATATATATTTTTAAAAAAATCAACCTTGATGTGTTTATACAGCTACAGAGATGCCTTAGAAATATTGGCTCTCTTCATTAAAATAAATATATAATGTAACATAACATATGCAATGACTAAAGCTTTGATCTTAAACATACGGGGATTTATTTTTAATACACTCTTTTTTTTACTTGAATTTTATTCAAAAATGCAATTTATCTGCAAAAATTAATACTTGAAAGGTCTATAAAGTTTAGGCAGACCTTATATTTATAAATTTATGGATTGTACAAGTGTGAAAGATTTCAGCAGTAGAGTTCTCAGACACAGAGAACAATTTAAAAAGAAACTGTTTATATTTATTTTGCATTTATTTCACATTAGGGGAGCACATTAGGAGTCTCGGATTTGTAACCCGAAGGTGAACCTGAAGGTCGTGGGTTCGAGTCTCAGGTCCAGCAGGGATTCAACGCGTGTATAAAATCACAGTAACTCATCGCCAATTACACGATTCAAAGTCAATCAACCAAAGTTCACAAAGGAGGAGAGAGTGTCTTTATACGCAAATTTATAAAACGTAGGCTATGAACGTTTTCTGAGCCAGCAGCTAAGAAAAGTCAGCAGGTTTTCCATGGATGTCACATTGCTTGTACACATGTTCATACGAAAGATTTACGAATAAATTAGTTCGTATCCAGTTTGATAAATGAAGTGCATTGACTCTAGCGTTTTGTACACCACAAGATATGTAGGATATGAAGCTGGAAGACTATAACTTGAACAATTTAATTTAAATACACTAATAACGGCCTGATTTAGGGGTCCAAGCACTGAGAGGAAACCTAATTTGTAATTAAAAGTAAGTATATTATCAATATTCTTATATTTTGATTTGATTGCACAGGAACATAACAGGTGTAGAATGTGAGTGATTCGAGGATGAACCCACCGTGACTGTTGCAGCGCGATGTCTCCACCAGCCTGTTGTCCTGGTCGTAGCACACCATAGCCTGGTAGCGGTAGCCCTGTCCACACTCCCGGCTGTCTCCCTGCACTTGAGTCCCCAGAGTGGCCACGGAGCCCTCGGGCAGGATGCAATCGGACCAGTTACCCACAGGCTGGGCGTTGTACTTATCACAGGGGCAGTACTGCGTCTCACTCAGCGGGTACGTCTGACTGTTCTTGCACTTGTCCTTCTTTTTGCTCTTTCCTGGAAGTCGATGGAGACACTGCAGGTAATTTTATTTCTTTAAATCTCAGAAAAAAAACATTATGAAAGCAAAATGAGGGAAAGATGAAACATGTAATGAGTAATACATTTAATATGTTTAATACAAGTAAATAATTTAGGGTCTTGCTTAAGGGCTTGTATATATATACATAAATATTTTATCTATCTATCTATCTATCTATCTATCTATCTATCTATCTATCTAGTGCATTGAATAATGGCACCGAAATGGACTTAATTAGAATTATATATCATGAATCTACATAAAATATCCCATAATATTAAAGTGCAGTGAAAAAATTAATATAGCTTGCAAAATTACTTACAAATGATTGCAAAAGTATTCACCCTTATGGCTGTGAAACCCCTAAATTAGTTCTGGTGCAACCACTGCCCATCCAAAGTCACATAATCAGCTCAATGGAGTCCAGGTTACTGTATGTATAACATTTTTTTTTAGATCTGTTTTAATTATTATATAGGAGTGAGAACATGTTGCTTACCCACTAGGGTCCTTTTCCTCGTGCGCACTCCCACGCAGTCGGCAGTGCAGGGGGAGAACTTGGACCAGTTGGTGAGCTGGCAGTCGTCTCGGCACGGCAGCTGGCACGGCTGGTTTACTGCCGGCATGGAGCTCGCAAACTTCAGACACTGGGCTACGTCTGCTACAGAGCCGTCCAGCTGCCGACATGAGACCGCTGCAGGAGCACAGACAAACACATACACACACACACACACACACAGTGAGACTCAACAATCCAGTGGATTACAGAGAGACACGGTGACACAGAGACAGGGATGTGGATGAAAGTGTTCGGTAGCAGCAGGAGGCTGTTTATGAGGATAAAGACAAGGACAGTCAAGAGAAACACTTCTGACAGTGACAATATTTCAAAATCTGACTGCAGATCAGTTATATATCATTCTTTATATGGCTATGAGACTGTCAAATGTGCCAAATGTTTGGAAATTTTACACTATAGAATAGTAGTATTAGTTTGCACACGTCTGCTAATACACTGTGCTAATCCTGATAGTTTGCTAGAATTTCATACCTCTGGTCTGGAGCCCTGCCCCGCATCCCTCCTGAGCGCCTCTGGTGTCCTGCCGAATGCTCCACGGGACGAGCTGACACCGGCGCCACTTGTGGGTTTTCCACCTGCAAACAGAAACACTAGTAACACACACTAGTGATGCTTTACAGTTAAGTTAAAGTTAATGTTTTTTCATTAATTTACAAATTTTATATGGAATTAGTAAAATTATATATGACATTAGCAGCATTAAAAACATTGTACATGGCATTAGTAGCATTAAAAATGGCATTAGTATCATTATAAGCACTGTGATATAAACATTAACACCTGCATTAGCTAATGTTTATATCATGGTGCTGTTGAATTCTCCATTCTGATTGGTCAGAAGAGAAGGTGTTGTTCATTTTCTATAACTGCAGCTCAGACAGTAGTGAAGCTGCAAATCACAGGTTTATATTATTATTAATATGCTTGTTCTAATACGTTATCATTTCTACAGTAACAGCTCATTCTCAGGGACTTGCACAGCTCCACATTTTTATTTAACATTTATGGAAGGAGTCTCAGCGCTTTGTAACAGTCAGAGGTAAAGCTGTAACTTTAAGTTTTCTCGAGTTTACGCTTTGCTGCTTCTCACTTTCTCTTATTAACTTCAAAAGAGAGAAGAAGTATGTCATTCTTTAATAAATAAGAAAATGTTAGCATTGGGAAATTGGTGTGGTATAAGAGGAATAAAACACTGTAAGATGTGCTGCAGTTGGAAAATAATCAACTTCGGGCTTGTAACAGTATCTCTGCTTCATCACACCACATAGCGCTTTACTCCTTACTTATTTAAACTAATATGAATTAATACAAGTATTACTATGTTGCTACATTTGTAGTATATCAATGCTGATATAGTAAATGTTAGTAAGGAGACTTTACTGTAACACTGTAAGACTAAAAACCAGCAGAAATACAATAAATCTGTTCCATTTCCATCCAACATCTCTGTGTACCTGCTGGCTTTGCTGTTCGCTCCCTTCCTCCGAGCTCTATAATGCTCTTACATAACCATTGCACGCGTTTGCATCATGCGAACACAAAGACGTGTTGCGAGAGAGCTGATACAGTGTGACGGTGTGTACACTGTACCTGTAACCGGGACAGACTGGGGCTGGACGAGGAATCTCACACTCTCTCTCTTCATACAGCACCTCAGGACAGTCCACACCTCCGTTTACCGGCTTCTGAAGGATCACACGGAAACGGGACTGGTTGTTCTTCTGGCCACTCAGTCCTGAAGACAGCAGTGTTAGAGTTACAGAAGTAAAATGATACTGAACACTGATATACACTCAGTCGTCTCCGGATTTCTTCAACATGTACCTGCTTCACAGGACGAAGGACACGGCGTCCATTCACTGAACGCTGTTACTGCACAGTCCTTCTTACAGGGCAACACACACTGTCTCACTGATGGGGGACGAGGAGCTTCTGGACATCTAAACACACACACACACACACACACACGCACAGACACACACAGAGTGAATGCTATGTAAAATATTACTGCAGGAGGAATCCCAATATCACAAGAGATAATGTTCCTGTGATACATTCATTACTTTTCCAGATGCTTTCATTTCCAGGTTTTGTGAATTGTTTCTTTTTTAAAAAAACAAGAAAGAAAGAAAGAAAGAGCATATGGGTAGAAAGAAAGAACATATGAGAAGAAAGAAAGAAAGAAAGAAAGAGCATATGGGAAGAAAGAAAGAAAGAAAGTAAGAGACAGAGAGAGACGAGACAGAAAGAGAGAGTGAGAGACAGAAAGATAGAGACAATAAGGAAACATGGAGGTAATTGCCCCACAGTAATATTTGGCGAATGACGTACTTTTTATCCATTTATAGTTACAGTTAATGTTGTGGAATGTCCGTGAAACAAGTTAGTTCCTGTTCTCCCTTATGTTATAGCAGCTATAAACAGCTCCCTCACCAGTCTCTCTTTTCTCTCTTCTCTCTAAGTTATTAACACAAAAAAAACATATTTTGTCAAACTGCAAAGTTACAGCTTTAGCTCTGAATGTTACAAAGCACTGACACTGGAGATGCCTTCCATAAATGTTAAAGAAACCTCTCCTCAACTACACTCAAACCTCAACTACACTTTTTTCAGTCTGTTCATTATGAGTCTTTGCTTCTGCATCCACCCGTCGTCCCTGTGAATGAGCTGTTACTATAGAAACGAAACCGTATTAGAACGAGAGCACTGATGTACAGTAAACCTGTGATTTGCAGCTGCACAGTCCACACTTTCTGACCAATCAGAACACAGCTGTGGTATAAAAGAAATGAAAAATCTGCATCAGTGATATGAATATGTATGTGTTACTGTTAGGCCACTCCCTTTTTCATGTGATAATATTTAGTATGCATGGCAACACAATTTGTTCTCGATCTGAAATGGAGATCATAATCAGATGTAACTTCCTGTCACCTCACACACCACCTGCTTCGCTTCATGAGCAGGGTGAAAAGCTGCAGCACGGGAAAAAAAAACAAAACGAAGATAAATACGGACATCAGCTTCAAGACAAACATGACGGAGAATGAAAATTGTACATCTGTGCTGCTCAAAATGAGGAATAATGCAAATCTCAGCCGTGACGCACACCTCAAGGCCTCGCAAATCGGATGTAATGATAATCTGACCTGAAAACAAGGCAGCGACTCGTCCCTCAGCGGCATTAAATCAAAGCCACAAGAGCACCCATAATACTATAATCCTCCTCAACAATAAATTCTCCTTATTCCCTGCCAGCTCATGACTTAAGGCTATATATTGCAGGGAGATAAGTGCTCCAAGACAGATCGCTTCCTTTAGCGTAATGTCCTACTGATTCTATCATCTGGCCATAATCGGCTTTCGTCTGCGTCTCGTTTATGAGCGATGGTTAGCTGTAATCTGGATAAATACGAGGCACACGGACAACGACGACTACAAACCATCTCTGAACGTTTATTCCCGAGCTTTTCCCAACCAGCTGATCGGGGAATAATTGAGCATAGAAACAGCTGCTGCTGCTGCTGCTACAGAGAGACAGAAATTTCATGAACATCAGGTTTGTGAGGGAATCAGAGACGAGGCAATAAAACCACAGCTGCGAAACATCGATCTGTATTTAACGGCGGTTGATGGGAGCAGGCAGATTAATCCTGTGAGGATTTGTTTGGGGTTGTAATGCACGATACAGTGTAGGATGAGGATCATGTCAGTCATCACACTCTTCTAAAAGATGAAAAACTGAAGATGTCTGTGTGCAACACCTTCTGATCGATCAGAGTCCAGAATTCAACAGTGCTCTGGTTTATCTGATTACACACACATGCGAAATCACATATTTCGAAATCATTAATGCGTCGGTCTAATATCTCGTCGTTTCTATAGTAACGGCTCATTCACTGGGACCTATACAGCAGACGTTTTACATAAACTGATTTAAAAACGAGTGTGAAAGATGTTTATTTAACATTTATGGAAGGAGTCTCCAGTGTCAGCGCTTTGTAACAGTCAGCATGTTTTTAAGACAGAGGAAGTTACTCTTTGAGGTTTCTCTGTAACATGACAAGCAATCTTTTTGTCTTATTAACTTCAAGGGAGAGAAAAAGTAGATGCTGGTGAGGGAACGACTGTTTATAGCTGCTATAACGTAAGTGAGAACAGGAACTAACTTGTATCACAGACGTTCCACAACATTAACTGTAACTACTGGGTCAGGAACCCTTGAGAGCACCAAGAAGCACTCTCTCTACCAATATTAATACCATAATAAATGCCATAATAAATAAATAAATAACAGATAGATAAATAGATAGATAAAAGATAGATATAAAACATTTTATAGATAGATGAAAATATTTTATTATTCTAAAATGTTAATCTAGATAGATAGATAGATAGATTCTTTTATGAAAAGCGTCACATTTTGCACAGTGCACTGGGAAAGAGACAGCAGATGAAACATAAAAAAATGGTCAGAAATGAAACATAAATCAATGCCCCTTTAACTCAGATGTAGTCAGTTCATTAAAACCTGTTCAGTGTCTTTGTTTTGTCCTGGAGCTCATGCTGGAGCTCGTCGCCACCTTGCTCATGATTTATGTGTGAAATAATTGCACAAGGCTAAACTGATGAGTGGGAAACGACCTGCAGAAAATGTGAAACCTCATACAGTTTAAACCAAACCTTTTGGCCATGATCTGAAGAGCCACTGTAGTGCATTTCCACCCTTAACAACAACACCACACATCTCACATTTAACTCTGACTAACAATAACGCAGAAATCAGCCTAATGAAACGGAATTTCAATTCCTCTCCACGGCTCGGATGTTATTCCACTGGCATCATTAAAAACAGCTCACACACTTATCCATCAGGAACGCCAAAAATATCAGTTCCCTGCCTTCTGCAAGCTGTCATTATTTTTCAATTAGGACTAAACTGTCGTCACTGCTGAAACGGGGAGAAACGTCTTGTTTATCTGCAGCCTACGCCAAACCAGATCATTAGCAACATTCAAGAAATAAAAAAAATACACCAGAAGTGCTCTGTTAATCTCGCTGTTAATCACTTATTAATACGATTTAGTTAGAGAACTTTTTCAGGGCTGGCGAGTAAAAATGTGACACAGACTTTCACAAGTGCCTCAGTGTGGAGTAGAAGGAGTTTATCATCATTGTGTGTGTGTGGGGCATCAGATGATCCACCCTACAAAGGCTGGGTTTCAGGAGTTTGGTCTGTCAGTCTGTCTGTCTGTCTGTCAGGAGTTCAGTCTGTCTGTCTGTCTGTTTGTCCTCTATTTCAAATGTATTTCAATTAATTTGTAATGAATTGATATTAAGTTATATATTTATATATAGCATATTTTTGATATATACTGTATGTTTACATTGGTTAATTTTTTAAAAAAAAACACTACAAATGATAAGATGATGATAATACCCTCCTATGTGTCCTTAACCTTAACTTTCTTGTCCATTATTCAGGTTTAAGAATAACTCTCAAGAAACTGACAGTAAAATTAAGAGATTTGAGCTGAGGACCTTCCGGTCACAATCGCTGAGTCTTCACCACTGAGCCGCTGCTGTGCTACATGCTAACTGCCTTCATTTCTCACTGGATCAGTGAAAGTTTTCGTCACGGTTTGTCTCGAGCATGGTGCATGTTTTTCATCTTGTAGTAATTAAATTGCAAGAATCCAGCGCACTTAATTACTACCATTAGCGTTGCTGGGAAATTAAGCTGTTTGTGACGGAGCTAATTAGCATGTTTGCTCCTGCCTGTTTATCACGGTTTTTCCCCCGGCCTGGTTTTGCCTGGAGTGGAGAGACAGACTTTGAGAGCAGACTGCATTTTCCCTGAAGCAATCTACGCCACTCAGATATTCACACACACAAACACACACGCTAATGTGATACAACCAAACAAATGCACAGCCTTCATTAGCCCACTCGGAGACTCTTAACCCCAGGATCACTCCAGAATGGGGTTGAGTACCGTGATGCACTCTCTGTCCTTCTAATGTAGTAATGAAGTACCACTAAGCGGTGAATGACATTAAGCTTTTAGCCTGTATGGGAATTGTGTATGCTAAATCACTCTTTCTCAGAGTGGTCCTTTGTGAGCCCCAGATTGGTCCACATTTTTGCACTTTCTCAGGCAATGAAGAGCAATGAATACCTTCAGAGCAAACACGGACCTGGGATTATTCAGTTTCAAAACACTGCGGTAAATGTCCAGTATTATCCAATCAGCCAATCATGTGGCAGCAGCACAATTCGTAAAATCATGCAGAGACAGGTCAAGAGCTTCAGTTAATGTTCAGATCATCAAATTGGGGAAAAATGTGATCTCAGTGACTTTGATGGTGCCAGACGAGCTGGAATGAGTATTGCAGAAACTGCTAATCTCCTGGAATTTTCACACACAACAGTCTCACAGGATGGTGCAAAAAAACATCCAGTGAGCATCAAGAAGCAGCAGTTCTGCAGGCAGAAATGCCTTGTTGAAAAGAGACATCAGAGGAGAACAGCCAGACTGAATCGAGCTGACAGGAAAGCTACTGTAACTCAAATAACCACTCTTTACAACCGTGGTGAGCAGAAAAGCATCTCAGATCTCATGGTTACAATGAGATCTGAGCCACATTTTTTTCCTAATTACTAGAAAAAGTGGTCTAGCCAGTGATTTTTATGAAAAAAAAACCCCACAAATGTTAAAATGCTTTGTCACAATGGTTATACGGTATATAAGGTTATATTATAATGTTATATGATGATTTGTTTCTTCAAGTAAACACTCAAAGTTTAACTCAAATTCGACATAGAACCACCCTTTATCTTCCACATTTTTGCTAAATACATTTCAAATCCAATACCAAATATGACTTCTTACTTTTTTGGTGGCACCTGTCCAACGTTGACCTTGACACAGATGACCTTACGGGTCTGCATGCCCATGGCGCAGGATGTCTTGCCCTGTCCAGGTGTGGGTGTGGTCCGGGTAGAGTTGAGCATGGTGACTGAAGTGTCCTCAGTACACGGCCCCCACAGTCCAGTCTGCCAGTGGTAAACAACGCAGGGATGCTCGTTACAACTCCTCATTTCCTGTAGCGCGCTGGCGTTTGGACAGCTGGAGCCTCCTGCGAGTGCACAGACAACATGGCTGAATCCCAAATTGCTCCATAAACCACAAATAAGTGCACTACACTCTTCTCTGAAGTAATGACTTCCACCCTCTATAAACTGCACTACATTTCCAATAAGGAGCCATCAGACATCCCAAAACACTCCTTACTCCCTATATAAGTGCACTACACAGAAATGAATGTGTTCTACACACTATGAGAGACGTTTTCATATCCAGCCTTTTGTAATTAGGTGTCCTGGCTGTAAGGATACTCAAAAACCTGCTAATAACCACCTGTTTCTAGAATTTCATTTAGAAAAAGTGATTTCTGCGAGGATATGTCACATTTTGAAATGCTTATAACCTACAGCAAGCTAACATAAAAACATAATTAACATAATCACTCACAGAATTACTTAACTCATATTCATAAATATTCATAACCTTCATAGCTAACACTACTTAACTAGCTAACACTAACCAGGCTAACCTAACAGGATTTCTGAAACAATTTACAAGTCTAATTCCATAATTCCATGCTTATAATACCACTTTTAGTACTATCCAGCTAAATAACTCAAGCTAACCTGACAGGATTTTTAAGTCATCTTCATATGTGTACAACCTTCACCGCTAATGCTAGTCTGACAGCTAACATGAGGTAACTCAACAAGTTAGCAAGAGGATTTTTAAACATAATCCCTGACCAGATGATGTTTAAATCAAATTCATTATGTTCTTGGCCTTTACTGCTAACTGCTAGTTAGCTGGCAAACATGTGCTAGGATTTCTGAGAGGATTTTTGTCATTCATAAAAGCTCCTAATCTTCATTGCTAAAACTAGCAAACTAGATAACGAGAACAACTTGCCATTTTCTGAGGGATTTTTAGAGCTAACCTGAACTCCTGACAGACAGAGCTGACCAGATTAGCAAGAGGATTTTTAGGTCCTATTCACAAATGCTCATAACATCCACTGGTAATGCTAGTTAGCATGTTAACATAGAAAAATAGCTTAATGTAATCCCTAACATGATTACTCAAACCAAATTATACAATTATACTGCTACCTACGTGCTAACTGGCTAACACTGGCTAACCTGACAGGATTTCTGAGAGGATAATTAAGTCATATTCATGGGGTTTACTGCTAATTGCTAGCTGAGTATCATGAGCTAACCTGACTGGATTTCTGAGAGGATTTTCAACTCATTTCATAAATATAATTAACTTTCACTGTTAACTGCCAGCTAGATGGCTAACATGAGCTAACCTGATCATTTCTGAGAGGATTTTATATTATAAAAGTTATATTCTTAAATACTCCAGCTAGCTATCCAGCTAGTTAGCACAAGGTAATCAGACAGGATTACTTAAGTCATAAACATAAATGTTTCTATAATCAAGCTTATTAAGCTAACCTTTTGCAAAACTTTTACCTTTTTTAAGTGCAATAATGAATCATTGAAGGCTGAGTTTTTACATAGAAACATTTGCAAGACATATCTTCTACTTCCATAGCTTAAAGCCACACTCAGTAGTTCGTGGTCTTCAAATGAACTATTCTTATTTGATTTTGTCTGAGTAGAAACGTGTACAATATTTCATTCCTGTAATATCTCTGACTAGGCCGAATTTATTTTCTAGTTTTTAACAACACCCGTAGTATTCCTCCCTGCTGTCTACATGGAAGGAGACGAAATGTTCAACAACACTCCAAGCCTCTGTCTCGCTCTTCAGCAGTGAAATGAGAGTGTGTCTGACATAATTGCTGACATTCTCAGCTCTCTAGGTGACGGAGCAGCCCAAAGGGGTACCGAGAATCGAGACCTGTCCATCTGGAAGAGGAAAGCAGCTCCGTAACGAGGAGAAAGCACACCCACGACTGAGAAAAATATGACTCTGAAGGACTTTAGCCTCGAGAGACCTGATGCTCTGGTGCTGCCTTTCAAAGGCAGGGGAAAAGAATTCTAAATAGATCAGTATTTGTGAAAGATGTGCCATTCTTTTCAGCTCTTCTGCTATTTTATGATTCTTTATAGCAATTGGTGTGAGATAAGTCCTTATACAAGATAATAATAATTCATCACACACGCCATAGGATAAGTCCAAGGAATCGATCAAGACAATCGTTTAGTTTGTTGCTTTACAGTGTCATACCTAATTTGTATAGAATTCAGAAAATCTTAGATTAAATGCAACTTTGTCAGTGAAATCATGACCCCTTGTTGCGTACGTACGTAGAAAATGAACGGTTGCCTGCCGTGTTGTTGCATGCTAGTGTAGATTCAAAGTTCCTACCATGATTCGTATTCATATACCATCCCTCAAGCCTTACACAGAGCCTCATATCCATATTTATAACTGCAAAGGGACACAGGATTACAGTATACAGTATTCATTCAGCTCCCAGATGGCTCATTGCCATTTTTTTTTGCCAAACCAGCCAAAGCTATTGGCTTATTGTGATTAATGACATGAATGCTGATGAATTTTTATTGAGAGTGCTTCAGGATCTATTTGTCATGTCCTCATTTTGAAAAAAGAAAAAAAAACCCTCTCTCTTCAGAAATACGAGATGGCTCCCAGAGTTCAACTAAGAAAGCTGACTCAAAGACTCGACTCGTTGGAGAACGACACATGGCTACCAGGAGGTGAAGATCTTTGCCAGAAGGCATTAAATGATGAATTTTTATGGTTTAGTTTACACCTTCTGCTGATCCTGTTTCTGTTTGCTGTGTTGGAATTCACACCTTTGTATCTTCAAGGCTGCGAGAACTGACACAATCTTTCAGTGTGAAAACATGGAAAATGGCTGTATTTTTGGCTTTTTAAACAGCTTTGCTGTACAACAAGGTTGCTCCCCTGGGGAAAAAAAATGCTCAACCTCTGGAGAAACACAACTGATCTTAAAGAAAGCAGCTCCAAAGGGTCCAGAGTCAGTGCATCACCTCATTTTATGTTGTTTTTTTTTTAATCTGTGTTTGCTGTATGAATTTCAGTCCTTCCACCGTCTCACTCAAATCCACTCTCAAAGACATCCATAATGCATAAAGGGCTTTCTGCATGATTTGGTGTGTTTAGTGCGCGTGTCTTCCATTAGGAAGCAGGGCAAGATGTCTGCAGAACGCAGCAGGCAGACAGCACATACTTATGATAAAGTTGAAAGTAAGACTTGTCTTCTGAATAGCAAATAATTCAAGGGCACTTTTGTGAAAATGATTTCTCCAAACAAACCCATTCGAGCAAATGACCCGACACGAGTCGTGTTCAACGTCGAGGCTGCAGAATGCTAATATTGTGCTTTTTGCTTTTGTAATGAGTTCCCAGGGATTTCTAAAGAGTCTATAACCACTTTCTAGCTACACTTTCCACTTCAAAGTATATATCATCCACAAAACTCTAAATATCTTGACTAGAACAACAATCAAAGTCCACAAAATACCACAGAAGTTTCTGGAAGTTTCCTCAGAAAACTTTGGGGCCCTTGTAAGACCTTAAAATAAATGTTACAGCCTTAAATCAAACCTAATCCGATTTATAATAAAAGGTTCCATTAGTCGTACAAATTTCCAAATTTGGAAGTCTGACCTTCTAACTCTAGCCAGCTGGCTATCATGAGCTAACCTGACAGGATTGCATAAATGTTTATAACCTTAACAATGCTTGTCAGCAAGCTAACATAGCTAAAATAGGAGTAAAGTAGCTAAACATAATCTTTGACAATATTACTTAAACCAAATTCATATTTTGTTCATGACTTTTGCTGCTAACTAGCTAACATAAGCTAATCTGACAGGAATTCTGTGAGGATTTTCAGGTCATTTCGATAAATCTAATTAACCTTCAATGTTAACTGCTAGCTGGGTGGCTAATATGAGGTAACCTGACAGGAATTCTGTGAGAGTTTTCAAATCACATTCATAAATATTCATAATCTTCAGTACTAATGCTAACATGATAGCTAATATGAGCTAACATGACAAGATTATCAAGAGGATTTTTAGGTCATATTCATAAATGTTTATAACTTTCAATGCTAATGCTAGTCAGCAAGTTAACATAATAACATACATAATAACATAACTGAACATAATCCCTGACAAGGTTACTTAAACCAAATTTATGATCACAGCTTTTATTAGTGCTAGCTAGCATGCGCTAACTTGACAGGATTACCTAACCTAAGGTAATATAAGAGAGGATTTTTAAGACATACTGTATTAATAAATGAATACGAGCTAACTTGACAAGATCAGGAAGAGGAGTGGTGTGACAGTGTGACAGTGTGTCACTGTGAGGACAAACGCAGCTAGCACAGTTCACTCTAACTTGTTTGGAAACTTCTAGAAATAAAACTAGTACACGGATGTGTGAGGATGTCCTGTCTGTTACCTTCTCGAGCGCTGTAAGCCAGAATGGCTCTCGTTCTTGTCTGCTTGCCCTCAGCTGTTTTGCTCGAGCACGTCTGCGAGCAGGTGGACCAGGACGTCCAGGGGCTGAGGACGCAGTCATTAGGACATGGGACAACACAAGAGACAGGGCCGGGGAGCGACGCTTCATCACACAGCTCCTTATTCACCTCATTTCCTGCACACAGGAACATTAGAGCATTTTTATTTGAGAATTTCATTATTTTTCATTTTTTTATTCATTTCATTATTTAAAGGCAGCATTATATAAATCCTTCCGAGAAACCCAAAATTCTTTTCTCACTACAAAAACTCTGTAAAAAATAATAAATTCAGGTTAGATAGAAGGAACAATTTTTTGGGCAACACATTTACAAATAGTGAACTATTGTTTATTTTGTTTTTAACAATCAGATATGATAAGTCATGCACATTTATTTTCATTTGAAAGTACCTGTTTAATTAAATACTTCGGAATTTTGGCGGGAGTCCAAAAGAAAATTATAATAAGATAAGTAAGAACTATAATTTAGGAAGCAGGAACTGTAATCATATAATTTTATTAATAATATCTTTAGTAATTATATTATATGAAATAATAATAATCAATAAAAAATAATACATGATATATTAAAACTAAGTTAAAACGCTACAGTGTGCTCCTGCCATCCTATTTATCCCAAGATCACTAACATAGTTAACTAGTTAGCTAGTTACCTGCTAGCACACACTTTTCCACAGTTTACGTTTAGTAAACTAAAGTAGCACAACCTGACAGTCAGTATACATATCTGGCTTGAACAGCAATTTGCTAATGATTAAAACTCTTTATTTATTAACTGAAGTCACATTTAGCGTTGTGAGGCATCCACGAAAGCAGTTAGCTCCAAAAAAATGCAAAAAAATGCAGCTTGTTATGTTACCAGGAAACCAGAAAGTGTAAACTCCTCTGTCCTGAAGATGTTGGAAAACTTACAGTTACAGCTTTAACTCTGACTGTTACAAAGCCCTGACACTGGAGCGTAAATGATAAATGTCTTCTTACCAAAAAAGTCACATCAACGTTTACACACGTATATATAATCTGTTCATGTGGAGCGTCCATGGTACAAGTTCCTGTGAATGAGCTGTTACTATAGAAACAATAACGTCTTAGAACAAGTGCATTAATATTAATATAAACCTGTGATTTGTAGCTACTGTCAGAGCTGCTGTTCTAGAAAATGAATCAACACCTTCTGACCAATCAGAATTGAGATTTCTCATTAACTTGATGACACGTTACATTGTATGATGACCCTGAAGGGAGTGCTGAATGTGATATTTGAGTAGCCAGTTCAGTAAGCTAGAATGATATATAAATGTTTGAGGAAATACTACAGAATGAAGGTCAAGCATGCTCAGTGAAGTGCTTCTGGGAAACTGCATTATGCACAGAATAAAATGAAGACCTCACACAACGCCAGGTACATACTGTATGCAATACGCAATGCCACGTTAAAAATGAGGCTGAAAACAAACAAGCAGAATGCAGAAGAGTGAAGTGTTAATCAGGGCCTGAAATAGACGAAGGCATAGATTTGAAACTCCCATGAGCCTCTGAAAACACATCTATTATTCATGGCATGTACCGGATGAAGCTTCAGACCTGATTTTGATAGTTTTAAAAGACACTATTCCACATTTCCACCCTTACAGATTGACCCAATTTTAAAGAAAATTAAAAAAAAACATAGAAATGAGAACAAACAAAGCTGATGTGGTTTTAAAAGAAGTCATGAGAATTGTTACGAATTTGCACATGTTTTAGATCTATTATTCTTTATTATACCGTGTCCATAGAAAATGCTCATTTCTGATTCAAGCCGCTGGCAAAATAATAATAATAATAATAATGTGCTCTGCATGTTTCACTGTTAAATTTTAGCATCAATGGAAAAATCTGAATTTCATTTTCATTAACCGTCTGCTTCGCCTGAGCTTCCTGGAAGCAACATGAAAAAAGAATGATGGATTTCACACCTGAACGCAATGTTAATTGTAGCCTATGGCAGCAATACGCCTAGTGTTCTTCCAGACATCTTATTATTTTATTTCCTCAATGACTTGTCTTTATCTGATATTATAGACAATGAGTTTCCTCCCCATTCTGATCCATGAAACCTCCATCGCCCTGCTCCAGTACCTTTATTTTTTAACTTTATTTAGAAATTTGGCAGCACAGTCTGTCTACACTTGGCAGTATGTTAGTGGAAATGGTTAGAAGGTGTTGATTAATTTTCTAGAACAGCTGCTCTGACAGTACTGCAGCTGCAAATCACAGGTTTATATTAATATTAATGCGCTCATTCTAATACGTTATCGTGAAGTCTTCTATGAGGAGATTTTTATGGAACATTTATGGAAGGAGTCTCCAGTGTCAGTGCTTTTTAACCTTCAGAGGTAAAGCTGTAACTTTAAATTTTCTGACTTCTTCAGGACAGAGGAGTTTACGCTTTCTGGTTTCTCAGGAACTTGACCAACTGTTTTTGTTTGTTTTATTATCTTCAAGAGAGAGAAAAAAAAGAGGATGGTGAGGGAAAGACTGTTTATTGCTGCTATAATTTAAGTTAGAACAAGAAGTAACTTGTTTCACAGACATTCCACAACATAAAATGTAACTATAAAGGGATAAAAAGTATGATGTGTCGCTATTTGATAAATAAAAATTGTTAGCTTTGAGGAATAAAACGCATTGGGACGTGCTGTTATTGGTAAAATTAACTCCCAACACTTTGTTGTGGATTATTTTCCTATAACAGCATGACATGGAGTGTTTTAATCCCTACTTCTAGATTGTGTCTATAGTGTGTTGGAAGGGATTAAAGCAACAACTGTAGCACTCCTGATGTGTCCCTGTGTGAGAAAATAACGACTTCAGCAAAAAAAAACAGAGACCACAGATCTCCTCTTTGTGAAATTTCGGTACAATGTAATCTAAAACTATTGTCTCAATTCACAGTTTTACAGAGAATCAAGATGGGAAGAAGGAAAAAAATGCATGATACTACATCAAAAAAAAGCAAAAAAAGCCAAATAACTATCAAGACAAGTTCTCTTATTGACAGCAGTGCTGTTGATACGACATCGATCGAGCAATTCAGGGTGTTCGTTTGTAATCATGCTTCATAAACATCATTATCTCCAATACAGTGAGGGCAAAAAAACAAAAAAACAATGAACAAATCGATTTCCATCAGCACATGGCATAGAAGTCAGTCTGCTGTAGCTACTGTTTAAAGTGAGAGAGAGAGAGAAACATCTTCTGAGCTGCAGAATTAGCCGCCGTTATGATGCGGGAAAACTCGAAGCCCTGTCAGGCAGAGCAAACACGAGTAAATGTCAAACGCCTGGAGGTTGTAATAACGCCGGCCTTCTACTTTACTCATCACTGAAAAGCATGACCTATTTTATGATGAAATCGTGGTATGAAAGTGTGCACTGTGTGTGTGTAGGGTTTAAAATACCTTTTAGTGTCTGACTTTTCAAGGTTTTCAGACTGTACAAGGTTTTTGGGCAACTCCCTCGAGATGTGTTCGACTTCAGGTAGTGTGCGTGTGTGTGTGTGTGTGTGTGTGTGTGTGTGCGTGTATGTGTGTGAACCTTGTTACATTTTCCATTAGGGCCAAATATCACAACCAGCTCCACGGGGAAGCATGAGAAGCTGAGAAATACACGTGCAGTAGTACAAGTGCAAATACGGGAGCTGTTAACTTTCCCCCATATAAAATAAAATATGCTCACATTTCCCTATTTATGATGATGTACAAGAAGAAAAAAAAAAACACGCTGTGTGTCGGTGAAGCTACAATATTAACTACTAGTGTTGTTAATGATTAATTAAAGGTCAGTTAACTGTCATTATAAATGGAGTCATATACATAGTAAAATTGAACTACTTTCTGTCTTTTCAGAGGTGCTGACATTTATTTCAGTTTATTTTCATTTATTTACATTTATTTATGATTTTTGACCCCCTGCTACACCGATACAGGAGAAACCTAGAAATGGCGTTTATCATTAGTATTGTAAAATGAGAATTTTTTTTGTTAAATTCACCTACATTCATGATATTTCAATATATTTCATAATTGAATAGCTGGGTTTAACATTGGATGTAATTGCCTTTGAAACGAGAAGTATTAACAAAATTGCAAATTGGGCGTTAGAGATATAGAGCTTTGCTGATAAGTGAAAAAAAAAAACCAAAAGGTGTCAAAGCCATAAAAAAACACCTTAACACTGTGATTCACACTGAGCACTTTTGTGCTAAGTGTATGAAGAGTTTTGAAAAAAGTCAGCTTCGTACTAAAAGGAAAAAAAACCTCAATAAACAACAACAACAATGACAACAATAAAAAGACTGACTAAAAAAGCGAGGCCATCAAAGGTGCTATTTTGGGTTTCTGGAGCCACAAAGCGAGAGAAATCTGAGGGCATCTGAAACACTTTCACACATGCACAATCTAGAGACCCGGCTGAAAGAACCTTCCAAAAACCTGGATCATTTTAGTAGGAAAAAAAGCCTATTCTTAAAAATAATGATTGTCACAGATGGTGTAGTAAAGACTTGGCTCTCAGTTGAACATTTCAATTCAAGTTGTGTGTTTCTTGCTACCGATTTTCAGCATCTTAGGAAACAAACAGCAGAGAGCCACATTATTTATTTATTAGACGCTTGTAGTGACTTACAAGCGGGTTCGCAGCTTTGACAGCAGACATGGAAAACACGGACCACGTTTGGAAAGTCTGCAGCTTTTTTCCTTTGCAGATGTATTAAAGTATGAACGCTGGCTAACGAACTGCTACTTGAAATCTTGCATTAACGAATGTCAATACCACAGCGCTGCTGAACTCTCCAGTCTGATGAAGCCGATTTCTAGAAATATTTACTCATTTCAACCTTTAAAGTCTTATTATATTAGCAGATAATTTTGCGTATTTATAGACATAAACACCTGAAATAAGCCAAATGATCTTCTAATAGAATAAGACAATTTCAACCTAGAAATTATTAAACACATCTAGAAATAGGTTTAGTAATCTTGCGTATATGTTTTAAAAAAAATTTAATGAAGAGTTGAAATATGAGTTGAATTTGCCTAAATTCAAGATATTTTTAATTATATAAAATAATTTTTTTGCAGTGTCCTCATATATGACCCTGTGTTTTATATGGAGCTGAAGTGTGGTGTGTCTCACCGGCAGTGTCAACACAGCGGACCCGCGGAAGCTGACTTCCTGGCCCGCAGTCCGTGTCCTCGGCAGGAGCGCACTCCTCCAGCCCGAGCAGCTGCCAGCTGAAACAGCTGGGCTCGTCGCAGGGCGTGGCCTCCACCAGGTGTGCACAGCTGCCCTCGCCTCCTGTCGGGAAGTTTGTGATCTTTCGCCGTCGGAATTTGAAACCTGGAATGGATGTTTACATTTATTCATTCGGCAGGCGCTTTGATCCGACACGACTTACACGGGAAGCAATTCGAGCAACTCAAGCTGTTCAATGAGCCGAGACAAGTGACCAGACAGTAATCAAACATACACAAGGGTTAGACACACCACAGACACAACACAGTCTATAAAACTGATCAATCTTACACGGTTAAGAAGGATAAACTGCATGAAACAGAAACTAATACGCACAAATCACGTAAATAACGTGGACACATCAGTCTGGTTTCAGCTACGCTCTTACGAGATAAACTTTCAAGATTCAATAATATGCTACATTTCCAATTTTTTGAGCTATTTCTGACATCTGAAGTGATCTTTACTCTAAAAATCATGCCTACAGTTGAGTGCAAAAGTTTACATCCCCAACGCATATGCCCACCTTTCATTTTTCACTGTAAGTGTTGAACATAGCTCTTATTGCTTCTTTATACACAGCACCATTACATTCTCGATTCTGATTGGTCAGAAGGTGTTGATTCATGTTCTATAACAGCAGCTCTGCCATTGTTTCTACAGTAACAACTTACATAGGGACATGTTAAAAGGAATAAAAAAAAATACGAGTAACTGTTGATGTGGTGTGGTTTTCTGTAAGGAAATGTTTATTTAACATTTATTGAAGGAGTCTCCAGTGTTAGTGCTTTGTAACTGTCAGAAGTAAAGCTATAATGTGAACTTTTCTGACATCTTCAGGACTTTTGTCTTATCAACTTCAAGAGAGAGAGAAAAAAAAAGAAATCTGGTGAGGGAATAATATTGTTATTTACAGTATATCTGCTATAATGTAAGTGTTAACAGGAACTACCTTGTTTTGTGGACGTTCCACAACATTAAATGTAACTATAAACAGAAAAAAGTGCACAACATGTTGTTCTTTAATAAAAGAATAAATGGATATGGGTTTTCCTAGGCTACCAAACATCTAACAAATGCAGAAATTGCTTTTGAAAACAATTGCATTACAGCAGTGTCTTGATGTGAAAAATACACTTGAAAATAATTTTAAAATCGTATTTTTGGTTTATTCATGTAAAACAAATCCGGATCTGGGTGGTTTAGATCGCTATCTAGCATTATGTCACTACAATGCCATGTTCAGCTTATACTGTATGTTGATTACAACCTTGGACCAATCAGAGTAGAGTATGCAAATAAGATGCAAATGCATGTCTTGAGTGATAGAGATGAAGTCTTTTTTTTTTCTCCACAAAACAGGCCTATGTAAAGACTGATTTACTGTAAAGTCCGATGTAGTTGTTTTTACTTCAAAGTCAAAATTTACTCTCATTTACACTCAGAGTTGAATGTTGAGAATGTTTTTATCACAGACTTTTTTTTGATCATTTGTGATTTCTTTCTATTTTCCAGTCTCCTTTCAGGCTATTCATCCATTTCATCACTCATTTAATGAATAATTACAATAAAACAGCATGTGGAAATAGATCTGGTAGAACAATCGATGGTATGAATGTGAATGAGATCACTGTCCATCCTCCTTCCATGTTCACTGAAAAAAAATTAATGGACAAATTTCATTAAATTTCATGAAATTGAAGAAGAATCATTCTGGTTCCTGTGCAGGAATAATGCTGCACTAATAACTCTGACCTCAGCAGAAGGGACTTTAAATTAAATCGCTTTTGATGTCAGTCAGATTTAAAACAGCCGCAGCACCGTGCAAAAGTCTTAATTTCACTGTTTTTCTAGGAACTTTGTCTTAGTTGTTTATCTTTTACATGCACATTAATGTGTTTAAATTTTAAAAGAGATTTCTAAACATTCACTTCACAGAAAACTTCAGTGTAACAGAAACACTGAAAATAGTAAAAGTTCATGTCAAAAAATCACGTCAACTTTTAGATAATATTTTAAAACTGAAAAAATGTTTAATACTTTTGATTAACTGAAAAAATAGTTCTACATATAAAAACAAAGAAATTTAACTATAAAAAGTTGATGCAATTTATTAGATTGAAGAGTAAACTTTATTTATTTTTATGTAATTTTATATTTTATTTATATTTTTAGTGAATGAAATATATGGCTTAATAATGTGAAAAAACTAAAAAGGTGTGTGTATATATACAGTATATATACACACACATATTCTTAAATAATAAGCATTGACTAAGAAAAATATGGTCAGTTTTATAGCTGAGGAAAAAATAACACAACTTGACTCACTTTTCCTGTATTTCTTAAATGTGTATGTGTGTAACAGTGTGTGTGTTGGTGTGTGTATGTGTGTAAAGATGAGTGTGTGAACCTGTACCTTTCTTCACGGTTTGGTCGTTGCAGTTTTCAAAGGTGCATGGCCCCCAGGCGCCCCACGGAGACACCTCACACTCTACAGGGCACGAAATATGGCACAGCTGGCTGGTACTCGGCACAGGACCCACACACAGCTGGCTGTCCACTGGCTGAGGTGCTGCAGGGCAAACACACACACACACACATGCACACACACACACACACATGTAAACACACCCATTATAAATATCCACAGCAGATAAATATAGACAGTGTTAACTGCAAAGTCTGTCATGATTATAATATGGTTAAATCTAAATCTTTAGGAGAGAATGTAATTATAAAACTTTTATATAGACGTTTACACAGTTAAATGTGCTATATGGCTAATACTTTTATATAGCTAATCCTTTTACACAGTTAAATGTGCTATATGGCTAATACTTTTATATAGCTAATCCTTTTACACAGTTAAATGTGCTATATGGCTAATACTTTTATATAGCTAATCCTTTTACACAGTTAAATGTGCTATATGGCTAACACTTTTATATAGCTAATCCTTTTACACAGTTAAATGTGCTATATGGCTAATATTTTTATATAGCTAATCCTTTTACACAGTTAAATGTGCTATATGGCTAATACTTTTATATAGCTAATCCTTTTACACAGTTAAATGTGCTATATGGCTAATACTTTTATATAGCTAATCCTTTTACACAGTTAAATGTGCTATATGGCTAACACTTTTATATAGCTAATCCTTTTACACAGTTAAATGTGCTATATGGCTAACACTTTTATATAGCTAATCCTTTTACACAGTTAAATGTGCTATATGGCTAATACTTTTATATAGCTAATCCTTTTACACAGTTAAATGTGCTATATGGCTAACACTTTTATATAGCTAATCCTTTTACACAGTTAAATGTGCTATATGGCTAATACTTTTATATAGCTAATCCTTTTACACAGTTAAATGTGCTATATGGCTAACACTTTTATATAGCTAATCCTTTTACACAGTTAAATGTGCTATATGGCTAATACTTTTATATAGCTAATACTTTTATGTAGTTGTATGTGATATAAGGCTAATACTAATACACTTTGTAAGTCACTTTGGCTACTAGCTAAATAGCTAAAAACAAATATAATTAGGCTTTTATATACAGACTTCATAAAAAAAAAAAGTGTTTCAAAAACACCATGCGTCCTTACAATGTCAGGCAGAACGCCATCACATTGCTGTGTGTGAGAACCGGATGTCTGATCTTAGGAGTGCTCTGCTCCTCAAAAGCTTGATCCCAAAGGCTTGACATATCAAAACGACAGAAATCTTACACACCTCTGGGGAAAAGGGTGCTTCTAATTGCTTTCCCTCAGCGTGCGCCTGAAATTAATGGGGCTAAAAATGATAACGAGCATGCGGCAGCATGAGATCAGCGGATCAAGGGCTAAATTAACGCCAAGCTTCGCAGGTTGTACTTGTTTACTTTGCCAGATGGCCTGGAGCCCCTGAGCAGACGTTTGTGTGTAATCAAAACTCCTGAGCAGTGAGAATACACACTCCTAATATATCATGTGCACACACACACATAGGGGCTGTGTGGGACGATGCACCAAAGACAAATCAGGTACAAGCTGTTGAATTAAAAACTAGCAATCTCAAACCTGTGTAAGAACAAAAGAGCTACAGCTTGCAAAGTCATGGGTCATAACCACTTGTTTCGTGACCAAAAACTACATTCGGTAACAATTCCTGTGAATCATTTGTTCATAATGCATTATGAACACAAGAACAGCATGCATAACACCTGATAATGACCAGCCTAGTATACGTATTGTAGTTATAGTTACTATTTAGAATTTTATAATGCATGAACCTATGACTTCATAATGTCAGGTCACAGAGCAGATCAGGCTACATAACACTCTATAAAGCTTGAGAATATGACTTCATAATGTCTGTCTAACTAACACTATAAAGCTTGAGCATACTCTCAGGTCACATAACAGTTTATAAAGCATTAGCATGTGACTACATAATGTCAGGTTACATAGCACTTTATAAAGAGTGAGGATAAAACCTCATAATGTCAGTTTATATTGTATGTACGTGTTAGGCATTGTAAGATGTCATTTATACAGTATGTCATGTCTTATAAATACATTCATAATGCATTATTAATACATAATTCATAGGAATTGTTCAGCTGAATTTCCATTATTAGATTCTTTCAACTAAAACAACTTAAATGCAGAAGCCAATCCAGACACATAGCTTAGTATTTGTGAGTTAAGGGCCCAATTTATAAGACCAGTTATAACCATTAATTACAGAATGACAATGGACTTGTGATATGCAGTTAATTACCTTCGGAGGTTCACTGCTGTGCAAAAAAAACCCCACACACACTGTCTGTCACTGTCATATCTGACATCCTGAACATTTCTCACACAGCAGTATCAGTCCATAGAGAACTCATTATGTCTACAGTAAGGCGCAAAAGCCTGAGTCCGCTACCGAGAACGGTTTTATATGTCACTGTTTTTGACAAACAAATACAAAAATTGTGAAGAACATTATGCAAAACTGAGTCACGGCATACAGTTTAGCAGTTTCAGAATCGTTATACACAATCTTTGTTTGTACGTAGTTTGCTTAATTTTACTGTTTTCTGTGACTTCACTAAAACAATAAAGCATGCAGTCCTAATACTCTTGATTCTGATTGGTCAGATGGTGATTAATTTCTACAAACCACAGGTTTATATTAATGCGTTCCATCAACTTCCATTAAATCCACTAAAATGGCCGCCATGTCACATAACACCACTGATCGCAACTCATGACCAAAGAATTATTTTAATGTGCCATTTTTTTCTGCGCCAGCAAAATTGTCCAGTGTAAACCCAGTTTTATGCAGAATGACAAGAATTAACAAGCGTAAGACCTGTTGGTTAATCGTTGTTACTTGATATTGTTGGAACTAGTACAGTTCACTACATACTATGTTTTATCATCTTTCGAGAAATAATATCATTCTTTTTGAGAAATATGAAAAGCTGGAACTCTATTAATTTTTCCCAACTGATAGACAACCACAACACTTTTGAGTGCCACTGTATATTTACTGCTGCTTCACACACAATACTTTTAGCTGACATGCAAACAAATTGTGATGTCGAGGCATTTGACTAAGCAAGGGTGATGTGTTTGCCAGAAATGGAGGTAAAATGACATATTGAGTAGAGAGGAGGGCTAGTGGGAGGATATTAAGAGGAAAATCAACGGAGTTCCATCCATCTTACCCGTGTTTTCAACGGTGGTGGAAAGGCTGGGTGGGACACTGGGCTTCTGGCTGCTCTGAGATCGGCTTTCTACGAAATACACAAAAATATATCGCCAACAAACAGATTAGACACATTTATTAATTTTTATACAAGTGTACAGCTGAGAATTTGAGAGTTTTGGTTAAGGGTGTTGTTTGGAAAGCCAGCAGCAGGTCTGTAGCATTTCTGGGATTTCAACACACACTCTTTCAGGAATTATAGCATGGCACCGTTACTGCGCTGTGTGAGAACCCATTATGTGAACATGACCAGACTGTTGATTTCTTAGCATACCACAATCGCTCTTTTCTACTGGACCATACAGTGTAGCATGCTATGGTTACAAACATAAATCCAGAACTATCCATGTTTTGGACAAGTATCTGTGTCCATTTCCCATGAAATTGGAAGTAGTTCTCTAGAAGTTGTTGCATGATTTGATGTTAACTCTCAGAGGTACATGCCTACTTTGCTTGTTTTGGATGGCCAGTAGGTGTGTAATGATACAGTCTGGTCACAATTCAATTCAATTCATGATACTTGCTTCAGGATTCATGAATCAATTCAATTCTCAACATATTTTAAATGAAATTTGAATGAAATTTCTGAATCATAAATGATGCAAAATTTGTCTGTATAAAACTAAATAAACCAAAAATGGCTACAAACAGATATTTAATATTGTAGACAAAATGTACTACAGGTTCAAAAGACAACCCTTAGAAATAAATGAATAAATAAATGTATAAATTCTCCCAAAAAATCTGATTGAATGAACAAAGTCTCTGACCCATGCAAAATGATTGCCTGAAATGTCATTTTAACCAAAAATAGAGCTCCAAAGGCGGATAAAATGCCAGACTTCCATGACCTCTTTCTTGGGCAGTGTAGATCGCAGCGGCACTGGGCTAGTATCGTTTGAAAGTTACTGAAGAGATATAACATGGTCATGTAACCATATAATGCATGTCGGTGGTTGCTATTGTACCCAGTGTGCTCTCTATATATTTTATGGGTTGCACAGATTGGGATCTCTGGTGTTCACACAGTGCAATTTCAGTAGATGCATAATAAATAGAATGCTGATTTCCATGGTGTGAATTGCATATTCTCAAAATGCACATCAGCAAATTTATTGTTATATCCCTAATTGCCCATGAACAAAATATTTCTTTTAATTATTTTTGCTTTTATGTGTTTACTGTTTCTCTGACTATTTTCTTAAAGTTTTGTTCATTAATGTATTACATTTGATATTATTCATGACAGGTTTATACCTAGGTTTCGCTCTCCCCTCTTTCTCCTTTTGTAAATAAACCAGGCCTGTTTAATTGCTAAACTGAGCTGGTGAAGACTTTCTAAATTTATACTCCTGTTGGTCCAGTTGTAATCCTGACATACTCAAAGCGCACAAATAAACATCGTGAATCTGAGGTCAGTCATTGTGAATCAAGTGGAAGATCTGGTGTCCTGTCATGGGATGGCAGAGAATTCATGGTGCTGCTCATCGCTACTGAAACAGGATGGACTATTGAGCGAGATTGTTGTAAATGTGGCCCAAATGAATCCATGGGCACCAATACTTTTGAGGAAAAAACCCTACAAGGCCAATTATTGGTGAAAATGGATTTGTGAAAATGGATTGAAGTGAAGAGAGAGTTTATGTCAGAGAATGCTAAAATACAATGAAAACATGAGGAGTTCTATTTTCTGTGCCAATTGTAAATTACTGGTTGATGACATAAATAACAAACGTTCTGATTCAGAAGTGAATAGTGATAGTGACAATTGCATTTGACCAATCAATGCCCTGTGTAATTTCAAGCTCCGCCCACACTTGGTGTGCATGAAGCGTAACAAATTCAGAATGTGGAATTGTGGTTCTTTTGAGCAAAGCTGACATTGTTTACACGTCAGTGTCAGGTCTCTATTTCACCACTCGGGTGCTTCTTCTTGTTTTTCTGATGCAACCTACACACAAGTTACACAAAACGCAGTTCAAACAGAACAGACTGACTTCCTGTCTTCCCAACCTCCCTGCTCCCCTCCCTGTCCAGATCACCCCGATAATCGGATAGGACCCCTGCACCGTGTCGATTAGGACGCGGCCCACCGCCTCCCTTTGAACCCAGCATGAGCAGCTGATGGTCTCTTTAAGAGCAATCTCTGCTGCAGCACTTTCATTCACACCTCCGCTTTAAAGAAGTGTCAGCTCGGGCATGTGCGTGTGCTGATAGGTGAGAGAAGCAGAAAAAGAGAGAAGCAGGAAAAAAAAGGTAAGGAAAGTGAAAGACAGGAGGAGATGTAGAGGTGAAGTCATTATGAAAGCAGGTGCAAAAGACAGAAATGAGGAGAGAGTCAGACAGGGAGAGATAGAGACAGTGATGTAGGGATGAAAAAAGAAAGAAAAATGAGGGTTGTCTTTTCTACCTGTATTTTTTTAAAAATGCTGATGCAGTCTGTCTGAGTATGTATAATGTGAGTTTCTATGAAAAAAATGGAAAAAAAAAAAGATTTATTCCCATTTGAAAAAAAAGGAATATATCCATAGCTCTAATATTTCTTACCATTATTCTTTTAAATGTTTTTTTTTTTTTAATAATCCATATCAGAACAAAAAATTTCCATTTTGGTCATCCAGAAACTGTTATCATCAACTTGTTTAAGTCATGTGTTGGCTTTGTACCTGGCTTGTCCTGGCTGGTGCTCAGGTCAGAGATCGGATCAGCGTTAGCTCGGATGCAGTACACCTCCCTGGTCTGCATGCCACCTCCACACAAACCCGTCTGGTTGGAGCGACGTCGGTCCTGTTGGCTGAGCAACACGTCCACGCGACACTCCGCCCACTCCGTCGTCCTCCAGGTGTAGCTGATGAGGTCATGTGACAAACTGGTTAATAACAATTTATATAAGCATTTATTCTGACAAGTAATGATTATTTAGAAAAACCCAAAAATAACGTTATGTGGAAGTGTAAATAGTTATTATGTCAAAAAAAGAGAAGAGGTTTGATCATTTTTTGTGGTAGCTAATTAAATATCTAGTAAACAGTCTGCAAGTTAATTGGCTGCTTTCCAGATCAGAAGTTTATCAGATGTAGTGCGCTATGTTAAAAAAAAATGACTGGTTTATAAGGTGTGCTGTACATGTAAGAACATTATATTGTATACTATTTATCCACATAGTGCTTTGATGGCATCACCATGGAAACAGTCTTCAAGACCGCAAGAACCTAGAAAGATCATTTCACTAAAATCTAGTAAAACACTTCTGATTTATTTGACATACCAGAAGAGCTATATTGTCAGCTGTCATGATGTTCTAACATAAGTTAGCCCAGAAGGTGTCATAACATGTTATATCTCCTTATGTCACAAAAGTCAAACTTATGTCAAGTTGACAAACACATAAAATTGACCAGAGCACTCTTTATGACAGGCGATGCCTGGTGGAAGAGCTTTTACAAATGTTTATGCACGTGTATGTATGTCATAAAGGATTTATGGAAGTGTTGTGTAGCCTTATGAACATCGATTGCCATTAGCGACGTGTTACTGATGAGTCTAATCACACCATCTGGATGTTTTTGGATATTCTGGTATCAGTTAGTGTCAGGCTTCATAGTGGATGCTCACATGGCACAGGGTGGGACGCTGTCTCCCACTGGCTCACACGGCTGGCTTTCCTCCAGCACCGGACACTGGGCTCCTCCACCCACAGGGAGCTGCTGGATGTCCCTGCTGCGGGTCCGGATGCCTGATGGGGCCTCTGGGTCGGCACAGGTCTTCGAGCAGGGAGCCCACTCCGTCCACTCGCCCACCACACAATCTTTAGGCATCAGGCATGGTCGGTGAAGGTCAGGGAGACTCCAGTGGGGGCACTGACTACATCAACACACACAAACCGGTACAGTGGGAATAGTGCAAGGAGGGCGATCTCTTCCATCACACTCAAGCCTTCTACTCCAGGCCAAACCACAAACTCAGAATCTTCCATATTATATCCTTTCTCTGTCTAAAATCCTGTCTATTATTGACAAATATACTGTAATAGATGCAGTTACATAAAATTCCTTGCTTACAAACATCTGGATAAGTAACTAACATTACTGAATAGTGACAAGAGATTTTTTCTCCATTTTCTCCCCAGTTTGCTCGCCTACCAGTTCCCATCCCTCAGCCAGCTCTCTCCTATCATACAACAGCCACCAATCAGGCAGAGTAAAGGCTAAAGGCTCAGTTATGTTTGCTTTTAGCTACACATATGCATAGAAAAGATGGCTGCTGCATGTATCCTGAGGTCGTTTGGAGCTTGTTTATTTGTCCTCAGAAATTAACGCAACATATCCGTGAGATCCAAATGGCCGTGTCTCAAATTGAATACTAGACCATTATTGAGTACTAACACTAACCGGTTTTCCTATTAGTGTTTAAATTTTAAAAACTTCTCATGTAGACTTAAACCTACCGAAGGTTCTGTATTGTGTACCAACTTTCCAGATCTTCTGGACTAGTAAATACTTTTGAATGTAGGTTGAGGGATTTCGATTTGACAAGCAGCTCATTACAACAATCACACAGACGGCAGAAAGTCTTAAAAAGGAGCAGAGCTTGTGAGTGTGTTTAACGTCGCTGTGCATGAAATCGCAAACCATTACAATTTGACTTGGAATCCAGGAAGACAGGGATGGTTTGGCATTGACGTGGACATTGGACGTTGCATCTGATCTAGCGGACGTTGCATTTAATCCTCCAGATGTACATAAGATACGCAAGCGGCCACTCGCTTTGCCGCTGCTTCTGCATGTGCACGCAAAATAATGTGTCAAGTAGAAACTGGCCATAACACGTGTTTCCTCCAAGACACATGAAGTCAGCGGAAAGTGCTATCTGCCCTCTTCCGCATAGATGAGCTCACAGACGCTCACGATCGGCTAGTGCCGCTAGCTGCGTCTTTGTATGTCTTCTGTTCATTTTACAGGTTTCAAAATTTTAAAAAAAAGTGTAGATGAGCTCTTTCTCTTTGAGTTTCCCACTTTATTTTTGTATTTATTATTTATTATTGTCTTCATAATGCAATTAATCTATTTAAATGATTATATTGTTCTTGTTCCGAAATAATTTGACTTTGCATTTCAGAGGAAATTTGTTCCAAGTATGATCCCTTTGAATATATACTTAATTAATATTTCTTTACGAGATTTGCTCTGGCAATCATCTGCTAGTTGACAGTTAGCATGTAGCATTAATCAGTATGCCGATCCAACCAGAAGTAATCAGACATGTTTGGTAGAATTACCGATAATCATTACGCATCTGAAGATTGAGAAACCAATAATTTAGTGTAAAATTGCAGTGTTTTATCTTTTTGTCTGTCTCCATCCTCCAGAGGCGAAGCGGCTGCCAGGCCATTAGAGTTAATTACAGACTGCATTTAATGCAGTGTAGCCTCATTTAGCATTCTTGCATTTAGCTGTCACTTGTGCCACACATAGCTTAACAAAGTGTTCAATTCTGAGCTCGATTTCTGTCAAAAAGAAAATCTGTCCCGCAAAAAGAGCAGATCTGATCAAAAGAAATGAGAGCCGAACGTTTGGAGGATTATTGGCAAGAGCTGTGAAGCAATTACTTCAGAGGAAGGTTTGTTCCAGTTTTGAGAAATGGCAAAAAGAAGGATGAATATTTCAGAGGCAGAAATAAACAACTTAAAGATGAATATTTATGCATCTGGGAAGCGTGTGAGACATTTCCTTTTTAAAATATTATATGCCTGTCACTGCATAAAAGGACTAAGGAGCCACATTTTGTACATATTTGAATATCACCGACTTAATCTAAAAAGTATTTGACTGGATAATAATTGGTGTGCTGTTTGGTTATTGTTTTACATTTGTTTCCGTGAAATTGTGTGTTTTTGCCTCAGTAACGACACCTTAGTGTGTAAAAGAAGCATGTCAGTGTATCTTGTATTTCAATCACGTAATAAATCAATCTCAAAGGTAAAAGGCATACATTGTGTGTGTGTGAGAGATGATATATTTACATACTTATTATTGCCTTAAATGGCATTGTGCAGTGGTTTGTGTAAATTTTAGGTGAAGTATTATGATTAATTTAAGCATTTGTCAATAAACCTGTGTGATATTGCTTTTTCCCTGCTCGTAACCATCACCAGATATCGTGGCAGTGTTATATCGTGTAAAGGTGATTAAAATTTTACATCCCTCAAGCCACAAACCATACTTTTTTTCCTTTCTGTCTTATGGAGAAGCTTCAAGACCATTGTAATTGTAAAAGCTGGCACACGAATACTGCTGTCTCGACTTGATTCTTTTCTAACACAGCTGGCCCACGAACTCATCCATATCATGAAGGCGAGTGTGTATAGAGTTGTCATCAGTATGGCAGAAAATAGGCATCAGAGAGAGAAAGTGTGATGCACAGCTTTGACAACCTGCTAGAAAACGAGAGAAAGAGAGAGAGAGAGAGAGAGAGAGAGAGAGAAAGAGACAATCGTTCCCTGCCTGTCATCCCCATGACAGAGGTGAGGGGAAAAACAGCTACAGAGGCACTCACAGACGCTGAAACTGCTCTTAGCTCCGAAAAAGTGGATGCTAGATCTAAATAAATTGCTCGCTAGGGAGTTTTCTCTGTCACAGGACGAAATGAGATCGTTAAATAGTGTAGTGCATTTGCAGTAGATGAGAAAAATAAACCTGGAGCTAGATAATAATTGAATGGTCATTAATTCTGCAGTTCACTACATTGTTACAGGACATTAAGTCAGATTTCAAAGCAACACAATCGCAAAGTAGATTTAAAAAGACTCAGTATACTGTATCTACTGTAAAATAGCCTATAGAAAGAAAAATACTGCTTTATTACACCATAACATGGCACAAACATCATCGCTGTAAAGAAAGTTTCCTGACAGGAAAATGATTTTTAGCATTAGTAAGGACTATACAGTACAATGCGTCATGATTGGTGTGTGACATATTTTGTTTCTTTGTTTGTTTGTTTGCACTGGAGCTAACAGTCATATTTATACTGAATTTGACTTTATTCCAAATGTACATGTCAATTTAACAAAACACAAGCATTTACAAATCCAATACAAAATGATCTCAACAAGATAAGAAAATAAGAGATGAACACTTCTAGAAAAGAACTCTTAGTTCTCAATTCTGATGATTTGTAACTGATTACACATTTAAGCTAAGAAGTAAATGAGTGCTATCTCAACCAAAATATTTTAATATTACCAATATTTTTATAAATACATGGACATAAAACATAAATAGCATTGTTAAGCTACATGCCTTTTTTCTTTTTTTTTCTTTTTTTTTTGTAGATTTTGAGAAAGTGAACCCATCATTTCATCATTTCCAGCTTTCTGGTAAAATTTAGGGTATACAGAGTAGAATGATTTTGGAAAAAAAACAAAAACTTTATACCTGTTGTCCAAAATGGCTGCCCCCATAACATTACAGCATATAGCTACTGTCAGCTGGATGTGGAGCCAATATTTCTGAGATTTCAGAGACTTCCATTACTTGTTGTCTCCAGTGTAAAACCAAAGAAGGACAAGTCAAGTACGAAACATGTCCTGGCTGTCTGACTACATTCGGAATAAAAGGAAGATCGTGTTAATTGGATTTCCTTACCTGAGAGGCACGGTGCTGCCATTGCGGTGTACACAGATGACCTGACGTGCCTGGTATCCCACCTCGATGCCCCACAAGCTGCTCTCCTGCCGGTTCATTTTGTTGCGGTTCCGTTTGCTCTTGATGAGCTCGCGTGTCTCTGGATCCCTGATGCCCTGCCGTTCTTTACCTTTCCTGCGTCGAGCTTGACGTGTAAAACGAGGTGTCGAGACAGAAGTAGCCGACACTGGTGGTGGTACAGGATGGAGGCGGCACTCACTCCAGGAGCCCAAGCGCAAGTTGAAGACCATCTCCCTGCCATCACAGTGCCTTGGTGAGCATGTCCGGAACTCTGTAAGGTTGGAACATGGCATGCCTCCGAACAGCGGCGGTGCCAGGACAGAGCGGGCGCGATTCTGCAGCCCCAGACCACAAGTCTTGGAGCAGGAAGTCCACGGACTGAATTGCGACACCACGCAGTCCCTTGGGCATGGAATCAGACAGGCCTGCTCCAGCCGTGGCCTCGGTTCAAAGTACTCACAGATGGAATCGTCGGCTGGAGAACCGTCGGCTCTCAGCACGCAGCTCACCTCCCGTGTCTGGATTCCCGCCTCGCCGTGTAAACAGTGCCCACTGCCTCCTGAGTGCTGTGCTACAGGCGAGCACCGGTTCCAGGAGCCAAGCTGCCAGTCGTACAGCTCGCGGTGCCAGTCACAGACACGGAAGCAGCTCTGCTGGTTGGCTGGGCGTGACGACTGCTGGCAGTTGGTGGGAAGTGTGGTCCAACCCTCCACATGGGCACACCACACGGCCCGGCTCTGACTGCCACCCGGACCACACTCGCTGCCCATACACCTTCCCCAAGGACCTGAGGAGAAACGGACCAAAGAGAAGTGTCAGAGTTTAACCCAGGTTGTACTGTTAATATTACAGCAATTACACAATTATCTGCAATATAATCAATATTCATTGACACTTAAAAGCTCTTCTCCTGCTTTCGGCCGTCCCAATGGACATGTGTACACACAGCAAATATAAATAAGACATGAACACAATGGAGTCAGCACAATTCTCATTTCCAGTCATTTGTGATATCGGTAACACACTCCTTCAGAGCAATGTTCATAAGGCTACATAAAACCTACACAAGCCCTTCAGGAGAACCAAATAAACCCATGTAAACATTCATAAAACCTTAATCAAACAGGTGTCAGCTGTCATAAAGACTGTTTTTGATGTCAAGCCAACATAACACCTGAGTCAGGTGACATTTAGTTGACATAAGGTTCTGCTATGGCACTTCCTGGGCTCACTTACAATAAAACATCATGACAACTAAAGTCACCTTTTTGTTTCCAGACATTTTTAAATTTTTGATTTTTTTTTAAATTATTTTATAAACACAACTTTTATTTGAGGGGGCTTTCATAAGGCTGCATAAAACTCACATAAACCTTTAATGACAACTGTGATAAACCATTATAAACCAGTATAAAGGCTTATTCCAATATACCAGTATACACCTGGTATGTCAATTAGACATTAGTGATTATTATTAACTGGCAAAATGAGGAAAGGCCTGACAATGTGAGCTAAATTTGAAAGTTTATAAGCTTTTTATGGAGACCTATGGCATGCCATGACAGTGTAATGACAGCTGTGTACATTTCCACATAAGAGAGAGTTTGATTGTGATATTTGATATTACTATTACCATTATATGACTCTGACATATTAAATGTACACTGGGCTCCAAAAATTTAGATGTCATGATGCGCTAATGTCAGCCTGGAAAGCGTCTTAACACAACCTTATGTCAACAAAAATCAGTGCCACGTCAACCAGACGTCAGATGACAACCAGACATGAAAGCAGTCTTTATGACAGCTGACACCAGTTGGAATAAGCCTTTATAAATGTTTGTTTAGGTTTGCATCGGTTTATTATTACAAGCTTATGAAGCTTTTATGTAGCACTATGAACACAGTGCACTGTGACTAGAGAAATGAATTCTTTTGTTAATCCAATGTGAACACTTCAGAAGATGAAAATACCATGAAAAATTGAAGTGTTACATGATTTTTTTATTGCCACTAGAGAAGCTGTGCCAAGCACAAATGGGAGGAAAGAAAAAACAAAGCCTCTTTTGCTTTTAGTAAAATTTAAGCAGGTCATAAGGCTTAAAAGTGTTACAAACTAACAATGTTTACAAAAAACAGCAATACATTAAAAGAAATATCTCTCATTGTTTCAGAGAATTTTCACACGGTAATTACCAAAAAGCTGCTTTTTATTTAATAAATTTTGTCAGCTAATTTAGTTTATATCTCAAACCTATTTTTTTAGCTGATCTTGCATGCCCTTGATGTAGAACTTGAGCTGTGTTAATCAAATAAAGTCAAATGTGGGTGTCTTAGTGGTGCTCCTTTATATTCTCAGTGCAGACATCTAATGCGAATGCTGAACCAGTAATGGGCTGAAATTAGTCACACTTTAATTATAGCTCATTACCTGATGCTGTGGAAGACTGGCAGCCCAAATGCGCCTGAAATTCCCATTGCAGAACGAAATCTCTGAGAGCAGAGGATATAATCGGGGGGAAAAGAACATAATTGCTAAGAGGGATTTTTGTGATGACAAGCTCATTTGTTTTTTTGGGGTATTTTTTTCACCCTAACATCTTGCACAGGGATAAATAAAGGTTTCCATGGAGCCTTTATGGAAACCTTGAAGTAGCATTATGAAAGAGCGAAAGCAAAACACAACAATATCGCCTGATTAAAGCATATATAGGGTTAGCCCTTTCTTGTATGCTTTTGATTTTGCCTATACCTAGCCAACCTAGCCAATATGACCTGATCATTCTTTTCTCACTTAAACATACTGTAGCAGCACACTGGACCCAAAACCAGATAAAAAGCAGAAAATCAGATTTAGAAAAGTATGTTTTTTCATTATATATTGTGTACATGACAGAAAATGGCAAAATATTCCAATAATTGCAACAAAGGTCCTGTGCACAGTTTGAGAACCAAAACACACATAAGATATATACACTGAACTTATTATATCTCCGTTTCTATGTGATCTATCAACACCAAAAAAAAAACATACCGAAGTTTCAAGCCACAACTTTCAACAAACCTTGGCCGTATTGCTTAGAATGAAGTCTTTTTTTTTTTTTTTTTTGCAACGTAGTTGGAAAAAAAATCACGAGTTTGATTGGCGACCTCAAAAAGTTAAAATGGAGTAATGTAATCAATAATACAATCAAATTCAACCCAGTGATAATGAAGAACAACTGAGAAAAATAAATACGCAACATGCTTTCTACATACTGCTAACACATCACCCTCCTCCTCCTCGTCCTCTTCACCCCTGATTTTTTTCCTTGTGGTTTCATTCATCTGTTCATACCAAGCCTCATTACTGCCGGGGTACGACCCCCTGTTCTGGCTTTATGAGGAAGCACATGGCTTCACAAATGTTACAACTAGCAGGTCGAAATGGCAAGAATAACAACCCGTTAGAGGTCTCGTCCCTTATCAAGGCTAAACAAGGCAATAATAATCACCGACTATGAAACTTAAAGGCATGAGACAAAGGATCTGTTTCTATGGCAGGGGTCTATAATCCAAGGTTAAAGCACAGGCTAATTAAATAAAAAACAAGGAAAGTGTTAAAAATATGACCTTAAAGTGTTATAAATATGACCAAAATATGGCTTTGCAAAAAGGATAAACAAGGAATTATATAAACATGCTGCCTTCAAATGAGCTCTTGTTCAAAAAGTTCCCAGATAAATGTCTCACTCTTGTGGTATTTAACATTTTAACATTTTTCTGCAGCTCTGATTTCACTCAGTGTGGATGTTTATCAATATGTCAGAATGGTTAGCGGTTGATGCTAAGTGTAATTACAGTGTAATTTCAGCTACACTGAGTCTTTTCTTAGTAATTTATCAACATAACTGAGGAAAATGTTGATGTTCCAGACGGTGTTGTGTTGTTGTTTAGTCAGCTAGCCAAGTCATTAGCCTTATTTTCAGCACAATGACAGCATGGAGTCTTTCAGGCGTATTTGCTTAGCCTAGGCTAGCAACATGGCTACAACCGCTTTAATAGTGAGGGTATTGTGTGTTTGCTTTCAAGTTTCATTTGAAAAAACATATTCATGTTTATATAGTGTCCTTACCAAAAATCAGAAATTGTAATATTTGTTCCAACAACAGGAGACATAGAGTCATTATTTATGCTATTTAGGTTTACTGTGACTAAAGAGTCTACCTTTTCAAACTCTCTATTCAGAAAAAGAAAATGTAAAACATACTGTATGATGCAGTTGTCTCTGGTCAGTTGTGTTGCATTTCTGCTGTAGAAATCACACATTTTTGCGAAGTTAATCTTATGTTCTGTAATATTGCTTAGTACTTCATTATATTCCAGATCACATTAAAGTAAAATGGTTCGATGATGCGTTACTCATACTGTTTTATTTCGTAAGGGTTTATTTATAAACCCTTATATATAATAAGGCTGTTAAGGGATTATATATATAATCAAATCGCTCCAATGTGCTACAGACCATTATCTTGATTTTTATTACTCCATTAGGATGTTGCTCCTGTCAGACTGTAACAAGCATTAGCTATTTTTGTTATAAGACAGCATATAACTGCATAATTGCTATCTGTTAAAAAATTATTTTTAAAAAATATATGTTAAAGAATTTCAGGGATTTTGAACATCAAAGTTAAAAAAAAAAAATAATAATTAGTAATGATGTAATATGTTGCAAGTATTTTTCAGCAGTAAAGTTTTTACCTTGTTTTGCTCCTTGTTTTGCTATCTTCAGTCACTTCTAGTGATTTTCAGAAAAAGTCACTATTTGAATTTGCCTAAGTAATAAAATTAATCAACACCTTCTGACCAATCAGAATTGAGAATTCAACAGCGCTGTGGCATAATGCAAAGTGGTGATATTCTCTTTGGAACACAGTGTTTAGATACGTGGTCCAAAACCAGGCAAAATGTTCTTTATAAGTTTCCTCAAAAACTCTTTTATCAAACACTAGCATTTAGAATACATCACAAAATATGGACAAGAATACTAATCAGAATGAATGTCTAAAGTGGAGCCAAATCTGAAGCTGACATAAACAGGGCATTTCTGTGACATTGAAGTATTAAATATTAAGTAAAAAGTTTTACAACAGTGCAATCAGACTGGTTCAAAGTCTTCAAAAACTCTGATAAGCCTGTGTTATCCATAACAGATCCACGCCTCGACGTGAAATCTGGCAGGATGGACTGGACCATGTAGAGTCACTGATCCAAGAGATGTTCGGCCATCCTTCCCGTCACAATCAAGGCTTCACTGGGAGATGCGAAATGTGTTAGCTTTCCTGCAGCTAATCTCTGCTAGAGCAAGCCAGAGCCAAGCCAAGCTTCACAAAATCGTTTCACTAACAACAAAGGGATTTTTTTCTTTCAAGTCTCTGGCCTCTCCCACTGTGTGACCGGAAGAGTATCAGACAGCGATTATTGAAAGTAACGGAAACCAGTGGTCCGCAAAAATGAGAAGAGACACAGCCTTGAGAGTGTGCAGACTTCACAGATGCAGCAGCTCCTGTAATTGAAGATTGAAATCAAACCCTGAGCTTGCACTGAAGCCAGCACTGCTATTTTTTCCTTTTCAGTACTGTTTTGTTGCTTGCCACTTCCCCATTTGGCACATCAAGTACACCAGCTTCCTACAGATCCTGCTAAGCAGCGAGTGGGCCGCATGACAAGGGGTCTCACGGGTCCACGACTGAGAATGGGCTTCGGAGACGCTGTCAAGTTATTCAACAATTACACACAGTGTGTTTCTGGTGTCGGGAGACAACTGTTTATGTTGGTGCTGAGCACAGCTACGGAACTGTAAATACTGAGCCTACACCAGAAAATTCTTTGCAATAATTTTAGTTTAGGCTTTCCATGGTTGGTGCACCTCACTTGGCGTGACTTCATTAATAGGGTCTGGGATAAGCAATGGCAATACTTTGCTAAACCTGAAGCTTGAGGGAGATGTGTGTTTCCCCGGTCTTGCCCTTCTCGTTTGACGAATCTGGGGTTGAGGCCCGGAGTGGCTGGCTATCGATCAAGCTCTGGATTGTCCTGTTGCCTGTCAGGTGAAGAGGTAATTCTGAATGACAGTGCTGCATTGCTTGACAAGTGCTTTGGTGGGGACTGGATGGCGTGTATACAATGGAATCTGACAGCTAGAGAGCTTTACAGGAAAGCAGGCCAAAGTTTTTCTCTTACTATTTCAGCAGGAAACTGGCTCCAACATTCCCGGTTTCTAGCGTTCAGGGGGAAACAATCATTACCTAAGCCACATACAGGAAGGATGGATAGACAGAACTTGGTTAAAGGATAATGATAGAATGACAATCACAGTTCTGGCTTGGAAGAAGTATGAGCTGTCAGAATCTAGACCTAGACATATGACCAAGAAAGAAATAAAATATCATTTATCTAACAAGCAGCATTGCCATCTCACACCTCACAATTCCAGGGTCCATGGTTCAATCCTTGCATGTTCTTTCCGTGTCCCGGGTTTCCTCCGGGTTTTCTAGTTTCCTCCCAACTCCCAAAAACATGCCATAGGTGGACTGGCTCCTTTAAATTAGGCCTAGGTGTGAAAGAAAGTGTGCATGGTGCCTTGCGATAGACTGGCATCCCATCCAGGGTGTTTTCCCATCTCACACCCAGTATTCCCAGGAGGCTCCGGCTCCACTGCAACTCTGAAGACGCGAAAAGCAGTTACTGAAGATGACTGAATGAATGAAATATCTAACAATAATGTTGATGCCACGTCTAACACAAAGCCAGGACACTACTCCTCCCGACCAGCAGAGGCCATGACTCTGGAATTCTCCGGAATTCCAACGCGCTTCAGGATGGCAAAGAACGTTCATTCAATGCGAAGTCTTGCCAAACGTTACAGTTGTGATAGTTCTGATCCTTGTTGTTCTCCTCTTCATTTATGCTGCGTTTGACCCTTACCCTGTTTTCTTGGTTTGTTCTCTGGATTATTCTCTGACCAAATTAGTGACTTTGATCTGGATTGTGATGTTGTTGGGATTTTCCATTTTAAAGTGCCTCTGTGCATGGATCCTAACACGCTGTCTCTCTCTTTATGCAGAGAAATTCTTCATCAAATTACAAAAGAAGAAAATGTTCTGAACAACCACCATTATATTTCCTACAAATTAGCATGTCTTAATGATCAGCTTTACAAAATGTCCATAATGGAGGATGTAAACATTTAATAACTTCCAGCTCCAGTTTGGCAAAAAAAAAAAAAAAAACAACAGATTGTCTCAGATGGTTGGAGAACATGAACCTCAGGCAGAGTGTATTAAATTTATGAGTGATATTAAAACTTCTCAGCATTGTGAGATGATGAAAAGACCAAAGCCTTCAGCATTTGAACAGCTTAATCATAGTTTGCTAGGACTTTTTTTCACATAAACAACTTTTCTAGACCATTTCTAATTACAAAACTTCTACAAGTCTGCAGAGTGAGACACTGTCCTGACAGAAAATATATGACTTCTACAGCACGTGACCTTATGTTAGCACTCAAAGGAAAATTTTACTTATGGATGGTGTTCATATGGCTACATAACCTCTACATAAGCCCTTCATGATAACTAACAGCACAAAAAACATTTATAAAGCCTTATTCCAACAGGTGCCAGCTGTCATAAAGACTGCTTATGTCACTTTACTTATGGGTGCTGTTCATAGGGCTACATGACACCTACATAATCCCTTCATGATAACTAAGCCTTATTCCAATAGGTCTCAACTGTCATAGACTGCTTACATCAACTATAATGTCAAGTTAACAGATTTGACATAAGGATGTTTTATGACACTGAATTTTTATGGCAAACGTGACAATCTAATGACAGGCTTATGAATATGTTATACAATTTGGGTTTCATTTTTGTGAAATGCTGTGATTGGCAGAGGTATGTACAGTATTTTTGGTTCAGTGAAATGACTCTGACATACCAGAAGTCCCCTGAGCTATAATGTCAGGTGTCATGATGCTCTAACGTACAGTAATTCAGCATGGACAGTGTCATATATGATATATGCAGGTTTACTGTATGAAGGTGTCATGTAGCATTATGAACACTGCCTTCAAGTCAATCATTGCATGATTTTAAATTTCATTACAGAAATTAGGCCAAGCCCATATTTGGACATATTTGTAAAAATTCATTATTCTTTTCCTTTTAATAAAACTTAAAATGGGTCTTATGGAAGGCTTATGAAGGTTTAAAGTAGCCATATGGACTCCACCCATAGGTACAATTGTACTGCAGAAATTATTCCAAATTTTAACATTTCATAATGAAAAATGAACAATTCTTCAGCACTAAATGAATCCTTTACTTCTTCACGATGTGAACATGGCATGCCAACAACCTCAAACACACAATACACAACTAACAGCTGTGAAAGAGACTCTGACAAGCATTCCAGCTGTTGTGTGATCACTCAGCCATCGATTAAATGAGCTCCTCTGCAAACATCTCAGCCACTTTTCTGAGTTCAGAGCTCCCATCGCTGCCACGGCGTCTGCTTGAGGTGGCGTACAATATGCAAATGACAGCATCACAAAGTGCAAGGAAACACTTTCATATGTACAGTATCATGAACTATAAATACAATTATATCATGTTATAATGCATTCACAAGGAATTATACATTGTTAAAATTATTTGTGAGAATGCATTACACTTATAGATCTCTTTATTATGCATTATGAATTGTCAGTATAATGCATTACAAATGGCATTCATAACACCATTTTTAATGTCATCAATATCAAAGATACTTTGATTGTAATTGTTATAGACGCTGCTTATAATGCGTTCTGATAGTAGTTAATAAATGCATTATAAACATGGCTACAAACTGTAATGCCTTTCCATAAATAATTATAACAATGTGTAAAATATCTTATTGATGTATTATGACATCTTATGAATATATTAATAGGTCATTATACATACGGCCTTTGTACAGCACGCTACAAACATACAGACACATTAGTTGAGTAGGACGTTACATGGAAATGTAAAGAATAGTGACACGTGGCTTACAACATGATTATAAGTTATCAGTGAATTATTTATGCCACATTATTAAAACTCGATGGGGCATTGATGAGATTGAACTCGATGAGGAGTTCATACATAAACCACTTACAAGGAATCATGGTAACACTTTCTATGAAGGTCATATTTATAATGAACTATGAATACATTCATACTATACTGTAAAGCATTCATAAGAAATTATACATATATACATATATATGTTGTTATACATATTTATGAAAATGCATTGCACTTTATAGCTATCTACATCATGCATTATGGATTGTTAACATGTTACTTTATAAGTAGTGTTCATAACGCATTATAACACCTGTCTTTATGGGTTTTTTGTTTGTGTGTTTTTTTTAACAAAATGGTGAAATCATACTACGAAAAGTTACAAGTTTACAACATGCTACAAAACTTTGCAAAAGCTTTCGTAAATTTAGTGATGATCTGTGTATAGGCTTGAAAAAAATTGTGAGAAATAAACATGGCCAATGACATTGATTTCATAAACGTTCGTGTTTAAAATGTCACTGTACTGTATTGTGTCTGTACAAATACAACTTATAAGATGTGTCTGTTAATAATCTGCACTCAGTAGGTTCTCACCTTGGTTATAATCTTTTTTTATAAACACCAAAGTGTTATAAAGTGTTATAAACACCATATATAATGCATTCAGTTAACAATTTAAAAATACATAATAAAACCTGGCTATGTACTCTAATACCTTGTCTTTATATATAGATATATATACTTACAGAGAATTCTAAGCCCAGTTATAGTGATTTATGAATTTGGGCTAGACTGATCTGTTAGTGCTAACGTAAAGGAGTCGTTGTAAATCTGTGAAAATAACCTCTGACAGATTGCATTGCTTCTGATGAAAAACGCAGGAGATGTTGAGGATGAGAGCCAGTCTGAGATCCAGGAAAACCACGTCAACGTTCACTAATATGGAGCAGGATAAAGGTCGGCCTCCTGCAGCGAGCCACCTAAAATTCCCAGCAGGTCTATTATGCAGAGAGTTAATACTGGCATGCAAGTGCAGAGGATAACAGAGAAGGAACTACTTCTCCGCATGGAGCTCGAGGCCGTGTAAGGTACTACGAGTACATACAGGTCCATTTGGGTCATCTGTGATTAAATTTCTTTATCGCGCATGGCTTCGATGTGCGACCGAGTCTAACGGCAATTCAACTCGTGTGAACCATTTGGTTTCTGATGAGCTGAAGTATGTGTTAAATAAAAGATGCTTCAAAACAACATCAAAGCACCTTCTGCTCTTAAAGGTGCTGATCAGCATGCAGAAACCAGAGCGAAATATTTGGCTGCTTGACCCAGTCTTTTTCAGGTCCCTCTTCAAGCTTTTTCTTTTTTGAAAAAAAAAGTAAAAATGGATGCCAGGCTAATAGAGCATGTCATTTCGGGCATGTTTTTATATTCCTTGCTTTTTGTTTCAGTAGACAAATGCAATAGGAAATGGAAAATCACAGCATGCGCATCTGCCCTGGTACAGCAGTAAATATAAATAGTGCATGTGTGCACTGTGCCTTCATGATGCCAATTTAACACAGCATTTCCATGAAAGCTCTCCCTGAGGAGAAGAAGAAGAGGAGGAAGGACGTGGCTTTAACCAGCACAGACCAGCCACGATTCCACCAATCTGCCCTTCGGATAAAAGGCAAGCAGATCACGAGCTAAATCTGAGATGATCGCCTGTGCAGGAAAGAAAAAAAAAAGACAGAGGGGCAAACCAGCCATGGGGCTAAGCAGCTCTACAATAAATAGAAAGAGTTTTTTTTTATAAAAAAAAAAAAAAAACTTGGCAGAGGAGACTTTTTTAGAAGCTTCGACAGTGAGAACTCTGAAGAATTGCTGTGTAGAAGTCGAAAGTAACTGCATTTCTGTCATACAAGATACTGTATATATAGAGACAACACACAAACCATCAAAATGGCTGCTATGGCCGTTCAGGCAGTTCCATAATTCCGGACATTTTTTTCCTCCCATTTTCTCCCTAATTTTGGTCCAATTCCCACCTCACCATCCGGCTCTCCCCTGTCATACATTTGGGGACGGTTAGGGCAAAGGGCAATGAAACACACTCGGAGAAAAGCGCTATCCGCCCTCTTCCTCATACATGAGCTCATGATTGGCTATTGATGCTATGATTGACAGGAGAGAGAGAGAGTACGATGACTGTGGCACTTTTGAGATTTTTCGGACTGCACCATTCATGAACTGACATTTTAAGTGCAAGCCACTGCCTGTGTTTCGACCCCAAGTTGGAGCAGTAAAAAAAAATTCTTTGAGTATCCCACCTATGTCTTACTTTCTTCATGCCTGAGGCTGTGTGCACCAAGAGTTCAGTATGTCTGATTAAGTGTAAAAGCTGTTTTTGGATCATCGGGCCACCTGAAACAGTTGTCTAGGGTTCACTATGTGAAAGTGATCCACTCAGGATCTCAACATCAAATGACATGATTGATTGAACTTCCTTTTTACTTATTTTATTTCCTGCTTCAGGTTTCACAGTGGTAGAAAAGGGGATCTTGAGGTCTTCAGAGGAGACTGAATGTCTTCTGAAACGCTCTTCCACAGAGAAAGTGCCAAAGGTTGAATTATTTTAGTGTATAATCAAGCAGCCTTGATTCAAAAATCAGAAAGAATAATAACAAACAAACCTGCGATGTTCATCAATCCCCCAAAACTGATTAGTATTCGGGCAGGTCAAGTGTGTAAGCACCCTGAAAGGAGCACAAATGGTGGAGTCTTATTAAATGTATCGTTTTGAACCTTGGTTTATAAGTGAACCCTGGCGAATTTGCCTGTCGTCGCTGACATTTTTTTTCTCTTTAAAGTAATTGCTTTTTAACACCCTACTTTTAAATGACCCTCCAACAACCTGCTGTGAGCTTTCTCTCCTCAAAGTGCCCTGCGTAGGCTTCATCACTTCATAATGGACTGCTAGTTTACTTCCAGAAGCCTCCTGTTAACCTCCTGCTCTGAAAAAAAAGCTCTAGCGAAATGTCTGTCGGCGAATTTTTATGACAGAGGTGTTTACGATTTCTCAGTAATATGACAAGATGCTTTTATTATTATTATTATTATTATTATTATTATTATTATTATTATTACTATTATTATTATCTTCAAGAGAGAAGAAAAACAGATGCTGGTGAGGGAAAGACTGTTTATAGCTGATGTAATGTCAGTGATACCAGGAAATAACTTGTTTCACAACGTTAAATGTAACTATAAATGGATGGATTCATCATTCCACCCTGCTGTTGATTATTTTCCTATAACAGCATGACACATAGTGGTTAACTAACTTACACAGCATTGATCATTTGCAATGAATGTTCTGGTATGACTTATTTTACAGGCTTTTTTGTTTCACTCACTTTCCACTTCAGCTGCCTGGAAAAAGCAGTGAACTATATAAGAACTGCACTGAGGAGGAGGAGGATTAGGTCTCTGCTATTTCATACAGAATAAATCCCTGATACACAGTTTTGAGCAGCTGGGATACTTGGTCATATATTTGCGCATCATTTGCCATTTCCAGAAAGCCAGTTAAGAAACACTTAAGCTCTCCACAAATGAAATATAGCTGGCCATCATTAAATAAAGGCTTTTCTCTGATATGTGAGGTTTCAATTTCCATTTCCATTTAACAGAAGCTTATCAGAAGTGTATGAAATCCTATACCACACAGTATTAAGCACGAGGTTTAAGCCCCAAATCAAGCACCCAACCCTGGCTCTCGGGCAAATCTCGAGAGAGCTATGTATAATATAATCTGCTCACTAGAAACACTATATGCAGGAACATGCAGGATCTTACGTTACACTGAAAACATCCAAACATCCGCTTTTCCCATATCAGTTCATAATTACACAAGCAGATCGATAAATACGTAAACAGACACTTAAAGACAAACTGAAATCAGAACTGTTCTTTTTATTTTTTTTTAACTTTGTTTTACGTCAGATTGAGCATTCAAAAGACAAAATACTTCTGCTACTAAAGCGCAGCGACTTTTTCTCTCTTCGAAACAGCTACTGATTTTTGATGACACTGTGCACTCACAGGATCGACCAAAAAGATATAATTAATCATTTCATATCAGGTGACTTCAACAGCGAGACTAAAGTTTGCAGACATCTCTGAGTTTTCACTCTGTGATAGTTGGGTGTGCTGGAGGGGGTGTGACCTGACAGGATTGTCAATCATTAAACACTTTGATTCACTGATTTTTCTCTGGAGGCATTTAAAATGGGCTGTGGTTTTCATCCTTCTAAATAAGACCCTCTGATTGGCTGAGTCAGGTTTAGAAACACATCTAACCCATCATCACTAATGACGGGAGACCACGGAGACAGATATGTCTAATGTCAGTGTGGGCGGGGCACCAGGTGGCAAGAAAACCATATATATATATATATATATATAAATGCACACACACACACACACACAATACTCACAATACTGTGCAAAAGTATTAGGCACATGCACAGAAATGATGCCTTCAAAAATAATGAAATTAAGTGTTTCCATTATTAAAAAAAATACTATAAAGAGCAGTAAACAGTAATAAATGAAACAAAGTCAATATTTGTTGTGACGACCGTTTGCATTAAAAAAAATAAATTGTAGTCTCAGGTACTATTTGTGCAGTTTTATAAGGAAATTAGCAGGTAAATTTCAGAACAAGCCATGGTTCTTACTAACAAAGTTTGTGCTAAAAAAAAAAATCATGGGATGCCTAAGACTTTTGCACACGCGCACACACACACACACACACACATTATATATATATATATATATATATATATATATATATATATATATATATATATATATATATATATATATATATATATATGTGTATAATATATATATGTATATATGCAGTTTGTTGACAGTAAAGTGCGATCCACGCTGACAAACTGACGCTGGCTCGTTAAGCAGATGTCTCTCATATTTCTGTTTTTGTTTTTTCACTCAGAGAAACAAGAAGAGGCTTGAGTCTAGCTCAGACAATACACATTTTTTTACTGGAATACCCAATTTTCACAAACCAATCAAATAGCCATGGATAAAACTAAAGACCCGCCTATCCAAATTCGATTGTAAATATGTCACACTGCAGAAGAATAGTACCTGTATGCATTGATGAATGAAATCTTTATCCTTTTGCCTCAAACACAACTTACAACTGCTTAGTCTGGTAGATCTGAGTAAACTGTATAAATAAAAATATATGAAAAAGAATATGCTCCATTTTGTGTGTTGCAAAAGTTAAACATTCACGAAGCCCATCATTATAATGGCGAAAAGGTCCCAAACTAAACAGCTTTTAAAACATTAATGTAATTGATCTGTAAGGAGATTTATTTTTTAATAAGCATTCATGGAAGGAGTCTCCAGTGTCAGCGCTTTGTAACAGGCAGAAGTAAAGCTGTAAGCTCGCAGTTTTCTGACATCTTCACGACAGAGGACGTTACACTTTCAGCTAAAAAATGTGATGTGTCAGTCTTTAATAAATAATAAATTTGGAATCGTGGAAAATTGCTGTGGTATAAGAGGAATAAACACAACAGGACGTGCTGTTATAGGGAAAAAATCAGCTTCGGGGTGGGAACAGTGACCCCAGTAATTTGACGTTAGAGCTTTTATGTGAAAGAACACTCCAGTCCTTCATTATCATTCCGTCTGATGAAGAATGTTAGCATAATTTTTGGTCCTTATCCTGCAGATTGTTAGTTTGTGTTTATTAACAGCACATTCATGACGCTTGAAGTCACGTCGCAGATGCGTTCAAATTTCAGAATAATCAGAAATCATCAGAATTACACTTGAGTGAGGAATAAACCCTTACTGTTTTGTGATGTTGTAGGAAATTAATCAACGAGTTGATTCAAGAGTTGATTATTTTCCTATAACAGTGCGATCCTGACGTGTTTTATTCCTCTCATACCACAGCAATTTGCCAAAGATTCCAATTTTTATTTATTAAAAAATGAAACTTATGTTTTATCTGCTTATAGTTATGTTTAATGCTGTTCATTTCTGTTCTCACTTCCATTATAGCAGCTATAAACAGTCGTTCCCTCGCCAGCCTTTTTTTTCTCTCATTTCTCTAATCACTTCCTCAGATCTCCTAGAACAGTTAGCCACGTTCACTAGCCGGTTAGCTAACATTCAATATAGTACTGACAGGCTGAGCTCATTTTAAAGAGGATTCTCTCAGTTTCCAGTAAACTAAACAATTTCATCTCACATTGCTTCTGCAGTGTTTATTTCATTTCATTCAAAAATGTCCTTTTTTTAAAACTGTGGTTGTAATCAGATCCTGTGATCGAGCCAAAACACGGATACTGGCTTCTGTGATGAACCTGATGATGAATATTTTATACAGCTCCAGCCCTGACGGATACCTAAATATTTGCAAGTCGTTATTTCATATTTCATCCCAATAATTATTTCATTAATTCATTTAGTTCAAAGAACCTGATGAAGCTCCTGCTGTGCTATTGAAAGGTTAGAAGTGATCTCTGCAAACACAGCGCCCTTTCTCAATGTAACGGCGCTGTTTGATCACACGGAGAGGTCTTTTTTTAAGGATATTCTAAGAAAATATTCATCAGTCTAGTCTGGTGAGAACAGTTTTTTTATTCCATCATCATTTGTCTAAAATCAGCACAGAATCTCAGTTAATAACAGAAATAACAGAAAAGGGTTTTCTTCATTTGAGAGGAATAAAACACATCAGGATTGCACTGTTATGGGAAAAGAATCAACTCAGTAACAGTAACAGTGACTCCGCTTGATCACGGCGATTATTATTGGTGTGTTTTATTCCTTACTCAAGTGTAATTCAGATTATTATTAAAGCTTTCTTTGGATGGATGAGTGGAGAAAAGCTGGATTTAATGCAGTTTAGAAACTTTTTAGTGTGACCCTAATCATTCCTCACTGATGAGTTGTAAAAATAAAAAAAAAGTTGCACTTTTCTCGCTGAAGGCTGAAAGAATACAAATGAATTAAAAAAAAACTCTAACATTAGCTCTTAGTGCTGCGCTGTTTTAATTTTCATGACAATGATTTAAAAAGCTAATGATGTGGCTCAGTGAGCAGATCGACCCTCGAATTAATCCGACATTCAGATTCGAACCGTATCAGATAGCAGCAGAATCAGTAGGCCTCCACCGCCTCGATATCCAGCGGTATCATTCCCGAATAAATTGTGGTCACTTCCACTGAGGATATAGAACAAGAGGCCATAGATATGAATAAATGCTCTCTCTCTCTCTCTCTCTCTCTCTCTCTCTCTCTCTCTCTCTCTCTCTCGTTCTCTCTGCTATGAGCCTCAATTACACACTTCTCATGCAAAATTGCCTCCAATCTCCATAACCTCATTAGTCTCTCTGCTACACTGTTCCCATATGCTCTGCTCTGGAAGAATGATGGGCTTTTAAATAATGCAAGAGTTTTGTGATCGTTTAACTTTTGGATCATAATGCGGCAAAACGCAGCAAGATTTTCTCTGTTTACACAGTTTCCTCAGATCTACCAGAATAAGCATTTGTCCAAGATGTGTTTGAGGCCAAAGATCAAGATTTACTACATAAAAATAAAACACGCCATGAAGCAGAGACATTTATTTACCATGGAAGGAAGGAGTCTCCAGTGTCAGGACTTTGTAAAGCTGTACCGTTAAGTTTTTAAAGGAGACGTGAATGATTAGGAGCGATAACTTTAATGATGATGATGTATTTTCCCATTAGAAATTTATAAATTTAACAGACTAATGTGTATATATTAATTGACCTAATGCAATTGCAGCTACAATCTGATCGTAAAATAGAGAAGTCGTGTTTTATTTACTGTTGATGCTGTGAGCAGCCATGCTGATATGACGTCATGACCTTCCTGACGTTCCGAGTAGGAATTCCAAGTCGTTTTTTTTTTTTTTTCATGACTGATTTTGGAAATACAGAGTTATGAGTTTAAACATACAAACGTAGCCTAATTACACGATACATTCTAGTAACCTTACTAGTGGTTTACACAATATACAATAATAGTTAGCCGAATGTTAGCTAGTTTGCTAGTGACCTGACTGTCAGTGTACACAGTAGAATAGCTTATGATTTATTATTTAATTTATTCATTATTAATTAATTAATTAATTCTTTAATTAACTTGTTTGTTTGTTTATATATGTTTATTTTAATTTCATAGTTATTTATACATTTATTTGTCTGATTGTCTATAAATTGTTTATTATTATTATTATTATTATTATTATTATTCATTTAATTTATTTTTATTCACTTACTTGCTGTATGCTTGTATTATTTATTTATTTATTTATTTGATATTATTATTATTATTATTATTATTATTATTGTTGTTGTTGTTGTTGTTGTATAAATAGCTTAATTTATTAATTAAATAGCAGTAATTTATTGTGTGTGTGTTAAGAATCAATGAGGGGAAATGTCTACTTTTATTTTTGATTTTTTTTAGACAGATGTTTTATCCAGTAGTTGGTTTTCACAGTGCCCACAGCTTTAGAGATGTGCCATCATATGTGATGCATCGTTATTGAGATGAAGTGAACGATTCAATGAATTTATCATCAGGACCACCACCTCACTGATATTCACCCCGAGGATTAGATTATACATCCGACCCACAATGCTTCACTCTGTAATCTCATTTCACACCAGTGTGTTACAGGAAAAGAGAAACGAAAGCCTTTAAACTCCCGGGGTGTTATGGATGAACCCGGCGTGTTTACATTTATTCATTCTCTGATGCTTACATGAGAGGAAGAATCTGAGTGGAACATGAAGCTGACGGTTTAGCGGTTTGTCCAAAAGTGACGCTGATGGTCAAATAACACAAACCCGTCTCATTTTATCAGTGCAACAAGCAAACAGCAAGCATGCCGTGGGATTTAATGAGCTCCAAATGCCCATTCATTAGTCCTGAAACTAAAACTCTATTTCTCCAACAAGATTCTCTCATTTGTCACTGAATTACTGCTTTATTAGCTACTGCATCAAATACAGACACAAAAATAAGCCACAAATATAAACGTATAAAAGTAACACAAAATACTGCAACCAGAAAAACAAATAAAATGCAATATTTTGGATTTGATAAAAAGGAAATGAGAAAATGGAAATGAGGAAATGGTCATTTCAGTTTATAAACATAATGTTAACTTTTTGCTGGATTGCTACATGGCTAACGCTAACTGCTAGTGCTACAGTGTGTTGGTGGAAGAAGCTTGTCCTGAATTCCGAGCAGGTGGAACAAGCAGAAAACCTGCAGAAAAACTCGGACCAAACGACAAAAAAATGCTAACAAAACCTCGCAACAAACAGAAGAGAATGAGTAACACTGAGTAAACTGAATACACGAAACAGGTGCACACATCAGAAAACAGACCAATGAGGGACACGGGGCGGAGACAGTACCACGAAGCAAAAGTGCATGTCAAAATAAAAGTCATGAATTGAAAACACATGAAAAGCACTGAGCACTGAGGGGATTCGTGACAGAGCTTACCATGGCTACGAGGTTATATCGAGGTTTTGACTAACGACTAACAGCGTGCTAGCTAAAAATATGAGGAATAGTAAATAATAAAATGATGACACAGCCTTCACTTCTAATTTAAATGATCAAAATTACGAGACAGTGGATTCCACAGTGGATTATTAAGCACTAGCCAATCACAGTGAGTTGAGATACAGTTTATTATCTGACTAAGCAACTCTTTCTTAGCTTTTTTAAAAATAAGTTTTATTCGTTTTAAAGTATTCTCTAAAATCTAAATCGCAAGATAAACCTGAGGTTGTTCCTTTATGTGATTAAGTATTCGTCCTGGGTGATGATTAGCTAGCTGAGTGTTTAATTAAGAAAATAAATAAATAATGGAAACTAAAAAAGTAACACCACAATATTTGAATGCATTTTACTGAGTAAAATTATGATACTTCACTGCTTTCTGTCATCCTAATCATGGCTATTTACTACTTCAGTTCCAAATCAACAGATAAAGCCACACAGAAAATCACAACAACTTTTTTTTACAAGGCCTCTTTCCAAAGTAGCCCTTCACAGCCAAATCCCTGGTGTGGAATTAACAGCTACAGTGTGAAATGAACGTTTTACAGGAGTAAATTACACATCCATAGTGCTGAATTAACGCCTACGACGCTCTATCGTCTCCCATGCCGTCGAATTAACTTCTAAAACGATCTCCTATTGGGCAGAAGTGAACACTGAAATCACCGCTCTCATACTTTAGAGCTTTAAACTTCGTTCTGTTCCAACTGGGACACAGTGTGGAAAATTTGTAAGCACATAAACAAATTAGGGTATGATCCTGACACATTTCTTGTGCAATACAGAGAGAAATTCAATTATTTAAAAATCTGCACTAAATATAAAGAGGAAATGCCAAGAATGAAGTATAATGTGCTGAATTTTGGCAAATGAAACTAGTTTAATGGGAAAAACAGGGCGGTGTCCATGCTGGCCGCCAAAACTAGGAACTTGTGTCGCTAGTTGCTGTTTACTGGAATCCAGATTGACCCAAGTGAGAAATAAAAACTGAGACAGAATAAAAGCCCCAGTGTTTCCCAACTAACAACTGAGTGATTACGCAAACGTGACGAGGAGAAATCCTCAAAATGAACGGCGTGCGATTCGCAAAGAACGGAATCACCAGTGATAAGGGACTCATTAAATCAATTAAAAGGAAATTTTGAACAAAGTGAATTTTCTATTGTGTAGCATTTTAGGTTAAACATAAAGAATTAAAGAATTCTTTTCTCTAAATTGTCTCAACTTCCGAAGTGTGCTTGCTTTTTGTTTTATTTTCTATTTTAATTAGAGTAGTTTCTTAAAAAAAAAAAAAAAAACACCTGTAACACTTTCTCGCAGGTCTATGAGCACTATGAGTACGTTCATATCATGTTATAGTGCATTCATTGTTATAAATATTTATGAAAGTGCATTATTTATAGCTATGTTTATTATGCATTGTGACTCGATATGAACATGCTCATAGTAGTGTTAAGTAGTACGCAGTGTTATATCATAACATGTTATATCACCAAACACCACTTTGCATTGTGCATTATGAGAAGATATAATGGTGGTATAATGTGCTACAAGCGCTACTTATCGTGTATTATTTTAACAATTTATCAATGCTTTATAAATGATGGCACAAACTGTAAAGCCTTTTCAGAAATAATTATAATGATGTGTGTAATGCTTTATGAATGCATTCTAACATGTTATGAATGTATTCATAAGTCATTATGCACATGGCCTTAAGAGTTATTGTTACCAAAAAACTTGGAGAAAAAAAGCCTCCCAGAGAGAAAAAAAAAAAAAAACACGGGAACACGCTGAAAAAAAAAAAAGTCTTGTTAGTGAGAGAATATGAGACGAGTTACGACAAGTTGAATTGAAAATATTTTCCAATGTTGCGATATAAATAAAAATAAGAACGGCTGTATTTTTGGGATGTTCACCGGTACCCGATGTGACGTCCCACTTTAACTCTGAAACCAGTCAAGTCACACAAGCAGCTATTTCTGGGAAATCTCCAGCCAGAGCTTCTTCTGTAAAAAAAAAAAAGCCCAGTGTGAAAGCAGCATGAGTTACAACCCTAAAAGATTTTCCGCTTTGACTCTCTGGGAGTTCTTGATTTTTTGTAGCGCACTCCCACAGTGGGCTTCCCTTTTTCCCGAAAACGATCAAATAGATCCTCTTAAGAAAACGAGAACCATTAACTAGATTGAAGTGGAAAAGGTGTGGACCTTGATCACACTAATTACACACTTGTGGCACACAGCATTTATATTAGTATATTTGTCTTACACTGTTTATGAGGTTTTTATCTACAGGTTCAACTGATTTACCTCCAAGTGCATCGTTTAGAGTCTCATTAGGATCTGAGGACGACCGCATCGTCATTATTTACACAGATTCAGGTCTACGTTAGAACAGGTTTTAATACTTTAATCGTCTATGTTCTGTCTGTTTTATTAATAGCAGATTAAGCTGTATTACACCACAGCACTGTTGAATTCTGGATTCTGATTGGTCGGAAGGTGTTGATTCATTTTCCAGAACAGCAGCTCTGACAATTGTGCAGCTGCAAATCACAGGTTTATATTAATGCTATATTGTTCTGACACATTATTGTTTCTATGGTAACATACACAGGGACTTGTAAAAAAAAAAAAAAAAACTAACTAATTAAAAAAAGTGTGTAATCATTGATATGGTGAAGTTTTCTGTAAGGAGATTTTTATTTATCATTTGTGGAAGGAGTCTCCAGTGTCAGCACTTTGTAACAGTCTTTAGGAAAGAGGAGTTTATACCTCTCTGTGGTTTCTTGGTAAAATGACAGGCATAATTTGTTGCATTATTATTATTATTATTATTATTATTATTATTATTATTATTAAGGAAACAACTGTTTATAGCTGCTTTAATGTAAGTGGGAACAGGAATTTGTTTCATGGACGTTTCACAACATTAAATGTAACTATAAATGGATAAAAAGTACATCGTATTGTTTTTTTAAATAAAGTTGTACGAGGAATAAAACACTTTTGGACATCCTGTTACAGGAAAATAATCAGCTTCAGAGTAGTTACAGTAACTCTGCTTCATCACACCACCTCGTTGTTGATTATTTTACTATAACAGCATGACACGGTATGTTCTATTCTTTACCTATTAATTCATAAGTAGTGTACTAGAACTACAAATTAATGACATGTCCTATACTTAACATTTTTTTACTCATGTGCAGCCTGAGATACATTTCAGAAGGGGTGGAGCCATCGTAAGACGAGGTGTTTTGTCATTTTCTGACCAGTGAGAACTCTGCATCTTAAAAAAGATTATTCTTATGGATGGTAGTCTAGTGGTCTATAGATGCTAGAATAATTAACATTAATAAAAATAATAATAATAATAATAATAATTTTTAACATAAAATCTATTGTTCACTGTGGTATTCATGCTGTGTGGTATAGTGTATTCTGTCTGTTTGTACAGTTGTGTATTAACAGGAAGAAATTCCTCGTCTGACGGGGAGTTTCCATTATAATGACAAAATGAAGACGAGTTAGGAATGTTTCATTCTTTGTTAACTGGCTTCTTTCTTCGTCAGCATGCTGGCATCATCAGATGAGACAGCTAAAAAACAAACCTGATGAAGTCATCAGAATGGGTTTTTTCCCAGACCAGGAAATCTCGACTACTGAGTGTAAGAAATGAGTAAGTGTGTTTACAACACACATCAGGTTTGAGCTGATTACCTGTAGACATTAAATTAGTGATGTGTAACATGCCTGCAGGTGTCTGACTAACGTCAAGTAGTGTTAAAGCAGGTCAAAGGTCACAATCAAAGTGAATGTGGACTCGTATTTAATATTCCTTAAATTAAAAAAATATATATAATATGTAAAATATAACGTGACTCATGTCAATGCTGGAGTTCAGATCTTGTGATGAGATTCATAAAATATTTAGCTATAGAACTGATCAGCTTCATCTTCATACACAAACATGGTCCAGGTTTAAACCTCATGACAATGTATTATATTTATATTTATTATATATATATATATATATATATATACACACACACACACACACACACACACATATATATATATATATATATATATATATATATATATATATATATATATATATATATATATATATATATATATAAATCTTTATAGTTCTTTTTATATTTATTGCACATGCCTATTTATTTGTCATTTAAAAGAAAGATTATTTGTGCAGCTAAGTGTGAAATGCATGTTAGAGCATTTTCAAAGCAATGTAATAAAATTTCTATATAAAACAACAACTAAATAAATAAATAAATAAATAGATAGATAGATAAATAAAAATGTAGCTATACCTTCAAATCCTCTGTCATATAAATTCGCTGATGGTTTATTTTTTACATATTCCCCAGTGCCAAAAATACTGCAATGACAAAATGCAGTTTAGCTTCTTATTACTGATATTGTATAAAGTTCCTACTGTTGATATTATATACATTTATTGCTATTGATTTAGTATACAATTCAGAACATTTTGTATAACGTTCTCATTATTGATTTTGTTTGGAGTTTCAAGTTTATTTGTTAGACGTTTTAATTTGCCTTTTTCCTTTCTTGCAGGTTTATATGTATCAAACTTTATGACTTCGCTTATAAACTTTTATAACTTAATAATAATTCGTTATGCACTATAATTCTGCTTCATGAAGCTCTTTTAAAGTACTCCAGGTTGTAACATTAGCACTACACCTGTGTATAATCTTTATAAAGTGACTTTAGTATTTAGAAATAATACTAAAGCATTATGAAAAATATCATAAATGTCATAAGCAGTGTAAAAGACACACTTTTTCACATTCTTACTTTTTAACAGCGTGTACACATTGGAAAAAAAACGAAAGAAAAAAGGAAATGTGTGTCATATAATTCATCGGCAAACTCAATTAATACAGCAATTTATTTGAGTTTTCCAAGGAATCATTAAAGTTAATGTCATAAAAATACACTATTAGCCCTTTATAGGGACTATAAACACAGTGAGAATGATTTATGGGTATAGACTTCATAAAGAGTTTTAGCCAAAGCTGTAATTATCAGGAAAAAACAGAGCAGAAGAAAGACTTTCGGTTTTACTGAGGTCATTGAGGCCTCTCCTTATTTTCTATGAGCAGCCGAGTGACTCACACACCCACGAGGAAGCAACGAGTCGGAAATTAGTTTGGAGCATGCTCTGCTTCATTCCAGTAATGAGGAACGTCAAAAAAAAAGAAGAAGAAGAAGAAAAGTCAGTTCTGTGTTTAACTGCAGCTCGTCGATAGGGTGAGGAAGAGCGCTTTTGGAGTAAATCCACAGTAAATGCCTAGTGAGCTTTTATTGTTTGTAGCCAGTTGGACTCTGTGACATGTCCATTAGGGCTGGGGGATATGACGATATAACATCGCTATTATAATAAATTAAGACACAATACACTTTTCTGAGATATTGTAGATATCATGATTTTTTAATCATTATTCATTAATTACAAATTGACTGGAAGCAGCTGATGGGAAGTTAAAATGTTGTACTTCATAAAATGCTAACAATTTTGTATATTTTTCTATTTTTTCCTCTTTTTCAGTGTTATTTATTTATATTTGTTTCACTATGCGAAAACAAGCTTTCTGAGCCGCGGATTGCACATCGCTATCCAATCACTCATCTAGTTTAGTGTCAGATCAGTGGCACATGGAGCCTCAAAGAGACTCGTTTTTGGATGGTAACTTGTGTTTAATGAAATAGTGTAATATGACACACAGATTTATTATTTTTCACGTGTATTGCACTGATTTGTTTACGTTCATCATTAAGATTGCAGCCTAAAGGAGCACTGATGCCAGAAATGTAATGTGTAGCCTGTATACAGGTTAATGTGTTTTTTTTTTTTACTTTAACTATGTAAAACACAACTAGTCAACTAGTAATATTCGTGAAAATAGTCGTGCAAGCCCTAATTCACGGTCAACCTCTGAAGTATAAATTTTGGCACCCCAATACACTAAGGATTCTGTATGTTCTGAAAGAAGATACATCAGGTACACACTGGTGAGTTTATCAACTCTACAGCATCAGCCAAAGATCGTGCTTTACTGATGATTTACTCTCTTCTGAAAAAAAAAAGTAATCTCAGAATAAAAGATTTACTCCATATGTGTGTTAGGAAGGTCAGAGCCTGAAGTTTCGCTTAGCAGGTCTAACAGGATGGTGATCAGCCTCTCAGTTGTATTCAGTGTGTTTGTGTGTGTATGTTTCTGCTGAAGTATCAATGCTGTGCCTTTTCTACTTGGCTTTCCTACAGCTTCATCCTGTTCCCACTGTGCTTTCAGTGCCTCACTTTGTCTTTGTACCGCACACACCAACTGAGACACTGAGAGACAACTCAGATGGTTTTATTTCAACACTTGAGTACAGCACTCAAATCAGTTAATTCAGTTGAATTCTCTAATCTGATTGGTCAGAAGGTGTGGATTATTTTTCCATAACAGCAGCTTTGACAGTAGTGCAGCTGCAGGTTTATATTAATATTAATGCGCTCATTCTAATACGTTATCGTTTCTATAGTAACAGCTCGTTCACAGGTACTTGTACAGCAGACGCTCCACGGTAAAGTTTTCTCTAAGGAGAGGTTTATTTAACATTTATGGAAGGAGTCTCCAGTGTCAGCACTTTATATCAGCCAGAGGTAAAGCTGTAACTTTAAGTTTTCCGACATCTTCAGGACAGAGGGGTTTATGCTTTGTGGTTTCTCGGTAACATGACAAGCTTTTTTTTCTCATCAACTTCCTGAGAGAGAAAAAATAGAGTCTGGTGACAGAACGACTGTTTATAGCTGCTATAACATGAGTGAGAACAGGAACTAACTTGTTTCATGGACGTTCACAACGTTAAATCCAAAGATGTGTTGTTCTTTTATAATGTATTGTAATTATCAACATATTGCTATGTAAGAGGAATAAAACACTTCAGGACTTGCTGTTATAGGGAAATACCCAACTTCAGGATGGTGACAGTGACTCTGCTTCATCACACCACCCTGTCACTGATTAGTTTCCTATAACAGCACATACTGAAGTGTTTTATTCCCCTTATAACACAGTACTTTGCCAACAGTGTCTATACCACAACATTAAAAAAAAACCCTCTGACTGGCATTTGTAGTGTAACTGAAGAGTACGTGTGGAACTACATTAGATCTAATAACAGAACAAGCAAACGCAAGACAACCAGCAAACACAAAATACATGCAGGTGTAAGAGTACCATAGCAAGGCCGAGACGTAGAATACTGCGTAGAGCCGCAAGTCACAGCCAATCAAGCCCTAAACAGCTCTATTAAAAGCTTATTAAACTTATCACCAAATATTCATTTCCATCTCTCCAGCTTAATCACTGAGAGCAGCTGATGACCTTTGGGACTAATTAGGGGCTGAAGAGTTCGGTTTCGGTCAGGCTGAGATAAGGAGCTGCTTCCCATGCTAGTTTTCTCACGCTGAGACAATGCCAGTGTTCGTCACAGAGACACGGAGGGATTAGTGGATATTTTAAAACCTCCTGACGGTGATAGAGCAGAGCTCAATACTCTCGCAAGCACTTGAGCGCTGGATTTGCCCTCTGTGTAAATGAGAACGGTTCATCATATTAGGGAATGAAGGTTAATAATTTAACAAACAAAATTACACTACGTAGCACACTGTTAAAGAACGACAGGGAATTTACTGAAAAGTGTAACAAACTGTATCTTATCTTATTCATGATCATATATACATTTAAACTACAATATGATTAGTTACCAACATATTTTCCAATAAAGTAGTAGTGTGGTGTTAGACTTAAGTCAATGACTGTGACATCATCATGAACAAGGGGCGGGGATTATTTGATTGACACTGTCAAGGTAAATCATTGTGTTTGTTTATTTACACAAACACACGTCTACACATGCTTGCTAGTGAGAGAACATTAAAAAACAGGTTTTGGTTAACGGTTTCCTACATTACCCACAATGCTGTTTGACTGCCTCCTGATAGTGGTGCAGTGGGATTTAGACCCTGCTTCATTTCTACCTAAATGCAGTGGTGCTTTAGTCCTGTAGTCTATCCAGCTGTCACCTCCACATCTGTACACTCAAACACATCAGCTTCCAAAGCTTCACCTTTCATGACAAATATCATCATCAGTGTCATCACGCTCATCATCTCGTAGATCGTTGTCTAGCCGAGCCGAGTTCCTGCAATAACTCAGCATCATATAGCTGCATTGCATTCTGGGACTTTGAGTCCAGCGTTTGCACCAGCATCACTGCTTCGGCCCTGGATTTCTCATTGTTTAGTTTTTTCCCATTAAATGCCATTGTAACTGTTCTAGCAATAAAAATGTCCGCCTGTGGCATGAGCATCACAGACAACTGCTAACGTCTCACAGGAATAACGAAAAAACAGCACTAACCAACAAATTAGCACCAGAATCAATAAACATGTCACAAATATTTCAGTATAAACATATTTCATGTGTTTCAGGTAGGAGGTTTGCTTTCATCTGTTTTACTTCCTTTTTTTCAGTTAAAAAAGAACTTGTGGATGTCTGTTTCGGCTATCAGACAATGTGACAATCAACTAAAATGTGTTAATCTGATGAGATTTTCCACTCACATACAACTGTTAGAACTTTCCCGAACAAGATGGGGCATGCTAGTGCACTAGAGCGACAGGCTGAAGGGCTTATGGGCTTAGGCTGAATAATATAGCTTAAACAGTATATTTTGTAGACTTTCTAGCTAGAAATCACGCATGGCAAGTGACAAAAATAGAACTTTGAGTACTTGCTCATCATTTTCTGTCGAGCACTGGTGGATGAAAATGGTTGGTGATGCAGCAGAAGAACAAAACATGACTATAGGAACTGCTGGAGTTTGTCAACCTTGGACATCTCCAGAATATTAACAGCACTAGCTCTGTACTAGTGCGAAGTCTTGCCATTCCTAGTGTTTATGTGTGTATTGAGTCATGTTCAGCTGATCGTTATTACCATGTTGGATGCACATTTGCATTATCCCTCTCATTTATTGAAGCGTGCCTGGATTTTTTAATCAACTCCTCCTGCACATGAATCCAAGTCCGGTTTGTTGCACTCTTTAAGCATGTCCCAGAGGAAGCCTGTTTTTCTGTTTATCTGGAGGCGTGCATTTTCTTGCTTTGCATTTGCCTGACATTTTTATCCAAAGTTACTTATATAACTGAAGCAGAATAAAATCCAAGCACAGAGCTGAGTATTTGATGTTTTCACGTCCAGGATTTGAACTCGCAACCTTCCGGCCACTAGCTGAGCTACAACTGCCCCCATTTTGAGAATTTAAGCACTGGAGCGTGACGACACGCAATTCTTTTGGATATCTTATTTCCTTTCCATGCTGAACTCATCATGCTCAATTGCTGTGGCCTTGCAGACACGGGACACGATGTATGGAGATTTCATCAACCCAAAAAAAAAGCTGAACTGCGAGTACGGAGGAGTAAATCAAAGATGTATAAGTTTATCATTACTATTCCTTTTGAACTGGTGCTGATACTTCATGTCTTGATATCATAAGGTCAATGAATAGTGATATTATTTTTCAGTCTTTGATCTAACATTACCGCATTTCTTTCTTTTTTATTGACCCAGATTCAAAATAGCGTGACTTTTACGATCAAATCTTGTGAAAAATCTGACAAAGGGACTGTAAACTAAATGATGTTAGAGTGCATTTATTTTAAGTGAGCTCTGCAGAAATGAAACTGAAGAAGATGACAAGAAATACAAGCTCCTGATAAGCAGAGAAGATAATAAAATAGTCTTTGGGGGAAAGAGCATGATGATAAGATGGTGAGATCATGTGTGTGTGTGTGTGTGTGTGTGTGTGTGGATATTTCAGCTTTCTTGAGGTAATTCCAGGCTAAAACATGCATCTAACCATTTCCCAGAACTATTTAAACTCTGTATCGTGCTATTCTATCGGTGTGATTGAAGCCAAGTTAGTCTTTCTTCCCTGAAGTTGATTAGTTATTTCAGTAGCTCTTCATGTTTCAGAGAAACTGGAACATGCTGGTAAACTCCCCTGTCCTGAAGATGTCGGAAAAGTTACAGCTTTACTGTTACAAAGTGCTGACACTGGAGACTCCTTCCACAAATGTTAAACAAATCTCCTTACAGGACATGTCACTGTATCAACGATTTCATACATTTTTTTAATCGGTTTATTATTAAACCTATGAATGAGCTGTTACTATAGACACGACGATGTACAAAAACAAGAGCGTTAATATAAACCTGTGATTTGCATCTGCACTACTGTCACAGCTGCTGTTATGGATAATTAATCAACACCTTCTGTCCAATCAGATAGTCCTGTGGTGTAAAAATGTTAATGGAAGTTAATTAAATTAAGTGAAAACACTAAAATTAAGGGTGGTGTTCATAAGGCTACATGACACCTATATAAGACTTTTATAACAACTTGCATGAACTTGTTCCATAAACTGTCTTAAAGATTAATACCAAGCTGAAATAACACCTCACCCGAGTGACAGAGAGTTTTTTGTTGACATGCCGTTGTGTTACGATACATTAGAACATCGGAGTAACTGCCAAACAACTTATTCCAATTCAGGGGCAGAAATACACATAAATGTGCCGTCACAGTGTTATAACGTTGGGCAAAAGCTTATAAGCAGAAATATGAAACTCACTATAATATAAACGTACGTTTATATTATAAATAGGTCAGTGTTGTGTTGTTCTTTCTGTCCCTTAATTGCTGCAGTTTGCTTGATAACTAACAAAGTACTTTGTTGTTTTTATCTTTTGCTTTGATTATTAAAGCACCACACTGAACCTCGGCTTTGGAAATGAGGTTATTACATCACAGTTACGCTTGTTAATCTTTGAGTAATTACCTAGACGGCCACACATCTGCTCACCGCGCTACACATTCCCGTGGCACCAAATCCCGGGACGATGTCTTCAGGGTAGATTTAGATGTAGTGGAGTCCAATTTATCAGACGAAATGATAAGTAAGGAAAAAGACACAATGGGTTGTGCTGTTAAAGGAAAATAAGCAACGGGTTACTGTTACCACTCTGAATTTGATCATTTTCCTATAACAGCACGTCCTGAAGTGTTTTATTCCTTTTATTCCTCTGCAGCTTGTCAATGATTACAATGTTTTATTCATGAAATAATGAAACATCATATTTTGTATGATTTATAGCTATTTTAAATGTTGTGGAATGTCTGCGAACAAGTTAGTCCCTGTTCTCGCTTATGTTATAGCAGCTATAGCTTTTAATAGCTTGAACAAGACAAAAAAAAATGCAGCTTACGCAAAAGATAAACTCATCCCTGAGGATATCGGAAAAAAATTACAGATTGACACTGGAGACTCATTCCATAAATGTTAAATAAACATCTCCTTACAGAAAACTTCACCGTGGCAACAATCGCCATTTTTCGTAATGCGTCTATTGGGAGCATCCACGATACGAGTCTCTGTGAATGAGCTGCTACTATAGAAATGATAATGTATTAGAACGAGAGCATTTATGTAAACCTGCACTACTGTCAGAGCTGCTGCTGCAGAAAATTAATCAACACCTTCTGACCCGATCAGAATCTAGAATTCAACTTAATGCTTTTTCAGTGCGCACACTCCATCACTGAATCGTATGAAAATGGAAAACAGGCTGAGGCTTCGCTCCTATTCAACCACCTCGATGTTTGGCTAACCTACAAAACTCTGTTTTGTGAAACGTCTCTCTGGCTTCCAGAAAGATCCGCTGGCAGCCTCTCGCCCACCTGGAGCGCAGAACATAGTAGCGCAGTCTGTAATGCTGCTCTCTTCATGTGTGTGATCACAGCGGGGGGAGCGTATAAACGCTCCCGTCCTCCCTTCACGAGGGGGGAAATGAGACGAACGTGTGCACCTAGCAAACTGAGAGCGAGAGAGAGATTCACACAGCTACAACAGATCTACTGGGTTCATGCTAAATGAGGAAGCAAAGCTATTTACTGCCTATTTCACTGGACGGGTAAAATTTCTACTGAAGAGATTCTCAGTGTCCTGAGATGAAACTCGTGTGATTTTTGAGAAATAATCTCATGCGAGGGATGATGGAGAGAGAGAGCTAGAGAGAGAGAGAGAGAGAGAGAGAGAGAGAGAGAGAGAGAGAGAGAGAGAGAGAATGAGGTTACGGATGAACCACAGCATCACAAACGTGAGGATGTTTCTGAGCAAAGCGAGGGACAGCTCGCTCGTAACATCTGGACCTGGCCACTACTTTAATCACATCACACAGATAGTGTGTGCGTGTGTGTGTGTGTGTGTGTGTGTGTGTGGAATCCATTCCATTTGGATTAGCTGTGTGTCCGAATGAAGGCTCAGCTCCATCTGTCCACATCTCGTGACTGAAGCTTTAAATACGTCGTACAAGACCAGAATTAAGAATCAGATTAAAGGGAAAATGTATAACTTTTACACATGACTCTAGACCTGTAATAATCATTGAATTCAAAGATAAACATGACCCATGAAAGAGGAAGTTGTTCGTTTCTTTATTTCAGACTTCTGTGTACATTTTTCCAACAAGGAAACAACATGCTTAGCTCCGCCCCCTTTCCTTAACTAATTTTTCCTTGCATTGTGTTAGTTCCATAATGTGCCCTGCAACAGGTAGTGTACAATATAAACACATACCCTAGTGGTTAATAAATACCCAAAATGCACAGCGTTGTTTGCTTTTCCCACCCATATGCAACAGAACTGCTCAGCTCCGCCCCACTTCATTAAAAAGGCAATGCACAGTGTGCATGCATGTGTAGTTTCATCAGCGGGGGTGGGGTTGGTTGGGGGAGGGGGAAAAAAACGTGTCGTTGTTTTAATTCCAGCTAATAAAATGGTGTCCATGGGTTATTTTGTAGGGTTGAGAAAAGGATCCTTTTCTGAAGAACGTCTTCCCGCTACTGTAAACATGATTACAGTATGGAAGACTAACACACAAGGAAATTTTATTTTAATCTGTAACAATGAACATTCATCCATTCATCAGCAGTAAGCATTTTATCCTGGTTAGAGTGGTGGTGGATCTATCCCGGGAATGCTGGATGTGAGGCAGGAAAACACACGATGGCATGCCAGTCTATCACGCACACACTCTCACACACTTATTCACACACAGCAGGAACTTCACGTAGCTAATCCACCAACCAGCATGTTTTTGGGAGGTGGGAGGAAACCAGAGAACCCGGAAGAAACATGCAAACAAGCAGCATTCCGAGCTCAGGTTCGAACCGGAAACCCTGGAGCTGTGGGCGGGAACATGTTTGAAGACAGTCATAAGGAAAGAGATGAGTGCAGCTATTACAGGCTACTCTTAGACCTTTTCTCTCTTTCTTTTTTTTAACCTCAGCAGGCAGGAATGACTGTAAATATCCCCTCAGTTGGAGCTCCACTAATCAGTTTCGAACCCTGAGCAGTGTCGCACGACGCTGGATTTAATAAAGCGCCGTCCTCTGACTTAATCAATCACAATTCCTGGCGACAGCAGCGCCTGATGAAATAATGTATTCCTCTCCCTCACTTCCTGCAAACGGATTTACAGCATCAGCCAGTCACCTTCGTCTCTTTTCTGATGAGGATGAAAGCTATAAAGCTGCAGTGCAACGCTCGGGGATGAACCTTTTTTTTTCTCTTTTTCATACTGAGAGGCTATTTGAGGCAGAGGGACGTTAGATGTGCTGAATGGTCTCTCTCTCTCTCTCTCTCCCTCTCTCTCTCTCTCTCTCTCTCTCTGTCTCTCTCTTTCTTTTTAACACCTCTCCATGTGGCGTCTTGTCCACGTGTAAATACCAGCTGCCGAGTGTCTTGGGGGCCATCAGAGCAAGCATAACCAACAGATACTCACATGCACAACGCATATGGTGAAATAAATATCAAGCAGCACATATGCAAAAAGTGCACACACACACACACACACACACAGTGGTGGACTGTGAAAACAAGATGGAGGAGGTTATTATGTAAGGAATAAAACACTGTGGAGTGAGAAAGCAGAGTTACTCGTACCACCTGGAACTGTTTTGTTCCTCTTATACCACAGAAATTAACATTTTAATTATTAATGAACAATCCACTGTCATCTTTTATCCGTTAATAGTTATATTTAATGTTGTGGAATGTTCACAAGACGAGTTAGTTCCTGTTCTCACTTACGTTATAGCAGTGATAAACAGTCATTCCTGCTCTTCTTTTCTCTCTCTTGACGTTAATAAGGCATAAAGTCACAGCTTGTCATGTTACCCGAGAAATCGCAAAGAAGCATAAACCTCTCTCACAAGCCTCTTTCCTGAAGATGTTGGAGAAGTTACAGCTTTACCTCTGAGTGTTGCAAAGTGCTGACACTGGAGACTCCTTCCATAAATGTTAAATATAAATGTCTCCTTACAGAAAACTTCAGCATATCAGTGATTACACACTTTTTTTTTTTAATTCATTTACATGGAGCGACCACCGTACACGTCCCTGTGAATGTGCTGTTACCATAGAAACGATAACACATTAGAACGAGCTCATTAATATAAACCCGTGATGTGCAGCTGCACTACTGTCGGAGCTGTTGTTTTAGAAAATTAATCAACACCTTCTGAACAGATTGGAGAACACAACAGCGCTGCTCTAATCCAGTTTTAATCCTCTTTCCAGAGGAACGACTCAGTCATCAGGGGGTTCTCACATCTGTGTGTTTGAGGAGAAAAGGTGTGTGTGAATGTGTTGGACATTGGCAGACACACTCCTTGCTTCATCTGCACATCCAACTGACCTACATACACATACACACCCACGCGTACACACACAGCTTTTGCAGAAGCTCCGACGTGCGAGCTCGTTGTCATGGAAAAAGTGCGGAGGCACACAGATACCGTCTAAATGCCTGAGATTTCTGCATGATGCCACGCTTCCCACACATATGGAAACCGTTTAGCACAGCCTAATCTGAAAACAAAAGACAGATTTGAATATATATGGAGGTCTTCTTATAGTTTAGTCATCATGGCGGCGTTGCCATGGCTGCCACTGTTACACTACTGCGTAAAGGGGTTTGTAGCGAGACCACCAGCTGTGAGGTGATGTAATTCAATCCAAAATGGTGTCTTATTCATTTACAAAATTCATTCAGTTAAATCATTTCCTTTACATTATGGCTTGCTCATTATTCTGAGAAGACCAGCTTCATTCTGATTGGTCAGAAGGTGCTGATGGATTTTCTATAACAGCAGTTCTGACAGTAACGGAGCTACAAGCCACAGGTTTATATTAATATTAATGCACTTGTTCTAATAAGTTATTGTTTCTATAGTAACAGCTGATTTAGAGGTACATGTATGGCGGACGCTGCACAAAAGAAAAGTTGAAATTGTCGAAATGATGAAGTGAAGACTTTCTGGAAGGAGTCTCCAGTGTCAGTGCTGTGCAATAGTCAGAGAAAGACTTCAAGCTGCTTTTTTTGGTCTAATTAACTTACAGACAGAGAAAAAGATGGTGAGGTTGGTGAGGGAATGCCAACTTTTAGCTGCTATAATGTAAATGACTTGTTTTACAGATGTTCAGTGTAACTCTAAATGGATAAAAAGTATGACATGAATATAAATCGTAATCGTTGGCAAATTCCTACTGTGTACGATGAATAAAACACTACAGGACATGGTGTTATAGGAAAATAATAAACTTCCCGGTGGTAACAGTAACTCTGCTTCATCACACCTACTCCGTTGTTGATTATTTTCCTATAACAGCACACCCTGAAGGTATAGCTTACACAAAGAATATGTTTTACAGGCGTCTCACCTCAACTAAACTACACTTTATTATGTCTTCTACAACTGACTAATACAACTGAACAATTGATTCCTATCATTTCTCGCTTGCTGAAATGATAGTTAGTGTATATTTATATACATACAGGAGGTAGAAAATGCTAATCTGCAGTACTGTAATCATTCCTCGCTGGCTCGGGCTCATGTCAGATGCCTGGAGTGAGCTATAATTGGCAGAGTTATGGAAATAAACTCCTGCGAGCCCTGGAGAATATCACAAGCCCCGGAGGTGTGAATACAGAGGAGCTTCACAATACAGCTGCTCCTGTGTGAAGCGAGAGCTGAAAACCCAGGAGATACTGAGAGAGAAAGACCGGTGGATAGGATTTTTTTTTGTAGTTTTAGCGCTACTGCAGTTCAGATCAAGTTCATCGACATGAAGTACTAACTGAAATGAAGCTAGAGGTTACATTCAAACTTCCATCTAGTTATCAAAGATTTGTATTTACCCAAAAAAATTATTCATTTAATATTTCACTGAAAATAGCTTGTTGTTTGCAGTAAACTGGAGCGAACGGCCGTGCCGAGCTTCTGGGTTGATTTGGAGGTAAAAATGTTATCTGAAACAATCAAAGCAGGAAGTACAGAGTAGGGAAAATAGAAATAAAGTCCAAAAAATACACGGTAGGAATCAGTTTAGAATAAATGCAAGACTTCGTATTTCAATCCTAAAGTCCATACTGATGAACAAGTCCTGTTGATGAACTGAGAGTGGAAACAGATGAGCAAAAAAATTTGGGAATAATCCTGTAATCACTTAATTGACCAAGTCAGCTAAGAATCTCAAATATCTACCAGTGACTGAAATGCAGGGTGTTTTTTTTACATTCACATTACATTAAAAAAAATCCATTTACACAAAATGAAAAAAAAAATCCAAGTCTCGACTTATGGCAAGACAGAGTCGCTAATTACGAACGCCTTCATAGAGACCACGCTTAACTCAAACGTTTTGCAGACAGGGATTCCTTTAACTCTTAAAAAAAGAAGATAAAAATATCACAGACTCTCAGTTTAGATTTATTTTCAATGTATATAACCCAATTAGTGAACTATTAGGCTCGTTACACATGTCTACAATAATATCATGAAGATTTATTGAAGTCATAAAGCTTTTATTCTTGATGTTTGTACTCACAGGTTGTTATTAGGTTCAAATATTATGTATAGGCTACCTGTTTCTGAGGAGCAGTGACGAGAAGAACTCAATAATAAATAAAACTTCGATAACGGTGAGTTGTAATTTCCATTAATATAGCAAAAATGAAAAAAAAAATCACAGACTTCATTGCTATGCTTCACACACACTCAGACCCCAGTATGAGAACAAGGCCATAAACCACTATTTGTCTGACTAATAAGATTTTCAGCCACAGGGGATCGAGGCGATAGGCTGTTTTTGGCAGGGTTTTTGTTTTTGGTAGCTAGCTCACTATGTAGGGGCACTACTCAGGCATAGTCATCAAGATAGTAATCTGAAGATTACAAAGGCAAATGTACAAATTTGTACGATAAACAAACGTGACTTTTGTCTTTTGTTAGCAACAAGTTAGCCAAGCAACTGTGATGAGTGATGTATATATTCCTCGAACAGTGAACTGTATAGTCAGTGTCATAGATTTAACAAGTGAACATACTTAGTTATATACAGTATAACTCATTTAGCGTTAAGAAGGGCTACTTTGTTTACTGTTCATACTCTGCTCGGCTATCCGAGTGCACCGTTAGAACCCTAATGAACAAACCAGAGGTGTGCCTGAGATGACGTGAGGAAGAAACCTGCAGACTCAAAAGGGAACCTGTCCTTTTCTGGGTGACACCAGTGTAAATCAGTACAGTGTACAGGTGTGCAAGAGTGAAGACAAACAGTACTGAGTGTGTTGAAAGCACGTTCATTAAGATCAGATTGTGAATAAGAGTCCTGGGATGAGCAGCAAGACAGTGTTTATAATTACAACAGCAGCTCTTAGGTACAAATCTACAGCATCCAGGTCAGACTTCAGAGATAGATAGATAGGTGTGACAGAGATAGAAAGCAATACTTAAAGCATCTCAGATGGAGATAGAGAAGAAGACCGGTGGTTAAAACTCATTTCCTGCATGCTGTGAGGGTTTGGATGTCCTGAGGCCATCTGGCTTCGTCTGACTAATAAAGGAGCCTGTCATACACGATTAGCTGGAGCACAACTGACACTGTCGCTACACATCGGGTCACATTCAGGGCCGCCAGGGATGTTGTTCCGCCAGAGAGCCTGTCTATCCAAACTGCACCCTGGGATAACATCCCAATTGCCTTTAACGCTCCGTCACGCCAGTCCCTGGTGCCCAAATGGCAAAATTATCATTCACCATGCTCAGTTGTCCCCCGAGTTCACAGTGTGCTCTGACAGAGATGAATTTAGTCACCAAGTCTCCAAATCACTGTCCTCATTAGGCCCCATTTCAGCAAACGATCAAATATTTCTCAAAATTATTGCTATGAAGCAGTCAACAGGGAGCCAATGACTAATCAGCGGCAAACCCTGGCCACTGGTTCATACAAACAAATATCAAACGAACAGCAATCAAAACAGCATTCATCAATCAAACGAGTCTGCATTAGCAAAGCGTACAGAAGACACCGTCCCATTCAGTCTGGCCACAGCATTATTACCCAGAGGAACCCCTGATAGATTGGTCAATTAATAAATGCCACAGCTCTCAGGTTTCATTTCTTTCAGACCGCTGGAAGTGACGCCTCAGGGAGATGACAGGGAGACATTTTGGAATAGCATGGCTGAAGACTTCGGGGCACGTTTCATCAGGTGACTGACTGTGGGCATGGCTCTGAGTAAAACCCATTTGAAACGCTTTCTGGAGCTCTAGACGAGAGTTTACACACAAGAAATTGCTCGGTGTTAGCAGAGACATGCACAACATTCATTCAAAGCTGCTCTAAATGATTTTTCCAAATCCGATCCTGATAAAATTGATGCTCAGTAATTATCCCGAGCTTTGTAATCAGCAATTAAAACTTTCCGGCTGTATTAACCAATCAGGTAACTGCCTGTCAGCTATTTCGCACATGCACAAGCAGCTCATAAGCAAGCTCTAAATAGCTCAACTTGAAGAGGAGTGCAAGAGTACATGCACCACCGCCATCCATTCCCTTTACATTAATGTCATCAGGTCGCTTTTACACAACTACTGTATATCACTGCTTTAATTCCAATCAGGAGATTTACACACCAAGTCACATTTTATCTGGAGTTTCATCCTTGGCTAATTGGCTAATTGCTAATTGAACACTACAAGAATGGTTGATAAAATCATCTCATCTAGTGCTAGCCTTCTCCATAATCAACATATGAAACTTAAAAAGAGGAGGAAAATACCTGAGTAATTGTACTTCATTACTGTAATATAAGTATAATTTTAGCTTATTTATACTTTACTTGAGTATTATTGGAATTACTCGTACTCTTACTTAATTACATTTCCAAGAAAAAAAAAAATGTGAAAACTGACATGAGCTTTATCCTAGATGTATTTTGTTTTCCTCCCAAACATTTAATGTTATAATGTATATAAAACACTCACATAGCTAGTGATATTATATAGCTAGCAAGACCTACACTGTTACCTTTAGCTAAATAAGCTACGTAAGTTCCTAGCTACATAATCAGCTAGACAAAAACAACACTTAGACACCAGACAGTGCTTAGCTAGGAGTGTTGCTAGTTTAGAAGCACCAATGAGGGTCTAACCAAGCAGCTGCACATGTAGATAAGTCTACAATTCAATCAATATAGGCATTGCTAAGTTGTTGTTTTTTAACTGGAGGCTGTGCATGTCTTTGGAGAGGGATTAGGATGGAATGTGTGGAGTCCGTTGATGGCTAAGTCTGGGGGAAAAAAAACATCAGTAAGCAGTGCTAATAAAGTCCCGCTGAGCACACTTATGCTGCATTCCCATTTCCACATTGATCTGCTACTGCAGTAATCTACAGAACAAGATGTTAACCATAGATTTGTTCGAATGGAGCTTCATTTTGAAGAGATGCCACTGTGAAATCGCACGGAAAGAAGAAGAGAACTTGGCGTGATAAGACACAAGGGTAATTAAATGATGGTGTGAGTTCATGCGTCATTCCTTTTAATCAGCTCCCTGAAGTCTTTAAGTTCTTGTTATAGAATACAGGTTGTGTTTCAACTAAATCCTCTGGCTTATCAAGCTGTTCCATGTTTCAGAAGAAAAAAAAAACAGCAACAACAGATGATTTGCCGCTCTGCTGTGGCACAGGAGGGGAAAAAATGAGAAATTGAACAACTGCCAATAGCGATATTTCAGTTGAAATGTTTTATAAATTTTTAGAGGATTTCCCAAAAACACACACAGTTGTGAAGAGACAGGAAAACACACTATTGTCATTTTTCTCATGGTTTTAATGCATATTTTCTTTATAAATTCACCAGTCTTACGCATATTGGATGTAATTAGAGCCGATTTACATATACATAATGAGGAATTAATACCAAAATTATACAAAAATACAAAAATATACATGCAGATAATTTTACTAATAATCCAAATGAGCTGCTCAGAAAATCAGTTGAAGTGTGTGCGTAAACCAATTCTGGATACAAGGAACTTTCCATGTGTAAACATTGATGTAGCTTTTGAAGTTAATTTGCTGACTCTTAGTATAACCCAGCTTTAGGAGTTTCTCATGCAAAAATGTCACTTTTCATGAAAAAGGATAATGGAAACTCCAGCATTAATACAATAAGCACTTCTAAGTCGATTAGTGCCCATATTTATATGTCGATAAAGGGACCTTTTTTTTTCAACATCCTAGAGCCACACGTATACGCTAGCGCCTGACTGCAGTCCAAATCTCTTGGTGTTGCTTGTTAAGTGCTGTTCCAGGCCTAGGGCTGCATTTTTATTTTGGAAAAACAATTTTTGGATCAGTAATACAGGCGTGTCTGGTCCTGGCTCATCAATCTGTGATGCTCTGAGATTGTTAAGTCAGCTTATTATATACACAGAACTGAGAGAAATCTCTCAGTTCTCGGGCTCTTGAATAAAACATGACAGATCAATCCTCCTATACCACGCAAAACAAATATAAAATGTCTGAGAATAATCTATAGTCCATACAACACTGCAGTATCTTCATGTAAGCCCTGACATTCAGACTAAACACTATTCAAGCAAAGCCTTCTCTGGGAGAAAGAGAATATTCTTAAAAAGCTTGACCATTAAATAATAAGCGGATTTTAGACCGTTTCACTGGGGCTTAGTTTTGAAGGGGGTAAAAAATGGATTCTGTAATTGAATAAAAAAAAGGACATTTTTGACCTTCAACATCTCTGCATTGAGAGACTGAAAACTCACAATGCCAGAGGAGAAAAGAAAAGAGGGCAAAAGACTTTTCTGAGACAATCATTCCTCAAAAACGTGGCTCATACATTTTATTAGCACTCCAAGGGCCAGAACCATTCATAGCATTCAACAATTTCAAAGAGAACGTAAAACTGTCAGAGTTTTGTGACAATGTGAAACTGAAATTATAAAATAATGACCTCCTCCATCTGAAAAAGTAAAGGCTCTCACCTAGACTCATAAAATTCAGACATAATGTGATTGCTGGAGACTGCCCTTATTCTTCAGTGATAATCATGCTATCCTTTGGGGGATTGATACTGTAGGCAAAGTGTCGTATACTGTATGTGTTTATACCACAGCTCTGCTGAATTCTCCATTCTAATATGTTATTGTTTCTACACTAGCTAACAGCTGGTAACAGGTAGACGCTCCATTGAAACAGATTTAAAATGTGTGTAATCGTTAATATAGTGACAATTTCTGTGAGATGTTTATTTATGGAAGGAGTCTCCAGTGCGAACGCCTAGTAGGTCAGAGGTAAAGCTGTGACTTCAATGTTTTCTGACCTTCTTCAGGAGGTGGTTTCTCAATGACAAGACAAGGTGCAAAAAGAAAGGCTGGTGAAGGAAAAACTGTTTATAGTGGTCATTAAATGTAACTATAAATAGATAAAAAGTATGACGTGTCATTCTTTAATAAATAAAAAATTGTTAGCATTAGCAAGTTGTGTGTGGTATAAGAGGAATAAAACATTGTGTCATGCTGTTCTGGGAAAATAATCAACTTCAGCGTAGTAAAGGTAACGGCGCTTCATCACACCACCCCATCATTGATTATTTTCATTGATTGTTTTATTCCTTACATAGCTGAGGTAAATTAATGATAGAATGCCTTATTTCATTATTTCTCATAATTCAACCGCACCACTTTGAATGAACTCAAACCTAAGAAATGCATTTTGTTATATAAAGTAGCATTTAACTGCCACTCCAAGTGAATAATGAATTCACAGAAATTCACCTTCATTTGTATGCATGTCCCAAATTCAAAGGCTGGAAAATTAGCCATCATGTTGTTATCTAGGGAGTACACTTACCTGCAGGTACGATCAAAATGAAGGCTGGAAAGGGTCACATTAAAATGCATTTGCTAAATAAGTTGGGGATTTGTCAGGGCCAACGCCACAAATACACACATCAAAGGTTGTCTGGTTTTATTTCCCTCCCACAAGACGCAAATTGCTCATTTAATGCCAAATTATAATCATGTTTCTCAGAATGAGGCTGAAGTTGCTGGAGAATAACGTACTAAGTGTACATACTAAGACCATGCTAAGCAGTTAAAACAAAACATACCATGTTTATCTGCTAACAAAGAGAAGAACCCGCTAGATGTACAGGATAAGACGGAGGAAAATGCTTAGCATTTATACCGAGGAGAACTCGGTAGGTCTACATGCTAAGAAAGAAAAGAAAGTTGGACCTACAGACTAAGATAAAGAATAATATGTTAAGTCTACATGCTAAAACATATAGGATCCTAAATTCCTAAGTCTAAATTCTAAGAAAGAAAAGAACAAGTCAGACTTACATGCTAAGAAAGAAAACTTACATGTTAAGATGAAGATGTACATGCTAAGCTGGACAACTGCCTTTTCATGCTAACACAGGGAAGCCAATACTTGCTACATGCTAAAAACAAATAGGCATCTACTAGGTCTACATCCTAGTTCTAGCTTTATTTTTTATGTTAGTTCTACATGCTAAGCCAGAGAAAAACTCTCTACAACTATATGCTAACACAGAGTGGAAGGCACTGGGGCTACATGCTAAGAAAGAGATGAACATGCTAGGTTCACATGCTAAGAATGAAAGCAGTAAGCTAGAATTATGTGTTAACATGATAAACATGCTAGGTCTTCATGTTAAGATGAAGAAGACACTATGTATATCTATATACTAAGAGAAGAAAGTGTAAAGTCTACATGCTATGAAAGAAAACATGCTAACTTGTTATATTGTCATGCTAAGATAGAGAGTTGTTAGATCTAAACCAGAGAAGAACACACTACTTCTATTTTGCTAACACAGTGGAACACACTAGGTCTACATGCCATGAAAAAAGAACATGCTAAATCTGCACGCTAAGAAAGAAACCACAAAGCTAGATCTACGTAGTAATATGGAGAACATGCTAGGAGAAAGATAATAGTAGTCTATGTGCTAACATACTGTAAAAGAGAACACGCTAGTTAACAGACTAGTTCTACTTGCTAACACAGAGAAAACCATGCTAGGTCTAAATGCTCAGACAGATAAGAAGAGAAATGTAACTAGCTGTGCCTGAGGCGGTGTTCTAACACCAAACAGCTTGACATAATTCAGCAAGCTGACCTAAAGAGGCTTATAAATGAAGTAATGCGATGCTAACACTCTGACAGAGCAAATGTAAGGGATTGTGTGAAGAAAATACGCAAGTGACTTCATGTAAGTGCTATAATCTGCGTACAAATAGTGCATAAGGATTAAAGAGAGACATTTTGAGTGAGGAACGTCAGCTAGTCTTCAGCTTTATCCTATTTTTAAGTGCTGTGCACTGGATTATTTTGAGATGCCAAATGCTAATGAGGTGCGAAAGTAGCAATACTGTAAACAAACTAGTTAGGATGCAGCTAAGCTAATATTTGGTATCGATCCAAATAGAAAATTACATCAATTGTGTTTTCGTAGATTTAATCATCTCTGAATCCACCTTTTCAGCTTAAAGATGAAAACGAAAATCCTACTGTGAGAGAAAAAGAGGCACTAAGAAAAGCATCTGGGCCTCGATCCAGGTGTTAGCAAGATGGCAAGCTAAGGACGTGCTTGTTTGGTTTCGGAGTAATTAATGTGACAGGCAGGATGAAGGGCTGAGACACTTCAGAGGTGCTGACAAGCTCATCTGTGTTAGCATGGTGCCACTTCTGTGAAGAAAAGTAATGAGATGTGTGTGTGGGAGCAATGGAGGTTTAAAATGGGCAGCTGGTGTCGTTAGTGTCAATCGATTAATTGCTCAGCGCTCTCATCTGATCAGAGGAGCTATCGTCTGTGCAGCGTTCACCGAGTGACACAGATACTATAACAACCTTTCAGTGGTTCCCAAGGAAATCGTTTGGTTTGATGTGTGGACTCAGAATAGAGAGAATTTAACAATGTCTGTAGATCCCTTTGTGTTCGATATTTGCTGGGACGAATATTTCCCCGAAGGCCGAGCTGACTTGAAGGTCAAACAGAGTTTGTGTTGAATATAGAGTCTGGGGAATGAGCTTTAATTGTGGAGAAGTGGCAGAACTAATCCCGTCCTTTCCTAAGGTTATACAAAATGGCCTCTATGCTCTGAGTAATGAGGGAAGGACGCTCCAGAACCAGTGTAACTTTTGGTTTTATTAGACGAATGCATCAAGAATGGCTTTTGGGCATCAAATATTCAAAATATAGAAAAATAAAGTTTGTAATGAGTGGTACAGGACAGCAAGTTACTATCAGTTGTGTCAGAGGTGCCTCCTGGCTGTGGTATTTTTTGATATTGAATATGTGATATTCAGATATTGAAATGTGTAAGAAATAAATAACTGCGTGGCTTCAACCAATCACAGAACACTAACGACTATGAAATCATCCAATTACAGAACACTAGTGATTGTTACATCACAGATGATGTCACAGATGCTAGTGCTCTGTAATCGGATGATGTCACAGTTGCTAGTGTTCTGTGATTGGATGATGTCGCAGTTGCTAGTGTTCTGTGATTGGATGATGTCAGTTGCTAGTGTTCTGTAATTGGATGATGTCACAGTTGCTAGTGTTCTGTGATTGGATGATGTCACAGTTGCTAGTGTTCTGTAATTGGATGATGTCACAGTTGCTAGTGTTCTGTAAGTGTATGATGTCACAGTTGCTAGTGTTCTGAAAGTGTATGATGTCACAGTTGCTAGTGTTCTGTAATTGGATGATGTTGCAGTTGCTAGTGTTCTGTAAGTGTATGATGTCACAGTTGCTAGTGTTCTGTAAGTGTATGATGTCACAGTTGCTAGTGTTAAGTAATTGGATGATGTTGCAGTTGCTAGTGTTAAGTAATTGGATGATGTCACAGTTGCTAGTGTTCTGTAAGTGTATGATGTCACAGTTGCTAGTGTTCTGAAAGTGTATGATGTCACAGTTGCTAGTGTTCTGTAATTGGATGATGTTGCAGTTGCTAGTGTTCTGTAAGTGTATGATGTCACAGTTGCTAGTGTTCTGTAAGTGTATGATGTCACAGTTGCTAGTGTTAAGTAATTGGATGATGTCGCAGTTGCTAGTGTTCTGTAATTGGATGATGTCGCAGTTGCTAGTGTTCTGTAATTGGATGATGTTGCAGTTGCTAGTGTTCTGTGATTGGATGATGTCACTGGAAAACTCTGGACATTACTGGACGATGTTACTGGAAAAACTAGAAATGTGATGTTTTTCATTTTTGGAAGACTTTAAAATGCTAGAAACTTTGCGACCCATGCAAAAGAGAAAAATATTTCAGTTCAGAATGTCTGTAGTTTTCTGAACTTCTACTTGTAGTCGAAATGTTTCTCTGTATACAGGGTTTTCCCAGGATGCCACGCATATAGTCTATGTTCATGTTACCAGGTTGAAGTGACACAAATCTTATGTTCTTCCTTAATAGGGCACAGGTCTGTTTTTTTTTTCAGGACTGGATGGACTCAAAACTCAGATCTTTTCAAATCATACCCGAGATACTTTCATATGTGGCTCTAGGTCACTTACATCCGATAAGTGGCCATGAGACATGAATGAGAGCGGTCTATTGAGAGTTCAAGTGGCTTCTTCCCAAGGAGCACATCATTCTCGTCATCATCATCATCATCATCATCCAGTGTCAGCAACGTGCAAAACAATAATGGAGGAGAGAGACAGTGGAATCTGAAACTCAGCAGTGTTCCAAACAATTGCTCAAGAAATCGATGTGCACATGTGGGCATTTTAGAAGGTGGGTGTGTTCACATTAAAGTCTGTGAACCCTCTAAATAGATCTGATCTGAGTGAAAAATCTAAATTGTGCAAAGAAACTTGTAATGTTATAATGGCCATAGTTTATAGTATGGCATTTGAAATTCTGGTAAAATTCCACTGCTTTCTACTTCCTGAAATTCTTAGTCTGAAATATACATATCTTTAGTCTGTGTGTATAGAACCTGATGTTTGGTTGTATATTGTAAAATCCTGCTCAACTGAATCCGTAATCCTTGCTACTGAGTTAAATTTACAATTCCTTTTTTCTTTCTAGTTTTTCTATTTTTACCCCTACGATGGAGGTCCAGGCAACAATCCTGCCTGGAAATCCTACAACTTTATGTCCCTGTGCACTACAACGTGCCTTGAAAGCTTTTCATCACAGAAGCTGTGTTTTCATGAACAGAGCATGACTGCTATTCTTTTTCCTGACCTCCTGCATCGACATTGACATCAACATCAACATCGACAGCAGATATATTGTCTTTCTGCACAGACAATAAAACAGAGATGAACCACTTCCTTCAGTATGGAGCCCAAGTCCCAGTTTTTCACTGAATTCATTACGCATATGGCACATCATATGTCAAAAAAACTGAATTTCCTCAGCCTCTCACACGTGCAATAACATTATCATGCCGTCTGAGCGCTCAAGCTCATCACCATACCCAAGGAACGGGGATCCTGGCATTCCTGTCCTCACATGAGAACCCGAGCCAGCAGGGACGATCTAATCACTGTGCAATTAAACAGCCCTGATGCTGATTAGCATGAAATGAGACCCATTGTTATTGTGTTTTACAGCAAAACGTAGCTCTGTGATAAGACCACGATGTGTAATTACCATGTAAAGTGAGAAATTGGTGAGAGGCTCCTCTTTGCTATTCCTCTGATTTACAGTCCTGAGCTGTTTTCCTGGTTCAATCCAGGCCTTTTTAATCTCCTTACTCAGCTACATCCTCTTTTTTTTTAAAAAAAAAAAAAAGCACGAGCAGAGAGGCAAGAGCGCATTGATTCAGGAGCATCGCAGCCCGAAGGAAAGACCAAACGGTGCGCATGTTCTCGCTCTGCACCACAAATTGGCAAGTCGAAGGAAACAAGTCGTAACATATAACAGAACGTTTGCACAAAAGCACAGTGCTCAGAGTGCACAGTGTCTCTGAGATTTATTGCCTATCATGAGACGCCTTTAATCACATTTACTTCATGAGCACATAAAAATAAAATATAATGTAATCCAATCACCTTAAAAAGCATGCACATAGCAGGTGCAATGAAACAGTAATGACAAGAAAGGCAATATTATTAACTTTTGCATTGTTAACATAATGTTAAAAGCATTTATGCCATGTTGAATGTTCGATTCTGATTGGTCAGAAGGTGTGGATTAATTTTCTACAACAGCAGATCTGACAGTAGTGCAGCTGCAAAGTCACGGGTTTATATTAATGTGCTCGTTCTAATACCTTATCGGTTCTACAGTAAGCTTTAAAACACGTTAAGAAAAATTGATATGGTGAAATATGTTTATTTAACATTTATGGAAGGAGTCTCCAGTGTCAGTGCTTTGTAACAGTCAGAGGTAAAGCTGTAACTTTAAGTTTTCTGAAATCTTCAGGACACAAGAGTTTACGTTTACTCAGTAACATGACAAGCTGCAATTCTTTACTTAAAATTTGTGTAAATAATTATTAGCTGACTCTGAGTGTGTAAATCTCCTGCTGAATCAATTAGGACATAATTGCTTTGTTCTATCAGTGCGTCGAGAATTACATTCCTTACACTCATTTCTGTAGTAGTTACTGGATAGTTAATAAAAGTTGGATAGTTAAAAAAAAAGACAGAAAATGACTTTTAAAGGCTAACCAATGGTAGATTTTCAATAAAATACACATGTATTATTATAATTGTAACATACAATATAATCTGTATATACTGTTTATAAACAAGGCTTCATCAAAGGTTCCTTGGATATTTAAGATTTCTACACTCTTAAAAATAAAGGTGGCAGAAACAGTGATGCAACAGAAGAACCAAAACTTCAGTAACCACTTCATCCTGGTCAGGGTCGCGGTAGATCTGGAGTCTATCCTGGGAATGCAGCCTGGATGGGACACCAGTCCTTCACAAGGCACCACACGCATTCTCACACTCCGTCACCCCTAGAGGGCAATTTACAGCCACTAATCCACCTACTAGCATGTTTTTGAGAGGTGGGAGGAAACTCGAAAACCTGAAGAATAATGTGGATGGATCTTTGTGCTGAAAAATGATTATTCAGTTTTGTTGCTGCGTTAACAAATACAGATGAAAGAAAAATGGTCTAAAGAACCTTTAGGAGTCTAGCTTTGTAAAATGGGTTTGACTTGCAACTTTTAGACAAAAGGAACCCATCTGAAAGGAAACCATCTGAAAGGAAACCATCTGATCTTTAAATGGTTCCTCTGGGGAGAGACGCACTGCACATACTGTAATTTCTGCACGTTTAACACTTTCACTATTTCCACAGTTCTACTCATCATTAACGTTATAGTTATAGTACTGTTGCAAAGAAATAAACTCAGTTCTGAATTCCAATCCCGAAACACACACACACTTTTCCCCAGAACATCCCCCACTGCCCTAATTATCAGCGTGGAAGCAGCCATACCTGTTTCCCAGAAGTACACTGACTTGCTGTCTCTTGAGGTTTGAGCAGGAACAGTCTGGATTCCGCAGCACACTAACACAAGTCTCCACACGCACACGTACACTCCACTCCACCCTGTCCACGTTCGGGACATGCGGGTCGTCCGTGCCCCCCTGACCCCCGACCCCATCGCTCTTCTCGACCCAGAAAATCCAGCCGGTCCAAGTGAGAGAGAACGAGGAAGGAGGTCCTGCCGGAAGATGGAGACTATCCTTGGTACCTTGACCGATGGATGCAGAGTATCGGAGCTCCACTTGACCACCAGTTCTGTCTCGTCCTCTCCACTCGTTTCTCGATAGACCCAAATGAGTGCTCTGGAGATGATTGATAAGAGGATGTGAGCAGTGATGCTGCTGCCTCCTCTGTCCTCCGACTACTGCAGCTAACTGACGCGACACACTCTCTCTCTCTCTCTCTCTCTCTCTCTCAGCCTCCCTCCCTCTCTCTCAGCTTCTCTCGTCCTCTCTCACTCACCCCCTTTTCCTCCTCTTCTCTCTGTGCTCTAAGCAGGAGGACGTTCCCTCACTCCATGCTCCGGTGACGCTAATGGATACAAGATCAGAGAAAAGCTCGTACTGTCGCTAGGCGAGAGAGGGACCAGAATAAAAAGCATAAAATAGAGAGAGTATAAATTATACAGCAAATACAGCAAAGCTTTCTGTGAGTGCAATGGATATGAAAAAAGTCACAAAATGACGGAATCATATAAAGCAGTCCAAAGCCATGAATCTTCCACTGTTGGTTTTTATGATCTGTAAATTGCACCTTAATCCATGGGTTTTAGCATAAATTGAAATCTCTCCAAAGACAACAGAAAGCAAACAAAGCAAAGCAAAAAGTTTTCTTCATCCAATATGTCAACAGTCAGTCAAGCCAGACGCCGCAATATCTTCTCACCAAACCCTGACGATTTAATCCACTTTCCTAAGGTCCAAAACTCACATGGTCCTAATAAGACGTGGCGTGGGAGTGTGTTAAATGTCACCGTGAAGGCAGATGCTACTGGTGTTGGCAGGTTAGCAGGTTTGCTGGTTTTATGGGTTTGATAAGCGGTAGCTAGATGTGTGACAGGTAGATTTAAGTAGTGATGGAGGAACAAAACAGGCCATATAAAAAGATAATGAATCTGAGTGCGTGTGGAAGTGCTGTAGTCAGACTCATGCAGGTAGTCGTTAACTGGCACAGCAGTGGTCCACTGGCAGACCACGGTCTGGAAGCAAGCATTTCAGCAGACTGAACTGAATAAATGAGAAAATATTGTACCAGAGCTGATCAACGGATGAAAAAACTGGTGACTCCCATTTTTCTAAACATGAACCAGCATGTCTTCTGTAGCAGATCCTCTACTGGGACCAATCACATGCATTAACGTAAAGCTGACGGTAGCTCATCAGACTAAATACCAGCTACCGGGGAAGACATTAGCTCAGAAAGGAAAAAGGTTTCACAGACTTTCAGATTTTCATTTTATTTACCCTCTCTGATCTAATTAGCGAACTAGCCACATGGCTTCTGAGAACGAAAACCAAAGTTTTAAACCCTACAGGACAGAGAAGTATACGTTTATTTTCCGCACATCAAATTTAAAACATCTCATTTGCTTAGAGTCCATGGTACTAGTTAATAGCTGTAATGTGAAGTGCCACTCTGAAACGAAACACAAAACCACTATACGTGGTGGAAAATGATCAGGATATCTCTTTAAATGTTTCCATCTAGCTGCTTTAGTAACAGTTGTTAGGAAAACTGCAATATTTTAAAAAAAACGCCCTTTAAAATAACACTTTAAATAAAAAAATTCCCAGCTAGTGCTCCATTCTATAGCCTATCTGTCACAATCTATCTCCAAACATGTCACACAATGTTCACCACTATTACATTGTCAAATTAAGAAAACCAGCACACACACACACACACACACACACACACAGAGCTTCATAGTCGTTCATAGCACACCACCCACCCACTTAAAAAGCAAAAACTCCACACTCTACTCTCTCACACATCAAAACACTCATTCATGGAGACCGGGCCTGTCAGCTCTAATCCACCTCTAATCTGCCGCCCAGCGTTCTGATGTGTTCTGCTTCATCGATTAGAGCTCTATAAAAGGTATTGTGAACAAAGACTCCAGAATAATCTCATCAGCATCTCAGCATCACCGCATAACACATAAATCCATCAAGTTTACCTCTTTAACCATTGTTTAGGGAAAGTGTTCAGCCCTCTGTGTGGGTTTCTATTACATCGTTATCATCATAAATCCTAAAGAGCTGTTCATAAAGTGACATTTTATACAGTGAAGCAAACCAGTTATCATTTTCACTGCCATTCTACTGTATGTAGAATGATATTGTAGGTAGAAGCTCATATTGCTTATTATTTACTGACAGTACTGTTATTTGTCCCAGGTGGGGACTACAGGTGTTTCCATTAAAGAGAAAAGGTGTAGAAAAAAATGTTTAATTTACACAGATTTCTACTCTAATGCAGTTTGTAAATCTTGGCACATACACTATAATGCAGATAAGGCAGGAAGCAAATCAGCATGGAGTTTATTCGGCAAAGGCAAAACAGGCAAAAGTCTTAACCAGGAACAAGGAACATGGAAAACTAAAGTTTGGAATTATTGACACCAAGGCACGATAAAACTTCATGGCAAGCTGTAGAAACACGAAGAGATAAGTAGACAAGCTAATCAGGGAGTAACACGGAACAGGTGCGCACATTTGGGTAACAAAGAAATTACAGAACGAAATTACAGAACACTATTAAACTTTAGCAATAAAGGTCACAAGATAAGACTAGCACTGCTCAACTTTCAAACACTGGAGAAATACAATAAGTAATTTGAGTAACTCAAGTTTTCCAGAAGGTTCTGTAAGAACAATATAGGGCCTAAAATGGAACCTTGTGGGTCACCATATTGCGTTTTTTTTAAGTTTTGAAAAATGTCCATAAACACCAAAAACTGGTAATGGAACTCTAAACCAAACATGTTTATGGCTCCATTATATTGTGGGGCACATGGAGAAAACCTAGGAACTATGAATTCTTAAATAAAGACTGTACAATAAAGGTCATAGGAAGAGACCAAGTACTGTCTGTTACTTTCAAATGCTGGAGAAATACAATAAAAACAAATCATTCTATTTCAGTCGCTTCCAAGCTCGGGGTCGCTTGATTTTGAACTCATAAGCTCCTCTTTTGTTTTATTCATTTATTTTATGAATTAGTAATACAAATATTGCTCTAACTATGAAGATGTTACTGGGAGTCATGCTGGGACAAGCTCCGTTTAAATGAAGAGTTTAAATGTACGTGCCATTTTAACCTTCTGCACTAGTGTAGCAGCTATAAGAATGTTCCTCATAAGTTCCTCAACAACATGGAGTGCCTCTGACTCAGTGGAACAACAGAAGTCGAGAAAACAAACACGAAAATATGCTGAACAGTAACTGACTATTAATTACAAGAGTGACGAGAAATAACAAGAAGAAACCAAAATGGCATTGGCTTTGGGTCACAGAAAATTCATAATGTCCATTTGGGCTGGTTTCCCAAAACCCCTGTTCTAGTTCCCTAAGCTTTCCTGGAGGATTTGCAGTGTCATTAGAGAATAAATAGAAAGAACAATGCAGCACCTAAAATGGAACCTGTGGGTATAATATTGCTTTTTTTTTTACCTTAGATTTTAATGTAGATCCTCATCACTTATATCTCAAGCAGAAAATTAAAGTAGATTAAAGTCAGATGGCAAACAGATTTGACTTTTTGCCAACCCATTTCTCTAATGATATTTACCACTAAAATTATGTGGAACATTATCCTTTTGAAACATATTCTTACTTTACCAATCTCTTGCTAAAATATTGCAACATTGTTGTGACAATAGTGCTGTTAAGGTCTTATATTTTACTCAAAATTGGAATATAAGGGTAATTATTTTTGGCCTAGGTTTCATCTAGTGTGTTTGTCATCCAGGCGTGAGCTCAGGCCTCCCTGCACGGCTGTGTGTGTGACTCAGAGAGAAGAGGCAACAGTGGAAAAGTCAAAGTCAAACAGGACTGGCGTGCTCAAAATGGGCTCAGCAGCCCCTGCTCATGATGCAACTGCCATCGTGTCATCAAAATCACAGCCGCGGCAAAACAATTACTGTGAGGTTGTGTATAATGTTATTTTTGATACATAGAAGAAAATAGTGAGCTTTTAACCATTCTGCTATAAATTGTATCAAACATTGTATCCTCCCACATCAGGCTTGGGGGAGAAAATAAAAGAGTCCGCCGTGCCCACAGCCCATTACGAGGTTAATAGAGGTCACGGCTCCCTCGATTGGGCATGGATTATTTATGGGCACGACTCCGCACTTCTCCAAGTAGCCAGGTGGCACAGCTTGAAGCATATGCACTTTTATATCGTTCATATTGATGTTAAAATGATAAAGAGGGCTTTAAAAACTGCTTTGACATTTAAAACTGTATTTAGGATTTGTAGCTATGATGACTCTGTGGAAAATGTCCACATTAACATGTTGATTAATTTTCTATAACAGCAGCTCTCACAATAGTTCTGGCTGTAAGATAAATCACAGTTATTTTTTCTTAACACACTCGTTCTAATACTTTATCATTTCTATAGTAACAGCACATTCGTTTCTATAGTAACAGCTCATTTGTTTCTACATTAATGGCTCAGCTTAGGGACTTTTTATTTCAATGCATAAAAAATATGTGTATTTGTTGATATGGTGAAGTTTTCTGTAAGGACCTGATTTTTTTATCATCTTTGGAAGGAGTCTCCAGTGTCAGCGCTTCTGTACCTTTAAGTTTTCCAACATCTTCAGGACAGAGGAGTTTACGCTTCACGGTTTCTCGCTAACATGACAAGCTGAGGAACTTTTTTTTTTGTCTTATTAACTTCAAGAGAGAGAAAAAATAAACACAGGCTGGTGAGGGAACGACTGTTTACAGCTGCTTTAACATAAGTGAGAATTTGTTTCATTCCACAATATTAATCGTAGCTATAAATGGATAAAAAGGATGCAAATAAAAGATTTTTTTGCATTGGCAAATTGCAGTGGAATAGGAGGAATAAAACACAGAAGGAAGTGCTGTTGGGCGGTAACAGTAACCCTGATCCATCACACCACCCTGTTATTGATTATTTTCCTACAACAGCATGACAAAGTAGGGTTTATTCGTACCTATATTAAGCACGCTTGCATATCTAATTTTGGATATGACATACATCTCTAACGTTCAGAAGACTTCACTGATTCATCACAGATCAGCCCACATTGCTACACTACAGGCTCCTGCCTGAGCATTCTGTGGAGCTCTACATGTAATTCTGGCAGAAAAGCTGTAATTCACTTACAGAAATCACGACCCAGGAGCCAGGAAAACTTCAGACTTTTTTTAATCTGCTCCTCTTTTTGAAGAGATTCTATAATAAGGGTCGTTACAGCAAGCAGCCGACGAGCTTAAAAGATACTTGAATTAAACCGGGATAACAAAACAGGGCTGTGACTGCTAATTAGCGATAAAAAAAAGAACAGATGTCTGAGATCTCTGCAGATAAACTGCTGCGTTAAGGAACGCAATGAAATGTGGAGCAAATACAGTGAAGGAGTGTTTCCATGTGAGCACAGTCAGGGGCATGGAGTACACATCCATCCTAATTTAAAAAAGAAAAAAAAAGCTTATGGTACTTTCTTTTTGAGAATGACAAAAAGATCCTATGATTTTAATACCAAACACATTGGCAGAGACAGTCCTGTCATATGACTAAATACAGATTTACTAATTAGTTCCTCTGACGCTCAGGGCTCGTGTAGCCAGGAGAAATTCTCGCCTGTTAACAAACTCCGACATTGTGCCGACATGGTGGCATGTTTTCCTACTTTATTTCTGTTATTTGTAAAGGTATCTTTTTTTTTCAGAGTGTACTGGGTCAATTTCTGCCAAGACAAAAACAAAAAGTGAAGGAAATTTAAGCTAAAAGATGGCATCACTTTTGTAATAAAATGTTTAATTTCCCAGAAAGCCTCCCGCTTTGTGTATTTCTTGTTAGCATAATATAATGCTAGCTAGAACCGGCATACCTGGCAACACCCTGCTGAGTTCACTCATACTTCTATACTTAATACATTTGCTCTTTAGAAACTTGAACCTAACCTATTAAAAAATTGAAATTTGTTTTGAGATTTGTTTTCATGAGTGTTCAGTTATAGTTGACAGAAAGTGGTGTAGATTTTCATTAACTAAATCTAACACTGATCAAATGAATTAATCACTAAAATAGTTATGAACCATTTTTTCGACAAAAGACTAAAACTAAATAGAAGCATTAAATCAAAATTAACACTGGAACAACAGAAGGTTATGAGTTTAATTCCCATGACTGCTGTGTTGTTTGTTTTACACCACCCTTTGCTGGATTTTTTTAAATTAGCAATTTTCTGCAAAATCGTTATGGTCCAGGTTTAGTGGCTTTTGTGCTGGTGACCAGAAGGTTGAAGGTTCAATATCCAGGTCTTCCAAATCATTGGGCCCTTAATCAAAACCTTGTCTTGTATGTCTTGTATGCTGTTGGTGAACATATGGCCTTAACAAAAGAGACAACATGCTTCCCTGCTTATTAAATTAATAAATGGAAAATGAAATCAGCACGCTTCCTGCAGTCTGACCTGTAACACTCAGGCGACTGTGTGCATCTCTCGTTTCTCAGAAATCCCTCTCTGGCCTTGAATCGCACAGCAATTTGATAAATTAAAAGGCTATTTTGTAGATTAGCGAGGGGCGGGTGTAATTAAATCCTTTATTCCCCGCGTGTGCTCGCTTTGACATCTCCGCACCAAAGCAGCGCCTTTGACGGCTCAGGCCTCATGTGAAGGAAAATGAATGAACACAGCAAGCAAAAAAAAAAAAAAAGTTATGACAAAAAAAAAACGATTTTGGCACACTGTGTGTCCTTCATCAGGCCTTTACAGTCTCAGACGCTTGCGTAATGACTGCATGAGGATTGATTTTAATGAGATCAACTGTCTAACAAATGAAAACTGCAATGTTGCAGACAGAATATTACAGAAATACAGTAAGGCCCAGATTTATTAAGCACTACTTAAGCTTATGGAGGCTAATAGATCGCACGTGTACTTAGTGCTCGCCTAGAATCTGATTTATAACAAATAATTGCGTAAATGACGTCACACCCAAAGAAGGTGGAGGAAATGATATTTAAATGAGGTTTTTGCGTGTGCTGATTGTCAGGGCGTGTTCGAATCTCAAAGCAATTTTATAGAAAACTGAAATTTGACATGACAGAATTAAATACATGTTCTACGTTAATGCGACACAAATTTGGAAACTTCATCTACAGACAATTAAAAACACATTGTCAGGTGAAAATCCAAAATGCAGACCTAAATACTGCTATCTCTTCAAACCCCATCTGACAACACAAATCATTTTCTTCTAAAGATTGATTTTCGCACCTTTCTCTGAATTTAAGAGAATTCAAATCATGATTTCTGAACCATCTTTTGCACTGAACAGGAAACATGGAAACATCCTATTCTTCTGCATATACAGTACGTGCTGCACTATAGTAGATTCCTGCTTTAGTAGGCAATGCAGAACTTCATCAGTTTAAAAAAAATTAAAAAAGATGACTGTAGCAGTGATTAATCAAAAGGATTGCATTTGGATGTAACTCCTTTATTTTCCGGGATCCAGCCTACCAATAATACATAATATACTGTATATAATATTATATATGTTAATGTTAATGTTATATAATATAATGTATGGTCAATATATTTACACGTGTAAAATCTAAAACTACAGTGTGCAGAGGCTTACCGAAACTGGGCAGAAATCATCTGGTCTTTTTCTAATCTTTAAATTGTCCAGTTTTGCTGAGTTTTGGTGAGTCTGTGTCCACTGTAGCCTCAGATTCCTGTTCTTGGCTGGCAGGACTGGAATCCTATCTATCAATCTCCTGTTGTAGCTTAACCTGCTTTTCTGTACACCATGTTTGTAAAGAGTGGTTATGTGAGTTACCGTAGCCTTTCTGTCAGCTCTGGCCATTCTCCTCTGATGTTTCTCGTCAACAAGACATTTCCGCAGGATGTTTCCGCACCATTCTGTGTAGACTGCTGTCTGAAAATCCAAGAACATTTTCTGAAATACTTAAACCAGCCCATTTGGCACCAACAACCATGTCGCAGTCAAAGTCATTGAGACCACAGATTTATTTTCCTCATTCTGATGTTTGACGTGAACAGTACCTGAAGCTCTTGACCTGTATCTGCATGATTTCATGTACTGCACTACTGCCACATGATGGGCTGGTTGGATAATTGCATTGTACAGGTGTTCCTAATAAAGTGGAGGGTGAGTGTATATCTATACCTGGCACTATAATACATTCATTGTCCCATTCAGAGCAGCAATTATCTGCATATTGTAATGGAAGTGTGTGTATTAAATATTATTACAGATACTATTAATATTATTACAGATGCTGAATCTGAATCTGGCTCCCTAATCCCTACATAGTGCACTATATGTTGTTTGAACTATTGTTTTTTTCCACGTCATGCCAAACAAAGGATTTTTTGTCAAAGCTCTCACATATCCTGACAAACTTCCGACTGACTAATTAGAGTTTCTGCTGTGCAGAGCTTGAGAAATTCTCACCTGTGTTAACAAACGCCTGACTCATCCTTCACATTCTACTCAGTCGACATGATGACAGGAACACGGTGTGAGTCAGGTGCGAGAGGAAGTTCAGCACGGCTCAGAAGCGTTATGTATAACAACTTCTCTGTAGGAAGAAGAGAACGAGAGCACGGTGTACACAGCCAGGATATTACGCTGAATAATTTCCAGCAAAAACCAGCACTGTGACACTGACACGCCCTGTCACACCTTCTGCCGTGTCCTGAGACACACCTTCTCATCCTTGAGGGTCGGATGTCATTACTTTTTAACGGCATCATATTTTTGGCAGGTGGTAAAATTTTCATGGTGAATTTATGACCCTGGCCCTCATTTCACCCCATCACTGGTCAGGCCCGGTGTCAGGAAACCGTCTGAGCAGCGAGACAATACAGCCATCCAGTGGCTAAAGTGCCAATAACACTTTACATGCACTGTTTTGTTCTTACTTTATATCAAAAGTAAAGGATTCAAACACACCGTTCAGGTGAAAAAGTAAATAAGGAACATTTTAGCATTGTTCATTTACTTTGCTTTATATCTTGTTAAATTATGCCATGGACTTTTATCCATTAATTGGAACATGAGACTCTCCATAGTGCTGAGTCTGGGACGTGGAATAGTTTTTTCTTTTTCTTTTCTTTTCTTTTTATGACAAATCCAAGAGTTAATTATAGCCATGAATATAGCCACAGATGAATTTTGTAACCATTAGCCAAAAATTGAATATACTGTGAGAGAATGGCTCATTTTGATCATCAGTAAGCACTTTTTTCTGGTCAGGGTCATGTTTCTTTTTTCAGGAACTTCCAACAAAACTGTAAGCCAAAAGCAGCTTAAACACTAATTATGCACTCACTGGTTTCTGCAAAACCAGTAAATCCACTGCCATTACGACTTACTGTATTGATCTGATTCTTGACTTGGCTCCTTGAAAGACCAATTTAAATGAATCTTGTCAGTGAATCAGTGTAGGTTTTGTCTCATTTGATTTACCATCACTGAGGGCCCAGAAAGTTAGTTTACACTACAATTTTGAGCTCACAGTGCCCTACATTAAATATTTCATGCTGCCAGTTGATCAAACAGCCAAAAAACAACCCATTTTCATGTCTAAAAGGGACATTTTTATTTGTGCGCAAAGAACAAATAAATTGCCATAGAACAGTTATGATTGCTGTGCTTTTGACTCAACAATCAGAGCTCTGTAAGTATAAATAAATAAATAAATGAATGAATAAATGAATGAATGAATGAATAAATAAATATAATAGTGCATTTGTGCTTTGGATTTCAGTGATTTAAAAGAAGAATTGATTTCTTTATATGTTGGTGAACAATTCAGCTTAATTTTCCAAGAACAACTGATGCACAACCTTATTGTTTTTTGATCAATAAGCAGAGCTCTATAAATTAAAGGTAACAGTGAAAAAAGAAATTAAAAAATGATTCATTTGTGCTTTGTTAATCATTCATTCATTCATTCATTCATTCAGCTCCATTAATCCCTCTATCCTCTCCAGTGCTACAGTCTTTGTCGATCTGATATGTTTGCCAACTAAAATATTATCAGTGATCAACACATTTTTTTTTTCTCTTTCACTCAATTAGAGGTGATCGGTATAGTGTCTGACGTTGTTGTTCTGTTTTTTTTAATGAAAATGTTTTATGTAATATGTCACATGAGAAATACATAACCAACACGTAAGTGCTCTTTTCTGTGGTTTCCTGAATGAGGGTGTGGTAAGAACAATGACACATACACACACACACACACACACACACAAGTAAATGTTTATCAGGCAGAAAGCTTTCAGTCTGAGGAGACTTCTTCATACCGCAACAACTGCTGAGCAAACCTCCATAAAGAGAGGTATGTACTTTCCATTTAATGTGTCTTAACGATCAGATATTGATTATCATCTCAACAGCTTCATTTGCTTAGCTGTGTGTATTAAGTTTGAGTTTAAAATACTATTAATATAGTTTTATTCATTCACTCATATCAAGCAAATGTACTGAGACTTTTAGCTGTGCAAATGATATCGTATGCAATTTTTCTTCATGTATTAGGCTGCGAACAGTTTGGAGATTTTATTCCGATTACATAAATCCTTAACAGAGTCATTCTTCTGGTAACACAACAGTAAACAAACTAAATCTAGTAAAGATTATCAAAACTAATTCAGCTTTGCTTTTGAAAAAAAAAATCTTAGAAAAGACCTAATTCACTGAAACCTTCATGATTAATTATTAACATTCATGTAACCATCATCATCAGACTGCATAATATATTACAGAAGTATTAATATGGTATAGTATGCTTATATCTATCATCTAAACAAACTGTACAGTTTAGTACAACAGTATGTAGTTTGGACAAAATGGAGACAAAAAAATTATGGCAACAAAACATTTAAAGATTTAGCTTTCACTGTTCTTTCAAGCAAGCAATAACATTTAAAGGGCGTATTCTATGATATTATCAACAATAAAAGCAAAATAGAGATTCTGAATGTGATTATGATTTGTCTCCAAATTTTTTGACTTTGCAACCAACTCCAGTTTTCCTCATGCCAAACTAAAGCTGGAAATTCCAGTAGTGCCAAAAACGTGACACGAGCAGACATCTTAGAGTGATTTAGTTTGGCAATACTCGCCTGAGGTGAAGGCTGGTACTCATCATCTGTCTGAACGGCCTGCTCAGCACAAGCCCGGACACATCCGGGCTCCTCACACCACACACTGTTCAGTATAGGAAAAAGAACATGTAGGACAGATTGTTCTGCCACATTTGGAATTAAAGAGATTTGTGGGAGAGGTTTTGAGATGAGGGGCTTTTCTTTAAGTCCACTGGAGATATAAGGATAAATCTAGAAGCGAAATCAGCTTGTGGCCACCAGCTAGTGTCATGAAAAAAACTGGAAGCCCAAATCAGGGATTTGTGTGTCTATAGACATAGATGCACATCAGGAAATAATCCAATAATGCAGTAAAAAACCTTCATCGAACCTAATACACATGCAATACGATCTTTATAGCTTTAATTTTGTTCTGAATTTGTTCTGATAGCTTGTAGACTTTTTGAGTCCCACACTGAGTTGAAATAAAAGCATGCAACCAATACAGTAACCTCTGTGCAGAACGTCTGTGCAGAATATGGGCTTGTTAGATGTTTGGTGACTCACCTCTTGGTGAAAACACAAGGTGTTTTTTTGTTCTTTGACACACCTTAAAAAAAAAAAAAAGGTCTGTGTTACTTGCTGAATACAGAAATGAAAAAAAGACATTAACGATCACCTTTTCTCCTGTATTTGCCTGAATATTAGATGGACTTTTCTACAAAAACCCTGGCAGAGGGCTGCTTTGGGAAAGTGTATAAGCAAAAGTACGGAGACACCTGGGCCGCAGTGAAGAAAGTGCCCATGAACTTCATCACTAAGGAACAGCTAACCAGAGAGTGCCATGTTTATGAGTGCGTAAAGTTATGATTCCTCATACAGATATTTTGTTACTTTTGATATTTAAAAAATAAGAGAGGTTATGATTTGCCTAGTGGTTACATGGCATTTAAATGTAAGGATTATTAATTGAAAATAAGTTTTTAAAAAAACGCTCAATGAAATAAAGCTTCTTTCGTTCCAATCCCCAATTTCTATAAATCGCTTATTCTAACTTTCCTACTCCAGGAAGGCACAACACAACAACGTGGTGAGGCTCCTCGGGAGTCCATGGCTGCAAGACGGAAGGTGGCACATTCCTCTGGAATTCGTCTTTGGAGAGGATCTTGAGACGGCCATATTTAATGTACAGAAATCTAAAATACAGGTATGTGTTGGGAATGAATTTACGAATAATTCAATACAAATAAAGATTAACCCCCAACCTGACCTACTATTAAATGCTACTGAAATGTTTTTCAGCTGACCCCGTCAGTGAAGGCCACCATCATCAGTGGTATGTGTGAAGGCTTGTACTTTCTGCACAGCAAAGACATCGTCCACCAGGATCTCAAACCAGACAACATCATGGTGAGTGCTAATGTAGGCTTCAAGAAATTCACTAATTTATCAAATGAGCACAGTGTCTCAATCACAAATTTATAAGAATTGGAATAAGTGATGAATTGCAAGGAATAAATCATTGTGTGTTGTGCAGTTATAGGAAAGTTATCACAAGCAGGGTGGTTTGATGAAGCAGAGTTACTGCTACTGCTCCAAAGTTAATGATTTTCCTATAACAGCAAGTCCCGAAGTGTTTAATACCTCTTACACAACAGCGATCTGCCAGTACTTATACTGTTTCCTTATTTAAGAACAACACGTCATATGTTCTATCAGTTAATAACTACATGTAATATTGGAACGCCTGCAAAACACGTTAGTTATTGTTATCACTAACGTTATAGCAGCTAAAAACAGTTCTTCTCTCACTTTCTCTTAAAGACACTAAGACAGAAAAATTGCATGATGTTACTGGTAAACTTTACTAACTGTTAACCAGAAGATTTTCACATGGAGGACCTGATCATTAAAAAGTGCTGACACTGGACACTCATTTCAAAAACTTTATATCAACAATTTTTTTAGATCAACTTTTTCTTTTCATCCCATTAGATTGAGCATGGATCTCATCGTCCTGTGATCATTGACATGGGTCTGGCAAAATTCTTCAAAAATGGCTTAAGCTCTGCCGTAAACTTGGGCAATGAGGCCTACTCTGCTCCTGAGATCCTGCAAGGGAACATTCGAGACAAGCGTTCAGACGTGTGGGCCATGGGCAAAATCACTGCTGAACTCTGCGCAAGGGTCAGGCTTCCAACCCATGGTGTGACTCCCATTAAGATTAAAGACACTCTGAAAGACAATCCATACTGTAGTGTTGTGTCCAGGATGGTGGTGGCCAATGCAGCAGAGAGAGCCACCATGTTTGCAGTTATTGGAGAGATCCGGAAAATTGGGGCAAATCACGGGGCAGGAGCAGGAAGACCACATGCAGCTTTGGGTGCCATGGGAGCAGGGGCTGCTGATATTGGGGCGAAGCAAAAATGGCGCCCACCGACCCCCTTCCCGCCGGAAGCGAAACACCACGAAATACCTGTTGAACGCCCCCACCATAACCCATCTCCACGACCTCAACCTTTAGTTCCTGTTACCACAAAGGCATTGGCCAATCAGTTCTCGCAGATGTCCATTCCTTGTCCCTTACCACCAGATGGAATGGTGGTTCATCGTCGTTATGATGACGACTCTGGCCAAATGGAGATTAAACAAATAATCACGAGGAACGGCAAGGTTGTTAAGTATGAGAACTTGAAAATCACCAAGTGAAGTATACAAGAAGAAGTATACAAATGATTTGATCAACTCTCCAGTTTGCTGGGTTGAAGTCTTAAGTATTATATACTTTCAACTTGTGAATGTTGGGTACATCTGGGGGAAAACGTTGATTTTACAAAGTATTTTGAATAATATAGACATCCATTGAAAACAGTGTGCATAACTGGAGCCATCACAAAAGGGGTACACTGTAAAATCACTGGAATGAGTGGAAAGGTTTTCCGAGAGAGTAATGAGAAAAGATTCCAGGTGGTGGATTTAAAATCTTTACGCTTTGGGGATAACGACCAGAGGCAAAAGTGGGAAAAACTTTGATTATAGTCACACCACAGAGCATGATGTCACAAAATAAATCATGCACTGTCTCTGTATATGTTTTCAGAATTATAGCTATACAGAAACAACTTATAATGTGGTGTATGTATATGGTGAATGTGTTTTGCTAAATATTAAATGCGTGTTAATGTACTTCTTGTTTTATAAATTACGTACTTTTGCACAATGGCCTACTGTGTCAATATTTTTAAAATATTACCAAAAAAACTTTTTAATTTACCCAAAATGCCAAAAATACCTTCAGTTCTAATTATAGCATCGAGATCATGATTATCAGAACACTCATCCCTACACGGCACACATAATATTTACAAAATGATAATCACTAGATATACAGCAGGGAAAATAAGTATTCGGACACTTTTGTTTTTGTTATTTAATATAGTTCCAGTGCATATATCCACTTTACATTTACACACACAATGTGTTTTGACTATGTTCTTTTAAAGACAAAGGAAAATGTATGTATGCATAAGCATAGACAAGGATTGTTTAAAAAAAGTATGTTGTTTATGTAATATTTATGTTCTGTCATCATGGACTTTATAGCATTTATACTGTGAAATCTTGATAACCTAGTGATTTATTAAGAGTCTTAACAGTTTCATGAAAATCATGATTTTTCTTTGTATGTTGGTTGCAAATAAAAACGCAATGGCACTTATTCATCAAAGTAGCGTATGGTCAAATCTGAAGCACAAATTCCACTGACATTTTCCATATTCATTAATTCATCTTTGGTATATTTAAATGATCTGGTCAGACTGAGTGTAAATTTGAGAATACCATTTTAACAGCCTGAATGTTTGATATGATATGATTTTAATTCACAAGTCAAGGATTTGATATTTGATGATACCGCTGAATCTGCTACAATATGATACCATTCGATGTAGCAGCCTCTGAGCTATATGTGACCAACTTTGCTCACAATCGGGGGTAGGCCTACCATTCTTTCATGAATGATGATTTTAAAGTAGTATCAGAGTTATGCGCAAATCACTTCGCAAGCTTATTAAATTATTTACACAACAGTTTAAAAATATGAATTATTTTTTATCCACCCATTGTTTGTTCTTTTCTAGCAATAATCTATTTTTGATTGTTGCATTGATTAATTTTAGTCTTTGCCTGTTAAATTGATGTATCGATCCAAACCCTCAGATCATTGCACCCCTAGTATTAAGTAGAATATACTTGGAAAAAGAAATAGTCTTGCTGTTCCAATACTTTCGAAGGGGACTGTACCTTCATTTTTAACTATAGGATTGTGTCTGTAATGTCAGCAATGTGAAACTGACCTTACCCTGATGAACAGAAAATGATAACACTAAAAACAAACACACGGCAGTGCGGCAAAAGGAGCTGTAATGATTTCACACCTGCGTACTGACGAGGACACACTGGCACTTCCCAGAACTCACTTTCTGGTTAGATAGTCAGCTAGTAGTCTTGTCACTGACTACTCAAGTCTACGAGAAAACAGGTCCAAAAGGTCTCTTTTTTTTAATCTTTGCATGTTAAATTATACTTCCTGTGAAATCTCACTATGGGAATAATTTGTGCACAAATTGTATTAACACTTCACAAAATATTTTAGAACTGCAAAAATATTTCTACACAACTGCAAATGATATGCGCAAACTTCAGTTTACACGTTTCAATACACACATCCAAATTTTTCCACATGTACACAAATTGTGATGTACAGTTGCAGGCTAAGAAATGTTTGAAACTATAAAAGCACAAGTTTGAAAAAAATGATCATTCTTTTTTTAATGCCATACACTGGCCCTGATTTCACCCCGTGAATTGTTTGGCCAGCGTCATAAAACTGTCTGTCTGAACATGAAGACAACACCGCTACCTAGTGGCTGTGGTGACAATAACAATTTGTAGGCACTATTTCTCTTACCTCATATACAATATGAATATTGCAATGCTCAGTTCAGGTGAAAAAGTCCATAAATCAGGACCACATTTTGTATTGTCTCATTTGTGTCAAATTATGTCATGGATTTTTATCCATTAATCAGAACATGAGACTCTCCATAGTGCTTGGAAGTGGCATAGTCTTTTTTGTATTTTTTTTTAAATCCCAAAATCAAGAGTTCATTAATGCCATGAAGGTAATACACATGCATACACACTGAATTTTGAAACCATTGGCCAAGAGCTTAAGATACTGTGAGATAGCTGTACGTGAAATGTAAGCAGGAGTCAAATTTGATTAAATTTCAGTGCGCACTGTTGATTCTTGGGGCAGCATAAAGAAAGAAAGAAAGAAAGAACAACAACAACAGTAAACAGTAATAATAATAATAATAATAATAATAATTATCATCATTATTATTATTATTATTAAAAATACTCCTAATTATGTACCCATTTGCAAAATCAGTGTGTCTACTGTTATTAAGACTCACTATAGTGATTGGAATCTTGATTTGGTTCCTTCAAACATATTGAGGTTACGGTGATCCACATTAATTGTTTAATGCTGATTTCTTAGCTAAGTAAATTTTCATGTGTGTGTGTGTGTGTGTGTGTGTGTGTGTGTGTGTTGTCCGATTTAAATGCCCGATTAGGATTGGTGGATAACCTCACGCTCTACATCACAGTTTCCCAACCCTGCTCCTACACATTTTAGTGTTTCCCCTGCTCCCAACACGACGGATTCAATTAATCAGCTAATGAATAGTCCTTCCTGAGATGAAGTGGGTGCATTAGAGCAGGAAAAACACTAAAATGTGCTCGGCCCCTTTCCAAGACCAGGGCAGGAAACCTGTGCTTTATACGTAAAGGGCAACATAATGAAAAAAATAATAAAAATAAAATTTAAGGGCAAAAAAAAAAAGAAACGATTCATTTGTATGAGAGTCATTCAAAGGAATCAAGTCCTTTAAAAGTATTATTTTACTATAAACCCAAATTTAATGTAAACTAAAATATTTTCTGTCTCTCACTCAGTTAGAGGTAATCAGTATAGAGTCTGTTGTCTGAGTCTGTTGTTACTGTTCTGGTAATATGTTTTTCCTGAAAAAACCTGATGTGTCACCACAGCCTGTAAGTAAGTATGATTTATTTTTGGTTTGGGGAATGAGGGTGTGGTAAGAATGACAGACCCACAAGTACAAGAACAGCTGAAAGGCTTTCAGTCTTCAGCGCTTTCTTCATAAAGCAATAACTGCTGAGCAAATCTGAGCAACCGCTGAGCAAAAGGTGCAGTATGTACATTTACTCTTACTGATCGGCTCTGATAAACCTCTTAACAGCTTCTTTTGCTTAGTTGTGTTAACAGTTTGAGTTGTTTTAATAACATTTATTTATTTATTTAGTTAGTTAGTTATTTATTTAGTTAGTTAGTTAGTTATGGGTGAGTATGGGTTTATTCCTTCACTTGTCCTGAGTAACTCTCAAGAAAGAAAGCAAAGGCACTGAGACTTTTTTAAAGGTGTGCTAATAAAACGGATTACTAGGCCGTACCTTAAACATAACAAGGTATATAATCTTTTTGTAGTTTTTTTATGAAAACTTTTTTGAAATTTTTTTTTTGCATAGGTTTTGTTCATGGGAGGCAAATTATATACAATTTCATATAAAATTTTTGTTCAAGTCTCAAAATATGTACATTTTGGAAATGTTTTTCAGATACCAAATAGTCCAATCAAATAAATCTTGAACAGAGTAATTCTACTGGTTAGCGTGGCAGCAAAGGAGGGCTTAGGGGCAAGGTCAAAACTGACAAACTTGTTAAAATATTCTTCACTTTTCTATCAAAGCTTTTCTCTCAAAGCTATCCACCACGCGTAGAAACGAAAGCCAATCAAGAAATGTTTAATCAAATTTCATCCACACATAATACAATGTTAAAATTTTTCATTTTAGACAAGAAAATATTTTGTTCTGAAATCTGATAGCTCATAGACTCGACATTTTTCAGACTCTGATAAATAATTTATTTCTATGTAGAACATTTGTGCAGAACACATGCACCTTATAAGAACACATGCACTTGTTCTGTGCCATAACAAGTGAAAACTCGACTCCAACAGTGTTGACAGAGATGCCTCCACTGCCAACAAGTCTAGTATTTCTTGTTACCAGTTTGCATATAAACATTCAACCACATGTTCTAACAAAAATGGAAGAACAGACAGACAACCGAAAACATAACGCCTCCGCTACCTTGTGTCAGAGACATAAAAATCATTGTGAAACCGGTTAAACATAAAAATATAAAGTCTCTATAACTTTTTTTTCCTAAATCTGTATGAACATTAGATGGAACCTTCTACAAAAACCCTGGCAGAGGGCTGCTTTGGGAAAGTGTATAAGCAAAAGTATGGCAGCACCTGGGCCGCGATGAAGAAAGTGCCTGTGCACTTGATCACTAAGGACCAGCTAACCAGAGAGCTCCGTGTTTATGAGTACGTAAAGTTTTAATTCCTCACACTAATATTTTGTTACATATTTAAGAGAACTCATCAGCTAAAATTCCATTATAGCTTACAATAAAGGAGATCTTATGAATTGTGTAGTGTTTACATGCCATTTATAGTATACCTTTAAACATAAGGATTATTATTAAAATAATTGCACAAGGAAAAAAAAAGCTTCTTTCATTACAAGCCCCAGCATTTGGTATGTTTCTATAAATCGCTTATTCAACATTAACATTCAAACTGCAGGAAGGCACAACACAAAAACGTGGTGAGGCTCCTCGGGAGTCCATGGCTGCAAGACGGAAAGTGGCACATTCCTCTGGAGTTCATCTTTGGAGAGGATCTTGAGACGGCCATATTTAACATACAGAAATCTAAAATACAGGTATGTGTTGGGAATGAAAGTAGACTTCAGGAATTGAATGATGTCATGTACTGTTAAAATGCTACTGAAATTTTCTTTACAGCTGACCCCGTCAGTGAAGGCCACCATCATCACTGGTATGTGTGAAGGCTTGAACTTTCTGCACAGCAAAGACATCGTCCACCAGGATCTCAAACCAGACAACATCATGGTGAGTGTTAATGTAGGCTTCAAGAAATTCACCAAAGCAGCCGAGTCACCAGTCTCACAATCGCAAACCTTTCAGAATTGGCATAAACTATATAATATGAGAAGGATGATAAGTAATGAATAAAGCACTCTGTCATGCTGTTATTGGAAAATAATCATCAGGGTGGTGTTAGTAACAGAGTTACTCTGTGTTACCACCCCAAAGTTGATTGTTTTCCTATAACAATACGTCCTGATGTATTCGATTCTACTTATACCACTGCAATTTGAACTAATGCATCAAAATAAACCTGTGATTTGCAGATGCAGTACTGTCAGAGCTGCTGATTGGGAGAATTTCACCTGCCGTTCAGCAGAAATAATGAACCCTCAATGATTGAACTCTTTATCTCCTGTTTCTTTTCATCCCATTAGATTGAGCATGGATCTCATCGCGCTGTGATCATTGACATGGGTCTGGCAAAATTCTTCAAAAATGGCTTAAGCTCTGCCGCAAATATGGGCAACGAGGCCTACTCTGCTCCTGAGATCTGGCAATGGAAAGCTCGAGACAAGCGTTCAGACGTGTGGGCCATGGGCAAAATCATTGCCGAACTCTGCGCAAGGGTCAGGCTTCCAACCCATGGTGTGACTCCCATCAAGATTAAAGACACTCTGAAGGACAATCCATACTGTAGTGTTGTGTCCAGGATGGTGGTGGCCAATGCAGCAGAGAGAGCCACCATGGCTGGAGTGATTGGCGAGATCCGGCAAATTGAGGCAGGAGCAAGGAGACCAAACCCAGGTTTGGGTGTACAAGGGGGTGCCTGGGGACCAGCTTTTGATCTTGGGGCGAGGAGAAAATGGGGCCCCCTGAGCCCTTTCCCACCAGAAGTAAAACACCTTGAAACACCTGCTATACACATGCACCATAGCCCATTTCCACAACCTCTACCTTTATTTAATGTTTCCGGAAACGCAATGGCCAATATGTTCCAACCGATGCCCTTTCCTTGTCCTTTACCAACAGATGGAATGGTGGTTAATCATCATGAGCTAGAGTTTAAACAAATAGTCAAAAGGAATGGCCAGGTTGTTAAGTATGAAGAGGTGAAAATTACCAAGTAAACAATAAGTCAAGAAGTCATATAGAAATGACTTAATGGTATGATGATTTGCAGTTTGCTGGGTGGTGAGTTAGAGTTTTTAAGTGTTTACTTGTTTTTTCCACTATTTTCCTCGAGAAAATAATATATACCTGTAAGTGTTGGGTAAATGTGGGGAAAAATATTACTTTTGAAAAATACAGTGAATAATAAACATCTTCTGAAACATAACTGGATCATAAATATGTTAAACTGTAAAATCACTGGAAAGAGTGGGAACGTGTACTAAGAGAATAGATTCAAGGTGGTGGATATATTATGTAATGATAATATCATAACCAATAAAAGTAAACAGTGATTTTGGTCATGCCATACCATATGATGTGACAAAATAAATAACACACCTTATGTCTTGTATATTTTTTCCAGTTCTAAAACTATACCTGTACAGAAATAGCATGTAACATAATAGCATATGATGTGTCTATGTGGTGAATGTGCTATGCTAAATATTTAATGTGTGTTAATCTTCTTCTTGTGCTGTATCATACATAGTTTTACACAATGGCTACTGTGTGTCAATGGTTTTTTTCTCGTCCTCATGGCCGCAACAACAATGGCCAAGTTGAACCCTGTTTATGAGAAGTGTTATTGAAAAAATAAACTGCAATGGAATCAATGAAACAGCTTGAAATATCAGTGCAAGTGGTGTTTATGGGCAAATAAACTGCAACCCCAGTGAGTAGAAATGGTTCGCTGTATGAAAGAAGTTTATCTGACAGAATTTCAAGCCAAGCAGTAGCTTTTAACCTGAAATTTGTGCCGCTTTTCATCATAATTCTATTAGGAGCTCTGCACTACTGTCTTTACTGATCATTATAGTTCATGCTGCACAATAAGTGAACTCTAGTCCATAAAGAGTCCACCGTGAAAATAAATCCAGAAAGAAATATTTCAATCCTGTACACAACAGTGCTGTTCTGATTGGTCAGAAGATGTAGATTAATGTTCAGTAATAGCAGCTCTGACAGTAGTGCAGCTGCAAATCGAACGGTTATATTAATGCACTCGTCCTCAGGACGCAGGAGTTTACGCTTTGTGGATTCTCGGTAACATGACAAGCTGTTTTTTTTTTTTTGTCATATCAACAGAGAGAAAAAAAAGGAGTGGCTGGTGACAGGAACTGACTTGTTTTACAGATGGTTCACAACATTAAATGTATACATAACCATTAATGGATTAAAAATTATGACATGTCATTCTTTAATAAATTAGACATTGTAATTGTTAGCAAATTGATGGGGTATAAGAGGAATAAAACACTTCTATTTCATTTATAATGTTAAATTACTTTTAGTATACATCTAACTCTCTGTGTTGCTGTAATATGTGAATTTCCTTCTGGGATGAACAAAGTGATCTATCTGTCTAAGTTAACCAACCACATTCCATAACACTTGTTCATGTACTGAAACACGAGTAAACCCCAAATCCTCACTGGAATGTTGTCATCAGACAAAAATAGCCGACAAACAACAGCACTTTTTTAAAATAAGCGTAAAACACTTGACCACTAAAGTTAAATCAAAAGGCTTCTGTATTCACACACACACACACACACACACACTAGTGGATGATGCGACATTAGGTCATTGCTGCATATGCACACGGAGCACTGCTTCCGTTCTGGCACCTGTGGTGTAATCATCTCACAGACAATAGTCAATATTACATGGCTGGGGTTTTTATTAAGTCCTTTTTTAACGTGAACAAAGAAAGTAAATGTTCAATATCTTGAATATGTAATATTAAAGATTCTGCACTATTTCTAGCTCTTTATTTAAATGTAAGCAAATGAGTGATATCGACCAAGTTAACTGCTTTGTATGAAAGGTCATGTCTAATCTCTCTAATTCCCTCATGTCTATCTCTTCTAGTGAAGCGGGTGATCAGACGACACTCCAGTGGATTTGATCTAAAATGGATCGCACAAACTTGCGGAAAATTGCGGACAGAAATGTTGATGATAATATTGGAACAGAGATGTTGGTACAGATGGTGCAAGGATAAAAAACAGTAACTGTGGAGAGCCAGTCACACACACTGCAGGGTTTGCTAATATGACCATGAAAATATTTCAATTTCATGTCATTTTGTAGGTGTTTTTCTCATACATCCAAAGATAATTTAGCCAATATTATGCAAGTATCTTCTGCAAGATGAATTTTTGGGGTCAAAAAAAATGCCAACACTCTTCATGACAGAAAAATAGCTAAAGCAGGAAACAGAAATTTAGTAGTAAGCACTGCCATGTGTATGTATTGTGTGTATTTGATCAGAATGTAATAGAAAAGTTTCACTCTGTGGATGTGATGTGCAATTCACACCACAAATGTGCGTTGTTTGCTGTTAAATTATTACACTACCGCTGTCTGATATGTTTTACCTGATAAACACCTATTGCACAATCACAGCCAGGCAAAACACAACAAGCTGTTCAGGAAGCCGTAGCTAGATCAATCGGGCATGTGGAAGGTTCCTCCAGAGCTTGTTGATGGAGAGAATATAGAGTTCAGTCTACATACACATTTAAAAAGTCAGGTATAGGGGAAAATGTCACCAATATTAATATTTGCTGCATCATGTTGCAAAAACACAATCATTTCATCCATTAATTATTTATGAAAGTATATTTTCAAGATATGCAGATGTATTGATCCAAATCTTTGATAAAGCAAAGATTTATTGTACAGCCGAGCAGTTAAATAGTTTAGTCGCAGGTTTGAAGGCTTTCCTGTTGATCAGACTCATAAACTTCAAGTCTCAATCACAAAAACATAACCTCCTACATACACCGGCTGTAATTAACACCTTAACAAAATACGCACGTGTTACATTGCTAACCAAAGATGCCACAGCCATGATCCTCAACGGCATGAGTGAGGGACTGGCTTCCATGCACAGCAAGAAGATAGTGCACCAACATCTCAAGCTAGACAGTAATCACAGTGGGTATTTGTTATTGTGATAAGAAAATCTAGTTCTAAGTATGAGAATGTGGTCTCACTATTGCAAGATTATAAAAATTTGTACCAACTAGTTCATAAGTTTTGTTCGATACAAAAAACTCTAGCAATTGTTACATTGCAAAAAGTTACATTGAAATCGTTACTACACTTACTACACGCTGTCAGTCGGTCTGTGCGTTGCCATGGCAACACACAATGCTCTATCCAGCTGTGGCTTTTTGGGAACTGTTTTTGTTGATGGCGTAAAAATAAAAAAATTAATAAATATTTGGCCATATTGTGTCTGAAATGTGAATCACAGCTGTGATTGCATGCGGTGTTTAACGTGTGGCCGAATCACCATCAAAACTACACGTGTACTTTTGGAAAGTTTTAAAGGACCCAACACCTTGGAGCTATACATTTTTTCCATTGAATAATAAACTACTCGACATGGTAGTTCCATCAAAGAAAAAAAAACACATTAACCGTATTAGACAATATAAAAAGACACAAAGACCAATGATTATAAATTTGCTGACAAAATACTGTCTTCAATATTGTTGTGTTTAATCTGCTCATGACATAACCGTGTATTTTTCCTCGTCCTAGACTCATGAATCATTTTTATTCTATCTTGTATGTTTTTGCGTCTTTTCTAGCACTTCCATGTCTAAAGTATAGGAGCAAATTTAAAAAAAAAAAACTATAATGCTCTATCACAAGACTTTACGTCTTTTTTCAGACCACACGGAATCCAGTAAAGCAGCTTTAACCCAGATGGTTTTACAACAAAGGGTTTAATGACTGCCTGCTTTAGCTGCTGAATAATTTATAAGCTGGTTCTGCTCTCAGTACAAACAATAGCAGTTTTGATTCAAGAGCTTTTTAGTGCTCACTCTAGACCATTAAGAGTCCATAGCAAAAATAAATCCAAGAAGAAACGTTTAAAAATCCCTTATACCACAGGACTTTTGAATTCTCCATTCTGATTGAAGGTGTTGATTAATCTTCTGTAACAGCAGCTCTGATAGTAGTGCAGCCAAAAATCACAGGTTTATATTAAAGCACTCGTTCTGATACGTTATCGTTTTTACAGTAACAGTTCATTCACAGGGACTTGAACAGCAGATGCTCCACATAAATGGATTAAAAATACTATAATCATCGATATGGTGAAGGTTTCTGTAAGGAAAGTTTTCTGCCAGTACTCTCTTCAGGACAGACGAGTTTCCACTCTGCCGTTTCTCTAGAACATGACAAGCTGCATTTAATTGTCTTATTAACTTCAAAAGCAAAAGTAAAAATAGCTGCTATAATGTAAGTGAGAACAAGAACTAAATTGTTTCATTTACATTCCACAACATTAAATATAACTCTAAAAGTATAAAAAGTATGACGTGTCATTCTTTAGTACATAAAAAATGGAATTATTGACAAATTGCTGTGGTGTGAGAGGAATAAAACTCTTTGGGGATCAGCTGTTACAGAAAAATAATCGACTTCAGGATGGTAACAGCTACTTCACTTCGTCACACCACCCTGTCATTGATTATTATCCTATAACAGCATGGCAAAGAGTGTTCGATTCCTTACTAAACCAATCCATCTGAAGAACTTACGAGAGAACCGATCTGAGTTCTACTAAAGGGATCTAATCCAAACGCACATGACAACACAGAAGATCTACACTTTCATTTCCACAAACAACCTCCTGATGATGACTGATTGCTGATCAACTCGAAACGTTTCAAGAATTTCCTGGTGCAACTTCTCAAGAAAAGCTCTGAGATCTTCAGCCCATTGTTTAGCAGAGAATTTACTGTCATTATACCTCCATCACACATGCCATAATGTTAACCAACCACATGCCATAACATGTTCAAATACATTTCAAATAATGAAACTGAAACACATGAAGCCTAATCCTCACTGGAATGTTGTTTCTAAATCACATGAGGAAGAGCACTTGTTTAAAAAGCAATATAAAATTTCAGCCACAAAAATTTTATTTAAGTTGCAAATTATATATACTACTGTATGTATACACACTCTCCAGTAGATGATGTCATATTAAGTCATCGCTGCATATGTACATGGAGCGCTGGCTGCATTTTGTCTCTCATAAAGAGCTTTACCATGTGATCTCTGTCATGTAATGTCTTAGGCTATTCAGTAATGATAATTAAAATAATAATAATGAAATTTATATGTAAGCAGAAAAGGCAGGTCAGGCTTTAATGTGATGCTGGGATCAAATACAAATGCATGCTTAAAGCAAACAATACAGCGCTTATTAAAAAACTAAGATTTTATTTCCTTAAATCAGCTCTACAACAAAATAAATGCGACCGCATTACTCATTTACATTGTACAGTAATTCTAAAATAGCACTTTTAGCCCAAAGGGTAAAGCAAAAATAAGAAAATACATTTTATATATCGTTTTATATTACTTTTAATATAAAACTAATTTATATTACTATTAAGGATATGTGTATTCAAATTAAATACTGAAGTTGTAGATTTTGTGATATTTTTTAAAGCAATTATATAATTCATGGTGCCTGAACTAAATCCTTATGGAGGCTTTTTAATATTTAATTTTAGAATTTTCATTTTAGACTGTCATTACAGACATTAAACTATGAACAGAAAAAGGACACTATATGGCTAAAGGTATGAGGATACTTGACCGTCACACCCATATGTAGTTCTTCCTCAAACTGTCACCGCAAAGTTGGAAGCACACAGTTGTATAGAATGTATTTGTATGCTGTAGCATTACAGTTTCCCTTCACTGGAACTAAGAGGCCCAAACCTGTTCCAGCATGACAATGCCCCTGTGCACAAAGCGAGCTCCATGAAGACATGGTGTGTGAAGGTTGGAGTGGAAGAACTCGAGTGTCCTGCACAGAGCCCTGACCTCAACCCCACTGAACACCTTTGGGATGAACTGGAACTGGAGCCTCCTCAATCAGCATCAGTCTCTGACCTCACTAATGCTCCTGTGGCTGGATGAACAAATCGACTCAGCCACAAACGAGCAGTAAGTAGTTGTTTGTTGACTCCGCCCAGCCCAAGTCTGGAGAAAAGCTGCACCAGTCAATAGTCAAACAATTGATTCACAGTCTGGAGGTAAATTTAATAGATGAACTTAAACAGCAGAAACAGACGCAGTCTATTTATAAATAACACGTAATCACCATAATCAACAATTTGCTACAAAAAAATGACGTTTGTTGAGAAGGGCTACGTGGAAAAGAAGGGAATATATTGGTGCTGACTAGTATGAAATTAACTTGACTAACTGATGTGTGTGATGGTAGTGCAGCGGTTAGCGTTACTGCCGCACAGCTTCAGGGTGTTGGGTTTGAGATCAGGTGACTATGTGGAGTTCAGTTTTATTCCAGGGCTTTGAATATATATGACCAAAGTAAATTCAATAAACAAGTCCAAAACAACAGCAAAAGCGGACTACAAAAGCTAAGTAAAAAAATTGAATTGAATTTTCTTAATTCAAATGTGTACATCGGTTCCACACAAATGAAATATTTTACTGCAACATAAATTCATATCTTACACTCAACTTATTAACTTCTGGGTTCCATGTGAACTGATTTACATGAACCCAGTTTTTAAATGCAGTTTGCGTCATTTGTTTTTGTACAGCTAGCATGATTAATAAAAACAAGGAGAAACCCTATACACAGACAGTCGCTCGAACCTAAAGTGCTAGCATTGTAAGGTCAAGCTATCCACTGCATTACCATGCCATGAATCATCTAATTAATCTAATTAATTAACACGAGAGTAATGGGTCACACTCACTCTATGTAACTGTGAGAACTGTTGTGTGTGAAATTAGCACCCTCTGTCCATCTGAGGTAGAACTGCATGCAAACTCCGAATAACAAAGAACTCAGTGAATAACAACTGGGTCAGGTTACTAACAAGCAAGATAATAAAGTACTTAGTGTTGGGTATGCTCTGGAAAACCCAGCCCAGGGTAATTTTAGCTTCTAGTAAAGAATGTAAAAGAACAGGCACCTAGATCCGAGTGAAATTGAAAGACAGGTGAAATGAAAAAAGCAAGCCTCGTTTTACGGAGTAATGACGCCAAGAACTGCACATTTCTTCCACCAGGAGGTGTCTATTCTCACTTTCCTTTCTTTGTTTCTTTCTTTCTTTCTGCAGGAACACAATCTCAGCTAACAAGTGTGAAAACAGTAAAATTAACTTAACAATAAACCAAATTATTATTTAGATTAAAAAATCAAATTTGAACTCCACCATAATAATCGTAGTGAAATCGTATGAATCGTAATAAAAAAGAGTTTTTCTTCAGACTTACACGAACAACTCTCCAATTTCCTGACAAGTGATTTACAGGTAGATTTGCCCCACGTGATCCTTCATGATGAATTCACTGGAACATAAACTAGTCAATGACTGAGGCAATGTAGCTAACTAGTAGCTAATTATTTGATACACAAAGCTATCAGGAATCTTAACATTTGTCTCTGATAAATTAAAAAGAAAACACTGTGTACGACTAAAATTACACTCTGCACAGCTAAGTGGTAGCACTGACTGTACGTACCTTCCAGGAAACGCAGTATAGTGCTAGTGTTAACCAGGTAACTAGTTAGCTTAGCTTACGTTAAAGGGTAAATTAGATTTTTGAGCAGTCAACTGTGGTAACATTTAGTGTTTATGGAAAGAGTCACTGCTGAACTTACCTGTTTTGTGGAATGCTAGTGGTGATGATGTGGCATATGACAGATGCTATGTAATGATTTTTACCTGTAAATATGTTGTGGGTTTTTAAAAAAAACAGTAATTAATTAATTTATTTTTAAATCTATAGACTACAACTTCAGTATTTAATTTAAATACACATATGCTTAGATGTGAAACTCTACAAGGTAAAAACATTTATTTAAAAAAGGATTTTCTTTTCTTTCTTCTTCACCTTTTGAGCTAAATGAATTATTTTTAGAATTACTGTAAAAAATTAATGTTTAAAGAGTTTTTTTTTGTTTTATATTGTTTTGAGTTTATATTGTTATAGAAATACTGATTTAAGAAAATAAAGTGTACATTTGAATTTGATCCCATGCACTATTATTATTATTATTAGTAGTAGTATTATTATTATTATTATTATTGTTGTTGTTGTTGCTGTTGTTGTTGTCAGGCTTCCATCTTTGGTGTTCCTGGTCTAAATTGACCTGGCTTTTTTTTTTTTACTGTACATTTACTATTTTTTTTTAATCACCTATTGTTGCATTACATCTTTTTAAGCAACTTCATTCCTAGCCATTATCACAAGATTTACAGTCTTTTTTGGAATTAATGGGGAATAAAACTCACTTACATGAAATTATACAACTTGCGTTTGAGTAAAAATGAACAATGTAGACGAGAGACCAGAGAAAAACCACCAGTTTCCTTCCACCTCCAAAACATGCCAGTAGGTGGAAGAGAAATTGCTTCTAGATGTGAGTGAGTATGTGAGTGTGTGATGTGAGTGAGTATGTGAGTGTGTGTGTGTGTGTGTGTGTGTGTGTGTGTGGTGCCCTGAGATGGACTGTGGTGTGTTCCATCCAGGGTGTATTCCTGCCTCACACCCAGTGTTCCCGGAATAGTCTCCGGATCCACCTTGACCCTTTTCAGGATAAAACGCTTCCTCAGTGGGAGTGAGTGAGTTTTACCTGAGTAAGGAGGTTGAGAGCTTTCAATACGCATTTCATCCACCAGGAGGTGTCTAAGCCTTCTTATCTGCTTAACTACATTTCTTTCTGCAACCACACAAACCTGGGGAAAAAATCGCAAAGTTCATTAACATTAAACATTAAAACTGGAACACCACCATAATAATTGTAATATGTAGACAGCAGAACATCTTACAATGCTAACTTGCAGGTTTTTCTTCAGACTTACAAGAACAACTCTCATTTACTGACAAGTGATTTAAGGGTAGATTTGCCCCACATAATGCCTTCTCCAAAACGTCAAATAATAATAATATTAATTGGGTAGAGAATCAGATATGATGAGGACCAAATCACTGGAAAATACAGACAGCAAGAATATAAACTAGCTAATGACTGAGGTAACTAGCGGCTAATTATTTCACACAGATAATGTAAAGGCACAGTGACAGTGGAAACAGGACAAAGTTATCAGGAATATTAGGCTAATATTTTTCTGACAGTTTGGTAAATTATTAAGAAAATACTGTCCATGACTAAAATTACACTCTGTGTGGCTGAATAACATTGACTGTATGTAACTTCCAGGAGACGCTATATAGCGTTAATGTTAACCAGGTAATCAGTTAGCGTAGCTTACCTCAAGGGGTATATAGGATTTTTTAGCAGGAACACCTGGGTAACATGTATTTACATCTTCAGGATAAAGAAGTTTACATTTTATGGTTTCTCTATAATAATAAGTTAGAGAAAGTGTGATCCCACCACAGCATCTCAGTGAGGTTGAGGTCTGGACTTTGACTTGGCCATTCCAACACCTTAATTTTTGTCTTCTTTAGCCATTCAGATGTCGATCTGCTGGTGTGTTTGGGATCATTGTCCTGTTGCATGACCCATTTTCGGCCCAGCTTAAGCTGCTGGACAGATGGCCTCACATTTGTCTCAAGAATATTCTGGTATAAAGTGGAGTTCATCATTGTCTCTTTGACTGCACATTTCCCAGGTCCTGTGACTGCAAAACAAGCCCAAATCATCACCTCTCCACCATGATTGATAGTTTTTAGGGGGTGTTTGTGGTTATATGCTGTGTTTGGTTTTCGTCAAACATGGCGCTGTGCATGAGTACCGAACATCTCCTCCTTGGTCTCATCAGTCCAAAGAATATTGTTCCAGAACTTTTGTGGTTTGTTCAGATGCAATTTTCAAACCTAAGTCATGCTTCATGTTCTTTTTAGAGAGAAGGGACTTTTTCCTAGCCACCCTTCTGTGAAAGCCATACTTGTTCAGTCTTTTTCTGATTGTAATGTCATGAACATAAACACTTAATGTGCTTACAGAGGCCTGTAGATAACATGATGTAGCTCCTGGGGTTTCCTTTATATCTCTAAGCATTAAACGGTCTGAATTTGCTGGCACATCCACCCCTGGGAAGATCAGCAACTGTCTTGAAGGCTCTCCATTGTAAACAGTCTTTCTTACTGTAGAATGGAGAATTTCAAATTGTTTGGAGATGGCCTTATAACCCTTCCCAGATTGATGAGCAGCAATAGTTGCTTCACTGAGGTCATGGCTGATGTCCTTTCTTCTTGGCATGATTTAGACACACTACTGAGTGCTCTAGAACACCAAACTGCCAAATGTTCTGCTTTCATAGAGGTAGTCAAACTTGTTGATGATTAATTAACCTTGTGCGTTTCTTTAGTAACACCTGGCTGCTAATTATTCTATTAATGACTGTGGAAATAGGAAGGATGTACTTATTTTTTTCCCACCTGGTTTTTTGAATGTTGGTTTACATTTTGAGGAAAAATTACTACATATTGAAATCTGTTTTTTGTTTTTTTTGTCACCTGGGGTTAGTTGTTTGTTTATGGACATTGGTGAGGACCACACAATTGTTATTTAGGCGCTGATAAATAAAAACATAGAATTTAAGTAGGGTGTAATCTCTTTCTCCCATGACTGTATATTCATTTAAATTAATATTTTTGAATATTTTTTTATTACTAACACCTCAAATAGTGTAATATTGATGAACCATTATGGTCATCGATAACTTCACTTTCAGTGAATTAGATCAAAGTTTGAGTTTTATAAGTAAAGAATATTCTTGTTGAAGAAATACGACAAAAATTATATTCATTTTTGATAACTGAGTGGTGGTAATGGACTCAGTTTTGGAGCCTCTTGTAATTTAATGACATGAATACATGAATATCAATTAATTATTCCTATAATGGTGCAAAACTTAATTAAAAACATTGCTGTAACTTCTACATTTGCAGACACAGTAATGCATGCTGTAACTTTCATACAGGACAGGGGGGTCATATTTTTGACACAACTCAGTGGCAGGACTATAAATTCCTATTTCAGTGACAAATTCAGTATTGTTAATATACTGTATATTGTATAGACTCACTGACCACTTCATTAGGAACACCTGCTTATTCATGAAATTATCCAGTCAGCCAATCATGGATGCAGTGCAATGCATAAAATTATGCAAATACAAGTCAAGAGATTCAGCTAATGTTCACATCAAACATCTGACTAGGGAAAATATGATCTCAGTGACTTTATTGGTGCTAGACAGTCTGATTTGAGTGTCTCAGAAAATCTCCTAGGATTTTCACATACAACCGTCTCTTGAGTTCACACAGAATGGTGTGAAAAACAAAAAACATCCAGCGAGCAGCAGCTCTACAGAGGAGAATGGCCAGATTGGTTCAAGCTGACATGAAGGGTACCATAACTCAAATAACCACTCTTTACAGCCGTGCTGAGGAGAAAAGCATCTCAGGAAGCAACAGGAGACCACATGAGTTTCTACTACTGTCAGCCAAGAACAGAAATCTGAGGTTACAGTGACACAGGCTCAGTACAAAAGTACTGCAGCTGAGTACAAAAGTTTGTATCTCCATAGTTTATGGGTAGGAAAATCAAAACTTTTATTCTATTATGCAATGCATCTACAAATAAAAACTACTTTAAGACATTTAAAATGAAATGTTGGTGTATGTTGCCACTAAGACATCAGGGAAATCATGGAATAAATATGACAAATGAAAGGATTGAAAAAAAAGCAATTATAAAGGCAAAGTTTGGATGTACAGACTTTTTTATTTTTATAATCTTCTGCAATGGAGGTACAAATCATTGAAGTGATATCATTTAGATGTTTTCACCATGAAATTTAAATCATAACCCATTAAATTGTAATATACACAATTTTTGTTAATAATGAAGGAACAAACGTGAAACCGGACAAACTAAATTAAATTTCATCGTCTTCTTCATTTTGTCCTAAGGGCATGCAAACTTTTGCACTGTCTGTATATTGATCCTAGTGAAACTGCTCAGTGAACAATACCCTACTACACTAACAATCAGTCAATGTTATTGATTAATTAATCTGCTTACACAGAGATGCATCCTAAGTGCTAGTTTAGTTGCATCAGAGATTCAGAATTTAACGTTATTCTGTCCGGTACAGAAGGTTGAGTCAATTGAGGGTGGAGACAACTATAACATACCCTCATGCCAATCAGGAAGCCGAGAACATCACAATGTTTCACTTGCTATGCATGAGTGATGGGAATTAAAGCTCTTTTCAGTAAGTCAGGTCATTTGACTCAGCTCACCGGTACGAGTCGACTCTTTCGGTTCCTAAACATTTTTTCTTTAAACAGACAAAGATTGCTATATTATCACTGGTGATTGTTCTTCTTTGCCTAACTGTGGCTGAAATTGTTTCATGAAATCCTTCTAATGAACAAAATAGCATTGCAATTTATACAATATGCAAACGGATCCTCCCCGTCTTAATACCTGAGAGTCAAATACACGTTCATTCACATTAATGAACAGTTCAGATGATGAAAAGACATTTCCATGGAAGCATTTTGATTAAATTACACTGCAAGAGTACACTGCATTACCTACATCTAAAAAAAATATATGAGGCGGCTCTCGACCTTGAGCAAAAGGAGTCGAATCAAAGAGCCAACTTATTTGCGAACAACAAATCATTAGGCTGCGAAGCATCTCTGATGAGTAGGAAGAAAGAGAAAGGATGATCTAATAACTGAGAGAAAGCAATGAGGTCATACCCACCTGACTCATACTCCCGAAAGAGCAGTGTTTCCACTCAGCGCGTGATCCTACCTCAGTCCATGTGGAAAAAAAGCTGCACTTAATTTAGAGTTACACCAGTAGGCATATACAGCACAGTCCTAATTAATGAGCGCTGTTTTTATGTGCTTTTTTATGTTTAGGTGCTATGTTGGAATTAAATTAAATAATAAAGAGAGTATTTACAATTTATCTTTTTTACTGAGTGAACTGTATAATGTATGTATAATGTATAACGTATAAAAACCGCAACTAGCCCTAAAGGTGGAAGGCACCTGTGGCGTGGGCGTGGCTACAGTCACAAGTGGGAGGGGTTTGGATTATTGAGGGGCCCTATGCAACTTGTCTTCATTAATGTAAATATTTTTTTTATCTATTATTGTGGTCTCCCAAGTCTTGTGGTGTATTTGTTTGTTTCCTTTTATCAGCCTTAAGACGACCCAAATTACTGACTTTGACATTATTTTGCTCCTTGAATTGGCTTCAGAAGCAACCAAGATGCATATTATCTGATTATTATTGGCACCCTGAAATATAGGACACACCTCCTCAAAGAAAGCATTCTGATTAAATTACACTACAAGAGTAATGGTGCTAATCCCAGATTCATAAATCACTACAGTTCTGCTTCTAATTCTTTTGCTAAAGTAATGATTCATTGTAAGCATTTTTATTTACTAGAAAAATACCTCATAAAGCTCATAATGTGCTATGAATTCCTTGATAACTCATAACACAGCTGTCAGTATTATAATGCCAAGTGTTGTACGGCACAATATTAATAAAAAATAATAACTGTGCATAATTATAAAGCAACTGTAACATTAATGATTATAACACAATAGAAATGTTCACATTTAAATGTTTCATGTTAAATGTCTTTATCAAGTGATTTTTTTTTTTTTTTGTCAGAAAACTAGTTTGTGAAAATTCCTTAAAAAAGGATCTCAGCTAAAAAAAAGAAACTTCCTTAAAAAGGATCTGCGCTAATGAAAGTAATTATTCACAGGAATGAATATTTTTTATGTGTAAATTTTTGCATTTTATCTGTGATTGGCTGTTTATACACGTACGCGCAAGTGTCACGTTTTACAAAGAAGCAGAAAAAATGTTAAAAACAAAAAAAGAGCTCTTCATGCTCAAGAATTCTCCCTCAAGCTTAAAAGTCTAAAAATAAAAATCACTATGTACATTTTGTATAATCCAGCAAATTAATATTATGAATAATTATCAAAACAAGCTTATTATCATGTTGTAAATAAGATTTAAGTATTAAGTTAGTTAGCTTTAGTTGAAATTTGCTCACATTCCTCAGTAAAATGGACTAATTTATCATCAGTAACCAAAAGCAGTGTGTGATTTCTTTCTCTTTTAGTGATTCTTTCTTGTATTTTTGCTCCAAACTTTAAGTAAATTTTAACACTTTGTACTTTTGAGAAAAGTGTCTGAAGCTGTACTTTAAGGTTTACCTCTGATGGTTTGAATAACAGACATATTGTTTTTAATTAAAACCTTCACTTTATTTTTATAGTCACTGTTCTTTTTATCAAATTCAATGTGCTGGAATACGAGGCAATGAAACATAATAGTGGCACTTATTTACTGACTACACTGCATGTATTTACAGTCTTATGCATTTTCATGTTTACAAGCACTACAGCAGTCTCTAGGGGTCATAAAAATGTGTTGCATCATTAATACTTTATTGTCAGTAGCCATTCCTGATGCATACTGCGCGAATTTACTCTTGTTACTGAGATTATGTCAGGGTGTAAAGGACACCCCGTGAACTGAAGCCAATCTGAAGCTTGCAAAAGACAATCAGAAAATAAAAAAATGTATTAATGACAATGTGCATTCTTAGTGACTTGTCTGCATTTAATCACGATCTGAATTGAAAAGGAGTGTTTATGGCTGGAAGAAGAAAAAAAAATACTGTCCTCTCTAACAGGGTTTCAGCTTGATGGTATTCTCTGACCTACTGAACTAGCATGAGGATGTTTCTGATGGAGACTACAAAGCACTAAATGCTGTAACAGTACAGTTTTAGGTGTATAATGATTGTACTGATGGATGAAGGACATCTTCGTTAGTCAATGGCTCCGAAATTACAAAGCAATCAATTCATGAATTTTTGGTTGAACCTTTAAAAAGCATTATGAAACACCAAACCTTCCCATTGATTTCTTTATTTATTACCGTGTTCCTTGTGCTATAATACTGGTAATAATTCTACTATAATAAGCAGTGAGCCACCAGATGACTGGATGTCCTCGTCACATGACTTCCCATCCCGAGGCTGTTGTATTCATACACACTCTCTAATGGATGATGTCATATTAGGTCATCGCTGCATATGCACACTGAGCTCTGGCTGAGCTTCAAGGATTAATCACCTGTGACGTAATCATCTTGCAGACAATAGTCCATATTACATGAAGCCCACTAACCTATTGCTAACCTATTAGGAAACGCGATTGGACTCACCAACAGACATAAAAACAAACAATAAGAGAGAAGGATTTGGACAAAAGAGCGAGACACACACACGCACATATACACACACACACACACAGGCTGGGCAGAGGGGGAAACACTATCTATGATCCATAGCTGATATTGATTTGGGCCTCGAGTTCCCAGTGGACACCATTAGTGAAGGCCGATGACCTTTTGGACAGTTGGACTGTCACTTAGATGCTGCACCTGATCCAGCATGACCACGCTCCTTTCTGTAACGCATTGACGGATTACTAATCAGTTAGTCAGTTTACAGAATATGGAATATAGCTGGTCTTAGATCAGCACTCTTTTTATACATCTGATCACTGGCATCCAACACTTATTACATTTATTAGCTCTTATATTAAATAAAATAATAATGATTATATATGTGTGTGTATGTGTGTGTGTGTGTGTGTGTGTGTGTATAATATAGAAAATGAAATACAAGGTTAAGGTGCAGAATGTCAGCTTCAATCTGAGAGTATTTACAACGTACATCTTTTATACTGCGTGAACCGTATAAGAACCATTTTACACACGTCGGCTCTGCAGACTGGAACTAGCTGTGAAGGTGGCTGAGTGGGCGTGGCTACGGCTGCAAGTGGGAGGGGTTTGGGTTATAAGGGGGTACATTATGCAACTTGCTATCTTCATGACTGCAATTTTTTATGCACTACTGCAGTCTTCCATGTCGTTTGGTTTAAAATCCATGGCAGATGTGATGTTTCAGTTCTGTAGCTGTTTGATGACAGATTACTGACTTCGACACAGGATTTTTACCCGCAGGACTCAATTTAAGAGATGATGCAAAGCCTACAGGCTGCAGAAATGACCAGAATCATCGCTCTTTCCCATCCTCTATAGGATGACATCATTCTGTAATATTAATTAAATCCATTATCGATAACATTCAAAAATGGGGAAATGAACACTGCCTAAATTCAGCTGGCTGTCTGGCTGGTTAACTGTTCTTTTTTTTTTTTTTTTTTTTTTTTTTTTTTTGGGTGTAGCCAGATTTTTGATGTCTGTCAAGATAAGATTAATTTTAGCTTTCATCTCCTTGGGTTTTCAAAATGGGTTTTAGGGCATTTCCAAAATTAATTTTATGACATTTGGGGGAAAGGAGTTAATTAATATGCTAAATAGGCTTTTTCTTGAGCTAAATGCATATTTCAGTGTAACACAATAGCTCCATCCCCTCTATTTTTTAAATCTAAAGTCACCCCACTTCTTGTTTATTTATAAAGGAGTATGTCAAGTTAGTTCAAACTACTGTATACCACAGCGCTGTTGAATTCTGTATTCTGATTGGTCAGAAGGTGTTGATTAATTCTCTATAACAGCAGTGCAAACAATAGTGCAGCTGCGTATCACAGGTTTACATTAATGTGCTCGTTCTGATAGGTTTTTATAGCAAGAGCGGGTTCACATGGACTTGTATAGCAGATGCTTTACGTAAATGAATAAAAATGTTGAGATTTCTCAACAACCTGACAAGCTGTGTTTTCTGTCTTATTAAATTCAAGAGGGAGAAAAAAAAGAGGCTGGTGAAGGAACTAATGTTTACAGCTGCTATAATGTAAGTGATAACAGGAGCTGTCTTGTTTCACAGACAATCCACAACATTAAATGTAACTATAAATCGATAAAAAAAAGTATGATGTGTTGTTCTTTAATTAATAATAAATTATAACTGTTGGCAAATTGCAGTCGTATATGTCGAATAAAACACTTCAGGATGCGCTGTTATTGGAACATAATCATCTTCAGGGTATCAACTCATATTACCCCATCGTTGATTCTTTTTCTAATATAGCATGCCATGTCATGTTTTATTCTTTACATATTACATATTAACTACATGTTATATTAACAATACATTGAAAATTTCTCTTTGATTCCTGTGTGGGTTTTTTTTTTTTTTTTTAAGTCTTACCTTTTGTGACAAGAAATCCTTTGTTATAGGGTTCTACACAGAACCCTTAAGAGTTCCCTTACAGCACTGTTTCTCAGTCCTGGTCCTGGAGTGCTCCTACCTTGTGCATTTTGCTGTATTTCCCTTCTCCCCACTCACCTGATTCAACTCAACAGCTAATCACCAAACAGCAAGATGTACAGGACAGTGTTACTCCAGGAGCAGTATTGAGAACCCCTGCCCTAGAGGGACAAGCTCAGTTAAAGAACCCTTTAGAAGGGATTTAATTTGGCTGGGAAGGCACAGGAGTGATGCTCCAACACCTTTGCTACTATAATGTGATGGAATCATAGCATGATACACTATATGGCCAAAAGTATGTGGACACCTGAGTACTGAACATCCCATTCCAAAACCATGGGCATTAATATCGAGTTGTTCCCTCTTTGCTGTTATAATAAGCTCCACTCTTCTGGCTTTTACTAGATTTTGGAGAGTGGCTGTGGGGATTTGTGCTCACTCAGCTACAATTAGTGAGTTCAGGCTCTGATGTTTGGTCGTGATGGAACAGGTTTGGGCCTCTTAGTTCCAGTGAAGGGAAACTGTAATGCTGCAGCACACAAAGACATTCTTTAAAAGTGTGTGCTTCAACAGTTTGGGGAAGAACCACATATGGGTGTGATGGTCAGGGGTGCACATACTGTTGGCCATATAGTGTATAAGGGTCATAATAATAATAATAATAATAATAATAATAATAATAATAATAATGTACACTCTTAGGAAAAAAGAGTTATGAAAAGTTCTTTGGAGGGATAGCAGTTCAGCTTTTCAAAAGAAGGTTCTCATTTATTAGAGTGAAATCATTTATAGTATGGTTTTGCATAGATTCTTTTTAACCCCCAAAAGGTACAAACAGAAGAACTCCTTAGGGTGCTAGATAAAACCTTTTTAAGAGTGTTCCATAGTGATATTAATGATGGTGATGATGATGATGATGATGATGATGATGATGATGATGATTTAATGTAGTTTCCATCAGATTCCATCAGTCCGGGCAAATGTTAACTGCTGTGTATTGCTCATTTATTATATAAAGTCATCACTGTACTTTAAAGTCATCACTGTATTATAAAGTCATTACTGTGTTATAAAGTCATTACTGTATCACGTGACTGCTAGAAACGACTCAGAAAATATTAAGGAAGAAAAACTGACAAAAATGTCAAAGATACTGAAAACTAAATAATCAAGTCCTTATGATAGAAACAGATGTAGCAGTGGTGAGAACTCCTTATCATTATTATTATTATTATTATTATTATTAATCTTTGGAGCCAGGCGTGGTCATGACGATGGGCTAGGTCTTTGTTCGAGCATAGATGAACTGCTCTCCGTTTGCTCTTTCAAAAAAAGAAATAAATAAATAAATAAAAAGAAAGAAAAAGGAACAAGTCGGTTCTGCGGTGCAGGTTCCGCAACGTCTGTCTGACAAACTCCCTCCCTCCTTCCCTCCCTCCTTCCTTCCTTTCCTCTCTCCCTCCTTCTTCACTGGAGACCATCTCCCCGGTGTGTAGCGCTAAAATCAAACCCGCCACGGTGGCCACGTCCCAAAATGAAGCCTCCCTTATTCATTAGCGTGGTGAAGTAGTGCGCACACACAGGCTGGAAGGTTTGGTGCGGTAGTGTGCACTTCTACAGGTAGCCGTGGCGACGGTGCTGGGGTTGATGTGCTGTTCTGGATGTGGTTTGGGATGCAGTCATGGTCACCCTGCAACACGGACAGACAGCAAAAGGTGGGCGGAGCCCCCACACAACCCCCCCACATCCCCACCACCAACACCAACACCACCCCAAAAAAATCATATCGGCTCCTTTATTTGTTCCAGTGTCGGGTGCGCGTGAGGCGTGGCCGCTTCAAATCAAAAGCCGCAGGTTCATAAAAATGGCCGAGAGACGCGGTGCACGCGACGCGCGTCTCCATCCGTTTCCGTGTGGTCTGTGCGTTATTAACGTGGAGGTGAGAAATGCACCTGGAAGTGAATGAGTGCAAACTGCTCCACGGATAACCATAACAATCTTTTTTTTTTTTTTTTTTAGTAGCTAATATAGCAACCGTTCACACTTACACGCACTTCAAAGCGCTCCAAAAGAAAGGACTACTGTCTTTAACAAAGCACGTGCTTAGTCGTGTAGTGCCTCTCAGGCTGCTCAGGCTCGCAGCGCGGTAACGGAATGCCGTCAGGAAGAGAAACAGACGCGGCGGTCTGCGCAGAAGGCGGCTCGCTCGAGCTCCGCAGGGAGCGGACGCTGTGAACCAGACGGGGCGGAGCCACGCCGAGCCACGCCCAGTTCGGCGCAGACGGTCTAGGATCGAGTGTTGCCAGATTGTTCTGAGCTGGAAAGCCAACACGCTGGCAGGTAGGAGCTGATTTGGCAGCGTGGGTCGGGCTGAACTCCAGTGCTGGTGGGTCAGAGTCCAGCAGAGTTTGGTGATTTTCCTGATCAAGGCAAATTTGGCTTGTTGTTCAGCTTTCCAGGTTTAGCAGGTGTGAACTGTGCAGAACTCCAGCTCGCCAGGACTGGAGTTGGGCATCCCTGTTTTGTACTCTCAAGTGCCATCAATAAACCAAGATATGTTTGGTGCCCAAAGTTGTTTACCTACTTAATTTAGTATAATATGAGCTTATAAGAGCATCCTGCAGACTACAAGCCAAAATCCTCCGACTGATATATTACGCTATTTAATGAAATTCTTTAAATACTACTACTACCAACAACAACAATAACAATAATACTAATACTACTACTACTAATAATAATAATAATAAGGTGGTCAGTCCTGAGCTCGTGTTACTCTTTCACATATTTTTGGTCTCTCCAGCTTCTCCAGTTTTCTTCCCACCTCCCAAAAACATGCTGGTAGGTGGACTCACTAAAACTGGCTCTAGCTACAGTTGACTATGTGAATCTGTGTGGTGCCTTGCTACAGACTGGCACCCCATTCAGGGTGTATCCCACATCACACGCAGTATTCGTGGGATAGGCTCCGGATCAACTACGACCCTGAGCAGAATAAAGCAGTGGTGTCCGTCCGTCCCATATCACACATTCAAGGCATAAAATACATCAGTAGATCAGACTGGAAATTATTCCAATTTGATCCAATATTTCAGACCAATATTATCATTATTATCATTATTATTATTATTGTTATTATTATTGTTGTTGTTGTTGTTAATAATAATCATAATAATAATAGTAATAAAGTAAAGCATGTACAATAGAAAGTAATGGAAAGTACAATAGTGTAAAATAAATCCCAGAGGAAACGATTCCTCTAAAAACTATTTCAGACGTGGTCATTTGATTTGTGGCTGTTAATTAGTCTGGGGGTGAAGTCCACAGTTTGAGACCATAAACACACTTCAGCCAGGATTCACAGACAAGCAGACTGTTGTCCTGGGTATCCTGGTAATCTATGATATTAATTAGGAAATACATTTCAGGAGAGTAATTAAAGCATGCAGTTTGTATTATGCTAACTGCACTGTAATGGTCAAACGCTTGTTATTTGTTATGTAACATATTCCTGTGTTAACAGTTTCTTCCCACAGGCCATATCACTAAATAACCGCACGCTGCACTAGCCGGACCCTAATTACACCTTGCACATTATTTGCAACTTGGTACTGTAGTGTATACACTGCACAATTTACTTACCGCCTGACTGTTTACATATAGTGTACTACGATGAACATATTTATATTACTCTTGTCTTCTATGTACTACTCACCACTAACCCTGTACCACCTGTCATACTGCACAGTCCATACATTCTTTTTAATAGGAACACTTGTGCACCTGCTCATTAATGCAATTAGCCAATCAGCCAATCACGTGGCAGCAGCACAATGCATAAAATCGTGCGGATCCCGAAACTGGACCGTAGCCTCAGATGCCTGGTCATGGCTGACGGTAGTGGAACCTGATGTGGTCTTCTGCTGCTGTAGCTCATCCACCTCATGGTTTAATGTGTCGTGCATTCTGAGATGCTTTCCTGCTCACCACGGTTGTAAAGAGTGGTTATTTGAGATACTGTGGCCTTCGGTTTAAACCAGTCTGGCTATCCTCATCTGACCTTTCTCATCTACAAGGCTGTTCCATCACCAGAACTGGTGTATGCTTTTGTTTTTTTCTTTTTCTTATACAATACTGTGTAAACTCTAGAGACTGTTGTGTGTGAAAATCCCAGGAGATCAGCGGTTTCTGAAATACTCGAACCAGCCCCAGCAACCATGATGACTTTTTTTCCCCCGTTCTGATGTCTGATGAGAACTGAAGCTCTTGACCTGTACCTGCATTATTTTCTGACTTGTGCTGCTGCCACATGGCTGATTGGATAATTGCACGAATGACCAGTGGTGCTGGTGTTTCTAATAAAGCAGTTGGTGGGTGTATTTTAGATTTCTCTTATCCCTATTAACTCTTGCTTCATTTTAACTGACTGCTCAGTTTGCTGGAACTCTGCAGCTAAAGAAATGCACTCACCTTTTATACGTTTTGTCCTGCGTTAAACTGTGGCGTGACAGTACTTAGTCGGGAGGGAAAGTTGGAATCTGGCATCCCTGCTCGTATCCTGTTTGCCTTGTGCACAATGAAAAGCGTTAGGAGCTACAGCAGTGTGAGCAGGAGGGAGGGTCTATGGGAGGGACCAACAGCCAAAGGGAGGGAGCAAGGAGGAGGAGGAGGAGGAGGGCGGCGGATGCGCTGCTTCTCCAGTCTCGCTCTCCGCGTCTTTGTCTCACACTCTTTGTTAGCCATGCCTAGCCTGCTGGTGCTGTCAGGGATCATGGAGAAAAATGGGGGCTACGGCTCGGAACTGGCCGCCTCCGGCTTTGGTACCGAGAGCCTCCTGGCGCCGCCCGACGAGGAGGAAGAGGAGTCGCGGGCGCTGCGGGTTGCGCTGGGCCAGCTCTCCTTGCTCGGGCTCGGGGAAAGCGAGGAGGGCGCCGGAGTTCAGGAGCGGAGCAACAACAACAACAACAATCACCACCACCACGGCCACGGCCACGCCAACAGCGTCGGCGGAGGAGGTGGTGGAGGTGGAGGAGGTAGTGCTGGAGAAGCCGGGATCTTACAAGGCAAGAGCAAGTTGTGCGCCCTGTACGAGAGCTCCGGGTCTGAGACCAAAGCGCGCGGCTGCAACATCACCGAGTGTGTGCCCGTGCCCAGCTCGGAACATGTGGCGGAAATAGTGGGCAGGCAAGGTAAAGACCGCGATTGTTTACACTGTTTCAACTTGCTCCAAGCTCACAGTGAGGCACACGTTGTCTCTCAGGATGTTTTTTTTTTTATTATTATTATTTTTATTTTATCATTTTATAAATAAATATACATCCTGCTCTTGTTTTTATAGTATGTCCAAAAAGTGGGAGTGGTGCTCCTATTTTGTTATTCAGCTCACACTGTGGCCATTCAGCAACATTTTACAGTGTATAAAAATCATTTTCACAGTGCTACATTGCCTCCAGTTTGTTGCAGGGAAACAAAAAAAAAACCAGCAAGGGGCGTTAAACCTCGTGGTCGCGTTGTTCCAGCTCCGCGCCATCAGTGTCCGTGTGCAGACGCGCTTCCTTTGTCGTCTGAGCGCCAGGGAGGAAAAGAAAAAAACAAACCAACTGGTAGCTTAAAAACGGCGGGTAAAAAAAAAAAAAAAAAACACAGCCTTTGTGCTCTGTGTGTTTGATTTGCATACAGGGTCAATGAGTGGTTTTTTTGTCCTTTTTAGGTTGTCTCGAGAATGAATGTGAATGCAGTGTGTAGTTGCGTCTTTAGTGTCGTTGATTTCAAACTTGCTGAAGAGAGAGAGAGAGAGGGAGAGAGAGAGAGAGAGAGAGAGAGAGAGGGAGGACGCGGCTGTCAAGACAAAAGGCGCGAAAGTGACAGTGCGACGTCGCAAGGTGGTGATGTGTAACTGAAATCAGGCTATTCATCAACCTTAGGAGAAACATGGAAACGTGTCTGAACGGCGGTTAAAAGTAAGGAGATCCGACTGCATGACGTTATGCTATTGTTGGGCCAACAACATGCAAGTTTAAGCTGGGAGACTGAGCCCTGTTGGACTGGTGCTGCTTTTTATTGTGTCTGGGGTCTTAATCTCATCCAGGGGTTTGGGGAAAAAAAAAAAAACAACAACAGTTGCTCCATGGGGTTAGGTATCATGGCTTTGTTCAGTGCTTAGTGTTTATTTAGAGCTGAAAAGATAGAGAGAGATAAAGATGACTGAGCTGAGAGTCACTGCTCACAGGAGGAGGGTCACGCCCAGGCAGCCGATACAACATCCCATCCATCAATCCATCCATCTACCCATCTATCCACATGCGCTCAGGGGTCACGGAAGGTGCTCGGGCTTTGCACAAACGCTCTAAATACAAAACAACATGCAAAATGAAGTCTGCTGTGCATGTGGACTCCTTCGATTTGGTCAGAGCTCTTACATTTTTCCATCCTGGTTTTGACGGTTGATGTGAAGTGTGCCCTTGAATTCGAATGGAGAGCAGGAGGAGTGGCATGGGGCAGGGCCTGGCAGTCCAAGTGCAGCACCGGGCACTGCCTGGACTGTAAAGTGCTGATTAGGTGGATTTTTGGGAAGAGCTTCTTTTGATTTGGTGTTTTATTAGCAAGCGTTTCAGCTGGAGCACAGCTAGAGATGGGATTTGTCTGTCTTGTTTTTTTCCACTGTGGAGGAAATGGTAACAATGGTTTATTGTATTTATACCACTGACTTGTCTGCTTCAACTGGAAAGAGGGCGGGTGTAAAATTCAGAAACCGCAAGCAGTGGGAATGCTCTGCTTTTTTGTTTTGTTTTGTTTCCCCCCACATTTTTCTGTAAATGCAGATTTACTTACACATTGATGATCAGCACAAACAGATGAAATGAGCATTACCTGAGCTTGATCGATAGATAAGGAACATCACTCACTGCCTCTCTGCCATCATTCATTGTTCAGGGCTGAGCAGAGTGCTTGGAGTCTGAATGGTCGTAGTAAGCGTGCTCCATTCACCTGCAGCGCCTGCCAAGTCTGCTCAGGAGGGCTGTACTCACACACCATGCTGTCGCTGACTACACACTCCATCCAGGTTGTGTTTTTTTAGTGACTGCTGTACACAGCGAGCCACGAGCTAGATCCACAACAGGCCCCTCGGCCAGCAAAACAGCAGCGGCCTTTGCTGTAGAAGCATCCCAGATCACAGAGACGATCTATATGCTGGACACGAAGCACCAAAAAAAAAAGCTTCTCTTACACAGTACTATACTGTGTGATATTTGAAGAAGGATTGAATGATGGATTTCTATTTGAGCTCACGTATTTCAGTAGGCGTCACTTGACATGCACGCTGCATATCCTTGCTTTGTGCCCTCACTTGACCTCCTCCTTATTGCCATAATCAGCATGTCATAAACAGATAAAGTAGCACCTCATAGAGAATACAGGTGAATATTACTGTCTTAAATAAATCTGGAGTGTTTGTGCCACTGTCTCTGCCGAAACCACCTTTTTTCCACTGTGTTGCTTACCATTCCTGCAAAAATCTAACATTTATTCCAATTATTTATGTATTTAATTAGTTAAGAATGAGTACTGTTCAGACAGTAGCAATGAGCTCCAAGGGCCTGTTTGGTTTACTGTCACAGCAGGAAAATTATACAAATGATTTATTAATAATCATTACAAACACAATCTAATATTTCTAATGACAATTTAACAAAATAAAATATTACTAAAGTCTGGTAGAAACAGTTGGGGGCGGAGACAACTATAAAACAAACTGCAGAGCTACAGGATGTATCGGAAAAATGTGGACACATGGATTTCCAAAATGTTCAGCTTGACATGGAATATAATTTCCTCAAAGTTTCCTCAGATGTGGAGCTGTTTCAAGGTGACCTTTTAAGACCTTGAATTAACAGCTTATTATTACAGTATGTAGTGAAAATGTGATTGTTTTTTTTTTTTTTTGAGTTCAACATTAATATAAGACTGAATATCTGAAATCTAGTTAGACTAGACATGGAACAATTCATTGCCATCATATTATAGCGATACAGGACGGTTATCTTTTTCTCGTATTGCAGTTTGTTAGTATCGTGTGCTTTGTGTACTGTAATCACTATAAAATGAGATTAAAATATATATATTTTTTTAAATGTCAAAGAAACATGACTAATTTTTGTGCCTTACATTATTAGTAAATCTGTGTTGTAAAATACTTAAATATTTAAAATATCTCAATAATAAATCATAAGAGTATAGTTACAGGCCTAATTTATGCTAATTGAGAGATGCTGATTCCTTAATAAATAAAAAATTTATTTCTTCCTAATTAACAAAGTGGACACCTGTTGATTTTATGGTGACATGTGATTGACGATCAACGTCACTCATGCTAATCCGTTCACTTTGCAGGTTGTAAAATCAAAGCCTTGCGGGCGAAAACCAACACCTACATCAAGACCCCGGTGCGGGGTGAAGAGCCTGTCTTTCTCATTACTGGTCGCAAGGAAGACGTGGCTTTAGCTAGACGCGAGATCATCTCAGCAGCCGAGCACTTCTCCATGCTACGTGCATCCCGGAACAAGCTGGGCGTGTCATTTAACGGTTCTCCGCCCGCCCTGCTGCCAGGCCAGACCACGATCCAGGTGCGTGTGCCTTACCGTGTGGTGGGCCTGGTGGTGGGCCCCAAAGGCTCCACTATCAAGCGCATCCAACAGCAGACGTGCACGTACATCGTGACTCCAAGCCGCGATCGCGACCCTGTCTTCGAGATCACTGGTTCGCCGGGCAACGCGGAGCGAGCGCGGGAGGAGATCGAGGCGCATATCGCTTCGCGCACTGGCACCCTCCACGACCATAACAACGAGAACGACTGCCTGGCCACTGAGAACAGCACCAACGGTGGGCCGGAGAGCCGCCTACAGCACGCGTGGGGGCTTCAGGGTGGTCAGCGCAAGCCACTCGCTAGCAGTTACCGCCAGAATTTCTCTGACGCCGTGCTAGGAGGTACCGGAAGTGGAAGCGTTGGAGTTGGTATGGGCATTTACAGCAAATCCGACTTCTCGACCCCTACCAACGGAGACAAGCCGTGCTCCTATTTTGGGTCCGAAGGTTCCCAGAGCTGGGGAGACCCCGATTATCCCAAACAGGTAGCCTACTATGTCCAGCAGCGCTCCAAGAGCTTCGGAGGCCTGCCCTTGCCCTTGACCAGACTGTCTCCGGGTCTTCCGGAACCTTCTGGAACCAGCAGTGCCGGATCCACTGGCATAGGGTCAGCCCACGCCCAGGCTCGGCGTGCCCACAGCGAGCCCACCTCGACCCGAGACTGCATGACCTGCTTCGAGAGCAAAGTGACGGCCGCTCTGGTGCCCTGCGGCCACAACCTCTTCTGCATGGAGTGCGCCATCCGCATCTGCGAGCTGAACCATCCCGAATGCCCCGTCTGCCACACGCTCGTCACCCAGGCCATCCGGATCTTCTCTTAAAAAGGTTTTTTGGTGCATTGGTTTTAACTAGATATTTTTACCTACTTTTATTAGTTTAGCATTTGTTTGGTCAGTATTGGTCAGTATGCCCCATGTACGTCTTGCTTTTTTTCAGAAAATGAAAAAAAATCAAAACGAGCAGATATTTTAGAAGACACTGCTTGCTTTACTAAAAAAAGAGTAAGAAGTATTTTCAGATTTTTTCTTTTATATATATACACATATATGCATATATATTTTATAAAAGTTTTGTTAAAATGGGGAAAAATTTAACTCTTAATGTTCTTTTTTTTGCTGTTAATTTATTTTTAATTTTTTACTGCTGCTGTTTTTCCACATGAATTGCAGTGTGGGTAGAAACAGAAGAAATAATGTGAATGTTTTACACTTTTTCTTTTATTTTGGAAGTTATTACCATTATTATTATATATATATTATTATTAATGTTAATTTGTACGATTGGAAAGAATATAGTTTTACATCCCAACATTTGTCTGCAAATAGACAAATATGCTTTTTAAAGGCAAAGTAGATAATGACTGAATCTTAAGTCTATCATTGCACCTTAAAACTGATAGCTTGATTGTCACTGAAAAAAAACAACAACGCCCATTACGTATTTGTTTAATCCTGCTTTGTGAAGATGCGGATTTGGAACACACACACACAGGACATTGTGCATTCAAACACTTACTTCGATAGCAAACAAAAAACAAATTGACACACAATAACTAACTGAAGTATGGTTTTGTTTTTGTCTTTATAACAGTTTTGAATTGGTGTTTGAGGGATCTTGGGTTTTGTTTTACAAAAACGGAACACTTTCATAATCTGTGATATAACAGGGGAAAATGCATTCTTGCTTTACACCTCTTGTATTTTAAAAATTGAAAGGATGTCCTAGTATTGAGCCATAAACTGATTAATCAGCTCAAACGTTCTTGAACTTACAAAAGAGGCGTTTCCCCCTTTTTAATTTCATTCACATTTTTCTCTTCAGCATATTGGCCACAATGAATATCCTCACATTGCCATGTTTAACTTCTCAGCGAGCAGTTTTCTATCATAGACACATGAAACGTAAACGAAACGTGAAGGGAAGGTGCTCGCTAATCTGAGCTTGAATAGACCCTCCACAAAAGGAAAAGAAAGAGTCTTGGAGCTATAGTAGGAAAATTATGCAGCTCCCCCAGTCCTCACATTAGCGAGGTCCCTGCTGCCTCTCCGTCCTTTATTGAAGCCGTTCATGAGCAGGTGTTTCATATTGTGACCCAAGTTCTTTTTTTAGGGAGTGTCCTGATCCCACTCGCTGCTTAACCGTCCCCTTCCTAGGCTATAATGACCACAACTGCTCAGCTAAGCAGGCGTATTGTTTTAGCGCAGCGGTGGGACGTTCCCCGGAGTGCGCTCTCACCCAATGAGGTGCTGGTAATTAGTCATGTGACACAGACCAGGTGCAAGCAACTTGGGGAAAGTCCGTTTTGCCACGGATGCTCCAAAACCCCGCGCTGCCCTCACTCCCCCCGTACCAACCTCGCAGAAAAGCTCCACTAGGTGCAGCTGGGGCCCCTCCCTTCATCCCTCCAACTCTCTCTCTCTCTCTCTCACACCCTCCCTCCTCCTTCTGCTCTCCTGCTCCTCTGAGCTTTAGTATTCCCACTGAGGAAAGGGGCCTCCTTTGTCCTGATGAAGGGGGAAAAAATCCCAAGTGCAGATTTTATTTCAGAGAGAGAGAGAGAGAAAGAGAGTGCACATGATGGCAGGCTTTCTATGTAGCAAACAGTTATTTGTTCTGTTTTTGGAGGTTGCAGACCACTTGAACTAAAACTTGTTTCTTTGTGTACAATAAAATGTGGATGTTTTATTGGCCCCAAAAGTAAAATTGCAGGCAGATGGTAATCGTTCTTGTTAATTCTTTCGCTTGCACTCAAAAGTTCAGTCCCTCCCCAAAAGAAATCGGCAGATCTGACGTGTCCGAGAGGGAGTGCAAGTCGATCGAAGTTGCCATGGAGGTTTTTTTTTTTTTTATTATTTGCCATGTGCATGACCATCCTGGCACAACACTCCCCCCCCCACCCCACCCCCACCCCTCCTCCCCCCGACTAACCAAACCCCCATCACCCCCCAAACCCCAAGCCAACGGCCACAGGCAGCCAATGAGAGCAAGACGTCCAAGTCCAAAATGAAATCAGACAATTGAAATTGACAGGAGAGCTGGGTGGACACGCCCCATTTAGTGGCTGCTGGAGCTGAATCAAATTACACACCCACCCAAGTCCTGCATATCAACCTAGCGGATTGTTGGCTGAGGGGATTAGAGCATGTGCAGGATAGGGAAAGTCTCCATTTTTGGGATCTTTTTTTTTTTTGCCCTTCAAGAGGGCTGCTGTGTACAAAAGAAAGAAAAGAAGGCACTGAGAAATGCAGCTGATCTGAAATGGGTCAGTTTTGTCCCTTTGGAGACTTCTTGCGCCACTGCCACATGTGTGGGACTGGTCGGGTGTCGGGGTAAGCTCATGACCACTAAACAATAGCGCTAGTCGTACATTAGACATCCCTGATAGTCTGTACTTTGTCAGGAATTCAAATAGGTTTTTTTATTTAATGGGAGGGAACTTGTTACAGTATGATCATTTCACCAAACATTAAACAAACAAAATTTTAGGTTGTTTAAAGCATTTAGACTTTGTAACTTTAAAGGATAAACATTTGAATCTACTTTAATTTACAGTGCTACACACGGGCATTCTGATTCGCAAGGAAGAAATTGTTACTATACAAAGAATTCAAGCTATTAAAAGCACTTACATTAAAACACTTATGTCTGGATAAGAGAGAAGCACCTTATATCAAGACGAGCAGCATATATCTGAAACCAAACAGCTGGAAAGCATTGTAGACAACTTATAATCAGTTTATTCGTTTTTGTTGCCGTTTCAACTAAGTTCTTTCACTTTGCACTGGTAGAAGATGAGCAAGTAAATGAGTCTCTGAATGCAATTTGGTCGACGCAGTTTTTTTTTTTTTTTTTCTAAACGGTAGCTACGCTTCTCTTAAAACAAAGTGCAAAGCATGCTTTGTTAACTCTTTCATGATCAGTGTGAATCGTATTCGTAAAGGATAAACAATGGCCTATTTGGAGGAATGTATGTATGCAGGATTTGTGTCTTTTTTTCCTTGTCAAAGCCAAAACTGCTAGAAAAATTATGCAAATCACATTCAGTGGCTTGGAATTTTTTAGAAAACTGTGCCCGTGTCGATATTTTTCAAGAAAAAGAAGTGTATTCCTGACTCCTCACATTCTTCAGGTGAGGGAATACATACTAGCAATAACAAACTATATTTTAACAACAAATACAACAATGAGTAGCTTTCAAAGTTGTACAGAACTTCATATAGGCATTGCTTATTAGGTGTTGAAAAAAAAAAAAATGCAACATTTTCTTAAAACAAAAGCTTGCACATTGTCCAATATTTAGAAATGCACCATTCCAGACATTATTAGCATTTATACTGCGTCGTTTCTCTGACCCACAATAAATCATTAGCTGATTTTAGTACTTATGAATTAAATGTGTGTTCACAGAGTAAGTTTTGGACGGGACGAATTTCAGCAATTCTGTACGTTTTTCCCAGCAAATCACTGCAAAGAGCCAGGTACATTTTTAACAGAGTAGCATTTATTTGCTATTAAAAATATTTGTATTTACTCAAATATATTCGGAGATAGCTATATCATAAAACAAATGTGACTACCATAGGCATATCGTGAGAATATATTTCAGTATTTAAGCCAATTATGAAACTATTTTAAAAGTTCTAATCTCTTTTGTTGGACAGTTTGTTTATATTATAGTGGGACTAGTTATAATCCCAATAGAAGGATTAATCTTAAGTTAAGAGTGTTTATGGTAGCCAAAGAATTGAAATGAGATTCAAAAAAAAAAAAGGAAAAAAAAGTGAAAATGTTAATATAGCACTAAATAAGGGAGAAAGCCTCTGAAAACAGGGCAGTGCAGCAAACAAGGTTTTACATTATTGGGAAAAAATTATAAATCTGTGAAAACCTGTATGTCAAATCAGACCAATATGATTAAGAATTACAATCCAAATAATGTTGGATTTCGTGCTATTGATAACAATGAGACGTACCTTGCTATAATCAAAATCATTGTATTAAAGGTGTTAAAACACTACAGGGCTACAGAGTCAATCTGTTCATTTGGAACTGAAGAGGAAGGAAGGATTTTTTTGTTTCAGTGCCAATGCGTTGTATTTTGTGAAGGTAACGTTTAAGAAACTCTTTAGTTTTGGAGTAAGTACATAGTGGTAACGTGGTTTAATAATCCTTTTAGATCCATATTGGTTATGCATGCTGATTTATTACAGAGCATTTACCTTTTTATCAGTTCAGATCTGTGGATATAATAGAGCTACATGTTATACAGAGAGCTTTAGTAATGACTTCATCTAGTGTTTGAAATAATGACGTATTAAGATTTTTTTCCCCCCTGAACTTTATCTATCTATTATAGTATCTAATGCACAATTACATGGCAGTCACAATATTTCCATAAAACTACAATCTAACTTTTTTTTTGCATAGTGTTCATATTGACATCTATGGAATTTTAATAATAGAACTAGAAAGAAATCACTTTGACGTAATCCAGTTAGCAGGACTGCAGGCGTTTATCTATAAAACAGCAGCGAAGACACTAAATGCACTAAAGCAATTCTAATGCCTTTATCATGTAGACAGGACAGTGCATGTGAATGTAAAAAGAAAAAAGAAAAGAAAGAAAAAAAAAACAGACCACTCCATCTGTGTATAATTTGCCTTTTGGACCATCAGACAAAGACAAAAGCTTTACGTTTTTGATGCCATGGTTAGGGAAAGTCGTTGCTCCACCGTATCTGTTTAGATTCTCCCTATACAAAGCAAGTAAGGGGGAAAGTCTTATAACATTTTTCGTAAGATTCTATTTTGCTAACATGGGTTATTATTTCATACAAAGAGGGAGAGGTCAGTATCTGGATGTTATTTATGAATATCTTAAAATGAAGCAAACATATTTATAAGTAACTTCGAGACGTTTTGTTTTTTAATTAATAAAAAGTGAAAGTTAATATATTTCTAAAAACACATGATGTTGATTTCTACTAAAATTAAGATTATAGAATTTTTTATTTATAAATAAAAAAAAGTTAGATAAATCCTTCATACCTCTGATGGTGTAAAATGAGGTGGGTGGTAGGGGCTTTTAAAGGATTATATTTTAACTTCAGATTTTCAAGCGTTAATGATGGAATAAGTTCAGGAAAAATAAAAAAAAAATATTTTTTAGGATTAGGAGGTATTTTAGTCTCAAGTTTGTGCCTCAATCACATTTTAGCACTGCATCAACACTTGGCACACGTGTTGTTTGCCTGCTGTTCTTTAACTAACCCCATACTGCTGACTGAACACAATCCTTTACTCCCTCATTTCTGGTTTCAATAATGTATAGAATTTTTTTTTATTATTATTTCTTTCTACTTTTACTTTAAACGCTTCATCTGTTTCGAATACAGTGAAGCGAAAGGGCGTCACAGAGGTGTGTGGAATGGAGAAGCAGGTGGATAATTGTGCATATACACATTTTTGAGCATATATCTACTACATCTACTGCATTCCAGAAAATTCCCAAAAAAAAATAGTGTGCTTTGAGTGTTTTGAGCATTACATTAAATATTCAAACGCCCCACTGTTTCCGCTTTTATATCTCAGTGTAATGTAGTAGATCTATGCCGATATCACCGATATCAGTAAACACAGAACACAATCATATATTCTACAACACAGTAGTTTGCATGTATCTTGTATCATTGCCAGGCTGGAAAACGGTACTAAAAATGTTTTGTTGCATACAAGTGAAGGCTTTCTGTACACACTACACTAAAGGGCTGATGAATAATACTTGGTTGTTTTTTTTTTTTTTCGCTTGTAGATTTTCATCACTCTCACAGGAAAACATATAACAGCGGCTTGTTATGTTGAAGGATAGCCTCAGCTCTTACATGGTGAAATTGTATCTCAACTGTTTTGACTTCATAATGGCAAAGCTAATTGTGTAGCGTGGTTTGATTTGTTTCAGTATGATAGTGACTCAAAAAGGGCGGGGCGGGGGTTTAAGGGGTGATCATGTTCTTTTGGGCTTGCTTTGGATAGGTAACTCCGCTCCAACAGTCTGTCTTTGGTAGCTTTCAGAATCTTCCGACTCAGTAGAAAAAGTGTTTCATATAAACTCATGTAGTGGTCTTAGTGCATTAGTTTGGACCGGCATCTCCTGCTCTAAGTGTTTAGGTTCTTGTTGGTGAGTGAGAAAGGTTCGCCATACCATAGGGTTCGTTTTTGGCTAGCCAATACTTCAAAACCTTGTTTATTTCTCTTTTTTTTTTTTTTCTTCAAAACCTTTGGTCGTTCATGTGGTGCCCACACGAGGCATACAATTTTGCAGGTTTATTTCTTAGCACATGTTCTCTGTGAGTTAATTTTTATTTTTTTGTTTTTATATTTGACCAATGTATGTATGCCATACTAGTTTCTGTTATTTTGTTACTTTCCAAACATGTATTGTAAATGTTTCTAATAAAATCAATTTAATAATCTTGATGAAATCTGTTGAAATTTCTATGAACTAACACCAGCATTAGATCGAAGAGGCGAGCGGCTAAAAGCAAACACAATTTATTTATATTATATCCAAATATACAGATTTGTGCATCAACATAAATTCCCTTCTTACATTTCATCCCTTCATATATGAATGCAATTAATGTTAGAAAAATAAGCCCCTTTTTTTTCTTCTCCATTTCACTTTTGAGTTTCTTTATAAACATGTGTTACGAAACCAGAACAAGATGGAAGCTCCCAAGGAGAGATTTGTGTTTTCCCCAGATTACTAGACAATCATTTAATTTAGCATTTCCAATTTTTGGTGCAACAATGCAGTATTTAATCTTCTAGGAACATTTTGAGGGGTGGAAAAATCTTGCTGCCACATGAGCTGCAACTTTTATTAGGTGAGAGGTACTCCTGGTACTGGAGGAATTTTAAAATGCAGGAAACACCTCGACACTTCAAATCTACATTTATTGAGAATGGCGTTAAAGTCAGTGATGACTGCTAAACATCAACTTCTTCACAGACCAGTAATTTAATTAAAAGAGGCTTCCTAATTGACAAAAACTGAACGTTGCAGTAGAGCTACAGATAAATGACCTACACCACAGCTCTTTTTTTCCTTAATCTGACCTACCATGAACTCCCTTTCTCCATGACCATGACTCCAACCAGAAAGAAAAGGAGGGAGAACAGAGAAATAGAGTGAGAGATGGGACACAATTAACAGAGATCCCGGAGGGTATGGCTTTCTTCAGGTTACATACAGTATATTACAGGGATGGGCAATGAGGACTTCACTTACAGTAAGACAAGCCCCTTCCAGTACACCAGAAACTCCTCAGTGAGCAGCTCAGCGCGCCGCTGTTGCTCAGTCCTGCAACATAATCCGTCCACATGAGCCTGCCTCTGCCTTCCTGTTTCATGCCTCCGTCTTAGTCCAGGTTAAATGACTCACTGATAAAACGGCACCTAGAAAAGCCCCTAAAGCAAAGCTGATCCATTCAAACAAGCATAAGACCTTTTGACCAAAAAAAAAAAACCCAAAAAACCGCATCACCCAAAAGGAAACAGAGCAGGAAAACTTTTTCCCCTGTTTTTCTGCACATAGTTACTCAATAGCTTAAAAAAAAAAAAACAGACACTGTACTAGTTCACTTTACGCTTTACTCACCCTGCAGAGAATACAATTAATCAACCCTTAAATATCATAAACAGACTAAACAGACCAGCAAACACCATCTAAATAAAACAATGTGTTTAAAAAAATCCACAGGCTATCAGGATGTAATCGCAACAGTGTCATCTCAGATATTTCAATGCATCAAATAAATAGAGGGGTTTTTTCACTAGTTGAGTCATCTTACAAATCAACAATACAGGCAGACGCAGCAGACAGAGATGAAGTCGATTTTTTTTTTTTCAAGGATCCACTGAGAAAAAAGGACGCTTCCTCCAGGAGACTGTTTAATAAAAACTAGACCCAGTGTGTAGTGGTTAAAATAGACATATTTCACTGTATCACCCTCTTCCCATCTGCACAGGCTTGAGCACATTCGAAGCACTAGTTGGTGATATAAGTTGTTACTCCAGCAAAACGTGCATAGACATAAATAGTCTCCTAGTGCTGTGTCTAATTAGTGTAAAAAATATAAAGAATTTTAAATCAGTCTGTGGAGAAAAAAATAACAATTCTTTCGTTTCATTTCGGTCCCTATGTTAAAGCTTAACTTGTTGAATTAGGGCTTAGCCGATAAAGCCTACTGCATGTGTTATTAAGGGGAAAGGGGGGGTCTTAATGTGCTTGACAAACAAACTTTGCAACCCCCCTTGGCCAGCCTTATGTCGGTTTTTACCCATAATCCCATTGTGCTATGGCGGCTGCTTAGTTGTTCTGGCAGCAGGCGCTTTGCTTGCCCGAGCTCTGTGTGGGCTGCACCGTGATGGGCACGACTTTCGAGTTGGGGGAGAAGTCGGTGTCACCACGTCCGGAAATTTGCCTCTGAGATACGATGCGGTAGATTGCTGAAAGAAAGATGAGCAGATAAATTACACTGTAACGCCATGACAGATGGGAAAATAAATTACTTCAGTGGATAGATTAAGAAAGAGCTTCCATTCACAAAACAAACACAAAAACACATTTTCAAAATTAGATAACCTTATAATAGAGCAAATGCTTATTTGACCTGAAAAAAGGTTCAGTTCAAGTCTGTGGCTTGGAATCTGCTGCCACCTAATGGCAGAACTAAAATCTAACTCCAGGATCAGGGGTGAACAACAACTGTCCTGCAAGGCCAACATGGTCTGGTAAAATTTTAAAAATGAATTTGTACTTGTCTGATTGTACTTGCATCTGCCATTTAACTAAAATAAATCTCAAAGTGACTAAAGAACATTCTCATTTTAATCCACCTATTATCTAACTAGTAAAAATACTATTATATCTTCTAACTAGTACGAAATAGTACTACTGCTGCTATAGCGCTACTATCTAACTAGCAAAAATACTTCTGAAAAAAGGCCAGAATGCATCATGATGTGTGTAGTCCAGCAGGTGACAGGATTTGTTAAGCCACCATGAAATTATATGCGTTTCATTATTTAAAAAAAAAAAAACATTTTGGTTAAAGGACAGAAAGGTCCTCTAACCAGCCTGAGTGACTAACTGACTGAGTGACTAATCAGCTAATTATCACTGCTGGTAATTATCTGGTAAACTAAGGCTGCTTTCACACGTGGCATTTTTTTCCTTGCACATCTTACATGTGACCCTAGCAATCAGGACATGAGCTGGGGGCAAGTGAGGAAAAAAGAAACAACATGCTAGTGAAAAAAATGCCTTGTTAATGAGTGAATATGATGAGATTTATGACATGCTGAATCGAATATATTTCATTGACAATACTCCGACTTTGCATTGTACCTAAAAAAGAGCAACGTGTCTATTTTTGGGACAATCACCAGTATATGAAGTGACGTGTCACTTTAACTCTGGCTGCATACAGTCGAGTCACACATGCAGCTCAAATTCTCGATTTTCTGCCTCCAAAACTACAGCAAAAGCAAACAGCCTCCTCATCCCCAGAGTTACAGCAATCGGCATTACTGATACTAATACATCCAATCTACACAGCAACCTAGGCTAGTTAGTTAGCTGATACTACAACAGTTGGCATATCACGGGCTGCTTTTTTTTTTTTTTTTTTTTTTTACATATCATCACAAAGTGCTCTGGACAGTGCTATTTCTGTTTAAAAAAAACAATAAGTGTGAAAGCAGCTTAAGCTCTGAGACAGGAAGTGGACGCAGGAGTCCACTGCCCCTGACCTGGAGCTGTGCCCCCTTGCCCTTACGTCTTGTATGGTTGATGTCTGGTATGATCGGGCTTACCTGTGAGAATGGTCTGAAAGGCGAGCTCTACATTAGAGGAGTCCAAAGCAGAAGTTTCGAGGAAGGAAAGCCCGTGTTTCTCTAAAAGACAGAAATCACACAGCAGACTGAAGTCATTAAGTTATCACCGGGTGATGGACGCAACACCGACTAAACTGAGATACTAAAAGAAATGTGTGTTTGTTTTGTTTTTAATTAAAAAAAAAAAAAAAAAACCTTTTTAAATCATGATCCAGAACACCTACAAGCACAAGTGAGGTATCTGCCTTAAAACGTTGAGCTGATGGATATAAAATCGCGGCATGTGTGTATGTGCGTGTGTGCGCGCGCGTGTGTGTGTGTGCATGCGTGTGTATGTGGCAAATCGCAGAAAACAGCCATTTTAACTGCTTTAATGCTCCTTTATGCTTTCAGCATGCGGCCGCTGTGATCAAAAGGTATTTACACAAAGCTGTTGTTCTCTCAAATTAACACCACCAACAAAATGAAGATGAAGAGATGGCTAGAAAATAATTGGTCTGGAGTAATTTACACTGACCTTCAGTTAGGATATTAAATATATGAAACTGTTGCGTTGTTGTCTGACTCTTCTTTTTTTTTTTTTCTTTTTTTTTTTGTACACTTATTATCTGGTCATGGCCATTTCCTTTTCCATTAAGAAATGAGAAAGAACAATAACAATACAGTGATATAACTATATACAGGTATAGGCTTCTCTCCAGCACTACTGTACAGATATGGTGAATTTCCTGCTGATACAAACTAATATGAATAAATAAGCAACTAATCAACACCAAACACAGAAAGCTGAACCTATGAAACAAGGCTTGAGTGATGCAGTGTCCGGCGTAGTGAGCCAGCCAAGTGAAGCACACCATGTAAAACACCGGCTGAGGTAAGAAACCACTTCCACACATCTTACATCAGCTTCGGTTCCATAAACCATTACTGCATTAGGTGTCTGCAGAATTTAAACAAGACTCTTCACTCTGAGTAGACAGTGTGTGAGCTGACCTGCGAACGCCTTGGCCTCGTCCGTAGGCACGGCTCGTAGGTGACGCAGGTCGCTCTTGTTTCCCACCAGCATGATGACGATGTTGCTGTCGGCGTGGTCCTGCAGCTCCTTCAGCCAACGCTCCGCGTTTTCATACGTCAAGTGCTTAGCGATGTCGTACACCAGAAGAGCACCGACAGCGCCGCGGTAGTATCTGCAAACACAAACACATCAGAGCTCATCGCAGTCCGTCTTTTTATTAATTCACAGCCTGTGTTTGTATTTTTCATTTACGCAAAAATAAAACTCAGTGACTAAAGAACATCTGAATTGTAGTGGAATGAATACAGTGTAGAAGAAAGGGACAACAGTGCTTTTCTGTTGATTTAAAATAATGAGGTTATTTTGCCCAAAACAGGAAGAATTGTTACTATCGTTTTAGCCATTATAGTGCAGCCCTAAGTGTAGCTCAACAAACAAATGAGGCCAACGATGTATTCAAACTAGCACTGCTGGTTACCATGACGAAATGGGGGGAAAAAAAACTACAGCCAATTCAATACAATTCAAGGAAACAATGAAAGAAGGCTAATGATACCAGTTAGTGTGGTATTCTTTATCATGCCATTGTGCAAATGCTAAATTTGGATCACAGTCCTGCTCCAAAAATACCTAGTCACTAGTGCTGTACGGTTCATCACACTGTCTCTTATGGTTATAATTGTGGCTTGCTCAATTAAATAAGCAATAAAACATTCCTTTAACAGCACATCCTGAAGTGTTTTATTCCTCTTATACCACAGCAATGAGTACAATTTTTAATTTATTAAAGTTACAGCTTTACCCCTGATTGTTACAAAGCCCTGACACTGAAGACTCCTTCCATAAATGTTATACAAACACATTTCTCCTCACAGAAAATGTCACCATTTCAACATTTACACTCTTTTTTTCATTTGTTTATGAGGATGGTCCACCATGCACGTGCCTGTGAATGAGCTGTTAATATACCATACACAGAATGAGCACATTAACATACACCTGCACATCTACTGTCCAAGTTGCAGTTATAGACAAATTCATCAACACCTTCTGACCAATCAGAATGCAGAATTCAACTGCTTGAGATACCGGAGAGCTTCAGTAAAGTTAATATAGACGACTCTGGTGCATTAAACAATCAGCTGTCGATTTCTAGTTAACTGTATGTGGTGGTTTTGTTATTCTTTTATTTGTTTGAGACTAATTTTTGTTTAGTGTTTAATACACAATGCAGATGACTAAATTTCAGCCTCTTTTTCATTTGAAAAGTTCAACTAGAAAAGATGTATGACATAAAATGGCAAGTAAAGACTTGACTAAAAATGCTGAAATAACAGAACAGCAATTAAATGATTTTGTAACCAAACTGGATGAATAACTGATTGCAAAAACACAGCACACACTGGTGTATGTAGGAGCAGAGAGGGGTAAAGGTTTAACACTCACGCTGAGGTGATGGCACGGTATCGCTCCTGGCCTGCAGTGTCCCAGATCTGGGCTTTGATCGTCTTGCCCTCTACATGAATGCTGCGAGTGGCGAACTCCACACCGATGGTGCTCTTGCTCTCCAGGTTGAACTCGTTGCGCGTGAAGCGGGACAGCAGATTGCTCTTCCCGACTCCAGAGTCTCCGATTAGCACCACTGCGGAGGATTCCAGAGGTCAGAGATCAGCCAGGCGGAAAGACGAACTGGGGAAGCTTTCTTTGTTTGTAAGCGCTTTCATAAGGCCTGATCTGAGAGGGCATGTTTCAACGCAGCTTCATTTTTCTTAACCAAGGCACTACGCAACTCCCTTTTCAAGCTCACCTACATATCTGTTATGAAATATACAACATGCCTTTGGTGTTTCCTGAATTTCAGGAAATGTAAGGTGATGAATAAAATCGTATACATGTTGAGGGATTACATAGGATTACATAAATTCCCTTTTTAAAAATGCCACAAATCTTTAAAATAACTTTCCTATTTGTTTTAGTGTGTGTGAGTGCGTGTGTGTTGTTTTTTTTTTTTTTTTTTTTTTTTTTTTTTTAAAACAAACCATTATATGATTGCGTAACAAGAAATTTGGCTGCTGAAACATTTTCTGCAGGCTACAAGGGAAACATCCGACACCCCAAAATTTACTACTGACTCAGAGATGCAAATAATGACTGAAACAATCTGCTTTGACTAAAAAATGCACTTGGAAACTTGGTCAACAAGCTGTTTGGCAGGAAAAGGCACCACACGGAGGGCCAAGCAGTGATTCATTAGTACTGACTGACTCAGAATCAGAACAGTAAGAGGTGCAGCTGAGGTTGGGCTCTTTATTTAAAAGAGAAAATTCAAGGCATGTCTGAAACCCCCGTGCAGGACTCTCTCCTAAATCCCACATTTACTCATCGTGTGCCACACCACTGAGACTTCTACTCTGGCCAGAGATCAGCGCAATCAAAGTAACCAAAACTGAAGTAGAATTAAAGTGCTACAGGTTTCCAATGCTCAGCAACATATCCGTCTGCGAAACAAATGCTGCATGAGACTTGTGTGCAGGTCTTTCCGGTTCGACTGCATCTGAGGACCTTGAAACAAAAGCTGCAAATGTTCGTTTTTCATTAGTGACACCTCCGTATTACGTTTCAGTGTAACATCACCATGACAGATACTTGTAGGCATTTTCATAAATGCTTGACGAAAGAAGTGTAGCCTTGAAAGAAGTGTATAGGCTACATTTGAAAGGAAATGTATATACTCTCAGCTCTGGATGTTGTTACAGAAGCTTTAATGTGAATGTGGTCTGGCTTTTGTCAAAGTGCACAATTAGGTAATAAACAAACAGCTTTGTAATATTAATATTTTGAAATAACTGACTCATTTCACCACTGAATTGTGCAATATCTCTCACTCTTTCAACACAACCAACAATTTCACCAGTCTTTGTCTATCACACTGCAAAAACAGCATACTATATTACTAAGTAGCAATTAATGAGTATTGTTTTTAAACTTATAATATGTAGTATTCTCATTAGGACCTAGGCTTTATCTTGTTTTAAATACCAACCAGACAGACTATAAGTCATTAAATTGTCTCATTAAAGAGAGAAAAAAAAACAATAAATATTGTTAAATGTTATTAGTAACAATAGTTGTGTAACTGACACCAGATGAGATGAGGTTTATGATGTTATTTTCTCCTTCCAGCCCAAATAGAGGCTCCACATATAACCGAGTGCACTACATAGGCTGCAAGAGCCATTATTCTATACACTACAGAGTGCACTTAAATAGGGTACAAGATGCAATTTGGGATTCAGCCTCAAGTTAAAGCAACTACTGTATCCCAGCCAGATAAGTCAGCTTTGAGAAAGTTTGGAAAGCTCCTCACCTTTGAAAAGATAGTCATATTCCTCTTCTCTACCCGTCATGGCTTCGGAGCGGTTCCTTACTGACAGCTAACTGACAAAAATAGTGTGTAAAATGGTCAGGTGATACTACCTGTAGCTAGCTGGCTAAGCTAACGTCAAAGCAACTTGTCATGAAGATACGAGGTAGTCAAAGCCGCCAGGGTGAGTCAAGGAAGTGCATGTCAAAACCTGATGATCTGCTCACAAACTAACTCTGCAGTGTCTAGAAGCGAGCTTAAAAATATATATACATATATATAGTAAAAATAATATTAATTAACGTCAAATCAAAGCGTTGCTGAGTAACTTGTTTGCCTGCGTCACCAAGGTTTCTGCGCTCGTGCCTTGAGCGGCTCCTTTCCTTACAAACTCCGAGCTGCTTCCACCCCGATTAACGCCTGACACTAACTCGGATCTGATTGGCTCCTTCGGCTGTCAATCATGCCACGTTCGCCTATGAAGGAACGCCCTGGATTCAACAGGTGCACCACGTCATCCTCTCAGGTAACTACACAGGTGCAGCGCTGTGTATAACACCGGAAATGCCACGTAGGAGGTAAAAAAAAAAAAACTTCCTTTCAGGAAAAAAAAAAAGCACCTGACTACCTTTACACAGAAAAACCTTATCGCCCTCCATCAAGAAATATCAAATTCTTGAAAAAACAAAATCATGTGAAACCTTCTTTCAGGTAAAAGGAAGCCCCTGATTCTTTCAGGTAAAAGGAAGCACCAGTACTTCCGGGTTAGATGTTCTTATCATCCATCAAAAGTGTCAGACTGGTGTTTTTTTGAAACTTGAAGCTTAATAACTAACTTATTGCGTAACACATATACAGATTAATCCAGTGTAATAAGCATTACACAGGTTACGTCTAATTCCATAGAAATGACTATGTAATTACTGCATGAATTACACACACACACACACACACACAGTAAAGCTGATTTTACAATATGCTTAAACCCTGTAAACTCACTTTTTCCAACTGATACTCAGGATCGTCCTTTAAATTATTCAGTCACTGAGGTGAAAGTAATAGAAAAGGTTTGTAGTTACGAGAATGAGGAATGTAAGTCTGGGCATGCCGATGACTCTGGACAATAGATCAGGAGAAGAGCTTTTGGAGTATAAATCACCCAGGTGCAATTATTATGAGTCATGTCAAAATTATTATATATTCATTTTTAACCCGGCAAGTCCACATTTAAATACCTCACTCCTGTTTCTACATACATTGTCTATTAGATTCATAGTAGTTATTACATAATACACTATATAGCTAAACGTATGTGCACCCCATGACCATCACACCCATATGTGGTTCTTCCCCAAACTGGTGCCACAAAGTTGGAAGCACACAGTTGTCTAGAATGTCTTTGTGTGCTGTAGCATTACAATTTCTCTTCACTGTATCTAAGAGGCCCAAACCTGTTCCAGCATGACAGTGCCCCTGTGCACAAAGCGAGCTCCATGAAGACATGGTGTGTGTGAAGGTTGGAGTGGAAGAACTCGAGTGTCCTGCATAGAGCCCTGACCTCAACCCCACTGAACACCTTTGGGATGAACTGGAACTGGAGCCTCCTCAATCAGCATCACTCACTAATGCTCTTGTAGCTGAATGAACACAAATCCCCACAGCCACGCTCCAAAATCTAGTGGAAAGCCTTCCCAGAAGAGTGGAGCTTATTATAACAGCAAAGTGGGGACTAAATCTGGAATGGGATGATCTTACCTTAATAGTAAGTCGGGTAATATCACCATGCCCAATATAAAAAAAAAAATAAACAAACACACTTGTATGTGTTTAAACCAAATACAAAAAACAGATTAGATAATTTATAATTGCATAATTATATATCCTAGTATAGTTCCTGTTTTGAACGCCAATTAATTATTAATTGCAACCAAAAATAGGCTACATATTAAATAGCTTAAACAAGTTGCACATAAATTCCTTGTAGATCTCCGCCCATTCCAGGCTTATTGTGTATGTAAAAGTATGGGTGTAAATTTAAATCTTGAGGACAATGAAAAACATGAAATATTTTTAAATCAATAAGGAATGTTTTGATGTGATTCAAAAAAAGAAAAAGAGGACTCTAGTGTTTCACAGGCATATAATCGATTTATTAATCATTGCTTACAGTCCATCTCTATCTTGTTTGATTGATATATCAGTATTAAAAGAAAACGTGTGTCCTTATTATAATAAGGATTGAACTGGGTGAAGATTGAAAGGCATGAAATGTAGTGCACAGTTTTATTCGTTATTTGACAACTTTTAGTGTAACAATGTTTTTAATATGTCAAATTTACATCTAACAATCATTTGAAATTACTTCTAAATTATGACTAAAGACAATTGCTACATGGTGACATTATTTCATAAATAACATCCTTTTTACAACACTAAGAAATGCTAAAAATGCTAGCGTGCATGTGAGAGAAGACAGGAAAACCAACTAAGAAAGCAATTTCAGCCTAAAAAACATGCACAAGAATACTTTCTCCTGATAGTAACACAGTAGTGACATCCCACAAAGAAATACGTATGGCCACATCAGTCAGCAAACAGTGGTTCGTTTGGATTTATCATTGGACAGACAGCACCGTGTCCCTCCAGACACAATGTGGTCCTCTCAATTCCTCTATATTTTGCCATATCTTCATTCTTATAAGTTTTTACAGCAGGGCTTCTTCTCGTCCTGAGCTTCAGTGGGTGAGGCGTTGGGATTGGACAGTGACATGGCGCCGACTGAGCCACGGGTCACCTCTTTGTTGCTTACTTTCTTGTGGATTTCTACAAGACAGTTGATAAATTAGCTTCCCAATTTAAGTGTCAGCAGCCACCACAAAATTACAAGCGCAAAACTCCAAGGATAGAAAACTAGCAGAAATATGAGATGTAGTATTGACAGTATACAATACCTGTGAGGACGTTGTTGAAAGCGGCCTCAACATTTGTTGATTCCAATGCAGAGGTTTCCATGAACAGCAATCCGTTCTTTTCTGGTTATTAAAAAAAAAAAGATATAAAAATCTTTTCATCGAGTGTCTATTATAACAAGTGTATAACAAGTTAAACAGGTTGTATAACAGGAAAGTAAACCTGAGATAAGCACCTGCAAAATTTTTTGCATCCTCGGTTGACACAGCTCGTACCGATGCCAAGTCTGACTTGTTACCAACCAGCATGACCACAATTTGGGGATCGGCATGGTCGTAAAGTTCCTTCAGCCAGCGCTCGGCACTCTGATAGGTCAGGTGCTTTGAAATGTCATAAACTAGTAGCGCTCCAACAGCACCCCGATAATAACTGCAGCAAAAGAAACAGCAGAAAATCAGGAAATCGATTAGAGCAGTGTTTCCCAAGCTGGTCCTTGGTGGTTCTCTGAATGGTCATACTGTTGCTCTGTCTCACACCTACATGAGCTATTCTGTGTCCGTGATTGCTTGTTTTACGTCTGTTGGCAACTAGGACAGCGCAATAATGTGGACCATCCGAGATTCTCCAAGGACCAGTTTGAGAAACATTGGAAAATTGAAATTTTTAATAAAAAGATCTTCATTTATATGATGGTTTGGTTTAAATGGATTAGATGGATTTAGTTGTTGCTTGGACATAATGTATAATGGCAGATGTTTTCTAATTGGGTTTCAAGTCATCAAGAGAATGAGAAATGGGAACTGGAGAGGTGCAATAAGAGAGAATAATTGTGCTGCTCTCTGGGTAGAGGATGGCATTCATCTCTTCCCTGCCAATCAGAGCAACCCTAGCCAATCATGGGCATCTGTAAGCACCCTGTACCAGGTGGTTAGTTTTCTTGATTGCTTGTTTTAGATGTGGTGGGAGCTTAGAGAGAGCAGAATGATGGACCATCTGGCAGTTCCAGTGGACCAGACTGGGAAACACTGGAGGTTCTTGAGAGGGTCTTCACTTAGGATCTAAATTTGTTGGTGCTTCCTCAGTCTTCTGATCTTTTTGGTTTATACAAAGAATTAAATTTTGGATTCAGTTGTTACATGAAATAAAACCAAGTAGAACCTCTATATTCGGCAAATATTATCTGATTGGGCCTCAAGTTTTCAAGAAAGAGAAACAGGGTCTCCCAAGTAAGCTTTCATCCTCTGATTAGATTTCAAGTTGGACAGGACTGCAGTGAACCATTTCTCTTCAAGTGTCTCGGAGTAAGAAGGTGTTTGGCAAGACAAGGGTTATACAAGACGTATGACTGTTGGCAGATGTACGTCCTTGTTCACATACTCACTTGCATACCTTTAATTCTACTAGAGGGTCCCATCACTGTAATACCTTTTTTTTGACCATGTGTTCTAATTTTGCATAATAACACTGAAGATGGTGAGAGTTGAGATGACTACGATATATGCATATCTTGAGAAAACAGCAGATACAGTGGCATTGTTGCCAACGGAGATGGCATATCAGGCCATTAAACCTCTCTTCACAACAATGTGGAGTGTATTTATGGCTACTACATACTGAATGTGTTGCACAGTGTATCTCTTCACATCCTGCCCTGTTGTTTGCACTAATTGTACGTGTCATATAAATATTTTTCCCAAATTAGAAAATTTCCCATCCCAGATTAGTAGGTGTTGTGCAACCATGAAGACTGGCTTATGTGGTGAGAATTGGCAGTGACTGATCTCTGAGAAAATGGCTGTAAATTGACACAACATGAGTATTGAGATTTTGGGACTTTTATGAGGAACTACTATTCCTGGGTATGATACTGCCCTTCTGATGAGCACCGACTGTTCACTTGGTGGAATACTGAACACTAAAATGGACTTCCATTGTAGAGTTGGACAACAATTGTGATTACTTACGCTGAGGTGATGGCACGATACCGCTCCAATCCGGCTGTGTCCCAAATCTGGGCTTTAATAGTGAGGCCGTTCAGCTCCATAGTCCTCGTACTGAACTCCACACCAATAGTGGTCCTGCTGTCATGGTTGAACTCGTTCTTAGTAAAGCGTGAAAGCAAGTTGCTCTTGCCTACTCCTGATTCCCCTATGAGAACCACTGGGGAAATAAACACAGAGGTGATTATAAAGCCATGATGTTGGAGGCTGCTACAGGTTCAGACCTGTACTATTTAGCAACTGTGGTCAGAAAGTCGGGTTAGGTTGGACTAGACTGGGCCCGGTCAAATCTTAAGGTGGGTTGAAGATGTCATGTGTCATTTGAGAGTGAACCATTTGAAATACCTGTTATTATACACTCCCTGTAACAATTTCGGATGTTGCAGGTATGTCTAAGCAAGCCAGGGATATTTGAAAATTTCATCACACCCATCAAACAGTCAGTGATTCATGTACATCCTAATACTTAAAAAAATAGAAATGAGCCTGTGTTTCTTAAGCTTATGCAATTTCAGTATTAAAAGATTGAGGAATTTCCAGACATACCTTGTTTCACTTGAATATTTGTACTTCTGAACTCAATTATGAGATAAAGATAGATACTTGCAAACACATTCCTCTAATATTGTAGGAATCCAGAACTATTAAAACTAGCTGTGATCTTGTTTTTAACGTAAGAAGACTTGGAAAATAAGGGATTCGCGACTCCTTTGCCAGATTATTGCAAAACCTTGAGCTTTACAAAGTAAGATGGAAGTCAAAAACACTCTGTTCTCCTTTATTCAGTAACCTGTCGTGTGCAAACAACACACCAGTTGCCATGGCAAATCAGATTTGTGACCTTGAAGCATTTTGCAAGGCTTATGTGGTGTGTGTAGTGAAAAGAAAAAAAAACTCCTGTGCTGGACAAAAATATCTTGCTCTGGCTTCATGAAGGATCGGTTGCATATCTTGCATGTAACTGCACAAAAGTGTAGGCGTTCATATCAAACTGTTAACTGAACGTGTATTTCTTTCTTGTCGCCACTTCAGCCAACGTTCCTCTCAAATGAATCTCGCCACTTACATTGAGCACATACCATTTCCTATACAGAGCCCATGTAAGAGGACAGGACACTGGATGACAAGTATCATGAGACAGGCATAAAATTATGAGGATAAAAAGGATATTAGACATAGCAATTATGTTTCGTTTTGAGCTGTAGTGTTGTTCTGATCATAGGTTATTCCTAAACACATTTCTGTGAAGCACAACATGACCAAGAAATTATACTGATCCCTCACAGTGGTATTTTGAGAATGTTTTCATGTCAAACATAAGAGCACGTGATTGAGACGCTGTTTGCTTGGCAGCCGAATCCAATATTGCTTAATACCCGTAACTTTCTGAAGAGTGATCTCATTTTGCTTGTTTTTCTTACAGCCACTCTACAGACAGCCTTCAGTTTCTAAGCCAACAAAACACTGTGTACATTCTGTACTAACAGGGGAAAAAAATTGTATCAATGATTTAAAAAAAAAAAAAAAAAAGACACACCTTTAAAGACAAAGTTGTAGGCCTCGTCTGATCCCATTCTCAGCCCTCACATTAGTTCCTCTGTCTCAAACTCTGGATAAAGTGCATGAGTCAGGATCCAGTAGAGTCAGGAAGGAAGACAAAACAGAGATGACAAAGCACTCACTCAGCACTGCCAGATGTGGAGGCAAGAATGAAACAAAGAACCAACAAGGAACGCTCCAGCTCTCCGTGTGTTTAGGTGTGAAGTTTTACCTGCGAGGACGAGGAAGTAGCCGTGATGTTTGGCTTGGCATTTCCGCTGATAAGTAGAACTCGGGTAGTTGGAGATGGGGTGTGACCGAATCGTAAAGCAGGTTGAACGAGTAGGGTGAGCACAGGTGCAGTCATATGAAACTGCCCTCACTGCTGCACCTGCTCAGCCAATGACACGGCAGGGTGATACTAGAACCGCCCGCTTTTCAGGAACAGCCAATCCAAGAGCTGGCTCTATAGAGAAGGAATGCATTGCCTTCAGCTCAAGAAGAGCTTGCCTATATACAAAAGTGTGCACTTCCTTATTAAATAGTGTGTGGAAATACTGATTAGGTCAGTTGGGAAGAAGCCTCTCTCTTAGTCCAAACAGTCTAAATGGCACCTGTTACTGTGTTCACGTATTTCTCATTAGTTCCATGTAGAACTTTTTACAGCCAGGACAGCAATGCCTTCCAATATAAAAAAACATTTTCATATTTTATTAACATAATCAAATTATTCAAATATGAGGCATGTCAAGCACATATGTACCTTCATATTTATGTATTGGTGCTATTAAAGGTTTTCACTTCAGCACTATCCAGCCAGAGAACGCGAACAGTGCGTCAGTGTCTAGAGTGGAGACATCTTCTATCAAATTAACGGCATTTTAAAATAAAAATAAATAAATAAATAAAAACTGCAGGTAGATTTAAGTTACTGAGCTGGACATTAAACCCATTTAATTCAATAATAATGACTAAATAACTACAACAGCTTTCTAAGTAGTTGAATTAGTGATCTCCATTGTACCATCATTTCAATTTAAATTAATAATAATAAAAATTGTGGAATAAAAATTGTGCTTAAATGTCACAGGCCCTACTTTAAGAACCATGGTTCTAAGATCATACTGACCGTAAATTAACCCGATAAAGCTGTAAAAGTGTTCATGTTTCGTATGAGTGTTACTGGTATTAACAACAACATGTTAGTGCTAAAAAGAAAGTGCTATTTACAGCTTAGTTTTGAGTGTGTTAATCACAAAAACAGGACTATCGTGTCCAAGACAACAGCATTACAACAGTTCCTTATATGATGACACATAAGGAAATAATACAAAAGCCACATTAAAGGAACCTCACAACAGACGAACAAAGCACTTACAAAAAAAAAAAAAAAAAATGTAAAATTACTTCCTTTTTCACAGGAATGAGACCTTATTTGACTGGTAAACCTGGAAATTTTATATTTTTTTCCCATTATGATTAATTATCCTTCAGAATTGTGAAATTCGCACTGTAAAAGTCTGAAACAAACTTTTTTAGCCTATGGATTGTTTAAGCAGGTTCCAGAAATATTCAAATTATACAGATTTGACTCATTGTTAGAGACTGGTTAAGTATGAATTCATTAAAATCACCATCAACCAAGTACTCAATGACCAGAGTTCAGATTCTAATGACTGGCTATGACCAATATAAGGGCCCAGGGGGAAAAAATCTCAAATCTGATCAGAAATCCAACAAGAAGTCTCCTTTGCAGAAAGGTTAAAATAAATGTAAAATAAATACATAAGTATGGAGTCTGACTCTGCTGTGCGATAAGATCTAGTCAGTGATCCTCACTTCCTCCTCATCTTTATTTTTCATTGTACAGGGAGCAGTGCTGTTAGTAACTGACAAAAACAGACCTTACTTTTATCACTTTTATAATAATGCATAGCCTTGACTTGACCTAGATTCATTACTTTACAAAGTACATTCCTCTCCCATCAAATGCACTGATAGTAAACTTCCTGGACATTTTGTGCATTATCTCATCATCCTAATCTGGAATGGATGGACCTTTTTTCACCCCCAAGATGTTTGGAAACCTTGTTAGGAATCTGTGATATGTGACTTTTTTTTTCATCATTTGGACAGGTTAAAATAGTTTAACAGGTCTAAGAAAGGGTAAAATGTGAACGATACATATTTATTTTCTCCTGTTGTATGAACATAGCAGATTTATTAGATATCTCCACTTCATCTACAGTCAACTACATGGATTTCACATCATTCTTTCTTTCTTTATTTTTATAATATTAAAGCGATTAATAAAGTCGTTTAAACATAAAAGGACACAAAGTGATTTCTAGCTAAGAGTTAGATGTTGGAGCTATAAGGCAATTATTTTAATGTTCAAGAAAAAAATCATTTTATTTTAACAGGAGATCGCTCCGTTAATGATAATGAAAGAAAACCAGTACAACAACAATGTACAAAACAAGCACATTTATTTTATTTTTTTTTTACCAAATATTGGCTTATTTATAAGTTAATTGGTTAGGCGCAACCACAAAAAGCTGCTGAGAAAAAACAAAGTTCACATCGGATTCTGATTAATAAGAACTTGTATAAGAATGGTACAATTTTAGTCTGTTATAAAGATTAGGAGGATCAACTAAGCAAATAAATAAAGTGTGGAATAATAGGGTTTTGACAAAATAAAGACCAAAATGCCAAATTTCAGATTTCTATATCTATGATGCTGCCACTTGTGTCAGTGGTTCCTGAAGATACTCCACCAGGGCCTCCGCCTAAAAATAAAACACACACTGAAATGTTTACAGATGTAATTTAAAATGAACAGAGCACGTGCAACACGCACGTTCCACATCTTACCTTGGCTTTCAGCATCCCGAAGCCCACGGTCTCCTTAGCGTACATGCACAGCAGTAAGTTTGCGACCCGGGTAATAGCCACTCTGCCTTCCTGTAATCACAACCGTTTTGCTATTAAGCTAAAACAGTGAAGGCACAGTTGTATCCTCAGTGGCAAAACATATACAGCAAAACACACCGATTTACATTTTATTGTTTTGCATTGCCTTGTTTACTAGTGTGAGTCAGTGAAGATGATGATGATGATGATGGGTTTACGGTAAATTCGAGAGAGACAGAGACACAGTGAAGGAACAGAACCCGGCTTAGAGAAAGCTCTGCGTGCAACTAGAAGGTTTTTCATCATGTGAAGACGCGTTTAGTTAAAATCTATTAACACAATGCAAAAGTTACACAAGACTTGTTTAAAAAAAAAAAAAAAAAAAAAAGATCAAATTACCATCCACTTTATTAGCAACACCTGTACACTCATGCAATTATCTGATCAGCCAATCTTTACGTTAACGTTAAGCTTCAGGTAACGTTCACATCGAACATCAGAATGGGGAAAAACGTGATCTCAGAATGTGCCTTTGACCGTTGCATGGTTGTTAGGGGTGGTTTGAGTATTTCAGAAACTGCTGATCTCCTGGGATTTTCATTTTATAACATGTGAAATGAAAATGGTGCAAAAACACAAAAAATCCATCCAGGGAGCGGAGGCTCTGTGTGCAGAAACACCGTGCTGATGAGAGATGTTTGAGGAGAATGGCCACACTGACTCCAGCTTACTACACTAACTCAAATAACCACTCTTTACAGCCGTGGTGAGCAGAAAAGCATCTCAGAGCACGCTGAATCTTGAGGCGGATGGGCTAGAACAGCAGAACATCATGTTCCACTCCTGTAGGTCAGGAACAGGAATCTGAGGCTCCAGAAATCAGATGGAAAACTGTCACCTGGTTTTTGTCCAGTCTTGGTCACTGAGATCATATTTTCCTCATCTGATGTCTGATATGAACATGACCTGAAGCTCTAGACTTTTTTTAGGCACTGGAACATTTTCTCACCCTACACATTTTCTCTCTTACCATGCAGTCCATCAGAATAAACTTCAGTTTGTCCTCGTTAAAAGCCTGATGGCCGTTTTTGTCATAAGCAGCCCAGATGTTGCTGGCGATGGCAGCTGTTACCCGAGCGTCCGTGTCCCCGTAGCCCGAATAAGCCAGCAGAGATCCTTCATTATTCAGTAATCTGAAAGTCCACCAACATCTGCTTTAGTCCTGCTTTTAAAAAACACGCTAAGCTCAAACCTACTGTACACTATTACTGTACATTAGCTACTTTATAACACAAACTACCAGAAACACCAAGCAGGCTCATGTGCTGAATACTAAAGTGTAACTAATTCATCTTTACAGGACCAAAACAAAACAAAAACACAACCTCAGTGTATGAATTCTGCTCAATTAAACGACTGGCTAGCTAGTTAGCCAGCTAGCAGCTGGGTTTGTACCCGTGTAAGCTAGCGGAAGTGGAATAATACTCACAGAGTGCTCTGGACCCCGTTCGTGTTCGCCTGGCTGAGAACCTGAGTTAAAGCTTTGGGTCGTAACATTATCTGTGTTGCAAAGAAAATTCACTAAAGACACAAAACTGCCACAGAATTTATTTTTGTTAAAACACTGAGCTGCATGAACGTCAGCTGACACTGACTTCCGCAAGAGCGAAGGGAATCATGGGAACTGTAGTTTTAGAAATTGACTCGTGCACGGTGTAGTTTATTAGAGGAGTGTAAACATCAGCTTTGCTCACGATACGATACTATACGATACGATTTCGATTCTTAAGGCAGTGATACGATATTTGAGGATACTTCTGAATCTGCTACGATGCGATTCGATGTGACCGACTTTTGCCTACGTTAATTTTCAAACACTGATGATGTAGAGAAGGATTATACATCAGTTGAAAAATATGAATTATATTTTACACACACCAGTTTTTGGTCCTTTTTCAATTTATAATAGATGTCTTCTGATCTTCACCTTTTAAGCCGATGCATCGATCCAGATCGTCCGATCGTTACACCCCTACTGTTTATTCAGTCACAGTTTCTTACATTAACTCATAAATGATTTCAGCACTAGTATGTTTTGTTTCGTTGAACTAAAAATGCAAAATCAGCAACTGAAAAACCTGAGACATATAAAGTTGAGCACAAAAATTTGTATACCCAGGTCAAAAAAAGAAGAAATTACAAAGAAATGCCATTTATAGCAAGAAGACTTTTAGTGTTTTATGTTCATACCGCAGTGAGATTGAATTCTCAAATCTGATTGGTCAGAAGGTGTGTATCGTTTCTGTAGAACAGCGCGGTTCGGAAAGTAGCTCCGGCTGTAACATGAAAGATATGTTTATATTAATGTGCTCGTTGTAATATCTTATCGTATCTATAGAAACAGCTTTTTATACAGGGACTTAAACGACAGATGTTTCACATAATCTAAGACTAAAAATAAACTGATTTTTAAAAATAAAAAATAAAAAAAAGAAGACGAAGAAAGAAAACACAATCACTGATGTGGTGATGTTTTTGTTAGGAGACATTTATTTAACATTTTATGGAAGGAGTCTCAGTCGTAAGCGTGTTGTAACAGTCACTGTGTTTCCCAACACAGGAAACAGTTTAGGACAGAGGAGTTACGCTTTCTGGTTTCTCAGTAAAATGGCAGGCTGCTTTTTTTGAGAGAGAGAGACAGAGAGAGAGAGAGACGGAGAGAGAGAGAGACAGAGAGAGAGAGAGAGAGAGAGACAGAGAGAGAGAGAGGTGAGGGAATGACTGCTTATTGCAGCTATAGTGTAGGTGAGGAACTATCTTGTCTCTTGGATGTTCCATAATGCTAAATCTAACCATAAAATAGACCATTAAAATGTGTAACTTGTCATAAATTAATAAACATTGTAATGGCTGGCCAGTCTCTGTGGGAGGTGTTAGCGGAATAACGCACTCCAGACCTTGCTGTTATATGAAAATAACACACTCCGCTGCGCGTCCTGCCGCATCACACCCCTCCACCATGCATTATTTTCATATAACTTGGACAGGCTGTTGTGTGTTATTCCTTACTTCACACACGTTTGTTTGTTGTCTTTAACTATATTAACAAATAGTTAAATATGTTGAGATATGAAAGATTAAAAGGTCTGCATTTCATTTTCAGAATAATCTCTAATAACTTGTTAGCCCAACCTTTTCATGTCTTAATGGCTTTTGAATCCGTTTAGTTGTGATATTTGGCCTTTTCTGTACTAAACTCTTTTTCTTTTTGATTTCTTTCTTGTTTTGAAGTGCTGGTTTGTTGCATTTAATTTTTTTACAGCTTTAACTCAGGTTTCTCATCATGTTCTCTTCATCTTACTGTGGGTTTCCTCTGGGTTCTCTGATTTCCTCCCATCTCCCAAAAACCAGGCAGGGAGGTGGACTGGCTATGCCCTCTATGTGTAAATGTGTGTGTATTCATGGCTCTCTGTGATGGACTTGCGTCCGATCCAGGGTGAATTCTTCCACCTAGTGCAACCATGGAGGAAGCAAAGGTGGACATTTCAATTGTTTTTCTCCATTTCTCCTTTCAAATGAACACCACATTGACATAAACCATGAGCATGAACACATTCAAATGTGTTCAATGTAATTAAGTAAAATGAGTATTAACCTTGTGCTTTGGTTTTACACAACTGTTATATGGATCCCTACAAATTAAAGTGAAAGCATTTCGCTTGGCTTAATCAGACATCACAGTTGACTAAACACATCTGAATGATTGAGTTTCATTCATACTGGCTGTAACTAAACTCAACAGCTTAGGAAATTTCATGTTCATTTAAAATTTCACATTGTTTCAAACCTGGAAAGCAGCTCCACATAATTCAGAGAAAATGAACAAAACCATGCAGGGTTTAGATCAAGGCTGCTGCTGATGTTGATGTTGAATCTGTCTAAGCGGGACAGGTTTACAGAAAAATCTTCATTGTGTTTCACTAGAACTAGGCAATACAACACTAGGATACTGATACTGTGATCACTTAATGCAGGATTCTGGCATAAAATCAGCTCTTAATCTGCTGTTCATCATGTTGTGTAATATTCTGTAGCACAGTGTTTAGTCACTACAATACCCAGCATGCATTAGGCAAAGATGTCATGCAGTCATTCCTTCGTTCTGTATTAGTGAGGTGACCATGAAATATCCATCTTAAAGTGAGTGAGGTCCCGTTGTTCAAACAAAGAAATCTTACTCTAGATACCGCTGTGGTATGCGTAGCTACTAGAGGTGTGTGTATCAGAATTGAAGCTTGCGTGACAAAGAAAGGCCATGTTCATTAAAATGGGAGTGTATTGGACACGGCTCACGTGCTGGATGATTACCGTGTTTATTCATTCATCTTCAGTAAATGCTTTATCCTGGTCAAGGTTAGTGTGGTTTAAATCACTCTTTTGATGGGATTGGGATGTTGGGAAATAGCACCAACTAAATCAGGGGCGTCTAGTATAAATGTGCTAACAGGGCTAAGACCCTGCCTTTCAAAGATTAAAAAAAAAAAGACATCAGTATATGGTTTAATTTTTGGCATCTACATTATGAATAATACTTTATGGACTGTACTCTCACATGAAAATAATACACGCCGGAATGTGTAATTCTGCTTACACCACAACCATTTGCAAATTATCACACTGATTTAATTCATTAATGAACGATATGTCGCGCTTTAACGGATTATAGTTGCATTTGATGTTGTGGAACGTCAGCGAGACAAATGATTTCCTGCTGTTGCTTATGTTAGTAGCTTTATACAGTCATTCCCTCATCAGCATCTTTTTTCCTCTCTCGAAAAAGAAAAAATAAACGCAGCTTATCACATGACTGAGAAACTGAAAAGCGTAAACTCCTCTCTCCTGAAGATGGGAAACTTCCTGACAAAGCACTGACACTGGAGACTCCTTCCATAAATGTCACATAAACATCTGCTTACAGAAAACTGCTCCACATCAACAATTATGTTTTTCTTTGTTAAACGTCACATTTTTCTTCAGGTTTATTCGTTATAGATTTATGTGGTGCGTCTCCTGTACAAGTCCCTATGAACGAGATGTTACTATAGAAACAATAATGTATTAGAGGTAGCGCTTTCATATAAACCTAACCACAGCATGAGCCTTGCTTTTATAGAAAATTAACGCACACCTTCTGATTTGAGAATTCAGCCACGCTGTGGTATAACTGCATTCATCAAATGTTTTAAAATGGATTCTTTTAGACTTTTGTGGAATTCAGAGCAACAAAACCACCAACAGTCATACGAAAAATAGACAGAATGGTATGAAGGAGCAAGAAGCGAGGCTGGGGCTGATTTCTTTCTAGCCCAGACTGTAGATTCATGCAGTCTATCAGTGACAGTCGCGTCAGGTGATTACCCACAGAGTGACACGCACACTACATTTATTTGTCGTTTGAGCTCTTTTTCAGTCACCTCCGTAACACATCAGCAGCAGTGATTGAGAAGGTGCATGTGAAATACTAATGAGCATGAATGAGATGGATTAATTACTCGATCATCATTTTTGCCTAAGCTCACATTGTAAGTGTTTTTTGGTTCAACCCGAAAGAGTTACGACTTTTGTGTTTGTGTTATTTGGAGGAAATCACAAATGCAGCTGCCGACTTGCCTTTAAACGTATGTGTTATTATATATAATATAATGCAATACTCAGCCCTAATAGTTTCACTGTCAAGCTACTGATAGATAATAGATTTTAGCCTCTCATCTACAATCATGCCCAGCAATCACGGTACTAAATTCATTAGAAGATATCACAATATTCCAAAAATAATACTTGCAGAAGTAGGCGAAAGTGGGATTAAAAACAGTCCCATGCACATCTATAATATTTTCAGTATTAGATATAAAATGTGTGTAATGTGTATATATATAAAATTTTAGCCAGATTACCCATTTTCTGAAAGAATCACAGCTATTATTATTAGCTTTTTAACACTGAGTAACTGCATCATTACTCACAGTAACAACTGGCAGTGTGTGTGTTAGTTTCCTAGTATTTTGAAAGCAAAATTAAATCTATAGATCCTGAAAATGTCCTCAAGTACCTCAAGTACCAAACATCCCTTAAAATGCATTTAAAATAGAATCACTGTCAATTTTGTGCCAACTTGCTGTTTTTTTTAAAGAAACATACCAACTCGAGTATGAGTTCAGATTATTGCAATGTAATTAATGAAATAAGATGAAAGAGTGGATTATGAATGTGCAGCAAAAAAAAAAGCAAAGTTGAACACATTTTAATTCACATCAAAAACTCAACTGTTAGTTCCATTAGACTCATGATGATTAGCACTGAGATCGGTGCACAGGAAAGCATCACGTTCATGCTGTTACCAGGCTTGCTCACTACATCAACTGTAAGATGATGTATCCAGCACACAATGCGGGTCTTTTTTCCACACACTAGAGTACTATTTCAAAGCATAAAGATATGGTCAAAACAAATGGTGTCTGCTTTCAGCGTTGCTTGTAAGCTGAGAAATATTTTTTATTGATGCCTTGTTACAACCTTACCCCAAAGCCACAAGCTTAATTGTTTTTTAAACCAGCAATTCAATCAATCATACTGCTCCTAAAAGGCAAAAAGACTAAGAGATGACTGGATATCTCACATCTTTCCAAAAAAAAAAAAAAAAAAAATTAATTCCCCTCTAACAGATGAAGAGTAAGCAATCGTCTGCATGAGGCTGTTATAATGCTCAGACAAGGACTCATCTTCCTCTATTAAATTGCAATTAATGTCAAACAAGAAGCTTTGTGAATCCTGGAGCGTCAATAAAGGAGTAAAAGGTAATCTCTAGGTGTTTGCAATAAATACTGGTTTAGTCAGGCATGATTTGAGAGAGAGAGAGAGAGAGAGAGAGAGAGAGAGAGAGAATTAAGGAAACTGACCATCCTCATGAAAGACAAAGAGTTCTTCTGACTTGGGAGATCACCATTATGCTTTTCTACTCCGCAAAAACCAGGAAGAAGTAGTGCCTCGAGTGAGTATGTGTCAATTAAAAGGAATGATAACCTACACTTGGTTCACAGCATTGCCCTGATGTATTTATTAATGGACGCAGTCAGAAATGAACGAGGGGTTAGCTTGATGTCATTCCATTGTGATTTTTTTTAAGGGAATAAATTTTAGAACCCCAATTTCTTAAGATTCACAGATCAACCGCGTTAAAGGAAGAAGCAACTGGAATTCAGTCTATCTGTCAGATATTAGGTGATGAGGGACTGTGTTCGTGACTGTGACTTGTCTCTGGTTGTGATTAGGTGCTGAAGGGATTAAGATGGCTGCGAGCCGAGCAGTCTTTCGATGGCGGCGTTGATGTCTCCCCCCGTGGCGATGAGCGCCTGCAGGTTGGCCTCTCTGTTGATGAAGCCCATCGCGCTCAGCTGCTCCAGCTGCTGCTGGAAACGCACCTCTGGAGTCTGGGTCTGTGAGACAAAACAGTAACAACAAAACATGTTTATTTACCTACAACACAATGCAAATGGAAGGATCAGATGGACACTATGCAAATCAGAAGAATTAGCTTCAGACAACTGCACTCTGTGTGCTAAAGTGCAGTAGGAAGTATTCTACTTATTACAATAATGTTTATTTTTTTTATGCACCAGCTGATCCTAACTGCACCAGTTTGATCCTAACTGAGGGTGTAAAGACGTTCCTAAAACCATACGCTGAGTAGTTAATTTAAAACTTACCATTAGGGCTGCACGACATTGAAGAAAAATGCGATAACTTGTTATATAACGCGATATGCGGTCTGATAATGCTATAAGTGTGTAAAATCAATTTAAATTATATTTATATGTATTTTTATATTTAAAAACCTAAAATGACAACCAACGTACGTTTCATGTTCTATTGAGGAAAAGAAAGCATTCTCTTCTATCTCCGTCATCCTAAAACTTTGACTTTTCTTAACTTTTTATAGTATTTAAATCATTATCGCAAGCCCTTGTGATACACACATCGTGATATTTCGATAATTTTGATATATTGTGCAGCCCTACTAACTATGTGTAGAAATTCTGTTGTACCACAGACATTTAAAGTGAATTGTAACTAGTACTGCGTGAAGCGATCGTAGAATCACTAGCCAATCAGAAGCAAGATCTGACACACAGGAAATACTACATCCGTGATCATGATGCAGGCAAGTAATTAGTGTCCCTCTTTCCCTGTGTAGAGTTGCTTTTTTGAACCGTAGAGAAAATGAACAAAATGTAAAGCTTACGATTTAAATTATCAAGTATTTATTTTATACTGCCTTGTTTTGCTGCTTGGGCTCTTGGGCAAGAAATGTAACTAAATTTTTAACGAGCCGTAATGACAGCAAAATGTCGAAATATGCTGAGCAATTTAACAAAAACAAAAGTACATCAATAGTAAATTATTTAAAATCATTTGTGATCTTGCCAATACTCTCATTTTGCACTCATTGAGAAAGAAGCTCTCTAAGCTGGTTGATATTAAAAAAGAAAAAAAAAAAAAGCCTTTATGACTTATGTGTCTTGCAAATATTGTACTTCAGCGATGTGGCTGTCTGATGATCATAGAAATAAATAAATAAACAAACAAACAAACATTCTCATAACATAAGCAAATGCATTTACAGCTGGCGAAGTTACTCAGCACACGGTGGACTGTGCACATTAGAGCAGGTAAGCACTAGACTTAAGGCTTAGTTGAAACTATGTTATTTGGTGAAAGCATTTAATTTCAACTAGTTTGTAAACTCAAACTAGTCTATGACAGAGCTTACATTCAGCTGGTCCAACTGGATGAAACTGTATCAGTCTGGCAGGACCGTTATTCCGCCAAACTACTCACATTCTAGCTTTTGTGACACACCCACAGTTTCCTAATTATTCCAAAAGCCTGTTTAGCCTAACCCCTTTTATTTCACTGGTTCGTTCTTGTAAACTTAATCCGTCAGAGCTAGCAGTTCAAATCAACGACGACCGTACCGATGCGCTTCCGCCGGCGAACATCTGCAACATCTGTTGCATGAGCTGCTGTTGGGAGGAGTTGGTTCCTGCAGCAGGAGTGGAGCCCTGTCCAGAAGTTGGGGGTGGAGCACTCTCAGAAGAAGTCACGTTAACCCCTGTGGGGATCCCGGCAGGAACTCCTCCGGCAATCAGACTGCACGAGAGGAATGACACGCAGTTTAACAGCACGTTGTTTCTTCTGGAGTACACATTCTTACATCACTCCTCTCACTCTCACAGGTTTTACATTCACACACCCAAAGAACAACGTTTCATTTGTTAATAATCAATCAAATAAAAAGTATGTTTTCTCTGGGAATTTCTGAGCACTACTGTAATGGAGCTCAGCTTCTGCATACCTGGGCATGAGTCCAGGAGCTTCGGTCTGGAGGGTCTGTAGGCCTTGCTGTATCTGCATCAGAGCCTGCATGGCCCGAGGGTTCGTCATCACAGAGAGGGCTTCAGGGTTCTGCATCTAAAAACAAAAAAACAAACAAAAAAAAAAAAGTGGGCGAAAAACTACAACTGGTCCTCCGTGTCTTAAAAGCATTACTTAGAGAAAAAAGTCTAATTTACACAATGTTCCACTGCAAAGTTAATGGCGTTAACAAGTGTTTAAATCATTAATGTCAGCAATCCCATCCTTAAATAAAGATTTTTTTAAAACAGCAGGAGTAGTCTATATTCACAAATTTAAGCTCTAAGTGAAACTATTTTCTTATTCGCATCACTCTCAGTTTTCAGGTACTATTCCACTCTCAAGCTGCGGGAGGCAGAGACACGGCTGTGGCTCTTAGGGGTGTATGAGTGTGTGAGAGTGTGTGCGAGAAAGAGAAAGAGAGAGAGAGAGAGAGAGAGAGTGTGTGTTGTGTAAATTCAAACAATTCTGCCTCCTGTTATCTTTCACAGAATGACACTTAAAAAAAAAAAAAAAAGTGTTGTTGGTCCTAATGCACATCAGCAAGTCAGGTAGATTTTTAAGGAAAAGTGCAAGTCTTTATATAAAAAAAAAAAAAAAAAAAAAAAAAAAAAAAAAAAAGGCAAACATGTCTTGGTTGACTGACTACATTTAGAGAAATGGAAAACTGTACAATTATATTGTTTTGCCAAACGGTAGCTTTTACCTACTGTGCCAGAGCAAGTTTTTAATTTATTATTATTCTTTATTTCCAGTGTATAAAATAAAGAGTGCTGGATTTAAATATATTTCCTACTGCACATTCGAAGTACATTATAACTATTAGTAATATTTATACCAAAACACCATACGGTGAACTCTATACACGTAAGCAGGACCTACCTGCTGTAGAAATACTGGCAACTGATGTCTCATCTGCTCCTGCAGCTGGGGGTTTCCAGCAAAAAGAGGGTTGTTCATCAACACCTTGGGAGAGCAGGGCACAGGTCAGGTGGGAATAACAGGGACAACTTACTGGATAAAAAGCTACAGGAACAAAATCAGGGAATTTCTAGATGCTACTTTTGTTCCCTTTTTTGGTTAAAAAGCCCAGTGGTGATGTCAGACCTGCGAGGCGATGTCAGGGTTCTGCGCCAGAGACTGCATCATGCTGCGCATGTAGGGAGCAGAGAGCATGTTCTGCATCAGCTGAGGATTCTCTGAGATCTGCTGCATCAGGCTCTGCATACCAGGGCTGTTAAATATGCCTGCCCAAGTCACACAAACACAATAATCAAATTCTAACAGGCTACTTTTCTCACATATGCTAATCTGGTAACTTATGGAAGTTAGTGAGAGCATAATTTTGCACAATCGGTTAAGATATTCTTCAAAAAATAAACCTCCTACAATAACGATCATATTAAAACTAGACATAAAACTCAATATTTATTCTAATCAGATATCATAACCTTATTTTAAAGATTTCACATCACATTTCTCAGACATGACTGAAATGAGGAACTCGGAAGAGGTAGTGGAGGTGGTACCGGAGCCCAAGCTGGCAGAGTTGATGCCCAGGGGGTTGGAGACAGTGGGGGTGGTGGAGCTTGTGGTAGAGCTGCTGGAGGTGGCAGTCCCAGAAGAACTGGTCTCAGGCGGTCCCCATGGATTTGGCAGTGGCTCTCGGTTCTCTGTCCTGGAGGGCTGGGCCCCCGAGGTGTCTGTATTCCCACCTAAGGCTGAGAAGGGATTGTTTCCAAACTGTACAAACAGAAGGGTCGGGGGGTGGGGTGGGGGGAACAGACCTGACATGAGTAATCTTTATTCTGTAGAATAATATGGAGCAAAAGCATTTTCCAAAGACAACCTAGCTGTTATTGATTTTACAAATTACCACCAAAAAAAAAGAAGGGGGGAAAAAAAAAAATAAACCCTTCTTTGGCATGAAAATGTTTTCTAGACCTGCTCGCGTGCGGCGCTAAACATGGGCTCCTGGATGTCTGTGTACATCCTCCGGAGAGCGTTGTATCCCCCGGGGATGCTCTCTAGGTTGCTAAGCGCCCGGTCCTGGTTACGCATCATCTCTTGCATCATGGCAGGGTTCCTCGCCAACTCCATTGTCTAAATAAAGACACAATGATTCATTTGATCTCACACAAACTCCATAGTTTATAAACAAAACTTCATTATACAATTAGAGTATTTATGAATCTGAAGACAAATAATATCAGTGTTTCAGTGTTATGTAGATGCCAGGTTCTATATTTAGTTCGACTCAACTGTATCAAAACACACATTTCCTAGACTTTATTGATCCAATAACACTTTTGGTCCCAACACACAAAAATGGCTCTTAGTAGGTCAAAAGCATGACACAATTTGCTAATAACAGAATATTTACTGTATATGTCAGTAAATTTCGGTAGCTAAATCTCAAATAGTGTTATGCCGTGAACTAGTGAACGTGTAGGTTTACACTATCATTATGGCAGCAATGTGGGATTGGGCTTTTAATACTGAATATTTTAAGTAAATTAAACTTATAAAGGAATCTAACAGCCTGGATTCTAATTTATTTTCTAGTTAAAATGATTACATACGGTGCGACGTAATTACGATCTGCATGTGAAGAACTGCATGTGAAGAAAGCACACCTGCTTCACTCACCTGTCTCATCAGCTCAGGGTTATTGAGCATGTGTGAAATCTCGGGGTTTCGCTCCATCAGCTGCTGCATCTGCGGATTGGCCATGATCATCTGCCTCATCAGGTCGGGGTTGGACATCATGTTCTGAACCAGTGGATTCTCCATGATCTGCGAGAGCATCTCCGGGTTGGACATGAGCTGCCGCTGCATCTGCTGCTGGAGCTCCATGAAGTTGGCCGAGCCCATGCCCAGGTTGGCCAGACTGGACAGGTCACCGAAGCCAGCTGAGGACACGCGGACAAACACACAGCGAGTGAGTGGTCTACTACGGTTTACTGTCTATTTACCGGAATGACTCCGTTTACACCGGGCTGGTTTATGTATCGTATACATGCAAAGTCAAGTGATGAGAAAACTGTGTACCGAAAACATATTTTGAGCGATATTTAATGATCTGATGTTTGAAAAGAGATTTTGGTTGTTCACACTGGCTTGGAGAGATGCATTTACTCTTTATAATTCTCTCATATCTGCCTAAAATGTGTCTCAGACCTCATGAAAGTTTTCAAATGAATTTTGTGGCATTTACACTCGCATTTTTATGTTAACGATCCCCCTTACCATATAATCCTGATACTCAAAATGACTAACTGTGAGCACAATCACTGTGAAAACATTTAAGAAGGTGAAAAAACACTTTAAGAAATCTTTTTAAAGATGTCCTTTAAAATGCAGAATGTCTCTTATTTTCAGTTTTGTAAAATATATTAAAAATAAAGTGCTTCAAAATAATAAATTAGCATAATAATAATAATAATAACAATAATAATAAACATGTATAGTTCAGGGATCCTGTAACATTGTAATGGATGCGTTTAAAAAGTAATGTTATTTAAACATACACACACACACATTATATATATATATATATATATATATATTTATATATTTATATATAAAATCTAATCTACATATGAGAATCTAGCTAATTAAACATATTTAGTCGTTTTTATTTGGAAACAGAAGAAACAGTGCAAAAATATTGCCACCACATACTGCACTGACTTTTACTAACCTTTGTAATAACTTCTATTAATGTTTGGTTTTTTATTCCCAGGGAACACCCACCATTTCAAAAAAAAAAAAAAAATCCCCTGGCAGATTTCTTTTTCATTTTCAATTTGCAGATATTCCTGAGAACTGCATAGTAACTGTGCAGCTCTAAGACGTAAGCCCTTGAACGATCGCAGACGCAGTAACCACCCTGCACTCACTGAATATGTTGGATGGCTGCGAGGGAGCCGGCGATGGCCCGCTGCCCTGCGATGTGCCCAGGTTGCCAGCTGGACTGGTGTTCGCCGTGGCTGCAGTGCCGCTGCTGACCTGCGACGCACCAGAACTAGACGAAGCAGCCGTGGAACCTCCGCCTGTGGCCCTGAACAGGGATCACAACCATAAATTACATTACTGTGAATCAAAGAACGTGCACATCCTGCTCACCCGTCCATCCATCACAAGGCCTTCAGAGGTATAAGAGCAGAAAAGGGCAGCACAGCCTTGCACATCACATTATGGAGAGGCTCACAATTAGTCCTAGAATAATAAGCGCATTATTGTCATCTTACTTTTGTGCAGTTTTGATGACAAGGTGAACAGTGAGGCCATCCTTTATGCCGTGCTGAGTGAGTGTGTCGCCGTCTTTCAGGATTTTACCAGCAAAGATCAAGACTAATTGGTCCTGCTTTGCCTTGAACCTTTTGGAGATTTCTTCTTTGAACTATAGATGAGGAAGAAATTAATGTTAGAAGTATTTTATACATTTTTTTTTTTTTTTTTTAACAGCGTTAACCTGCACCTGAAAACACCTCAAAACAGTCAACAAACGTAACGGTTTAACAATAGTACCTTGTCAGTTTGTCCGGACATTTCCATGACATTCTTTGCGCAACAAAAATGTAAAGATTCATCATTGGGGTCAGAACGAGCTCATATTTGTACCATACTGTAAAGAACAGCTCTCCACAAACAAAGTAAAGGAATTGCACTACTACTCTAATCAAAAGAATAATTTTGAAACTGAATTTTTGAGAAGTCAGGAAAATTCCACACAATTCAACATTACTGCAATAAAGCGCATTTTTAAATCTACAACCAAATTCAGAACATTTATCTAGTTTTCAAAACAATGCATTCCAGTTCAATATACCCCCCCCCACACACACACAAAAAAAAAAACAGCTGAGTCACATCCAGTTAAGTAATAACATTTGCTAACCATAAGGACGACATTAAAGGGGGGGAATGAAAATAACAGTTTCTTTTATAAAGATGTTCCTTCATTATCATAATTACAAGTGGCTATGTTACAACTTCATTAACTACTTGTGTCTTAGACAAAAAAAAAAAAACTGTGCTGGCTTAAGGATTAAAACATAATTTATTGCTACTGAATTTACTGAGAATTAGCCTTGCGTTTCTTGACACCTGCTCAAACGACTAAAAATATTCATTTAGAAACATCTGTGGAATCTTCCAGCTAATATCCATCAAATCATAAATCTCAGATAATAAACAACTATGTAAAAAGTGTGACGAACCTAAACCAGTCTTCCTGACATTTCTGTTTTAGCTTCTTTACCAATATTTGCCCATTATTCCTGATACTCAGTGTAAAATAAAACACAGCGGGGCGTAATGTTGTTGGAAAATAATCAGCAACAGGCTGGTGTGATGAAGCGGAGTTACTGTTACCACACTGTAGTTTATTATTTTCCTAAAACAACATCCTGATGCCTTTTATTCCTTTATACTATTACAATCTCTTATTTTTTTCCAAGAGTGACACATCATTTTTTTTATCCATTTATAGTTGCATTTAATGTTGTGGAACATTGATGAAACAAGTTCCTGTTACTAATTCGGTTATAGCAGCTATAAACAGTCGTTTCCTCACCAGCATCTCTTCTCTCTCACTCTCTCTCTCTTTCTCGAAGTTAACAAGACAAAACAAAAACTTGTCATGGTACAGAGAAGTCACAATTCGTAAACTCGTCGGTCCTAAACGTACAGCTTTACCTCTGACTGTTACAAAGCGCTGACACTGGAGACTCCTTCCATAACATTAGGCTTAGATTATGTGGTGCATCCAACATACAAGTCCTTGTGAACGAGCTGTTACTATAGAAACGATATCGTATCAGAACAAGCACATTAATATTAATACAAACCTGTGCTTTGCAGCTGCACTACTGTCAGAGCTGCTGTTATAGAAAATTAATCAACACCTTCCGACCAATCAGATTCGAGAATTCAACAGCGCTGTGGTGTAACGTGGCATAAACTGCATTCTTCTGCGCTCAACTCGCAATCAGTGTTTCACAATCAAACCCAAGTAATTATAACATACGTGTATAAACTATCACAATTAACTTTATGGATTTTATTCTATTTTATTTTATTAACAAGTCTGGAAATATAAGAGAATATAGCTCTGTATATTGCTTTTAAAAATATGTATACCTAATCTCAATCCCCCTGAACTACAGTGCAGAAAATATACCAGAAATTTCTGTCACCAAAAAATGAAATACTATGATATATTATTATCAATATTATTAAAACCGCGATATTGTTGCACGATTCTCACACCGTGAGGGTTTATATCGCTCCGTCCATGAGCTCTGACGCGACGCTGGTTTGTGTCATTACAATATAAATGCATAAATTATATTAATATAAATGTTACCGGTGGGAAAAACACTGATATCGACGAAGCAGAGGCATTTTCAAGTCTAACTCACTGCCTTTCTTTCAATGACAATATAAATTAAAAACTAAAATCGACCAAGACAAAAAATAATAAACCAGCCTGAACCCTAAAAGCTAGAACCTTCTCTAAGCCAGCTAATGCTAACTAATCATTTAGCTTAGTTAGCTATTTACAGATACACAATCACAACATACTTTGACCAAATACATAAACAAAAAGATGTGTAAAATTATCGCATGTCTACTAACAGCTTTAAAAATCTATTTATTAATTATTATTACAAACCTTAAAATGTCAGCCTATATATGTTGCTAGTAAGTAAGGTTAAATCCCAAACCGCTCCCTACTCCCTGTATGGAAGTGCACTACTTGTGCTGTAAAACACGGCGCTCTACAGCCTAGCTAGTGTCCTACGTGTTTCACAGGGAGCCATTTGGGATTTGGCCGAAGAATCTTCCCGTTGGCCGCCGCCGCCATAGCCGGTAACGATTCGAGCTAAACTCACAGCGTCATCCTAAATTTATTATTATTTTTTCAAATCAAGATTACGGTGATAATAGTAAACTTTTCTGTGCGCTGTGATGTAAATAGTGATCTATGAAATCCTAAAAGACTAATATATGCCTGAATATAGGAATGACTGTGTCTGTACTTCCAAAAATATATATATAAATATAAAAAGCCGTCCTAAATTTATTGTCGTCGTAAACTAGCTAGCTAGCTAGCTAACTAGCGTCTCGGCTAAAGCGGCCATTCACGGCGGAGCAGCCGAAAAACCGCTGACCATTCCGGGTGAACTCCAGCCTACCTGTGCAACAGACGCATCTTCCGAGATCGCTATTTCCTCCTTATCCTTAGGTGTTTTGACAGTGACCATTATAATGGTCCCGCTGGTGGCAGCATTTTCCTCGGCGTTCCTGTCCACGGCAGGATCTGTGCCACTGTTCTCCGCCATTTTTTACTCCTCTTTTACTTCATTACATCACCAAACCGACAGGAATCGGAAAAGGAGTGCGAGACGGTTGCGTTTAACGCGTGTTAATGTCACAGCGCCCCCAAGCGGCATGGCGCATGCCCCCGCGTTCACCACTTCGGAAAATAAATAAATAAATAAATAAAAATACTAATATAATTAAATTTCCACGATTTTATTTTATTTGCCTCTTTAGTTTTGTACTGGAGATGTGAGCCAAAAGGGAGAGTAGGCTATATGAAGTACATTCAAGATTCAGCTCTTTATTGTCAAACATTAGGGTCTAAAAATCTGAGCACACTAGTAAAAATGCTTCATTACAAATTATACTGCTGACAACAACTTGAGTGAAAAGTAGAATCTTTGAAATATTTACATGAATTTCAGATTTTTGTCCTCTATTTTTCCCTCAGATGTAGACGGGTGTGTGATAAATGAAGCTAACATAAAGCTAGCGCAGAGTTGCGTAAGATGCTTGTCTAAAAATTAGCATGCGCTTGTTTCAAAAACATATGCTGCCTAAGCAATAGACCAATAGTTTGTATATAAACACTTTAGGAACACAGTGGATCTGGAGCCTAACCCAGGAACACTGAGGCGGTGAATACACCCCGGATGAGACGCCACTCCATCACTGAGCTCCATACACACACAGGCACACGCACACACACGTTCATACACACACTCATACCTACTGGCATGTTTTTAGAAGGTGTGAGGAAACCTGAGAACCCAGATGAAACCCGCATGGACACTCAGGGAACATGCTACACAGGCAGCAATGCTACGTGCTACATTACCATACTGCCTTTGTACATAAACAGTTTCATTTAATACATATCAAACTGGAATGACACAAGCATAAGCTCCATCACATCTACTCCACAAACCCCCTCTTTTTTTTTTTTTTTTTTTTTTTAATATTTAATGTAATGCTTTGGTTGTTGCTGGTTGTTAGTCTAAAATCTACTTTTTTGACAAATCATTTACCATCAAACATTAAACATTTTAGTAAATGACATGGATGCTTAAATCCGGGATTCCTGGGAGTTCCTGTAAGAGTGTAAAAGCATCAGTAAGCCTTGGCCCGCTCTACTTTTCTCCTGGATTTAAAACGGCTAATCCTGCATCCTAGCTAACAGTAGTTAAAGCTAGCTAATTTAGCTATGTTTCCCATCTTGTGAGAGCTGAAAGGAGTAGATCAAGTGTCCAAATCACACAATCACACATAAAAAAAAAAGAAAAGAAAAAGTAAACAATTTTTTTAAAAAAATGGACAAACTGACAGGCAGCAGTGGGTTGTAGAATGACATTTTCATTAAACTTATAGAAATGTTGTTAACAGAGCAGAACAGAGCAGAGTAGTGGATTGCAAAAGACCACCATCCAAACTCCAGTCTGAAACCATGGCTTTTATTGAGACTTACCCTCTCTGCAATCTAAAACACGTCACATAACATCAAATATCAAAGCATGATAAATTACCTGACTAAATGTATTGCATACACACCCTATGTCTTTTGTTTAAAGCCTGTGAAACCTAACAGCAAACACATTTCGCCTTGCTTTCTCAGCCAGACTGGTTCACCTCATTGAGTGAGTACTTTCTCTTACATTTTCTGTAGTTTATGAATTCCACTACATCTATACATCAAAATAGATGAAAGATATTCACATCCTGTAGATAGTGTTTCAAAATGCTTCACTTGGCAGGAGTTAATCCAGAGATAACGTAGGTTTAAAGTTCATAAAGTCATTGTAACAGTATCACAAATGCTAAAATCGCAACGCTTAAAAATATCTTATTAATTAATGCTTTTTGTTTAGTTCATTAGCAGTTGAAATACGAATTATTGTTTTTTATCCCATCTACATTCTAGACATATCTCTAATTACGAAGTGAATGTGTTGTCGTAAAATATCAAACTTTTTAATGCCTTGTACTTTTCCTCCATTAATTATAGGCAAAGATGAAGAAAACGAATGTCGACCAAATCCTGTGTGTGTCATTACTTATTCTGTAAGTATGAAATAAGATGCAAAAACATGCAGAATGTGCCACGTGAACTGCTTTGTTTTGTTTGCAGATAATATTACTTTCCCTATTTATGTCAGCAGTGCTTTATAACCTTTAACATTTCTACAGTTTGAATCCACCTCAGTTCTGTTCATTTCAGTTAATTCATTTCATAGTACGCTTTAAGAGAACGCCTTACTGTGCCTTATCATAATCTTTTATGCGTGTGTATTGACATAGCAGTTATCTTTAATGATAAGGTGTACCAAGGCAAGTACAGGCTTGCACAATGATCACGCAGCTCAATTACAAATACATTACATCCCTCCATAGCCAAAAATTTGAAATTTTCCCCCAGGCTGCTTCCTGCAAAGATGGAAAGTCACAGTCCGGCTTTCAACGATAAGGAGCAGCTCATCCTTCCCGAGTCCTACAATATCGGCTGGATGATGGAGCTGGATGGTGACACTCTCCTGTCTGATATCACCATTCCTGGAACGCATGACACCATGGCACTTTATGGAGGACCCGCAGCTGAGTGCCAGGCCTGGAACCTGGAGGACCAGCTGAAGGCAGGTATCCGCTACCTGGACCTCCGAGTGTACGCTTTCGAAAACACGCTGTACCTCATGCACGGGATCGTTTACGAGCACTCGACATTCACCAAGGCTCTCGACACACTCAAGGTGTTCCTGTCGGAGTTCCCAAGCGAGACGGTTCTCGCCCGAGTCAAGCCCGATTTGTTTGATAAGAGTAAAGTTCAAGAATTGGTTGAAAAGCTCATCGAGGGCGATAGCAGTGTCTGGGTGAAGTCTACCATACCACGACTGGATGAAGTAAGAGGCAAGATTGTGTTTGTACAAGAAGACAGCTTTATGCTTGGCGTGCCTCTGCTGGAAACCGACACCAAGGGGGACTACAAGGTCGTTCATGTTAATGACAAGGAGAAAGAAATCTCTCAGCACCTCAATCTAGCCATGAACGAGTGCGGAGGAAATTCTCTCATCCTCACCTATTCCAGTGGCACGGGCATCGGCACGTTTGAAGGCATGTTTCTAACACCGAAAAGGGTGGCTGAAAAGATCGACCCTTGGCTGTATGATTATCTGCAAATGCTGCTTGCTGAGGGGTCTACACCGTGTTTCGGGATCATAGCCATGGACTTTCCAAGCTTTGACCTCATACAAACGGTCATCAAGTTTAATAACTAGCTTTGCAGGGTTGCTTCAAATTCTAATCAAACTTAATGGTTAATGTTTTCATGGTTTGCAAATTTCTACATCAGGATCCAATTATCCTTTTATTTCTATAATAGCTAATGAAGACATTTCTTGCATGCATTTTACATAATAACATCAATCTCTTTCTAAATAAGTCTGTTAATCCTGTCTTACCTCTGTGGCACCTACTGGAGTGTTATTTTTTCAACCTGTTTAACTGTGATTGTAAATGTGATTGTATTGCATTCTGAAAATAATAGCAGTAAAATGACTTTTGCTGTTGCTTTTGTATGTCGTTATTTCTCCTGGAGCTATTAATCTAGTACAAGTAGCCAGTGAAATGTCAAGTATAATTCAATGATGTATAAAGCTTAGAGTAATACAATGAATTACAAATAAAGAGAAAATATCAGGTTTGATTTAGTTTACCCCAACATGTTAATTAATAGATTAACTAACACACATGTACTAACATGTAATTAAGGTGATCGTAATTCACGCAGGAATTCATAAGATTAACGTCGTAGTTATGTTTAGCTCTGTTAATGATTAGTACCTTACCTCATCATTAGTTTATATTTAAGTAGGTATTAATTCAGGGATTAATGCATGATTATTTATATACTGTTATTATAATAGTACTCTCAATTACTGAGTATTTTGAGTGTGTGTTTCACTGGGTCTCATATGTGACTGTCAGATGCTTTGTGAATCATGAGACAATGGCATAAGAAATAAACAGATTTCCCCTTTTATTCATAGCAGAGTGGCTCTGTGACATTTGTATGCTTATGCCACCATCTACAGGCGTGGCAGCATAACTACTGGACCTTTTATAGGAAACTAAATTCCCAAATAAAAAACTGGTGAATAAGAAGCCAACTTCAGACTTGTTTAAAGAGATGGATGGACGTGTACCTCAAGAGGAAGAAGACTGTACTCCAAGTCATTAAAAGCTGTTTCTGTGGCTACTAAACACACTTCGAAATAAAGTCAAATGAGTAGGACAGATTATTTTTTTAAATTAGCCTAAAAACTACTAAATTATAATCATCACTCTGCCTAAAGTTTGCCTTAATGCAAAAAAAGTATTTTGGCTAAAATGGAAGGAAAATAGTAGTAAAAAGAAAAATTCTCTTGGACCGCAGACACCCCAACTTTTCTCCCACACTTTCACACAGAATCCCATGACGCATACTACTGTAACAAAATAAGCATAGTGTTAGTTTATATCATATTCAGATGTTTATAATTTGCATAAAAGGTTTGGGACAGCATAGGTCAGGTTAAGTGGAAGAGTATTACATAATGAATGCATGAAGGGATGCATGAAAGTGTGGTTAAATGATGCACTGATGAATTTTATGTGCATCAAATGGTGTTTTTATGAAGCATCTTAATAAGCAGGGGAATAAGGGCAGACTAGGAAATACAGAACAATACTAAGGCCTACTTCTGAGTATACAGAGATTTTTTACTTCTGTTTATATTTTAAAGATGAATAAATGAATAATAAAGATGAATAAATAAATGATAAAATACTACTTACCTGTCACTGTTTTTTTAAACTGTCATTTTTACCTAGAAAATATTGGCTATTAATTTGGAAAATATCAAAACCATATCATTGGTGTTTATTGCTGTAGAAATGGATTTATGGAATGTTACACAAGGCAATATATTAATATGTAGTCAATTTTACCTAGTCTGTTCAACCTTTGTTCAAACCATATTAGAATATGTTGAAGATGAATTTGGAGAAAATTTCATTTATTGATTATTGATTACTTATTGATTATTCATTAATAACTACGCTAGAAATAAATAACATTTTAAACATGTCAATGAGGATGAATCTGCTGTACCAAAAATATAAAAAGAAACATTTCTTAAACATTTCAATAGTATAATTTCATGTTATTCATTTTATATACATTATTTAATTATTAAGTACTAATACTCAGTTATTTAATGGTAAACGCTAATAAGATTTTAACTGCACAAAAACCTATTTATAACAATATACGCTAATAGATCTAGATAAATAGTTCTTGCACTAATTTTGAGGGGGAAAGTCTGTGGCAAAGCCTGGAATATGTCTAGCCAGGCTTCTGGTCAAGTCAGTTGGCTTTATTGTCATTTTAACCATATACAGCTGGTGCAGTACACAGTGAAACAAAAGAACGTTCCTCCAGGACCATGGTGCTACATAAAACAACACAGAAGTACATGAGACAACACAGAACTCAATAAGACCTACACAGGACTACATAAAGTGCACGTGTGCAAACAGCACAAGACAGTACAATAATTACTAAAACAGGACAATAGGCACAGTAAGAGACAGTGCAGCGCTGACCAGTTCGTTTGTGAGTAAGTGTCAGATGTGACAGGTAGTGCAAAAAGATATAACAATATAATGATAAAAATGCTGTGAATGTAAACAGTGTGTACATTAGGTGTATCAGAAATAATAGGTCACGAGCTGGGAATAGGTTTACTAAACCTTAGGTTTATTTATTTATATAGGGGTTAATATAATGTATGAACATTGAAACAATATCAAACTTCTTTTCAACCCATTTTTCCTTCTTTAGAGCCTAATGTGTACCTGTCAAACCTTAGTGCTTTTCTGTAATGTTTCCATAATCAAGTGCTATGAAAACAACAGCAACAAAGACAACAACAATCATAACGTTTTGTAAAAACGTAGAATCCATTAATTAATAGGAGCCTGGAGAATCCAAATTGAGCAAATAGTGTAGACTCTGCCATCAATATATTTAGTTTGATCTAAATTATATTATTCTGAGTGGATACAAATGTATGCTATTTTGTGAGAAATATAATAAAAGTGCTCGGGGTTGAAATTATTGGCTTCCTCCACTCTGTTAGAGCGACTGACAGCATGCACAAGGCAGTTGGGAAGACTCTTGCACAGAGACTCAGCCACAGATTTCATATCACCTTTCTCTTTCTCTATTTGATCTTTTATCTGGCTCTTGTTGAGTGGTTTAGGGTCTGCAGTGAAAGATACCACAATTCTTATTTTATTATTGCACAAATGCTCAAAATAATTGACATTTCCACCATTTACACGGTGCCGCTTGCCAAACAGAAATCTCCCAAGTTTGCTGTCATCATCTTTAAACACCCTGACTGACCACGAGACCCAGTCGTACTTCTTGACAAGGGCATCCAGTAGGAATTCAGTAAACTCAGGGTCGACACTGCTCTGCTTCTCCTTGAGCTTCTGATCTATGTCAATCTCGGCTTGCTCAGCGAAGTTGTTCACACATTCATCCACTGCCGCCTTCATGCGCTTCTCCACGTCCTCCATGCGTTCTTGCCATTTCTTCACCATATCCTCTCCAACAGTCCCTTCCTTTAATGCAGTGTAGCCCATCAATGCTATGATCCCAACCACAAACACCTTCTTCAGGCAAGCACAGAATTCCTCCACTGCCCTCCTGCTCCGCTGCTCAGTGATCAGTATCGTGTCCAGCATTGCATGTCCAGAGGTGTTCTCTTTAGTGACGGCATCGTACAAGCAATCAAGGTTCTTGTCTTCCTCATATTCCTCAAAGTAGAGGAGGAACTCGTCTATCTTCAACTTCTTAAACTTGGGTTTGGCTGTGAAAATATATTTAAACATTTCATACTGGTTGATTATCTGTGTGTAGAACTTAAAGTTCTGGAGGTTCAACGATGATCGCTGCAGCACCAGCTCTGTTTCTTTAATCTCACCCTGGACCTTTTCCAACTTCTGGTTGACACTTTCAAACTGTTCAGCAAGATACTTAGCCTCTTTGCCCTCTGGGTTGCTGAGGAGCTCAGCTGAGACCATAAAAACTGCCTCCAGGACGGGATGGAACTGGCCTACAGTGTTTGCCAGGATCTCACAGCCTTGGCCTAGGATCTCCACGCCCTTTTCAATCTTGTCCTTATTCTCCAGAATCCATTCTGTCAAACCACTCATACTGGATGTCAGGAAAGAGGTCCTGTCTTAATCCGTTAAGGGAGGCAAATGTTCTTTCTGTAACATAGCAAGATACGTCATTTAAAAACTTTTCTCAGACAGGTTATATCAAATCAAATCAAATTTAGAAGGTAGCTGCAGTGAAAAAGCTACCAATACAATAAATATTTATGAACGTGGGATATGCCATGTACGTTAACAGGAATGTTGATTGTGTGGGTGTTGTGCAAAGAAATCCAAGGTCTGTATTTATATATCTATGTATAAATAGTCCCGGTTCTTTGAGATAATTCCAGTATTAGTGAGATTAGTCATTTGTTGGTTGCTGGGGTGTTGCTAGGTGGTTACAGTGATATTCCAGGTGGTTGTTAGGCTGTTGCTAGGTAGTTGCTATGGTATCATTGTTATTTGCTAGGGTATTTCCTTAGCAAGCCTCAGAATCTAGTCCTGAATATGCCTTTCAGGTTTTGTGTGAATCCATTTAATATTTCATGTATTGTAGCTGTTTGACTAAAGTAAGCTCTGCCTCGCAATGATTCATTCGCAGGTGGTGGCAAAATTCTTTACAAATATAAACATGTTTTTATAGTCTTTGACGGACAGGTCCTCAGAAATCTTGTTAGAGTCATTGTAGATACTCAGGAATTACAGCTGTTTGAGTGAATTAGGCTCCTCCCCATTAGAATTGAATGGCAAGTTGGGGTTATATTGTTTATAGATCTTTTTTGATAATTATTGAGGGTCACCAGTTGACACCAATTTTGTGAAGATGGGACAAAAACTGTAGGAATAGTTCACAAAAGTAAAGCTTTGCATATTATGCAAATGAGCTAAAAATCTAAGTAGATGGCTCTAAACGGTGTAATTTGAAATTGTCCCAGAAATAGACTGCCGCAGGGATGACGTATTTCTGTAGGCTGACCCGGAAGTTAGCATCAGCCTGGTTCCCTGGACAAAAAGCTAATAGGATTTTTCCATTGGTTTTTGGATTATTGCAGAAAAGAAGCTCTGTTACCAACTAAAGTTTATGATTCTTACACGTTTTGTTCATTATGATAATCTTCACACAAATCTGAACACAAGTTTTATGAATTTTGAAGCCTAAATACAATTGCCAGACGTAAAGAGCTAAAGTTAGGCTATAAACGAACTACACCACAGTCGCATGACTTCAACGTCACCACCACTAAGCTTCCGACAACTCTTTCAATCTTTATTTAATAACATGTTCCCTGATAAGGATCCACTGGACTCTTTTTGTGGTTGAGTCTAATCCCCACTTTTTTGGGGAATGTGTCCATGTTGCATTATTTTGGAGAAAATTCCGTTTGTTTGTACGTGTAGTGATGAGTTTTCCTGTTCGGCGTGATGACGTTTAATGTCCCCGACAACCTCTGTTGTCCCATTTAGCCACTTCTTAGCAACCGCCTTTTTCAAGACACGTAAAAACTTTAAAAAATCAGGAGTGGGGTATTACTGATGTATTTTATATCATAGAATAAAACGTAAACATTTCGTGAGCTTGTGTTAACCATAGACCTTATTTCAGGCATTTAGCAAAAAAAAAAAAAAAACACTATTGTTTTGGAACCGGAAGTGCTAAAATGCTAACTAATTTCCGGGTTTTAGGTTTCATTTCTGCGACACTATAGCCACAGAATATTTGTCTCTAGGCCTCGTAGTTCTCAAGAGATGAGTTAAACAGTAAATGGTGCATTATAGCGCCACCATTAGGCCAACCAGGCTCACCTCTCTTTTCTGATTAGAGGGACAAACTACTACTTAAGCTACAAGTTTCATATTTGTAGCACCAACGGTTTAATCTGCACAACCTAAAATTAAAAGCACCCCTATGACTTCCCTATGGAAACTTAAGGAAATTTGGAGCATTGCTGTGTTGCAGCTGTAAGTCTGATCTTTCCCAAAAGCAGAAGCACATCGTTCTCATATAGGTTCTACATTTCTGCTAAATTTCGTGGTTCTGCATCAAAAATTGTGATCCGTGAAAGTGGTACAAAATTGCAGATGGAATAATGATAAGAAGAAGAACAGAATGCTGGCTCTGTCAAGCCAGCCTAATAATAATTTAGGAGTTTGTAATCAACTTGTGAGTCAACAATAAATGTATATTGGCAGCACTGGGGTAAAAAATAGCATCTTCAAGGCAAACATTTAAAAATTCATTTAAATTAGGATTGTGGCTGTGTTTAATTTTCCCTTTGAATGTTTTTTAAAAGCTCCAAACCTAAACTAAACAGAATCCAGTGTCAGATTGTCAGCACCAAGACCACTGCCTTTTTTGTTAGCAAGGTTTTTTTTTTTTTTTTTTACCCCCAAACCACATCTTTGGTTACTAATCCTGCAACACTGACATTGCAGACAAAGTGTTATGCAGGTCAGTATTTACTTAAGCACAAGATCTGGCCATCTTACAACCTTCCCTTATTGTATCTAACCAGATATTAGCAAATACAATCCACAATGTAGATAAGATAGGTACAAAGATCTCTATTTTATGCCACTGCTCATTGAGCAAATAAAAGCAAAGAAACACAAAAAGAAAGAAATCAACACAATCTGAGAGGAGGAAAAGGCTTACAGTTAGTCGGTGAAATGTGCAGATGTGCCCTCTGTGGTGTTCCAGTGAAACCCAGCTGTGGTGAAGAGCTGCAGCCTCTGTGGCTTTATAGCTTTTATTTATAACCTCGCACATCCTGGCACTCCCACACAGGATGAGCTCCACCTCTTCTGAGCATGCCTAGGAGCTCACTCTGTGAGGGATGGGTAAAATCCTGTAAACATGGCCTCATTCATAGGCTTCTACTCTGCTCTGTGAAATGGTTCGACACAGCACCAACTGTCCTGAGCAACAGAAATATTTTATGGCATTGTGTATGCATTTTATGGCATTGATTTCAATAAATTTTCAATTTCCGTGAAGGAAATAAATCAGTAGTAATGTAAAAGTAGCTCATACTGATTTGTTTGTATATTTGGACTACATCTGACAGCAGACAAGTTTGGGCAGGTGTCACATGACTTCCCATTAGCGTGGGAATTAGCCTCAGGCCTTCTATATCAATGTTCTTAACCATTACTAAAAAAGAAAAGAAACAAATAAGATTGTTGTCTTCCAGAAAATAAGAATATTTCTCCAATATTTTTTCTATATTATCAAATGTGTGTTTATTGCATAGCTGTCATTTTCCAGAGAATAAGGATGTGGGAACATCTTTAGTGTGTTTAATTATGTTTAATACATTTTTATTCTTGTGTGTTAAATCTAAATTCTGAGGAACCATACATGATTAAGATAAGCTGCCAACTAGTATTCTATTAATCATTTTTTTGGTCATACAATCACTTGTTTATTGCATCATGACAGGAGCATTATTTGAGAAAAAAACATCTGAGTAAAGAGTAAAATATTGGGATTCTTGTTGAATTTTGGATTCAGATTGGTCTAAAGGTGTTTAATTTTTTGACTATTAAATTTCTATACCAGCAGCTTTGACAGTAGTACAGCTGCAGTGTCATGTAGACTGCGATAATGGGCCACTGACCCGTGTGGTCACGGTACAGAGATTAGCATTTTGTGCTTTACTAAAGCTTTACTAAAATGATACATGTTATGAAAGCAAAGTGCTATTAATGAAGGTAGTTGACTTTATAATATGGTAAAAGCATGGGCTTGCCCATTTGATGAACTTGGACACCCTTCTAGTTGTAAAGTCTCAGAACTTTTTTTTTTTTTTAATTCATCAAATACAAAGTAACTGTGCATTACCACATGCAAGAAAATGCTATTTTTAAAATAGTTTGGGGTAGAGAAGAGGAATATGACTATCTTTTCAAAGGTGAGGAGCTTTGCAAACTGGGATACAGTAGTTGCTTTAACTTGAGGCTGAATCCCAAATTGCATCTTGTACCCTATTTAAGTGCACTCTGTAGTGTATAGAATAATGGCTCTTGCAGCCTATGTAGTGCACTCGGTTATATGTGGAGCCTCTATTTGGGCTGGAAGGAGAAAATAACATCATAAACCTCATCTCATCTGGTGTCAGTTAGACAATTATTGTTGCTAATAACATTTAACAATATTTATTGTTTTTTTCTCTCTTTAATGAGACAATTTAATGACTTATAGTCTGTCTGGTTGGTATTGTGCCAGTGCCAAAACACTCCTCTCCAGCGTGCCTAAATGACTATCGCCCTGTAGCACTCACACCCATTGTGATGAAGTGTTTTGAGCGACTGGTCCTGGCTCACCTCAAGACTTGCCTGCCCCCCACACTGGACCCTCACCAATTTGCCTATCGAAGCAATAGAAGCACAGAGGATGCTGTGTCCACAGCACTGCATTGTGTGCTCTCCCACCTGGAGAACAAGAACACATACGCAAGGATGCTGTTTGTTGATTTCAGCTCAGCATTCAATACAGTCATTCCCTCCAAGCTAATCACTAAGCTTGGGGATCTTGGCATCAGTCCCTCCCTCTGCACCTGGATCATGGACTTCCTGACCAACAGACCTCAGAATGTTAGGTCAGGCCACAACTGCTCCACCACCATCACAGTCAACACTGGCGCACCCCAGGGCTGTGTGCTGAGCCTGTTCCTCTACTCCCTGTTTACTCATGACTGCAAGCCTGTGTATGGATCTAACTCCATCATAAAGTTTGCAGATGACACCACGGTGATTGGGCTCATCAGTGACAACGACGAGTCTGACTACAGGGCAGAGGTGGAGCACTTAGCTGCATGGTGCGCTGACAATAACCTGCTTCTCAACACTAGCAAAACCAAGGAGCTCATTGTGGACTTCAGGAAGGAGAAGAGCGTGCCACATGATCCCATCCACATCAATGGCATGGCTGTTGAACGTGTCTCCAGCTTCAAGTTCCTAGGGACCCACATCTCAGAGAACCTGTCCTGGTCAACCAACACCTCCAGCCTGATCAAGAAGGCCCATCAGCGCCTCTTCTTCCTGAGGACAGTAAAGAAAAACCGCCTCTCCGCTGACATCCTGAGCAACTTCTACCGCTGTGCGATTGAGAGCATCCTTACCAACTGTATCACAGTCTGGTATGGGAATTGCTCTGTCGCAGACCGGAAGGCACTGCAGAGGGTGGTGAAAACCGCCCAACGCATCACAAAGACTCCACTACCTGCTATTGAGGTGGTCCAGAAGAAACGCTGTCTACGCCGGGCACGCAACATTCTTAAGGACTCCTCCCATCCTGCCCACAGTCTTTTCCAGCTCCTCCCCTCCAGGAGGCGCTACAGGAGCCTCAAGACCAAAACCAGCAGATTTAGGAACAGCTTTTTCCCTACAGCTGTCTCCCTACTGAACTCTGTCCCCCACTGAACTGTATATAACTTTATCTAACTATATATACATATCTGTATATATTGTTCATACCTCATCTCTGTACTTGTACATATTGTTCTTACCAGGTCTTTCAATTGCCCATCTGTACATTAGTATAGCACATCTGTAGATTAGTTCATACTACATCTGCATATTAGCATTAGTATAGCACACCTGTATATTGTACATATTACATCTGTATATTCCTGCACTATCTTAATTTAATTCCACTTATCTCTCACTGCCCTTGTCTGTACATAACTGCTCTTAACTGTACATTCTGTTTATTTACTACTGATTATACATACTGTTTATACTGTACATTCCGTTTGTTTACTACTGTTTATACATACTGTTTATATTGTACATTCCATTATTTACTACTATTTTTTGCACTACTGATTAGATGCTAAACTGCATTTCGTTACTCTGTATTTATACATGTGTAATAAAGTTGAATCTAATCTAATCTAATCTAATTTAAAAACAAGATAAACCCTAGGTCCTAATGAGAATACTACAATACTACATATTAGAAGTTTAAAAACAATACTCATTAATTACTACTTAGTAATATAGTATGCTGTTTTTGCAGTGTGATAGCCGAAGACTGGTGGAAAGGCAACCTATACCCAAAGGATACAGGGTCATTTTGCCACCAACGACCCCCGAAGCATGTGGAAGAGTATAAAGAGCATCACAGAGTACAAAAGGAGGGATGCTGATTGCTGAAGGTGAGCGACACTTTAGTGTGTCTGCGGTGGATGTCAGGAGGACGCTACAGAGGATCAATCCTCGGAAAGCAGCAGGCCCAGATAACATCCCAGGACGGGTTCTAAGAGAGTGCACTCAGGAACTCACTGGGGTGCTGGAAGACATTTTTAACATCTCTCTGTCCCAAGCTGTGATGCCTGTCTGTTTCAAGAGGTGCACTATTGTCCCAGTGCCTAAACACTCTGCCATGAAAGGCATGAATGACTATTGTCCAGTGGCCCTCACCCCGATTGTCATGAAGTGCCTTGAGCGGCTGGTTTTGGCCCACATTAAGGACTCAGTTGACATCACTGTGGACCCACAGCAGTATGCATACAGGAAGACCCGGTCTGTGTCCGATGCAGTATCAGCTGTCATCCACTCTACTCTCACTCATCTAGAGGGCGGGACTCATAAGTCAGGCTGCTCTTTCTGGACTTTAGTTCTGCGTTTAATTCCATCATTCCACAGACACTAGCCAACAAACTGCTACTGTTGGGGTTGAAACCATCTATGTGTAACTGGGTATTGGACTTCTTGACAGGAAGGCCACAGTCCGTGAAGATCCATGGTGTCTCGTCCTCCACCATCGTACTTAACACCGGCTCTCCAAGGGTGTGTCCTGAGCCCCGTCCTGTACACGCTACTCACGTATGATTGCTCAGCAAGGTACCCGGGCAATCATATTGTGAAGTTTGTGGATGACACGGTCGTTGTTGGTCTGATCTCCAACAACGACTAGTCTATGTATAGGAGGGAGGTAGAAGAACTTGTTGACTGGTGTGATGCAAACAACCTGTGCATCAATGTGGGGAAGACGAAAGTGATGGTGGTGGACTTTAGGAGGAGAGCTTACACCCCTCCTCCCCTCTTCATTGGAGGGGAAGCTGTGGAGCTGGTGACCACAGCCAAATACTTGGGCCTGCACATGTCCAGTGACTTCACATGGGCAATGAACACAGCCAGCATCATTAAGAAGGCTCACCAATGCCTTTATTTTATGAGGAGGCTGAAGCAGGCCGCCTCAGTGCTCTGTACTGACTTCCTTTTACCGTTGTGTGGTGGAGAGCGTCCTGACATTCTGTATAACTGTCTGGTACGGCAACTGCTCTGTGGCTGATAAGAAGGCGCTGCAAAGAGTGGTTAAATCTGCTCAAAAAATGCCCAGTAGCAGCCCCCGTTCTGTAGAGGACATCTATATCAGCAGATGTAGAATCAGAGCAACAAACCTCATGATGGACCTCACCCACCCAGCCCATGAACTGTTCACCCTCCTCCCCTCAGGTAGAAAGCTGCGCAGCCTCAGTGCTTGGACAACAAGGCTGAGGTTCAGCTTCTTCCCTGAGGCTGTGAGGCTCATGAACTCTGTGCCATAGGCTGTCCTCTGCACCTTTTACTCCACTTTATCCTAACATGCAGCTTGTTTTTAATAATGTGTTTTATATATTATGATTTTAGGTTTTTATCATTGGTCTTAGGTTATTTATTATCTATTTAATATTATATTTTTTTAACGCTGAACCTGGGAAACAGTTTTCGTTCTTTCAAGTTTTTAACATGTTGAATGACAAATAAATGAACCTTGAAACCTTGAATTGGCGGTTGTGTAGAAAGAGTGAGAGATATAGCACAATTCAGTGGTGAAATGAGTCAGTTATTTCAAAATATTAATATTACAAAGCTGTTTGTTTATTACCTAATTGTGCACTTTGACAAAAGCCAGAACACATTCACATTAAAGCTTCTGTAACAACATCTAGAGCTGAGAGTATATACATTTCCTTACAAATGTAGCCTATACACTTCTAAAAAGGTCTTTCGTCAAGCATTTATGAAAATGCTTACAAATATCTGTCATGGTGCTGTTACACTGAAACGTAGTACAGAGGTGTCATTAATGAAAAACGAACATTTGCAGCTTTTGTTTCAAGGTCCGCAGATGCAATTGAAACGGAAAGACCTGCACACAAGTCTCATGCAGCATTTGGATGTGTATGCTGAGCTTTGGAAACCTGTAGCACTTTAATTCTATTCTATTAATACTATTCATTGCTCATAATATAAATAGCATTTATTTCTTTATCATTGTCTCCATTATAAATCAGTTGAAACTAAGACAACTGTGATTTAACAACCCTTCAATGAATTTGGTATCACTCCTACTCACTACACTCATCCAGGACTTCTTGCATCTTGGTCTGTATGTCGATGGCCTTTTGGCCCCATTCTTCCCTGAACTCATCCTCATCATCCTCAGTGACTACATAGTAGGCCATCAGTGCTATGAGGCCGATGTGGAAAAGGTAGACCAGATGAGCACACCTAGCCTCCATGATCTTCCTGTTCCTTTTGCAATGCTCTAGATAACATCTCAGTAGTGGCCTCCCAAAAGGACCCTGCTCTTCCATGATGGCTTGATAATACACATTCAAATTCAGGCGGCCCTGTTGTTTTCTATAGATTTTCTTGAAATCTTCTCTGTAACGCTCGCCGTTTTCTGGGTCCTTCCTGACTCTGTCCACCATGGTCTTGAAGGCCTTGTACTGGTGCTCAATGTTCTTTTCCAAGTCACCATAGTTTTTGTTGATCTCAGAAATGTGGATCTGTTCCAGCAGCTTCTTGTTCTGCTCAGAGATGCTCTCCAACTTGTCATGGATCTGCTGGAAGTCCTTGTCCAGCTCGTTGGCTTCATCTTCAACCAGGCCTTTCCTCACTACACCAACCAGCGAGGTGACGATGCCAAACAGAGGGTTGAAGGAGGAGGCGAAGGAGGACACTTTCTCCAAGCAACCCAGCACAATGACTGCAGTCTTTTTGATTTGCTCCTTGTCTGCCATGGATGCAGAGGGGTCACTAGTTTCTGAAAAAAGAAGGAAAATTATTAAAGAACCAAACACGAACTGCACAACCAATGGCAATTCCTCTCCAGTTTATTCTTCTTATCTTTACCATAAACATTTACTTTTGTTACATTTACAGTTACTATTATCATTGCTGTATATGTATATGTTACATTACTCTCCTCAGTTATTTAATTTAAATTGCTGTCCATTTTTTTTTAAATAACTGAGGAGAGTAATGTAACATTAAATAGAGTCAATAAAACCTAAACAGAGGCCACTACGTGGTTTTCAGTTAAAAAATCTAAGCTTAAAACATTAGGGAATCCAATATAGCTTTCTTTAATAAGCTGGAATTAAATAGTGCATCCTATAGGCTACTGGAAGCAAGTTGTCAGTTTCTTGAAGTGTATATAAAGCATAGTTTAATTTCATATTCACATAAGACAAATTGTCATTCAGCTGTGAATCACAGGCTGTAAATCTGCCTCTGTTAATCCCAAACCAGAACCATTAGCTGAGCTCTTGTATCTACTGTTTTATTATGAGCCAGACATTCAAAAAAAAAATTGTCCATAGCCAAAATAAACCCTTGCAATACATTTATGTAAATAGTCAGATATACACAATATAGAGACTGTATCTAGTACTGAAGCCCTGCCCATTGTCAGGGTAAACTGGTTAGCTTAAAATGAAAACAACCCAAACAATGACTCTCTCAACCAGATCAAACAACAACATCAGCCCAAAATTGCATCAGACATACAGTAAACAGGAAAAAAAGAAAATTGGCCCAAGCTAAGTATCTTACCTGCTCTAATGTTTGTACCTGGTCCCTTGCTAATGGTGCTGCTATGTGTTTCGTGTAACCTCAGGCTGGAGATAGCGTCCTTACCACTGCGCTATATGGGCAGGCTAGGGGAGTGACTCATATCTGAGAAATGCTCAATTTTTTTTTTTTTTTTAGGGGGCGTGCTTTGGTGGGATATGCCTTGAAGCCGTTTGGCTCAAATACAATGATGAAATGTATGCACTTCTCAGGGGGTTTATTGACCCACCACGCTACAATAGGCATAGTGAAAGGAGTAAAGCTGTTAACAGATGCAAATGAGTGTTACAATACAATGGTGCTTGAAATTTTGTGAACTCTTTAGAATTTTCTATACATCTGCATAAATATGACCTAAAGTCCTAAAAGTAGACAAAGAGAACCCAGTTAAACAAATGAGACAAAAAATATTATACTTCATTTTCTGATTGAGGAAAATGATCCAATATTACATATCTGTGAGTGGCAAAAGTATGTGAACCTTTGCTTTCAGTATCTGGTGTGACCCTCTTGTGCAGCAATAACTGCAGCTAAACGTTTCCGGTAATTGTCGATCAGTTCTGCACGTCGGCTTGGATGAGTTTTAGCCCATTCCTCAGTACAGAACAGCTTCAACTCTGGAATGCTGGTGGGTTTCCACACATGAACTGCTTGCTTCAGGTCCTTCCACAACATTTCTATTGAATTAAATTCAGGACGCTGACTTGGCCATTCCAAAACATTAACATTATTCTTCTTTATCCATTCTTTGGAAGAACAACTTGTGTGCTTAGGGTTGTTGTCTTGCTGCATGACCCACTTTCTCTTGAGATTCAGTTCATGGACAGATGTCCTGACATTTTCCTTTATAATTCGCTGGTATAATGCAGAATTCCAAGCAGCCCCCACCATGGCTGCAGTCTTTATGATTTGCTCCTTGTCTGCCATGGATGCAGAGGGGTCACTAGTTTCTGAAAAAAAGAAGGAAGATTATTAAAGAACCAAACATGAACTGCACAACCAATGGTACTTTCTCTCTAGTTTATTCTTCTTATCTTTCCCATAAACATTTACTTTTGTTACATTTACAGTTACTATTATCATTGCTGTATATGTAGTAGGTTGCTGTCCAATCGTTTTTAAATAACTGAGGAGAGTAATGTAACATTAAATACAGTCAATGAAATCTAAACAGGGACCACAATTGCTGTGGTTTTCAGTTAAAAATCTAAGCTTAAAACATTAGGGAATCCAATATAGCTTTCTTTAATAAGCTGGAATTAAATAGTGCATCCTATAGGCTACTGGAAGCAAGTTGTTAGTTTCTTGAAGTGTATATAAAGCATAGTTTAATTTCATATTCACATAAGACAAATTGTCATTCAGCTGTGAATCACAGGCTGTAAATCTGCCTCTGTTAATCCCAAACCAGAACCATTAGCTGAGCTCTAGCATCTACTGTTTTACTATTTGTCAGACATTCAAAAAAAAAATTGTCCATAGCCAAAATAAACCCTTGCAATACATTTATGTAAATAGTCAGATATACACAATATAGAGACTGTATCTAGTACTGAAGCCCTGCCCATTGTCAGGGTAAACTGGTTAGCTTAAAATGAAAACAATCCAAACAATGACTCTCTCAACCAGATCAAACAACAACATCAGCCCAAAATTACATCAGACATACAGTAAACAGGAAAAAAAGAAAATTGGCCCAAGCTAAGTATCTTACCTGCTCTAATGTTTGTACCTGGTCCCTTGCTAATGGTGCTGCTATGTGTTTCGTGTAACCTCAGGCTGGAGATAGCGTCCTTACCACTGCGCTATATGGGCAGGCTAGGGGAGTGACTCATATCTGAGAAATGCTCAATTTTTTTTTTTTTTTTTTTTTAGGGGGCGTGCTTTGGTGGGATATGCCTTGAAGCCGTTTGGCTCAAATACAATGATGAAATGTATGCACTTCTCAGGGGGTTTATTGACCCACCACGCTACAATAGGCATAGTGAAAGTAGTAAAACTGTTAACAGATGCAAATGAGTGTTACAATACAATGGTGCTTGAAATTTTGTGAACTCTTTAGAATTTTCTATATACCTACATAAATACGACCTAAAACATCATCAGATTTTCACACAAGTCCTAAAAGTAGACAAAGAAAACCCAATTAAACAAATGAGACAAAAAATATTATACTTAATTTTCTGATTGAGGAAAATGATCCAATATTACATATCTGTGAGTGGCAAAAGTATGTGAACCTTTGCTTTCAGTATCTGGTGTGACCCTCTTGTGCAGCAATAACTGCAGCTAAACGTTTCCGGTAATTGTCGATCAGTTCTGCACATCGGCTTGGATGAGTTTTAGCCCATTCCTCAGTACAGAACAGCTTCAACTCTGGAATGCTGGTGGGTTTCCACACATGAACTGCTTGCTTCAGGTCCTTCCACAACATTTCTATTGAATTAAGTTCAGGACGCTGACTTGGCCATTCCAAAACATTAACATTATTCTTCTTTATCCATTCTTTGGAAGAACAACTTGTGTGCTTAGGGTTGTTGTCTTGCTGCATGACCCACTTTCTCTTGAGATTCAGTTCATGGACAGATGTCCTGACATTTTCCTTTATAATTCGCTGGTATAATGCAGAATTCCAAGCAGCCCCCACCATGGCTGCAGTCTTTTTGATTTGCTCCTTGTCTGCCATGGTTGCAGAGGGGTCACTAGTTTCTGAAAAAAAGAAGGAAAATTATTAAAGAACCAAACATGAACTGCACAACCAATGGTACTTTCTCTCTAGTTTATTCTTCTTATCTTTCCCATAAACATTTACCTTTGTTACATTTACAGTTACTATTATCATTGCTGTATATGTAGTAGGTTGCTGTCCAATCGTTTTTAAATAACTGAGGAGAGTAATGTAACATTAAATACAGTCAATGAAATCTAAACAGGGACCACAATTGCTGTGGTTTTCAGTTAAAAATCTAAGCTTAAAACATTAGGGAATCCAATATAGCTTTCTTTAATAAGCTGGAATTAAATAGTGCATCCTATAGGCTACTGGAAGCAAGTTGTCAGTTTCTTGAAGTGTATATAAAGCATAGTTTAATTTCATATTCACATAAGACAAATTGTCATTCAGCTGTGAATCACAGGCTGTAAATCTGCCTCTGTTAATCCCAAACCAGAACCATTAGCTGAGCTCTTGTATCTACTGTTTTATTATGAGCCAGACATTCAAAAAAAAAATTGTCCATAGCCAAAATAAACCCTTGCAATACATTTATGTAAATAGTCAGATATACACAATATAGAGACTGTATCTAGTACTGAAGCCCTGCCCATTGTCAAGGTAAACTGATTAGCTTAAAATGAAAACAACCCAAACAATGACTCTCTCAACCAGATCAAACAACAACATCAGCCCAAAATTGCATCAGACATACAGTAAACAGGAAAAAAAGAAAATTGGCCCAAGCTAAGTATCTTACCTGCTCTAATGTTTGTACCTGGTCCCTTGCTAATGGTGCTGCTATGTGTTTCGTGTAACCTCAGGCTGGAGATAGCGTCCTTACCACTGCGCTATATGGGCAGGCTAGGGGAGTGACTCATATCTGAGAAATGCTCAATTTTTTTTTTTTTTAGGGGGCGTGCTTTGGTGGGATATGCCTTGAAGCCGTTTGGCTCAAATACAATGATGAAATGTATGCACTTCTCAGGGGGTTTATTGACCCACCATGCTACAATAGGCATAGTGAAAGTAGTAAAACTGTTAACAGATGCAAATGAGTGTTACAATACAATGGTGCTTGAAATTTTGTGAACTCTTTAGAATTTTCTATACATCTGCATAAATATGACCTAAAGTCCTAAAAGTAGACAAAGAGAACCCAATCCACTAAATCCACAGTCTAGGGTCAGCTCCCGAGAATGCACGATCACCCTTTTGTTTTAATCGTGAACGTGGGACGGTTAGCAGTAATTTCTCAGAAGATGGAGATGTCCTGCCTGAAGTATAAGGATAGAGGTAGAGATGACATGACTGGTGAAATGCTGTCCCTTTTTTTGTACCAGTAAAAAGTCTAGCGGTGGCATTTTGGACAAGTTGCTGTTGTGAGAGCAAAGACTGACTAACTCCCATTGCAATAATTGAGGCATGATGTAATAAAAGCATGCAAAACTTTCTCCAAATACTTAAATGTGAAGAGAGATTTCAATTTAGCAATAAATCTCAAGTATTAAAAGCTACCCTTTATAACAGAGCTTATTTGTTTGTAGAATTTAAGGGTTGAATCAAAAATGACTCCAAGGTTTTTTTGCATGGGTAGATAGGTTAGAGAAAAAGGCCTCAGGTTGTCACCAATAATTTGAGTGCTCTCAGAAGGACCAAAAATGACTACAACAGACTTATTCTCATTTAGCTGGAGGAAGTTTTTCCTAGCCATGACTTGACATCTTTAATGCGGTCAAAGAGGGTATTTGAAGAATGGATATCCCCAGGTGTCAGAGGTAGGTACAACTGGGTATCCACTAGTGAGACTACAGTTAATGATGGTCAGAACCAGGACTAGGATCAACAGCATCCCAAACTTTTTTAAAGAGATGTGAAGGAACAGCGTCCAAAGAGGAAGTGGTGGGCTTCATATGAGTTATGATATCAGTTAACAGCAAAAGTGGCACAGAATCAAACTGAGTCAGAGAAGCGGAACATACAGTGGATTCAGAAGGCTTATAGTCTGGTTAAGGAATGGTGAATCCAATGGCCTTAATTATACCAACAAAAAAACTTGATAAATTTCTCACAAGTTTCCAGTGTCTCTTCGAAGTATGGAATCTCTGGCGGGTTTAAAACTGTATTAATAGTACTAAAAAGGGCCTTGGGGCTATGAGAATATTTAGAGATTAACTCTGAAAAATAATTAGCTCTTGCTGCTTGAACTGAACATTAGTGAACCAAAGCTGAGTTTTAACTTTTAGCTTTCTGGTTCTCAGCGGAGCTGTGGAGTCAAGGAAATCTGTACAAGTGGTATTAAATATGCTAACTAACTCCTCCAGATTCTTGCAGGAAAAGGAGAGGTCAGTATTGCAGAGAGAAGATAAGAGAAGCTAAATATGCATCTGAAAACAATCTAATAGTAGCGGAGTTTATACAGTGGTAATAATAGCTGATGGATTGTGATTTAGAGGATGAACACGGTAATGTGGAGTCAAACGCTGCTGGTCTATGATCTGACAGAGAGACATCCTGAACTTCCACATTACAATCTGGAAAACCTAAACAAAGCACTATGCCTTTGTTTGTGAGAAGGGCTTGAAACAGACTGGGCGTGGTTAAATGAGTCCATCATATGTTGCAATTGTGTAATCAATGGCTGAGATGGACAGATTATTGATTACTGATTATTTATTGATTATTCCTTAATAACTACACTAGAAATAAATAACATTTTAAATGTGTCACTGAGGATGAACCTGCTGTACCAAACATATAAAAAGAAACAATGGTATATGTCCAGCCAGGCTTCCAGTGTTAGGTGTAAGAAATAATAGGTCATGAGATGGGAGAAGGTTTACTAAACTTTGGGTTTATTTATAGATACAGTGTATAAAGATTAATATAATGTATGAACAAGCCTTAGTGCTTTGACCCTCTATAACAACTGAGCACATAGTGTAGACTCTGCCATCAATATATTTAGTTTGATCAAAATTCCATTATTCTGAGTGGATACAAATGTGTGCTATTTTGTGAGAAATATAATAAAAGTGCTCAGGGTTGAAATTATTGGCTTCCTCCATACTTTTAGAGCGACTGACAGCATGCACATGGCAGTTGGGAAGACTCTTGCACAGAGACTCAGCCACAGATTTCATATCACCTTTCTCTTCCTCTATTTGATCCTTTATCTGGCTCTTATTGAGTGGTTTAGGGTCTGTAGTGAAAGACACCACAACCCTTATTTTATTATTGCACAAATGCTCAAAATAATTGACATTTCCACCATTTACACGGTGCCGCTTGCCAAACAGAAATCTCCCAAGTTTGCTGTCATCATCTTTAAACACCCTGACTGACCACGAGACCCAGTCGTACTTCTTGACAAGGGCATCCAGTAGGAATTCAGTAAACTCAGGATCGACACTGCTCTGCTTCTCCTTGAGCTTCTGATCTATGTCAATCTCGGCTTGCTCAGCGAAGTTGTTCACACATTCATCCACTGCCGCCTTCATGCGCTTCTCCACGTCCTCCATGCGTTCTTGCCATTTCTTCACCATATCCTCTCCAACAGTCCCTTCCTTTAATGCAGTGTAGCCCATCAATGCTATGATCCCAACCACAAACACCTTCTTCAGGCAAGAACAGAATTCCTCCACTGCCCTCCTGCTCCGCTGCTCGGTGATCAGTATCGTGTCCAGCATTGCATGTCCAGAGGTGTTCTCTTTAGTGATGGCATCGTACAAGCAATCAAGGTTCTTGTCTCCCTCATATTCCTCAAAGTAGAGGAGGAACTCGTCTATCTTCAACTTCTTAAACTTGGGTTTGGCTGTGAAAATATATTTAAACATTTCATACTGGTTGATTATCTGTGTGTAGAACTTAAAGTTCTGGAGGTTCAACGATGATCGCTGCAGCGCCAGTTCTGTTTTTTTAATCTCACCCTGGACCTTTTCCAACTTCTGGTTGACACTTTCAAACTGTTCAGCAAGATACTTAGCCTCTTTGCCCTCTGGGTTGCTGAGGAGCTCAGCTGAGACCATAAAAACTGCCTCCAGGACGGGATGGAACTGGCCTACAGTGTTTGCCAGGATCTCACAGCCTTGGCCTAGGATCTCCACTCCCTTTTCAATCTTGTCCTTATTCTCCAGAATCCATTCTGCCACACCACTCATATTGGATGTCAGGAAAGAGGTCCTGTCTTAATCCGTTAAGGGAGGCAAATGTTCTTTCTGTAACATAGCAAGATACGTCATTTAAAAACTTTTCTCAGACAGGTGATATCAAATTGAATCAAATATTATTGGTCACACACACAACCATGTACAGTACGATGTGCAATGAAATGCTTTTTACGACTGTCCGGTGACATAACAAGTAAAAAATATATACATATATATATATACAGTATAAATATATAATATAAAAGATAGATGGCAGCAAAAGTATGAACTGTAAGTGGAATAAAGTGCAGATATGTGCAGTTGTATGTGCAATGCAATACTGCGCAACATCGAGCTGAGGTAGTTGCAGTGAAAAAGCTACCAATACAATAAATATTTATGAACGTGGGATATGCCATGTACGTTAACAGGAATGTTGATTGTGTGGGTGTTGTGCAAAGAAATCCAAGGTCTGTATTTATATGTCTATGTATAAATAGTCCCGGTTCTTTGAGATAACCTGAGGCAAAATTCCAGTATTAGTGAGATTAGTCATTTGTTGGTTGCTGGGGTGTTGCTAGGTGGTTACAGTGATATTCCAGGTGGTTGTTAGGCTGTTGCTAGGTAGTTGCTATGGTATCATTGTTATTTGCTAGGGTATTTCCTTAGCAAGCCTCAGAATCTAGTCCTGAATATGCCTTTCAGGTTTTGTGTGAATCCATTTAATATTTCATGTGTTGTAGCTGTTTGACTAAAGTAAGCTCTGCCTCGCTATGATTCATTCGCAGGTGGTGGCAAAATTCTTTACAAATATAAACATGTTTTTATAGTCATTGATGGGCAGGCACTTATGAGTAATTTGACACCACAGTTTTGAAGCAAAAGTCCTAGGAAAAGTTTGTTTTGCATTTTTGTGGCATTAGCCAATGAATCAATGAAATAAAGCCAATGAAAAAATTTTCACTGTACACCTTATTTTACACGAGATATGCTTGACTACATGAAAAAGGTTTAATAGAGCGCTTAGTGGCCAGTGTGAGTGACAAGGCATCATTTTTAGTGGGTTCTTAGAGGCACCTATTAATCAGGTTTTGTGACAATTATTGACTGGTAACCCTAACAAATGCCTGCTCATAGCTACTTGGGCAATCTGAAATCTGGTGGCCATGCTTTTTCAGCAGCCAGGTCGACATTAACAGACACTTACAAATTAGGATAACGATGCAGAATACCTAATTTCAGCTCAACTGGACTTTCTGTCCCTGTTTTCCCTTTGAATGTTTTTTAAAAATATTTTTTAAAGCTCCAAACCTAAACATAATCCAGTGTCATAGTTTGTCATCACCAAGACCATTGCCTTTTATCATTAGCAAGTTTTTTTCCCCTCAAAACTACATCCTTCGTTACTAATCCTGCTACACTGACATTGCAAACGTGTCATGCATGTCAATATTTACTTAAGCACAAAATCCGTCCATCTCCCCACCTTTCCTTATTGTATCTATTATAAACCGGAAATTAGCAAATACAATCCTCACTGTAGATACGTACAAAGATCTCTTTATGCCATTGTTCATTGTACTTGTTTTTTGTTATTTTAAAATAGCTGAGCAAATAAAAGGAAGGGAAAAGAAAAGAAGCACAAAAAAGAGAAATCAACAAAGGCTAAGAGGGGAAAAGTTCTTACAGTTAGTTGGTGAAATGTGCAGAGGTGCCTTCTGTGGTGTTCCAGTGAAACCCAGCTGTGCTGAAGAGCTGCAGCCTCCGTGGCTCGACATGTATTTATAGCCTCATTCCTCGTGGCCCTCCCACTTTGGATGGGCTCCACCTCTTCTGAGCATGCCTAGGAACCCCCTCCGAGAGGGATTAGTAATATCATGTAAACTTTGCCCCTTTCATAGGCTTCTATTCTGCTCTGTGAAATGGTTTGGGACAGCACCAACAGTCCTGAGCAAAAGAGAGCCCCCCACCCAAAAAAGAACAAAAAGTCTCTACAATAACAGTAATGTTCATTTTAGAATTACAAAATAGTTACACTAGTGGTTAGTGCTAGTGGTTGTGCTTACTTCTGTTCACTTCAAAAATAAATAAAAAAAAATTTTAAAATGGAATTTGACCAGGGGGACACGGTGGCTTAGTGGTTAGCACATTTGCTTCGGTTGGGGGTTCGATTCCCGCCCCCGTCCCATATGCCCGAAGTTTGCATGTTCTCCCCCATGCTTCGGGGGTTTTCTCCAGGTAGTCTAGTTTTCTCCCGCAGTCCAAAGACATGCATTATAGGCTGATTGGCATCTCTAAATTGTCCATAGTGAGCAAATGGGTGTGTTAGTGTGTGTGTGTGTGTCTGTGTGCGTGTGTGTGTGTGATTGTGCCCTGCGATGGGTTGGGACCCCGTCCAGGGTGTCCCCCACCTTGTGCCACAACTGTACCTATGCGAACTAAAAACAAAAAATGTTCTAGAAATGTTTCAGTCAGTCCCAAGCTTTGAACTCAACTCTGCCTGGAGGAGGCCGTCCACCAAAAGTCAGTGTCTGGGTAAAGAGGGGATTAGGCTGAGAATTATGGGCTATTTTGTGTAGATATTTGACATATAACATAAACAACATCTAAAATGGGGAAAAGCTCAAGTGGGAGAATAACTATGCAAGGCACTGTTTTTAAGTCTCTTATGATGACAGCCTGGGGATACCATGTGTGTAGATTAGAAAAGTGTTTCCAGGCTTAATGTGCCAATGTAATTCTTTGTAAAGCCTGCAGATGTCACTAGCCTACTGCTGCAAAACACACTAATCTGCATATTGCTCTGTGGTGAGTATACCTGAACAACTTGGAGTGAGCTACATGTCCTTAAAAGATATTCTGGGACTTTTACAGTGACCATATTGATAATATTATTTAATCTAATGTGATATAATTTTAAATATTTCAAGAACTGCTAAATGTTATTAAAAGATGCACCATTTTTTTCAAGCTAATAGCCAATAAAATAAAACTCCAACTAAATTTTTTGTTGTTGTTGGAAAAGCCAAATATTTATTTTTGTGAAAACAATCAAACAGTATGGTCCATGATTAAAAAATGTGCCAAAATGAATCACACTGATCATAATACACAAATATGTTGTTTTAAATATACAGCTTTACTATATATTGAGCAACACTTTTAGATTTATACAATCATATAAGATGTTGCATATATGTTTCAAGTGAATGAACTATTGGCGTTTTAAGTGCTAATCCAATAAAAAGGCATAGAAACGATACAGGAAGAGAAAAAATAGTGTTCTCGTTGCTCATAATACTGTATAAATAGCACTGATTTTGTTTATCACTGTCATCATTATAAATCAGTAGAAACTAAGACAAAAGAAACTTTAAAGTGAATTTGCCATCACTCATTCTCGCTACACTCATCCAGGACTTCTTGCATCTTGGTCTGTATGTCGATGACCTTTTGGCCCCATTCTTCCCTGAACTCATCCTCATCATCCTCAGTGACTACATAGTAGGCCATCAGTGCTATGAGGCCGATGCGGAAGAGGTAGACCAGATGAGCACACCTAGCCTCCATGACCTTCCTGTTCCTTTTGCAATGCTCTAGATAATATTTCAGTAGTGGCCTCCCAAAAGGACCCTGCTCTTCCATGATGGCTTGATAAAACACATTCAAATTCAGGCGGCCCTTTTGTTTTCTATAGATTTTCTTGAAATCTTCTCTGTAATGCTCGCCGTTTTCTGGGTCCTTCCTGACTCGGTCCACCATGGTCTTGAAGGCCTTGTACTGGTGCTCAATGTTCTTTTCCAAGTCACCATAGTTTTTGTTGATCTCAGAAATGTGGATCTGTTCCAGCAGCTTCTTGTTCTGCTCAGAGATGCTCTCCAACTTGTCATGAATCTGCTGGAAGTCCTTGTCCAGCTCGTTGGCTTCATCTTCCACCAGGCCTTTCCTCACTACACCAACCAGTGAGGTGACGATGCCAAACAGAGGGTTGAAGGAGGAGGCGAAGGAGGACACTTTCTCCAAGCAACCCAGCACAATGACTGCAGTCTGTTTGATTTGCTCCTTGTCTGCCATGGATGCAGAGGGGTCACTCTTTTCTGAAAACGAAGGAAAAATGATTAAAGAACCAAACATGAACTGCAAACCACTGCTTCTGCCTTATCAGCCACACAAAAAGACCTCCAGGCATATCCACATTATTCCTAGGAATGCTACTGTAGAAATCCTTATGGGCGCAGCTCCCGGTAAATGGAGGAAGTAGCTAATAGCCAACATTGGAGTGAGTTTCATGGTGGTTTATTAAATAACTATTGTTTACTTTTGCACTTTTTTGGTAGTATTTAATATATGTTGTAGAATAACACAAGGAATCATGGGGTGCAGGAATAAGGTGAATATAATGTTATTGTGTTCATTATCCAGGGTATGGGCAATTATTCCCTATGTATGTTAGATATCTTATTTAAACAATACCACTTCCTGTCCAGTTTATTCATCTTATTTTTACCATAAACATTTACTTTCATTACCCTATTATCATTGCTGTATATGTATTAGATTGCTGTCCATTTAAAAAAAAACTGAGGAGAGTAATGTAACATTACATAGAGACTAAACTGTTAGAGAATTCTATGATTATGGATCTTGGATAGCCAATAAAATCTAACCTGGGCCCAAAATATTCTACCTGTTGTGGTTTTCAATTAAAAATCTAAGCTTAAAACATTAAGGAGTCCAATACAGCTTTCTTTAATAAGCTGGAATTAAATAGTGCATCATGTACTCTACTGGAAACAAATTTTCAGTTTCTTGAAGTTTATGCAAAGCATAGTTTAATTTCATAGTCACATAAGTCAAATTGTCATTCAACTGTGAATCACAGGCTGTGAATCTGCCTCTGATAATTCCAAACCAGAACCATTAGCTGAGCTTTGTGTATCTACTGTTTTATTATGAGCCAGACATTCATAAAAAAAATTTGTCCATAGCCAAAATAAACCCATTCAATGCATTTATGTAAATACTCAGATATATACAGTATGGAGACTGCATCACTGCCCATTGTCAGGGTAAACTGGTTAGCTTAAAATGAGAACAACCCAAACAACAGCTCTCTAAATCACATCAGCCAACAACATCAGCCCAAAATTACATGAGGCACACAGTAAACAGGAAAAAAAGAAAATGGACCCAAGCTAAGTATCTTACCTGGCGTAATGTTTGTACCTGTTCCCTTCCTAATGTTGCTGCTCTGTGTTTCATGCAGGTAACTACTATATCATTGTCAGGCTGGAGATACCGTCCTTACCACTGTGCTATATGGGCAGGCAAAGGGAGTGACTCATATCTGAGAAATGCTCATTAGTTTTTTTTTTTTTTTTTTTAGGAGAGTTAATTTGGTGGCTTCTGTCCCCGGCTTCTGAAAATAATGCCTTGAAGCAGTTTGGCTCAAATACAATGATGAAATGTATTCACTTCTTGGCGGGTTTATTGACCCACCACACTACAGTAGGCATAGTGAAAGGAGTAAAGCTGTTAACAGACGCAAGTGGGTATTACAGTATGTGCTTAAGGCTAAAGTCCAATGCTGTCATACTTCGTCCAATGCTGTCATACACTATGGGCATGTCTGTGCTTTTGCTTGCCCTGTAATTTATGATGACTATTAAATTAATAATGAATAAAAAATTATAAATAAATAAAAAGCAACACACAGTATACTTGCTGATTACATGTGTTACAAATCCAGGAATGAGGGGACCCAGAAACAGAACACAGACCTGAGAAGCAAGTTTTATTGTTAGCTCGAAGAGGTGGGAGTATGCGGGAATGGAGCACGGAATTTGTGTCAGTCAAGGTCGAGATTCAAACTGGCAGTATGGCGAGGTCAGCGGTGTGAGAGCTGAGTGCAGAGTCGGTGAACCACCAGGAAGGTGAGGCAGGGTTTGGGCGTAGCAGGAAGTGAGCAGACAGAGAACTGACAGGCTGGGTGAGCAGTGAACATGAGGAGAGAACACGGAGTGAGCACAGGATAACGCAACGGGAAAAACACTAGACAATAATATGAAAGAAAATGCGAGGAAAGCCGGAAGTGTACCGCACTGGAAGCCGGAACGATCTGGCGATGATTGGGTGAAGAACCTGGGTTTATATACGGGTGAGTCGATGAGAAACAGGTATGATCAATGCAGCAATCAGGTGAGGCGCAAAGTGGAGTGCTACGCCCAGACACACACACATACACACAAACAGAAACAAGAGGGAGAGAAAACACTGGAAACACAAGTAAGGGGAAAAACAGGGAAACATGGGGAAATACCCAGGAGCTCCGGCCCGGACCATGACAGTACGCGCCTCTCAATGGTAGGTCCCAGGTGAACTGCCAGGCTTGTCCCGATGTGGCCAGGGGAATTCACAGAAGAGAGAGGGGTCCAGGATAAAGGATCGGGGTACCCAGGTCCACTCCTCCGGTCCGTATCCCTCCCAGTCCGCCAGATGGCTGACGAGGAGGTTGGCAGTTTCTCGGGCTGTGGGGAGTTTGGGATGACGGTGTTACCTTGTGAGGGGTGTAGATCAGTGACAAAGTCCAAGGCAATGTGTGACCAGAGGTGGCTGGGAACAGGCAGGGGTCGTAGTAGGCCAGCAGGCAGGCAGTGAGAGGTCTTACTTCGGGTGCACACGGTACAGGGTGCGACAAAGGCCCGGGTATTAGTGTCCATTGTCGGCCACCAGAAATGCCGCTTCACCAGGCCTAGGCTGCGACTGGAGCCAGGGTGATAGGCGAACCGGGAACAATAAGCCCACTGGAGGACCTGGGAACACATGGATTCGGGGACGAACAAGCTATCAGGGGGCCCATTCCCTGGGTTGGGTTGGGTGTGTTGATCTCTCCAGACCACAGACTCAATCTTCCATGTGACTGCCCCCACCACACAGGCAGGAGGGATGATGGTATCAGGGTCCGAGGTGTCTTCATCCTGGGCAAACTGGTGGGAGAGGGCTTCAAGCTTAGTGTTCTCGGAGCCAGGAAGGTAGGTGATCGTGAAATTAAACCGCCCAAAGAATAGGGCCCAGCAAGCATGGCAAGAGTTGAGGTGCTTGGCAGTCTGGATGTAGGCCGGGTTTTTGTGATCGGTCCAGACAATAAAAGACTGCTCAGTCCCCTCAAGCCAATGCCTCCAGTCTTCTAGGGCTAACTCCACGGCAAGCAGCTCACGATTCCCCACATCGTAGTTGTTTTCAACAGGGGAGAGGCGACAAGAAAAGAAGGCACATGGGTGAAGTTTATGGTCAAGGACTGAACACTGGGAGAGCACCGCACCCATACCCGAATCAGAGGTGTCCACTTCCATGATGAATTGCTGCGAGGGATCCAGATGAACAAGTACAGGGGCGGAGGTATTAAACTCAAATTCTGTCAGGGCCACGTCAGCATTTCAGTGAGACCCCAAAGGGCCATAATCCAGAGCTGTTAATTTATATTAACTTATTTAACATATTCTATTGATTAACATCAATAATTTAGGGTCTGAAATTAGAATAGGATGTTACTAGGAAGATGAGCTAACAGAAAATATTTAATGTATGCAGTATTACATGATAACAGTTATTATACTGATTTTTTTTTTTTAAATGTATGCATTCCTTTGTTTAATCACATCACATATGGTAAGAAACAGGATCAACCACTTGGGATCATGCATTTCCCTTTTCTTTTTGAAAGCTACTAGCCAGATAGCTACACTAAAGCACAGAGATATTGAGGTTGGAGGTTTAATGCAGAAAGAGGAAAAGAAAAGTAGGTCAGGATTTATAAGATAAGGTGTAATTTCTCCTTATTTTTAACATGTTAAACTATTTAGCAAAAAGTATGTTTACACCTGACCATCACACCCACATGTGGTTCTTCCCCAAACTGCTGCCACAACGTTGGAAGCACACAATTATATAGAATGTCTTTGTATGCTGTAGCTTTACAATTTCCTCTTACTGGAACTAACAGGCCTAGCCCAACCCTGTTCCAACCTCTTCCATGCCCCTGCGCACAAAGCAAGGTCTATGAAAACATGATGTGTGAAGGTTGGAGTGGAAGAACTCGAGTGTCCTGCACAGAGCCCTGACCTCAACCCCACTGAACACCTTTGGGATGAACTGGACTGCACCCCAGACCTCTTCACCCAACATCAGTGCCTAATTAATGGCCTTGTGGCTGAATGGACACAATCTAGTTGAAGAGTTTTGAAGGTGTTACACATTATAGCTGAAGTTGGGCTGCTAATAAGGCTATGAAGCCACTGCAAGTCAATTCAACCATGATTTCCTGGAGCACAACTGTGTCAACAAGAAAGAAGTGTCAGTGGAAGATCATCAGTTCATTAAGGCTATGTCAGCTCATCTGTTTAATGGTCATTAATGCATCAGAATGCTTGGTGATGCCCAATAACCATCATGTTGTGGAACAGCATGCCTTTAACCTTGAAACAGTCCAGGGCTTTCATGATGAGTACAAGATTTTCATGCATAGTATGACTGCAAAAGAAAAGTACCAGATGAAGAGCTTCATGACCAAAAAGTATGCTATCCATTAATGCATTTATCACCATCAAATGTGGGTGCTTTAAATAGTTTTTGATTGTGCCACACGCTTCCAAAACACATCACTGAATGTAGAACTTGTACAGGGCCCAACACACTTGTTGGAGTTTTGATAAGATTTAGGCAGGAAAGAGTTACAATCATGGCTTATATTGAGGCAATGTACCACCCGGAAATGGTGCCTGATAAAGATGCAAACCTGATGACGGTCTTATGATGGCCAGAACGAGATCTAAGGCTAAGGCTAGAAAAATACCAGATGGTGTTACGTCTTAGTATTACGGCACTAAGCCATCCTGCCAGCTGCGCAAATTTTGCCCTGTTGAACAAAGCATAAGACAACAGAAACTCTTCAACTTTTGAGACAGTTGAATGTTGAGATATTTCAATATGGTTGACTTTAAAATTTGTGGCTAATGAGAAGAAAGCAATTTCACTGATTAAAAACCTTCAGGCTTTATGGTTAAAAGGTGGCTTCAGAATCACAAAATGGAAGCGCAACAGCAAAGCTGTCATTGCATCATTCCAGCAAAAGAGAGCCAAAAAAGTCAAGGATTCAGACTTACAACATGACATTCTTCCTGTGGACAGGGCCCTTGGAATGCAATGGTGCAAGGTACAAGGTGCAAGAAAAAGTAGCTAAGCAAAAGTGGCAGACCTACCAACTGATCACTTAATGCCAGACAAGCCTCACTTTACAGTCGTTGGGGTGGATTTCTTTGGGGCAGTTGTAGGCATCTGTGAGTTCATAAATGCGAAAGAGGGCAGATAGCACTTTCCTCTGAGTGTGTTACACCAGCCTGTGATGCAGCATGAGCAGCAGTTCACAAAGATGCAGTTGGTTGGCTTCACATGCATTGGGGGAAGAACATGATAGCCTTCACCCTCCTTGGCTGGTAGCTGTCATATGGCAGGGGAATGCTGGCTGGTAGGTGGGAATTGGCCAAGACCAAATTATAGAGAAAATGGGGCAAAATAAATGAAATTGTTCAGGAGACACCTGCAGGCTTTACAAAGAATTACATTAGCATGTTAGCCTTGAAACACTCGCGTACATTTCTATACAAACTACCCATATGGTATACCCAGGCTGTCAGAATATGAGTCTTAAATACAGTGCCTTTCATAAGTATTCAGCGACTTGAGCTTTTCCATAATTTGCAGTGTAGCATTACAACCAGGAACTGAAATGAACTTAATTGGAATTATATGTCACGAACCTACACAAAATAGCCCATAATAGTGTGTGAATCTTAGCTGCTTCTCCCCTTTTTACCCAGTCACTAACTTTTAGTACATGGCATCTTCTAGGCAGAATCGAGGTTGTATCATATTCTTTTCATATTTTAATAAAGACCATTCTCAAAGTCTACAAGGCTGACTCGCAAGGAGTTTGGAGGGTGATGGAGCACCTGTGCACATGCCTCACCTACCACTTCTGCATCTGCCTCATTGCTCTGAGAAGTTTGATGGACTGAGAAGTTGGAGAATGTGAAAGAGCGGATGTAGGAGGTGCAAGTGATTCCCTTCCCTTGAAAACACACACACACAGACGCACATATTCCATATGGTAATACATTTTTATGTATTACCCCAGAGGAGTAAAATCTACATTTTCAAATATAACTGTATATGTATGGGCTGGGCCTAACTGGCATATCTGTTAAACAGCATTCTAACAGCATCCTAATATTAGGTAATGTTAAACATTACAACAAGATTCACACTACTTTTTTTGCACTTAATGGTTATTATGAAAAGAGTCTTAATATGCCACCAAGACAAGTTCCAGCTGACTAGTGGACTGTATGTGGCTCATTCACACACACACACACACAGAGGCGTATAGAAGCCATTTTAAAAATGACAGGGGCACAGCTCTCAAAATGTAACTCATGACTTCACATCCACAACACCCTGTGGAGACACACCCTCAACAACATCCTAAAAATGTCAAAGCATCTGTAACTCAGTTCTTTATATGTGAGAACATATGGGTACAAAACTAAACCCCAACACTGACGTCTCATCTGTGGACCTGAAATGCCAATTGCTTTATTGTTATCTACTTGTCCTGACTATGCTTGCCTCTCCTACACCAGCAGAGCAGAGCATCAGCGAAGCAGGAAATTCATAATAGAATAACAGCATAATAAATTTAGCTCATAACAACTAGCTTAGCCCACAAAAAACGCACAAGAACAACATTACTTATGAAATAAAGCTAGGTTTGTCTGATGTATCTATACTAGAAGAAATGCTGTATCTACACACTCAAAAAAACTGTTTATTTAATGGGGTATGCTGAACATATTTCACCTATACCACATTTTTGACCAGGAGATGGCGAGCGAGTGTTTTCATTACTATTATTATTTTAGGAGCAGATCCCTGTGATGCCAGCCTCCCTAAATAACTGGACTAAACAAATGAAATAAGACCACTAATTGGCCTCCAATTCTTTTGGTTGTTTGGAAGAAAGACATAATTGTCTTTTATTTTTTACTGAAGTGCATGGCTGGTACCTTTATCTTCAGAAAAAGGGGTGAGAGTACATTAGCACACTTATAGGTTCATTATCATTCACCTAGCTTTGTTACAGTGTGGTTAAGTTATTAGCAGTCAGTGCTCAGCACCAAACACATCCCTATAAGTAATATTTTTATACCAGCACATTTAATCACATTTTAAATGGTCATACCGTCTTGTCAAGTCCAGTCTGCTAGTTAATTTAGCTAATTCAGCTAATTCACTCCCTCAAAATTCCACAAGAAAATCTGTATCTTTTTTAAATCTGTGCATTTGTTGTGATTGGGTCCCATGCAGCTTAATTGTGATCAGATGGGTTGACATTCAGTCAGCCTAAAATAACATTGGTTTCAAATGTGGATTAATTTGGATCACCCACAACTAACACTTACGACTTGATACAACAAAAGCTGGGTAACTAGTGAGCTGAAGGCACTTCTATACAAGAAGAAAATAGCTTTCAGAGCAAGAGACAAGGAGGACATGAGGTGGATAGAGAGAGAACTGAAAGTAAAGAGAGCAAGGACTCCTACTGCAACTGCAGACCAAGCTGCAGCAGAATATGTGTGGAGTGTGATGTGATATGAATCTGATCACTGGCATCAAGAACTGCAGTGACCAAGTTGAGGGAAGATTGTTCTACTGAAATGAACCAGTTTTTCAATTGGTTTTACAGTGGTGCCGAAACCTGGGAGGAGGTACAAGACACAGCCTGCTTCCCTGCTCAGTGAGAAAATACATCCTCCCCAGCCTCCACCACATGCAACACCAAGCCCTTCTTGACCTGTGCCAGGAGCAACAGCTGCACACTGAAGACTTTGTTAAGGAGCACGACTGATGAGTCCAGATGCTGCTGCAACCTAAAGCCAGCCTATGCATAATGCTCAAAAAATGTCCTCCACTGATGAGAAAAATCTTTGTATGTCAGTAAAGACATTAACATACTACATAATAGATGACTTTTCAAACAAAAAAAGAATGCTGGCTGTCAGGGCTTACCCGAAAAAAAAAGCAGAAGCAAGTGTGACAAGTCTCTAGACTGTGGCAGGTTTCCAGATGCTTAGAAGAATTTGCCAGTCAATTTCCTTAGAAAATCTGTCTGCACAAAGGCAAGAAATCTAAACAAATTTATCAGAAATCTGAAGGTATTTAAATATCTGAGGCAACATGGTTGGATTTGGTTTAAACAAGTACATATAAAATTATAAGAAAAGTTATGAATGCTAAATGTGCCATAACCCTAATCTTTATCTTCAGAATTTTTAATACTTGAGTCATGCAAATTGTTGCAAATTTATAAGTGTGAGCCCAGACTGGGCCTGCCTGATTTATAACCCAAACTAGGGATGTAATGCCTTGCCACCACCCGTATCTGTATCTGTATTAATATTTAAATCTGAAGTGAGCGTGGCCTCAACTGCAAGGGATTTTTTTTATTTTATTTTACTAAATACGACCCTAGATACACTGGAAAAAACCTCAGAGGTAAAAACAACAAAACATGATAGTGTGTGAATTCCTCTCATCGTTCAGGGTTATAATGCGTCTCACTGACAGAGGAACCGGTTTTTAATCCTGCTCACAAGGTTATTTTTTTTGTTTGTACCTGCCCGCAATATCTTCTAACAAATTTAGTTGGTTCCATTTCTCAATATATGAACAACCTCCTCCTACATATATATATATATATATATATATATATATATATATATATATATATATATATATATATATATATATATATATATACGTATACATACATACATACATATATGACTGCCTGTGAAATTTTCTTTATTTTTGGTTCTATTTCTCAATATATGAACAATGACTTAAAGCACCACGACCCTGACCAGGCAAAGGATTGACGGTTTATGTTTATGTTGATGACATGTTATGCATGTTTATGTTAATGACATGTCTTTTATTTCAGTCTCTTATCTAAGCACTCGCTCAAATTTTTTTTCCTGTTTTTTAGTTGTCTGTGGATTCCAGTCTCCATACACAGTGTGTATCTCTAGTCTCATCCAGATATCCTGTGAACCTTTATGGCAAACTAAAAAAAATTTTTTGAATAATTTGAAGAGAAAAATTTGCTTTGTGAAGAGGTCGATTTTTAGTCTTCATTTGAAGACAGGAAGTAACTCAGAGAAGGGCCTTGACACATGTCTTCCTTGTACCCTGAGAGCAAAGTGTAGAGGAGGGTGTGATATAGGTTTTTAAATCAGGTGGGCACTGATCCCTTTTTTTTGGCTTTGTAGGCAAGTATCCGTGTTTTAATCTGATGTGGGCAGCTACAGAAAGCCAGCAGATGAAACACAGCAGTGGGCTGGTGTGAGAGGATTTGGGGATGTTGAAAACAAGTGGTACAACTGCATTCTGGATTAGTTGCAGAGGTACACAGGGGGCAGACCTGCCAGGAGTAAGTTGGAGTAGGCTAATCTTGAAATGATTATGTCTGTGCAAAAACATGAGTGTCTGATGGAGGAAAGGAGAAGAAGAGTTGGGTGTCATCAGCATATCAGTATGAAAACCCCTGTGAGGATATGACCTCACCAAGAGAACAAATATAGAGGAAAAACAGAAAAAGAAGAAAGCCTTCTTCATATCTACAGCTGTTTGTTTCTGTGTGTGTTAGGGTGTGTCTACAGTCACAAACCTGGACGTGTAAGAGCATGTTGTGGAGGGAAAAGAATTTGTTTCCTTATGAACATTTTCCAGTCTGTTGGACTGTTTGTCACAAGGTTTTGTCTCTACTTGCCAGGTCCTCATGTAGCCAGAGAAAAGTGCAAATATGTTCATGTAGCACCTCAAGGTCACTATACAAGCAAATTATGAAATAATGAGCATGCAGAATATAAGAAAGGAATTAATTTACAAAAACAATACACATATAAGCCATCTAAGATCACAGTTTTCTTGGTATCTTTCCATGTTAAATGACATAAAACATTACATACTGCAACTATTACGTTGCCTGCTTATGGAAACTGCTAGAAAACAAACTTGCTATGAGGCTTTCTCTCAATGGGTTATCGAAACGATGTAGAAATTTTTTTTTCTTAAAAAACAGCCGACTCTAAAACTTGTGTATGGAGGGGACGGAGTACTGCACCACAACATACCAGTTTTTTGTGATGACATCATGTATATCAGTATACTTTAATGTAAACAATCAAACTATTTCAGGTTTTCATACCAGGTCAAAGCAGGTATATCGTCACACCCATAATGTGAGCTTTAAGAGACCCAGTGATTCACTCTGAAAGTAATCCAACTAAAGTAGAGAAAAAAACCAAACCCAGCACAAACAATTGCACAAACAATACTGACATGCCTGTGGTATTAAGAGAAAAGTGTAGGACTATTCAAGCAGCAATCCATCCATCCATTCTCTGTACCGCTTATTCTACACAGGGGAGCATATCTCAGGGTACATGGGCTCCAGGCGGGGGACACCCTGGGGTGCCAATCCATCACACACACTCTGGACAATTTGGAAATGCCAATCAGCCTACAACGCATGTTTTTGGACTGTGGGAGGAAACCGAAATACCCGGAGGAAACCCCTGAAGCACAGGGAGAACATGCAAACTCAGTGCACACTGGGCGAGGTGGGATTCAAACCCCCAAGTCCAGAGGTGCGACACAACAGTGCTAACCATTAAGTCCCTGTTTCCCCCTCATGCAGCAATATATTGGCAATATACTAGACTCTTATTCTTTTTTATTTTTTCATTTTTAATTTGCCTTGTGCTTTTTTGTTACCTGATATTACTTTTAACCGGAAAGAAAATACTATTTCCTTCTTCATTATGCATTTTCTATCCCTGATTTTTTCTTTTTCTTTTTAAATCAAGGGAATCACTTTTTTTTTTTAAGGCAAGTTGCATTTAAAGGCAGTGTTCTAGACCCTACTGAAAAATCTGGCAACATTGGAGGGGAGAACTACACGTAAACACCCATAATCTGAACTGGGAGCCCAGAATATTGACTTACGTACCTATGTAACAGACCTGAGACACATATTTCCCAGTGTAAATATCCACTTAACTTTGGGAAGTCGCCAACTCTGAATACAGCCCTATATAGTGAGTAAGGAAAGATTTAAGACACAGCAGCTTTCTTTGGCCATTTCTATGGACTGTTTTTTTTTTTTTTTTCTATGTGCAGTAACTATGTACAGGCCACTTTCTAATAAGCTAGATAAATATCTAGTGTGCTAATTAGCTGCCTTGCTAACTAGCTTCAGGGCCAACTAACCAGGTGACTGAGAATAAAGTAACATATCAAGGATGCATGAGTTGGCTACATAAAACCCAATGTAGCAAATCTGTGTGTGTGTGTGTGTGTGTGTGTGTGTGTGTGTGTGTGTGTTTTTTAAACTTATTAAGTATTTTATTTTTAGAGCTTACAGCTTCATTCATATTTTTTTCTGTTTTTAATTGAAAAAAAACAAAAACAAAAACAAAACAAAAAAACAGAACATCTGATCACTGTGTTTAATCTGTCTAATTTCTGCTCCTGAAGTGTGCAGTCATGTTGTCTCCATCCCTCTGACCTCCAAGGCGTCAGGGAACAGCCTCTGCTGGAGTGCACTACTGGAGTACAGCCTTCATTTTCTGAGCATTTCTCTCCCAAAATGGCTACTGCTGTTCTAGAAATGCAGAGTTGTGAGATTAGTGGAGTTCTCTGAGCACCATCTGGTGGTGGACGAGTGTAAACACACACAGGGAAAAAAATATGGAATTTACAGACATTTGCAGACCTGGGGAAATCTGGGAATTCAGACCACCTTTTGAAAAAGATCTAGATTTTCTGTTGTTAAAGTAACATAGACTCAAAGCACTTATGGTGAAATCCATCATGTTTACACTTAAAGCATTCTCTAAAGTAACACAGCCTCCCTGATGCACATCATAATTCATATTTGCTTTCTGTTATGGTGCGAGTTATGAAAAATCGTAGCTATTTTCAATTCTTGAATTTTCTGGGAAATCAAATAAATCAAGACTTTGACCATGGTTTGTTAGCATAGCTAGTTTGAATGCTTCTGAAACTGCTTTTCACACACAACATTCTCTATCAGTTACACAGTATGGTGCAATGATAAAGAAATTGTGAATTTCAAATGTAGGTCTGGCTCGTTTTTTATTCATTAACATGGGAATGTACGGTGGCCCTAAAGTGCAAAACACTTTAACAAACCAAAAATGCAACAGCAAATAAAATAACAACAGCAAAACCAAAAACACAACATTAACTCAAAACGGAAAGGGAATTCCTTATTGAACATCACGTGCTCGTTTCTGATTGGACACGGGGAATGACTATCAAAGTGAAAAGGAACTAAGCTTAATCTTAGCCTAGCTGAAGCGGTTACTATAGGAAAAGCTTTGAAGCCGTTCCAAGCTTCACCGCTCTTCCTGAAACCTCAGTTAATCTACCAGCAAGTAAATGTTTTGGGCGCGGCTTTTAGACACTTAGCGGTAATAGCGCCGAATTCACAAGGCGAGCCTTCGCGAGCTTCCACACAACCAAACTTAACTTTCTACAAAACGCCCATTTTAAATAAATCAGTAACAAAACAAACACACAACAATTCACAGTATATATGAGTATAAAAGTTTACATTTTAAAAAATGGACAAATCGATCAAGTTTAAAGAGACGCTATAAACATTAAGCCAAATAAAGATAAAAAAAAAAATCTTTTAAGAAGCTTTATTATTATTATTATTATTATTATTATTATTAAATGAATAATGAATGTCTCTGTGAACTAAGTGGGTTTGATTGTCTACCAATTTGAAATTTCCCTTTTACAGTGCATCTAAACAGCCTAATGCTTCAGTTAAATTGACAGATCAAGTGTATTGATTTAAGTAATAATAATAATAATAATAATAATAATAATAAGGTTCTTAAATGATTTTTTAAAATCTATTCTTTATAGTGTCTCTTTAAACTTAATCAATTTGTCCATTTTTTAAATGTAAACTTTTATACTCATAAATACTGTGAATTGTTGTGTGTTTGTTTTGTTACTGATTTATTTAAAATGGGCGTTTTGTAGAAAGTTAAATTAAGTTTGGTTGTGTGGAAGCTCGCGGACGCTCGCCTTGTGAATTCGGCGCTATTACCGCTAAGTGTCTAAAAGCCGCGCCCAAAACATTTTTATGTGCGGCTGGATAAACCGTGGTGTAAAGAAGAGCGGCTGGCTTAACCGCAGTGAAGCTTGGAACGGCTTCAAAGCTTTTGCGACAGTAAGTGCAAAACATTTCAATATGTGAAACAGAAGAAAAGAACTTAAATCTTTGAACCGCTTCAGCTAAGCTAAGATTAAAAATAGTTCCTTTTCACTTTGATAGTCATTCCCCGTGTCCAATCAGAAACGAGCACGTGATGTTCAATAAGGACTTTTCCATTTTGAGTTAATGTTGTTATGTTTTTGGTTTTGCTGTTGTGTTATTTCATTTGCTGTTGCATTTTTGGTTTGTTAGTTGTACTGCAGCCAGCCACTAGAGGGCCTCATAGGCATTTTGGCTTCACTTTTTTATTTAGCCTGTTATGATGTCCACCCACATGGCCCCTGGTGGTCTAGCAGCTAAGGATCCCACACTCTCACTGCCACTGCCCGGGGCCCAAGCCCTGATAAAACTGGGGAGTGTTGCTTCAGGAAGGGCATATGGCATAAAACCTGTGCCAAATCAAACATGCAGACCAATGAGCCGCTGTGGGGATCCCTAACGGGAGCAGCCGAAAGAACAAGATGATGTCCACCCATATATCCAGTCACTGGTTACAAAGCACTTACACATGAAACTCATTCCACAAATGTTAAATAAGCATCATTACTGTCAGAGCTGCATTTATAAAAAAATTAATCAACTCCTTCTAACTGAGAATTCAACAGCCAAAAGGAAAATATCATGTCATATACAGGAATGATGTCATTTGTGAATGAGTGAATGAGTTTAGCTAAATAATAAGAGCCTTCTCGCATATAGAAGCCATTGTTTTCATCTTTTTCTTAAATTTTTTGTAGGTGTAGCCATTGCAGTTACTCCTGCAGTGAAATGTAATCAAAATACTAATGTAAATCTTCTTTCAATATCTGAAGTGTGTTTTTTGTGAATTTATTTTCAGAGTACAATTTCAAGAATTGACTGGAGAGCAAAATACTTAAATGGCCTTTTTATTTGCACAATTTGGCTGAATGAAAGCATGCAAGCATCTAAATGAGACAGCATGGGTTAGCAAACAACAGTTAGGTAGTTTTGAATATTTTTTAATGTAACTGACAAAATGGTTAATCATTACAGCACCACCTGGTACAGATGATGTTTAGAAACACCCTACCATTTTACTTAAATTTGATCGAAAGAAAACAAAAATGCTCAGACATATAATGTATGCATAATACCCTTGATTAAACATTTTTGATTAAATTCATACATTTTCTTATAAGGTAGTCACATATGTGATTTTACAGATTACAGAGAATAAGAAGCAAAATAATGGAACTGGAATTGTTTGTCTTGGCACATTTCATATGATTGCATTGCTTTAGACCAGAGAAGAAAAAGACAGAAAAATCTATAAAATATATGTAACATCAGCATATTTAGTTTGATCTAAATTCCATTATTCTGAGTGGATACAAATGTGTGCCCTTTTGTGAACCGCATAATAATAGCACTCAGGGTCGAAATTGTTGGCTTCCTCCACTTTGCGACTGACAGCATGCACATGGCAGTTGGGAAGACTCTTGCACAGTGACTCAGCCACAGATTTCATATCACCTTTCTCTTCCTCTATTTGATCCTTTATCTGGCTCTTATTGAGTGGTTTAGGGTCTGTAGTGAAAGACACCACAACCCTTATTTTATTATTGCACAAATGCTCAAAATAATTGACATTTCCACCACTTACATGTTGCTGCTTGCCAAACAGAAATCTCCCAAGTTTGCTGTCATCATCATCTTTAAACACCCTGACTGACCACGAGACCCAGTCGTACTTCTTGACAAGGGCATCCAGTAGGAATTCAGTAAACTCAGGATCGACACTGCTCTGCTTCTCCTTGAGCTTCTGATCTATGTCAATCTCGGCTTGCTCAGCGAAGTTGTTCACACATTCATCCACTGCCACCTTCATGCGCTTCTCTACGTCCTCCATGCGTTCTTGCCATTTCTTCACCATATCCTCTCCAACAGTGCCTTCCTTTAATGCAGTGTAGCCCATCAATGCTATGATCCCAACCACAAACACCTTCTTCAGGCAAGCACAGGATTCCTCCACTGCCCTCCTGCTCCGCTGCTCAGAGTCCACTATTGTGCCCAGCACGTTCTCTTTAATGATGGCATTGTACAAACAATCAAGGTTCTTGTCTCCCTCATATTCATCATAGTAGATGAGGAACTCGTCTATCTTCAACTCCTTAAACTTGGGTTTGGCTGTGAAAATATATTTAAACATTTCATACTGGTTGATTATCTGTGTGTAGAACTTAAAGTTCTGGATGTTCACCAATGATCGCTGCAGCGCCAGCTTTATTTTTTCACTCTCAGCTTGGATCTTTTCCAACTTCTGGTTGACTCTTTCAAACTGTTGAGCAAGATACGTAGCCTGTTTGCCCTCTGGGTTGTGAAGGAACTCAGCTGAGATCTTAAAAAACATCTCTAGGACGGGATGGAACTGGCCTACTGTCTTCGCCAGGATCTCACAGCCTTGGCCTAGGATCTCCACTCCCTTTTCAATCTTGTCCTTATTCTCCAGAATCCATTCTGCCACACTGCTCATATTGGATGTCAGGAAAGAGGTCCTGTCTAAAATGAGGCAAATGTTCTTTCTGTAACATAGCAAGATAAGTCATTTAAAAACTTTTCTCAGGCCTGTGGTATTAAAATCAATTCCAGAATCAGTGCAGCCTCCTCTAATGGTCACATTTATTAAACCAACATCTATCTGTTCTTTGACGTAAACTGAGACAAATTTCCAGTATTAGTGTGAAAGTAATTAGTCATTTGTTGATTGCTAGAGTGTTGCTAGGTGGTTGCTATGATATTCCAGGTGGCTGTTAGGCTGTTGCTAGATAGTTGCTATGGAATCTCGGGAGTTTCCTTAGCAAGCCTTAGAATATGCATTTCATATGCATATAGAATATGCATCCTGAATATGCATTTCAGGTTTTGTATCTGAAATATTAGAATCCATCTAATATTTCATGTGTTGTAGCTGTTTGACTAAAGTAAGTTCTGATTCATTTGCAGGCAGTGGCAAAATTCTTTACAAATGTAAACATGTTTTTATAATTATTGACAGACAGGCACTTGTGAATAATTCAGCATCACAGTTTTGAAGGAAAAGTCCTAGGAATGTTTGTAAAAGTTGGTTTTGCATATTATGCAAATTTTCAGAAATTTGCATGGGTGGGTATAAAGGTACATTTTTGTGGCATAAGCCAATGAATCAGGAAAAAACAGAATCTTCACTGTACACCTTATTTTATACAAGATATGCTTGATTATACATGAGAAAGGTTTAATAGAGTCCCTAGTGGCCAGTGTGAGTGAAAAGGCATCATTTTTAATGGGCTCCCAGAGATACCTATCATTCAAGTTTCATGACAATTATTAACTGTTAACCCTATCAAATGCCTACTCATAGCTAATTGGCCTATCTGAAAGCTGATTGGCCGATGGTGGCCATGCTTTTTCAGCAACCAGTTTCGCATTAACAAGCACTTACAAATTAGGATAACGATGCAGAATACCTAATTTCAGCTCAACTGAACTGATAGTTCCTGAGAAAGTGCCACCATTTGGCCTATCAGGCTCACCTCTCTTGCCTGAGTAGAGGGTAAACTACTATTTAAGTTACAAGTTAGTAAAATAAAAGCACCCCTATGTGTTCCCTATGGAAAATGTGTGGCACCTGCAAGTCTGATCTTTCCCAAAAGCACAAACACATCGTCCTCATATATGCTGTATGTTTCTGCTAAATTTTGTGGTTCTACCTCAAAAATTGTAATCCGTGAAAAAGGTACAAAATTGCAAATAGAATAAGAAGAAGAAGAAGAAGAAGAAGAAGAACAGAATGCTGGCTCCATCAAGCCAAACTAATCATAATTTAGGAGGTGCAAACATTTTGTGACTCAATAATAAATGTATATTGGAAGCACTGGGGTAAAAGTAGTATCTTCAAGGCAAACTTATTTAAAAATGCATTTAAATTAAGGTTGTGGTTGTGTTTAGTTTTTCCTTTGAATGTTGTTTGTAAAGCTCCAAACCTAAACTAAACAGAATCCAGTGCCAGATTGTCAGCACCAAGACCGCTGCATTTTATTAGCAGATCTTTTGTTTTGTTTTTTTCTATCTCAAAACTACATCCTTGGTTACTAATCCTGCTACACTGACATTGCAGGCAAAGTGTTATGCAGGTCAATATTTACTTAAGCACAAAAACTGGCCATCTTGCAACCTTTCAATACTGTACTGATTGTATCTAACCAGAAATTAGCGAACCAGAATTACAATCCACAGTGTAGATAGGTCAAAGATCTCTTTTTATGCAATTGTTCACTGAATTTTTGATATTTTAAAATAACTGAGCAAATAAAAAGAAAAAAAAAATCAAAGAAGCAAAAACAGAAGCAACTCAACAAAAGCTGAGAGAAGAGTAAGGCTTACAGTTAGTTGCTGAAATGTGCAGAGGTGCCTTCTGTGGTGTTCTAGTGAAACCCAGCTGTACTGAAGAGCCGCATCCTCTGTGGCTCGATTGTGTATTTATAGCCTCACTCCTCGTGGTACTTCCACTTTGGATGGACTCCATATCCTGGAAGCTTTCCTAGGAACCCCCTCAGAGAAGGATGGGTACCATCCTGTAAACTTTGCCCCTTTCATAGCTTCTACTCTGCTCTGTGAAATGGTATGGGACAGTGTCCAGCTGGAGCAACTGTCCAGACAACCCCCCCCCAAAAAAAAAGATCCGTCTCTGACAAAACAGTAATGATCATTTTAGAATTACAAAATAGTTACAAAAAACCTAAGATATTAAAAAGTACTTCAAATTAGGCCTGACCTGCTTGGTCGTTGAACAGATTTTATAGAACAGCTTTGGCATTTATCTGTATTAAATCCAAACATTTGAAAAGCTGTTACAATAACCATCACTAATTGTTAGAGAGGTTAAGCTAGACAAGTAGCTTTGTTATGTGTTGGAGCCCAGTTTTCTGTGGTATTCCGTGGGTTGAGTACAACACTGTTAATAAAAAGCTAATCAGCATTGGATCTAAAAGGTTAAATATTTCCTGACATACTGTAATTAAGAAGAAAAATCATACAACTCAACCAAAGTATTGCATCTGAGAAGATAAGAAGTTAGAAGCAACATGATAATAAATAAGAGTGGCATTGTATGAGCTTGATTTCAATAAAAATTTCAGTGAAGGAAATAAATTAGTACTAATATAAAAGTAGCTAATACTGACTTTGTCCCTTCACTGTATATTCGGACTACATCTGACAGCAAGCTTTGGCAGGTGTCACATGAATGAATGGCCGTTAGCGTGTGAATTAGCCTCAGTGCTTTTCTGTATCAGTATTTTTAACCATCACTTCAAAGGGACTTGATTGTTTTTAAAAGATTGCTGTCTCCCAGAATATAAGAATGTCAGTGCAACCTTATTGTATCTTAGTTTGTAAAATACATTTCATTTCATTTTCATATGCTAAATATAAATTCAGAGGAACAACATCTGATCCAGGTGATTTGCCAGTATGAGTAGAATGCTATTCATGAAATATTGTTTCCATACAATCACACAAATGTGTGTTTATTGCATGACTAGCATCTTCCAGAGAATAAGGATGTGGGAAAATTCTTATTGTGTCTAATTATGCATAATGCATTTCTGTGTGGGTTAAATCTAAATTCGGAGGAACCATACCCAATCCAGATAAGCTGCCATATAGAATTCTGTTTATCAGTTTATGGTCATACACTCACTCACAGGTTTATTGAATCCTGACAAGAACATTAATTGAGAGTTAAAAAAAAAAAAAACAGCTGAAGAGTAAAATATTGGATTCATGTTGAATAATTTTTAGATCACTAATTTTCTAACAACAGCTGTGACAGTAGTGCAGCTGCAAAACATAGGTTTATATTAATGTACTCGCTCTGTATGTGTTATGGTATCATTTTTATAGTCCCAGTGTACACAGGGACTGGAATGACTCTGCGCTCATACTGAAGACCAATCAGCTCATTCATTAATGTTTAACTTTATAGCATACAGTTGTAGAAGAATAACTCATAACTCCACTATCTAGTGTTACCCAGAAGAGTCTGTTGACATTTCTGGGAAAACAGAGGGGTGCAGCAGATGGCAAATGTAGAGGTAGGAGGTAGGTGAGGCACATGTACAGGCCTGTGACAGTGGATCATGTAGACTGGGATAATGGGACACTGACTGGTGTGGATTAGTATTTTGTGATTTACAGTCATAACACTTTAAAGTCATAATATGTGTTGCATGTTTGGAAGCAATGTGCTATCAGTGAAAGTAGTTGACTTTATAAAATGTAAAAGCTTGGGCTTGCCTATTTGATGAATTTGGACACCCGTGGACACTTTTTTAGTTCATCAAAGTGCTAGTGGATGTGCTTACTTCTTTTCAGTTCCAAATTCAATAAAATATAGAATATGGCCAGGGTGCCCAAACATTTGCATACGACTGTACCTATGCAAAAAAAAAAAAAAAAAAAGGTTATTGAAAAGTATCAGTCAATATATCCCAAAAATATCCCAAACTTTGAACTTTGGTGGAGGAGGCCGTGATTAGGCTGAGAATTATGGGCTATTTTGTGTAGGTATTTGACATATAACATAACATCTAAAATGGGGAAAAGCTCAAGTGGGAGAATAACTATGCAAGGCACTGTTTTTAAGTCTCTTATAATGACAGCCTGGGGATGCCATGTGTGTAGATTCTATAGAAAAGTGTTTCCAGGCTTAATGTGCCAATGTAATTCTTTGTAAAGTCTGCAGATGTCACTAGCCTACTGCTGCAAAACACACTAATCTGCATATTGCTCTGTGGTGAGTATACCTGAGCAACTTGGAGTGAGCTACATGTCCTTAAAAGATATTCTGGGACTTTTACAGTGACCATATTGATAATATGATTTAATCTGAAGTGATATAATTTTAAATATTTCAAGAACTGCTAAATGTTATTAAATGATGCACCTTTTGCAAGCTAATAGTCAAAATAAAACTGATTTATTTATTTATTTATTTATTTTGGAAAAGCCAAATATTTTTTTTTTTTTTAAACAATCAAACAGTATGGTCCATGATTTAAAAATCTGCCAAAATGAATCACACTGATCATAATACACAAATATGTTGATTTAAAACATACAGCAACAGCAGTCAACAACAGTCAGATTTATACAGTCATATAAGATGTTGCATAATCTGTTTAAAGTGAATAAAAGATTGGAATTTTAAGTGCTAAGGCATAGAAACGATACAGGAAGAGTAAAAAATAGTGTTCTCATTGCTCATAAAATAAATGGCGTTGATTTTGTTTATCATTGTCTCCATTATAAATCAGTAGAAACTAAGACAGCTGTGGTTTAACAACCCTTCAATGAATTTGGTATCACTCCTACTCACTACACTCATCCAGGACTTCTTGCATCTTGGTCTGTATGTCGATGACCTTTTGGCCCCATTCTTCCCTGAACTCATCCTCATCATCCTCAGTGACTACATAGTAGGCCATCAGTGCTATGAGGCCGATGTGGAAAAGGTAGACCAGATGAGCGCACCTAGCCTCCATGATCTTCCTGTTCCTTTTGCAATGCTCTAGATAACATCTCAGTAGTGGCCTCCCAAAAGGACCCTGCTCTTCCATGATGGCTTGATAATACACATTCAAATTCAGGCGGCCCTGTTGTTTTCTATAGATTTTCTTGAAATCTTCTCTGTAACGCTCGCCGTTTTCTGGGTCCTTCCTGACTCTGTCCACCATGGTCTTGAAGGCCTTGTACTGGTGCTCGATGTTCTTTTCCAAGTCACCGTAGTTTTTGTTGATCTCAGAAATGTGGATCTGTTCCAGCAGCTGCTTGTTCTGCTCAGAGATGCTCTCCAACTTATCATGAATCTGCTGGAAGTCCTTGTCCAGCTCGTTGGCTTCATCTTCCACCAGGCCTTTCCTCACTACACCAACCAGTGAGGTGACGATGCCAAACAGAGGGTTGAAGGAGGAGGCGAAGGAGGACACTTTCTCCAAGCAACCCAGCACAATGACTGCAGTCTTTTTGATTTGCTCCTTGTCTGCCATGGATGCAGAGGGGTCACTAGTTTCTGAAAAAAGAAGGAAAAATGATTAAAGAACCAAACACGAACTGCACAACCACTACTTTCTCCCTTATCAGCCATACAAAAGACCTCCACCATATTACTGGGGATGCTACTGTAGAAATCTTTATGGCGCAACTCCCGGTAACTGGAGGAAGTAGCTTATAGCCGACATTGGATTGTGTTTAATGGTCGTTTCCTACTGTTTACTTTTGCACTTTTTGGTTTAATATATGTTGCAGAATAACAAATTCATGCCCATAATTCACGCAAAGCATCACAGGGTGCAGGAATAAGGTAAATATAAGGTCACTGTGTTCATTATCCAGGGTATAGGCAATTATTCACTATGCGTGTTAGATATCTTATTTAAACAATGCCAATTCCTGTCCAGTTTATTCATCTTAGCTTTACCATAAACATTTACTTTCATTACCATATTATAATTGCCATATATGTAGTATGTTTGTGTCCAATTTTGGTGTCCAACTAAAGAGAGTAATGTAACATTAAATAGAGACTCACATAGGGACTAAACTCTTTTATAGAGCATTCTATGATTATGGATCTTGGATAGTCAATAACACCTAAACTGGGGCCAAAATGATAGTATCTGTTGGGGTTTTCAGTTAAAAATCTAATCTTACAACATTAAGGAAACCAATATATCTTTCTTTAATAAGCTGGAATTAAATAGTGCATTACATAATCTGCTGGAAGCAAGGTGACAGTTCACAGAAGTGTATACAAAGCATTGTTTAATTTCATATTCAGATAAGATACATTTTCATTCAACTGTGAATCACAGACTGTAAATCCCAAACTATAACCATTAGCTGAGCTTCTTGTATCTACCGTTTTACTATGAGTCATTAAAAAAATTGTCCATCTTTTATACAATAAACCCTTTTATACAATAAAACAAACCCTTTCAATACATTTATGTAAATACTAAGATATACACAATATGGAGACTGCATCTAGTACTGAAGCACTGCCCAATGTCAGGGTAAAATGGTTAGCTTAAAATGAAAACAACCCCCAAACAACGACTCTCTAAACCACATCAAACAACATTACATGAGGTATACAGTATACAGGAAAAAAAGAAAAGGGGCCCAAGCTAAGTGTCTTACCTGCTCTAACTTTTGTTCCTGGTCCCTTCTTAATGGTGCTGCAGTGTGTTTGATGCAGGTAGCTACTATATCGACCTCAGGCTGGAGATAGCATCCTTACCACTGTGTTATATATGCAGGCTAAGGGAGTGACTCATATCTGAGAAATGCTCTTTTTTGGGTTTTTTTTTTTTTTTTTAGGAGGGGGTGCTTTGGTGGCTTCCATCCCCGGCTAAAGTCCAACATGGCTAAAGTTCATCACTATCATACGTCGGCCAATACCGTCATACACTATGGGCATGTCTGTGCTTTTGTTTGCCCTGTAATTTATATGAAACTATTAAATTAAAAGCAACTTTCAAAATGCAACTCTCTACAAAAGCAACATACGGTATACTTGCGTATTACATAGGAAACGTTATACTGAACAATAAGATTCTTTATTGTTCTTTAAATGATTCTTTTTTAGTGTTTCATTCACTGATTGACTCTTTCAATGCATCTACCCTGGTTTAGATATTGTCACAGAATGGAGGTTGAGAAGCAGGTGCAGGTAGAGCAGTTTAATGAAAACGTGGCAAACAATCCAAAACTCTGAGCAAACTCATTTTCAAAAACAGGCAAAAAGTCAGGCGATCGGCAAACAGGATAAGCTAGGCCAGGCAATAAACACAGTTACTATGAACAGAAACAGGATCAAACCAGAGAAGACAAATTACGTGCTACGGCTTGGTAACATCAGAACATATAGCAAGCATATACTTTGCAGAAAATGACTGAATGAAAGTCTCTTTTTAAAGGGTGCTTGTGTGTGTGTGTGTGTGTGTGTGTGTGTGTGTGTGTGTGTGTGTGTGTGTGTGTGTGTGAGGCTAATTGAACTCAGGTGTGTTCAATTAGAAGCTCTGTGTTTGAAAGCGGGGGAGTTTGTGTGTGTGTTCTGGATAGTGAAGTCCGAAGCGGCCATATTTGTAGGCTGCAATGCTTGCTGGGAGATTGAGTTTGTGGATTGCTGTGATGTGACAGAGCCCCTGTCCCCCCACCCCACCCTGAAGGGCTCACTCCGGGATCACTGTTCTTTCTGGTTCTTCCTCTGGGGTGAGGGCCATTCAGGATGACTTGCGTGGAACTCATGCCATAAGTTGGGGTCAAGGATATCGCGTGCTGGTACACAACATTGTTCCTCAGGCCCGTAGCCCTCCCATTAATTGAGATATTCCAGCCAGCCATTCTTGCGACGAGAGTTCTGGATATACTTTACCAGGTAGGCCGTCTGACCTTTAATGTCGAGGGGAGGCAGTGGGGTTGTGGATGGGAGGTTGGTAGCTAGGGGGAATGACTGATTTCAGGCAGGAGACATGGAATGATGGGGCTATGTGCCAGTGTCGAAGGAGGTCTAGTCTGTAAGTTACCTCATTTATTTGTTTGCAAATTCTGAAGGGACCGATGTATCTGGGGCTGAGTTTCTGTGGATGTTGCAGGTCTCAGGTGGAGAGCCATACTCGGGCTCCTGGTTGGTAAATGGGGTTCTGTCCTCTGAGTTGGTAGGTATGTGCTTCGTAAATTTGTGCAGCTTATTCTAGTCTTTGATGAGTGCTCTCCCAAACTTGTTCACTCTGTTGAAACCATTCATCTACCGCTGATGAGTCAATGGGATTAGTGTCCCAAGGGAATAGGGGAAGCTGATAACTAAGCATGCACTGAAAGGGGATGAGCTGTGTGGAAAAATGGTGCAGGGAGTTTTCGGCATATTCTGCCCATGGCAGGAACTGGGCCCAATCTTCTGAATTGTTGGCACAGAACGTTTGAAGGAACCGACTTATCTCCTGGTTGGCCTGTTCTGCTTGGCCATTGAATTGTGGATGGTAACCGGATGTTAGGCTAACAGTTATCCCAAGTTTCTCCATGAAGCTGGCCCACATGTGGGAGGTGAACTGCGGGCCCCAGTCACTTACAATATCCTCAGGGATTCCAAAGTAATGGATCACATGGTTAAACAAGAGTTCTGCAGTGGTAAAAGCAGAGAGCAGATTAGGGAGAGGTATAAGATGTAGAGATTTAGAGAAACGGTCGATAACCACTTGTATAGTAGTGTTACCTTGAGAGTCAGGAAGATCAATGAGGAAATCGATGGTGAGATGTGACCAGGGGCTTTGAGGTGTGGGCAGCGGCATGAGCATACCAGCAGGCATGGTTCTAGGAACTTTGGCTTGGGTGTACAGGAGGCTATGGCATGGTATACATCAGAAAACATCTTGGGCCACCTGTACTTTTCTTGCAGAGGGTGGTAAGTGCACTGAGTACCTGGGTGGTTGGTGGCAATCGAGGTGTGGGCCCAGGTGATAAGTCGAGCTCTCAAGTGAGTTGGGACAAAGAGCTTATTCGGAGGACACGTAGGTGGAATTTGATGTTGAGGGGTGCGTGATATGGCCTGGTCCAGTTCCCAGTCATTAGCACCCAAAATGCAAGAGGGAAGAAGGATGCACTCCTCATTGTCCATTCTGGGCTCGGCCCGAGTGAATGCGTGATAGTGCGTCAGCTTTGCGTCACTAGAGTCACTAGAAAGTGTCCATAAAAGTTTGCAAAACCTAGGAATCGTTGTAAGTCCTTGATTGTCTGAGGCATGGGTCTTTCGACGACAGAATCTATCTTTGCCTGGTCCATGGATACTCCATCAGGGCTGATCACATAGCCTAGTAACAAGATGTTGCATTGGTGAAATTTGCACTTCTCCCTCTTCACATACAGCTGGTGTTGCAGGAGTCTCTGGAGAACCTGGCAGACATGATGGATATGCGCTTCGAAGGAGGGGAACACACCAGGATGTCTTTGATATAAGCAATCACAAATTTCCCCAGCACATCCTTAGTCTTACTGAACACTGTTTTCATGACTCGGTACTCGGACTCGGGAGAGATAGCGAACACATTGTGATTGTCAAGACTTTCCATGGATGTGGATGCCATGATGACCTCAGGCATTTGCAGACAATGATTAAAGCAGTAGTGGGACCAGTGAGTGAGTTGCTTCTCATAACATGATAGGTGTGGGCTATGAAGCTCCATCCACGGGAGGCCCAGGATCACAGGATATTTGGGTGAGGTGGTGACCAGTAGTTTTATGTATTCATGATGGAGCACACCGACCTAAAGGGAGAGGGGCTGAGTGTGACAGGTGATGACACCCTCCCCGATAGGTGGCCTTCCCTGCAGAGCGCCCTCCAGAGGCCAGCGATGTGGCCTCCCCTGCCAAGGCCCTGCCGGAGGCTGACGTGGTCGCCTCCCTTCTAGAACTCCAGCCTGAGACCAACGAGGTGGTCTCCCCTGCACAAGCCAGCTTCAGCTGGAGGCCTTCAGGGTGGCCTCCACAGCCAAGCTCCAGCCAGAGGCCAATCTTACAAGATGGCCTTCCACGCCATGCTCATGCCTGAGGCCGACGAGACAGCCTCCCACAGCCTGCTCATGCTAGAGGCTGACCGCATGACATCCCAAGTTCTGTTCCTGCCTGAGGCCGACGGTACGGCCTCCCAAGACCTGCTCGAGCCAGAGGCCAATGAGACGGCCTCCCACACCATGCCACTGCCTGAGGCTGACCATGCTTTCTCCCAAGTTCTACTCCTGTCTGATGGCGCAGCCTCCCAAGCCTGGTTCCAACCTAATAATGCTGGTGAGCCTATCCCATCCCTGCCACATGACCTCAGTGAACCTGTCCCAGCTCCCCCACCTCAACTCGGCAAGCCTGTTGCAGCCCCGCCTCCAGGTGAGCCTGTCTCAGCCTCATGTCTGCTCCCTGGTGGCCCCGGGGACAGTCAACAATATGGACAATGCCAGCCTCGAAATCTTGAGTTTGGTGTGGATGTTTTACCCAGAGCGGCCGGACCACTGGGGGGAGTTTTGTAGGCACTTGTGGGGGTATCTCCCCCTCACACAGAGTGTCAACATCGCACGCTTCTGGGTTGACATGACATTATTTACATTGCCATGTGTGTTTTTGTTTTGGTTTCTGTCCTGCCTCTGCCCCATCTTGTCATTGGTTGCTTCCTAATGTGTCTTGTTCATTCACAACTGTTCCAAGTTTTCCCCTTGATAAGTCTGTGTATTTAAAACTCCTGTGTGTCTTTGTTCTCCACAAAGTATTTTTTCAGTGTTTTGCCACCTGATCTGTACCAAGCCATTTTGTTTTGCGTCTCGCTTTTCCATTTATTGATCTTGTTCTCTTTCTTGGTTTTGTGATTGTTTTTTGCCCTGTTTTGCCTGTTTGCTGATCGCCTGACTCAGTGCCTGTTTCTGACTACGTTTTTGCCATACATTTTGGATTTTGTCTGCCTGCCTCTAAATAAAGCTTTTACTGCATTTGCATCCTTCTCCACTTGCATTACATGACTCAGATCTGGATTGATTTGGATGGCCACTGTTTGCTGTCTTTAAAAATAAAAACTTAAAGAGGTAACAGCTGCAAAAAAGGAAAGAGAAAATGCAGCAACTGATCCAGATTATGAATAGTGCAGAAATTCTTGATAGTGATAAAGTTTAGATTACTAAGTTTGTTTAATGTTTAAAACCCACAATTCCAGATTTCCTGCATAAAGACCCCAGTGAATTTGTGCAGATGAAAATTTCTTTAAAGAGCCTCCTGCCAGCTACCAGTACAGAGCTGTTTGAATATCAGGTCTTGTTAGATCACCTGAACCTGAAGCAGGCATGGCTCATGGCAGATTCCTATCTGCATTCCTCTACCCCCTACTCACAGATAGTGGCAGGTAAAGTGGGTTCCACTTGTGTATCACACTTGCTCAACAGCAAAACCACAACTGCAGCAATGAAAAGGGTTAAGCTCAAAGTATACCTTGCCAATGTGACATTGTTGTGACAATGATGAGGATTTCTTCAGCAAGTGCTTGTGGGTCCAGAGCTTTGCTATGAAGCATAAAGCAAAACAGATTTATGACATAAAGAGATGTCACTGTTGTGGTTGGCTCAAACAAGCAGCATAGTGCACCTTAAAGAATCCCTGCAGCATTTTTCAGTGTTCATTAATTAATTCATTCATTTATTCATTCACTACCATAGCACTACCCATCACCAGGCTAAACTGGTTTGCTCAAAATAAAAACAACCCAAACAAGGACACTCTCTTCCCCAGCAAAGAGCAACATCAATGCAAAATGACCTTAGACAAGTCATACATACTAAAACAGGCTTCTGTCCCTGGCTTCAGTTCCCATTTGCATATTAGTCCTTTTTAGACAAATAGTATTATATTAATAATAAGGCAATTTCTAAGGTTGTAATGCTTGAATTTGTGGTACAGGACTCTACTCTCAGACTCTAGGAGAGATATTAGAGCCATACCTTCCCAATAGTGCAGTGGTTAAAAGTTTTGAAGTCAATAAGCCTTTACTAATTCAGTAGTCTTGGCCTCTACCCAATCTGTCAAATGGTACTGGCCACAAATCAATGCAGAATTAAGACATAAACCCAAATATTCACATGAAATCTGATGTCCCACACACACTGCCTTTTTGCATACAATTCAAGATGCAGATTGAACATTAACTTAAATTTATATAAACTTTATAGGTCAGGATTCAGGGTAATTTCTATAGAGTATGGAAAGATCAAATATAATAATTAAATCTTGTAGAACTCTATTTAAAAAAATAGTTTTTCAGTGAGGGACGAGTCCAACCTTCTTTTCAGATTAGGCTCTTAATAAAATAAATAACAACCTGTAAGAACCTTGTTTATGATCTTTATAACTGTAAAAAAAAAAAAAAAAAACTTTGCAAATCTCTCTTTTGAATGTTGGCAGCATGATAGCAAATTATATTAAATTTAAATTTAATTTGGCCTTTGTTAAACAAAAGATACTCCATCAGATCTGACATGGAACTGGGCTGATAACATGCAGTAATCATTTGCTTATTGAAATGTAATAAGGTATCGCCTGGGAAGTAGGCATAAGGTACACCTTTCAAGTGAATGGTATTAATCATTAGACTGATAATAAGATATTCCTCTGAAACTGTGTAATTAGGTACTGAATGAATTTATGTGTTTATGATGCAGTTCCAGGAATTTATTAAAGGTTTATGGTGTGAATCGGCCTGTTGGGCCTGATGTTTATGATGGGCTTGTTCAAAAAAGATTTTCCAAAGAAACTATTAAGAAAATGAAATGGCATTTCTAAATGACTATATTACATATCATGGTGAAAGTAATTCCTTGAAGCACAGTTTGTCTCTTGAATGCTATGATGAAATATATGCACGTCTCAGCAGGTTTATCGACTCTTCATTTAAGCAACTGGCAGCGTGACAGCACGTGCTTCCGGGTTATGTCTTTGTTTATGTTGCCACGTGTGTTTTTGTTTTGATTCATGTCAAGTCAAGTCACGTCAAGTGGAGTTTATTGTCATTTCAGCCATATACAAGTACATAGTGAAACGAAACAATGTTTCTCCAGGACCAAGGTGCTACATAAGACAACACAGAACAACACAGAGCTACGGGGACTACATAAATTAAACATAAATTAAACATAAAGTGCACAAGTGCAAACGTGCGGACGCACAAGACAGAACAAGACAGTACAATAACTACAACACCGACCAGTACGCAGTTCTGTTTGAAAGTGGCCAAGTGACAATAGTGCAAATAATACGGAGTTTGGTATAAATAGCTAAAGTAATGTAAACATATGGTATTGTATTATGTAAACATAGTAGTAGCAGCAGCAGCATAAAAACATGTGCAAAACATGTGTAAAACGTGCATGGAGGATGTTAAGTTGTGTGTATGTGTGTATATGTATGTGTGTGTGTGTGTTCCTTCCTTCCGTCCAGTTCTAGGTGTTGAGGAGTCTGATGGCATGAGGGAAGAAATTATTGCACAGTCTGGTTGTGAGGGCCCGAATGCTCCGGTACCGTTTACCAGATGGCAGGAGGGTGAAGAGTGTGTGAGAGGGGTGTGTGGGGTCATCCACAATGCTGGTAGCTTTGTGGATGCAGCGAGAGGTGTAAATGTCCGAGATGGAGGGAAGAGAGACCCCGATGATCTTCTCAGCTGTCCTCACTATCCGCTGCAGGGTCTTGCGATCTGAGACAGTGCAATTCCCAAACCAGGCAGTGATGCAGCTGCACAGGATGCTCTCGATAGTCCCTCTGTAGAACATGGTGAGGATGGACGGTGGGAGATGCGCTTTCCTCAGCCTTCGCAGAAAGTACAGACGCTGCTGGGCTTTCTTCGTTATGGAACTGGTGTTGAGCGACCAGGTGAGGTTCTCTGCCAGGTGAACACCAAGAAACTTGGTGCTCTTGACGATCTCCACGGAGGAGCCGCCGATGTTCAGCGGAGAGTGGTCATTCTGTGCTCTTCTGAAGTCAACAACCATCTCTTTAGTTTTGTCCACGTTCAGAGACAGGTTGTTGGCTCTGCACCAGTCCGTTAGCCGCTGCACCTCCTCTCTGTATGCTGACTCGTCGTTCTTGCTGATGAGACCCACCACGGTTGTGTCATCGGCAAACTTGATGATGTGATTTGAGCTGTGCATTGCTACACAGTCGTGAGTCAGCAGAGTGAACAGCAGTGGACTGAGCACACAGCCCTGTGGGGCCCCAGTGCTCAGTGTGGTGGTGTTGGAGATGCTGTTCCCGATCCGGACTGACTGAGGTCTCCCAGTCAGGAAATCCAGGATCCAGTTGCAGAGGGAGGTGTTCAGGCCCAGCAGGTTCAGCTTTCCAATCAGGTGTTGAGGAATGATTGTATTGAATGCTGAACTGTCTCCACCCATGTCTTGTCATTAGTTGTCTCCCTAATGTGTCTTGAACATTCACACCCGTTTCCATTTACCCTTGATTAGTTTGTATATTTATACCTCCTGTGTGTATTTGTTCTTCACACAGCATTGTTCAGTGTTTTGCTGGCTGACTTTACCAAGCCATTTTTGGTCAGTGTGTATCACTCCGTTTTTTGACTTCTTGTCTGTTTCTTGTTTCTCATGTTTGTTTTGCCTAGTTTGCCTGTTTGTACATCGCCTGACCCACACCTGTTTTTGACTCTGCCTCTGCCTTACTTCTTTGGATTTGTTTACCTGCCCTTTAATAAAAGCTTTAACTGCAATTGCATCCGTCTTACCCTGCATTACATGACAGTGGTGTGAAACTTTCATGCAAAGACCTGAAAGACAGAGTGAAGGTAAACAACAAAAGATGAAAAGGTTTGTGGATGCCAAACACTCAGGTCAAAACACCTAGTTTCAAATAAGAAGACCTTGTCCAGGCAGATAACTCACTCATGTAAAGAAAAGATGTTCAAAGTCACCAATTCTCATCACAGGAAAAGAGGAACACAGGAACTGGATGATGGATAGACTTGCTTCACACCTAACCATGATGCCTACAGAACTCAGTCTACCTATGAATAAACAAAATCCTGCTCAACCACCTGCAGTAGTACAGAATAGCAGACAATACAACCAATGCACCAGAAGAGTACCTGCCTAACTGAGAGACTATGTCATATAAATTGACACTACCAGAAAATTGCAAAACTGAGCACATTATGAGAAAAGCTTTGTGCTGCTAAACAGTGTTCAATGAATGAAAAGATCCACTTATGCTCTAGTTCTGCCTGAGGATGTTTTATGAGTAATACTTTAGAATAAATTTTATGCTTTTGTTGATTCCTGATTTCTGATTCCCCCAATACCGATGACCCCAAAAATAAATTTATCACGTTTATCTTTTTTTTTGTTGTTAATTTGTAAGTGACAAACATGAAACCCTGGATGAAATTTTGTCCTATCTTTATCAGCTTCCTTACCTCAAATTGTTGAATACTGTCTCCTATTGTTTTGTTTTTTTCCCCTTGTTGTTGTGTGCTGCTCTCTGGTTGGTCTGTCTAATTCCTGTGTACTTGTAACCCCTGCTCCATTATATTTTTAGATTTTTTAAATTATTACTTATATTTAGTTATACTTAATTTAGACCAGAAAGCCTGGGGTTTGTTCTTTTTATCTTCAAGTTTCTGTATTTTGCTCTGAGTTAATAATAAAACGATACCTTATCATCCGCTTTATCTTTTATGCCATTCACTTGAACGTCATTTTATGAAGGCCTGGGGTTGTTCTTTTTAACTTTAGGTTTCTGTTTCACTGCTGTGAGCCAGTAATAATGTGATACCTGGTTAAATTTTATTGAGAAATATACAAATGATTACTACATTCTTTCAGCAGAATTCACTGTCAGATCTGATGGAGTATCCTTTGTTTCACAAATTCAAAAACTGTTCACAGTCCCTGATAAAAAAAAATTATATAATTTCAGATTAAATCAACTACTATATGGTTGTTGTAAAGGACTCAGGATACAGGATACATGTGCTTTTCATAAGTATTCATCCCAACATTTAAAATACAATCATTGAATGTAGTCATGCTAACAATGTGATTAAAGGGTTAACAGAAAGAATGGTAACTAATGCTAGTTACCAAATATGCTGCCTTTAAGTCATGTCAGAGATATCGTAATTTCCCTCAGGAACTCATTTTTTTCTTTGAGCCCTGACTTTCTAAGTTGGGGCATGTCAATAGCAAAAAAACCCAAAAAACTCATGGCCTGGAATATGAATGCAAAAAAGGGCTGCCCCTTTTATTAAGGGTAGTGACAGTAAATAATGTAGAACATAAAAACGTAACAAACTTGTGTGAATCAGGGGAATCACTTGCATTTCCCGAGCACCTCCTGCATCCTCTCTTGCATGAGTATGCAAAGATCAAATATAATAATTAAATCTTGTAGAACTCTATTTAAAAAAATAGTTTTTCAGTGAGGGATGAGTCCAACCTTCTTTTCAGATTAGGCTCTTAATAAAATAAATAACAACCTGTAAGAACCTTGTTTATGATCTTTATAACTGTAAAGAAAAAAAAAACTTTGCAAATCTCTCTTTTGAATGTTGGCAGCATGATAGCAAATTACATTAAATTTAAATTTAATTTGGCCTTTGTTAAACAAAAGATACTCTATCAGATCTGACATGGAACTGGGCTGATTGAAATGTAATAAGGTATCACCTGGGAAGTAGGTATAAGGTACACCTCATTACCTGAAATTGGAAAATAAAATATTGACTTCACCTTGACAAGTAATACAGCATTTTAGAAATGCCATTTCAGTTTCTTTGGAAAATCTTTTTTGAATAGGCTTATCATCTGTGATATGATTCATACTACAGTCTAACTCTTCATTTTAACCTGGAACTGCATTGTAAACAAATAAAATAATCTACTACTTAGACCGGAAAGCCTGGGGTTTGTTCTTTTTATCTTCAAGTTTCTGTATTTTGCTCTGAGTTAATAATAAAATGATACCTTATCATCCGCTTTATCTTTTATGCCATTCACTTGAACGTCATTTTATGAAGGCCTGGGGTCGTTCTTTTTAACTTTAGGTTTCTGTTTCACTGCTGTGAGCCAGTAATAATGTGATACCTGGTTAAATTTTATTGAGAAATATACAAATGATTACTACATTCTTTCAGCAGAATTCACTGTCAGATCTGATGGAGTATCCTTTGTTTCACAAAAGTCAAAAACTGTTCACAGTCCCTGATAAAAAAAATTATATAATTTCAGATTAAATCAACTACTATATGGTTGTTGTAAAGGACTCAGGATACAGGATACATGTGCCTTTCATAAGTATTCATCCCCTTGATCTTTTCCACATTTTGTAGTGTTTCACCCTGGAACTGAAATGAACTTCATTGGGATTATATCTGGAACCTACACACACACACACACACACACACACACCCACACACACACACAAACAGCAACACAAAAATAAACACAAAAATACACAAAAATCTCTGAATCTCATTCACCAGGCATTGACTTCTGGCCTTCTCGAAGTGTGTCATATTCTTTAAAAAAAATGATAATAATAATGATGTGCAGATTGTTCAAAGTTTTGGATATTTTTGGGAAATCTTGACCTGTACTGTTATTTTGTTAGCACCTAATGCTGTTTGCATAAGTACAGCTGTATGCAAAAGTTTGGGCACCCCAGGCCAAATTCCTTTTTATTGATTTTATTTTATAGATTTTTTTTAATGTGAAAACAAGTAAACAAAACTAACCACAGTTAAATTTGATAAACTTCCAACATAAAAAAACTAACAACATAAAAGTTGTTATAGCATTTCACCCCTGTTACTGAGAACACCTAAATGAGTTCTTTCAGGAAGAGACATAGTTACAGCATCAAAATTTTAACCCTATCAATGACGTTTATTGCTCTATTTTGCCCTCTACTGGAATAACAGAGACTAGCCGTTTATTCCTGAATCTTTAAATTCAATTACAGTCCCCAGGCCGAGTTTTAATTTAGAGCATGCCTTCTAAAATGGAAAATGTAAATGTAAATAATTTGGCAGGCCAAATTAGAATATTTATTGGGCCAGTTTCAGCCCTTGGGCTGTATGTTTGACACCTCTGATCTAGGCCTGAATGGACTCATTAGGCAGGTCGAGGCAGGTTATGATTTGTTATGAGGAATAACAATTCCAGAGAGTAATGAATTCTTTGGCTCTTCAAACCTTGTGCTAACACTTAACACATCCTACCCCAGTGACATTCACAAATTCCAGGCTTCCAACATTCAAATAACCCATATAGAGTGGCAACTGACACTATGGCAACAGCTGGAGGTGCACAGAGTCTCAAAACAAGAGAGGGATATTTTTATAATAATTAATCAAAGATAGAAAGAAATAGTCACTGGAATATAGTAGAGTGCCAGAATTATAGGGAACTGACATACCTCTCCAAAGTTGCAAGTGTGTATCCACAAACAAAGACCTAATTATTATTCAAAACAAGCGCAGTGCAGAGACTTATTTGCATTATAAAATATTCAATTTTTTTTTTTTTGTCAATCTCTAAGAGCAGGGGCGAGGTAAGGTAAGGGTCCCTGGGCTTGAACCATTTTTGGGGCCCTATTTGTATACTATGATATGAATCTAACTGCTCCAACCAGAAAATATCGAAGAGTGCTATAACACAAACCACTGCACTGTAAAACCATGGAACATGAAACATGTTAATAATCTAAACACCAGTTTTTAAAACCTAAATGCCACATAATAAATTGGTGTGTTCTAATTGCAAACACAAGCGTTTGCTTGAGCCATCTCCCAAATGTTCAGGTATCAGCCTTCTAGACAGCAAGATACACTCAGTTGCATACCCTAGATCTGCTCCTCAAGAATACAACATAGGCTAATTGGAAGAATGGATACAGACAAAGTCTGTTTACACTCTTATTGTATGAACAAAAGATGCTGTTTTGATTTTTTTTTTTTCAGTAAAAATATACTCATCTTGTCATGTTTTATTTTTCAATAACTTTATTGAAAACATTTAAAATACAATCATTGAATGTAGTCATGCTAACAATGTGATTAAGGGTTAACAGAAAGAATGGTAACTAATGCTAGTTACCAAATATGCTGCCTTTAAGTCATGTCAGAGATATCGTAATTTCCCTCAGGAACTCATTTTTTTCTTTGAGCCCTGACTTTCTAAGTTGGGGCATGTCAATAGCAAAAAAAAAACAAAAAACTCATGGCCTGGAATATGAATGCAAAAAACGGCTGCCCCTTTTATTAAGGGTAGTGACAGTAAATAATGTAGAACATAACAAACATAACAAACTTGTGTAATTCAGGGGAATCACTTGCATTTCCCGAGCACCTCCTGCATCCTCTCTTGCACATTCTCCATCTTCTTGGTCCACTCCTCGCTCAGGCCCTCCTCATCATCACCAATGATGGCAGCGTAACCCATCAGAGCGATGAGGCCGACGCAGAACAGGTAGGTGAGGCGTGTGCACAGGCGCTCCATCACCCTACGATCTCCTTGTGAGTGAGTCATGTAGACTTCGAGGATGGGTCGGCTGAAGAGCTTGGGCTTGCCCATTACACCGTCATAGAGGGTGTGCAGGTTCTGGTCACCCATGTCGTTGGCATAGCTTTCCTCAAAATCATCGCGCTTGCGCTCCTTGTGCTCGGGCCGTGCCTCCACCACCTCCATGAATTTACGGAACTGGTTGCGTAGGTTCTCCTCTACGCGGCTGTATTGCCCGTCCAATGTCTCCTTCTTGATCTGGAGCAACGCACCACGGTTCTGCACTGAAAGCTCATCCAAGGCCCGGTTCACACTGCCAAACTCACGTCGAAGAGTTTGAATCTCCTCATCATCCACATGGTGGAGGACGACACGGATCAGCGAGCCTGCCACACCGAAGATGGGATTCACCACAGCGGCTGCTGATGAGATGGTGGCTACGCACTCCAGCACCTTCACCAGGCCTCGCTTCAGCTTGTCTCGGTCCTCTAAGATCTCGACGTCAGCCATGGCCTAAAACAGAAACGTTGGCCTGATTGGGAGAAGAAGATATACTTTATCCATATTATAAAGACAACTACCTTCACTCAGAGCACTTTGTTTCTAGTTAAGTTAGATCCTGGATTAGACCATGATTATAGTACTTGCTATTGACCTACATAGCTTTATTTACAAAGCTGAAATTAACTAATGCATTATATAGTGATGTGACACCATGATTCTCAAGCTCTTTTAGCAGGAGACTAATTGGAGGAATTTAGACTCAAACTGAGGTACAACAAAGGCAACAGCTGAAGCATAGGAAGTGATGCAGAAGAAAGGTTCTTCAACGGCTGAAACGGAAAAAGGCTCTCAGTGCAAGAGCGCAGGAAGTAAAACCACAAGGTGGGTTCAAGCAGCTGAGTGAAAAGTTAACTAACCATGTCTAGGTGACTGACACTTCACACTAGTGCAGGCAGACTTAAGGTAGACCTAAGTTTTCAAATGTGATAATGAGTTTAAAAATAAATAAACATAGGTAGCTGCTTTAGGATTAAATGTCGTGGGTTGAAAACATTAGCTATTTGGCTTCTGCCTCATTTCCTTTTACTACACTATTTTGCAAAACTTTGGAAATCGTAAGCTTGGGGTGATTTTGGACATAACATTTTATTTTGATTTTGCTTTGATTATTCTTTGATTCCCTTTGCCTATTTTTTGCAATAAAAAATATGGATTACTTTTTGGATTATTCTTCATTAAATTTACATTTTTATCTTAACCTTCCTGACTGGGACTCTTCTTCTGGTAAGGCTATTTATTTTTGCCTCCTCGCTGAATGCATACATTTCATGCTAGGCAATGTTAATACTTATTATACGCTAATGAGGTAAATAACAAGCAATTGGTTAATATTATTAAATAGTAAACAAAGGTGTCTTTGGTAATTCAAACTTTACCTTAAATCTTAGTTTGATAGGCATAGTACATTCAAGACTGTGGAAATCGTGGATAGAAAGAGTGATAGAAAGATTTTACTTTAGACTACATTGAAAACAAGACAATCAAAAACATTAGGCTACCGAAAGCAAGTTGTAACTGTTTCCTGAAGTGTAAACAAGGGAGAGTTTAATTTAATATTCACACATGATCAATTTTCATGCAGCAGTGAATTACAGGCTGTAAACCTTTGTTTATTAATCCCAAACGGCAAACAATTACCAATTAGATGGCCTTTTTATGCACACTGCTTTATCATGAGCCAGACATTTAAAAAAAAAAATGTATACATAAATTTATGTAGTTGCATAATAAAGAGGCCGCGTCTAGCAATGAAACACTGTCCTTGTCAGGCTAAACTGGTTAGATTAAAAGGAAAACAACCCAAATGATGACTCAAACCTATCAAACAACATGATCAGTACAAAATTACTTTACACAAGGCATACTAACTACAACAGCGAACAGAAAAAAAAAAGAAAATAGGTCCAAGGGCCTAAGGATCTTACCTGCTTTAGTGTCTATAGGTTTCCTCTTCCTAAAGCCAGGGTGAGGGTGGGACTCATATCAGAGCAGTGCTCAGTGGGTTAGGGAGGAGGATGGGGTAAGAAACATATCAGTATGTGAGTCGATACTGGCATATTTTATGCTATGAAAATGTAATTTTTGACTAGCATGATGCAGATCTTGCAGAAGAGACAAAAGATACAACTTGGCAACAGAAATTCATTTAAAAGGCCTCCCCATGTCCCTGGATAATACTGCTAATAAAATTTAGTTATTATCCCTTTAATTACATCCAAGGTAATTTCTGACATTAGTTTCACATTCATCTGTAATGGTTAAATATTTAAGTTCTGGATTGGTTTGTGTGCAATGCAGTTCAAGGCCTTCACGCAGGGTTTCTCTGTGGTATTAATGATGTGACAGATCAGAGTCATCAGCCTCTTTGAAAAATATCTTCCAAAGAAACAGGAAAGACACTGAAATGACATTTCTACATTGCTACTTGTTTAGATATGGGCATAATGATAAAGCTGGTCCCCTCTGCTTAGACAAATCTGACTGCACTTCATAGTCTAGTTTTGAGCATTAATAATGTGGAGGTAAGGCACATTTCAGGTTTGTAATGCTAGAGTTAGTGATACAGTACATTAAAAAGACTCTATTGGCTCTATGTGGCTAGGTTCTGCTGATCAGTGTCGCTTCTAAAACTAGCAGGAAGGCGGAAATAGTAATGCAGTACACACAAACCACAATCTTATCTGATTTTGCTACTTTCCACAAGCAGTGTGCCAAAAATATGTAGAAAATACACCTCATACCATGAATGGTGTATAAAATCAAAAGTACTTTGGAAATCTCTTTTGGAAAAACTCTTTGAACATTCCCATTATTAACATTAAACCACATCAGTCTTATCTTTTATATCATTCACATGAAGTGTGTTAAAGCATCTTCCTGCTTTCAATAAAATCCTTTTTTTAAATTCAGTTTTCTGTTTTCACTGTTGTGAGCCAGTAATAATGTGATACCTGTTAACATTTTAGTGAAAAATGTATAAATGATTAGTGCAAACCTTTTTTTTTTTAACAGAGTTCAATGTCAGATCTGATGGCGCAACCTCCATTTTAAAAAAGGCCAAATAACCTTTCACATTAAATCTATCGTTAGTCTTTAATTTCATGAATATAATTTTCTATTATACTGTATATAAATTCCTAAAAAACAAAGATATGTTTGAATACAGCAAATAATTGAGTTTCTTTGTTCCAAAAAATCTGTCCAAATATATTGTCATTATAAACTAGCTAGCTTTTACGAAAGTTAATGTCACAGTACCACCAATCAGCACAGCACAGAGTAGTGTTCATTCAATTAATTTGGAAAATAAAATGAAATTTACACTATGTTTACCACTAAACTCAAATTTATTAGCCAATCAGCCAAAATTGTGCCTCTTTACTTTTGTACTTAAGCTCAGAGCCAAGAAAGGGACGCTAATATTAATTTTTTACACTGTTTAACTGTGAGTGTAATTGTGATTGTGTTGAACTATTGATCTAGTCTAAGTAGCCAAACTGTAAGGTGTGAAAGTGGAATTCCCAGAGAAATTAATGATAAATGTTGAATTTATGGCAGAAAGCATTAGAGAACTCAAAATTTTAAAAATCTGAAATATAGAATATACGCAATTATTATTTTATATTGGGCAATGTAATCATGCATAATATTTGGTTCTCTTAAATCATAGATTTTAATGATACTGCTACTATCAGTCATATTGATTTAATAATGTACTAATTTAAGAATTGCATTTTAAATTATAAAATTAACCAAAAAAATACTCATTATTATCATTATTATTATTATTATTATTATTATTATTATTATTATCATGAAGGGGAGATGTGCTGTATGGTGAGCAGAGCAGAGCGCCCTCTGGTGGTTGTTAGTAAACTTCACGCCTTTTCTCTAAAGCCTCGGCGTCACTGCACTGAAACCCAGCAGCAGGAAGTCGACGGAAAAAGGTGAGTTAAGGATCTAAACAGCTTTTATTTGTTTAAAACCAGGAGTTTGGTGATATAAAGGGGATCGTGTGGAAAAGGACACATGCGATATTTTCCTGCAGATAATGCGATGTTGCTTCCACGTCTTTGTAAAAACCCCTCAAGACGTTTTCTGAATAATGGAGTCGAAAAGTATATTTTAATCTAACATAAACGTCAGCAACACGTTTTAGTACATTTGCAGCTACATGTTGCTTACTACTTAAGACCATTTATTTTGCTAAAGGGTTATTTTATTTTGAAAAAGGTCCGTTTTTCACGTGTTTTTGTTTTTTTCCAGGCCCAGGACAAGTTTACATAATGTGTTTTTTATGGAGCTTCTTAGAAATAGGTTTAAAATATGAAAACAACTGAAGCAATATCGCGTAAATTATAGTGAAAAAACGGCCTATTTAGGCCTAAGAAACTACAGCAGAGCGGTAGCCTACCACCGCCTGTTTATAACTAAATAACTTCCATTTATTGCGCTGCTAAAACCCGCAGAAAGATTATAAATAACCTGAAAACCTTTCAGTTAGGAAATTAAGCAATTATGTTAATTAAAAAAAATAATAAACTCAAGAACGAAACCGAAACTTGACGTGAGTTCCGGGAATTGACGGCCATACAGACGCCACCTAGTGGATATGTAAGGTACTAAGTCTACAATCATTCGGCACTACAGGCGCCGCCTAGTGGCCACCTTCGGTATTACTCCGTAATTGTTTGCCACCGCACGCGCCACCTAGTGGATGTGTAAGGCCACTTATGGTATTTTCAGCACGTTGACAGCAGTAAATATGAGTTATTAAAGATGTTGAACAAGATTTATGGGGGAAAAAAAACAACAAATATGTTTTTAACATAGTTAAATATAATTTTAAAAAATGTTTGTATTTATTAAGTTATTTATTAAATAATAGTAGGTACATATTATATCTATTAATGATAATAACACTTTTTTGTTTTGTAGAGTTTCAGAATGTCGCTGACGATCAGCAGGGCTGAAGGAGTGACGGTGTACACTGTACACTCCAGCAACAAAAGTAAATGGCCGCTCTTCTGCCAGATCCTGGGCACCATGTGCTACAGCCCCGTGTGCTCTGTGTCTCTGAGACTGAAGCAGCAGCTTGGCTGTTCTCTCACAGCACTGGCGGTTTGTTATGCTCTCAAACGCTACACGCAGGAAATGCTGCATTGTTTTCTTGCTTGAGAAATTGCTTGATAAATCAGAACATAACGTGGTGTGATTAACAGACATCACTGCATTTATTGCAAACTACAACATGACCACATAATGATATTTTGATGCATTTTGTCTATGTTCTCAAGTAGCCCACTGTCTGGTATTGTCTGATATTTTAGGACTAGAATTAAGATGATTTCTCATACTGTGATTATAATAAATTCAACTGTTTTCTCAGAAATGTCTGGGCCTATGCAATGACAACCTTCTCTCCTCCCACAGACTATACAGATCATGGTTGGATTAATGAATCTGGGCTTTGGGTCTTTGACTACAACCATTTACAGTATGAGTGACCTTGGTCCTGTTCCCCTTTGGCTTGGAGGCGTGGTAAGAATAATATTTCATCAAAATTTAATTGTTTTATTCAGGTTAATGTAAATTTCTTATATTTCACATAAGATGTATTATTGTGGTGTGTAAAGGTGTGTAAAGATGTATTATTGTGGTGTGTAAGGGTGTGTAAATTTGCATTATTGCAATGCCTAAAGGTGTGTAAAGATGCAATATGTGATGCAACAAATGACCTTTTTATTTCAGATTATTGCAGTCGGAATCATGTGTATCCTAGCAGAAAAGTTTCCAAGCCCATGTCTGGTGAGTTTCCTCTTTTCTTTTGACGCATGCTGTTGTTATATACTAGCTCACTGAGTCAGTTCATTTGACTCACCAGTAGAAATCAACTCTCAAACAGCTCATTGCCATCTTATCTTAAAACTGGTTTAATTTAATTTATTCGAAACATAAAAAATTGACTCAGTACATCACTATTTAGAATACAACATACGCAATGTGAGAAATATTAAACCTAAAATGTCACAGTGAAGCTGAACGATTTTAACACAACAGCAAGTGATAAATAGACGGGAATCATCCCATTTCACACTGTACATCAAATAAGCTTAGAAGATGTCGATTAATTTTCTATAACAGCTGCTCGAGCAATAGTGCAGTTTCAAATCATAGATTTATATTCATGAGCTCATTCATAATATGTTATTGTTTCCATACTAACAGCACAAGGACCTAATCAAAGATTTTTAATTAATGGATAAAATACATGCTGGTAGTTAATAAAGAAAAATGTGTCACTGCTGAAATGGTGAAGTTTTCTCCTGAAGAGAATCAACATCGTTGATTATCTTACTATAACGGCACGACACAGAAACTTTTATTCCTTACATAAATATCAAGTCCAGTATTAATCACTATAGGAGTATTGGATAATCCACCATCATGTCCTTACACAGATGCGTCTTCTCATTTTGTGTATACAGGTTGTCCTGACTGTGATGATGAATATAGTGAGCGCTGCATTAGCTATAACTGCCATCGTGCTTTATTCAGTGGATTTGGCGGAGACACGTTATTACTTGTGTGAATCTCCTGAACGTCGGCAGGACACTTATTATTACTGGACAACTGCATCTCCCTCGAAAAAAGCTGAGTTGGATGAAATCTTTCAGAGAAAACTAGAGGTCTACAGAATTTGTCAGGAAAACCAGCTCATTATGAAGGTAATCACTTTTGCTAATTTCAGAAAAACAGTAGTTTTTGACTTATAATTTCTGAAACACTGATGTTGTATTTATATGAGGTGATTAATTAGTCTGAGTAAGCTTAGAAAAAAGGAAACATACATATGTATTCACCTCCTTGGATTTTCCCAGATTTTCTAATGTTATTACATGACAAATTCTCTACATGTGAGCAGTATGAGCCTCGCTAAGCTCAAATTTGATTAATATTGAATCTCTTTGGGTAATTTACATGTAGAGTGAGGAAGTCATTTCTATGCTAACAATCGATGTTACGTCTATGCTACATTACTCTTGCATTATTTAATCCCCAAGACCAAGAACAACACTTCAGCTGGGATAAATTCCCACTGACGCAAAAATTATCATGCAAGTTGGATTGATATAAAGGTCATGTGAATTCTGTGTCATGTGTTCTGGCTATTCTAACAGATTTGTATTTGATTTCAGTACTAAATATAAAAGTTGCCGAAATTTGAATGAATACTAAGATCTAGTCATCTGCGTAACCAAAACGAATTAATTTCTATATCTAGACCATCAGCAGAGGCCTGGACATCATGATGATTGTGCTCGCTGTTCTTCAGCTGTGTGTCACCATCAGCTGGTGTGTTCTGAACATAAAAGCTCTCTGCAAGAAGGAAGCAAATGGACAGGTATAACTGTCTTTAAAGAAAATCCCAAATTAGCTGATATAATGAGTTCTGAGAGCTGTGGTTGGACTCCTGAAAGTAGAACATACTGCTTAAAGCTGATCTGTGTTCAATTTTTCAGGATGTGGAGGATCCAGAACTTCGCAAACCCCTCATGGATCAAGAAATTCTCAATCCTGTGTGTTAGAAACACTAAAGGCACCACAGTTAGACTAGTTACTATCCAGCACTTTCCTTTCTGTTGCATTTAAAAATAAGTATCCACTTTGTTATTAAAAGCACTGATAATTTGCATGACATTTGTTTCCTAGGTTTACACTACAGATTTGTTTTTGTAAGCACAGTGTGAAATATATGAATCATTATTAAAGCATGTTCACCTGTTTCAGTATATCAACCACCCCTGTGCATATGCTTGCTAAAACAGAAATAAATGTAAAGAAGTAAATAACAGTGGGCAGTGTGTTAATATAGTGTCAGTTTATATGTTCTGTTTGTGCTAAAATGTTAAACTGCAAATATTTTAAGTATATATTTACACAATTAATTTTAACATTGACAATAACAATGGGACATAAGCACTAATGATCTTGTTTGATTGTGATTTATGATGAGCATTTTGGGTAACAATGGGAAATATACGTGTACTGCTATAATATCAAAAGAGATGACCATTTCTGATGAGTGACAGGAACATATGAATTATCATTATTATAAAGAGGTAACAAAAAGTGTAAACCAAACCTGAGTGAACATAAGATTATTAAAGACCCTAAAATCCAGGCTTTAACAAGTATACTTTTTTGTTTGAGAAGCCCAAACAGAAGATTAGTTCCTGGGATTTAGCTATTAATCCTTACATACAGTTGATAATCTGTTTCAGTTAGACTGGGTAATATCACACCTTTTTTTTTAAAACAGCTAACTATGTCATCGTCTTTTCTGCTGACTTTATGCTACTTTAATAATATAAGCACAAGAGTGGTGTAATAATGCACACATGCTGAACATAAGTATATTACATATTTTTAAAATAAATTTTAATGGTTAAACAGCAGAAATAATGAATTGCTGAAATAAACAATCAGCTACAGTAACTACTATGTAAATAGTAAATAACATTTTGTATTAATGTGCTAAATCTTTATCTACATGTTTTAATGAGAGCGTAAAATATGATATTTTTCTTGATCTTCATTTACTTGATCTTCAAGGTTAGTGAAGTCTATCCCAACTGTAGGGTCAGATTCCTGCTCTTGGCTGGAGTGGAACCTGATGTGGTCTTCTGCTGTTGTACCCCGTCTGCCTCAAGGTTTGATGTGTTGTGTCTTCTGAGATGCTTCCCTGTTCACCACAGCTGTAAAGAGTGGATATTTGAGTTACATTAGCTTTCCTGACAGCTCCAACCAGTCTGGCCTTCACCTCTGTTGAACTGCTGCTCACTGTTTTTTTTTTCTGTTTTGTTTTTCCACAGACAATGTTGTGTGTGAAAATCGCATTACATCAGAAGTTTCTGAAATATTCAAACCAGCTATGGCACCACCATCTATCTCATGGTCAAAGTCCTGGTTTATTTGACTAAAGAATATTTCTGCAAAATATTTCCTGAATATTCTCCAGATTAATTGTTCAGTTATCATACTGCTATTTTTTACAACCCGCACCATAAAAAAGAGAAACTCATCAACTGTAATGTGCATCAGGGAGGCCGTTTTACCCTAGAGAATCTTTTTAGTCTAAAGATGATGGATTTCACCATAAGTGCTCTGAGTCTATGTTACTTTAACAGCAGAAAATGGTGTGTTCTGAATTTCCAGATTTCCCCAGGTCTGCAAATGTCTTTAAATTCCATATTTTTTCAAGCTTTCTAGACCTGTGTGTGTTTAGAGTCATTCACCACCAGATGGTGCTCAGAAAACTCCACTAATTTCCCAGCTTTGTGTATTTCTAGAACAGCAGTAGCCATTTTGAAAGAGAAATGCTCAGAAAATGAAGGCTGTATTCCAGTAGTGCACTCCAGCAGAGGCTGTTCCTGACCCCTTGGAGGTCAGAGGGGTGGAGACAACATGACTGCACACTTCAGGAGCAGAAATTAGCCAAAAGACGGATGTAGTTCAGTCAGATGTAATTTCTCTCTCAAAGCAAATAATAATAATAATAATAATAATTAATGAAGCTGTAAGCACAACAAATAAAATACTTAAAAAATGTTGAATTTCTTGGCTCCCCATTCCGATTATACGTGTTCAGGTCACCAGATTTTTCTTGATTAGAAGTGCCCAAGATGGGGTTTTTCAATAGTGTCTAGACCTCTTCCTTTAAACACAAGAAATTGCCTTTAAACCTGAAAAAAATCGTAATAGAAAATGTGGACTGAAGAAGGAAATGGCTTTTTTTTTTCCTTTGCTGAAAAATACTAATATGTTGAGGCAAGTTGACGAGTAGTCCTAATAGTAATTATCACATTAATTTCTGATATAATGTAACAATCTGGTTTATACCCTCATCATCTGACAGCTTTTAAAATAGCACTTGATCCTGCACATCCTTTTATTTTGCATTTTATTTATTTTTTAATAGCATACTTCAACAGTTACTTGTGCGCACAACTTAACAAAGACATGATACTAAATCAAGGTCATGAACTTGTACTGCATGTGTGGGATATTTGCTATTTTAGGACATTTTTTATTTGCTATTTTGAATTAATAAAATGTTTTTGTTCATTTAATGTGCTCTCTTGTAAAGAAACATCCCCACAATTGGCAGGATAAAGTCTTTAATTTAAGTGGATTACACTTTGGCTACTTATACTGTATGATTCCACTGCGTATGTACAGTGTTAGTTACATGTACAATGTTAGTTACGGTATATAAATAATTGTATGAAAATAAAAAACAACTGCACATCAATATGGAGTTAAAAGCATGGGTAGTGAGTGGCTATAGAAGAATGAAATTTAAAAACAACACATGCTATAATTAACTACAGCACTTCTCATCCTACCCAAAACAAAACATTTCTGCTGCTAGTTTCAGGTGGTACTGAGAATGAACAAGCAATTCGCAGACAAAGGCAGATAACAGAGAGTTACCACAGGCATGTCTGTATTTTTTATGCTATTGTTCGTGTTGGGTTTGCTCTTTCTCTCGACTTTACTTGGATTACTTTCAGAGTGAATCACTGGGTCTCTTAAAACCCAGCTCACAATAGGGGCATGACAATATACCGGTCTGACCTGGTATGAAACCTGAAATTTATTTGATTGTTTACATTAAAGTATACTTTAAAGTATAGACAATTTTCATCACATTTGAGGTGCAGTTCCCCATCCCTTCATGTACAAGGTTTTTAAATAGGGTCAACTATTTTTGTATAAAAGATATTTATATACAGTATATATTTTTTTGATAATCCATTGAGAGATCATCTTGTTTTCTAGCAGTTTTCATAAGTGGGTAATGTAATACTTGAAGTATGTAGAGTTATACATCATTTAACATGAAAAAATACCAAGAAAACTGTGATCTTGGCTTAAGTATACATCATTTCTGTAAATTAATTGCTTAATTTTATTCTATATGCTTATTATTTTGTAGTTTCCCCCAAGGGACCCCAAGGTTATTTTTACAAGGAAACTCAGGTCATCAGGTCCTTGTATAAAGACCTGGTGGCTCTGCTCATGCTCCACTGGAGCCAGTTGTCCGATAAGAACCATCCTTTTTCTGGACGCTAAAATGAAATTATTTCCAAAGAGACTGAATTAAACAGTAGACAGGGTAACATTTCGGGGATAAATGGCAGCACAATGTATTCCTGCATCCCGAACGAAAATGTTTCCTCTCCACGTGATGTTTTTCTGCGTTCCTGAGATCACCTGATGGGGTCGGACTCAATGCAGGGCTGTCTGACCAAATCATATTTCTGGAAGAGTAATTCCGGTCTGAAAAAAAAAAAAAAACTCTTAAGCTATTCATCTGGGTAACATTTTCAGGCCAACGTCACACACAGTACAGATGCGTCTCCAATGCTCCTGTGCTCTTTGGGTAATAGGTCAAGTTCAATTTAAGTGTGTAACAAAAATACCATAAAAGTCACCAGAGCAGGAGTCAAAATCTCTGAAGCTCCAACTCCATTTCTGAGTTTGAGTTTGGAAAGTGTCCCAAATCTGACCTCTCTGTTTTGTCATTTTCTGATTTCTTGGGCTTTACGGACTTTGACTCTGAACAAATTTAGCTCCTGATGTTTGCAGTGTCCTGCAGAGTCCTGAAGTTTTGTTTCCTCCAAGAGGTCTGTGGTTATGAAGATTTGATCTCTTTGGCCTCCAAGAGAGATCCTCTTAAGCACAAGAGGAAATGGTTAGAGAAACTCAACAGGGCATGTTAGAAAATAATACTGAATGGTGGAATATGCAGAATTTAAAATAATCTAATAAAAATATACTAGGAATGATTCATAAATTGGTTCTAGGTTTGCCCGTTTCCTTAGTTGCACAAGTTCCCCAGGTCTTGAACGCTTCAGTTAAAATTGCACTTGGGAGTAACCGCCTTCTTAAGAAGAGGAAATAAAAATAGAGCATCAGCAATAATGGTGGTTAGCTGGGACATTTTTTTAAGAAGGACAAAAAACTCATCATAGGTGTATTCCCTTTTTTCAGTGGTCAGTATAAATGGATCGGATGTGGTTAACCAACCACTGGCTGCAGGACTGCTGTTTAGAATAGATTCATCATCACCACATGCAGTCAAATTATTTCACTAGTGCTCTGGTGGGACAGGGTGCTGTATAGTACCAATACTCTTGAGATGCTCAAAATACACTTTGCCATCTTACAATTTAATAACCTCAGTGATCAGACCACATGACTTCTCTTCTTCACTTGGATGTGGATAACACACGACCTTAATTCCGTTTTACTCCATCCACCTCCCAAGTGTCACAAGATATTGGACTGCTTTTGTGTCAATTCCTCCCCAATCCTCCCCAAACTGAATTTACATATTGATTCAGAACTAGCCCAAGTTCTTAATCACCAAAGTAACTGTTGAGCACATATAATATATTGTCATCTCAGTAGAGTTCATGTAAAATACGGAGAATCTGCTTGTACACTACTGTGTCTGCTGAAGTATGGAGCACTGGTTAGTACTTTATCATCACATGATGAATAATTAATACTGTTTTTCCACTGGACTAATAAAGCATGCTTTTTGTTTACCTGTTATACAATTGCACAATTGTTCAGTTAATCTGATCACAGAACGCAATAACATTTGAGCTTCAGACAACACAGATTTACTGAAACCTTTGCTCTTTCAAGATTAGTGTAAAGCATTACAGAGTGATGGACTGACTAGAAAATCTTAATGCAGCGTACTGTATAAAAATTTAGAAACTACACCCATAGCAAGATATATATTCAAACGCAGTATATATACGATCATAAAAAGAACACACTTGCCAACTGTCATGACCTGTTCTGTAGTTAATGAGTCGATTGAAGACAGCTAAATGCAATTTCTGGCCCTCTGACTGTTCAAATAGCTACAAATGTATCAACAACTTGGTGCTGTGGTGTGGCTCGATGTGAAGATTTACTGTCACCACCTGAAATGTTTTATTCCTGTTATACCACAACAAATTGCCAATGCTAACATTTTTATTTTATCAATTTATAGTTACATTCAAAGTTGTGGAATGTCCATGAAACAAGTTAGTTTCACTTATCAATTTATAGCACATTATAGCATCTATAAACAGCATGTAGGAGCTATAAACAGCTTCTCATGTTACCATAAACTACAAAGCATAAATTCCTCTTTCCTGAAGATGTTGGAAAAATTAAAGTTACAGCTTTACCTCTGACTGTTACACTGGAGATGTTAAATAAACATTTCCTTACATAAAAACTTACCAACAGTCATACTTTTTTTTAATCAGTTTATGTACAGCGTCCACCAAGTCCTTGTATAAGTACTATGGAAACATTTATAAAAGACCATCTGTTAATACACTAATTTCTTTATCATCCTCTTTTTATCCAATGGAGACGCAAGATTTTGGACTCAACTGTACAGTATAATCACATGCCGAGTCTACACAAGACCTGTACACTCATTGTTTCAGCAACATAGTTTGCATTTCAGAAACTCAAAATGGACCAAAAAACTTTTTTGATTGTTTTGTTCCAAACCTTGCCTGGATCTAGCCTTGTTTTTAGTCATGAAGTTTAACATTTATTTCTGTGGTAATGTATTTTTTGCATGCAGGGTGCAGTGGAATGGAGCCTTATATAGATACCCAACAATCCGCTGTTCCTGTGCATAATTACAGAGTAAGAAGGGTGTTTCACCCAGTGCACAACCACATCTATTTCTCCACTGAAGTGTGTGGGTAACTTCTCTTCTGCTGTTACACTGAATGGGCCATGATCTGCAGAAAAAATAAGAAAATATCCTTACCTGAAACCAAGATTGTGCAAGGGGACACCCGCTATATAATCCTCTGCTGATTTATATGTTTGAAGTTAATTAAATGATTAAATAAAGACAACCAAACTCAATTATTTATATTGTACTGTGTATATTTCTCTGCATTTACAATGTAAAGTTTATATCATGAAAAGGTATGACAGGTTTGAAAATGCTAAACCTCATAAAGGGGTACTGTGAGCTACAATCAGCCATAAGCTGTAAGCAAAGGTGTTGTTGGACAGCTGAAAAAACCTCCACTGCAAAATAATAAGTGGAAGAACAAACAAAAGAGAACCAGTATGAAAGTCTTGTAAAAAGCGTAGACATTTTGGTAATTAATCAAAGGTGCATTTCAGGTGTATAACCTGCTCAACTAGCTCAGATTGCTTGCTCACACTTGCTGAATCTGACTTAGATAACTAACTGACCCAGAATCAGTCTCAAATGAAATTTGATATAAATGCTGTTTACTTTCTCCTTTAATACAAAAAAATATATATTTAGGAGGCAAAAATTACAATGCATACCTACTGCTATAGTGTTATTACTGATTGACCGTATAACTGAAAACATAATACTTGTGTAATTTTGTAGTGAAATGGAAAGAAATGTTTCCTAAGCTGGTTGGTAAGAATAGAAAGTCAGATTGGTAACAGCAGTGTGTTTAACTAAAAATCACATGACCATCATATATTAGTGTAAAATATCTGAATAGCAGCTGAATGGTTGTTTGGAGTACAGATGAGAATTGTGCACTCCTTTGCATGATATTTTTAAATCATGTCAAGACCAACATGTAGCATCTTATTGATATATCTGAATCCAGGGTGAACAAAGCATAAAAAATCTGTATAATTCTGGGTTTGTATATTAGTTAAGTAAAATTGGAGGCATATTTTAATCAGTATGCAATAAAAAAAAAAAACCTGTGACAGTTCAGCAGTCCAACAGGCTGGAAAGGGTTCATAAGGAAACAACTTTTTTTCCTTTCATGACATGTTCTTACATGTCCAGGTTTTAACGCAGCAATTCAAGGTCTGATAGTGTCCTTAAGAACCCAAGTCTGTGAGGGTAAACACACCATAGCATACACACAGGGACAAACAGCTGTAATGAAGAAGACATGAAGAAGTCTTTGCAAAATTTTAAAATACAATGAACAGCATTATTGCATCCAGGAGAATTTGTTAAATTTCATTAGATCCTGATACTGATTTATTTCAGGATGGCCTAATAGCCTTCATAAAGCTAATCAGTAATTTTTTTACCCAAGACATACAAAATTACCCAAAGATATAACTGAGATACAAATCATAAGGCACTTTTTAAAACTGCAAATGCAGTGTTTATAACTGACAAAGATTGAAAAACTCACACAGCATTCAAAAATCTTCAGCATTAAAAGAGAACATGGTTAGTGGCTTATCAAAATAGTCAGTATTTTTTTATAGTAGATAAAGATGTTTTGACTCTACTACAAATCTGTCGTATGTTTGCTCTTCTTAACTGTGGTCTGTGGCTTAAGAAGAATGAACAAACAAGTAAAAGTTCTTGAACTCTTCAAAGAAGTGAAGCTCATCCTGAAAGCTCCATGAGTAAGCCATTTCTTTGCATGACGTCTTGACAGCATGGACCACACACTTAGGGGTCTTCTCAAAGACAAGCTCTGCAATCCCTGGAACTGTGACTTTCTTCTGGTCCTGCACCAACTGCTGGAGCTGAGCTTTGTCTAGAGGTTCAGGAGAGGCACTATAGGATACCACAACATTCAAATTCTCATCTGATGAAGGCACCTGAAACCTGCTCTTGCCTGTGGCACACTGGAAGTCCTTCTTGCTGGTGAACAAGCCCTTGGGCGAGTTAAAGACACGAACTGACCAGCTCACCCAGTCGTACTTCCCTTTCAGGTTCTCGATGATCATGTCAGCCAGCTGCTGGTTGCTTTTGTCCTTGTGGTTCCTCACCAGGCGCTTGATATCGATCTCAGCCTGACTCGGGAAGCTATTGATGCAGTCTTCAATGATCACATTCATTTTTGACTGGACCACCTTCATCTTCTCGGCCCAGTTTCGGAGCAGCTCCTCTTCGTCATCGCCACCTTTCAGAGCTGTGTGTCCCATCAAAGCGATGAGACCTATGCAGAACAACTGCTTCAGTCTGGCGCAGAAGTCCTCCACTGCCCGCCGGCTCTTTTGTTCATAGTTGAGAGTGATCTCAAGCACGGACTCTCCCGAGAAGCTATCTCCTGTCACAGCACCATAAAGTGTGTGCAAGTTTTTGTCTCCGCCAGACTTGCTAAAGTGGTCCAGGAATTGTTTCTTCTTGGCCTCTCGAAACTTTGGCTTCGCATTGAGTATGTCCATGTACTTGCGAAATTGATTGGTTATATTCTCCTCCACTGAGAAGTAAGCTGCGTCCATACCGCTTTTTCTCACCTCATCGTTTATGCGCTGGATCTCCTCTGATACAACCTCCAGACGCTCACGGACCCTCTGAAACTGTTCTTTCATGTATTCCGCTTCCTTGCTCTCCACATTATCAAGTGCCAGCTTCACAATGGGAGCAGCGATGGAGAAAACAGGGAAAAGATCTCCAGCGATGCTGGCCAACACCTCTGTTCCCTGCTCAAATACCTCCATCACATTCTCCACCACATCCTTCTTGGATGCAATAAGTTTCTGCAGGCCTTCTGCCATTTTTTTAATCTCTTTGAAAATAAAAAAGAAAGCATAAAGGTCAGATTATACATTATCATATTGCTAATACACTAAATGATTAACCAGATGGCAAAGATCCAAAACATGAAATATTTGAAGATATAGCATTGTAATTGTCTGGCTAAGCATCATTTTACAAGCCAGAAGGTAGTAAATAGAGAACTTACACAGTCGGTCCTTGATTGCGGTATGTATTTTAGCCTTTTTGCTTTGCCTGAGTCGAAAAAGGTGAGATCACTGTACAAGAGAAAGAAAGATAAGAGTCAGCTGAGCTATCAGAACAAGAACCGCTCAGTAATGTCCCACCCCTTGAGCTAATGAGCCAACAATGCGCCAGGAATTCACACTGAGGGAGAAGAGACTCCACAGGCCATATAACAAGGACCAAGTGACATTTAACAGTGTTGCCTTCATCATTCACCATAAACATCCATAAAAATATCTATACCAAAATATAATATATCTATACCAAAATAATCCATATATATCCAATAATATCTATAACCACTGGCCTGTGTATCTGGGCAGCTTTATAGTGGAGGAATACATGAATACTAACTCAGGACTTTTCCCACCTCCAAAACACTGCAGCTTAAAACATGGATTACCCTCATAATATTTAAAACGTACATAAGAAGAGCAATGTCAGCAATCTTTGTACACTTTGTGCATAGGTGTTTTTACATAGACTAGCATTCAAAAGAACAATGTTACAAACAAACGCTAAGTAATGACAGTGTAATTAAATTCTCATTCTACAAATGAGATGTGGCTAAAAAGAAATGGAAACACGATATCTTCATAATATCCATAAACCAGTTAGAATTTAGAGTATTTTCCGTTTTCAGTGTGTGCAAGTGCCAATGTGGGCGGACAAACAGTTAATAAGGTAGTTCAACTCGCTGAGCAGGAGCACATTTTCCAAAGCAACCCTGACAGTTTCTATGGAAACCAGACAAAAGAAAAACGAGGCTGTCAGCTGCATTTTGATGAAACTCCTTGCCAGTTTACTTGGTGGCTATTTTTTTCAGCAGCTCTTTTTTTTTTTTAAACCACCTCATGCACACTGAGTTACACTCTGAATAGAATTTCAGTGATTTGCATATCCATTTTGTTCTGTGAATACAAGAACTCGGAAAAATGTATTTAATGTATTTGATCCAAATTATAAACCCATTTATAATAATAAACACCTTTTTAAAAATGTGTTATTTGACAAGCTGTAAGTTTTCTCAGCAAAGTCTTCGCAGTGACAAGAGAAACTTCATGAAAGTGATGAAACGACTATAACGCAAGTGATAATAGGAACTAACTTGTAAGTAACAGTTAATAAAATAATTTGAATCGTTGGTAAATTGCTGTGGTGTAAGACAAGTAAAACACTTTGGGACATGCTGTTATAGGAAAATAATAAACTTTGGGTTGTTAACAATAACTCTGCTTCATCACACCACCCAGTCGTTGATTATGCCTCTTCATGTTTTATTCCTTACTTAATATATTAATGGGATTTATAAGTAGTTTGAGCCTCTTTGTAAGATTCTATTTACAATAAAGTATGTAGAACTTTCTGATTTATAAAATATAATTATATTTTTACATATTGCCATTTTTATGTGAGATTACCTGCTGTATAACAAACACATTGATAAACAGTTTACATTTCAGTGTAAAACTGTTAAAGGCAGGTTAATAAATTTCACATTTCCATGTCAAATATTGCAATTACTCTAAACCCTCACAAATAGAAAATCTGTTTGATTAATCAGCTCACAAAGAATATTCCATGGATTTCTTTAATGATTAACTAATAATATATTGTGCTTTTCTGTTGAAAATGTTCCTACACTGGTTTTTTTTCTGTACCAGAAAGCACTAGAACAGATTAGACAGAACATTACAGACTGCCTCATCCCACTCCCTCCCTTGGGTTACTGCAGCACTTGAGAGAATCAGGAATTGCAGTAAAACACACCACTAATGCGGTGTTAACATAACGGATAGTGGCTGAGGTTTTAGACTTCTTAAACCCAAGGTCTAAAATCATTATTTTGCAGTATAGAGACTCCTGTGGATGTTCCTGCCTGGATATAGGAAATCCACACAGCAAGAAGCTGAAAAGAGGAGATGATAAACAACTGACAGCTAAATATTCAGAGAATGTGACACAAACATTTTCATAGCAATAACTGACCATTAGTATAGCTTTCCAGTAGATTTCCTTGGCACAGAAATACCACAGGAAAAAATATATTTGGAAAAAGTTCCATCTTTTACTACAGTTATGTTTAGATTACATTATGCATCTATGTCAAAGATTTTCAGACTTTAGGAGTGGTGAGCAGCAAGGTGTGACAGGGAGGAAACAGCTGAGTAAAGTATTATCTACACAGCTATAATGCATAAAGGTGAGTGAGGTAATACATAAACCTGCAATACATTCATACTGAATAAAAGAGAATTCATAAATCTCAGCTAAATAATGTGTATAGCTCAATATAGTGCATGCTGAGACATTGGAATTATAAAGTACTACTTGATATTTCTTTAATTTTAAGATATTGAGCCATGAGGTTTTGACTCTCAATAAAGTCAGACCAGATACAGTGAGACGCATAATTCCAAGGCCTCCATATATTTTCCAGAAGATATATAGTGCATATATCTATATAGCATAAAGTTCGGTAAAGTATGATGCATAAAACTAAAAGGTGTTTATATATAGCTGAGTAATGTAAATGCATTGAGATAAGTAATAATAAGACAGTGCACCTAGCTCAGTAATATCCATAGTTATAATGCATAAAATTCAGTAAAGCATAATGCAGACAACCATAATGCCTAAAGGTTAGTAAAGTATGATGCATATAGCTAAGTATATGTAATGCGTAAGACATAGCCAAATTTGAATGCATTAGTTCATTAATGTATAACGTACACAGTTATTGTGCAAGTTACTAATGTGCTGTAGCCATAAGGCACAAAAGTCAGTAAACATAACGCATCTAATTGTTAGATGAGTGAGGTATACATGCATATAGCTCAATGAAGTGTACAACTTATATTCCTTATATATGAAGCTCAGTGAAATATTGGATAAAGAATATAAATAAATAGAAATTATAAAGGCTCGCGCTTCTGCTCATAAAGTATGACGGCGCGCGCTGAAGTAAGTTGCCTGAAACTTACTTCCTGGTTGGCTGAAGACCAAACAGGTTTGTTTTCAACGACTTTCTTTGAGATATTAACACGCTTTTAGCTAATTGCATGATCGAGTAAAGTTTTGGTAACTCGACAAATACGTCATGAAGTTGAAAGAAGCTTAATTTATGTTTTTTAAAAAATCGGGAATAACTTCCGGTCGCTTTGTTGAAGACAGAGCAACGCCCTGAGGGCTGCTAAACTTCTGTCCTACAACAAACTCTTTTAAGTTACTCAAGCTCCTTACTTTACAGTCTTTGCTGCAATGTAACGGATGACTGACGTTTATTATTTATTGTATGACCAAAAACTCACCTTCAAGTCGCGGGAGAATAAGAGAAAGAGAGAGAGATGTGCGCTTAACCCGACTTCATGTAGTTTCCCTTTTACAGCTGAACGTGAGGCACACCCATGCTCAAGAACCAAGGATCAAATCCTCGCAGTTTTAACCCTTCCTGAGGTTGACACTGTGTTGACTTTATTTTCAAAAGCTAAGTTGCAAGACTTTTAGGCTAAAAATACTTTAAAAATTTGAATGGCCTGTTTTATTATTTTTGTTTGTTTGCTTTTTGTTTGTTTTTGTGTTTGTTTGTTTTTTGTTTGCAATGTAGTATTTTGGATGAATGATATGAACCCATATAAAAGAGACAGCATGGGTTAATAAATCAACAGTTAGCTAGACAATAGTTGGAATATGTTTTAATATAATTGATAAAATGGTTAGGTTAATCATTAATAATGAGTCTACCAGCATATTCAACAGCATATGGTACAAATGATGTTTATAAACACACTACCATTTTGTCTTAAATATGTGATCGACGGAATACAAAAGTGCTCAGACACGTATAGTATATGCATAATTCTCTTGATTAAACATGTTTGACTAAATTCATACATCTTCTTATCTTATCTTATCATCATATCATTGCATTGTGTAGTGTTAAGACCAAAGAAACTGAAAAAATACAAGACTGATTGCCATCGATATATTTAGTTTGATCAAAATTTCACTATTCTGAGTGGATACAAATGTGTGCCCTTTTGTGAACTGCATAATAATAGCACTCAGGGTCAAAATTGTTGGCTTCCTCCACTCTCTTATAGCGACTGACAGCATGCACAAGGCAGTTGGGAAGACTCTTGCACAGAGACTCAGCCACAGATATCATGTCACCTTTCAGCCTCTCGTTCTCTATTTGATCCTTTATCTGGACCTTGTTGAGTGGTTTAGGGTCCGCAGTGAACGACACCACAATCCTTATTTTGTTTTTGGTCAAAAGGTCAAAATAATTGATACCTCCTCCACTTCCATGGTACCGCTTGCCAGCCAGCCAATTCCAGAAAAAAATGCCACCATGATTAAAGACCCTAACTGACCAGGAGACCCAGTCATACTTCTTGGCAAGGGCATCCAGCAGAAATTTAGTAAACTCAGGGTCGACATGGCTCTGCCTCTCCACGAGCATGTGTTCTACATCTGTCTTGGCTTGTGCAGGAAAGTTGTTCACACATTCGTCCACTGCCACCTTCATGCGCTTCTCCACATCCTCCATGCGTTCTTGCCATTTCTTCACCATATCCTCTCCAACAGTCCCTTCCTTTAGTGCAGTGTAGCCCATCACTGCTATGATCCCAACCACGAACAGCTTCTTCAGGCGAGCACAGAATTCCTCCACTGCCCTCCTGCTCCGCTGCTCAGTGACCAGTATCGTGTCCAGCATCGCATCTCCAGAGGTGTTCTCTCCAGTGATGGCGTTGTACAAACCATCGAGGTTCACGTCACGATCAGTGTTCTCAAAGTGACTCAGAAACTTCTCCTTCTTCTTCTCCTTGAACTTGGGTTTGGCGGTGACAAACTCTTGAAATTTTTCATACTGACTGATCATCTGTGCCTCGCGGTCAAAGTTTTGCTTGTTCAGTGACGTTCTCTGCAGCTCCAGAGCTATTTTTTCAATCTCATCCTGGATCCCTTCCAACTTCTGGTTGACCCTTTCGAACTGCTCGGCAAGATACTTAGCCTCTTTGCCCTCTGGGTTGCTAAGGAGCTCAGCCGAGGCCACAAAGACTGCCTCCAGGATGGGATGGAACTGGCCTACAGTGGCTGCCAGGATCTCACAGCCTTGGCTCATGATCTCCACGCCTTTTTCAATCTTGTCCTTGTTCTCTAGAACCCATTCTTCCACACGACTCATATTGGATGCCGGGAAAGAGGTCCTGTCTTAATCCTTTAAGGGAGGCAAGTGCTCTCTCTGTAACATAGCAAGATAAGTAATTTAAAAACCCTTTCTTAGCCAAGTGATATCAATGATCAAAAATCAATGCCAGAATCAATGCGGCCACCTCTAAAGGTCACATTTATTTCCCCAACATGAGTTCTTTGAGGTAACCTGAGACAAAATCAGACATTTTGATCACAGGGATCAAACAAGTGTGGGTGTATTACTGTACAATCTGTTCTGGAGTCAGTTTTTCAGTTTCCTCATAAGCCAAAGCCAGCAAAATGTGGGAAAGTTAAATTCTGGACATGTGCAGACATGCCCAGAGTCATAATATGCCACACCTTCTGATTGCGAAGCTTGGGAAAGATCAGGAGTCTCCCAGGATTGAATGAGAACAAACATACTGAAAGTTTACCACTGTTCAAAACAAACATTGGAAGGTAAATCATGAGTGTGTCTCAGAATGACAAGAAAAGTTGTGAAATGATGCCAGACAATAATGGGGGTAATTCCAGCACTAGTGAGGAAGTATAAAACATCTGTTTTCAACATGCATTTGCTGAGAAAGATGTTTAAATGGCTGAGCTGTTGAACATTTCAGGGTACTTCTGGGCAGTTTCATTACACGGGGGAGATGAGCTCACACATATATCTCATTTCCCAAGACCCTGCGTATACTACAGCAAAAAAGGCACACCCAGATCTGAGAATATGTGTAACCGTTCCACTTGTTCAGCAATGTACAACACAGGATTTTGACTAACCAACAAAACCACTGTAACCAAAAATAAAATAATGCAACATGCAAATTAAGACAAAATCTAATCACTGGTTAATGCAAATAAAGTGCAACCAGATCACTTAGTACATACAACCAAGAACAATTTCTCTGTAATATTTGACATTAAGGCTTAGTAGAATTAAATTATACTCATAACTATGATGTCTAACAAACAGTAATAATTTTGAAGTTCCATTTAGACAAATCCGTTTGTGACTCAACACCCATGACTCAATTTGCCTCATCAAAGCACAGTTATTTAAAATGCATTTAAAATCAGACTCTGATTGTTTTTCATTTTCCCTTTGAACAATGTGTAGGAAAATATTCTATTTTTCTAATTACAACTCCAATCCATATCTAAATTAGACAAAAAACAAGTGATAAAATCCTAATTTCTATTTTCATAGTTATGATTCCTTTAATAGAATCAAAAGTAAATTGTCAGCACCAAGACCATTATTAATTATTATGGCAAAATTGCCTTTGATCATTTTTGTATATCAAAGTCTTTTTTTTTTTCCTCTCAAAACCACATCCTTGGTTACTAATCCTGCTACACTGACATTGCAGACAAAGTCTTATTCAGGTCAATATTTACTTAAGCGCAAGATCCGGCCATCTCACATTGCCTCAAAAGAACCTTTTCTTATTGTATCTATTATAAGCTAGGAATTAGCAAATACAATCCAGGTACAAAGATCATTTTGGTTTTCATATCTCTTTTTTTATGCCAGTGTTCACTGAACTTTCTTTTGTGTGTTAAAAATAGCTAAGTAAATAAAAGCACAAAAGAAGAAGCAAAGCAAAGAAGCATAAAAAAAAGAAATCAACAAAGGCTGAGAGGAGAAAAAGGCTTACAGTTAGTTGGTGAAATGTGCAGAGGTACCCTCTGTGGTGTTCCAGTGAAGCCCAGCTGTGCTGAAGAGCTGCAGCCTCTGTGGCTCGACGTGTATTTATAGCCTCACTCCTTTGCGACACTCCCCCTTTGGACGGACTCCATCTCCTGCGAGCATTCCTAGGAGCCCACTCTGAGAGGGATGTGTAACATCCTGTAAACATTGCCCCTTTCAACCATTCATAGGGTTTTACTCTGCTCTGTGAAATGGTTTGAGACAGCACCAGCTCACGACAAAAAAAAAAAAAAACACAAATAGTCCCTGTGATAACAGGCATGCTAGCATGCTAATGTAAGTATTACAAACTACTTAGGAAAAACTTAGAAGGTCAAAGTACTTCAAATTAGGTCTGTCTGGTCGTAATATAAGCTTCTATGCATCAGAAGACAAAGCAGTGTGGCATGAACGCTGTCCTTGAGCATTCACACATTTTGAGTCAGACTGCTCGACAATGCAGTGAAAGGCTCCTCTGTTTTCCCAAGCGGCCTATGTCAGGGAGGCTGACCGGGAGCCTTTGTGCTCTTCTTGTGACCCACTTTGCTAGAGGCGCTACTGAATTAAAAGGAAAAGAGAAAAAAGACTTTGGTGGACTATGGAGATCCAAACCATATAGCAGTAGCCAGCTGATATGCTAGCGTTTTGCTTCGTCGTGTCGCTGCGAGATCTCGCACTATGCTAACCTGATAGAGGCCGAAGCACATGAACACTCTTACAGTACCATAATGGCATGCGGGGTGAAGGGTGGAGAAAACTTATGGCTATAGATGGACACCCTGATTGCTTGTGTTTGGCTCCGTACTGCATCTTTAAACCAGATTCTCCAGCAAAGACTTTATCTTCCTTATCAACACTCACCATAACACACCATAAAAGCCCAAAATTATTCAGACACTGCATGCCAAGCAGCCACAGTATATTATGCAAGCACAATGGGTTTTTTCATTTTAAAAAAAAACCTCACTATTTAACTAGACAAGAATGTATGCAAAGAAAAAAGCTTTGATCTTAGAGCAGGTTTTATAGAACAGCTTCATCAGCAGCGTTCATCTTTATTAAATCCATACAATGGAAAAGTCTTTACTTTAATGGTTACCAGATTAGCAAGGTTAGCCAGAGAAGTGAGTGTGCTGTGTGTCTGTGTTGGAGCCCAGTGTTCTTTGGTATTCTGTGGGTTGTGTATAACAACACCATTAAAAACCAATTTAGCTAATTTGTGCATGAGACCTAACAGTCAAAATATTTCCTGAATCTACACCACTGGACTATAGCATTGCAGCACCGAAGGCAAAAAGGTAGCAGAATTGGGATACTAAATAAGAATGCAAAAGCATTTCTGGTATTTTAATAAGGTTTCAGTGAAGGGAATGTAGCATGAAAACTTGCTGATGGTACATCTACTGACCACAAACAGCATCCAGCACTTGACCTCGGGCCCTCTTTCACTTAAGTACATTATCCATTACTACTTCAAATGACATTTTAATTTCTGTTGAGGTTTCAGATAAAATATAGTATATTAAGTACAGTTTTTGGCTACAGATGGACAAGTAGTGACTGTGCACTTGGAGTGTTTTATTTTCACTTATGTGGAGTAAGTCATCCTGTACATCTAGACTATATCTGCCTGCAGACAGGCGCAGACAGGCCTCACATGAGCGAAGTGTCATTTTGTAATTGTGTCATTAGAGAATTAGCCTCAGGCCATTTATATGTCAGACAAGTTTGTCTTGTCTGGGAGATAATTAGTCATATCAGAGGAACTGAGGTGTTTTTTTAAATTATTTATTTAATTATAGCTATTTTCCAGAGAAAAAGGATGTAGCTCCAAATTGATTGTGCCTAATTTTGTGGAATATCTTTTTGTTTCATTTTCATATGTTAAATAAATATTCTGAGGAACCACACTTTATCCAGATGAGCTGCTATCTAGAAGTCTATTCATTATTGTTTTTTTTCATAGCATGACTTAAAAAAAAATCGCAGTAGAACAGGTGAAGGGTAAAATATTGGGGTTTATACCACAGCGCTGTTGAATTTTTGATTCTGATTGGTCAGAAGGTATTAATTAATTTTCTAAAACAGCAGCTCTGACAATAGTGTAGATGCAAAACACAAGATTATAAAAATGTGCTTGTTCTAATATGTTAGCGGTTCACAGTGACTTGCAAATGCCACTCTAAAAAATTATTTAAAAATGTGTGTAATAGTTGATATAGTGACGTTTTCTGGATGTTCTAAGACATTAAATGTAACTATAAACAGATACAAAAGGAGGGATGTGTTATCATTTAATAAATAAAAAAAATTAAGCAAATTGCTGTGGATTAACAGGAATAAACTCACTTCAGGACATGCTATTATAGGAATATAATCAACTTTAAGGTGGTAACAGTGACTCCACTCCATCACACCACCCTGTCATTGATCATTTTACTAATCAATTTATATTGCAAATTGCATTTTAGTTTTAATCAACATAGTCCCAGACTGGATATTGACTACTCCCAGCTTAGGACCATGACTTGTGGCTCTGGGATAATAAATTAGCCTTGACAATGTGATTCTTGTGATTCTTGTGCCAAGCTGTATGGTACACCATTACCAAATTATACTGAACAATAAAAGGTCTTCTAAAGCAAACTATGTTCATGTACTTTTAGCTGAAACTGAGCTTACATCCTGGAAACTTGTTAATTTATAAACAGACACTGTGACATGCAGCTGTTTCCAGCACACTGAATCAGAAGATGGCTCATGGCATGTCAGGGGAAGGGAGGTCAAACACCACATACCCCAGAGAAATACTGATTCAATGACAGATGTGAATTTTACAGCTTCCTCTGTTTCAGATGTATGCCAAAGAGGAACAAGGTACTAAAGTCTTGCACTCTGTGCTCGCCTGAAGTACTAAAGTCAGTTTCACCTATTACATTTTGTGCTTCTTCCAAGATTTACACACTTGTGTTTACCAAATTGTAAGTTTTTCAAAATGACAGGCAAACAGATCCAAAATGATGTGGTCAGAAAAAGGCAAGGGTCAGGCGATAAACAAACAGACTCGGTAGACAAAACCAGATTCCAAAATACCGGAAACAGGCAAGATTTATTTAAAGAAAAGAAAAGAAAAAAAGAACACCAGTCACAAGGTTAATAAGGCTTGTGTGTATGTGTCCGTCCGTGTGCAAATGTATGATTGAGTCCAGGTGCAAACAGTTAATAATCAGGTGAGTTGGAGCGTGACATGGAGTAGGCGTGTTGGGAGATGTAGTCCGTGGTGTCCATGTTTGTAACCCGCAATGCATTCCGTGAACGGGAGTTCAACGTATATAATGACATATATAATGTGACAGTGCATGTTAGCATACTTTTGCTACCACTTTGAGCTTATGATATTGTTTTTTTATTTAAAAAATAAGACAGGGTTTTGATAAAATGTCAAACATCACACACAAGCAGGGTCAACTCCACTATGGACCATTTTAAATAGCGGAGAGATTACCAATATTCACATATTATATAAAACACTGAATTATTTTGTCATTTCCAAAGCAGAAACAATGGACTTTTCCAGTTGTGTTCAAGGCTGAATTTGGCTAATTTCGTATATTCCTCTAGCTTAGCTATGGTGTCTCTCATCTGACTGGCATAAAGCTTATTGACTTTGTCCAGAATATGTGTCTGAACACATAAAATTAATGATGATTGGTTTCATTGACCGTTCAGTAGTTTGTGTAAATCTCACCAGCCATAGGAAATGATTGAGCCAGACTGTAAGAAGATGCAGAATAAAAATTCTCTCGCTCTCTGTCTCTCCCTCTTATGCTACCTCATACACACACACAACCACATGAAGTTATAATCTAGGTTACAAGGGTGATGGTTTTTACACTAAACTGGGCTAGTTTTGGAACAAGGATGTCTGTGACGGTTTTCTGAGCTAGTTTAAAACTAGACCATTGCTGCCAAGATCATGTTTTAAAGCAGATAATTGAATTAAATCTAAATTTATGCAAACACCAGCAATGGTAAACAACAAGTGTGGACAGTATAACTGTGATGTACAGAACCATTTCTGTTCTAAGTAATATTGTAAAGACTGGGAGAGGGAAAGAGGGATTATAGAGTGGTAACGTCTGTACAGGGCAAAGCTATTGCAGATATTACAAATGAAATATTGTGTGAAATGTAGTGAGCATGTTTCCCATGAAAGGACTGAGAAAAGGCTAGATTCAGGTCTTTTTGTACACAGTCTGAGTTGTAGTAATGCTGGGAATTTTCAACCACGGTTATAATTTTGACCCCAGAATGTAAATGTAAAAGAATGTAAAACATCATGTGCAAGAAATGCAGCAAATACATTTGCAAGGCTCATGCCTTTGAGAATACACATTGCTACTCGTGTGTGAGCACACACATGCACACAAATGGGACTGAACTAATTTGATAGGTTTGGAAATGAAATGTTGATTGTTGAAAAAAATTTAAATAGTTTTTTGTTAGGTCACTGTTTGACACGTTTGACGTTTTCTCTAGTCTCTGCTCTACAGTACCCCAAATAAAACATAATTTGTAATCTGGTATCCTAAATTTACTCAGAAATGAATTGTATAATTTCATATTGGTGAGTTTCTTTCATTATAAATTCCATAAAAATTAATGTAAATCTTGTGATCATGAATAGGAATGGGCTTGCTTATAGGGTTTAGTGCAAGAATATTTGATAACAAAAATTTTAAGAATGCTTTATAACAGTTTTTAAGGGGCTTGGCCAAAGAAGTCAAAATAACTCAAACAGAATACGCAAGTTTAAATGACATGATATTACAGTAATGATGCAAATGTATGCAAACATAAGGGTTTTTTAAGAGAAGAGCTAACCCAGAATGTGTGTGTGTGTGTGTGTTTAACACTCAAATGTGGGTGTTAGCCAAAAAAAAACCATGGCCTGACATGTTCCAGTGCCCTCACCAGAGAAATAATGTTTTGATGACAGATGTGATTTTCCTGATTCTTCTGGTTTAAAGAGGAACAGAAAACTTACTTATTGTGTTGTGGGAAACTCTGATTTTAACTATTTAAATATATTCCACTACAAATGCAAAATTAGTGAAAACTCTGGGAGACCAGAAGTTGAAAATCTAGGCTTAAAAGTTCACTTTTACTGTAAAGTGCTGCTGTAATTCCCAAATCTTACTGGGACTTCCAACTTTTAAACAAATCCACCTGACGTGTTAAAACAGTACTTTTACACTTTTACAAACTAATGCTTTTAACATAAAGAGCAAAATGTGGAAATCTCCTGAATATTATCCCCATATTAGACTTTAATGACAGAGGCACGACCATTGATGACAAGAAAATCCCAGAGAAAAAGCAGAATATTATCAGGAAAAACTCCAGCATATACCAGTGGATGAGACACTAATTGTTTTTTTTAAGGTAAATGCCAATCAACAGTAAGAAAACAGTGAGATAAAAGACTGGTGTGAGCGCTACTTAATAAAAAGCAGCTCCTCCATTTTTTACTGACCACCTGAGACCACCTCCCAAGTTTCATGTTTCACCTCTTCGGTTTCTTTTCTGGTTTCTTTTGGCTTCTATTGAAGACAGAGTTTTGCAAATTCACAAGTCAAAGGTCACTTAGATAAGCAAAGGTAACCGCTACCAGAAACAAATCGTACGTCATTAACGTCCCACATCCTTTTAGAATTTTTTTTGCATTCAGGATGACTGCTCCTTCATCTAAAAAATTGTCATGTACTTTCTTTTAATTCTATGGAATTGTAATAGTAGACCTTCATAGGAAATTAGTTCATGTTTTCATGGCCAATGCTTATTGGAAAAGTGGGTCCTGATCAGTATGCTCCTCGTCCCTGTGGTGGGAGAAAACAGACACACCAGCCCTCCACCAGTGATGATATCAGTGCATGCTCTGGAAAAAAAAAAATGGCCAGAGGTATGTTTTGGACTGTGTACTGATTTCACTCAGGTTTTATATGAGCACATTTTTCACCTGTAAAAAGACAATTTCTAGTCACAGATCTCAGACAAACAGCAAACTCAATTACAATGCAGACACTGATTCAAGGAGAAGGTCAGTGCTTTTTGGTTCATAATTAAATGCCACCTTTCTCTGAGCAGTGTAGGTCATTGTGATTTATGACTGTCTGTCACTGAAGCATAGCTTGTTGTGTGTTCAGTGTTCTCTTCTACAGTGGCTCTAAGGATAATAAATGCAGTTTCCCAAAAAAAAAAAAAAAAAAAAAAGGCTGTGTTATGGCTGTAAGCTTCTCTCTGAAGGATGTTTCTTGTGTTTAGTGGTAGGCCAAGGTCATGAGTGGCTACTTCTGGATGTAAGAGAATAAATGTGAGAAATTGGTAAGTATCAGGCAAATTATTTACCACTTGTGGTGGGAAATTTCTAAAATTAATTTGCCAGGTTTTAAGAATTCCATATAATGTGTTAGACACTCCAATAAAAGAAGTCAGGAATAAAGCAACAGTAGATCCCAAAGTTTTTTATTCCTTTTATACCATTTTTATTTTATTGTTGCTAACAATTTTTTTCCATTTATTTAAGAACTAGGTGTTGTACATTTTATCCATTTATATTTATGTATAATGTTGTGGACCACAAAAAACACAAAAAAAGCTAGTTCCTGTTATCACTTATTTTACAGCAGCTATAAACAGTAGTTCCCTCACCAGTCTCTCGCTTTTTTCTCTCTGTTGAAGTTAGGATGACGAAAACCGTGGCTTGTCATGTCAAGCGTACATTCCTCTGTCCTGAAGGCTTTCCAATGGTGGAAAACTTAAAGTTACAGCTTTACTTCTGACTGTTACAAGGAGCTCACACTGGAGACTCCTTCCATAAATGTTACATAAATGTCTACTCGCAAAAGACTTTACCATATTAACAATTATACACGTTTTTAAATCTGTGTATGTAGAGTGTCCATCATAGAAGACTCTGTCTAAGTTGTTACTGCAGAAACTATAATGTATTCGAATGAGCGCATTAATATAAATCTGTTATTTGTTGCTGCACTAGTCAGAGCTGCTGCTACAAAAAATTAATCAACACCTTCTGACCAATCAGATTAGACAATTCAACAGTGCTTTGGTATAAATATGCAGTAAAACATTTTAGGTGATAAAGAAGAACTACTTTAAAGTGTTTCATTCTCTCTGTTAGTAACACCATTAATTCAGTCCGTCTTTTTTTCCTCTTTGGTTTGGTCAAGCTGAACACATTCTCTCCTGCTCTCTCTCTCTTTCTCGCTCTATCATACACACACATCTATACATGCTTTACTGGCTAGAAATAAGTCACAAGTGAAAAGTTAATACTCATGGGGCAAATCCAAGATGGCTCCCAGCTTGGCACAGAGTGCACTACTTAGCGTGTAAAAGCCATTAGTTCATGCCCTGTGCACTTCACTGCACTTTATAGTGAAGCATAAAATTAATCAATCTATATAGCTGTCAGCCATGGCTCCACCATCTGCACTATGTTTATTTCAATTCAATTCAATTCAGTTTTGTATAGCTCTTTTAACAACGTACATTGTCACAAAGCAGCTTTACAGAAATAAATACGTTAATTCATTTTAAATGTATGAATTTATCCCTAATGAATTTATCCCTAAGCCGGAGGCAACAGTGGCAAGGAAAAACTTCCTGAGATGATATGAGGAAGAAACCTTGAGAGGAACCAGACTCAAAAGGGAACCCATCCTCATCTGGATGACAATGGATAGTGCAATTATAAATAAATCCCATTATGGTCAAATAGTGCAACTGTGTAACCAGGGAATTCATTACAGTTTTCATACGAAGTCTGTTTGTTGAACTTATCCACTGTTCACTGATGGAGACTTGAGTGCAAAACTGTTTGTGGCAATTGCAGTCCTAACACTATCATAGCAACTGTAGTCCAAAGCCATCGTAGCAAAACTGTTCATATGAATTGTGTCATCTTAATGGTTTTTAAGTGGTGCCATCCTCAGTAATCTCAATGATCTTCAGCTCGACAGTGAGAAAGAAACAGAGAGAGAGAGTGAGAGATTATTAGGTATGTTTATTGCCCTGTAATGGTTAAGGACAATGTACTTTACGTGCAGAGTGCAAGCAGGGACTCCGACAGGACTAGCTATGACAGCACAACTAAAAGGGAGAGCCAGAAGGTAACACAGACATGAGGGCGCCCTGGGACATAATTCTGGTGCATAACTTGCTAGTGGCTTTATTGTTGTGAGTTCACCAACTCAAATCTTAGAAACATTATTTAAACTCAAGCAAAATGCTTCCTGGGATGTTTCCTGACTTTCACTTCCTTTCTTTCTTCCCCTTTCTCTCTCTCTCTCTCTCTCTCTCTCTCTCACTCACTCACTCACTCACTCTTTCTGAGACGCTCTGAGTTATGAATGAAATCCCAGCCAGTCCCACACACTTTCACCGCACAGTGCCTCTGGGGGCTCAGAGAGCAGAGCTGGGTTAATTAAATGTCCTTGGAACAGGATCCCTAATTTGCTGCCTCATTTGGCTACAGATCACCTTTGGGGTTAACTGCGGCTATGCTAAACTGAAATCATCTTCATTTCCATGATAAGCCTTAAGTGGAGCTTTTTCTGATTGTAACAGGTGTCATGGTTTGTCAAAATCTCTGCTTCGAGGAATTTGTTGTGTAATTATTATTAGCTTCCATTTGAAACTCTTTCTGATCGGGAGACCAAAAAATCTTTAAGGATTTTAGATATGCCCTTGTTTTCTAAAATTTTGTGTCTACATGAAATATCTATCACCAAAATCAATGCACATGATACACTGGATATATGACTTTAAATAAAATAAAATAAAGGCAAAGCTATAAGGCAAGCAAAGCAAATTTCAGGAGCTCCACTTCTTGCAGTGATGGATTGAAAGAGATTGTGGTGTGTGAGATTGTGGTGTGTGAGATTAGTGAAGAGATATATGGCAGACTGATATATGGCAACACTGAGAAGACTCTCACTGTGTCTGGAATCAATGCAAGGGAAAGAGGGGGGCTTATCTTATCGTGAGAATGTGTGGGTGTGTGTGAGAGAGAGAGAGAGAGAGAGAGAGAGAGAGAGAGAGAGAGAGAGAGGGAGAGATTCCTCAGTGCTGACGTGGTCGTAGGAGACAGACAGTGAATGATAATGAGACTGCTGTGAGAGAAGACGTTTGCTTACATTTTCTTTGTAACATGATTAACTTTGTAACATGATAATGTTATAGCAAAAGTGATAATGGGAACTAAGTTATTTCATGGATGTTTCATAGAAAAAATTGGAACTATTATCAGATAAAAATTTTGAGGTGTTTCCATCCATCCATTTTCTGTACCGCTTATCCTACACAGGGTCGGGGGGAGCCTTGAGCCTATCCTCAGGGGACAAGCTGTGGGACACCCTGTCATAATTTATTACTTACTTTTATGACTGTAAACCAATGATTTTTTAAACCACAATTAGCCACAATACTACAAATGTAAGATGCTCGCATGATTTAGAGCAGAGGTATTGAATTCATTCTTTGGGCCCTTGTCCTGCAAAATGTCACGGATACTTTAGAATTTTCCAGGTCTGTAAAATGAAAAAGATTTTTCCAGCAATCCTGCTTATTACAGTCAATCCAAAAGACCTCTATAAAATAAATATGATTTTTAAATATGAGTGTTCATTGAAAAAACTGAGCCAAGGATTTTAAGCATAGGTCCACTTTTAGAAAACTTTAATGGTTAAACATATATTACCTCTGGACAAAAACGCTGCCAGACATCTTAAAGCCAATCTATATGGCTGTTCACGGTGAGCGGCTGTGTGTCACTGAACAAATGTTTTAATGCTTTTTATCAGATCAGGCCACTTAGGGAGTAGTGAGTGGGTCGATGGTCCACTCTGACTGACGGGTAATGTCATTAGCTCTGGCTGCGATTGGCAGATGCAGCCGGACTGAGGCATCCTGGGATTGATCGACCTCCTCCAGCAGTGCTCTAATGCTAGCCAACGTAAAATCACTCATTTGTTTATGAAATATTGATATTGGCTGATATCTCTTCCTGGAGGAGGCCGGGCTCGGAGAAGAGACTGTATACAGATCTGGAAATTCTTTCCCCTTCTGTGCTCTGTGTTATATCCTTCAAATTTTGTTCAACAATTTAAATATAAACACCCATACACTCTTAGAGGAAGTCAGTGAAGGACACACACAAACACATACACACCCAGAGAAAGCTCTTTCTGCAATAAATGTGTGACTAGCGCCATCTACCACTGGAACAGACACAGTTATAGATGTGCATCCTGCGTAAAGTAGGAAGGAGAGCGTATAATGGTTGATCAGGTGGATCAGAAAAGTGCAGGTTCTCCCGCAGTGGCACTGAGGCTTAAAGAAAGCCACAGCAAAACCTTTATCAGAGATAATAGCTTTCCAGATCGATAGCGCCAACCAGGACAGAAGCCACTCAACCACTAATGAATACATGAGTTTCCATTGGCTGAGCTTTGGGTTTCAGAAGGAACAGTTTGAATTGTTTCACATCCTAATACAATAAAGCTGTGATTGTATAGCCTATGCAGTGTGGTAGGTCATACTGTGTGTGTGTGTGTAAAAATAAACTACACTGAAGTATTTTTAAGCAATAATAATAACCTATTAATATTACACTTTCATTAATTCCCAAGTAACATAATTCATATCTATGTCTTTATTTATTCTAGACATTTTAACAAAATTTAAGAAAACATTGTTCAGACTTTAAGGCCGTAGTTTTGGCTATATTGATTTACAATAATGCTAGCTTAAGCCCTTATTCTAGCTCTTTTTTACTGGTGGAAATGATGGATGGTTCCCTAGCTCTCCATCCCAGCAAGCTTAATGTCCAGCTTTATTGAGCTGAGTTCAGCATTCTAGGCCTCCTCTGCTCTGCACCAACAGACCTGCACAGTGGGAAATGCTGACTTGTGTGCAAATCCTGTAATTAAATTAAACGTGGCTTTGAGTGGTGTACGTGTCTACTGCACAGACTTAACAGCAATCGACGTCAGCCCGTGGTTTGTTAATCGCGATATTGTGTAACAACAGGAAACAGAAAATGCAATTATGTGTACTGTATATCATTCTGATGTGTACTGACAGCAGATCAGTTTCTGAAGTTATGCTGATTATATTAGGCCCATTGTGAGAGTTTTTTTTTTTTTTTTTTTTTTTTTTTTAAGCGTACGTAGACTGTAGAATTCCTCAGGGTTCAGTTTTATTCTTGTAATCAGGCCAGGGTTTGCAGTAGAACAAGGAGAGGTGGACTGAAATTGTGATGTGCTGGATCTTTTCATAGCTGACGTCTTTTATGCCATCCTGAGACAGCAATCTTGCACAGAATAAATAGGGCAGCACTTTGGCAGGCATATATAACATCTAAAGCTATGTTTCATGCCATATTGTTCAACAAAATCAATATTCATGGTGCTTAGTCCACAAGATGTTCAAGATGTCCTAAACTGCACTATTTGGGGAGTATAGTGTGGAAAATAGCCAGTGTATTCATTAATTCCCAATGCGGTGCAATATATAACTGTCAAAATATTTACCCTAGTACCCAAGTACAGGATACTCATAATGCACTATGCCCTTTGAATATGATGGGAGACCTTTTGTCTCGTAAGTTTGCGCTAGAACGTCTGGTACTTTTTGTCAATAAACCTTTCCAAAAACCACCTCCTTTCTCAGGAAGAAACTGCTCGATTGACATTGCAAATTGCCAAACACATTTACTCACCACTTTTTTCAAACCAGTCACTAGAATAAGATGGGTCACCATAAACTTTTTTAACACAGTGTCTAAAAGGCTTAGTGTGTTACAGTGTTCAAAAGTTTGTTTTCTTGTCAGAAACCAGAGCTTTACTATACTTGTGAGTACAGAGAGCTGATTTCAAGATGCTGAACATTTGACGGCCAGAAAAGCACGTAAAAGAGACTGATGCTGCTACTAGGTGGCCTGTATAGTGGATAATGGGCAACTGGCAAGACATGCGACTAATTGTGATTATATCATGATTTACTAGGATCATGAATTCTGTTCCGTAAGTTATTGTGCTACATAGTGATCGCAATTCTCAGATGTAGCACTAGGATGCCATTTTAACATAGCAAGCATGATTTTCAGTACAGATTTAGACTAAGAGATCTTCAAGAAATCTTGCATTTATAAGGGTCGACTATAGTAATGCCAAAGTGCATGCTGTGGTTAATTACAAACGTGTAGTTTATGCCTTTGGTATTAAGACCTGTCATGGACATTAAGACAAGACAGTGATTAGCATAATGAATATAGGTTAAGTAAAGAAGGTAGGCTAAGTATCTGTTGGAATGGCATATACAATCACGTCTGGCTAAATGGTTTGTTTTTCACACACATGATTAAAAGTGTCCAATTTATAATGAACACAAATCAATAAGGCATCTCATTTGATCTTTTGGCCTTGTTGCTAATCTGAATGCACACAGAGGGCCACATTCTTATGCCTCTCCCAATAATGGCAGTCTTCTGGAAAGTTCCAAGCCGCGAAGCTCTGTTTATGACGGCTGACAGCATGGACCATAAAACCAGACAGCTGCTTCTCCAGATTCTCCACCACAGCTTTGGCATCTCCCTTCTTAGCAGGACCATCCATCAGCTGCTGGATGTTGTCCTTGGGAAGAGGCTGTGGGTTGCTGCAGTAGGACACGACTACGTTGGTGTTGTTTACCTGCAGCACATCAAAACAGTTCTGTCCTATAACACACTGGAAGTTGTCTCCGGCACGCCAGTTGCGGTAGCTGCTTCCTGAGTGGTTAATAACACGGACAGACCACCTAACCCAATCGTACTTCTTCACCAGGAAACTAAGCAGCTCCTGGGCTGTGTCTTGGAGACTCCCTTCCTCTTTCTCCTGGACCAGCCTCTGGACGTCCAGACGTGCCTGCTCTGCAAATGACTTCACACATTCTTCAATGACTGCCTTCATCTTGGTCTCGACCTCTTGGATTCTCTCGCTCCATTCAGAGATCTTCTCCTGCTCCACATCCTCCCCTTGAGTGAGGGCACAATGACCTAGCAAGACGATCAACCCCAGGCAGAAGAGTTCCTTCATCCGGACACAGAAGTCTTCTAGGACCCTTCTGTTCCTAGCCTCATATCGCTCAACCACCTCCAGGATGGATTCCCCGAAAGTGTTTGTGCCCATTAGGGCATCGTACAGCACATAGAGGTTCCTCTCACCTCCCGTCTTGCTGAAATGGTCTAAGAACAAACGCGTTTTGACCTCTCGAAACTGGGGCTTGGCTTCCAAGATGTCGAGATATTTGCGGAACTGGTTGCGTAGGTTCTCCTCCACAGAAAAGTATTGTGAATCAACACGTCCCTTCTGTATCTCACAATTGATGTCTTCAAGCTGGGACGAGATCACGTCAAGCCTATTCCTCACGACTAGGAACTGCTCCTTGACATAGAACACCTCCTTACTCTCAACGTTGTCTAAAGCTAGCTTCAGGACTGGAGCAGCGGCTTCACACAAGGGAAAAAGCTCCCCGACCGTGCTAGCCAAGACCTCGGCTCCTCTCTCAAACAGCTCCATTACAGCCTCAATGGCCTCCTTCTTCTGTGCCACCACTTTCTCCAGTGGACTAGGCATGGCTAAAATCAACAACCAAGCAAAGACAGTTAGGAACATGCAGTCCTGAAAACCATACTTTTTTTTGTTACTTTTTGGAAACATACTCAGCATTCTATGTGATGGCATACAGGGCACTCAAAGAAGGGACAAGGAAAAAATATCTACAAGTCAACTTGTTTGTTTAGGATGTTATTTTTGAGGTATGGATGTATGAACAAAAATGAATATCAATATTATAAACATTCAAAAGCTACCAATTAAAAAGGACTCATCAACTGAACTTTTGAATTATCAATCGGTTTTCCAAATAAATATAAATAGACAAATAAATAAATAATGACGCAAGGAAAAGCCACCTTTCATGCTGGCTGGGAAACGTGCTATTTTTAGCTCGCGCTATAAAAAAATTAACAGACAACCCAATGAGAACCAATATCGGAAAACTGAATCGAATGGATTGCAGCTGGTGCACGTTTTCAATTATCCTTAAAAACAGGTCAAATTTAAGGGCCCCTGCAAAGAGACACACCTTAAAATATCCTTAAACTCAAGTGCAAGGACGGTGTGAATGTAAGGATAGATGTCAGTACCTGAAAATGATGAAGATTCACAAATCCTTCAGGAGGAGCCTCTGGAGAAACGTTCCAAATTCACCAAATGTCCCTCAAGTTTGTCAGATTTAGTCGTGTGATGATGTTAAAGCATCGGCTGAGGAATGATGCATCTGGAAAGAGAGAGAGAGAGAGAGAGAGAGAGGGAGAGAAAGAGAGAGAGAGAGAGGGAGAGTCGTGCGCGCTGAGCCATGAGCCATTTTTGGGAAGCTCTTCGTGACAGTCGGGTAAAATCTCTTTCTGCTTGATTCCACCTGGCTAAAACGCAGTGCTTATGTTATGTTTCTGTCTACTTCATAGTTTTAATGTGAAACAATCTCTTTTAGCTGAGTCGTGATCTTTGGAGAGGAGAAAATTTACGCATGGTGCGCAACATTGATCCGATCCACCGGCCACATTTCCATTGACAGTATTTCCTCCATCACAAAAGGTAAGTGCTTTATAAATTATTTGTGTAGAAATATGAGATAGCTGACGTCATAATTCCTAGCATGCTTTTTATAGGTTTAGGAATCGGCGTAATATTCATTCTGGTTGGATATTTGGAAAGGCTATAGATACGAGACTTGCCTGTTCTCTCTCATTACTTCTGATGAGGTGAGAATCGATCAGAAGAAATTAAAATCGACTGAAATTCATTTCTAAACATTGTGTTCACACAAAGGTCACGCCTCAATTATTTATTTAACCTGCAATAGGAACTAATCTCATCCCCGTGGCCTCGATTTCTGTATAACACACGCTATCTACACAGGACCAGCAGGCTTATAACTGATTTACAGACACTGAATACGGTGTTAAATTGGTGATAGACATGAAATTGTGCTACTTGTGCTGTAGTTATTGGTCTGCATGTCAGTATGTCAGCCTTGCAGTGAAGAAAGATTGTTTTCTGAAAAATGTGGAGAGCCTTTTAAGGCTTGTCTTACAGAGTATGAAATTTCAATAATTAATCATTCTTATTAAAGACATGATGCTGCGTTCACAAACACCTACTATACCATACGAACTAGTTTTTTTTTTCTTTCTAATATTACACCACCAGATGTTGTGACATTCTCTTGAGTAAATTAGGATGGGAATTTGGGTGTCTCTTTTATTGTCTATGATTTTGGATCAGCATCAATAAATCAGCATTTGGAGAAAAACAGACTGAGTAAAATCACATTTATCTTTTTCAATACCTGAACTACAATAGCTTTCTGTGTGTAATCCTCCTCAAAGGGAGGCCCAAACCTGTTTTACTCGCTGTGAGAGGAATGTTAGAGGGGTTAAAAAGTGTGTTTCTGAGTTGTGTGGATGGTTCACAGGGTTTTGCTTTGTTGTTTTTTGAATTACTACAGGTTGAAATCGTTTGGTACCTTGTGCAATTAGCCTGGCAAGTTGTCAATTTCAACGAAGCATGTTCTGTTCCTCAAATATAGCCTAACCCTATAACTGGCCAGTGCTGGGAACTGTTCTCAGAGAAAAGTAGCTAATGCTGATTTGCATTTTTATTAAACGTATTCTTATAGAAAGAGGTCGTCTTTGGCACCACAGACTAGCTATTTATGCATTTACAAAATTCTATTGTTTCTATTGTAGAATTAGATGGAATAACTTGCTTTTATTACTGTAAATATCACTAGGAAGAGAATTTCAAAATAAAAAATTACAAAGGTGCATAAAATGATAGTGATCAGTGATTGGTCATTGGGAAAAAGGGTGATCTGTGATTAGTCATGGGGGAGAATGGTGATCAGTGATTGGTCATTGGGAAAAAGGGTGATCTGTGATTAGTCATGGGGGAAAATGGTGATCTGTGATTGGTTGGTGCTAACAGTGGTGAGCAGTGATAGATTGATGAACAATGCTGATCTGTGATTGGTCATTGGTAACAATAGTGATCAGTGATTGGTCATTGGGAACATTGGATTTCACAAGCGCAACTCAGCCAGGAGTTATGCACTAATGTCTTTAGCCTCTTTTCTGAAATAAAGTTGCCAAATAGGTTTAAAAAGTCACCAAATCTAGAGACAAAGTCTCTAAGTTGGCAAGACTTTAACTGTTAAGTGTGACGCTGTGGGCACTTTTTACGATAATTTATCCTAGCAATAATTTATCCTATTATGCACTAGCAAAGGGGCGGGGCTTGTTGCTGAACCAACATGGCTGTCAATGACAATGGCAGAGTTAATGATCTAACTAATGACAGTAACACTGACAAGTAACACATGGCACAATCCAGTACTACATTGCGTATTTTTACATTATTTTCACTTTATTTAAAAAAGTCTTTTTAAATGTTTAATATCTTTTGGGTGGCTGATTCTGATTATATAGACTGATATTTGGGTCACGTTTATTAAAACAATGTTAAATTCACATTGTAAAACAGACTCTCTTAGTAATTTAATTTTTAAAAATGATTTGGGGAGTGTTTACTTGGAAAGCTCCATGGCCTTGAAATTTTTTGAGACAGGTATGCAAATTATTAGATGATGACGTGGTATCCACAGAGTCTTGTGGTTGTTAATGTATATTTTGCCAGATTCACCATTTACATTGATTATTTTTTAAAGGTTTACTTACACAGGGATACTTTAAGTACAAAAAATTATCATCATTTATATAACAAACCTCTTATTTATTTATTTATTTATTAAAAGCCAAACCAAAAATTGTACTGTTTTAAACTGTAACAGATGCTGCATAGTGAATTTCTCGTAGCAGGAATAGGGTATACTTTATAGCTTATAGTTTATAACAACATAGTCCTATGACAACAGCTCTGACAGTAGTGCAGATGCAAATCAGAAGTTTATATGAATGCACTCATTCTAATATTTTCAGGACAGAGGAGTTTTTAATTTTGTAGTTTTTTGGTAGCATGAAATGCTGCGGGTTTTTTGTTTTGTTTTGTTTTGTTTTATTAACTTCAAAAGAAAGAAAAAAGAGAGGCTGGCAAGGATGATAACAGCAAATAACTTGTTTAATCAATGTACTATAATATTAAATGCAATTATAAATGGATAAAAGGTATGATGTGTTGCTCTTCAATAAATAATTCAATAATATTGCTATAAATAAATAAATAATTTAAGAAATTGCTATGGTATAAGAGGCATAAAACACATTGGAATGTGCTGTAATAAGAAATTTAAAAACAACCCGGTCATGTTTATTCCTCATATAGTCTTAAAAATTTGAGTTGGCAAACTGCGTGCTGTGTTTTGCACACTACCAGTTGTACTTTCTTTCCATTCTGTCCTGGAATTCAGTATAGTCAATATGTCTAAAGAGATGATGAGAAGTATTATATTATTAATAATTCAAGCATTTGCACTGAGCTGTTCTTTGAGCTATAGAATGCCACTAGAGGTCAGTAAAGATGGCTAGAATTCTTCTGTAGAAATTCTCATTTAATTGCTTTCAAAACTATAATAAATTGGCAGTGATAATAATTGTTAAAGGCCCTTTTTCCATTTAGATGACTCTCTATCCTCCCATTTTAGCCTCTGCATTGTTTGAATGCCTGTCTTTATTTAATCTTATCTAACCATAACTTCAGTTTCTGTCCGTAAATGCAGCTACACTGAGTAACATTTTGGCTGTCAGCTTTCATATCATTAGTAAAGAGTGCATGTTATCTATGCAGTGCAGTGAAAAATTAGTTACAGTGTTGTATATGAGAAAACACTGTAAAACACTGAGAAACACATTTGCATAAATTAGAACATAATGTGAAATATGTCACTCTTACTCAGATCAGTAACAGTATTTAAACACTGTAGATGCTTTTCACTTAACACTGAGAATTTTCTGAGAAGTTACAACATCTAACATAAACAGATTTATATGATTTTTCTACAAATGATGAATCTTGTGTCACATCTTACACCTCACATGATAAAGGTCAAAGAGCAGTTACTGAAATCAGTAGTGTTTGAGTTAAATGAACCCGAGCTCAGGATGAAACTTGGTACTTTGTATCAGATATTATTATTTGTATTATTTAATTGAAAACAAGGATTTTGACAACATAATTGATGAGACTTACAACTGGCTTAAAACAAAAGAATGGTAAGATAATGCTCACCATAATAACCATCCATTCACTCATTTATCTTTAGTAAGTGCTTTATCCTGGTCAGGGTCACAGTGGGTCTGGAGCCAATCTGGTTAACTCTGGGTGAAAAGGTGGATAGGACACCAGTCCATAGCATGTCATCATGCACTCACCCATTCACACTTATGGGCAATTTAACATAGTCAATCCACCTACCAGAATTCTTTTTTTTTGGTTTGTTTTGTTTTGTTTTGACAATTGGAGAAAACTGCAGAATCTGGAGTAAACTCATACAAACATGGGAGGAACATGCTGAAGTTCACAGAGACAGTAACCAGAGTTCAGGACTGAACCAGAAACCCTAGAACTGTGAGGCAGCAATGCTACCTTTTATTTTAGCCATAAATCTGATGGAAATGTAGTCATCTTTACTGACCTCTAGTGGCAGAAAGATTCATTACAGGTTCAGCAGCAGTGGAGGGAGCAAAGCAACTGACTGCACATTTTACTTATTTTAAAGTATTTTAAAGTATACGACCTCACATATTCAAAGGGGATAGTGTTAAATGGCAAATAAACCTTCAACCATGCAGGTATTAATGCAAATATTAAGTTATTTTGTTTTATAAACTGATTTTTTTTAGGTTTCTTACAGTTTTCAGTAGTTTATTTAAAAAAAGAAAAAGCCTGGAAAAGGATGTGAAAAGGATTTTAATAAGACTACATGTCTCTAATAGTAGTGCTTAAATAACATGATGCATTATTAAGTAACATAATGCATTATGTTGACATTGTATAGTGGCAATAAAAATCCTGTCTATCTAGTACTGATCTCTCTGCATGACAAGTGATATTCCTTATTTCTTAACCCAGCAACACTAATTTCTTTTATTAGTTAACACTTAAATGTCATAAGAAAAGCAAACGCTGCCTTGTTTAATATGTAAATTATACAGTATGCCATGTCATGTAGTCTTGTAGAGGAAAAGACAATGGCGACATCTAGCGGCAGTGGGTGGAATTGTGCGGTCTGGCTGACGTCACACATAGAAATTTAATGCTGCCTCACATTTATTACACGTTATTATTATTGTCCTATAGAAAATCAAGCTTTACATTCAATCTAGGTTCCCTGTTACAGTGCAAACAAATGATGATGATAGATTCAATGTGTATGTGTTGAAAATAATCCAAGCCATTTTATGCATTCATATATTCATATTTTTATTGGTAGTGCATAATCTTTTATACAACATTGATCAGCAACTAAAAAAATAATCAAAGAACAGGAAAGCATCTTCATTTTCACAATCTTCTCATTGTCTCTTGTGCACAAAGCATTTTCCACCAATTGTTTTGCCAGTTTTTACCAATTTGCACTGACCAGAGCCAATGAGCTGTTTCATACAGAGATCTATAACTGATCTCATTTTAAAAGTGCATAACTGATTTTAAGCATGTATATAGATTTTAGATGTTATGATGTGTATATTTGCATGACAAAGGGTATCTACATACTATTCGATCCTGCACAGAGAAGAGCAAAGAGAGAGTAATGGATTCATCGAACAAAGTGAAGGTTGATCTCAGGAACAGTTATATGTGTAATATATGCAGGAGGAACTAATGGCATGGTTCAGTATACGACCCGTGAAAGATGAGCATGCACTTTAAGCAGTTTGTTCTGAATCATTGCTGAAGGTATATAATGCAAGTCTAAATAGAGTTATGAGTCAGATTCTGTTATCCAACACAAACAGCTGTGAAGCAAATCTGACACAGAATACCATATCTATAACTGTAGGATTAACTGCTCTGTCCTAGAGTCTCATTAGGATTTCAGAGTGACAAAGATTTAGACTTTCTTATCTAATTGCATCTTTTTGTTGGTCCTTGTCATCAATCATTGACTAAACTGTAATAAAGAGGTTCAAAAACTTTTGAAACCAGTGTAAATAAGTGTAAAAAAGGGAAATGATGAGGATAGTGTTTCGGTCATGTTACCTTATAAAAAAAGGTAACATAAAAAAATGAAATTAAACAATGCATCAGCTCATGCTTTCAAACCTCTCAACGTTATTCCACCGTTTCAGCATTAAGAACAAGTGACAGCCTGTTACCTCACGTAGTGTAGCAAACTTTTCCACAAACAGCTGCACATCTTTACATTCTTTCTATTAAAGATCAAGGATTTCAAGCAGTTAGACAACACTTGGGTTCTCCATGTAACAGAGCCATATCGCATATAATGCAATACTGATGTAACCAGGCTGTTGTTTAATACAGTAAGGCAGGACTACAGTAAGTTTAAAGAAACATATGAACTTGGGATGAGTGTAGTGTTTAGTCTCATAAGGCGTAAGTTTACCTTTAGTGTTTTTACATGTTAAGGTGACATGACCAATCGCATGCTGTAAGTCATAGGCATGTAGTGTTAGTTGTGGGTGTTCCTCATTAATCCACATTTGAAACCAAAGTTTCAAACCCAAGTAGTGTTCCAGTTATTAAAAAAAAAAAGAAACTTTAGTGTTCACAACACCAAGTACAAAGCAACCTTTGTTTTAGATGATTTAGATGCTGTAGTAGAACTGCATAAAGTGCAGGAAGTGCTGCTGAAAGACTGGATTTGGAAAAACCAATCGCGCACAACTGGGTGTGAATGTGACACAGAGAAACCAATACCACTAACTACACCTACACACACACACACACACACACACACACACACACACACACCCTATACGTACAGAGATTGATAAACCCTCAGAGTTGTTTTGATGCAAAGAAATAGGATTTGAAATAGTGTGTGTGCGCATAAATGGGCCAAATACAGTTCTATAATCAGCTGTAAGTTCTGGCATCCTCAGACTCCTTTTATAATAACCATCAAACTGAAAGTGCAAAAATATAATGGAAGGGTGGGAATCTGCTCGTAATATTTAACATTAACTAACGTGAAATATTAGTTCCTAGAGTCTGTGTCTTAATAGCTATACACCAAAATGGCAATTAGGCCCAATTGTGCACATGTATACAGCTATTTCTGAAAAAAAAAGGGGGTATTCTTTATCCCTCCAAAAAAACTCCTCTCCACCAAAGTGTTTTTGAAAATACTTCCATCCACATGAAAAGACAAAAACAATTTGAAAACGCTCAGATGAGCATGCCAGTCCAGTAGGTGGCTATATTACAAAGCGTGTAATAATAAAACAAGTTGAAATGATCAAATTTGGCATAATCGCATAAGAAATTCTACAATTTTCATGTGAAATCCAGGGGAAAAAAATGATGGTTTCAAATGTGGATGAGGCTTTAGCCAGTATGGTGCATAAACCTCTAAGGACACAAGCATTTGCTTTTAAAAACCTGACCACTTTGATGAGAAATTTGACAGATTTTTGCCTTTAAAGGCTTCAGTTCTTTAAACAGTAAAGGGAGAATCCTCAGGTGGATGGAGTGAAACTGTATCATGTACCACCTGAGCGTTCATTCTCTTACCAGGGGCAATGTATATGATGGAATATATATAACACAGCATATAAGAAAACAGAGGGGATGGTGAGGAGAGTGAGTAATAAAAAAAAAGTGAGTAATAATTAAAAAAAATACACACCATCAGGAACAACAGTGAGACCCTAGAGAATATGTGATACATTATAGAGAGATGTGAGGACAATAGAGACATGAAAAAAGACACAGCATAGACCTCTATGGAATACATAAGGAGTCCTCTGTGTGCGTGTGTGTGTGCACACGTGTGTGAATCAGGGGAAAGGAATCACTTGCACCTCCGGAGCACCTCCTGCATCCTCTCTTGCACATTCTCCATCTTCTCGGTCCACTCCTCGCTCAGGCCCTCCTCATCATCACCAATGATGGCAGCGTAACCCATCAGAGCGATGAGGCCGATGCAGAACAGGTAGGTGAGGCGTGTGCACAGGCGCTCCATCACTCTACGATCTCCTTGTGAGTGAGTCATGTAGACTTCGAGGATGGGCCGGCTGAAGAGCTTGGGCTTGCCCATTACGCCGTCATAGAGGGTGTGCAGGTTCTGGTCGCCCATGTCGTTGGCATAGCTTTCCTCGAAATCATCGCGCTTGCGCTCCTTGTGCTCGGGCCGTGCCTCCACCACCTCCATGAATTTACGAAACTGGTTGCGTAGGTTCTCCTCTACGCGGCTGTATTGCCCGTCCAATGTCTCCTTCTTGATCTGGAGCAACGCACCACGGTTCTGCACTGAAAGCTCATCCAACGCCCGGTTCACACTGCCAAACTCACGTCGAAGAGTTTGAATCTCCTCATCATCCACATGGTGGAGGACGACACGGATCAGCGAGCCTGCCACACCGAAGATGGGATTCACCACAGCGGCTGCTGATGAGATGGTGGCTACGCACTCCAGCACCTTCACCAGGCCTCGCTTCAGCTTGTCTCGGTCCTCTAAGATCTCGACGTCAGCCATGGCCTAAAACAGAAACGTTGGCCTGATGGGGAGAAGAAGATATACTTTATCCATATTATAAAGACAACTACCTTCACTCAGAGCACTTTGTTTTAAAACAGGTAACACATACTACAAATACAAATCATACAAAGTAGATAAGCACACTGTATTAGACCAAATATGTTTCTATGCGAAGTTATTCAAAGTACAGAATTCATAGTTCCTGGGTTATTGTGTGTAGGTTCATGAACTATAATCCTAGTTTAAACCATTTCAGCTCCAGAAAATGTGCATCACAAAATGTGGAAAAGTTCGAGGGGGTGAATATTTATGTAAGGCACTGTATATTAAGTCTCATATGCCGACAGCCTAGAAATACTTTATGGTAGTTTCTCATAGAAATCTTCTCAGATATAGTGAGGTGGCATGGTAATGTAATCCTTTGTCAAGCCTGCAGCTTTCAGTATCCTACTGAATGCAAAACAGTAATTTGCATATTGCTCTGTGGTGAGTACCTGAACAGCTCAGAGTGAGCTACATGTCCTTAAAAAGATATCAGTGTATTCTGAGGCTCTTACAACAACTATATTCATCATCAAAATTGATTCAATCTGAAATGAGAGAACTTTTGAAATTTCAAGGACTGCAAAATGTTATCAAGTGAGAATAAGCTAATGATCAATAAAACCAAAGCCTGAATTTTAAATTGGAAAAGACAAATATTTATTTTAGCGCAAACAATAAAACAGTATGGTCCACAGTTACAAAGTATTGGAAACATTCAGGCAGAATGAGTAACAGTAAAAAATAAAATACACAAAAATGGTGCAAAATGTCCAGCTTGCTTGACTATACATTCAGCGACACTTTTAGATTTATATCATAATATTTTGCATAATCTGTTTAACGTGAATAAAAAAAAGATTGGAATTTTAAGTGCTAAGCCAAAAAAGGCATAGAAAACAATACAAGAATAGAAAGAAACAGTTTTCTTATTGCCCATAATATAAATAGCATTGATTTTGTTTATAATTGTCTCCATTATAAAGCAGTAGAAACGAAGACAGCCATGGTTTAACAACCTTTCAGTGCATTTGGCATCACTCCTACTCGCTACACTCATCCAGGACTTCTTGCATCTTGGTCTGAATTTCGATGACCCTTTGAGCCCACTTTTCCCTGACCTCGTCCTCGTCATCCTCTGTGACTGCATAGTAGGCCATCAGTGCCATGAGGCCGATTTGGAAGAGGTGGGCCAGATGAGCGCATCTAGCCTCCATCATCTTTCTGTCCCTGTTGTAGTGCTCTAGATAAGCTGTCAGCAGTGGCCTCCCAAAAAGACTGTTCCTCCCAATGATGCCTCGATAGAACACGTCCAAGCTCAAGTCGTTCTTGTCCTTTTCATAGATATTCTTGAAATCCTCCATGTAACGCTCGGCATCGTCGGGGTTCGTCCTGACCCGGTCCACCATGGTGTTGAAGGCGCCATATTGGTGCTTGATGTACTCCTCATACTTTCCAAATGTTTCATTGATTTCATTGATGCGGATTTGGCGCAGCGTCTGCTTGTTCTGCTCAGAGATGCTCTCCAGCTTGTCATGAATCTGCTTGAAGTCCTTGTCCAGCTCATTGCCTTCCTCTTCAACCAGGCCTTTCCTCACTACACCAACCAGCGAGGTGACGATGCCAAACAGAGGGTCAATGGAAGAGGCGAAGGAGGACACTTTCTCCACGTAACCCAGCACCTTGGCCGCAGTTTGTTTGATTTGCTCCTTGTCTGCCATTGATGCAGAGGGGTCACTGGCTTTGTGTCTACCGAGCCCTTGGTCCCCTGTGATTCTGAAAACAGAAGGACAAATGTGTCAGAGAACCAAACTAGAACTGCACAACCACTATTTTCTGCCTATCATTATCCAACTACTGAGCCACTATTCACTACACAAGCTAGGTATTTAAATGATCCCACTGTTCCCTTTCGTGATCTAAACATTTACTTTCACTACCGTCCACGCAGATGTAGCAGGTTGCTGTCCAGTTCTGAAACAACCGAGGAGAGAAACGTGGCATGTACCAATAAAATACGCTGATTGTTATGGATCAGCTTTAGAGACCAAGATTTGATCCTAGATTAGAACATTATTATAGTACTTATTGCGGTTGTGCATTGAAAATCTAACTCTATATTGGTTTCTTCAAAAAGCTGGATTTAAGTAATGCATCATATAGGCTACTGGAAGCAAGCTTTCACTGTTTCCTGAATTGTAAACAAAGGCTAGTTTAATGTCATTCATATATGAGCGATTTACATACAACAGTGAATCATAGGCTGTAACCCAGTCTTTCTTAATCCCAAACCACAACCACTTAGCAATTAGCTGGCCTTCTTGTTCTTTCTGTTTTAACATGAGACAGACATTCAGAAAAAGAACTTTCATAGCCAGAATAAACCCTTACAATACATTTATACATAAATTCATGTGGTTGCATAATATAGAGACTGCATCTAGCACTGAAGCACTGCCCATTGTCAGGCTAAACTGGTTAGCTTAAAATGAAAACAACCCAAACAACGACTCACTCAACCGCAACACAAAGCAACATGAGTATAAAATGACTTTACACAAGGCATACTGACAGAAACAGTGAACGGGAAAACAGAAAATGGGCCCGAGCTAAGGATCTTACCTGCTTTAATGTCTGTAGCTGTTCCCTTCCTAATGGTGCTGCTGTGTTTTTCGTGCAGGCAGCCACTATCTCAGCCTCAGGCTGGAGAGACCGCCCCTGCCTCTGTGCTATATATGGCCAGGGTGAGGGAGTGACTCATATCTGAGCAATGCTCATTGGGTTAGGGAGGGGAGGAAGAGGAGGAAGGAAAAAAATGCAGCTGTTCCGCAGTCCCTTCTTACAGTTCAGAAAATGGCTGCCACGCTCCTCGCTGCAATTGGTTAGCAGCAATTCAGAAGTATGTATTCGCTTTTTTAGACCTGGGCGTAATGAGAAATGAGCAGTCTATAGAAAAATTCAGGAAGTGGATGCCATTGCTGGTTGTAGGCATTGAAGGGGAACTAGAATTTCCAGATATTGATATGAAAACAAAAAGTGGGGGAAAATTCACTACTCAAAGTAAACAAAGAGCTGACAGCTGGGAATGTCTTTTTAAAGCTTTAACACTGTTCACATTGTCAATGCAGCTGCTGTACAACTGTTCACACTGCAATCGAATTCTGTGCAGCTGCCCATATAAACAACTGTGAGTAGCTTTAAAGACAGAGTCTGTCCCTGGGTGCTTTTTAGACAAATATGACAGTTTTGAGTATTAATAATGTGGTGGTAATGCTTGAACTATTGATACAGTATGACACCAGTGACTCTAGTGGTTCTATGTGCAGCTCGACAGATGAAAAGGAGAGATATGACAGCCTTACCCTTGTTCATAAGGCTTTCAATTTATTTTTTAAATATTTCTGAAAAATTCACAGTATAACACCACAACCACAGTATAACTTTTCACATTTTCAAAGAGGATGTTGTTAAATGACATTACACTGCGGCTGACATTACACTAACATTTTTTCCCCAAATAATTTTATTTGGGGAAAAAATGTTAGAATGTTTTAAAAAACCAGATCACCCAACCCTAAAGAGGAACAAAGTCCTGGTGAGTGGGGATGGTGGTGGTGTAAAACTGAGTACATTTTTGACACGCCCCTTTCATACATCATTTGCGTAAGGTAGAAACTGTAGCATTTTAATCACTTTTCCAACTATCATTACTATTTACAATATTTATTGCATGTTAGATTTTACATTGCAGGTCTATTTAATCTTAAAAAAAAATTCTTAAACTTAAAAAGAAAGTTTTTTTTCTCTTTCTGCGAAAAGGCATTGTTTCAAACGTTGTCATTTGACTTATCTGCAGTTTTTACTGGGGATAAGTCAGTTGACTGTTTGCATAATTTTGAGTGATAACTCATAGCTGTGCAAAATGCGTAAAGATTGGCAGGTCTGTAAAACTTACTCCTTAATACGATTGCCTCGACCACAAACCTTTAACATAATAAAACAGAAAAGTTTTTGGTTGTCCCTCTGTGGGAACCCTTAAAAGGTTCAGAAGGGGTATGGTTCCAATTAAAAAATTTAAATTAAAAAAGACCAAACCCCAGCCCTTCATAAAGGGAAACAGGAAAGAAACTGAAATGGCATTTCTAAGTTTCTACACTTTTAGATTTGGGCATAATTAAAAGCCAGACAAATATGACTGCACTTTATAGTCTAGTTTTGAGTATTAATAATGTGGAACTAAGGCATTTTATGTGATACATTACACTAAAAATGACTCTAATGTGCTGCTCTAATTTGTGGTTCTATGTCCTACACAATGACAGACGAAAGAGAGATTAGACCTGTCCTTTGCTAACAGTGCAGTGGTTTTGAACTTTAGAGTTTTGAAGTTGGTTTTACATTTTTCTTTTCTTTTTAAATTTTGAGAAATTCATAGTATAACAATATAACCCACTAGCATATTGGTGCATCACAGTATGTGCTTATACCTTCAGGTTTTTTAAAGACGATAACGCTAAATGACGTTACACTGCAGCTGCGATTAAAATATTTTTGATTTTCAGTTCAGAAAGGGTAGGGTTCCATGTAGAACCCTTTTTGGACCTATAATCATCCAATGACTAATTAAAATATTTTCTAAGAGTGTAGCAGGTTTTTAGACTAGAGCCTGTCATGGACATTTACTATTACAGTGAACTATTTGCTCTTTCATTCTGTGGCATACTTTTTGTCAAATTCTGAAAAACTGTATCCTCTCACCCTTAAGGGGTTTTTGGTTGTCCCTCTGAGGAAATCTTTAAAGGTCCGGTGTAGAACCCTACAGCTAAGTGTTTCCCTAGAACCTCTTTAAGAAGCTTAAACAGAGAACGCTTACAGGGTTATTTTTAAGAATGTACAGAAAGAGACAGAATGTAATAGGGTTTATTTACTACATAATGTATCTTAAAGTGAAAGGATTTTGTCCCACCAAGCATTTAAAGTAATCTTCTGGTTCACTGTTTGGATACCTTACAAGCTGACAGCCTAAGGACTGCAATGATCCGATACTGAGCATCAGTATGAGGGCTGATACAGGCATGAGATACAGGCATATTTTACACTGTGAATGCCAGTTATTTTTGCCTGACATGAATCAGATCATCTTGCAGGATAATAAACGACACAACTTTACAACAGAAATTCAAGAAAAAAATTCTCTTGGCTTGCTGTGGGGATGTCAGTGTCTTAATATCAGTTCATATGCAGTGATCTGACATCAGTATTGCATTAAAACTTCGAAAGCAAATGGGATTGAAACATCCCGTCTATCAGCCTTAAGAACAGTTTCTGTTAGCAAAAAGCTGGGCCTTACGTTGCAGTCCTCTCTGGGGTGTGTGTACACAGGAAATCTGCGTCTATAAGTAATTGTGTCTTCTCAGATAAGAAGAATTCCTGCAAGAAAACAAAAGGAGATTACTAAAGGTCACTTTATAGCTAATAATCAGGGGCTTTGAATCAAAAATAAGAAGTGTTCTTACTTATTTATATTTACAACTGGTCAAAAATCATTGCAGAATTGAGATGTGAACTTTAATTACTTTACTTTACTAGAAAATTACTTGTGTACACTTCATATGCCAGGATTCAGGGCATTTTTTCTATAATGCAATAATTTAACAAATGGCACTTTAAGTCTAAAATTATTTTATTTCAAAGTTCAGTGAGGAAAAGCAGTAATAATTCTACTATAGGACATCATTGTCTGTGTAAGGGTAACAGAATATAACATACTTTTTTTACTTTATGAAAACTCTTCAGTATACAGGACCTATCAGAAATTACATGACATACCAAAACTGTCGATAAGGCTCACAGTAGATTTGATATGAATGATACTGATATCCTTTGATATTGCTTTTTACTGTTTTATTTCTTGGAGACTTTGTAAAAATGAAGACGACTCCATCAGATCTGACACTGAACTATTTGTATATAATGCCCATTATTACTGACTCACAGTAGTGAAAACAGAAACCTGAAGTTAAACGTTACCAACCCTTTAAGGATCAAGACCTATCAGCGTCCTTCAAGTGAAGGATATAAACGATAAGACTGATGATAATATTCTTTAATTAGCTCTATGTCTGCTATTATTGGCATTCATCTGAAATGGTTTAATTACGTACTGGATGAGCGTGTGCGATTACGATGCAGTTCCTGGCCTTCATGAAGGGTTTGTCTGTGGTGTGAACGTTATGACAGGTGTTAATGATGGGCCTGTTCAAAAAATACTTTCCAAAGAAACAGGAAAGGCACAAATTCTTAAAAAAAAAAAAAAAAAGCTTAAAATTGTATATTGCATACCAAGGGTGAATATAATGCTGTGAAAGACAATCTGCTTCTTAAATGTTTGGGATTATCAACTCACCACACCAAACTAGGCAAAGTGAAGGAAGCACAGCTGTTGACAGATGCAAGTGGACATTACCATGTGTGCTTATGGCTAAAATCCAACACCTCACACTTGTCATTCACACCCACTTACTTCTTCACTAAGGGCATGTCTGTGACACACTACATGTCTGCTTGCCCTGTATTTCTAAAGAACTATTAAATGAATCGACTACAGGTTTTCTATGGGCTTGTTTTTTTTTTGTTTTGTTTTGTTTTTTTAATAGCCATGATCTGTAATGACAAAGCAGGTTCCCTAAGCAAACCATAGGGGGCAGTGATTTACGTTTTCTCGATTTATGACCAAAATGTCACATTCACAAAAGACTTCTTGCTACAAAGCCTGAGCTCAAATTTAACCCTTTACATCCCTGATACTTTTAGACACTAAAAGAAAGTGTGACCCAGTGATTCATAAATGCAGCTCTCTAAAAAGCCAATGGATTAAAGTGATTTATACAACAAGAAACATTCATATTTAATTATTTTACTTATTATTATAATTATTTTAAGTGATTCTTTCACGTTTCATTCTTATATTAACCCTTTCATTGCACTGAATCTGGTTTAGGATGAATGTGTGATATCATTTTAGCCTTTGTCTTACCTAACTGAACTAATCACCAAGTTAATTTCTTTGTTTTTTTATTTTTAGTTTATATTTTTGTGTGTGTTTTGATGAATTGTCAACTTTCTTTACTTTCCAGTTGCAGGAATCAGGTTGAGAGACAATTCCTATTTTATAACAATCATGACTGGTGGGCAATGAAAGGGTTAATAGTTAAAAATATGTTTATGTATAATATATAAATAGATAAAAGTGGACATAATATTTCCAGAAAATGGAAATTGCATCACCAAAACAAAAGTATACAATATTTACACATAATTATTTGCAATATTATTTTATTTATTTATTTATTTATTTATTTATTTTGGGGGGGGGGGGGGTCACCCCACTTTATTTTATGTAAAGCAATAATATTATCAATAAATATAATACAGTATAAAATAAAATAATAAAAATAATAAACTAACCTGTAATAAATTAGTTTCAGAACTCAATGACCACTAAAGGTTTACATTTTTGGAGACTAGATAATGGAAATTAGTGTTTGTATACATACATTTGGACTCTGGTTCGATGTGTACACATACACACACACACACACACACACACACACACACACACACACACACCCAGTCTGTCAAAACCAAATCAACCACGAGGACTGAAGCTTTTCCTCTCCAAAGTGAGTTCATTTAGGCCAAAGTACACAACCTCACTGCATCAGAGATGCGCATTATTCACTCTATAAGCAATGAATTCAGTGTTTCTGAGCCTCTTTAAAGCGTGTGTTAAACCAGCATGAATGAGACTCCAGTCAGGAAGTAAGCAACCTCATCTACTTTCACTCCTGAGAGAGCGGCCATCTTTAAAGCTCTCTGTCAACACACAATGGGAGTAAATGTCATCTATTTGACTAGCAAAGTTACACAAAGCGCACAGGAGATATTATTTGCATAGATATATTCTGTTTGAGAGCCTCATCTTGTTTATGTAGTACTTTTTTAATGGTTTTATCTCCTTCTTTTTCAGGGCATAGCCTGGTTGCTAATATTAGCACTTCCACTGGCCAGAAGCTCTATGACCAAGAAAAAACAACTGAAAAACTACTTCAAGAAGCCATAACAACACAATGAAAGGACTTTCTGTCTGTATTTAACAATGTGAGTAGTGAAAAATGGTCCACATATCCACCACAGCAGAACAATCTCCAAGCTTCCTTCCTAGCTCAGCTATAGCTCCCCCTAGCAGCCTCTCCATATTTCCTTGTTTGTGCTTAGCAGTATCCTCTCCTTTCTTTTTTTCAACCCATAATAATCCAATATAACACATCCTCTGGCATGAATATGAGCCATAACACATCACAATAAACCCATCCATCCATTGGTAGCCTAGGCATTGGCCAAGATAGCTCTTCTTACCTCTTCTGAGAGCTACCTCCCTCTCCAAAGTCCAAATCTCGACTGTACGTCTTCTTCCCAGCAATCCTTGCAAAAGGGCCACTTCCATGTCAGAACTCTGTGTAGGGGTGTTCATATTGGACTATACCATTTTCCTGTCCCATGGAAGACCCTGGTGGGTCGAAATGGGTCCATTAGCTACCACAGATGCACAAGGCACCACTTGCTCCAAAAAAATGGCATATGTACAGCCCTCCATTGTGCAGCCCCTTCCTCACACTACCCATGTCCTCCCCCATTGACATTCAAATATTCCAGCCTCCCAACATTCAAATAGCCCATACAGAGAGGCAACTGACTCTATGGAGACAGCTGGAGGCGTACAGAGCCTCAGAAGGGTGATTGAGAGCTTGCCAGACGCTACCACTTGCTCCAAAGAGTCAGAATTTATTATGGAGGGCAAATTAAAGTTCAGAGTGGGATATTTATGTAGAAATTAATTAAATAAATCAAGAGAAAATGCCACTGAAATATAAGGTATCCACCAAGAGTGCCGGCGCTATAGGGAACTGACGCACCTCTCCAAAGGTGCAGGTGTGTATCCACAAACAAATACCTGATTATTACTCAAAACAAGCGCAGCACAGAGACTTATTTGCATGCTAAAAATGTCAAAATGTTTTTTAGACTCAGTCTGTAGGAGATTTTAGACGTCTGATCTGATCTGTGCCAAAAAACGATTTTTTTATTTTTATTTTAAGTACTACTCCATTGTGAAATGTCTTGGTTTTGTTAAGATGCAAAGCAGTTCACTGACAAAAATTTCAGGCTAAAATATATATTACTGATGTAAAAATACAAAAAATATTAATAAAAAAAAAAAACAGTAGGCTTGGTTTGTTACTTATTTAGCAAGATTATTCATGGCTTTTTAAAAGCATTAGGGCGGAGAGCTGTGATGACGACGCACCCGAAAATAACGCGCTTAAATCTTCTGCGTTTTTCGTGCACAGGTTGTACATGTTTATATTTTTATTTATTTTTTTATGAGGTATTAGGTGTTTATGTTTTCCAGGTGCACATATTATTTATATATGAATGAAGAATTAAGAATATAGCAGGTCAGCGCACTAACGCATCGTGGCGCGCGTCATGATCCAAACCAAATCCTTTTTCAGGAATATCTTCCATGTATAGGATCAGGTATATAAAAGAAGAAAAAAAAAAAACAGCAGCCAGGTCTGACAGACATTTTCTGCATGTGGCATTCCAAGGATAGTCTACATCAGAGGAAAGTGCGAGTCTGGACGCGTCCTTCAGGCTATACGTCCCCAAAGACTCCCCTCTCTGCCCTCCCCACTTAAACATAGTAAACAGAAAGGGCTAGACTTCAAGCTGCAAGCTCCAGCCTGATTGTTTGTGCTGTGCGCATGGATATCCGAGCTGTAAAAAAATTAAGGCGCCCGTTATTTAGGAGATCAATTAGCCTAATAGTAAAATGCGCAATTATATTAGGTACAGCATCTAACATTGCGTATGAAACAGACAAGATCAAGACAGCACAAAGGAAAGAGATAAGGGACCAGGTGCGTGAATAGCTGCTGAGCAACCGCCTGCGCAACGCAAACCGACGCGCAACGTGGTGTAACCGGATGTCATGTCCGTGTGGGTCATGAAGCGCTGTAACAGACAGCAAAAATCCTGAAACGAGTCGCTTAGATGCACAACAAACACGTCTACATTGCTACAAAATAGCAATACTCCATCTGGCATCAAAAAGCCAAAGCGCAAACCCGCTATTAATATTAATAACGTTCATGCTATTAATGTTCACGTCACCGTGAAGATGCGCGTGCACGATTGCTGCATTATAGCTGCTTATTATTTAAAGCAACGATCAGATTCAGTCCTACAGAGAGTCGTTTATATGTAGCCTCCACATGCAGTATTGAGGAAACCCTCAGAGTTTGCTGCATCATCTAGATATTTAACATCGGGACAAAAACTGCGCAAAAATAGGATTAAATGTTGCATTTTATTTTATTTATTTATGTATTTATTTATTTGGAGATGTTTCATCTTAACAGCAACCTGGTTAGCTGTATGCAATAATAGGTCTAGTTGAATGTTTCCGTGATAAAAAACAAAAATCGTTTTGTATTGTGTAAACATGTAGTGGAATAGTGAGTATTTATTTATTTATTTATTTATTTATTTAATCAAAATATAACCTAATATTATTAATAGATGTATTGTCGGATTTAATGGTATAGACCCTTTTATTATTAAAGAAGTTGTTGTTATTATTATTATTATTATTATTATTATTATTATTATTATTATTATTATTATTATTCCCTCTGGTCTGTGCTGATCATGTTCCTGGAAGTTGTATATGTTTCATACTTACCCAGCTGGTTTAACGGATTCATGAACCGTTAGCAAGATGCAAATTTTCAACTTCCTCATCTGAGACAATGTGATGGTTACTCCATATGCTCCATGCTTACAAAAGTGAGTTTCATAAAGGTTTATTTGATTAGATTTGATATTGATTTGATCATTTAATTTGTAATCATCAGTTAGACCTTTTTATAATAATAATAATATAGTTATATATAAATAATTATATAATAATAATAATTTTTTTATAATAATAATTGCAGCAGATGTGTTTAACAGATAATAACTGCAGCAAATTCCTGAAACTTTGATGCACATCTAATATACAGTGTCTGCCCTGGAGAATGCACTTTATTATTTAATACTTTTACTGCTGCTGCAACGCAGTGATTCATTCATTCATTCAAGAATTCTTTCTTGATATCTCGGCACAATCTTGCAGTAAATACTCTATGGTCTGTTTATCTGCTCTAATGAATTGTAGTGGCATTTTACACATACCCACCTGCAGACTATATGAACTCTCTGAACGATGGAACAACATTAAACCTGAACGTCATTTCAAACATATGATATGACTTTTCAAAATGCAATTTTATGGCTGTGTGTGTGACAATTCAGAATATTTCCAAGTGTAGCAAAAATACACAGCAGCTCCTCTAAACCAGCTAATCAACCTGTCCATGCTTAGCACCCATAAACACACCTGGCCACCTATCCAAAACATCTGGCATTGTTAGGTTTCATGCTAATCTTATACAGCCTGAAGGGAACAGCCTGTAACCAATACATTTATTATTCTATTACTCTGTTATTTATTATTCTATTAAGTAATAGAGTAATAGAATAATAAATTCTGACTGTCATGTCATTGTCAAAAAAAGGTCAAATGAATGTAAGGATGACAATTTAGCACAAGCAATAAGTCCATAGCGCTTTCCTACTTACCAGCAGTCTGGTTTTGATGCCCTGTGCGCATAAGACACAAATTTTCTTGCTCTCCATTAAGAGTCAAAAGGAAATATACTTTTTTTTGGATGATAACTGGTGCTGAGATGACATTTGCACATTAATTTGGAGTCAGATTTTCCTGATTGTGGCCTGTTTGCTTGTACCACTCTCAACATTCTCTGGAACATATATCCAGATGACACACTGTATATCCAGGTGACTGTCCATGACTGTACTGCTTTTTTTACAATCACATGACGGTATGAAGTATTTCAAGTTTCAAGAATCAAGCACTTTATTGTCATATGCACAAGGTTTCTTGTACAATGAGATTCTTAGTTTGTATGCTCTCAAGGAGTGCTGCAGTAGAGAGAAACAAAGAAAATAATACTAATAAATAATAGGTTAAATAAGATACATGTAAAATTATCTTTTAGAAAAGAAAAAAGATTGTACTAGATGGAGTGATTGTACTAGATGGATTTTAAAAATGAAAGTGTTTAATCTCAAACTCAGTAACTAAAATTTAATCATTTAACCTTACTACAAGTTTAATTAAACCAGGAATTTCTGTTAATATGACACAGCGTTTTGAATCTACATCAGGATAAGTGGAAAGTTCAGCAATAAATTGCTTGAGTAAATTAATATGACCCATGGTACATATGGTACATAATGTATTTACCCATTTGTTCTTTAAATGAAATGATCGTAATGGGGTCTTTGGAAATTCTTTTACTCTGGAAGGGATGCAAACAGTCTGAGAACCCCTGCTCTAATGACTTTTATAATCCACAACCTGGTTTCATCCACAGGTCCCTGGTAGTGTTTTGTCATTAGCACCATTCTCAGACACTGACACACAGTTTTCATCTGCTGACTCTAATGTGCCATTTATATGAATTTGGATGTGTATCTAATAAACCAACAGCTTAAGGATTGTCTCATGTAGGTCCATGATTCAGTCTCAGTAATGTGATATTTAGTTTCTAAAAGGTTGGAACTCGATTCCACTCTCCACAGCTCCAACGTGAATTTGTGGTGAATCCAGACATCAGTGTGGAAACTAAAATGGCTGACATGCACAATATAATACACTGAGTCTTGATTTCAGCCTGGGACATTTAAAAAGATTTTTGAATCGAGTCTTATTTCATTAGAATCGAGTCTGAATAGCAAGGGGAGAAATGGCAGCCATAGTATGCTATGCTCACAGGTTCATGTTATCCACTTACAGGGAGAACAAGAGAAGAACAAGCAACCATACTGACCTGGAGAAATGCCTTTCCTGGAAGGAGCACCGCTTCAGGTTTTGATGTCAGTATAATATGTATATAGCATATTGATGTCAATATAATATGTATACAGTATATATGGAGGGGTTGTTAACAGGAAACTGCTTTTAAAATAGATGCAAAACTATGAAATTTGATATGTTAATGTTATTGCGTTAAATAGTGGATAGTGATGAGACAGCAATACCACGTTTGTGAATTTAAAAAATGTTCATCTTAACCTATGGACATAACATGGATAGGTTATGTCTGCTGGGGAAGATTTTGTGTTCCTGGAATCATGTTTGTCTTTGTATTTCCATTCAGGTGTCAAAAGAAAGAGACATGGAGTGATGCTGATGCCAGCTTTGAGGTAGATTCACATAAAATGATCTCCTAGGATTTCAGGCTATATAGCTCACATAGCTATTAATATAACTAAGAAAAAAAGACTAAGCTGATATATACAGATAGATTTATTGGATGTTAATTAATATTACGTAGATCAGAGGTGTCCAATCTTAACCACAAAGGGCCAGTGTGGGTGCATTTTTTCATCCATGCAGGAGCTACACCTGATTCCACCTGTTTAACCAGTTGACCTTGACTTTCAGTAGACTCAGGTGTGGCTTCTGCTTGATTGGCATGAAAACCTGCTCCCACACCGGCCCTTTCTGGATAGGATAAGATGAGTTAGATTAAAAAGTGTCCCTTACATGAATATTCAGCTACTTTTAACTTAAATTTACCATAATGCATGAATCTGTGTTACTTTTCTTGGCTGTTTCCTTTTTATCATTTCTTAATATATTGGAGGTAAAATGTGTAATTCATGTTCAAAATCCAATCTGTAAACATTAAACAAAATGTCCTGTTAGTGTCTGTTCAATAAAAGCACTAAACTGTAAACAATTTGGCTGCCATTATTTATTGTACTTTCTTTTTTAGAGAAAAAATACAATACAAAGAATGGTAATATAGCTTTATTTCTGTATTTTATGCAATCTTGGCATGTTAAACCACCACCACATGTTTAAATGCATAGAATTGACAAATGAACATAATACCATCAGTTATCAGTTGTATGGTATTTTATTCTATCTTACCTTTTAGAGTTGTTGTGTAAGTGTCTTTTATTGTATTGGTCTTGTTATAATGTGTTGTGAAGCCAAAGACAAATTTCCATTTGTGGCCAATAAATTAAAGTAAGTAAGTAAATACCATCAGTTTTTTAATAACTGTTTGTCTGCATTTTCCAGTGATACATCTGTGAAGTTGATCAAATTTGCAGGTGACATTACTGTGATTGGTCTCATCACCAATGGTGATGAGTCAGAGTACCACCAGGAGGTTCAACAACTAGCCTCCTGGTGTAGTCAGAACAACATCGAGCTCAATGCTCTTAAAACCACAGAGATGCACATCTTCCCCCTCCCCACTGACAAACAGAGAAAAGAGGGAGCTGCAACGGACTATCGAGACCGCTGAGAAAATCATCGGCTGCAGTCCGTCATCACTTGAAGACCTGTACATCACCAGAACAAAGAGGCTAGCAGGAAAAATCATCAGTGACACCTCCCACCCTGCTAATTACCTCTTCCAAAAACTACCATCAGGAAAGCTGTTATTAACCAGGCTGGCTAGGCAGCATTCAGTAATCACTACACTGCTGACCTGCCAGTAACAAGCAATCATTGCTATTATTTATTATATATCACAATTGTTCCACTCCGTTTAATGAACTGCATCCAGCTGTTATTTCTACCTCCACTGTAACGGAAATTACAACTGAGCCTACCATTTCAGCTTAAGGTGCAATATTGTATATTAGGATGGCAATTGTGTTGTGTTGTCCAAGATGTGTGTCTTGAACGTACCGTGTTGTGTCCAAACACCAAGAAAATATTCTTATTCGGATTCGCCTTTTAACTCATACATGATAAAAATAATCAGATACTTAATGACTTAACTGAAAGTATGCACTTCATGATTATAGTGGAAATATATACATATACAATTTAGGGCATTTTTTGCCCGAGATTACTGACTGGAGCAAAAATAAATAGTGTAGTCGTCACGGGTTGAGTGTTTGGGTCATATCTGTAGCAGCAAGAGTTGCTTGTGCCATCTTTCTTGCGCGGTGCCGCCTCGTAGCTTCTCTCCAGGCTTTCCTCTGCAGCGTCTGCATGGGTTCGGGGAGATCCTGTATTCTTTTTCTCCTGCGGAGAGACCTGGAGGGTAGCAGGTTCTCAAAACACACATCAAATGAAAAAAGTTCATGCCAATATTATTTAAAAAATGGCTGTAGGACTGGGCAATATGGGCAATATTATATTGTTTCATTAGTAGGAATTTGTATATGCTTTCATCCTTCGATAAAGGATTGCACACTCCAATTTTAAGACCTTAGGTTGGTGATTACTGAGTGAGGAAACCAATGATGCAATGATTTTGCCAGCCACAAGTTCTTCATTTTTTTAAATTCAAATATTTTCATGTGTGTGTGTGTGTGTGGGGGGGGGGTTCCTCTGGGCTCTCTGGTTTCCTCCCACCTCGGTAGGTGAATTGGCCAAAATAAATTACGCCTAGGTGTGAATGTGTGTGTGTGTGTGTGTGTGTGTGCGTGGTGCTCTGAGATGGACTGGTATCCCATCCAGGGTGTATTCCTGCATTACGGCCAGTGTTCCCAGGATAGCCTCCGGATTTGTTGTGACCGTGATCGGATAAAGCGATTACTGAAAGTGAGTGAGTGAATAGTGAAGTAATGCGTAGAATACCTTGAGTGATCCTTCTCGTTGCAGGTGAGGAGATCTCCAGATCAGCACAGATCTTTTCTTAGTACTGCCTGTTAATCTCCCTGTCATGACATCGCCACAAAACGGTACGTGCACTACTTCTCTCTAATCTGGTTAAGGCTGGAGTGATTGTGGATGTTTCATGTGTCTGGATTTACACTTGGCAACTTTCCATATTTTCTGTAACAGGGTCTCCAACGTTCATTGCAAAATTCTTGTCTGTCATTTCACACCATGCTCTTGTAAAAAGACTCTTCCTTTAACACCGGGACAGCATCCATCTCCGTGACACTTTCCTGTCATTGCACAACTTAAACTTAATTACAGTGGAAATGTTTACTAATGTATAACAATGCAGAAAGTTTCTGCCCAGAGAGTACAGAAAGTGTACTCTTCACGAATTGGTTGTCTGGATCATGTGTGTGGCAGCGGCTTGAACCTGCTTTCTAGCACGATCCCGTCTCTTAGCCTCTCTCCAAGCCTTCCTCTTCAGCTTCTTCATGGGCTCAGACAGATCGTTAATGGTCTTTCTCTTCTGCTGATACCTGGACGGTAGCAAGATTTCAAACACTCGTATCAAAGAACTTCTGCTCTCTACTTCAACAATCTTCTCAATACTGCATTCTTTGGTAGTGACAATGATGCTAATATCATTCAAATATAAATTATGTAAATGATGCTAATAACATTATTTCATGTTGGACTGGGTAGTATGGGCAAGATCATATCATTTCGGGTAAGCCCTTAGCAGGAATTTGGATTATATAAACTGTGACAATGCACTGTAATATCATGACATTGGTGATTAGTTTCCTCACTCAATAACAGAACAAAAGAAAAAAAAACAAATGCTCACATAAATGGCACCAACTCTCTTACTGGGACATCACTGGGAAAGTCTGACTCCCGACAGTGTCACAGCCATCCATGGCCAGGAATCCCACAGAGCAAAGCTGGCCTTCCTGTCTCCCTTAATTATTCATCTATTTGTAATGATCTGCTGATGCGCTGTTATTACCCATTGCCCATGTCTAATTTTTTAGTTCTCTTTTATTAATCAATCTGCAATCGCTAAAGTGTATTGTAAAGACCTAAAGACCTAAATACCTCAAGCGTTCCTTCTCCTTCCAGGCGTGGTACTTTTCTGGGTCAGCACGGATCCTTTCTCTGTATCTTCTCACGCACTCCCTGCTTTTCAGTTTTCCCAGAAGAACATCACCAGACATCCACCTGGAGACCAACAAAAGCACAGAGTTTAATTTCATCTTGAGATCAGCTGCAAGGTGTGGCTCTGAGGACCAGTGCTTGAAGACAGAGAGCGATCTGTAGCAGCTGTATTTTCTTAGTCAAAACACTCTCAATCAAGCTTTTCTAAGTAATAATGCATATGAAAATCTGAACTAATAATAACAACACAATCCAGTACATCACTCCAATCAAAACATTCTAGGTACAAACATTAACATGACAGTCTAAAGTTCTATTCGGACAGGGTTAGTTTTCCAGGTGTCGTGTAATGTAATGAGCCATGTTGCTGGAGGACGTCTGTAGTAATCTGATCACGCTGTATATGTTTGCTCGACACACTAAACATTTCATGCAGACTACATACACCTCATTAATGCTGCAATTCATTGTACTCTGAACTTGGAAAGTTCCAAGCCCAGTTTTCCTCGAGTTTTGATCGAAAAGTGTTCCAGTGCTTTGGCTCAGAAAAACATGGATGCCCAGAGTAAGGTCTTACTTGTATGCCTAGTCTCTGAATCTGATAAACACGAATCTGAATCTGATTAATACGACCTACATGAATTATTTTTGAGCAATAGTAAATTTGAGTGTTAATAAATTTGGGCTGAAATCAGCGGAATAATCTTATTTATCTAACCTTATAAAAAAAAGACCTTTTCACAACAGAAAAGTAACATATCATGTAAAATCAAATTTTATCAAGTCAAAATTAATGCAAAGGGAATTTTTGACTTTGCACTGTTCCATTGCATTTTTTTCCGTGTCAGAAGTCAGGTTTTTCCAAGCTCCAAGTACAACAGATTGCAGACTGAATACACACTGATTGTTTTGACCTTTATTGATCTACATAATTTGAGCATTAGTAGGTCTGATGATTTACCTAACTTAGCTAAAAGACCGCCACAAGTGTCACTTCTCTCACAAATCCTTCTGAATATTGTCTATATTTTATTGTTCTGTGTTTTAAACTTGATTTCAGTGGGAGATGATAGAAAAGAGAGAAATTATACCAAAGACAAAGTGAAAACCTCTTTTCCAACAGGATATAATGGAATCTTTACCAACATGTCAATTCAGGCAGGATATACTGTTTATTACCTGGAGATATTTCAACTGGTCTTTCTACAGAAAGAAAAATACAGCATAATCTTTCCAGACACATGACATACTGACATGACAGAATGGGACAGGAATACAATCGCAGAGATAATCTAGTGATAATCTCTTTACTCCACCTCTCCGTGTAAAACTAATCCCGTCCGAACAGGGCTCAGTACAACACAGTTACTCAGGCATACTTCTCTCTGGTCTGGTTAAGGCTGGATCTTGCTGAACTGAATGTTTGCAGATGTTGCATGTTCCACATCTCTGCAGCTGGAGACTGTTGTTGGCACATCTGGACATTGTCCTTCACAGGATAATCACACTCTGCTGCAAATGTCTCCTCTGCCGTTTCAGTCTTTAAACACAACGTGCTCTCGTAAGAAGGCTCTTCCTTGATCACCAGGCTGGCATCGCTCTGGAAACATGCCGCTTCCTCTCCTCTTTCTTCACTAACATCTGTGCTGAAGTCATGGGTACTCAAGCTCACCTCAGCTGAGATTTTGTAATCAGAAGGAGAGATGTGACGTAAGGTCTGCAGCTCGCGCTCGGCTGCTTTTAAGCGAAACCTGAGCGCTGCGTTTTCTCTCTGCGCCTCGGCTAACTTCGCCTCATAGCAGTGCGACCTCTTCTCACTGACGTCGCAGAAAACCTTCAGGATGGACATGACCGCCGTCCTGACTGCCGTCTCGATAGCAGACGCTTCGTCTGCGTTTAGGAAAGACGTGTCTCTGGTCGGTGAAGAATTCATTGCAGTATCACAGCAGGGAAGGTAGCTAGCGTGCTGTTTGTTTATAATCTCTATAGTCGAGATTCACGTTAAATACAAACAGTTTCTGATTGGACAACCTTTTAAAGTCACCCGCAAAAATATATCCTCCTTTATAAAAAATGGTTACGTTAGGTAAATAAGGTAAATACTGCACATAAAAATAAACATATTCTACAGATCCCACTTCACGCGTTTAAATGGTTCTGTTTACTTCCGCCGGTCAGAGGTCACACTGGTGTGCTGCGTTTCCACGGTGACGCTCTCTAGTGAACGGGCTCGTGCGCAGACGAGCTGATGTTATGTACTGAATTTCTTCAAAAATGTCATTAATTAAATTAAATTACCAGATAAACTAGGAGATTTCGCTGCCATGTTACTTTTAAGGAGCTCTAGTTCAGTGGAAATCAACACTGATGATATTTGTGAACATATTTGTATTGATGATGTAGCAATAAGGTCAAATATTCTGTTTCATTTCCATCAGCAAGATTTTTCTTGTCTTCTTTATTTGATAATATTTATTTATTGGGCAAAATTTTGTATCATTAACAAAACTGAATAAGTGTCTTACAGAATAGTGCATGGGATTTTTCCAGAAAAGCAAAAGTTTTGGAAAGATTTGAGCTGAACATTTCGTATACCTGTGACTTTTGTGGATTGGAAAAAGAACCAATTCTGCATTTGTTTTATTACTGTATTTACTCAAGATTATTATTTAGGATTTAGAAACTTATATTAATAGAAAACTGGGATGTGTGATGGAAATGTATGTATTTGATGTGCTTTTTTATTTTCCAAATGATACAATAATACGTTGTGCAGTTATTTATTTTTTAGGTGAATACCATATACACAAGAAGAAATGGACCCTTTGTAAACCAAATTTTCCAAATGACTGAATTTTATATAAATTTTTTTTTTTATAACCACTATATTTTTTTAATTTTATATAAATTTTCTCTGGAAGCATTAATGTAGTAAATAATGTGACTATGTTCAATACCTCTTGTTCTTGTGGCATTGAATAAAAAAAAGAACTGATGTTAAAGAAACTTTTAATTTATAAAATTAAAATAAATATATATTAGGCCATATTATGAAAGAATAAAGTAAAATACTAACACCGCCACTGTCAGTGTTACTGCTATAAAGAGCAATGTGCCGTTTGCGGATGAGTCGGCTCTTTGAGTCGGCTCTTTGTGTCGGCTCTTTGAGTCGGCTCTTTTAGGTGTAAGCAGATTCACATTTTCAAAATGCATTTATTTCTACATGTAGGCAATGCTGTCACTCTTATGCTGTAATTTATACTTTAACAAAATGTTTCAAGTGACACCTTTTTCCCCAGCAGTTGAGGTGTTTGTTATCATGAATGACTCTGCTGTGTGCAGAAACACTGCTGCTGATTATCAGTATAAATGAAAACTAATTCTCTTAATGTAGCTCAGACATTATAATATTAACACAGGGGTGCTTACAGTTCGCACATTTGTACCACTCTCCTGATTTAAGCATTTTTTTTTACAAAAATGCAATGTAATGTTATTTTGTATTGTTATTACTATATTAGAAGGTAGAGTGAGATTTCATGAAACAATATCAATCATAGTTAGGTAAAGGAGAACAATCACTGGTGAAAATATCACCAAAATGTTAATGAGCCGTTGGGAGCCAAAAGAGTCGGCTCTTCTTGGTGATCTGAGTCAAATGATCTGACTCACTGAAGAGCCAGAATTCCCATCACTAACCAACTTCTGCCTTTACTGTTACACATTTCTGTCTAACTATAGCCTCTGTGCATTAACACTCCTAGATATCAGTATTACTGAGATCCAGAACTTCACTACCTCTGACTTTATACAATGTGTGTATGTTTATTGTAGTTATTCATATACTAATGATACTATTGATTTCATGGTGTACAGGCATGACTGTGTAATTGATTTAAAACCTGAGATAAAGACATCAGAATGACAGACATGCTACTTTATTTGTGTAATTTAATGTCTAAACCATAACTTTGTATTCATGTCCACTGCACCAACAAAACCTCATGTTGCGTCTCAATTCACCTACTAATCCATCCTAAAAAGTATCCGAGATTAGAATTAGTGCATCCCAAATCGTAGTATTTTGAAATGAGGATCCCAAAGATACCCGGATGGTCTACTATTTCTGGTATATTTTTGAAATCTGGATCTGTGGACACTTTTTCAGCTAATATTACCCATAACTCCTTGTGTGATGGAGGAGGAGTTTTGTGATGGTTTGCTTCGCCAAATTCAAGGATGCATTTTAGAGAAATGTAAATGAAATGTGGAAAAATAAATCAAGGGGATGGTAAATTAAATTATATTGTATAAATTATATAAGGAATAATGAATGAAAAAAAGCTGTTTGTTTACGGTGACAGTGTGCGTAACTGGGCAACAACATTTTCTTCCATTACATGATGTGTTAATATGTCCCAGTACTTTCATACTCTTCAGCTACACAATCAAAAGTATGTACTTTTTCTTCACAAAAGGAGTACATACTTTTAGGGCATAGTATAAGGAGGTGAATTGAGACTCAGGGTTAGACATAATTTAAAAATGCAAATGGGCATGTCTCAAAATTATTCATCACAAAATTAATCTGGATTATGAGCACATTATCAAATTTCATTCAACTCAATTACACAATTATTCATATATACACATATACAAAGGGTGAACTTTTTTGCCCAGAGAGCATTTTTTGCCCAGAGAGTCTAAAGGAAAAAAATGTCCTGGTCACAGGCTGGGTGTTTGTGACATGGATGTAGCAGGAAAAGCAGCTTGAGCCAGTTTTTTTGCACGGTGTCGTCTTGTAGCTTCTCTCCAAGCCTTCCTCTGCAGCTTCTTCATGGGCTCGGGCATTTCATTAATGGTCTTTCTGTTCTGCAGATACCTGGATGGTTTGCAAATAGACATGTCAAAGAAGAATGTACTTCTCATTTCATTAATTTCACTTCCTCATTACCTTTCCTTTCTTCCCTTCCTCACTTCTTAGCTCCTCCCTCTGAGGATGCAGAGAAAGGAAATAAGGATAGGGCAATTCGAGGATGAACATGTTTGCCAAATCAGACGTCCTCGTTCACTTAAGTGACACTCTAAAGCAACTTATTGATGAAATGAAACTATGACACATTGTTCTTTAATAAATAAAAACTTTTTTGGCAAGTTGCTATAGTATAAGAGGAATAAAACACCTTGAGACATGATGTTATTGGAAAATAATCGAGTTTGTGATGGTAACAGTAATTCCACTTCATTGATTACTTTCCTATAACAGCAAGGCATGGAGTGCTTTATTTCTGAACACACACTCAGTTTACTACTGTTGGAATGGTAAAAATGGATGATTAAAAAAAAGTCGCAGTGGTTGTGGACACATTAGAGAATAAAAAAAATTCTCTTAACTCACATTTTCTCTGGATTATTGTTACTATGACAACTGTCAGTACTTCATACCTCAAGTGGTTCTTCTCCTTCCAGGCGAGGTATTTCTCAGGATCAGCCCGAATCCTTTCTCTGTACCTTCTCACGTTCTCGTACCGTGTCATTCTCCCTGTAGCAAGCACAAGAAGACGTGTGATATATACTGTACACCTTTCTGGCCAAAAGTATCAGAATCTCGTTGCCCGACATCCTAATCGACTATCCACTCTGTGTATAGCTTTCAGATGAGTAAACAAACTTACAGTAATCAAGCTACAATGTGGGAAAAAAAACATGGATGCCTCCAATAAAGCAGGTGTTTTGTTTAGAACAGAACTGGTGATCATGAGTTTATGATGTACTTACTTTTTCAAAACAGTGGACTGTATGGTCAGTGTTGTAGATTTAACCAGCTAAAGTGTTGGTTGATCTAAAGTAAATACTACTATAACCTCTTTTAAAGCAGTGAAGATATTTAATTTACAGTTGACTGTGTGAGCAGCCATGCTGACGTGCTGAACTGCGGAGAGTTAAGGAAACCTTTGTGACTTTCTGAGTAGGAATTCCAAGTCAAGGTGGCTTTTCTTTGCCTTTTTCCAAGTTGCAGAGTAAAAATTTAAAGTTACAAGCTTTTGTTAAATGGATAATTAGCCCTTGCTCCATCTCTACATAAGCAGAGTGATGCGGCAGCGCTTTAGTCCTTTAGTCTGTTCATCACTACACTCTGCTCAAACAGATCATCCTCCAAATCTTCACCTTTCATGCGAATACCCTCACCAACACCATCACATTCATCACCTGTAGCTCGTTAACTGTTAACTAACGAACCAACATCACTACTTCTTCGCTGGATTTCTCATTAATGTGACGCTCTGCATCGCTGGAAAATGGTGAGTTAGAAGAGAAGCTCTTGTTCTCTCTCTTTTTTAGGCACTAACAGGGAAACCAGACTGTTATCACTTATGTTTGGGATTGTTGAAGTATTTTTAACAGTGCTAGCAATAATAATGTCCCCCTGTGACATCAGAGAGGGACACAATGGCTAACTTCTCACATGAATAACATACAACACCAACCAACAAATTAACACCAGAATTACTAAACACATGACTTTAATAAATATTTAATGTGCCTGAGGGTGGAGTTTTCCTTTAATACTCATAGCAAAACCCAATACAGCATGTCTCTCGTTTAGAGTGAGAGGAAAAATAGCTTCAGTTCATCTAATACAGTGGAGGACAATGACATGGCGCGTGCGTACTTCTCTCTGATCCGGTTGAAACTGGATCTTGATTAACTGAGTGATTGTGGATGTGGTTGATGTTGATGTTGTTGTTGTGTGTTTGCATTTGCGCGTTTTCAATAACAGGGTATTCAAAGTTCACTGCAGAACACTCCTCTGTCATTTCACCCTTTATGAACAACTTGGTGTGGTAAAAAGGCTCTTCTTCCTTTAGCCCCAGGACGGCGTTGTTCTCTGAGACACTCTGGGAAGACGCCGGTTCTTGTCCTCTTTCATGGCCGTCTGTACTGAAGCTCACCTCAGCTGAGATTTTGTAATCAGAAGGAGAGATGTGACGTAAGGTCTGCAGCTCGCACTCGGCTGCTTTTAAGCGAAACCTGAGCGCTGCGTTTTCTCTCTGCGCCTCGGCTAACTTCGCCTCATAGCCGTGCGACCTCTTCTCACTGACGTCGCAGAAAACCTTCAGGATGGACATGACCGCCGTCCTGACTGCCGTCTCGATAGCAGACGCTTCGTCTGCGTTTAGGAAAGACGTGTCTCTGGTCGGTGAAGAACTCATTGCAGTATCACAGGAGGGAATAAAAATAATAATAATCTGGCTAATTATCTGCTTTAGCCCAGCTCAGCTTCAGTACTAGCACCGCCTAGAACAGGCTACTGAAATAAATCTTTCCAAATTTCCAAATTCCTACGAAATGGGGTGCAGAATGTAAATAAAAAACAAGTTTTCGTATTCTAATAAATATCCACCTTACAGTTGAATGGTTTTGTTTACTTCCGCCGGTCAGAGGTCACTGACTGATCTGCATTTCCGCCGCGGTGTCCTGCAGTGAACTATGAGCAATAATTATCATTTTTATTATTCCAGTTCAGCACTCAACAAACTGAACTGAACTGAAATTCCGTTAGTTTATATCCAAAAGGTTCTAAAAATGGCGTCCAGGGATCCCCAGGAGTCTATGAAGCATGTGATAAAAACAAACAAACAAACAAAAAAACCTCACAACTCACTCAGTTGTTGTTGTTGTTCTGCCGTGCTGCTCCGTCATATTTATTATTGCGTTCTTATAGTTACTAGCTTCTTTGACTGGTCACTTGAATGAAATAGGTTTAATCCAAACCTCAGTAACTCAAAAGTATGTAGGTCTGTGAGTAATGTCAGCTGTAATGCATCCTGTAAGTGGACAGTAAAGGAATTTAAAAAAAAAAAAAAAAAACTCTGTCCCCAATAAGTATTACTGTAGTCATTTTAAAAGTAATGAGCCTAACACCGTGGATTTATTCTACATTTAAGGAGGTCCCCGGATGCAAAACATTTGAGTTTTGATTACTGAATAAAGAATAGTAACCAAGATCTCCTGCAAATAGCCCGAATATAAGAGTTAAACACACACGAAACAAACTAAAACGGGACGAAGTTTGTGATTTGAGTCTAGTTTAGGGCAGGACAATATCATGATATAATATCATGATAAATTATGCCACAATACACTTTTCCATTTCACTGAACAGTTAAAATCTCCAATTGGACATAGCTAATTTGATGTTAAAACTTCGTACTAATCTTTAAAATTGTAAACTGTAAATGTTTTTAGTGGAATTATTTGTTAAAATTGCTAGAATGTGTATTTTTGTAGACCTTTAAAAAACAAAATATCATCAAACTCGTATTTAATTTTTTTTAAATGTGACACTACTTTGTTGCTAGCAGTTTGTTTGCAAATCTATTTGCTATATATTGTGATGCATAGCATAGTGTCTTCAAGTATCATATGATCTTTTTGTCGTATTGCCCATGCCTAATCCAGTCTATGGCAAACTTTTGAGTTTCACAAGGGTATTTGACAAGGTTAGACATTTATGTTACATGTTATAGTCTTTATGAATGAACTTCCCACATTCTGGAGGGGGTTTTGCACCAGCAGTATTTGTCCTTCAGAGGGAGCTATCTGACAGAAAAGCAAAAGCAGAGTTTAATAACATGGGCTGTTCGTTTGGTCATGTGAATGGCATGAAAGTACTAATGACAGACATTTGATTTTAATTTTTGGTTTTTCCATTTCTTTTCTATGACCTGAATGATAGAAAGTAAAGGAATGAAGGAAATAAAAATTACAGTAAGTCTGACAGGAGAATCAAATGTTGAGCTGCTGGAAAAAAATATATGTTGTGCATGTGAGCAAAAAGTTTTAATTCTGTACTATATGATAATTATAATATGTAATAATATGATTATAACAAATAATATGCATTTGGTTGTGGGACTAATGTATACACACACACATTTCCAAGTGACACTCGTGGATGTGATCCCTTTATCAGCTGCATTCTGAAGGCTTCGTCCCTCTTGAGGCTACTTTGCCAAGTTGTTCAGTGAAGTGACCTGAATTGTAAAGCAAAGTGGGGAAGGTGTTGTGGAGTGGGAACAAGGGTGTGTGTCAATGTGTGCGTTGGGGGGTGGCTTGTCCGTTGAGCGTAGATAAAGAGGGAAGGAGGAGGGTGGGCATGGCATGTTGCAGCTGTGTGTGTGTTCGTGAGTATGTGTATGTGGGTGATTGGAGTGCTGGTGGAGGTACGCACAGTTCAAAAGTGTTGGAGCAGAAAATCTCCCCTCTCCTCTGCCGTTTTGTCTTTCCCTCCCTGGTTCGCCAGGCCAGACGTAAAGCAGTAGCAATTTGTGCGATTTCACAGCTCACCGGCTCCTAAAAAACCTCTGACAGCCTTCTACTGAGAGATAGTGAGAGTGGAAAGGAGGGAGAGAGGATTGGATAATGAAGGGATGTTACAAAGTGGCTATGGCACAAATGGTGGAGAATTTGAAGAACACTCAGAGATGAGTGAAAGAATAAAAGAAAAACATCAATAACTAATGTATCCATTGGACTCTGCCAGATTGTGTTACATCATGTGAGAGAGAAGGATCATTTTCAGAAAAATTTGAAAGTAATCTTGTATAAACTGGACCTTCCTGAAAGGTTCAGTGAAAGCTTATGGTCTATTCTCAGACACTTTTATTTGGTCATGTACATTGATATTTTTTCTTTGTTTTCTATATGGAACTTAATACGTGCCTGGGAACTACAAAAAACAGCCAAGTTCTAAATCTAACCCTGAATAGCACCTAATCCCTCCAGCTCCTCATGTGGTTCCAGCGCTCAGTAGGGTTCCATTTGGGTGGCCTGGCCTCTGTTGTGCAATATGTTGATTTAAAGACGCCTTAGGAATATTCTGGAGTGAGTCGGACTCTCAATCGTTTTACTAACAGAATTTTACCTTTGCACCTCAGATTTGTAAAATGATTATATCAAGTGTACTTGCAACACAGCGCTGTTGAATAATTAATTCTGATTGGTCAGAAGGTGTTGATTAATTTTCTACAACAGCAGCTCTGACAGAAGGTCCAGTTGCAATGGTTAAATTAATGAACTTGTTCTAATACGTCTCCAACATCAGTGCTTTGTAACAGTCGTAAAACTGTAGCTTGAAGTTTTCCAACATCTTCAGGACAGAGGAGTTTAGGCCTCGTAGTTTCTCGGGAACATGACAAGCTGTCACTGATTATTTTCCTATAACAGCACACCCTGTTGTTTTTTTTATTCTTTATATATCAAAATGTGTCATTAGGAACTACTCCAAAAGTTCTTTCTTTTGATGAGGTAATCAGAGGCCCTGAAGTTAAGAAGTGTCACCTGAAGCTTTTGTCTCGAGCAGCGCAGGACATCTGGCCTGGCTTTGAAGGTCAGCCACGGGACAAGAATCTCCTTTAATCCGTCCAGCTGTAAGCGAAGGCGGATTTCCTCCCCAGCTTAGACCATTTCCGAAAAACTCAAACAGCATCTGATCATAGTGCAGCGTCAGTTTCTAAGTTTTACAGCTTGGTCTTTATGTATTGCCTTGTTAAGTGCCTTTTTTCATACATATGAACCCATGTGGAATATTGCTCCAAATGAAGCAGTATATGAAGGTATAAAGGTCAGCAAGGAACACAGTCATGATTAAGCATTGGCCTTGAAAGCATTTGGTGTGGCCTCTGTTCTGTCACATGACTGTTGAATTACCATACAAGGTTGCGGGGTCAAGTGAAGGTGGCTTCCCCAACCAGCCAACTGCAAAGCTTAGGGTTCAGAGGTCATGGAAAAGCTGCCCCATTGGTTGACTTTTTATACAAATCAAATTAACCATGCACTGTCCTGCCTTTCAAGTGAACTTGCCTAATAACAGAGGAAGGAAAAACAGGACATCTAACATTCTTTATGTACTCTGTATGTAAAATGTTAATGTTGTAAAAAATTGGAACGTTATTCTAGTAAGCTGCCTCATGGAGTTTGTAAACATATACAAATGCAAATGTCATTGTGTGACACTTATATACTGGCAAAACTACCTTAAAATGAACCAATTCTAAATTCTATATAATATAGTGTTGGTCATATCTTCACTCTGAAGGCTTATAGAGAAATGTAATATAGGATGCATATAGTATAGCACCTCTAGTACCAACTCATTATGCTCATATAATTTTATTTCTTATTCCCTGACACTGACCTTCCCTTAGCAGCAGTCATTTGCAACACCGTGATTTATTGTAGAATAAATCTGTCGGCTCCACTGAAATGTATTTAAGGCCGGGGTCACTCTTCGGGTCAGACACGGCAGCCAATAAACTAAGAGAAAAAACGTTGGGGTCAGGCGCTAAAAAGTGGTTATTATTCATTACAGACACAGGTCATGGTTAGTTTGGGATGAAACCAGCACTCACCCATGTCGGTTCTTTACTTAAGAAAAAAAAAAAACATTTGTCCAAGACAAAGCCTCTGTGAAACCTGCCTTAAGAGTCTTTAGGGTCTATTCAGAGGAGTTCATATTATAAAATTATATGGAGGGAGAAAAATATTACAGCATGTAGTTTATTCCTTTGTTTGAAGTGTAGAGAACCTTTAACTTTTTTTAAGTTGGAATGAACAAGCAATAATCAGTCACATTATAATAAATGGTTGTACATGTACGTAATATTGGTGTTTGAGTACACGGAGCATGTGATTTATTTAGAAAATGCAAATTAGCCGATATTTTTATGTACACACTTATGGCTCATTCACAGGGACAACACAGTGGTCATGTCACATAATCTAAGCCTAATAATAAACAAATTTAAAAATGTTGTTACTTAACAAAGAAAAACGTGTAATTGTTGATATGCTGAAGATTCTCGGTAACATGACAAGCTGCATTTTTGTAATTATTATTAATAAGAGAAAAAAAAAAAAGTGAGGCTGTTGAGGGAACGGCTATTTATAGCTGCTATAACATAAGCGAGAACAGGAACTAACTTATTTTGTGGACTTTCCACAACATTAAATGTAATTATAAATGAATAAAATTACTATATGTCTCTAGGATATGGGTCCACCTTATGTCACTTTTGAGATCACCATCTTTAAGAAGGAAACTGAAATACCCCTAACCCAGTATATCCATTCAGTTTAGCACTGAAAGGCACCAAGTTGCCTCACTATTTACAAAATCTGGAGCTATGGTTATGGAATGGAGGAATAGCTGAAGCAAATGGTCATGTGGTATGCAGTGGTCCCAGCAGATTGTGTCATCATGGGAGAATAGTAGGGGAAAAAAGCTGGAAGATGAACCAGATGTCACCATTAATGAGGTTTAATCACTAATCGGACATCCTGATGAAGCCCTGTTGATAATTTACCAGAATATGCATCTGCAAGAGCTTCACAAACAAGGATAAAAATGGACAATTGCTTTAAGATTTTTTCCTCCAAAGTTCTGGCATGACTCTGCTGTGAAATAATAAGAACAAGAACACAAGTCAAATGGGCCTTTTTAACAGTGGCCAGCTGATGAATGTGCCTCAGCTTGGAGGTCAAAAGAGAGAAAAGGTTTTTGTTTGCATGCTGCTTAGGCAATTAAAGTGAATGGTCACATTCAGTAGTTCATGTAGTATTTATAATTTGGTGTAGTGGCTGATTGTACTTTCCCAGTTGGAGGGTTGTTCCTGTTAAGTGCTTGATTTTAGCTCATTTAAACTGATTTATTATCAAATGAGAGGCCCTCAGTTCTGTAGTACACCTGAACCATGTGTTTGTCCACAGAAAAAATAACCCACCCTGAAAAATATTAAATGTTTTATATTGAAATATTTGTTGATTTATTGATTCTGTTACTCTGCCATTTAATAGGAGAAAAAAAAACGTAAGTGATAATGTTTCGCTGTTCGCTCCAAACAACAAAAGAGCAATTTTCCAGTGATGTCCAGCGTCATATTAATGAGAAATCCAGTGAACAAGTAGTAGAGATGTTGGTGCCAATGCTGGACTCAAAGTTCCAGAATGCAATGCAGTTGTACGAGAGCAGAAACTCAGCTCAGCTAGTTTAGCCATCTACGAGATGACAAGTGCGATGATATTGACAGCGATATTAGCATGAAATTTGAAGCTTTGAATGCTGAGTGTACAGATGAGGAGGTGAGAGAGCTGGACAGACTAAAGAACTAAAGCGCCGCTGCATCGTTGTCTTTAGGTAGAGGTGAAACAAGGGATAAATCCCACTGCCCCACTATCAGCAGGTAATTGATTGGCAGTGTGGGTAATCAATAACCAAAGTGAAAATAGAGGAACATGAAAGAAGTTTAACATAAAAAAAACTAAGAATTTCATCATAAAATATCACATGCTAATTATAAACAATAATATGCAACTTGTTCAGGGTGGATTTTTATGGTAAGTAAAAGGAAGCAGAACAGAGGGAGATATGGAGAGAAGGATAGAGGTACAAGATAGATGCTTATGATATGATTATGATCATTCACTGACTATCTTCTGGGCCATTTCCTTGCCCTTGGCCATGGAGTCGTCCGCAGGTCACTCTGGGTGAACTCGAGCCGGCCTTACCCATTCATCTCGCCTAATGTGGCGGAGTCACTGTAGTGAAAAGCTGTCAGGGCCACGTTCCACTTACCATCCCTTTTCCCTACACACATTTCAATTAGACGTCTCAAGTGAAACTCTCAGCTGACTAGAGGAAGCCCTGTCTTAATTCTCCCAAACTGTAAGATGAATATTAGCCACCTTGCTGCCTTTATCGATTAGAGTCAGGGTTAAAAGTGTCGCAGACGTTGGCTGGGGTGCGAGTTGCCCAGCAACAGCCCCTTGACCCCTGACTATGCCCTTGATTTCTTTCCCTGAAGCCTGGGCCTTGATTTCTTCCCGCATCTGTGATTAAATGCTGCCCCTTCCCGTGTCACCCCGACCGTAACCCTGCACCTCTCTGCTCCCGGATCACTTAACCTTGAACCCAATTACAAGATAAGGTTGCTTAAAGGTGACCCTCACTTTGCTTCATTCAGCTAATAGGACGGCGGAGAAAAGGGTCGGCGCAGCTGATATGCTTCTAGCTAATTCACGGGGGGTTGACAAAGGTCGGATCCCAAGCATAAAGAACAGCTTCGATCCATCATGCAAAACGAAACTCAGCAATATACACGCCGGCATCCGGGGCAAAGCGCCAAGTCTGCAACCTCTTATTCAAATAAGATGGGTCAGGTGCACTGCAATCAGCCGCGGGTTAATCTTTCAGTGTTAACATTTGCAGTATTATGTATTACTTGCAAGCTGGCGTGGGCGCTTTTCATGAATGAAAATGCAGCAGTGACATCGCCGCTGTTATCGAACCAATTCGGCTCCATTTTGATCATCCAATTTTGCCTTAAGAGCAATTCAGTCTGTGCTTGAGGCCTTAAGTGCTCTAAGAATATGAATCATAAATGGATCAAATGAATAATAAAAATATGAATCATACTGAGTCGAAAAATGTGAAAATAAAGGCACTCGATTCAAAGACTCTCTTAAATTTGTTTTAAACAATGCAACTTCTGTTTGTCTTGTACTGCATTTCACAAGATGCTGGATTAAACAGCTTGTTAAACCACAGTGTGACACATTAAACCCTTCATTGCATTAGTTCCTTAATTTACCTTTGTTTAAAATATGATTAAATGGATTATTATGAGCACACAGATGTAGTTGCATTAAAGAAGAGTAAACTGCTATGGGCCATTTTGTGAACATTTAACAATATTTTTCAGTCTAGCTTCACTGCATATCATGGAACATGACATTTGTCTGATTCATTCAACATTTTGCATCAACAGTTTGAGTAAATAGGTCTCTTACAAACCAAGCACTCCATATTGAGGATTGAAATGAGGTCGATTGAGATGGTGATTCATTGCCATCAGCACTTATTCAGTTTCTATTTGTAATTATGTAGCTGTCAATTCAATTGTACCTACTGATACAACACAATCAAACACAAACTTTGCAGATAACTAAGCAATAATACAAGAGGGTGTGCTACTATAGGAAATTAATCAACAACGTTGATTGTGTGTGACTGTAATGAAGCGGAGTAACTGTTACAACCCGTTGATTATTTTTTCAATAACAGCACATCCCGAAGTGTTTTATTCCTCTTATACCACAGCAATTTGTGAACGCTAACAATTTCATTTTTTTAAAGAATGACGTCATTTTTTTTTTATCCATTTACAGTTAGTTCCTGTTATCACTTGTTATAGCAGCAGTAAGCAGTCGTTTCCTCACTCTTTTTTCTCTCTTTGTTGATGTTTAAAGACAAAAAAAATGTTCTGAAGACTGAAAGCATAAAGATACGGCTTTACCTCTGACTGTTACAAAGTGCTGACACTGGAGACTCCTTCCAAAAGTAGCTAAATCAAAGTCTCCTTACGACTATGCATGTTTTATTTGGTACTAAAGAAAGAATAACATATTAGATGAGAGCATTAATATAAACCGGATTCGCAGCTGCACTATTGTCAGAGCTGCTGTTATAGAAAATTAAACACCACCTGACCAATCAGATTTGAGAATCCAACTGTGTTGCTGTATTTTATTGCATAATTTGAGGTTTTGTCTCATGACAGTCTGATGTGCTTATAACCTGATCAGCATTTTGTTTTAAGTCTTAAAATATCACAGCTTTCTGTGTATGTGAGAGAGAGAGAGAGAGAAAGTGAGGAAAAAGGTCAATATGATAAAAAATTGTTGATATGAAGAAGAATGTGTTTATTTGGATTACACTGAATTGAATCACTCTCTCTATTGTGTCCTCACACAGTTTACTATAAGTGGAAAAACAGGAATTGAATTAAACATTGGCGTTTTGTGCTGTGTGTGTGTATATACACAGCTGTCCCCATGACTGATGAATGATGTAACCCCCTAATATGCTGGTGCAGCACAAAACATGTAGTACAAATGGAAAATGTGTTTTTAGACATGCAGTCAAAAATAAGTACTGTGTTTTTGCTTAACACATGAGAAAAAAAGGAAGCGAGAGAGAGAGAGCGAGCTAGTAGCAGTGTGGAGTGTTGACCGGAGCGTGAACCTCCCTCTGAACTGGATATGAACTCTCAACTTGAGCATCGTCGGTCACAGATCTCCCTGGGAGCTTGAAACAAGGGCAGCCAATCCTGAGAGCAACACAAAGGCACGTAATACACACTTACAAACACTGCACACACACATACACACACTTACTCGCTCATTCTCACACGTCTGCAAAAACAAAGACTCATCTGCAGCTTTGAAGGTCGAGCATGGCTGTTCCTTCGTTGGCATACACTCAATAGTAGCCCGAGGTGTGTGTGTGTGTGTGTGTGTGTGTCAAACATACACACACACACATGCCCGAAAGCACCCGGAACGTAAATACCAAAGCACAGTGCAAATACACATACACCAAACCATATATTCTCTCTCATTCCCACATACACAAATGTTCACGTGCACACACACACAAAACCAACATGCAACAGCGCTTAACACCCCCTACTCTGACACGCCCTTTGGGACGAGTGTAAAGTGCTGTGAGGGGTTCACGCATGGGTCATTATCGAAAATACCTACCCCATCTCTGTTTGGCATCCGGCTGCAAAATGCCATCACGAAGGAGACTGGTACACACTTAACATACACACACACTCCACATACTGATGTGTTGAGAAAGCAAAGAAGAGATTTCCACCCTAAAGCCTGGAGTAAATCCCCTTAAAATGGCTCAGACAAAACACTGAGGCATATTTTGCATAGGACACAATAAATTAAGTACCAGAAAATAAGGAGTCTTTGTTTGGGTGTTAAACTTATTGCCTTAGTTTAATTGTAACATACACACTTATTAGTGTCATTAAGGTAGGACTGCTACTCCAGTAATCACAGAAAGGTTATAAGAAGGTACACTACTTTTAGCTAGGTGCTAACACTGAAAAACGCATTGCTTCACTAGTGGAAATTGTCAATATTAGTATTGTGACTGGAACAGAAAAGCTACATACTCTATAGCTATACCTTTATACTCCACTTTCCAAGCAGAAGGTAGCTGGCTAGACATTTGTTAGCATCTGCAACATCGTGAGGTAAAGGCTGGATCAATCAGAAGGGAAAAAGCTTGGAATTTCCAACTAAGAGAAAACAAAGAAAACACCCCATCGGCTTCCCAAGTTCAGCACATGACACCAAATCAACATGGCCGCTCACAGTGAAGTGTCAATTCGTTAATTTAAATAATAGTATTGACTTTAGATCAATCAACATGGACACATTAGTTGGTTTAATCTGTAACACTGTCCATACATTTCACCGTTTTGAGAAAATAAATACATCATAAACTCATGATCACTTATGTTAGCTGGCTAGCTTGTTGCTAACAAAACATGCTTTAATGGAGGTGTCCATGTTTCTCGAACGCACCAAGCTCAAAAATGATGTAATTACGAGTTCAGACTCCCCGAGTCCATGTTAAGTTGTATGCAGCGTATCTTATTTGGGCATCACATTGTATCCTAGTAATTCTGTTCACTAAAACAGAGTTCAGTTAAAGTTATATGGCAGACCAAACTTTACAAATGTAAGTAAATTGTTAAATTTGGGTCTGTAAATTCTCAGAAGTTTGGTAGCTGATTAAAATGAACTCGGGCAACGTAATGCGGCCTCACAGCTTATATAGCTAGCTTATGGTTAACATGCTAGTCCTTAAGGTTAACATAGGAGTTACCCAAAGTTAGCTAGACAACATGATATTTAGTGAATCTAGTTTGCTTCCAGCGTAGCAAGCGTAGTGAGTAAATTGTATTATATATGTCACACAGTTGTAATTTTATTGACAAAAATGGAAAAAAGTTAATTAACAAGCTTTTTTATTTTTTTATTCTTATTTTTATCAACTAAAATATTTCACTGTATTACTCAAATTATATTCTGAAATGAAACAATAATTTTTCTCACCAAATAAAAACTAGACGAAAGTTACAAGTGACAGAACTATTACACAAAAGAATGAAGACACTTTGCTCGCTATGATGTGAGCTCAGCTATTTTGGATTTCATTCAATTTTGTAGTGAAGGTTTTTTTTATTGGAGTTTTTGATAGTTCTTTGGACTTCCGCACCCAGTTGGTCGAGTTCAACAAGTCGCAGCCATTTTATTTGCTTGTTTAGTCTGATATTTATTAAAATGCCACCGGGGAAAATGAGATGAGTGTCAGTCCGAACATTTTAATGTACTGAACTAGAGCAAATCTGCCTCTGTTTGGGAAAGGTCATTATTTATATATACCAGGTCAGTAAATCAGTACTACACTGATGAACACCTTAAAGGGAAGTAGACATGAACATAAACCGTGCATAATGAACCAGCACAAATCTGTCCAATTTAGAGAGGGGAATTTCACCTCTTTTCAGTGAGTCAGGTCATTTGACTCAGATCATCCATAAGAGTCAGCTACCAAACAGCTCACTGCAATTTTTTTCTAGATAAAGTTACTCCAATTTTAATTTAAATAGCTAAAATTTAAATACTTAAAATTAATTGGTATAGAATAGATTTAAAATCATCAAAACCAATCACCTCATGATACACTTGACTACATACAGTACTTTGGCTTCACCTTTCTCATCATTCATGCTAACAAAGAGCTCAGATTTTGAAAAGAGGTTTACATGGAAGCTTTTTTTGGATTAAATTACTCTGCAAGATTAATGGCATTGCCTACATCGCCAAAGAAAGGAGGAAAAAGGAAAAACATTGGCTCATATATCTGAATCAGCTCTCGAAGTTCACCTAAAAGAGTCGACTCAAAGAGCCGACTCATTCGTGAACGACACGTTACCATCCTGTTCAGCCTTCAGTATCCAAAATGATCATGGTCACTACTTATGGTAATTCATTTGCAAGTATTCCAGTATTAACCATGAATTAAAGGTTGCAGTTGAACACAGAGCATTGATTCTTTTTAGTAAGAAAAAAAAAATCTTATGGAGTCAAAACGAATCTTTCTTCCTGGTGCCTCTTTCATAGTTTGGTCCCCACCACAATGATGTATAAAAAACTTTTTATCCAAACCTTTCCCACATCTAAGACCCCATCAGCCAAAACAAGCAGTGTGTAAGTTATTTGGGACAGAGGGAGCAGTATTAGCCAGGTCCTCCTACCCCAGATCCTCTGCATGGAGCTGTGTGTTCTCTGTGTACGAGTCAAAGGTTCACTCTGTAGGCCTTGTGAGAGCGCAGACATGTTCCTACACTTCCCATAGAGGAATGTCTGCTTTTTTCAGGCCACTTAAGCTCAAAACTGTGCTGCCATTGTCGTGATCAAAGACTTGGCCTGTGTTTTTGGTGTAAAAGGGGACTTCCCTTATTGTAGCCGTGACCTCTGGATTGTGGATAACCCCGCTTGATGATGTGCTTGAACAAAATCTGACATACAGTATGCTCCTAAAATTATTTTAGGTCCATCACAAAGTGTGATGTTGAGGGTTATTATCCTTGTGCTTGGATCCATGTACAAAAATATCATGTGCTCTATGAATGCACCCTTTGATTTCCATCAAATCAAATTTGTCTTGATAAATCCAAAAAAATATTTTTTTAAGTCATTAAGTTTTTCATGTTCAAATTTCAAATCCTTGATTTGGTTTCACATTAAAGTACACTAAACTAATATTAGCTTGATTTTATGCTTTTTTTTGCATAAATGTTAATCTTTTACACACTGAATGTGAATATTTCACTCTGCGTTGTCTTTGCACTGTGTGTATGTGTAAATATGTGTAGTGTTTATCCTGTGTATTTTAACATCCAGTCTTCTTCCGCTACTATCTCTCCATCATTTACTGCATTACTTACCAGACTATGAAATTAAGCATTAATCCACAACAAGTAATGCCAACAAAGTAATTGATTTATTTTTTAAAATAATGAACAATGAAAATAAAGAATTATGTGAAGCCACATATACTGTAAGCCAATATAATAAACAATTTTTAATTAGGCTCTATGTGGTGGTTATGTGGCAAAATTCATAAGTGTGGTTATATTTGGGTTTCAGTATTTACAACCACTAACCTGAATATCAACATTCAGGACCATCTTGTTTTGCATGAACATTAGTCAATACTGGTGTATTTATTTACCACTTCAACATACATCAATTAATACAGCTGTTAACATGTTTTAACATTAAAAAGTTTGTGGTTTGTTAATATAATGCGGTAAATATTGTCACTTTAGGGCATATTAATGTAATAACTTACCTGTGATATCAGTATATCATAGAAATAATAAACTACAAGTACAGTACAATACAGTAGCATGCAGTCTTTTGAATTTCTTTATTCTTAAAGCTGAGAAGCTATGCAATATTACATTTTAAAATTAAATTAAATTAAAAATAAAACATCCACCTTTTCCTGTAAGATATTTCCACTGCATTGGTCAGTACATTAAAGAATGTATTTCTTGTTAACGTAATTAAACAATAGCTTGATCTTTTCCCCCCAAAGAAACTTCTACGCTGGAGATTTGCATGCTAAAATAAGTTTCAAATTAAATTTTTAAATGATGACTTAAGCAATTAATTCTTTAGATTTTTTTAAACTAAGTGCCATGATTTTCTTTGTATATTGCTATATTTGTTTTGTGAACCAGAGTGGGATTAAAGATGGAATATATCTCAAAAACAAACTGTAGATTTCTTAAAAAGAAGATGATAGAAATATAATTTATGAGAAAAACATTGTGACCTTGGAAACGATTACAAAAAAAAAGGAATTTTAGCATGTGTAAAGAGATGGCAATACTTCGCAGTATATGTTATCATGTGGCCTTTAAATGGAAAATAGATTGTGTAACAGAGTGTAATCTTTTAGATGTAGTTACTGTATGTAATCTACTGCTTGTTATACTTCACTTAAATATATAAAGGTCATATATTCACTTTAATATACTATATATACACAATACTATATACTATAGAATTAGTACATTGTGCCACTGTACATGTTTGATCAGCCTTTTCAGTTACTTTAAAAGTGACCTTATCACCAGACAAAGCCCTTTAAATCATTATGTCCTCACTGCATGCCGAGGCTTCTGAGAGCTGAGATGCGCCGCTCACTGGAGAAATGAGCGGAGCAACAGCTGGGGGGACGGAGTGGCCATGAGATTGGAACAGGTGGGTTAGGGACGAGTGACGCACACATACACACACAGCTCTACAGGGAATGGCCATGGGACAGGTGGAGGAGCCGCCAGAGGCTGTGGCGTGCCTCAGAATCGGGTTTCAGATGCACCCGTCAGGGGCGTGGGGGGGGGGGGGGGGGTGGTTTGGGGGGTGGATTGGGGGGCGTGGGGGGACTGAGACATTCACAGCCTTGAGATGTAAAGATGATTTACGGATAGACACAATGGATGATAAACGTGCACTTGTGTCAAGAACAAAAAGAGAGCAAGTGTTTAGGTTGTTACCTACCAAACTACACCACCAACACCACCAACACTGTAGTAGTAGTAGTAATAATAATAATAATAATAATAATAATAATAGCAACAATCACGATAAGTAAAGCGAAAAAGGAAATTATTTTAGTACCAGAGACACATTGAGCTTTAGGATGGAAAGATGAAATTCTACTCCTACTAAACATGAAAATAAGAAAAAAATTATTATAAATTAATATAATATAAAAATATAATAATTAAGAAGCTATTTATAGATATAGTTTTATATTTTTGTTATTTATACCTTCATAATTTTACTTAAAATTTCTTTCCTGATGAAGACAGATGTTTTGTTGATTACTTATAGCACTACTATTAATAATAATAATAATAATAATAATAAAAGAAATAGGAATTGTTGTGAAAAGCAGAAGTTTTAAGCTGATTTTGAAGCTGGAGATAAAGAGGCCACCTCGGAGAGAATTACATCATCGAGAAGAGAGATATGTGTTATGTATAATGTGAGCAATTAGCTTTATTGTTCTGTGTAACTGAAATGAAGATGCAGTAAATATAAATATAGCAGCTGGAGGTTTTAATTTACATTTCCTGTTCTGTCAATAAGGACAGTTTTGTTCTGCTGCACAGATGCCACTTACTATTATGCAGTATACACCACTATATGCTCACTCGCACATAACACATCTACCCACACACACACACAAAGAGAGAGCACATGGGAAAAAAAAAAAACACTGAGAATCATGCAGCTGCAGCACCCCGCACCATTTAACACTCCTGTGACCTGACACGTCCGGGTCAGTGAATTCAGCCGCGAAACAAAGACAAAGCTGGTCCCAGAATGTGAGTCCCCAATTACCCTTCATACAGATCTGCGGGCCACAATGCTGCAGGTGAGAAGGTGTACCGAGCTTTCGGTTAGGCCCTGACACACACACACATATACACACACACACACACACAATGAAAGGGCATAGGAAGGCCTCACGTCTGCAATGAAAAACAAGAACCAAGCCCATCATGTAAGTAAGGAATAAAACACTTGCTATTGTGTCTTGCTGTTACAGGAAAATAATCAGCGATGGGGTGCTGTGATGAAGCAACATTACTGTTACCATCCCAACGTGGTTTATTCTTCTTATACCACAGCACGTTGCCAACAATTATCATTTTTATTTATTAAAGAATGACATATTGTACATTTGATCAATTTATAGTTGGTTAATTGTGGAATGTTTGCAAAACAGTTAGTTCCTGTTACTGCTAATGTTTTAGCAGCTATAGTATATATATTCATTCCCTCACCAGCCTTTCTTTTTTTTTCCTCTCTTTTAAAGTTAATAAGACAAGAAAATGCAGCTTGTCATGTTACCAACAAACTATGTCCGTCATCTTGAATACTTTCCCATGTCAGAACACCTACAGCTTTACCTCTGATTATTACAAAGCACTAACACTAGAGACTCCATCCATAAATATCAAATAAATCTCTCTTTACAGAAAACTTCACTACAATTACACGTTTACGTGAGCTTCCACCATACAAGTCCCCGTGGAACTGGTTACTATAGAAATGATATAGTATTAGCACGAGTGCGTTAATATAAACCTGTGATTTGCTTTGCAACCCGAGCTACTCTCCGAACTGTGCTGTTATTGAAAATGAATAAATGAATTGCTCCTTCTGACCAATCAGAATGGACAATTCAACAGCAGTGTGGTATAAAGGGTGTTATTGTTAGCGCACTGACAAGCCAGGAGTCTGACTCACATTTGAGTCATATCTCCAGTGAGGACATTAATGTAATTTCCTTGAACTTGAACTTTGAAATAAAGATCTCAAAGAAAAGTGTACTTTTTCACCACTAGAGGCTCTGTGTATTCTCTGTGCTAAACCACTCGGTGCACTTTGGTCACAGGTGCACTTGTGTTTGACTAAGTGCATCAGAGAGTCATAAACACAAAATACTGATGAATTTTTCAGCAAAATGATAAGGCCCTTTAAATATGTGACCCTACTCAAAGAGTCGACTCATTAGAGAACATCAGAACAGCGAAACACCACAGAATAAACAAGCTTAGCACAGCCCTCAGAACATACTCAGAGCGAAATTTCTCTGTGACTTATTTATGGGAGTGTGTGTAATTAGGCACAGGTAAGGCTGAATACAAGTCCTGTGATTATGAATGGGATCATGTGACAGGTCATGTGAAGTGGTTTGTAGTTCATTTTCACGCTGAGTGTCATGGGAAGTGGATTTCTTTTCAATAGGTGTGACAAAAGTTAGACTCTAATGTTTCATAATTCATATTAGTATGAACTGCAAATTACTTTTAAAACTAATGACATTCAACACATTTGTTTGTGGTTTTCATGCAATAATAAAAAGAGGTGCAAAGTAATAAAGTCAAATTAATCTGTTACTCTGATTATCTACTCACTAAATTTAAAAATCTCTACTTTCTCATTATAATTTTAAAGATTTCTACATTTCTCTACAATCACACATTTGTTAAGTTATAAGGTGAGTTTTCAGCATTAGATAAGATTAGAGTAGGTTCAAGGAGTCGATCTGAATTCCTAACAAATCAAACAGATGTGACAGCAAGAATGAGGCCTACTACCAGTGTTTGTTTGTTTTTTAATCACAGCAGAAAATAGTGGATTGTAGCTTATTTATTATAGAAAGAAGTCTTTTGTAATGGCGCCACAAACTACCTATTTACACATTTACAAAAGACTATACTTCGCGTGCAATCGCTCGTGTCTGCTCAAAACGTCGCTAGATTTGTTGCTAGGCTCTTCTTTGAAAGAAAGTTGCTATAAAGGGGTGTAAAAAGTCACCAAATCAGCTAATACCCAAATCTAGCTAGTCAGTGTAATGTATCTGCTGCTACATATACTTTGTATCGTGAGTTTGTATTGTGACAGCTAGCTATTAGCATTCCGATAGTTTGTATGGCCAGAGTTATTATCATGCTAACTAATATCTGAGAGATTAGGAAAGCTGTTGCTAGTTAGCCTTAGCTACTGTTTAGCTACCTTCCTGGGTTCCTTGGTGAAAGAGACAATAATTTACCATCAGTATCTTTGTCCTTATCTGTTGTGAATCTTTCTTGTATTTTTACTTTCACATTTTAAGTCAATTTTATATACGGTTATACGTTTGAAGCTGTACTTCAGTATTTATTTAGCTCAGTAGTTGTTACACTTTTACTTGAGTAAAGAATTTCAGTATTTTTGGCACTCAGTTAATAAGGCTTTAGCACATGAGCCTGATTTCACTGGAGTGTTCTGAAAACACCATCTGTCAGTCAAGCTGCTGCTGTTTTGTTTTTATTTTTATTTTTTTGATATCTATTGATATCAAATGTGCTTGAATATACACAACAAAGAACAAATATCCCATTTTTCTGTTACTCTGTGAGGTCGCTGATTTTCACCGATGTTTCGGCTCTCCATCTGTACACCACTGACACCACTGCAGGCCATGACTTAGTAGGTCAAATGGTGCCTTAGGACATAACAGACAGGGAGAGGGAGGGGAGAGAGAAAGAGAGAGAGAGAGAGAGAGAGATGCAGGCCACACAGGAGGAGAACATACACTAAGTGGAAACAGACGTGTCTAAAAATACACCATCTGAAATATCTAACGTTCTGACCCAGAAACATGCACACGGTGATCGTATTGGTGCTCCAGCAGAGCAGACAGCACTGCAAGACCATGATATGATTAGTCACACAGTCACACACAGCAGCTGCTTAACACTGTTTATATATATATATATATATATATGTGTATATATATATATATATATATATATATATATATATATATATATAAAACAGAAATATAAATAAAACACTCTTTTCAAGGATTTTAATGAAAATAAATTAATAAATGGAAATCCTACAACAGAAACGCATTCATTAGCCTCGTATTTATTGATTTGAACTGGTTTGGGGATACTGCTTTGTCTGTGACCAAGAGATAAGAGCCCAATCAATCCATTTCAGTTGTCTGATTTCTATTTATTACTTAATTTTAAATACGTAATGTGTATATACTGTATGTGTATACTTCAAATATAAGCTCATAGCACAATTTATGAATTAAACATATGGGTGTGTGTTTAATTATTCACTTTACATAAAATCATTAATTTGTATTAATATGATTGATTTCCTTCCACTCTTGTCTGTTTTGATTTAAATTAGAAATAACGTTTGAAGTTTTTAAATCGGCGTTGTGGTATATTCTTGTGAAATGTATATATAAACTTCTAAAATATCTCATATAGTCCAAATTTCATTTAAAACCTCAACTGAAATTCTATAATAACAGTCAGATTAAAGTCAGATTAAAGGGTAAGGGTTTTTCTTTTCCTTTTTTTTTTTTTTTTTTTTTTGGAACCGATGCCCTGTGAGGATTCCAGTAGGTGGCAGGAACGCAGCACAGCACATCAATATTGATGCAGTGGGGTTTAACTGGCTTTGGAGGAACGTTCTCCCACGTTAATATTGATGGGGTTGCTGCATATTGGAGTCAGACCCTCTCTTTAAAGATTTTATAGCTGGAAAAGCGGGCCTGTGTTATTTTTTTATTAAAATGCAGTGGAATTTTGGGCTTTACATTTTATGGCAGGGGAGTTTCCTTGACTCTGGCCTCAGTTTTCCTCTCCCCCTGTTTGCCATAGGATTGAGAAAGCTTAGGAATTCCCATGAGGAAAGTCAAGCACAAGGAGAAGCGCGCAAGGCACGTCCTCATCTTGAAAAGTCGGCTTAGTCTGTCATCATTCAGTCTTGTGTGCCCTGGAACGTGAAATGGCTTTTGGTTAGAGGAAAAAAAGCTGGAAGGCTTTTCCACAAACAGCCTACTTTGGCTGCTGAGAAGACGGATGCTAACTTGGGCCAAACTAGTGTTTGCAGTAAACAAGGATTTATGTTGAAAACATGGACACCAAAAAGCCTCAAACAGCCTGCATTCATCATTCTGCATATATTATTTGATGTATGCATTTATACCACAGCTCTTTTGAATGCTTGATTGTGATTGTTCAGAAGGTGTTGATTAATTTTCAATAACAGCAGCTCTGACAGTAGTGCAGCTGCAAATCACAGGTTTATATTAATATTAATGCGCTCGTTCTGATACAATATCGTTTTCTTAGTAACAGCTCATTCACAGGGACTTGTATAACAGATATTCAGAGATAAAGCTGTCATTTTAAGTTTTCCCAACATCTTCAGGACAGAGGAGTTTATGCTTTGCAGCTTTTCTTTAGAGAGACTGGTGAGGGAACAACTGATTCTAGCTGCTATAACATAAGCAGCCACACTAACTAACTTGTTTTGTGACTGTTTCACAACATTAAATGTGGTTAAAAATGTGATGTCTTTAATTAATAAAATTCTAAACATTGGCAGCTTGCTATGGTATAAAAGGGAATAAAACACTTCATGATGTACTGTTATAGGAAAAGAATCAACTTCTGGGTAAGAACAGTAACTCCATCACACCCAGTCACTGATTATTTTTCTATAACAGCACAACATTGCGTGTTTTATTCCTTCCGTATTACAGACATATTTCTCTATCTGTCTGTCTGTCTGTCTGTCTATGGACTAAACAAGGAAGCACTCAGCAGAAAAAAATCCCCCTGTCCCGTCCCAGCTGGCTTTTTGACAGTCAGCCAGAAAAGTGGGACCCCTTATGGACAAACTGTGACCTCAATTCAATTTGTCTATTGATTTGGACACTGCAGCATGGGGAGTTCAGTCGGGGTGCCTTGCCCTTGCAGCTAGCGTTCACATCTAAAAAGCAACAGCCACGGGGCATCTTTATTCATCCACTTAGTATACAGAATGCCCTCCACCCTCTGAATCACTTCACTCCATCCACATCTCTTGGCAAATTGAAACCGTGTCATAACAGATTGAGGTGTCGGGGTTAAACAGGAGTGACTGTTTAGTCAGGGGGAAAATGCAGCAATCTGTTTGTCTGTGATAGTGGAGTCTGAGACTATTAATGCCAAGTATGAATGATTTATAGGTAGAGATACTGGATTTGTCATTTCAGCCATGGGCCGGCACCTGCTCAGGTCTCCTTTAACAATCTGAATGCACCTCAGTGAATAACCTGTACGTCAAGTTATAGATTCAGATTCCCATAAATGTTGATGGCACATGGGGTGAAAGGAAGATATGCGCTTGGCTATCAGGTGACATTTCAGACCCACACACACTCTTTCTCAAACGTAACGCACCACATGTGGTTTATATTCATGGGGAGCTAACATATCGTGGGACGGGAGAGAGTGGAGAGGTCACCGTGTCCGGTTGGGACTGACAGCTCTGAAATGAAGACATAAGTCATTTTTATATAAGCTGCTCAAGAAGATGAGCAGCATGATAGAAAAGTGGGGGAAGGACAGAAACTGGACAGCGTACCCTTTCTTTCTTATGGTGGGGTCTGGGTTATCTATCTATGTCAGAAAAATGATTAAAAAAAAATTTAAAAAAAACTGGGGTTTTAACATACAAACACTTATCTTTGGGGTGCCTTTAATAAGAGCTACATAATTGGGGACAAACTTCAAGAATGTACCCTACATAATTAGTTATGTACCTTTTGAGGGATACATTTACATTATTTATACGTGTACACATAAATGTTTATAAAGCCAGAAAAACCACTAAATATTCCGGACAGATTTACAAAACATTGTCTTGATTTTCTTAATATCTCTATGGGTATGTTGATAAAAGCCAGTAACCTGTAAACTACCAATCGTGTTTATACAGCTGATGTACATTCAGCAGTGCTCACAAAACTCTGTAAAAGGCAAAGGGGGTTGAAAACAACAAAATGATGTCTGAAAAGTGAAAGCGCGCCTCCTAAACGGGCCTGTGCTAAATCTTCCAGTGATGCAGCTCAGCAATTGTAGCACGGCAACTACCATAGACACACGTTAATTCTTCCTCCCTTTAGAGGGTGCCATTATTTTTGTCTTTTTTAATTAAACTGATTTTCATAAAATGTTAATTAATTTGGCTTGTAATTGAAAGTTATTTAAACTTGACAGCATAATCTGTATATAACATCACAGTAAGTCAAAGTATACATGTGTGTCTCCTTATACGTAAATTTACACTAAAATCAGGACCAAATGCAGGATATGAACATTTTTCCCAACTAACCAGATTTTAATGAATACCACATTTCTTGTGCAGATGCTCTTGTGAACAATTTACGAATAAATTTGTTCATATCTAAGTTGACTCTATAATAGTAGTAATGTTATGAAATTTATGTAGAACATGTGTTCCACAATTAATTTTCTACATAAGAAATAGCTCACACTTTGAATACTGAACTATATTCAGACTGGACTATATTATTTTTATGCATCAGTATTTCATTAATAATTCTCTGAATATACAAACTAACAAAACAACAGAAATTTTGTGAACGACAAATTTTATTTCAAGGATTCATTTTTCGTCAAACCTAAAATACAGGAAAAAACCTCTTATAGAAATATTCTGTGAACTAGTATAACAGGTCATGCTTTCCTAGACCCCGTGGCTTAGAAATCCAAACGTCGCCTTTGAAAGCTGTAGTGCCATGTTAAAACAGTGACATACTGAAACATACTGCTAGAAGATTAATGAAATACTTGATATCCGCTGCTACATACAGCATGGCGCCTGGTCCCCAAGAGCTGACTATATGCTGAGGTCCTGATTTTCGTTGATATACTGTTCGGTGTTTTCCTTGATGAAAGAATTAAGCACTACAGACTGACCTTACATGGCAACTACAGAAAGTCTATCTAGCTGTCCTGAATTTTTGGTGGTAGCTGAAAAGAGCATAGAGAAAAAGGGAGGGTGCCTGGCTGGTTTCAAATATGAAGTGCGTCTTTCACATCTTCAAACTCCTTCAGAGACTCAAAATGACATTGAGACGAACCACAACAGAGTTTTTTCACCGACTCATACAGTTCACGTGCCGTTTATGTTTTGGCAGTGGCTTTAGCATATTCAGAGTCTTACTGGCCTCTTTTCTTTCGGACTGTAGTGTTAGCGTGATTTCTCCACTTAAACATACAGACAGTTTCTCTTAAAGCCCTGTTAGAGTCCGGACTATAATTTTATTTCTCAAAATGTCCTGGTACAAAAAAAAGACACCCACTTTGGTATCAGCTTTAATGGCTTCTGGCTTGTTTGAAAATCAGTGGACTGGAATGGACTTTGCCCTTTTCAGTCAAGGTGATGCAGTCAAGTACTCAGTCATGATGTCTGTAAACACTGTAGAGCAACTGCAGAAGAAATCTTGGCACGAGAACGTCTCAAGAGTTCCGTTCCCGACCACAGAACGGCGAATTAGGTGCTGATGGGTTCTACACGGTGTGGCATTAGCGGATGTGGATGGGGTCAAGGCCCATTCTCGTTGTAGTGGAGCGAGAGGGGTCGGTCTCTCTGCACAGGCATGTAGGGCCAGTTGTAGCTGGAGCCGGACAGCAGCATGTCCCTGAGCAGTGTCTCGATGGGCGTCTTGCCCACCAGGCGCACAAAGAAGAGCTGCTCGATCACGGGTGACGAGACGATGCGCAGCGATGGCAGGCGTAGCAAGAGCCGCCCGAAACGGTTGGGCTGATTGGGGTACTGATTCCTTACATACTCCTCCAGGGCACATTGAGACTTTTCCTGGATGCTTTCCACATGGGCCACGTCTGACAGGCCCATGGCATCTGGAAGAAGCAGAGAGATTGTGGTTAGTGTATATTCAACACCCTGGGATTGAGGGATTTAGAGATAAATCATTGTTCATACTTAAAGGAATAGAAAGTCCATCCTGAAACACAATAAATATATTTATTTTTAAATATTTGTGAGGTTATTTAGTTATTAGTTATTCCAAACATTACTCATAATGGTCAAGTTTAGCTGTTACCTCCCAAAAACGAAAGAGCATGAGCTACTTTTCTTACGATTTTCAGTGATCTTCAATGTCATATTAATGAGAAACCCACTGTAGAGGTTATGCAGCTACATGAAACATTTGCACAGAGTTACGACAGAGACTCTACTCAGCTAGTTAGCTAAGAGGTGATGAACATGATGGAGGAGACAGCGGTATGAATGGGCAGAGTGTACAGATGAGGAGGTGAGAGAGCTGGACAGAATAAAGGACTAAAGTTCCGCTGCATCGCTCTCTTTAGGTAGAGATTATGCAAGGGATAAATCCTACTGCACCACTATCAGCAGGAACTTGAATGGTGTTATGGGTTATTGAAAGACTTTTAAACCAAAAAACTCAGAATTTATTTCTATAACAAATATTGGATGAATATTGGATGTTGGATCTAAAACAAATATTGGTTCATGATAATGCTAAAAATAGATAAGTAAGTCGTGCAGGGTGGATTTTTCCTTTAGGACCTCTAGACATTTGAAAAGAACATGGATATCCCTCGTACAAGGACAAGTCTAGGATTCTTCTGTTCAGTTTAGAGGTTTGTATTTTCTTGACTAATTTGGCTACAACAACATTTTTTTTTTTTTTTTTTTTTTTTTTTGCTCAAGGGTGAAAAATGACTTCAACCCATGCCCCTCATCTTCATTCACTCAGTCAGCTTATACATTACTAATAAGTTATCATGCTGAGTTCTGGTTTGGAGGAACAAAAGATTAACTGCATTATATTTCTGTGGGGGTACAAAGTCCCCCGCCCCTTCCTTACTACTTGGAAGGGACACAACTGTCATGTCTGACCTTGTCACGTTAGGGCATATAAAGACATCATCAGTCACTGTACTCAGTGTTTTGAGGGGACTGGGTGATGCATCAGTCTTGGGAATAATGTCAGCACTGACAAGACTTGCGTGTCTGTGTGCAGTTTCCCATGAGGTTGCCTATATGGCAGAAGGTACTCTCTCATTCTCTTTGTGCCTCACAGTGAGAGTACGCATGGGGAAGCCCCCTACTGCTGCGAATCCAGGCAAAAAGATGAAGCACCAACGGCATTCGCCTCCAGTTGGGAGATTGGGGGCAATATGGACGGGGTGGAAAGGAGGCGGCGAGTTATGTAGGTCAGACTGCGTCGAACCCTCTCACTGTAACTCAGCATACATAATTCAGGCTTGCTGGTGGGAGAAGGGGGGAGGGGCAAGAGATTGCCCGGCTGGTTTCAATAATAGATGGAAGCTTGAAGAAACAAGGGAACCATTTGGGAGAGTGTAGGTCATATTTTAAGACTGGGAACGTGTTTCTGGAGTTCAAAACTGCCGGAAAATGAATAAAAATAGGTGCGCAAAAAACTTTGGAGGATGCAGACACGTGTGTGAAGTGCCACTTGTGACTTATCACACTGTACCCACAGGCCACATTAACTGAGTTTGCGGGACATGATCTTGGATAGTATTCCAAGCAACTCCATATGTTTTTCCAACCACTGAAAAATAAACTGTGCAATTTATTTCTGAGCCAGTGTGTTTTTAGGGAGGGCTGTCAAATTCAAAAGTACTGCATTTGCTACAGCTGGGCTATTTATCTAACTTTAAGACTTGACATTTAACTCATCAACTAATTAGTAACCCCTTTACATGCTGCATTAGGCGTGTTAGAGCAGCTGCCTTATTTTTTATCCCCTCCATATCCCCCACATTCTAGTGTAGCCTAGTGAACATTACCACTATATGCAAACTAGCAAAAAGTTAAACTGTTTGCAGCTCTTTATTACTGTCTCTTGCTAAATTATCATTAAACCCCATGCATCAAAACATAAGAACCTATCAACTAGGCCTAAAAAACAACAGATAAGAACTTGGAAACCACTTGGAATTTTTTTCATTTGTTCAAATGTGATAAAAAGGATAGAAATGCTAGCTTATTTACTAAAAAGATCATGGATGTCGCATTATCTCTTAAGGTTGGATCGTGTTACTAATTGGCTGCAGGTGATAAAACGCGTCACTCTGTGCTAGAGGTGTGGACTGGGATTGGGTTCCCACGAGACCCAACAACAAAGCTACAAGAATGGACGGATTTACTCGCATTGTGAGACTGCAAGAATAACATCTGACCTTATTGGACACAGTGCACTCGTCAGGGTAATTATCATTTAAATTACTTTTTATGATTTGTTTATATTTTGGGGAAATCAGCTAGGAATCACTAGGATCATATTTTTTGTGGGTACAAAAAAAAAAAGAAGTGCGAGAATGGGTGGGATTGGTCAGAATTCCTTCAAGATTCCTTTGGTGGGAGTGGGATTGAAAAAACAGTCCCGCACACACCTCTACTCTGTGAAACAACATTTTGATCTATAGTTACTTCATATACCTATTAGTTACAGCACACTTTGTCCATGATGCAAATTAAATTCTAAATTTAACTCTTACTACTCTTACTACATCCTGACATACACTTCCAGTCAAAAGTCTTTGAACATGCTATTTTAACCCTATTCGTTAAGCTTCAAAAATGGGTTAAAATCAGAAGCCGAGCTACATTTACTGATAAATGTTTGTCATATTTTTTGAGAACAGCACAACAATATATATTTGTGTTACAGTTGATATTAACACTAAAGTCTAATATCAACTTTAAGACAAATCTCAGCTTACAGTAACTTAGAGTACCTGCTTCACCAAACAAATGCATTCTCTTAATCACAAGCGCTCATAAACTCTCATTAGAATCTCAGAGTGGACAATGAAGTCATGAAGTCATTAAATACAAAGACTTAAGGATTTGATGGAACACTTGTTTAATTTTTATGTTAAAAAAAACTCCACGTGTTCAAGAACTTTTGACTGGCAATGTACAGTCAAAGTTCAACTCATGAAACCGCCTAGTGGAACCTGGGAATCATGTACCGTTTAAGATGAGTTATGATTACAGGACACACAGGACACCACACTAAAATCAGGCAGCTTATTCTGTAGATGCTTCCTACCTGAAGTAAAGAGCACAATGGACTTGAGGCAGGAATACTCTGCTGTGTCCACCTGCAGGGCCTTCAGCTTCTCTACCTGCTCCTGGAATACACGGATATGGTCCATGAAGGCCACCACACGCTCGGCTGACATCGGAGAGGCGTGTAGACCGGCGGCAGCTAGCAGTGGTGCCACATGCAGGGGCATGGAACACTGTGCTGCATTCAGCACAAACAGCTCACTCCACGACATGCGCAACAACGCCACCTAGGAGCCAACATTGTCGTAATGAAGATCAGTGATGAGGATCAGAGTGTTAATGAGTCAGCAGCTCATTAACTGCTAGTGGTATAAGCGAACTACCAACATGTGCATCGTCACATTTCTTTGCACATACAGCCTTTGGTCTTAGCCGAATGGTTTTACTGGAGGAATTACAAAAAAAGTTGCTCATGTAATTGTTATCTATCTTTGACTAGCACAGAAAGTGCACCCATAAAACGCATTATCATATTTGTCTTGATTTCCAGCTCCACGTACATGATGGCTACATTTCCTCCAAAACCAATGCCTGAAAGAAGTACTATTAAATCAGGCAAATCCTTGAAAGAACATTGCTGCTAAAATGCTTTTTGCATTAATATAATCAGCAAGTTATTTATTTTATCACGATCACAAGGGTTCACTGGTCTCCAGTGGCTTTACCTGATCCATGAGCTGTAGGTCTGGAAAGAATGGGATGTTCTTGGCCCACTCTACCGCGCTGAAGAGAAGACGTGCTGCCAGCTCGCAAATGTTCTCAATGCCCATTAGGTTGTTTGACTGCATGCACTGAGCGCCGTAGCGGGACGTGGGGTATGGCTCCGCCCGCAGAAGCAGAGAGATGAAGCCCGACAGATATGGTTGCCCATTGTACGGGTCGTTCCCATTGGGCAGGTACTGGCCTGGACTGGTCTGAGAGCTGGACATGCGTCCTCGCTGGACGGCTGTGGACAAAAAGAGAACACATAAGCAACGTAAAAAACCATGAACGATGCTCAAAACTGACGCCAAAGGAGGACTGACAGCTGGTATGTAGAGCAAATTGTCCCAAAGTATTCTCAAAGTATTCACAGGTATTCTCTTTGCTTAAAATTCTTGAATAATATACCTTATGTTCAATAGTGAAATAGATCTGTCAGTGCAAAATGCAACCTGATTCTCAAAGCAAAACAGAAAATAGGGTTTTAGGCTTTATTCTCATACCCTTAACAAATAAGTGACTATTATGTGTTAACTAATACTGCGCTGGAGGTTTGACTTCTTCTATATATATCTTCTATCTTCTGGAAGTCAATAAGCTCATTTATATTTTTGAACTGGTGACCTACTCAAATCACACTGCTTGATAAATATCTGAAACGTTGCACAGTTTGCCAAAATGCCAGTGTTTTGGCTACATTACTAGTTTTTGAGGCCTAAATAAAATAGTGGCTTAGTGCTTGTCGCATATCTGTGGAGTCCAACAGAAAGAAGAATGCCTTGCTCTCCATCAGTGAGTAATGGGCGAATAGATACTGCTTAAAGTGGAATGGTTTTTCACACCTCCCCTTGACAAATGGCTCAGCGGAGGCCAAGGGCCAAAGAGAGGCCATTTTTGCCACCATGCCCCTCAAAGCCCATTTGGAAAACACCTGTTCAGCCATGCCGCTGTCTGACTAATAACTCCATCTACTGTTACATACAACAACCATGTGCACGACAGAACAGACAGAGAGAGGTGTGTTGGGGATGGAAAGAAAAACCAGCTTCTCTTGCGCTTAGAATAGAACAGCTGTGTTACTCGAGGATTGTAAAGTATGGCATGGGTCATGACCTTCTCTTTAATCAACGTGGATATTATTCTTAATCATGTTTTACTCTCAGATATCATGGACTTTAATTGAGACTGTGCTGTAATAAAAAGAAAAATCCAACCTGGATCACTTGTAGTGACACTGTACAAACAGTCTATACTCAGAATATACAGACTACCGAGAACCTTTTTTCCCAAGGTTATATTGTTTTCATGAATGAGCTTAGTAGTTTTAATGAAGGTATACCACTGTAAAATGCGTGCACGGTTCTATTAGGGGTTGTATCAGAATAACTGTGACAGTCCATGGCCAGGACTATAAGACTATATATGGTCACTAGAAACTGTAGATCAAGGGGGACCCATTACACAGTTTAATCCTTCCCCCTCAAAGTGATCCAACTGATCAACCAATTAATAGGCCCCAAATTAGTTGGCCCAGAAGAGTTGAGGGTAGGGAAACCTTCAAGCTGTGCAGGACTCCAAGACTGGCATTAAAAGCCCCTTGTCTACAGGTTTAAAACTGCTAGGCATAGTGTAGGAAGCCAAAGAACTAATGGACATGACAATACCCACTTGACAAACACAGGTCCAGATTTCTGGTTGGTACCTGTGGTGGAATGACACCACCCGGAGATCCCTGAACCATGGTCTAGAGTAGAGCCTGCAGGAAGGGCTTAGGAGAGTGATGTGGATGGGATGGGATACCGGGATGGGACCAGAAACAAAGAACCAGGGATAAGGAACCAGGGATACAACCAGGGAGTCAGACAACTCTGGAAAGGGTTCAAGGGGTTAGCATGGCACCTAGAAAACTTCAGGTCAGTGGATGGGAAAGTCACAGGGACCACGCATAACATCAAAGGAAGGCCTGGCATTAGGACAAAAACAGGACCAGAACTTGTACTGCTTAGTAACTCGGGTGCAGAACTAGAGCTTGTATTGGAAATAAAGAACAGGTGAAAGAAACCATTCACAAGCACTGAGTGATACTACAAAAAAGAAAATTAGATATATAAATTAACTAGAGATTCTTGAGGTTCATAAAGGTGTATATATAATATATAATATAAACTAAGCAGATTAGAAATGAAGGGTGTGACTATGAAAGAAAACTGTCTTTATTTAATGGTATGGCTTATTTGAAGATAAGGCTCATTATTCATTGTAAGGAAGCCATTCCGACTTAAATGTTTTCTCAGATCTCTATAATACAAATGATGATTTGTTTAGCAAAACATCTTCAACATTTAATACTACATGGAATGAATCTAGCGAGTCCACTATATTTCAGCGTGCCTTTGTAGAGGGCAAAAACCTTGCATCATGTTTACAGCAGTTCTTTAGAACGTGGACCTTGGCTCAGAAAGAAAGTGGGGAATGGGTCAAAGGGTACATGGAGGAAGAAAAGAGAATAAAAAAGAGAGACTGAGTGAGAGAGGGAGAGAATGTGGAAGTAGCTGGCCGTGATCCAGGATCAGCTGTGGGTGGCCAGTGGAACAAGGCTTCTGAGCTGAGTAAGATTGCTCTTACTTGGAACTTTAGAGGAAGTGACTACACTGAACGGAGATGATCTCTGTATGTTCCTACAACGATTGAGGGGAAATCCAAGATGGCATGGCAACACACTGCACAAGAGCTGGTCACACCATGAGGCTTGTCTTGACACTGATACACTGGGGGTTTACAAAATAGCAGATAATACTCTGAACTGAATATTTTACCAAACATCTATTCTATTCAGGTGACCTAAACCTTTAGAAAATTCCTGTAAACATGATGTCATTCCTGCTACAAATTCCCCTTTGCCAGTCACTGAACAAAGACCAGTGAGTCATAATAGGACTGACCCTGAACACCAGCAGTGTTGACAGTTCACTATCACCCGATCCCTGACCCGACGCTTCATTCAACATCCACGTGAACAGTTAAATGAAGTAGGGAAAAGGATGTCCATGCCATGCAGAAAACAAACACTTGTTCTTACCTTTGGCACTACTTTGTCCAGTACTAAAAAGTGCTGCATATTTGTTAGAGAACAGAAACACAAAAAATGTGCAGCTCCCCATGAAGAAGCCAGAGAGGCACTCTGTCAAAACTTCAAATTCTAGTGGAATTGACTTTTGACATGTTAAATCTGTTGTGGCCTCTCCTTGTGCAACAGGAAGAGTCCTTCACACATCCCATTATGGCTCCAGTCACATGGGCCTAATGAATTAATAAGGGAATATGCTAAACACATGGTGGGGAGATGGAGGAAATCTCTTGCTATAGGTCAAGTGTCATAACAGCTGGATTTCCCCATCTTTCCAACTCGCTGTGTTTCTTGTCATGTATTATATATCAAAACTTGGAAGAAGTGTTCTCCAAGCCAATATAGTCAGGCAAAAGAAAGTTTGAGGGGTTCGTATATCCCACTGACAAAAACAAGGGTGATATTGCAAACATATTAGAACAAAAGATGCGGTAATATCTGCCAAACATACTTTAGCCCTGAAGGAACGTTTAAAGAAATAGACCACGCCAACGCCTCAGTTGGGCTGGGAGGAGTCAGTTATCTTAATAACTGCATGCAATTAGTTCTCCACCCTCCAAGTCTTGCAGGTCTTGTGATTATATTATACATCACTTAAGAGAGAACACAATGAAATGCAATCTCCCTCCTGTGTGTTCAAAAGTGCATGCCGAAAAGAGAAGACATTAGCTTTTTGTTTGTGCACGTAGAACATGCAGGATAAGAGTTAGCCAACTGCACGAGCAGTGAGGTGATATTTACCCAAACCCTGCTGAGACCTGTCACATTTGGACTTTGTCTTAAACCTGTCTAATATTAATGTTTACCTTCCAGTGACCTATATTTCACCCTTTGTTACGGGTCACGGGACGAGGCTCTGGTATGTGTGTGCCTGCTGAGATTCCGGCAGCAGCATTCAGCGTGTGTGCACACTGTTGGGCGTCTTAGCACTTATGCTAAGTGCATTGTCCACTGTCCTGCTATCTGAGATCTGAAATTTTTCACACTGTTCATGCTTATGAGCTTTGATACACTGTTTGAGAGAGCTAGCGTCTTTGTGGGTACAACAGAGATAATGAGTGAAACCTTGTGTGTGTGAATGCCAGTGTTCTTGTCGTATCTATAGCCATCCATTTCGTGCCTTAACAAAGGTCACGGCAATGCATGCAGGACATTCCAGCAATCACACACACACACACACACACACACATGCAACCGCTGTCTGTTGGTCACATTTGCTCTTTCTCCATCACATGAACTCTTTTGTCAGGCTGGAATGTCAATCATGTCAAGAGGAGCCTAAGGTGCGAAAACAGGTAGAGCAGTTGAGCAGCTTGGCCATGTGCCAGAGGGGAAACTTGAGCTCTCACAAAATCAGCCCTTTGACCTATTTTCACAAAATTAAAAATGGTTCAAACACACTTTAGATTCTGTCCGGCTTGTCCAAAAGCCCTTGATGTCAAACTACTAGCAGAAAATGGCGGTCCAGGAAAAAGCATGAACTGAGGGTCTTTGTAAAGCACAATGGAGACTGCGTCATGATTCGGCCTCATTCATCGATGAACACGTGACGCATCAGTAGGAGTAGTGAGTGGGATTTCTGAACACTCCACATCACAAAGAGCTCAGTGAAATTAGCCGCTTCAGAAACAGTCATAAACTACACAATAATTCCTACTTGCTTTTCTCCAGGACGTCTGTTTATCAGACAAGACGTCCTTTTTCATACGCCATTAATCATATCTATTGATGTCAACACCTCCGTCTTCGACTCAGGCAAGCAGTATTATTTACACATGTTAGGTTAGATTAGATAAATGAGGTTACACATGAGGTTAAACCTTACACGCACACACACACACACATGCACACACACAGAGGGGAAAAGGTTTTGGCTTGGTATCAGTAAAGTTATAGTCTGTAGTGTTACAATCTATTAATAAACACCACCCGTGTTAGTATTAAGACCAGATTTTCATTCTTCCTTAAAACGTGCTAGTATGGAGCCATGATGAATAGATATAGGCCTATAAAGCAATCCTGGCACATTTCTGCAAGTACAAATGAGTTCTTAAGATGTAATTAATACATTTAGAAACCAAAGCACACCTCAATACACCCCAAGGACACAAGTGGCGCACTTTTTAAATACAATAGTTTGAACATGTATATGAAGTGTCAACAGGATAAAATCTAATTTGTCTCATAGCAGACGTGTCTTTACAGGATCATAGAATTTGACCTACGAGTCACGGTAATGGCTTGTTTAGCAGCGTCTACAACACAGTTACCATAGCACAGTAACCCAGAGCACAGATCACTTAGTACTGCATGGATACAAGGCGCTTCTCTATCTGTTTCTCATCAGGAAACGTTGCATAATTCAAAAGAGCGCTTCACTTATGTATGAACTCAAAGATAAAGTGAGAAGGATATGGTGTATCCATATGTGTGTGGGTGGGCAGGTTTTTAAGGCATTTGTGAAGATCAAATGTCTTCTCACAGAATAGAAAATATGTCAGATTTTTGGCTTCGAGAATAAATTTAGCAAAAAAAAAAAAAAAAAAAAAAAGCTTTTTTTGTGAAAACAAAAATAGCCAAAATATTTGCTTTTGGTTGCTGAGGTTAACAGCGACAGGGTTGGTGTAGGTGCAGAATTATTTGGCTACAGTAACACACAAATGTACAGACATCATGCACGCATGCTTTATGTGTGTGACTTTAAGTTAGGTTGTCAAGTCCTATTTAAAAATAACGAAGAATCAATAATTCCTGAATTAGTAGCCAATGCTGAAGATGGAAAAACAATGAAACTGATGTTTTTGCTATCAGATTTCACGTACAAAGCATAAACTACAGACACCACTTTGTGAGACTGGTAGATTTCAGTAAATGATATACAGTAATTAATTTACTAAAGACACCAATCATATTTAGTGGCTATACATGTTACATTTTAGATCCTATGTATATTTATGTAATGTGCATTAATTTGGATTAGTGGAACAGCATCCTGTAAATAAAAATGTAAATAATTTATTTCCCAGTTTGTTCCTCTACAGCTTGCTTCCCAAAGTATTTAACCTTATTTTTCAAAAAAAAAAAAAAAAAAAAAAAAAAGGCAACAAGACATATAACGGATATGTTAAGGGAAACTTAAGATAAGCACAAAAAAACCAACAACTCTAAAGCATATTTTGAGACATTCTGGTCAGTTGTTCTTGCATGTAGACTGAACAAAGATATCTGGAGAAAGGTCAATGGACAAATAACGAGAAGTTTGAGAATTTCTGTGTACATTAACCCTCTGGCTGGAAATACGCCTGACTCAAACAAAACAAATGTCTTATGATGATATGTGAATTGCACTTCCATGAACAAAATGCACAGTGTTCACAACCCTGCTTTCACAAACAGGCCAGATACACGGGAAAAAAAGCCCAGTGCTGAATTAAGATTTATAATTTACAATTACATTTTTTTATGTGACATTTATGAAAGGTTTTAATGCGACGCTGTAAGCTTTCTCCACGCTGGGGGTTTTGGTGTATCAGTAGCTTTTTAATTTATGCAAACTGCATACAAATTTTTGTCATCTTAATAATTAAGTAATATTATTAACACTGTAGGTTACATATACATCTAAGCAAAAAAGGTGTAGCTGAGAACTAAGTTTCTCTTTCATTCACTTTTGCACATTGAATTCCACATGTAGGATTAAGCATTATGCATTGTGCATGTGTGTTTCTGTACTACCTTGAATTCTTTATTCATTGTTTTGCTATTAATCTTACCTTTTACAGCTTTTACGCTCAATCTATATTTCTGAATGTTTCTGAATGTTTTTTATCCATGCTAATTGGTTATAAGGATCTGTTTCTGCTAATCTAAACAGTAAACATGTTTTATTTTCCTGATAATTAATTGTGTCATGTTTCATCAAATCATCATGTGTCCTTAAAAGTGGATACTTGGTTAAAAGAAAAAAAATATCTAATATTTTTTCCGTTCTGAAAATAAATAACCTTGATGATGAGGATTGAGGATTACCGGAATCATATTGCTTGGCAATAATCTGAAAAATTAGCTTTTTAAAGACATGGACATGGACATCAAATTTAAATCGAACCAAAAAAGTCAGCCGGCTTGTACCACACCATGCCTGGTATATCCACTCGTTTTTTTTTCTTTTCTTAAATCGATATGGATTATTAAGAATTGAAATGTGCATGTCACTGATGATGTGTGTCTCTTTTATTCCAAATGAGCCAACCATAATACACATAATACAATAAATGGAGCCTGCTGGGGCACTTTGGTAGCAGCTGGAGTGTCAGGAGAGCAAAACACCATAATTAATGAGAAAACAAAAGGGTTCCCTGTGTGAGGAAAATACTTTTGGGTTTGAAGTAACTTTAAAGCCGGATCTTTACGCAGTCAACACCTCTATCTATACAACATCATGCATCATCACTGGTTGCATGGCTTGTGGAGACGGAGATTTGACACGACAGACACTTTTAGTGACATTTTACTCCACTTAATCAACGCAGAGTGCCTTTTCTGTCCACTTCAACCTTACAGAGAGGCATTTTAGTGCACTTGATAGCAACTTCAGATAAGCTCTGATATACTTTTGTAGGATAAAATGCAGTAGATTTAGTACATTAGATACTATTACTGCACAATATGTACAATATATTAAAAACCATATTGTGAATATTCTTTTAAATATTAATATAAAGCCTTGTTTTAAGAACACATTAATGAACCCTTGATGTCACGTGATTAAAGTGTATCTTACATTAGTTTTAAAAATATTTTAAATCGTATAAATGCCATGATTCATCCAAATTTCCCCAAAGAACATCTAAGATTGGTGAAGATAAGGAAAGTGCAAAATAATCTATTTATTAACTGAAGACGCTGTAAAAATGTAATTTGCTTGGCTTAAAATTCTAAGCTCTTTAGGCTAACACTCAAAGAGGAAGTGTAAAAAATGATATTTTATGATATTCAGACTTCACTGGTCAACATACATAAGTAGGACAAAGTTTAAAAAAGAGTTAAAATCAGTTTAATCCGTCTTTCAGTGCTGGGAGTCAGACAGATCTGATATTCTCTAACAGTTCAGGACCTAAATGTTGTGCAAGTGTGATTTGTTAGAAAGCTCACTGACAGCTGAACAGTTTGGATGAAAGATTTCACAATTACTGAACAATATATTGGGAAATTCTGCAGGAAACCTGATTACTGCTTATTAAGCAGGGATGTGATTTATTTCTTTTATTTGATTTGTTTATTACAGTTTAGTGCTGATGAGTGATATTCCGGCTTTGGGCAGCACTCACCCTCTCTCCTCATGCCGACCTTGAGGCATTTCTTGAGGCGGCAGTACTGGCACTGATTGCGGTGGTGCTGATCCACGGGGCAGTCTCGGTTCCCCCGGCAGCTGTAGGTCAGGTTGCGGCGCACGGAGCGCTTGAAGAAGCTCTTGCAGCCCTCACACGTGAACTGGCCGTAGTGCTTGCCGCTTGACTTGTCTCCGCACACCATGCAGTCCACGCTGGCCAGCTTGTCCGCGCCGAGCGCGTCGTTACCCGGCGTGGACGCGGACGGGGTGGCCGGGGCGCCGCCGGGCTCCTGGCCGCACAGCTGCAGCTGAGAGCCGGGGTCGGCTGCGATGCTCTCCTGCCACTGGTTTACTACCATTGCCATGCTATCCAGGAGGGGTTAAAGGGCAGATGCGCGTCTCGGTGAAACTCCTTTACGCCCGGAGAGCAGAGTAAGAATCCGTCCCTTCGAGGATTTAAATCCGCACAGAACTCAAGTACAAGTTATATATATATTTATTTTTTTAATTTATTTGATCTGATTATTTGTGAAGAGGTTTGTAATGCACACGCGACGGTGACATGATCAACGTGTGCTCGTGCTCCGTGCGGGAAATCACGGAGTTTAACACGCAGTCTTAACGCGTGAAGCTTTCTCTCGCTCGTCCCTGTCAGTGGCTCTCACCACGAAGCGCGACTTCACGCAAAAGTTGCCCTGACTCTCAGTTCAGACTCTATGCCAAATGCTGCACTCACAAACGGACAAAAATGACACCACATGAAGCGGGGAAGGAGTTGAACTGTAAACAGCAGCTTCGCCGGAAAAGAAAAAAAAACACCAATATGCATGCAAAAAAGAAACTAGCAGGGAATTAAATTCACATGTGCGCTCCTCGGAATGTTTTCCGACGCGTGGAAAAACAAACAAAAAACCAGAGTTCAGTCCACAAATCGTGAATGTTGGAATGGAAACATCCGTTATGGGCGATATTCTGCGTGCAGACTGAGAAGCTCTTCGCAGGAGCAGAGCAGCTCATCCGCCAGCTGTCAGGTCAGTTCACCTCTCTCGTAGTTCCGAGTTTGGTGAAAGTGACACTAAACAGCAGGGGCTGTCCAAGCTCCGCCCGCTGCGCTCCAAAAAAGGACGCAATCACCAAATTAGGGTTGGACGCCCTCGTTTAGGGGCGTGGCCTAATAGCCGGGCCGTGCGCTATTGGTTGGTGGTGGTGGAATTGTCCAATTGGACAGCGGCGGCTTTCTACAGTTCCGTTAATACGATTAGACTGTGAAAAATAACAGGCGATTTGATGCTGATAGAAATGATGAAGTATCTCAAGGAAAGATAGACGCTTACTCCATATTTACAGTATATATCAATAATATATATAATGCAGTATATAAACACTGACAGTGCGCACCAGGTTTGTAACTTGAGCTATAAATAATAAAGCTTGCATGAGTTGCCCTTTTATAAACTCCATTACTTTAAAACCCATTTTCAGACTTGCTGCTTCTTTTAAATCAAGTCAAATCCTCACCTGATTATTTGAAATCATTTCCCCCCTGATTTATTCTCTCTCTCTTTTTAGGTGAAAAGGTGATCTCTTGCTGCCAAAAGCACTTGTTTGTGTAAGGCAGGCTCTGCTTTGACCAAACGGAGGTGAATAAACCTTTCACCCTGGGAGACTGGAGCCTGACAGGAGTCAAAACCCCTCTTGCTGGTTTTGTCAGTAAGTTTAGAGACGTTGTGACTCTTCTTCAGTCAACAAAAGGCTGGCTGTAAAGAGTGACACGCCTGTTAATGAAGCTAAGGTTCAAACTAATAAATAATAAACCCAAAATATGGCCTATTCTCCTACAGAAATCTGCGAGCAGTTTGGGAACAATCTGGAAACAAAAATGTAAATTACTGATTAACATGTTGTAAATGTGTTACCTAATTATTATCTATATATAGCCTGAACATAGCCTTGAATTTACACCTAAACCAACAGCAGGCCAGCTGAATAAAACACTGCTCAGTTTTCTGTTAGCACTTGCTTTTTTTTTTTTTTTTTTTTCCAATTTAACTACAGTAATGCAGATAATCCTCTACATTTATTTTAAATGACTCATATGACACATCAGAGTTTACTTCTACAGAAATTATTAGTTTTTTCTTTGCTTGAAGGTAAATATCCTGCACAATTTTGCCAATTATGTTCACTTAATCTAAACAGGAATGGCAAATGTTCATAAACTGAGAAGAGGGACAATTCTATTAAACTTAAATATAATTGCTATGCATTTAGACAAACTTTTAAACAAGAGGCTATTATACAATTACCGTGTCAGCAAAAACCTCCAGTGAAGTCATTAGAGACAAAATGATTAATATAGCCACTAATTTCAACTGACTAAAAAGTTTAGTCCTTCAAAATTTATGTTACAAAAAATTCTGGTAACTACATAAATAGGGAATAATTTGTTTTTAACAGTGTAAATCACTGAGGAGAGTTCCAGGAACCACGTTCTTTGGCCTGCTTTCTGCACTTTCTGCACTTTTTTTTCCTCCATTCAATACTATTTTAGTGGACGTGGTAAATTCTCAAAAATGTCAGCATGTATTTATTACAATTGTCACAAGATTGCAATTTACAAATTGAAGAAAGAGATCTAAATCTATATAAACGAAGAAAAATAAATAACCCAATTATGCGTATGGAACATACAGGCCCCAGTTAAAGAGTGGGAGAAGGAAAAAATGTCACTTTACGACTGCCCCTGTTGAGCGCAGAGCTTTTAGTGCCAGAGGCCATATTGTTGGCCTTTAGCTTGGCTTAATTGTTGTCACATGTAACCCTACCTGTTGTCCAATTAGCCCCTTGACTTGCTATTAGGTCGTTCTGCAGGCTGTGCTCGTACTGACTAAGGGCATTATTTTGGCCGAGGCCAGTGATTAAGTGTAATTCTATACAGTGCAAGCTGCTAAGAAAGTCAAAAATAAATTCTGATTGATTTTCTCCTGACATCTAATATATTGAGGATTTGTTATGTATGGCGAGTAATGTAAGTGAGTGTAATGTTTTAGTAACTATGTAAGGAATAAAAGACTCAATGTTATGATGTTATAATAAAGTAATGAGTGACAGGGTGGTGTGATCAGCCCAAAGTCGATTATTTTCCTATAACTACACATCCTAAAGTGTTTTATTCCTCTTATATTGCAGTAATTTGCTAACAATTGCATTTTTATTTATTAAACAACAACACATAATACGTTTTATACATTTATAGTTACATTTAAAGTTGTGGAACGTCCAAGAAACAAGTTTGTTCCTGTTATCGCTTACGTTATAGCAGCTATAAGCACTCATTCCCTCACCAGCATCACTTTTTTCACAACTTTCATTACAGAGAAGCCACAAAGTGTAAACTCCTTTGTCCTGAAGACTTTTCCCATGTTAAAGTTACAGCTTTACCTCTGACACCGGAGACTCCTTCCATAAATGTTAAATAAACATCTCCTTACAGGAAACTTCACCATTTCATTGACAAACTTTTTACAAAATCTGTTTATACAAGTCCCTGTGAATGAGCTGTTACTATAGAAACAATAACGTATTAGGTACAAGTGCATTAATATTAATATAAACCTGTGATTTGCAGCTATTGCCAGAGCTGCTCTTATAGAAAATTAATCAACACCTTCTGACCAATCAGAATTGAGAATTTAACAGTGCTGTGGTATAAATAATCATAATCTTCTAAATGTAAGTGTAATTGTACTGATCAAAGACAAACAAAAAAAAATTAGTCTTATAATCCTCCATCAATATTTGTAGGCAAACAAGAAAGATGAATGTTTTCTAATCGAATGTCATCAGAAGTGCATCTCAGGCTGAGGTTGATGGCGTGATGATGAATGAATCAGGAAGAGCAGTTAGTACCTGCAGGGTGACGGATGACCGCAGCAACTGGCACGCTGATGCTAAGAATGGGGTCAGGGAGTAAACATGGACACACAGAACAGCCTAGGAAATGCAAAGGCCACTGGTTTTCTGGATAATTTATGGAGCCTTTGACACTGCATGACACAAGAGTCACAGCTCGCTCTCCTGATACACATGATCCAGAAGGAAAAGTTAGGCAAAACCATTGTGGCACAATGGTCCTTCTGGACCTGTTGTTCCTAACAGATCAAACTTAATGACTATGCACTGTGCACTAAAATAGCTACTTCTGTGCTCATTTCTCTTCATCTCTCAGTGGAAAATGGATGTAAAAAAAAATGATAAACACTTTTATAAATAAAAAAAACATTTTGCTAACCAACATGAGCTTGATAGGAATATATGTTGGAATAAACAATAATTTGCCGAGTCTGCTGTTGTTGTGATTAATAGCAGCTAATCGCTTTGTGTGAGCGTTTGTGTCAGCTTATTCTTTCTTTACCATCTGGTCCATGCACCCATTACAATATGCTATCAGTTCATTTTCTGCTTTTTTGTGACCTGATTATAGTTTGAAAATCCAATTTTAACAAAAGAACTGGAGTAATAGTAAAAAAAAAAAAAAAAAAAAAAAAAAAAACCTGCTCAAAACTATATACATAATGTTTCTGTTGTAATGCAACAAGATTATGCTGTACAAGTCACAAGAATTTAGCTAATTTCTTCTTCTAGGACTTGTATCCTCTAAAGATTGGATTTAAGGTATAAAAGCAACAATTGCACACTATATAACTATATATAATTACTGCCGTTATATAGTGTGCGATTGTTGCTTTTACATGCGCTTTACGCTATCAGCTGTAACGGATGTCTGTTCAATAGGCAGAAATGTTCCACTCTGGTATAATTAGGATCTTATGAAGTCGATGAATGTAGCTTAAATTACAGAAGCGATGTTCTGATTGAAAATTCACAGTGTGTATTTCAAGGCGTACTGCTCCTCGACAATTTTAGCGTGTGCTCCTTCCTTTGTTCAACTGGGGTTGATTAAGAGGTTAAACACTGAGAATCATGGCGTCTTTAACTGAGATTTATCTGTTCCTGTACTGACCTCCTGTAGAGTTGCTAACCTCAAGCCAGAAACCTCCAGATTTATTTAGTTATTTGTTTGTATGTTCAGAGGGGTCTTGCGTTAGGGTTAAGGGGCTTCCCTTAATTTTTTAAAAATTCCTGTTTATGCATCCAAATCTGTAATATTTCATGGAAGGAGCGGATATGACGCTGATGCTGATTCAGCTAGAGCAATGGCTAATGGCCTAATGACCTAAACAACATGGCCACCATTCACTAGGGATGTCTCTAAGCATATATTCATAGTAGGCACCTAAATAATAATACAAAATGTATGAATATTGTATTATTATAGAAGTGAAAATATGGGGTTATGAAACTTCATTTTGGTCAAAAGTAAAAATGAGAAATGTAAAAGTATTATTAAACAGATTAAATTTTTTTTTTTACAATTCTAGTTAGATATTTGAAATAAATAAATTGATTCAAGAGGTAACTTGTAGCGTAAGCATTCAAATTACAAAATGCAATTATAAACATGACCCGAAGTATTTTATTCCTCTTCTACCACAGCAATTTGACAGCCTTCTTGTCATAATTTTATCCGTTTATAAGTACATTTAATGTTGTGGAATGTTTCACAGATGTTCTATAGATGCAGCTATAAACAGTCATTCCTTCACCAGTCTCTCTTTTTCTCTTTCTCTTGAAGTTAATGACAAAAAAAAAATGCAACTTGTCATGTTACTGAGAAACCGGAAAGTGGAAACTCCTCTGTCCTGAAAGTACCGAAAAACTTACTGACTGTTACATAGTGCTGACACTGGAGACTCCTTCCATAAATGCTAAATAAACACAGAAAATGTAACATTGTTAATACAGAAATTATACCATAATAGAATAAGTGCATTAATATAAACCTGTGAATTGTAAAAGTACTTTCAAACATGTCCTCTGAAAGTTTTATACAGCTGTGCATGACAAAATGGTACGTTGTTAAGGAAATATCTGATATTTTAAGCATTCAAATTAAAAATGCGTAAGTTTCACTGACCCGGTGACACTAAAATGCTCTTAACGTGTTGTTGTAAATGCATGCACTGATAGCTCTGGTAAAGGCGTGGACTCAGGGCGTTTTCAGGACTAAACAGGGAGCAGTACAGCATGTGGCTAGCATGACCTAACATGTCTCTGAAGCTGGAGGGGGTCTTGACCTTTGCTCCCAGGCTCCAAAACTAGGAAGATGATAAAAAAGGGGCTTTGGATGGGAGGGTGGCTCCTAAACAAGAGCTTCTGTTTCAACCAACCCAGGAATGTCAGCTCCATAAAAAGATGCCTACAGAGACAGCTAAGAGTGACTGAAAGAAAGAAGAGAGATAAATGGTGGAGGTTATTACTTTTGTTAACTAAGATCTTTAAGTCACATGTTGAAATCATTAGTTGGACTGTTGCATGAAGGTTCCCACAGAGTTGTGAAAAGTCTCACTCGTCACTGAGTGCTTTAATTACAGTAGAAAGCAATAGAATTACAGTATATGTGCTTAAATGCATTCACTTTTCAGGGTGCAAACTCAAAAAGTTTGAAACCACAAGCAGGCCACAAGAGCAACAACATACCATTATAAATCATCAGGCAAGACGACTGTGACCAATGAGCTTAACAAGGAAGAATACTGGGCTGTAACAGATTTGCTTTGTCCCCCTCCTCCCTCACCATAATGCAGTGTTTATGGCATTTTTACCCGCGGACTTCAGTCATGCGATCAGGCTGTAAATTTCTCCAGCAGGTCTGCCGGAGGGGGGGAGCCTTGTGACTGTGCCACTATAGCGGTGGTGAACAGTCGCAACACCGAGGGTCAGGTCTGCTGATAACCTTGTGTTTTCCTCACTGTTGGAAGCGTAGCAAGGACTGGACCATCGCTATCACGTAGCACCGATACATCTTGAGGAACGTGGCTTTGGTAATGTCATCCCTGTATCCACCAGGAGATAACAAGACCAAGAACAGGAAATGAGTTAGAACATGAATACAATGGGGAAGAATGATTTTTAATACTCATCTTTGGGATCTGAGATATGGGATTCTTTCTGGGTCAAGTTTATCTTCTAATAATATTATGAGAACTGTGATTGAAGACCAGAAGAGCATTACTGTGAGATGACCATGACTTATATAAAGAAATCAACATACAATAAGGAAAAGCAATGAATTGATTAGTTACAGAACTAGTATGAGGCTAGGTGTGTTTGTGACACCAGGGAGCGGATGAGGCAGTGAAGCCAAATTCTGATGCTTCCTTATGGTTCAGGGTTGAACTGATCTGGACTTAACTTGGTGAGCGAAGGGTGTGGCTAAATTCCCTGCAGTTAAATTCTCAGACGGTGGTCTTTAACGTATTCTCCCTCCCTTGCTCCTGCTCCCTCTCAATCCCAATAAAAATCTTCTGACCACCGGTTGACCTTTTGCCGTTCTCCCCCTTTCCAATGCTCGTTCCAATGTTCTCTCAGTCTTTCTCTTGCTCTCTGTACTGTGGAGGCTGGTGGGGGCCAGCAGCTGTGGGAGAGGCGAGGGGGAAGAGGTCAGATAGGTCATGGTACTGGTAAAGTCATCATGGAGGCTCCAATGTGGGGCATCATTTCCCCCCTTCAAAGGCAGCCCTGACGTCCACGGGGGCCGACCCGATGGCCCCGCTGTTCCCGAGCGTTCAGAGGTCGCGACGGACGAGGGGTTAATAAAGTGATACCAGGTGTTGGCCAGAGAAATCCACCAAACTGGGGCCTCCTTTCCCACTAAGCAGGCCTTGTCGAGCTGGTCCAAGCAAATGCAACTCAACAAATATGGCTTGCATTCCCTTAGACAAGCACAACACGCATTGGTACCTGTTTATCAATTCATCATACTATGCATTGTGAAGCTGCTCATGTGAGTGCCACCAAATAGCTTCAAAGGAAGCATTAAGTCAGTGGAGAAGGCGAGGGCGTTAACCAAACTGACAAAACGCTGTATTACGGAACACAAGATTTTGGGCAAACGATGCAATCCAGCTGAGGAGAAACACAAACAGTGATGATAGGCACAATGAGTTGGGGGGGTTGGGATCTAAGCCCAAAAACAAAGACTAAAAGGTGACCCCTTGAATGGTTGTGAAGATCAAACCCGTCGAATGGAAGTCAGTGTGGCGAGAGCAAATTGCCTCTGACAATGAGAGGAGTGCAAACAGAGGGACGCTGTCAGATGATGATCTGCCACTGATGTAGCTTTGGTGCTAGGTAGAGTGACCAGCATGAAAGGTCCACCATGAAACAAACCCCCTAAAAAAACAGCCCTACAGAGAAAAATACAGTGTATTGGAAGCCCCAATTAACACCAATTAACATCAATGACAAGCAAGAGGCCATTAGTCCAGCTAATCCATGGTTTACACTTCCCTCCTGGAACCATGCTGGCCAATTCTCACCCCAATCATGGAAAGGACGTGTTGTTAAATAGACCAGCATCAAAGCCTTGCACTTCTACAAAGTGTCCTATTAGTTAGTGAGCTCAAAAACTTGGCGGATTTTGGTGAGAGGCCAAGGATTCGTCAACAGTTAGTTTTTAATGACCCGTAGCCATGTAAAGAGCAGATGGCCAATGAAAGAGGCTAAAGACGCAATACTGTAAAATGGCTCATTATACAGACTGCACACTGGCTGTACGTGTATGACTCTGTGTGTGTGTGTGTGTGTGTGTGTGAGCATGCACTGGCTGAAAAAGGTATTAAGTCTGAATGTAGAGGAATCACAGATAATTTGGGTGCAAGTCAAGAATAATGACCTTTTTTATGGTCAGGATGCACTAATGCTCTTTCCTCCAAGGATTAATGTCTGAACGATGTGTCTTAACCCATGAGGTAAATGTAAAAAACAATAATAATAATACAAATAAAAACATTTAACATAACAATGTAAAGAAATTGTACTGATATCGGTAGCAAGACCCAGGTAGAACCTACCCTAGAATGGGGAACCATTGTACTTCCTTGTAAAAGGTTTTTCACAGTCTTTTTTTAATGAACCACAAAATAGATTCCATTAAAGTTAATCAAAGCAGCTGACATAAAAAGTAACGAACAGTTAAGGTTAGGACGGAGGAGGTGTAGGTCATGTAGCTTTTCATTCAGCTAATTTAGTGTGAAATCCTATAAAACCACCATCACTCATTATAATTCTTCTGGAGTTCAGCTTTGGGGTTTCCTGCCACTAAAGGGCAGTCCTGTTTTCATCAAAACATACAGTGCACATTGGGACATGCAGGTCTGAAACATGTAAACTTATTCCTTATTTCTTAATGACGGATGTGTAGCAGACTTAATCCCACTAACCCTTCAATACCTTTCATATTTAGGAAAAACGGCAATGTCTTAGAACATTTACACACTAGTGGTCACTTCCACAGTTCATAACAGGTATGACTAAACTTACGGTGTTGCTATGAATTAATATATTAAAGCCACAAGTTTCACAAAATCTTTTTGTGGCCACAAATACTTAACTCGTAGCAACTATTGTTAAATGTGTGTGTAACTATGTTATAATGAGTGAGACGCAATAGACTTTTCAATAGAAAAATCTATTGAATTAGACCATTGTGACCACAAGAACCGAGTCATAGAGATGATTGATAATAGTTCACTCTACTTCTATTTTGGAGTGATGCAGAAAGACATACAGGGGTCACTTGCATTGCAACATGGACATACCATTAGCCCACGTCGCTGTACACACATTCACAGAGACTTTTCATCCATTTCCATCAAATAATTAACTGAGAGCCATATATTAATATGACATTCCACAACATATTATGTCGTGGGTTCAGGTTCCACAGTTTGTGGACACAACTTTGGTATTGTAACCGCACCTTATTAAAAAATATCCACCATATCACTTCACACACTCATTAGAGATTAACTTAATAATGTGTTAAAAAAAATCTTCCACCAACTTTGACTCTCCAGAGATATACAGTATAATCATAATTAGAACAGAACATGTTCATTGTCCTTGAGATAGTCACAAGACAAGTTTGCAATAAAAAAAAAACTTGGGTGTAGATTTTATCATACACACGTCATCGCTTGTACTAAACTGATATCCAATCCAACATTTTAAAAGATCCTCAGTTTTATTTTCTGAATTGTACAAACTTGTGTTTTAACTGACAGTACCAGCCACAGTAATTTTGTGCCTTGAGAAAACCTTTCGCAACTTTGAGTGAAACCTCAGAAGTCTCCAGATCACGGAGATGCCTTAAACAAAAAAGCTGTTGGGACAAGCTCACACATATACAGGCACCTATCCCTTTAGGGCAGAACCCTCCCCTCCCCCGTTGCCGAAATCTGATCTGTCGGCATGCAGCTTGGAATTCTTCAATCGCCCTGACATTTGACCTCTGGCCTTTTTGGCAGCACAGAGAAGAGAAGATGAAGTGTCCGAGCCTCTCTTTCTCTAACACAAAAAATCTCCTGTTCTTGTGAACCCTCCCTCCTACGCACCCACACACAAACTCTCTCTGGACCGCTTCTACCCATGTACACCCTGGTTCCTGTGAGACTCACACGGCATAATTACTCATAATATCTGGGTAATAGTCTGTGACATCAAGGGAGCACTTTAAAATCATTGTCCCCCCTGCTTTCTATTCAGCTACCCCACTGCCCAGCACAACTTAAAAGCCTCTTAAAACGTTTTATGAACCATTGGACTATTACTGCCTGTGCAAGCTGGCCACTCTGTCATTTTCTTCTTTGATTGCAAGATTACAATGTTATATGTGTTCGGGCAGCCTGAAAAGGCCTGTTGTACAGGCTCGGAGAAGTTCCTGCTTAACCGCCGCGCGCTGCGTTTTTAATTCCATTCATGTACTCGACAACACATTGACTGTTGAGGAAGTGTCAAGCAACTTGATATACTGCGTCATTGCGTCGTGGTGGCCTGTTTTTTTCCTTTTTGTGGCTTCTCCCTGTATCGCTTGGAATTATTACGGTCAGGACCTTCTAGTGTCTTCCAGCTGGATTTTGGCATCTATAAAAGCGTCATTATTTTTTATCACTCCAATACCACAAGTGCTCTCTTGCAGAAGTTCTTTTTTTAAAGAATTTTTGAGCAGAAACATGCAGGGACCACCATGTGGTTTGACTTATTTCGTTGTTTAGGGATGTCCTTTCAAGCCAGGTACCACAGAGTGGTGGATTCTTAACTGTGGCAAATCAATGAGAGAAAGGCCCCCATGATCCTTTTCCCTAAAACCCTGACCGTGTCCGATTCAATAAAGCTGATTTCTACGCCTCTGCTAACGGAGCCGCGGTCTGAATGGAGTCTCTGAGTCAAACCGCAGTGAGTCGTCGCTCCTGCAGCCTCGAGGCAGAGAGAGAAATAACCTACAAACTTGGTTAGTGCCAGGAAAGCACACATGGCCTGTACAGTTGAGCACACACAAGTCTAATGTACCTGCAGCTGGCTGGACACACACATTGTCAAATTGGCATAACCCAATTGCTGTGTGGGTGTGGAGGTGGGATGAGACCGCCTGAGTCCATGTCTCCTAACAATAAGAGCATCAGGTTCTTGCCTGATGCCCTCCCAGGGGAATCCTGGGAAAGAACTGGGGAAAGGGGAAGCCTCTGCATCTGCCTCCCGCCTGGAGGGAGAGGACCATGGCATTCCTTCAGAGAGAGAGAAGGGCAGCTTTATGAAGCCATCCATCACCGCATCAATGGTGCGGCGGCCCAAAACAGCCACCCTAGGAGCCGTTGAATGGGAGTGGGTGGAGCAGTGAGCCACGGCGGGCTAGCCCTGCTGCTAACGCTGTGATCTTTCACTCTAGCTCGTGAGAAGGCAGTGTGGAAAGTGATTAGCCTCCCTCTGCACGGCCATCCTCTATTTAAACGCCTGCTATTTGCTGTTCTTTTAAACAAGGTTGTCGGATACAACTTTAGCTGGGCGATGGACATAGTAGTATGATAACCAGAAAGTCTTTCTTGCATTTTTGTCTCTGTACTCATTAACAAGGTCTGTGTAAGGCTGACTTCGTCCTCAATTTGTCATCCAGTTATTCATCTACTAAAGACTCCCATTAATGATAAACACCAGAAGGACACAAGACTTGCTCTCTTTTTTTATTATTATTCACGGTGAAACTGCTGTATCTGCATGACATCCGAATGAGCTTTTGATGACTTAAAGTTCTTTATTTGAAACCACGGGTCCTGGTGATTGGGATCTGACTCAGCCTGCACTTCATTGTGCTCCTCGAACCGTTAGAGTGTCAGCGCCGAGCGAAAGCCCTCTAATGGAGTCACTAATTGTCCAAATAGGTTTATGGCCTATTCAGGTAGAACTGGAGAGTGTTAAGTTGTCACAAACCCATGTGAGCCTGTGAGATTCCCAGCAGAGACAGATTAGGAGACCTTTTCTTGACCTTTGCATCTTATTTGGAAAACTTTGAAAAGCAAGTTAATGTAACGTTTCGTAATTTCAAGGACGTCAAACGTTGCATGGCATTAACATCTCACTGAAGAGCATTTCCCAATATACAGAGGTCAAATTTATAGCTCGAATATTACAGCTGCAGCAAAAAGTTGGGCTTCTTTTGAGATTTTTAAAAAAATACCTTTCATTTATAATCTGATCCTGAATTATTGGCACCTTTGATAAAGATGTGTAAAAAAAATATTATGGAAAAAATGCTTTTGTATGTAATAAGAGAGCAATGCAAAAAAAAAAGACATCTGAGCAAAGGAAAATATCTGTTTAATATAGTTACCTATATCACTTATTATCTATTATACGATTACACTAAACCAAATATATGATTATTAAACCTATTCCTGGACATATTCTCTAATTTTAAGCATTTATTTCTAGTAAGAACAAAATTTAAAAATATTAAATAATTTTATGATTATTTTATTTCTTTTGATTTATAATAATCTCATAATAGGAAATTTTAAATACGCTTGATATTTTGACTTGTAAGGTATTATTTTTTTGCAAAGCATTAACTAAAGTAAATTTATACCAAAAAAAAAATAAAAAATTAAAACCCCATGTCTGTGGTTTTGCAGCAAAACCACTGTGTCACAATTATTGGCACCCCTGCCTTTAGTGCTTTGTTCAACCTCCCTTTGTCAACATAACAGCACTGAGTCTTCTATAAAGCTTAATGAGATTAAGGAATACAGAGTGAGGAATCCGAAACCGCTCCTCAATGCACAATCTCTCCACATCCTCAGGGTCCTAGTAAAGAATCTGTATAAATATACTCTGCTATCATAGAGTTTGATCACACAGTTTTTTGTTATATGGGTTAGACTGACAACTAAGGTGCAGAAACATCCCCCCATCGTGAGTTAATATTCAGACATGGTGAACAAAGTGAAAAGTGGACACAAGGTGAGTTAAACACTAACAGGTGCTTTAACCCGATCAATGTCCTCCAAAAAAAAAGAATCCTGCTGTGCTCACACATTTACTTTTCTTTAAAAATCTATTCGGAAGCATGTCTAGGTACGAAAGCTATGTTTAGGATGACCATGTCAAAAGTTGCCTGAAAAAAATAGTATAGATGTATAGTATGATTAGATTAATAAAAATCAGTAGAAGACATAGCTAGCTTCTATATGGCTGCGTGAAAAATTAAGGAATAACACACTCCATGTTGTGCTGTTATAAGAAAATAATCAACAGTGGGGTGGAGTGATGAAGCAGAGTTACTGTTGCCACCCAAAGTTTGTTGTTTTCCTATAACAGCATACCCTGAAGTGCTTTATTCCTCTTATAGCACAGCAATTTTCCAACAATTTTCGTTTATTAAAGAATAGCACATCATACTTTTTTATCCAGTTATAGTTACATTTATAGTTACAGCTATAAAAATTCATTTCCTCAGAAGTTTAAAATTGTTTGCTGGCTCTCTGTTAGCAAACCTAAATATCCTAAAATACAAATCTGATATTGTGAAAATGTCCTCACAGCATTTTGTGTAAATGTAAATACTTACTTGTTGTTTCAGTGGCAGTGGAAATATTTTAAAAATTGTTTAGGAATATTTTTTATCACATACACACAATTTTTTCGGTTGATTTCCACACAAACGATTTCATGCATTTCTACTACATTTCAGGAGAAATTTTGTGCATATTTGTTTTTTTCCCCCTAAACCTGACACCTACAAATACAAACCTCATGGCGGGAATTCATCACGCTGTTATCAGCAGTCACTGAGTGAAAGTCGGTCTGTAATCCGTCAAGTAATTATTCAAAGATCAAAGCTAGTAATACACACTAACCAAGAGCCCATTCACATCTGTAGTATGTACTAGGGCTGTCATTATATACGTGTGTGTGTGTGTGTGTGTCTGTGTATGTATATATATGTATATACATATATATATATATATATATATATATATATATATATATATATATATATATATATATATATATAAAATTGTTGTCATAATGAGATGACCTTTATATCCTCGAATTGTCACTTTATCCTTAAACAATAGGATGGTTGAAGTGCAGAGCTTCATGCCTTGAGGAGAGGCTTAAATGTGGAACAAGTGAATTCACTCCTTTTTTAAGGACAAGAGAGCTGATTTCCCCCCAGGATGGCACGTCTCAGAGAGTTTCTAAAACCGGTTCTGGATGAGCTGTCGAGAAAGAAAGAACAACAAGAGATGAAAATAAAATTAAAGAAAAAAAAACCCGAAAGCCCAAAAGGATCCTGGATCCCCTGCCAGCGCCCATCCCCGCCGCTGACTGCTGTTTCAGCCACCCCCCTTTCACCTCTGCCTTTTCAGCCCAGGACAATGCAGCAGGCCATGTTATTTAAGGCCCTAAAGAGCTGGCCCTCCTCTCTGTCCTGCGACAATAGCCACCCTACTGAGGGCTTTCTTCATTTAACCTTCCTAATGACAGGTTTCATCCTCTTTCTCCAGAGCTAAAGGAGGAGCAGTTTCTACCCACCATCTTTCTCCGACTCCCTCTTTTCACGCCCTCTTTGCTTCGCCTCTAAAAAAAAAATGCTGGCTCATGTGCTGCTGTTCGAAGTGACAGCTCCTTTACGGTAAATGACTTTGTCGTTACTTCCTGGGTATTTTTTCCGTCCTCCCACTGAAAACTCAAACTACTGCTTTCCAAAAGTGTCTATCCTTGAATTTCATGTGACATGGCTGCCATTTTGAGGAGCAAACACTGATGTTACTGAATCCATGCTTCATTAAGAATATTCATTTTTATTTATACTTATAAACGACTTCCCTAACATACTCAACATACAAACATACTCAACAAGCATCTACCTGTCATGCTGCCTTGTAGGTATGTTAGCGAGCTAGCTCCATTTCCGGATAACTGGAAAGTTTACATCGGCAGCAAGTATAGTTAGTTAGTTGATATCGACCTATCCTGCCTCATCCTCTGGATGAAACATGCTGGGATCCTTTACCCACCCAGACATGAAGAGACTGTAGACTTCTATATATCAGGAAAAGACAAATATAATAAATATTCTGACAGCTTAATTAGAATCAGCAGTTTGGAGGAAGGTATATATATATATATATATATCTATTATAACCACTTTTTTGAAGTATATTTTGTCGAATGTAAGTAATTTTATCATGTAACTGAAATGCTAGGACTGGGTGTTATGCAACTTTTAAATCATTAACATGCCCCTGAAATAAAAATTGGAATTTCAGAGCTTTTTATACCTGTCCCTTAGTGTTATGAACACCAATACGATACTATATCTGAAAAAAAAATACAAAAATGCAGTTTTGGGGATAATCTTGTTTAAATTTTACAGTTCATCACTTCCGAGAAAACGATCAAACATTTTTGATGATTCATAACTAAGGAAAAATTTGCAGCTGTCCAGGGAAATGCTCTTTAGAACCATATATTTTCGTATATGTAGAACCGTATATGTTTGTCGGCATTGCATTCGTATACATTTTTGGCATTGCATTCCCAAATCACTTCCTGTTTTAGAAAGAAATATGTCAATCGCAAATAAGAAGCGTTTCATGGGCACTTTAAGGATTCAAAAGAAAAAAAACAACGCTGTAGAGATTTGTGCAGTGCAGTCACGATGCAAAATTGCCACTATTCCCTAATTAACTGCACCAAAGTTTTGCAGCTTTTCCCACCCCAAAAGTGTCACTCAGCACTTCCTGAGTGAAACTGGCACCCACTGAAACAATTAAGCAAACACAGTTGACATCTGACATTGGGGTCGACTCATCCATCCGCCCCGTCCGGCGTGCAAGGATCCCCCCTTCTTCCATCCTCACTGTCAGGGTCTCTTATGAGATGATACAGTAGGTACATTCACACTCTGAATACCCACCATGATGATGCCATCGACAGGGGTTAGCGGCTTCACCCGAGTGGAAGACAGGATCACACACACACACAGACAGACAGAGAGAGAGAGAGAGAGAGAGAGAGAGAGCTGAGCCAGAGAGGAGAGAGGATCCTGGCTGTGTGTGTGAGGGGGATTTTACGGTTGACCTTCTCCTCACGCTCTCGTGAGTCTCTTCACCTCATGTCGATTCTCTTGACCTACTTGGTCGTGCTGGAGCAAGGCACTTAAAGCAGAAAGATGTCATTCCTCAGCACGCTCTCTCTCAGCTGGCGACTCAGGGGCGGCTTTGGTTTGGTAAACATCTTGAAAAAAAAAAAGAGGTAGGTTGAACTTTGCAGCAGAATCAGTGCAGTACTTGGGAAAGTGTTCTGAAATAAGAGAAAGCACTGAGGAATTAAGACCAAAAGCCAAAAATCTTATTGCTCATGCTGAACTCAGGAATCGAGAAACGTGTTGATTGAAAGGAGAAATTCTGGCACAAAGAATGAAAAAAATCTTTACAAATTTTAACTTTTAAATCATCACATGATTTCAGTGATTAAATTAGACAAATAAAGGAAAATAAAAATCTAACGTATAATAGAGTATACTCCACTTTATTATATTTGCTCAAATCTTCCTCAATTTATACTGTAAGAGGTTACATTTATTTTCACTTTTTCTTTAGGGGACAAAAAAAAAGTAAAACAACATTTATATGCCAGATTTAAAGATTTTAGGGACAAAGCTTAAAAAAATCTAATATAAAAGCATTCATAAACAACAAAAAATAAGTGATGGACACATGGGAAAAACTATGCAATGTGAACATTAAAAGGAAAAAAGAAAATCTGTGAATTTTCTACAAAAATAAATCCAACCCTGGGACTTAAAAGTGTCCATAGTTGAAGAAATACACTAATATGAAGTTTACAGAAAAATCACCATCAAGGAATTCCACCATACTTTCTATATCATTTTTTTTTTTCTAAATTTGCATTTCTTCCCACAATGCCTCTGTGTGATTTGAGTGAGTAATAAATGTCTCTGAGTGGACAGAAGACAGCAGTCAGCAGTCAGCATTCAGTTCACACGACTTAAGTGTAAACTGTTAAAGATCCATTCCTGCTGCATGATACAGGACATTTTCTGCACAAACGAGCCCAAACAAAGAGGATGTGAGAGTAGGGAGGTGTATGTGTGTGTGTGAGAGAGAGAGAGAGGAAGTGTCCGAGGTGGGATGAGTGTGTATGTGTGTCTCTGAGAAAGCTTGTTGGTGTGTTTAGTAAACAGCCCGTGCCTGACCCCAGAGATTCCTGATGGGAGTGTGAATGGAGACGGAGAGAAGCATCCGAAGCACAGGAGCGATGGAGCGTAGCGACGTGGTGCCTGGTTACTGTGATGTGAATGCGGGAGAGGAAGTGCGCTGCAGAGACCTGGAGGGAAGTAAAAGGCGAGACGTAGCTGTTTTTTGTGTGTAGAGCAGGATTTCATGGGATATGAGAATTGAGAATTGCTCAGATGCCATGAGTCATCTGAGGGCTAAGATTTGAAGGATGTTATCAGCATAACTTTACCAGAGCGCTTTGAATTCTCGATTCTGATTGGTCAGAAGGTGTTGATTAATTTCCTGTACCAGCAGCTCTGACTCTAATACAAATCACAGGTTTATGTTAATGTGTTATGTTATCATTCCTATAATAGCAGCTCATTCACAGGGACTTGTACGGCAGACGCTCCACATAAAAAAACGTGTTATCATTGATATGCTGAAGTTTTCAGGTAAGGAGAAATGTGTTTATTTAACCTTTATGGAAGGAGTCTCCAGTGTCAGAGCTCTGCACCAGTCAGAGGTGAAGCTGTAACTTTCCAACATCTTCAGGAGAGTTTAAGCTTTGCGGTTTCTCTGTAACGTGACAAGCTGCTGGTTTGTTTTTTTTTGTCTTGTAACTCCAAGAGAGAGAAAAAAGAGGGGGAACAATTGAATTATTTTTAAACAGATAAAAATATTATGTTGTTCTTTAATAAAATTAGAAATTGTAATAATTGGTGAACTGCTGTGCTAGAAGATGAATAAAACACTTCAGGATGTGCTGTTATGGGAAAATAATCAACTTAGGGGTGGTAACAGTAACTGCACTTCATCACACCATTATGTGGCTGATTATTTTCCTAAAACATCAGGTTTCTTATAACAGAGTGGCGTGGCCAGTCGGCTCGAGAGTGCTGAGTGGGCGGGGCTGAAACCAAAAGTTGTGGTTACAAGTGTTTATTCATAATGTTAAAGGTAATGTATGAATAATAACTGAATAATAAATTGCCTATGTAACATGAGAAGCACATGAAAATTGTGCTACAAGTCCACGATTTGAAATTCATACATTTTCATTTTCAGCATTCATGTACGTACATAAGAATTTTGTCTTAACAGCACATTAATTTCTCACTTTTTGACTCAATTTCCAGACTTTAGGCTTTCTGCTGTTTCTATTTTAAAATAAATAATATCAGTGTGTCGTAGGACAAATAGTTAACTAGACATTGTCATATTTCCCAGGAATGTACATCTTCTGGTCACTCAAAAGTCTCTTGGTAATTTCTTGTGTGAAATCTCAGGTTCGTAGCTTTTTAATTCCTTTCCAGATAATTCCTGTGTGTACAGAAGTTATGAAACAGAGAGGAAGAAGATGGGTTAGGACAGTAGGAGAAACACACCAGTGACGATGATGTGAAGAAATGAAAAGCTTAAGTGAAATCACATGAGCTTCATGTTAGCAAACACAATGTGTGTGCAGACTCAGTCAGGGGTCACTGCATCACCCTGCGCTCAGGATCTGTCTTCTATCAGCCGGCAGCTAGACAGCTAGCTCCAGTGACGAGTTTGGGGAAAAATTCAACAAATATCATGTTATACAGATGCAAATCATTTAGCTAATCATGTATTAGGTTGTGTGTAAGATGTGAGATGAGTATTGAATAATACTCTCATGCTGAATTTCGCTACATGAGCTCACCACATAGAGTCTGAACCCACTTAGCAGCGACAGTCTAATCCAAATCAGTCAATTCAACAAGCAGCACGCTTGATCCCTGACCACACCAAAATGAGCTAAAGCGTAAAAATGCCGTAAACCCTCAGACGACCTTGTCTTTCTTCAGCTCCAATGTTTTATTTGCCTCCTAATCGCCGTATTAAGGCGTTCTTTGGTTTCTCCTCGGCCCTCTCAAAAGCCTCGTTTCAAAGGCCTAATGAAAATAAACTGGAGGGCCCCTGACGCTTTATTTTGAAAGAGAACACAGCAGCGGTGGGTTCAGGGCGAGGTGGAAAAACAGGGGGCATCTGGAACAAAGACCAGAAGAGTGTGAGGTCAAACAGCCCGCTGTCCGCACCATCTCCGGCAGACGCAGCATGGGAGGAGAACGATGGCGCTTATATAATCGCCGATCCGTTTTTGTCCCGTGTGCGTAGGATAGAATATATCACACAGCCTGACAGAGCAAACAATAGATCACGCTTTTGTCTACGCCAGAGTGGGCTCTTTTCAGCAGATCATGCATCTGGACTACAGGAGATTAAGCTTCGGTTTGCGCTCCAGCTTTCGGGGTGTGACCTTTGACCCCTGGCTCAGGCCGACTGCACACACACGCCTTCAGCCAGAACAGGAGAGTTACAGGTGAACAAGTGATTACTGAGATGCTCTTTATTTACCTTAAATTCAAATGTAGCATAAATTAGCATTCGTTTATTTTAAGCTCCATCTAAAAATTGTTAAAATAATGTTTTAAATAATATTACACATATTTTTGTGTAATAATATGTCCGAAAAAGGAAACACAAAATAAAGTTCTAAATATATATACTTTTCATAAAATGCACAGTCTTGTCATAGCCTTGATTTAATTTCAAGCCTGAAAAAAAATTCAGTATCTCACTAGCCACTGTGACTATTTTTTTATTTAGTGCCCAATTAAATTTAATTAGTATCCAGTTCATTAATTAATTAATGTCACATACGTGATCCAAAATAAATTAATAAATTAATTAATTTAATAAATGAATTGATCCTCTGTTTTTGGAATCAGCATGCACAATTAAACAATAATATTATATTATATTATATTATATTATATTATATTATATTATATTATATTATATTATATTATATTATATTACATGTATTTTTTTTTTTTTACATTTAAGCTTCATACAGATGGTTTGGCTGGCAAAAATGTTGTCTAATTAAACAATTATTTAATCGTTTAAATACAAATCAATTATTTAAAAATGATTTAATTTAAATAATTGATTCTGTTTCTTCATGTGTGTAAAATCTTTGCGTTTTTCTTTTTTTTTAATCCTGATAAACTGATAAACTGGATGTTAATTATCCACAAATGCACAAAATGCATTCCAAATAAAAAAAATTATTTTTTCTTTTGTTTATTTTTGCTGTTGTTGTTTTTTTTTTCTTTTTTAATCATTTCTATAACACTGACAGATTTGAGAAAACATTTAAACCTTGACTTTATAGCTGGGACAAAGCACTCACAATTTTTTCCTCCTTATAATTTTTGTCTTCACACTGATTTAATTTTTCGTATTGTCACTTTTTTAATGTTCAAAAAAAACATTTTTATACCAATTAGCTTCAGCACTTTTGGCCTAGCTGAGCTTTTGATAGCTGAGAACAGACAAACTATATATCTTTATATGTATAAATCACGACTACATGCAAGAGAGACCAGTGCATGCACAAGAAGATGTATTACATGCCACACACACACACACACACACATACACACACATATTTAGGAAAATGGAGTGGTACATTTTACCTGCATTTGTGTTCAAGTCTTGAGTTCTTTTTTCGATAATTATTAATGAAGATAAGGAATTTTTATGTCATTTTTAAAAAATAATTTTTATAAGTATTTATATATATGAGTATGTATGAGAGCAGGTATGAGAGTGTGTATGAGAGTGTGTCTAAGAGTGTGTCTAAGAGTCATCCACGTCTCCCCCATCACACTGCTGTATCCTAAACAAGGTACACTTGTGACGTGTGACTCTTGCACCATCCACCTGTGTGGACTTTGCTCCTAATCCTCTCTGATCCTCTCTCTGCTTTGAATACTTGGACTACTGAGTGTAACTAATTCTCCCACACAAGGATATTGTCTCGCCCCCTTTCGCCTTTGTCTTCCTCTTCATGGCCCCTTATTCAGGAGCTGTGTTCGTTAGCCGAACAGCCAGACCAGGAGAAAGCCTTCCAATCTACAGGACTTAATGAGCTGTTTCCATCACCTTAAATCTGATTGTTTTCTTTGATTACAAAAAGACAAAACAGATAAACAACCATGCTGATGAATACCCCCTCATACACACCCCCCGTGAATTCTGCTGTTATTTTCCTGAGAATGTAATTATTTCATTCACAAAGAACACATCTCACACAGGTTTGGCTCAACTGATCGCTTTGTAAAAACACAACAGGACGACACAAAATCCATCCACAATCCTACGCAGGAACCATTTGTGACACACTGAGAAACAAACTGCTTTTGCAATTAAGAGCACCATCGCAGTGATTGGGAGTTTATGATTGAGGCAAATGCTAAAGCCATTGGCCTACCACAGTACGCAAGCAGCACATGTGACTGAGGAAAGTTACAGACGTCAATTCTGTGGAGACGGCCCGGGCCCTAGAGGGGCTTTTTTCAGACAGCCATTTGGTGCCCTTCAACCCCCCAGTCTCTAACCTTTTGACTCCTGAACCTGGAGGTCAGCGATGCTTGGGGAGCCTAGATCCAGCAGCACGGCCTGTAAATCAGGGCGCTCACGGGAACGACCCAGCGGGCAGGATCCCAGCCCTGGCACCATCACTCTGCCCGCTCTGACGCACCAGTGCCTGGGTTCCCATCCACACGGCTTTATTTCATTTATGGAAACCTACAGGGCAAGACTTCATTTACAGCGACACAGAAACTGAAACATAGAACACAATCTCACACAAGTGAGTTCTTAATAAAACACAAAAGTAGGCAGATTTGTGGTAGATTTTTGATAGGGTTCTACAGAGAAACCCTTAAAGACTGTACATTTCAAATAAATAAATAAATAAATAAATAAATAAATATGTGAAGAAACAAACCATTAAAACACACTGAGGGAGTGAAGAAACAAACAAACAAATGAACAAATGAGTCAAATAACAAACAAAAACAAATAAAAGAGGGCATGAATAAAGAAATAATTATATAAATGAATGAATGAATGACTAACAAAAAAAAACTCATAAATGAGTAAATAAACTAAATAAATAAATGGTCAAATTAATTAATTAGTTAATTTACTAACTAATGAATGAATAAATGAATGAATGTTCCTGAGCATGGCCTCGGCCCCCGTGTGACCCCTCGTCCGGCTGCATGGATCCAGCAGGGCAGTAAAATTAGCCCACCTGTGTTTAAAGCTCTGGATTCTGTCACCCAGATGGAGCGTTCAGAAGCACCTGGACACCAAATACACAAATCTGACATTTTTTTGAGGGGGAGTTTAGTGAGTGCTCATGGTTCCCTGCTTTGACCTGTCAGCTCAGCCCCAGGCCCCGGGCGCTGTCTCTCTCTCTCTCTCTCTCTCTCTCTCTCTCTCTCCATCTCACACTAATGAACAGAGCCGTAAAATGGTCACAATGCTGTTTTTCTAGCCGAGCCACCACACCAGTTGTTGCTCTCAGGCTCTGAGACACGACTCTTTCACACGCTCGGATTTTAGATCAGAGTTTTTGATTAAAAGTTCTGAGATTAGATTAAACGCTGTTCAACAAACATATGTTTAATGCTAATCTCTCTCTCTCTCTCTCTCTCTCTCTCTCTCTCACACACACACACACATGGACATACTGTAATATTTTGTTTTGCTCCACACACTGAAAATAATGAACTATCCATAACAGTATGCTAAGTAGAACCCTGTTAGTAAGCTATTATCCAGTGAATACATAAAGAACCCTTGATAAACAGTTTGTCTATCAGAAAAGAAAAAAAAAAGGTTCTTCAATGGTTCTTTACAGATTTCATCTGATAATTAAAGGTTCTTAGCTTCCAAAAAAAGGGTTCTATTTAGGAAAACACATTTTGCAGAGCTCTGTATAGAATCTTTACAAGTTCCACTTGTAGTCATGCTCACTTCAGGTCATTTAAAACTTTCTATCGATTTAACTTTTTTCTTTTTCTCAGAATAAATATTACCTGGAATTAAGCAGCTGAAGACCAAGTTTGGTTACAGTGCTAGATTACCTACAAAATATCAGGTAGGTGTGTTTGTGTGTGTGTGTGTGTGTGTGTGTGAGTGATATTGGTGCTACATGAATGTGAAACATTCAGAGACTGTAGAATTCCAGCAGTCTGAATTCTTTGTCAAGGAAACATCATTAAAACCCTGCAGTATTAGTGAAGTTCTGTTTTTGGTCATGAAGATAAAGCTCAGAACTAACAGCTCTCCAGCCACTTCTCCATCAGTGTGTAATGTTAACACATGGCGCCCCCTGGTGGAGGAAAAACTGCCAGCAAGTGCATTTAAAAAAAATCTTTTGTACACTTTTCTGACCACAGCCTTACTGCAAGCAACTATTTGACCTGAAACAATAAATAGTGTACTGAAAGCCTAACAGTGAACAATAAACCCAGAATTAAAGCCTTATGGCAAATTTCACAGCTCTGCCCATGAGCATTTCCGGGTTGAATTAATTCGTCAGTACCTTGTGACAGCAACATGAAGGGGGTTTGCAAGTGTTCTTACATATCTGATGAAAATCATTGACATTCATCTTCAGGAGCTCTTTCAGACACCAACTGTAAAATACCTCCATTACGCTGTAGTCACAGAACCGGAAACGCAGGAGCAGTATTAACTGCAATGAGATCATTCAGCTGTTCATCCAGCACTTCCGGTTAGAGCCTGCCAACATGTATTCCACCATAAAACCCTCAATTTTGACAGACAACTTTTATTTAATGCCAAAGTATTGTAGTGTGTATTGGAGTTAACAGATTACTGCACTTAAGAAACAGCAAGAATATTATTATTCCATGTGACAGTGCACATGATGAGAATCCAGTAGATCACTTCACAAAGTGCACTCTAAAAGACAAAGAAGTCATGTGACATACAAGGAAACAATCTATTTATAAAAAGTATTTATGTAAGTAAAACACATATATAAGTACGCTAATACAGTATACACTCACCAGCCCCTGGTCATTCATTGCCAATCAGCCAATCATGTAGCAACAGTGCACTTCCTAAAATCATGTACACTCAGGTCAAGAGCTTCAGTTAATGTTCACAAAAACAGAACAATGTGATCTCGGTGTGATCTCTTTCACCAGTTCATGGATGTTGTTCTGAGTTTCCCCTACAGGGGATCAATAAAGGTACATCTTATCTTATCTTGTTAGTGCCAGATGGACTGATGTGAGTTTCTGAAATACTCAGAACAGCCTGTCTCGCACCAACACCCGTGCCACAGTCGGGGTCTCTGAGATCTCCGAGATCTTTCTCCATTCTGTGAGCTCTTGACTCTTGAATATTGCCCTGCTGCCACATGATTGGCCAATTGGATAATAGCATGAAGCATTAACAAAGCTTTAAGTGTTGATGTAACAGTAGAATGCAGTTGTGTCTACTACCACATGATCAGTGGCCAACACCTCAAACACCTCTGACAGAGTCAAATAACTCTCATAGTTCAGAATGAGCAGCAACAAAACGTCTCCTATGGTGAATTTGCAAAGTCAAAATTAATTATTGCTCAGCAAGGGTTTCAAAGAAAATCAAAAACTGAAAACGAAGACTGAAAAAGGTTGTCTGTGAAACTTAGAGTTTGTGTGAAGCACTTACTGGGAAGGAAACAATAATCTCCTGTGTAGCTGTGATTGGTCATATGCCATGTCAGTCAAATCACTTCTGGTTAAAGTAGGCGGGTCTTGGCCATGTTGATTTTGTTCATTTTGTTCATTTTATTTTGAGGTCATTCATAACAACATAGACATGTCTTCACAGGACAACAGATGAATGCATAATTGTTCCACTACAAATATTTTTCAATATTTTATGAATTTTCACAAAAAGAATCATTGTAAACGTTTTTGTTCATGGATTTCCAACGTTTTAATCATCTGCTACATTTTTAAAGACAATCAGAAGGACAAGGGAAATCAGAATAATTGTACACATTTACACTTTTATTCAGTGTGACGTGTTCAAAGTCCAACAAAACATAGACAACACACGCGGAAACAAATCACACAGCGCTCAATCACTACTGAACTGCTACCTGCCGCTCTCCAAATCTTATTATTAAATAAATTGCAGTAAATTTAAACATTTCTATCAAGTGTTTTCTGGAAGGAAAGTTCTCAGGGTCAGGATCAGATCAGTCAAGTCCCGACTTGAGCTTCTCCGCCACCGTGCTGTCGTGTTTGGATCCTCCAAGGCAGGGCGGGCTCTTGGCCACGCTCGGGTTGCTGCTCCACTGCTCGGGCGTCTTGGCCTGGATGGCGAGAGCGTGAACGCTGGTGCTCAGCTCGTGGCTCAGGGTCTCGTTGACCAGGCGGTGACGCTGCAGCAGCGACAAGCCCTCGAAGCGAGAGCTCACCACCAGCACCCTGAAGTGCGACTCAGAGCCCGGAGGCACGGCATGCATGTGGCTCTCATTCAGCACCTCCAGGTGCTCCGGTTCGAGACCCTGAGTCAGTTTGGTGCGAATGGAAGCCTCGACTGGCCGACTGGAAGCAGCTTCCATGAGACGCGATGAACCTCTGGATGAGGAGAGAGCGACGGAGGAGGAATGGATGAAGCGGCGAACACGGGACAGCATCAGTAACCCAGGAGCGAGAGGACGGCCACAGCAGACCTGCAACAGGATCATAACAACATTAAAGACAGGCTAGTGAAACCAAGCCGAATGTCATGGTGGACTAGCAAAAGTTTAAAATACAGGAAAAACTTAAAGGAAAGGAAAAATCCACCCTGAACAACTTGCATGTTAATCTTTATTATAAACATGTGATCTCCAGTGACGTCCAAGATTTATTTTGTAATGAAATTCTTTTATTTTTTAGTCTATCTTCACTTTAGTATCCTACGTTACCCACAATGCCGTTCGGCTACCATCTGTGATGATTTAGCCCTTGCTTCATCTCTATCTAAAGAGAGCAATGCAGCGGCGCTTTAGTCCTTTAGTCTGTCTACACTCTGCTCAAACGGATCAGCTTCCAGAGCGTTAACATTCGTGCTAATCCCACCCTCCTCAACTCGCCAAGCCGCTGCCATAACTCAGGCATGTGACCTGTCCTATAGCTGTTTCATATAGCTGCACTGCATTCTGGGACTTGGAGTCCAATGTTTGCCCCAACATCTCCACTGTTTCTATTTCTTATTAATATGACGCTGAACATTGCTGGAAAATGCTAGTAAGAAAAGAAGCTCTTTTGTTTTTGTGCCAACAGTGAAATATGAAAGTTAACTTATGTTTGAAAATCCCTTAGAAATTCTTAGCAAGTAACTGTGCTAGTGATGACAGTGTCCCCCCTGTGACGTCAGAGCGGGACACAACCACTAACATCTCACAGGAATAAGGAAAATACAGCAACAACCAATAAGTTAGCACCAGAATCACCAAACACATCACTGATGTTTCAGTATAAACACATTTCACGAGTCTCAGGGTGGAGTTTTCCTTTAATTTCATTATATTTCATTTTATTTCATTATACTGTTGTAGTGATGATCCTTTAATTTGTGACTTCAGATTGAAAAACTTTCTACATTTCCAACTCAGCGTCCGATTTTCATCTTTTAGGCTTTAAAAAAAAACGACATTTTTCCCAAGGACACAGTGACAGAGAAGAAAAACGTAAATCTTAAATATTTAAATAAAGCAACATTAATGGCATTCACTTTCTCACCTCACGTTGACACACTTCTTCTTCGTCTTCTTCAGACAAGCACAAGAGACTCAGTTGCTCTTCTTCGTTGCTGCGGCGCCGGAAAAAATAAAACACACCGCCGCCGCCAAGTGGCCAAAAGGGGAACTGAACCCAAAAACGTTTTACGTGTTTTGAAGAAGGCGGTTGCTAAGAAGTGGCTAAATGGGACAACAGAGGTTGTCGAGGACATTAAACGTCATCACGCCGAACAGGAAAACTCTTCACTACGCGTACAATTGTCTCCAAAATAATGCACCATGGACACATTCCCCAAAAAAGTGGGGATTAGATTCAACCACAAAAAGAGCCCAGTGGATCCTTATCAGGGAACATGTTATTAAATAAAGATTGAAAGAGTAGTCGGAAGCTTAGTGGTGGTGACGTTGAAATCATGCGACGGTGGTGTAGTTCGTTTATAGCCTAACTTTAGCTCTTTACGTCTTGTATTGTATTTAGGCTTCAAAATTCATAAAACTTGTGTTCATTTGTGAAGATTATCTTGATGAACAAAAAATGTAAGAATTATAAACTTTTGTTGGTCACAGAGCTTCTTTTCTGCAATAATCCAAATCCAAGCCAATGGAAAAATCCTATTATTATTATTATTATTATTATTATTATAAAATCTTTGTTTATTGGTGAGTGGTGGCAGAAGGACATATGGTCATTAACACATGTTATGGATAATGGTGAACACAATCTAAACTGCTCCCCTAAAGTTTATGACAAAATTATTAAAAATATCCCAATTCCAATGATTAAGTTAAGAACAGTTAAAATGCTCAGTGACAATACCTAAAATACATGATCTCATGATAGAAAATATACATTATCTAGCTAAAAAATACACTAACAAATGTTTGAGAAATTGTTTAATACAGAAATGTTTCCCAGGTCCTGTAAGGAGAACTTATATTTTCCAACAGTTTGAGAGGAAAGCAGTGAGTGAAATTAGGAGGAAATTCTTGTCATTTCCTGTTGTGTAAGAGTAAAGAGGTGCACTTTAAAATTATGAATCATATATATATATATATATATACAACCAGCAGAAGTGAAGTTGAAATGGGCTATCATTCTACATTTAAAGACAATTCCATATACTAAATTGATATGCACTATTTTCCCATTCTTCCAGAGGTTGTATATATCTCATCATCAATCCCTTCCAGTCTGCCTGTGGTCAGTGTCCTCCAGCCTGCATGTTTAACTTCCTGTCACGTTTGCTTGTGGTCAGTCAGGAAGGAGAAGGAGCAGCAGAGCTAAAGTAAGTCACATTGCTTGTGATAATATTTGATTTGATTGTTTAAATGGTTTGGGGATTTCTGGATCTGCTAATGATGAAGTTGATGGTAATGATGATGTCGTTATAAAGGAAAGCCCAAGAGATCCAGAGGGAGATGAAGCTGTTCGATGTACCTTTTGTCACCAAAACAGCAGAAAGACGGAGTACAGCAAAAAATCAGAGGTACATAATTGTGAAAAAATTGACTTCTTTACCCCACTTAAACATTGAAATGAAACTGGTTTCCTGTCGAACACGCTTGTTAAAAAAATGCAGAGATGTTCGTTATGAACAAAAATGACACGGGTTAGGAAACTGCCTCCTCATTTCTTAAGTCGACCGCACACCAATGATCCTGACATTATCATATCCAGGAAGAGAAAAGGTGCTGCATAAATATAAATACAAATGTAAAGCTAAATAAATATCATTATATTTATTTATATCACCAGTTTTGGTGAGTCTGTGCCCACTGTAGCCTCAGATTCCTGTTTTTGAGAGCAGGAGTGAAACCTGATGTGGTCTCGTAGCTGTCTTCAGTCATGGACCAACATGTTGTGCATTCTGAGATGCTTTTCTACTCACCACGGCTATAAAGAGTGGTTATTTGAATTACCATAGACTGCCTTGTCAGCTTAAACCAGCCTGGCCGTTCTCCTCTGAACATCAACAAGGCGTCTCCGCCCACAGACCTGCCGCTTACTGGATGATTGTTGTTTTTCACACCATTCTGTCTAAACTCTAGAGACTGTAGTGAGTGAAAATCCCAAGAGATTTCTGAAATATTCAAACTGACACCACTGAGATTTTTCCCCCATTCTGATGTTTGATGTGGACATTTACTAAAGCTCTCTCCCTGTATCTGCACGAATGTATGCACTGCTCTGGTGCTACATGATTGGCTGATTAGATCGGTGCATGAAAGTGAAGGTGTACAGGTGTTCCTAAAAACTTATAGTTCCATCCTTTGCCTTTATAACTGGCTTCAAGCTCTTTGTTATCCTCTTTTAATTATTGTAATTAAAAAGTCTGGAAAATGCAGAAGAAATTTACACCCAACTGTAGCAATATAATTAAATATCTATCATTATATATCCATAGCTGTTTAGCCTGTAAAGCATAATCTAATGCCATAATCATGAAAAATACTTTTTTTTTTTTAGAAACTGTAATGACTATTTTAAACCTTTTCTTCAAGTCAATAATTACAATGGCAATCATTTTATCTCCATGACACAGGTTTATTTTTCATACGTATGTTTTCATTTCACCAAAGACCAGGACTTGTTCACTGCGTGATTGCAGTAAAATTCCCATCATGACTGAAAAAGTCTCTCTCTCTCTCTCTCTCTCTCACACACACACACACACACACACACACACACACACACACACCTTAATACACAACCATTTTGGCGTAACATTGAAATAGTCTCCATATTAAATGATAACGTCAATGTCTTTATGTCATTGTCATTCTCATGTACAAAAAATAAAACGAAGCACAAAATGAACAACATACACTAGCACTCTATTTCTCATGTTAAACCGTTTTTTGTTTTTTTTTCAATTGTTTTTTTTATTGTTGCACATATTTATACTTTTACATACAAACAACTACAACCTCTACAGCACAGTACAATGATAAGGTGATAAACTCTGTCACATTTAAATTATGGCAATACATTTGAATCGACAAAAGCATCAAAAGACCTGTTGTATATCTGTAGAACAATAGACACTGGCCTTGTACAGGCGAGATTTTATACAGCAATATTCTTTTCATAATATTTTAATCACTACACATCTCATTTCACTGCAAATTTAATTTTCAGTGTGCTTTCCTTATCCCAATAGTCAAGGGGGAGCGGAGCCAAGAAACACGTCAGTCACTTATTGCTTTGATTTCTTTTTGCACACACGATCGACTGTGACTAAGTGAGCGCTTTCGGAAAATACAAAAAGACCCTGTAACAAAAGACATTCAAAAAAACAACCTGAACGGGCGAAATTCACAAATTCCAGGACTGCTTTTTTTTTAACATACAAATAGATCATGACGTCACTGAGATTGATTAATTCAGCAATTCGACAGCATACGACAGCGATACTGACATCGTCATGTGGAGTTGGATGGGCGGCGAAGAGAACAACACGGCAAAGACGCGACGCTTTAGAGATACACTCTGTACAAGAACATTTCCGTGTATTCATGGACGCTGAACAGTTTTATTTCACCGACTTGGCAGTGACTAAAGCACTAACGGAGATGCTGTAAATGTGCTTCTCTTACGAAAACGTCACGTGTTTCACGCAGGTTTTTTAGACTCTTGTTACATTTCACACATTTTACATCTGCTTGTGTTTTTATTTTCACATGATTTTCTCACAATTCATTTTTCACGTGATCTCACATTATGATGTCATGATGTGTGTTTACTTGAGTATAATTCAGTTTCAGGGCATAACCTAGTGAAATGCACACATTTTTCACGTGTGCAATTGTGTGATTTTTCCCGTAACGGTTTTCCTACATGAGTTGAAATCATCTTAATTTGAGTCCCTGATCAATTAAAAAAAAGTTTGAAAAACAGAAACGGTTTGTTGCGCTTTTGAATTTGGATTATAAGATTGTGTGGGTCGTATCTGAGCTCTGCTGCTCAGTTTCTAGATCATAGAAAATACTTTTAGCAATTTTGAGCTGATGAAATGGAAAATATTTGGCAATAGAGCTTTGTGATAGGTGTGTGCACAGGACTGTTTTTTTTTTAAATCCCACTCCCACACTCTGCTCAGGTATTATTATATAGTTAGTAATGAATTTAGTTGGTTTTAGTTCCCAAAATATAAACAAATGAGTTATTTAAACCTCATTTACCCTGACCAGGATAAAGCGTTTAGTGAAGATGAATGAATGAATAAATGCTGTAAACGCGCAGCACCGCAAAAGGAACCTGCTGCATCCAATGCGCTTCTGTACTCTCAGAAATAAGGGTACTTTCCTTGTCGCTCAGGTGGTACGCTGAAGTACCTTTAATATGTATCTTTTACTTAGAAAGCTGCATGCATTGTACTTTTAAAGCTTTATTCTTTACTAAAAATGAATTGTGGTCCATTTATTCGCCTTATATCATTTTTACAGGTGAGTATATCCACATGTCCGGTGGAAAGGACAAGGAAAGGTACAGTTCAGTACTGTTTGTTCTGAGAGTCTATGTTTGTCCCACAAGCTTCATATCTGACCACACACTCTTGTAATTTTTTTTTTTTTTTTTTTAAGTATTATCACTGATGAAAACGTGACATAAAAGAGGATCAAAGAGATCTGTACTGGCATCTTAAAAAAGCCTCTTAATTTTTGTGCATTGTTTTTTTTTTGCACCGAGTAGATGATTCTAAGCATAAGGAGAGCGCAGATTGAGCTTTCCCTCGTATTCTCTGTATAAACTGTGATTTAAAATGTGATCTGGTCAGAAGCAGTAGACTGGAGATGTCAGATTGTGCTTCAAATCGTTTGCGATGATGTCCTGGACTACTTCGGAAAACTACTATGAGCTTAATGGCAAAATGAAGGAGAGCATCTTAACTCTTACACTATGTGTTTCTCTTACTGAGTGCATCTAGAATATGGCTGCTATCCTACAAAATGGCAGTAAAGAAGAGTGTCACCTGCAAACGGAAGCATTTTATTTATTTATTTTTTGCTAATCGATCTGTAGAGTCGGTGGAAAGGCAGTCATTACTCGTAGATTATTAGGTGGAACTCAATCAGGTTTATAATTGAAAGAAAAAGAAAAAAATCTCCTGGGTTAAAATCGTGTTTGTTATTTGTGTGCTCTTCACTCTTACCCAGATTTTTTTTTTAGCTCATTTTAATGTTCAGCATTTTCATTAAACTGTCTCAGCGTCTAATATTTTTTTTTATCCTGTTGTGACGACGTCAACGACAATAAAAACATCACCCTGCGTGTGCCACTACAGACATCCAAAGTAAAAAATACTATAAAATCAAACTCTCATATAAATAAATAATTAAATAAATACAAATCTGTGGAACACTCGACGTTTCACATGCAAGCACATTCACGCACACACATACACACACCTACAGGTACTGCATCATCATCATCGTCACCATCGTTGTGAGAACAGAAAAGGAACAGACGCGTCGCTGATGTGACCGTGATGTGCAGATTGCATTTCTATTAACTTGTTCTGTCTGAATATGTCTAGTTAAAAATATTACCTTAGCAAACTGATACTGTATATATACAGACATAGAGTAGAACCTATCTAAGACATTATGGTACTATTTCACTGGAAACTGAAAATTCATTTCAGAATCTGAAATTTTTTCTCCTATATATTTATATATTTATATATAGAATATGAGCTGTTAGTGTGTTCAGGACAGACAGACTAAACTGTATATTTATATTCAATACAGCATTTACATCAGTTTTCAAAATAAACCTTAACCTTGTTTTGATAGTCTTATCAAACCATCTTGTGCTTGATATGGTTTTTCCCCTCACGCTTTCTGTCATTTTTAGTCTTTTTTTCCCCAAAGAGATTTGTGCCGATGGAAGAAGAAACATAATTTTTTCTTTTTTTTTTCTTTTTTTTTTAAAAAAAAACAAAACAAAACAAAACATTTCATTGTTGGCAGACGATAAATTGTGAAGTTTAAGAAACACATAAGGAAGGAATGATGGGTCGTAACTACTGAACCGCTGTGTTAGACAGCGTAAATGCAAATTACGTGAATGTACAGTAGGTCAGTTCGTCATGGACCGAAGATGTGAATGGGGAGCACTTTTTTTTTTCCATACGGTTACGTCCACTCTTCATTATGCCTTCACTATGCACAACGCTTTCAATTAAACCAATTTTGAAAGATTTCTCTCTGTAGCTATGATCTTAAAATCTTTTTTTTCGTACAGTTTCAACAGTTGCTCGAAAAATAAAATTCTCAGGACACTGTGAGCGAAGAAAACAACAACAACCAACAACAACAACCAGAACCACACTAAGAGCAAACACTGTCCGTGCAGAAAAGATCTACTGACTGACTGACGACACGCTCTCACCTCACTGTAATGCCATGGACGAAGATTAAAGGGCAAACTCATCACTGGCCAGTTAACACGCTCAAACTACAAAACAAACTGGAATGTGTCTAAAATGGCAGTTGTTCAACACACACACATACACACACACACACACACGACCTCTGTTCTCCCTGTAAGGACGCTGATTATAGGGGTCAGGACTGTGCCACTTGAACATATTGATATGTAAAATAAACTGTGACTTTTAATGGAAATGTATCTGATCCATGGTCATTTACATAAAACTGGTCTGATGACTGGATGACTGACGGGATTAAGATGTTTTCTGGCATCTCACCAACTATCTAACGTGTTAATAAGAACCATCACTGTGTTGAAGAAAATGAAGGGGATATTTTATACCATCTAAAAATCCAAATCTGACAAAATGTGTGATAGATTGGGGGATCGGGATCACACTGCAGGGGGATTCTCCCTAATTCAACGCTGCCGCCTGCTGGCACGGAGGCCACACTATTGAAGCACCTGCCCCCTCGTCTCCGGGAGCTTCAGCGCCAAGAAGCTGCCGGCCGCCAGCGCCCCCGAGGCGAACAGGATGGGCACGGCTTTGGTGATGCCCACAAAGGACTGGAAGATGCTGATCCCCAGCACGGCGGCGAGCTTGCACAGAGCGTTCAGGAATCCGAAAGCCGTAGTTCTGTGGAAAACATGATATAAAAATATTATTTAAAAAAAATATTTGTAAATATGACTTAAAACACTCTCAGACATCCTATCAGATTAGCACATATTGGCTAGCTTGCTAAGATTAGCGGTGAAGAACATTTGTGACTTAAAAAAAAACTCAAAATCCTGTCAGTTCATGTTACCTAGCTGTCTAAGATAAACCTCTAAATCCTGTCAGGATAGTGTATATTAGCTAACGGCTTTAAATTAGCAGTGAAGATTATCAACATTTATGAAAATTAATTTAAAAAATCCTCTCAGTAATCCTGTCAGGTTAGCTCATGCTAGCTGCCAGGTTAGCATTAAGAGTGAAGAACACTTGTGACTTGTCAACATCTTGTCAGGTTAGCTGAATTTAGCGATCTGGCTAAGATCAGTGGTGATGCTGAACACTGATGAACCTGACTTAAAGTTCCTCTCAGGAATAGCTAGAAATCATTTTCTCAGACAGGAAGTTTCTCAGGACAGAGGAGGTTATGGTTTGCAGTTTGTCAGTAAGATAAACTGCATTTTTTTGTTTGTTTGTTTGTTTGTTTGTTTTAAAGAGATGCTTGGGTCAGATTGAGATTTTGATAATCAGACTGGTTTTACTGACTGTTTAGCTGTTTTTGTTTTTGTTGTTGTTGTTTTTGTTTACGCAAACCTGGTGACCTTGTGACCTGGTTATGGTGTAGAGATGGTCATAGGTTATTTTATTAGTAATTTAAAAAAAAAACACATTTAACAACGTATTATAATACATCGATTATTTCTAAAGCTTTGAATCAAATAATTATAAATGATTCTTTATAAACAGTTTGGCCACAAGGGGGTGCTGTGTGACACAGGGAGCAGGCACCGTAAGTCATTGCACTTCTTCACACAAATAATGTCTATTACTCAGTGCCAGGCCTGCTGGGATTTCAGATGTTTTGAATGAGAATTTTCAGACGTTCCCCTAACGAGCTGTGAAGAGAAGGCAATACTGCAGTGGCTATGCAGCAAACCCACTGAGAAGCATGCACAACCAGTACTTATTGTGACAGACCCTTAATTAAAAGCTTGTAACATATTAGAAACCCAATCACACTTATTACATTAGAAGCCTTCTATTACTAATCATGATTTAAATAAATTTATTTAATACAGACATTTTCCATACATGTTATCCAAACAACAAACAAATTTACCTCTTATCAGATGGGTACAGTTCTACCGTGAGTACATCCAGGGCATTCCATGACGCAATGCTGATTCCCCCAAACAGACAGAGCAGGGCGATCATGGCCGACTCGCTGTTCCCAAACGACAGGAAGAAACAGCTGACGCAGGAGATCACGCTGGAGCCGGCTGCAGGAGAGCAGAAAGTTAGCTAACATCCACCACACTCTGCTAAAACAACACATTTCTGAAACTCTCTCACTCACCCAGCATCCTCAGGCGTCCAATTTTGTCCATGAGCAGAGCGGACACGATGTTCCCAGGCAGGACAGCCAGCGTGCCCAGGAAACTGACAAAGTAGATCATGTAGGCGTTGTTCTCATCACTGAAGTCCAGCAGGCAGCCCTCTTTGTTATGCAGGAAGGTGCTGTTGATGAGGCGGCTGTTGATCAGCCTGTATTTAAACAAATCTGAAAAGAAGAAAGGAACAGTATTAGACAAGCAATGAATTGCCAGTAAACATCTGTCGAGGGCAATAAATGAAAGCTGATATCAGTGAGGATGAGCTTTCATGGCCCATTAGCCAGCAGAGCTTCAAAGCTTTTTGTTGGTCATCTGAACTTTCTATAGTGACCTTGGGTTAGAGAAATAACCTAAACAGCTAAATAGAGTATATCTTATACATACACCAATCAGCCATAACATTAAAACCACCTGTCTAATATTGTGTAGGTCCACCTTATGCTGCCAAAATAGCTCTGACCATCGAGGCATGGAGGCCACAAGACCTCTGAAGGTGTGCTGTGGCATCTGACACCAAGACGTTAGCAGCAGATCTTTTAAGTCCTGTAAGTTCCGAGGTGGAGCCTCCATGGCTCGGACTTGTTTGTCCAGCACATCCCACAGATGCTCGACTGGACTGAGATCTGGGGAATTCGGAGGCCAAGTCAACACCTTGAAATCTTTTTCATGTTCCTCAAACCATTCCTGAACAATTTTTGCAGCATGGCAGGGAGCATTATCCCGCTGAAAGAGGCCACTACCATTAGATAATACCATTGCCATGAAGGGGTGTACTTGGTCTGCAACAAGGTTTAGATAGGTGGTATGTGTCAAAATAACATTCACATGAATGCCAGGATCCAAGGTTACGCAGCAGAACATTGCCCAGAGCATCACACTGCCTCCCCCGGCATGCCCAGTAGCTCTTCTGTCAGATCGGACCAGACAGGCTAGTCTTCACGCCCCACATGCATCAGTGAGCCTTAGGCGCCCATGACCCTGTCACCGGTTCACCGGTTGTCCTTCCTTGGACCACTTTTGGTAGGAACTAACCACTGCATACCGGGAACAGCCCACAAGACTTGCCATCTTGGAGATGCTCTGACCCAGTCGTCTAGCCATCACCCTTGTTAAAGTCGCACACATCCTTACACTTGCCCATTTTTCCTGCTTCCAGCACATCAACGTCGAGAACTGGCTGTTCACTTGCTGCTTAATATATCCCACCCCTTGACCAATGCCATTGTAATGAGATAATCAATGTTATTCATGTCACCTGGTACTGGTTTTAATGTTATGGCTGATCAGTGTATAAATGCACCAGTGTTCAGAGTTATGTTGGGATGTTAAAATCAGTGCACAAATCTGGGCCACACTGGCATTATTATGAACTTATTCTGTATAATTCAGTAATTTCTTTAATGAGAACTGAACATATTCTACAAATAAACATGAGCTACATTAAAAAAATCAGTTCTTAAATCAGAAAGAAGGATGTTTTTATCAAAAATAAAGGCTAATACCGACAGACAATTTAACTATATGCACTGGTAAGCAATACATTTTATTACAGGTGCTGATTAATGCAGTTTCTAAATCATCCGAAAATCAAAACTAAAAATCTAAAAATCTCATAAATACACCCTGCTGCGTGCAACGGCCATTTTTATATCCTCCATCATAGCTTAATCTAGGTACAAGCAAACTAAGCAGATGCCTCATGCATCTTACTTATGATAAGATAAAAAAAAATCGAGCCCAAAGCAAAAGATCTAGAAATAGTATTCATATATACCTGAAGCTGAAGTGGTGCTTTTCTCACAGTGTTGACATACGCTGAGAATTTTTTAAAGGATTTTTTTTTGTTCTTAGCAATGTTGGCACCTCTGACTCTATGATTAAAATGGTGCTCTTTGATGATGAGAACGCTTTCAAATTTCCATCAAAGTAGATGTTTTCTCAGTAGAAAATGCAGCAGCAACACTATTTAGCATTCCTTAACAGACAGAAAAGCAGACAGTGTTGCTAGGATACCTGAAACCTTTCCCCTGCATTACACGGTTCTACTGAATGAGGTCATTCTGACTGATGGAGAAATGCATCGGCTGGCCGTCCTCTATTCAATGATTATAAACCTCAGAGATCGAGGTCTGCTTCTCTCCGTCTGTCACATTGTGCACTGTATGATATTTGTCCAGGTGATTACAGCAGAGTGAATGGGATGTAGGATACGGAGCGGGATGTAGAGGGCAGAAATGGATGTGCTTGGGAAAAAAATTGGCCTCACTCTGACCTGTGTTGTAGAAGAGGGTAGCGATGAAGGTGCAGTTCTTGAAGAAGGTGTTGGTGGAGGTGATGTCCTCAAAGTAACACTCTTCAAACAGGGAGTCTTCGAATACCATGGACTTCATCTTGAGATTCAAAAACCTACGACAAAGCCAGAAGAATGTCTCAGTGCTCTGGGAAAATCTCCGGGGCCTAGCTTCAGTTATTTGGAGTTTTCAAACATGTATTAATCGATGTTCAATGCCTAATGAAACAATTTTGTGAACATAATCCCTGCCGAGTCACTTTGGTATGAAATTATTTGAAATGATACAAGGCAAATCTAAACCAGCTCTGACTAGTGTTCATGTCTGGTATCTGATAGTTTGAAGTACTTACTTGGTGTTGAAGTACTCTCCCTGACGATGGATCTGGTTCTCCAGGGTGAAGTTGAAGGTCATGTGCTCCACTTTCTGCTTGATGAAGACCTTAGTGCGCGAGTTGTATTCCTGCTTTTGCAGGTATTTGATCATGTCAGGGAACCACACGGTCAGGCCGTAGTAGCTGAGAAGGAGAACGGGGCACTGATAAACGAGACACCTTGATAAACGCTAATGATTCAGCATAGTACGCTGTAGCATAGTACGCTGTGCTAGCTTAAATACAAAAACAAAATACAAACCAAAAGCAATAGCAATAGCTAAAACTTTTAATATTAGGGAGTTTAAACTGTTGTTAAACATGTTAAACAGTGAAACATTCAACATCCTGTAATGGACATACAGACAAATCATTTATGGATCATTCTTCAGTCGAGTCTCAAACTTTCTACCTGAACGACATGGAGAACCAGACAGCCATCATCATGTAGGTGACACGGCGGTACTCTGGATTGAAGACAGTCAGGAAGTTGTTCCAAACCTACACAAGCACAATGACATGACATTAGAACAATCCAGATATTCTGTTATATAAAAACACCAATGATTTTCCTGAAGACAGAACATAACTAGCTAGGTGTGCTAGATCTATAATAGCTAACTAAATGTAACTATATGAAAGACCTGCCAATGTATAAATGCAAATATGATTGTAAAAAAAACATCACAACTAGTGAATTCCTTTGAATTCTGGATTCTGATTGGTCAGAATATATGGTGTTATATAATTTTCTTTAATATTAGCTCAATAGTGCAGATACAAGTCACAGGCACTCATTCTAATGCGTTATTGTTTCTATAGCAACAACTTGTATGGTGGACGCTCTACATAATCTAAGACTACAAACACTTCCGAACATGCTGTTATAAGAAAATAATCAATTTTGGAGTGGTAACTGAAACTTACACCACCATGTGTACTTATGTAATATATATCTCATATTTATCAGCTGTACCTGATGAAACAGATTAATGAGCTTGAGCTTCCAGCGCTGGTGCCAGGCTGTGGTGTCATCTCCCATATCCACCAATTCATCCAGCTGCTTCACGGTCTTAATGTTGGTCACCTGGAGGTACAACAGTTTACAACACTTTATTAACCAGAATGACCCTTTATGGTCAGGTTTTCAAAAGTGCTTAACACTAAAGAAAAGCATTGCCTCAAGCGCATCTTTTCTTAACAAACCTCTCACCCTGAGCCTCCGCCACCCACAAAAACCACAAAGTAACAGTATCCACGGCAACACGCAGAAAATTCCACATCAAACAGCAGTTTGACTATTTAATATATAACCAATTCAAATGTACATAATGTGTGGCACTTTGATCTCCACCACTGTAGTAACAGACAAATGGAAACTCATTAGCACGAATCCATAATTAATATCAAAAGCAATTAAATTTCCCCAAACATTCATTTCAGGCAATTTTCTGAGCAAGTCACTGGTACTTACAGAGAAGACCCTCTCTGGGTAGCCCTTGGCCCTCATGTTGGTGTCATGAACTTGTTTCAGGATCATCCAGGCTTCATCATGCTTCCCATTCTATTATACAAAGAGACTTTCTACTTAAAGCTTGTTTTATTTATTTATTTATTTATTTTGGCTCATTTTATGCCACTTGGCAAGCCAAATGTGTCAGAATATATTTATTTATCCTCAAAAATCAAATCCTATAAATAATTCTGATTTGAAGAAACCTGCTCTACTCTGTTCTACCCAGTGCCTTTACATAAATGTGGGGTTATTTTTGGAATAAAAATGAGCTGAGTCACTGACCTCCAGGAAGAAGCGTGGACTCTCTGGCATGGTGTTGAGAGCAGCGATGGCAGCCACCGAGGGGAAAGCGCACACCAGAACAAACACTCTCCAGCTGTGGAACTGATAGGCCGAGCCCATCTGGAAGCTCCAGCCTGGTGGAAGATATCAAGAAGGGTTTACTTTTACGACAATGCTACTAATGACTGCTACTGTAGTGGCCAGTAATAATGTGATGTGGGATTTGGAGGGTGAGGAAAGGACTGTTACCCTACTGAAGGGTGATGGTGATAGTAGGAGCAGAATTGTTACTGTACAGAAAGTATGTGATTATTACTGCACATAAAAAGGGCATTAATTGTACTCCAAGGTACAATGCAAGTGGCTCCTCAAAGGTACAGTAGGAGTCCAGGAGTCCTTGAGGTCTAAATGTATATCCAAAATGGATTTTAATGTATTCTACCTCCTCTATGCCCTTTATGTCATGGTACATGTACCACCATGTTACCATAATTGCTACATAGTGGGGGATGATGGCATTTAAAGGGTTTTTATAGTCACCATATTGGGGGATGATGGTATTTAAAGGGTTTTGATAGTCACCATAGTGCAGGACGATGGCATTTAAAAGGTTAAACCATAATGGGGGATGATGGTATTTAAACAATTTTGATAGTTAACATAGTGGGGGATGAGGATATTTGATTGAGTTTGATAGTTATCGTAGTGGGCGATAATGTTATTTGAAGGGTTTTGATAATCATCATAGTAGGTGTGTGATGGTATTTGAATGAGTTTGATAGTTGTAGTGCGGTATGATTGTATGTAAAGGGTTCTGAGAGTTACCGATTTTGGGGGATAATGGCATTTAAATGGGTTTGATAGTTATCAGAGTTGGGAATGGTGGTATTTTAATGAATGGATTGTTACCATAGTGGGGGATGATGGCCCACGCCATGGCTGAAGCATAGATTCCCCCGATCATCCAGAACATGCAGAGCCAGCTCAAATGTTCACCACGCTTCTCCTGAGCCAAAAACTCAGAGTAGTATGAGAAGACTATAGGGATGGACCCTCCAATCCTATAAACAGAAGGAAAAATTAGGATAAAGAAACAATTCTGAACTTTACATACTTATATCTGTTGTAAAAAAAAAAAAAAAAAAAAAAAACATTAGGTCCCAGGATTAGTAATTTTATCCTTTATTTTGTCGTAACAAATAATGTCGATAATGTTCTTTCAAGCAGATCTTTTGGTTCACCATATATTTACCCAACACCAGAGAGCAGGCGGCAAAACAGGAAGGAGCTGTATCCTTGGACAAAAGAGGAGAAGAAAGCAAAGACGCTGTTGATGGAGAGAGAGATGAGCAGAGTCTGTCTGCGGCCGATCCGATCAGCCAGACCGCCCCACACAAAAGCACCCACCATCATGCCCAGGTAGACAATGAGTCCTGAGAGACGGGGAGAGAGGGACAGAGAGAGAGAGAGAGAGAGAGCGCAGGGGCTAGATTAAACATAACGCAATGTTGCCTAGCAACCTATATGAACATTAACTAGAAGGAGGCCATGATGTGAAAGCACAGCTATTGGATAAAATTGACTGTCTCCAAACTGAACTGGATGTCCACTTTGTAAAGAATCGGTGAATGAGACATGAATAAATGACAGTATGATCTGGTTGGTTGGTTCTGTGATGACATATTTTGTCTGCAAATTACACACAAGTTTTAGGCTTCAAAGTTAATGTAAAAAGGATAAACCCAAGGTCCACTTCAGAAAAAACTGCTATGTGGATTCTTGAAAGAATCCTGAACCCAGCTGAAATATGTGGCTTGGGTGCCCGCTGATTGTGTGATTTGGGGTGTGAGTCCAGCAATGAGTCACACGGGCAACAGCAGAGAAGTCAGCAAGTTGGCAGCGTCTCCATCGACATACTGTCACCACCCCTAACAGAGTCTGCCTCGCTGGCTGAGTGTTTTATTGATAATCTTGCTGCTTTTAAAGTAGTCGCATTCGTCAGGTTGTCACTACAGCGGGTCATTTTGCTCATCTGAGGTTTCGGAAGACAGGAGTACAAATATTGTATAGATTCCACTTTCACTGTGGAAAACATGCAAGTTCATCCAGTAGTATGAGCCATATATAAATATTTGATGTTGTGAATTCTCGATTCTGATTGGTTAGACTGTGTTGATTAATTTTCTATAACAGCAGCACTGACACTAGTGCATTTGCAAAGTACAGATTTATATAAATGCACTTCTTGTAATAAGTTATCATTTCTATAGTTGCACCTTACACAGCGACTTGCATGGTGGACGCGCCTCATAAACACATTAAAATGTGTATAATAGTTGATACGGAATAAGTTTTATTTGACATGTATAGAAGGAGTCTCCAGTGCTTTGTAAATGTCACAGGTAAAGCTATAACTTTAGGTTTTCTCACAGTCTTCAGCACAGAGGAGTTTATGCTTTGCAGTTTCTCTGTTTCTCTGTGACATGACAGGCTATATGTTTTTTGTTTTTTTAACTTCAAGAGAGAGAAAAAAGACAGGCTGGTGAGGGAATGACTGCTTATAGCTGCTGTAACGGAACTGATAAGAGGAACTATCTTATTTCGTGGACGTTTCACAACATTAAATGTAACTATAAATGGATAAAAGGTATGACCTGTTGTTAGTTAATTAATAAAAAAAAGTCAGCCTTGGCAAATTGCTGCAGTATAAGAGGAATAAAACACTTTGAGATGTGCTGTTATTGGATGATACAATTTCAGGGTGGTAACTATTTTCCTATAACAGTAAATTTTGAATAAATATGAAAGAAGCAAAGAAACAAACTAATAAATATGTACATGTTTGGATGCTATTAATGACACTATTAGGGAAAAATGGTCCATGAAGTGTTCTTTGGATTATTAACAATTTGAGCTTTTAAAATAGGTACTACATGCTTTTCCTCTTTAGGGATAAACTGAAAAACACTTTGAAATGCTAGTGTACCTTTTATTTAAATGTTAACATGATTTGTTTTTTTTTTATTAAGAGATAATACATTTATATAGACTACAGAGAGGATTAAATGTGGCTTTGAGGCTGTTGTTGTCCTACAGCCACAGCGAGAGCTACAGGGAGGATCATGAAGGTGACTCGAGCTGTGGAGCTGGGAATTCGTCTGGCACGGCAGCTGACCATATTGTCATTCCTCACCTTGGCCACGAGTGCCAGGGATGACAAGAGGAGAGAGATAGCCATCACCGCAATGCAGCAAAGAGGCCTTTTCTCTCAGATAAGGCTCAATAAGGCTCAATAAGCTGCCGTTGATGCTGTCTGTGGTTCTGACTGGAGTTCCCTCGATACCCTTCTGTCAGGAGTCACGGTCTGAGTCAAGATCTGAACCCATAGATATGTCAGAGAAATCTGCCTCTGTGCCTTATACACTGAGCTGGTTGAAATATGAAAACAAAAGCATTAACTAGATCATATACTATCTAAGTGCTCACAGTGTGACTGTGTGTAGAGGTTTTGAGCTGCATGCCAGTATTATAGAGGAAATCAGTCAGGAACTGAAAAAAAAATACTACAAGAAATGTAATGGCTAAAATACATTAAATGGTTATTTATGAGGTCTACCTACCCCTTAGCTGTGGCACCAAAAACAATGGTTAAATATTCATCAGTCAAAAGGTTCTTTAGGAAAAGAAAAAGTTTTTAAGTTTGACATGACTAGTCCAATGAAAAATACTTAAATCTTTATGTTTTATTTTTATGACTGGTCAAATAAAAAGATACTAAATTAAGTTGTAACGATACCTTAGGTTTGTAATTTATAAAGCCAAAAGTCTTTCAGTATCATTTTTTACATTTCCATACAAATATTTATAGTTACGTACAAAATTTAAGGGATTACACTAAGTATAATTTGCAGTAAATGATTGTTCATGTGGGTCTGTGAATCTAAAATATTACTTTAAACACGACGTGAACAGAAAAAGAATGTTGGAACTTGAAAATATTAAACTGAAAAAAGAATGAAACAGTGCATATTAGCACATTTCAATTGTGATACCTGGTTCATTAATGACAATGATGCCAATGCTTCACACTACACCCTTCTACAGTGACGCCTAAACAGCAAATCAGAGCTGAGCTGTTGCTCGGTAACGAACAAATGGGTGGGGCTACTTCCATCATTCTGACTGAGTCTCGGAGGAAGAAGGGGGAGGAGGACCTAGAGACAGCCGAGCTTCCCATGTCAGAAAAAAGAACGAAAGGACAGTGAGAAAGAAAAAGTGTGTGTGTGTGTGTGTGTGAGAGAGAGAGAGAGAGAGAGAGAGGGAGGATGGGACGAGAGACAACTGCAGACGAGTCTCCTGAACAGAAAACGGGGGAGGCTTCAGGCTGAGAAAGCGAAAAAGAGAGAGAGTGAGAAATAGATGGAGAGGGGGTGTGATGCTATTTATAGTGTGTTTTTTTCTCCGTACTGCAAATGCACTCTCTCTCTCTCTCTCTCTCTCTGTCTCTCACTCTCTCACACACACACTCTCTATCTATCACACACTCTCTCTCTCACACTCTTTCTGCAGGGAATTCGCTGTGCCTGAAGAGAGAGCTCAGTGAACTGTAGCAGCTCCTCCATCTCTCCCTCTGCTCCACCTCTGTAACGTAGCAAAGGTGCTGAGCTCGGTCATCGAGAAAACAAACAGAACAAACCATCCAAAGCACCGTGTCACCTCACTGTCACTCCTCCCTGCACCGTGCTCGCTGAGTTTGGGTTTAGGAACAGGGTAAAGACAAAAATGTGTTTAATAATGAGTGCTAATGAAATCCTACCGCTCTCATACACACTCTGTGTCATGTAGTTATAGGAAAACAATCAACACCATGGAGTTAGTGTTACCAGTTTTCCTATAACAATATGTCCTGAAGTGTTTAACTGTTCCCATACCACACATTGTACTTTTTATCTGTTTATAGTTACATTTACTATAACATATTCCTCTTTTCACTTATGTTAGAGAAGACATTTTTCGAAAAGCGTGAACTCCTCTGTCCTGAAGTTACAGCTTTACCTCTGACTGTTGCAAAGTGCTGACTCTGACTGAAGTCTTCCTTAGATAACGAGAAGCGTCCATCATACAGTCCCTGTGAATGTATCACTGTGAAGGTCATTTTAATGTCACTTTTAGGACACATGGGGTGATTTAGCCAAAATGTTTAGGCATCCTGCATTTCAGTAGATTTAAGTTTAGCGAATAAATTACAACACAGGATACACAGGACAGGATCCTCAACATGGATACACTTCCTACAGTACATTATAATGGAGGAAAATGATTATATTACATTTTAAAAGCAGCACTGGGAAACACTGGGAAAAGGGAAGCAGATGTGGAAGTTTTTAAAAAATTAATTTGATAAAGATTTTATTTATAATTGCATTTTGGAACCATGAATTAATAATGGACTGAATCATAAGGTCTCTACAGAATTTAATTTTCTAAATGAATCTCTAAATGCGAGGAGTTGGTAATAAACGAGCTCAGTGCTTAGTGTGTGTGAAATGATGATTAGGGATCTGCGTGTGCAGAGTACGGAAATTCTTCCTACGCGTCCACACCGCTCATTCTGATTGGACGGTGTCATGTGACACACACACTTTACATCTTTGTGCACTACTTCTATTGACCTCTTTATTACAGTAGCTGAATATTTCTGTGCCTACTCCTAATCCTAACCTTAACCTCTGTAACAAAAAAAATTATTTGCACTGACAGAAGTGGAACCCGACGTGGTCTTCTGCTGTTGTAGCAGGTCTGCCTCCAGGTTCCACATGTTGTGCGTTCTGAGATGCTGCGATTACATGTTTTCTCCATTCTGATGTTAGATGTGAACATTAACTGAAGACCTGTATCTACATTATTTTATGCATTGATTGGATGAATCCAGGAATGCACAGGTGTACAGGTGTTCCTAATAAAGTGAACGTTGAGTGTATATTATACGAGTATATATTATATATCTATAACTCCATGGGTGAGGTGAACAGAATTACAGGATTGTCTTCATATAAAAAATAAAACACATGTAAGCACTGTCTATACTGCCTTTTGATTATGGAAGACATTTATTACAATAGCACAAATGCTGCGCAAAAAAAAGCTGCCTCCTCATGAATATTACATTACGCTAGTGATGATACTGTACGAGACACATAAACATAAGGAAATGTGAGTTTCTCTTGGAAAACACAAGCACTTTCATTCACGTTCTCAGTGAATGAGTGTGAAGCACCGAGCCGTTTCTGTTTAATTATACCGTAATGGAGGACGTTAACTAAGTAATCTCCATTTTCTCTTCCTGCAGCACCGTGGCACTGTGAAACGTTTCCTTTTCTGCCAGTTAATTATAGCTCCGAATGCGTCATCACATTGTAGAGGAGAGCAGCCGTGCACTTCGCTGTGTGTTCTCCCCTCAATGGAGCTGACAGATGGTGTACTGGGCGTGAAATGGGAACGGACATCAGCCTGCAGGAATATACCATCAACTACGGTTTGAGATCTCAGCTGGCACAGGAGCGATAAATAAATATGTGTGGGTATAAATGTTTTACAAACAGCCAACTAAAAAAACTATAATTTGCAATTGCTCGAGGAAATGTGATCACTTTCCACATTTTCACCTGCTAATGAAAAGATTTAAAGTGCTGATGAATTACAAGATAATGATGTCACCCTCCTCAACATCGAATATGTCATTTTTTCCCCCTACAAGCTACCATGAATTTTTATCAGGATTTTGGATGGACTAAATATAATCATTAAATATAATCATTCATATAGGTCCTATATGGTCCCATATAGGTAACAGTCACTTTTTCCAGAGTTAAAGCTTCTGATAGTGTTACAGATTTCCAACAAACCATACACTCGGTGTGTGACTATATGACATAACATTATACTATACCTGCACAGATGTGACAGAAGAACATCTGTGTTCCTGAAATATGCCCGCTACAAAATTTTTAAAAAAAAACTTCTATTTAAAGGACAAACATACAAGAAATATCTGGTCACCATTAACCTCATTAAAAATACCAGGATCTACGAATATTCATAAATATGTCTTTTGGAAACACCCCAATGTCCTCCTTCTATATCTCATAGCTAGTCAGCTAGCTATGTGCTAGCTAGTTCAAAATCCCAGAGTGGTATTTCAGTAGCTGAGTAATAAATATATTGCAATCATAACAACAACGTTCTAACCAAAATATGACAAAATTTACGATAACAACCATGTTCTAAACAAAATATAACCAAATTTACCATAACAACCACATTAAACTCAAAATATGATGAAATATGCAAAAAATTATGTTGCCGTTGCCTAAGCTAGCTTGCAGAGTAGTAACAGTAATGCTTTATCAAACCTTTTTGATTGTTTTCCTAAAACAACATATAACAAAGTGTTTTATTCCTTAATTATGTGTAATGCTGTTGGTTTTTTTTATCGTCCTCTCTTTCCACTGTGCCATTGCTGAAAATGAACCCTTAAATGAGCTGACAGATGACTTACCCAGCATGCCTTTATTAGGCTCCGACAGGCACATGTCCTTCTCAGCGCTGGGTAACACAAAGCCGACCACGAAGATCTCCACGCCGTCGGCCATGAGTGCCAGCCCCAGGACGAAGTACAGCGTCCACTGGAAGCGTCCGTGGCCGCACTCCTGCAGGATGGTCTCGTATTGCTGCGCCAGCTCTTCCTGATCCTTGCGTCTCTCGCCCTCGTACTGCGCCAGGTCGCGATGCTGCACCCGTGCCGCTCCACCTGCCTGCCCGTCCGCCTTGCCTGCTGACGAGTCCTGTCTTGGGATGCCCTGGTACTCGCCCTCGTAGATCTCATCGTCCTCGTCGTGGCCCTCGGTGGAGTCACTGTGCGCAGCGTCATCGTCGTCATTGGCACGGCTGTTGCTGCGGTAGTAGCTCCCATCCTGCGCCTGCACGGGGTAATCATCGTCATCATCATCCTCCTCGAAGCGTGTGTACGAGCGCTTGGTGTACTCGTCAGCCATGCGGTCCACGTGACGGCCCACTTTCTTCCCTGCCTGCCGCTTCACTTCCTTGGCGATGTCCTTGGCGCCCTTGATGAAGGCCGATCGGTCTCGGTAGCCCTCGTCCATGTTGATGAGATCTGTGCTGGACTGAACACTTGCTGTGGTGGTGGGAAGTCAGTGAAGGACACTTAGCATGTAGCTGAGCGGTTTTTGGAGTTTAAAACCCTCAACAGTGTCGGGTACCTGCAGCACAACAACACAAAATGTTATTTTTAAATTATCCATTTTAAAACTTATACAAAATCTAGGCATTGGTTTGTTATTTATTGAAATGCATAAACCAAACAACAGTGGCTAAAACATGGATAAAGTTAGATGCTAATGCATAGAGATGTTAATATTTTCACTTTAGCCAAGGCACTTATGATTCTTGACTCCTCGCTATGTTGATACAAGAGACACCTAAGAACTGTGTTTGTGCTTTTTCAGGTAAAACAGCGGTCAGACCAAATGCGAATAAAATTCACCCGGCTGAAAAGGAGATTCACTGAAGGGGAAAGGACAGGAAAGAAGCACATTTACTTCTGGTAGTGGTTCCTTTCACTTCACACAGGAAACCAAGCAGGTGGGATTGTTGTCTCTTTGGTCAGTAAAAACAAAGGAAGAGCTGCTAATTATTAAGTAGCGCTGACATCAGACTGTTGCCTCAACCATACGCTAGGGTTTTTGTGGTAAAATTCTGTTTTTGCTCTCTGCTTGCTAGCATTTTCTTGTTAGCAACGCTGCCATCTCTGCAAAAAGATCATTTCTTTTTCAATTTCTTTTCAACATAAACCATGGATTAAAACATGAAAATATGCTTTATATGTCATGATGGTATTAGAAAAATGCAGCTATGTAGACTTTTTCCATCATGTGTTGCGTTTACAGCAGGAAGCTGACATGTTGCTAGCTGCAAGAAAATCATTTCAACTATGAGAAAATAAAGTATTGTAAAACAAATCAGGACCACTAATCACTTCAAATCAACTGATGGAGAATTTGTGGAGATTTGTGGACACAGTAGGCTAGCTAGATAACCTAGTTAGCTAACATTAGCATAATTATAGATCAATAACCAATAATACAAAATATCTCAATGCTTTGATACTTTGCACAATATCACTTTTTTCAAGTGGACCTAGGACCAGAAATAAGATCATTTAAATCTGTATTTGGTCTTTTCATTTATTTAATGCATAGTTTATTCTCCTTTCACGTTTGAAGCCAGCAGCCGTGGCCAGATGATGCACACCGCTCACAAGTGATGCTACGCCGCTATCAATTACACTAAATAGTGTATTAATTAAAAGGCCATTCATTAGCGAGGCTATTTATGATGACAAAATTATATCTGGGTAACAATTTCCTGTAGGACTTCATGCTCTGGAGCAACATTTCCAGTTACTGTGTACAATCCATGATGATTTTAGTGCACTGAAAGGTCATGGTTATTAATTGAATTGATGAATAGTCGTGTCTGTGCTGGTTATTAAAGTGCTGCGAGCTGTGGAAACAAATCTCTGAGGGACGAGGCTCTAATCCAGCCTCATTATTCAGAGGACCATCGACTGGTCGTGGTTTTTTTCTTTCTTTTTTCTTTTTTCAGTACATGCTGAGGCCCTGCATGTGACCTTGGTCTGTCTCCCTCCCTGTGATTTTAGTATTTAAAGGAACATGCTGTGAATCTGACAGCTACATCATGAACAACCACAGCAATTAAAAAAGCTCCCAGTGGGAAGTTCTAAACTCGTAGTTTGTTGAACAAATTAACCAGCCTTGAAAACCAGTGTTGTAATTGTGATATAGATAATATTTATGGCACGTCAGTGGGGCAGTCGCGTGAATATTCGTAGAGCAGGAGGTACCACAGCACAGTAAATGAAACATCTCCGTTTGTCACTGTGTTCTCTCGTTCTTCTCTTCTCGCTCTTTCTCTTGTCACTGGGGTAATTGCTTTGTGGGATAGCCTCGCTGTTGTGTTCCTCTCCACAAATAGAGCTCATCAGCTTGGCTGAGCATGCTGGGCTTTCTCCTCTCACCTTTCTCACCACACCGCGTCCCTGGAGATAACGAGGCAGCCAAACGATCGCCCCGTCCATCTCCGGGAGAAAAGGACAATCTGAAGAGCGCTGCTCATTTCAGCGCGTGTGTTTGAGCAGCAGACGCATCGCTAAGCTAACTGCCTCAGTGTCATTTCACTGATAACTGAACACACAGCAGCCGAACAATTACAGCACTGTGCTTTTATTAAACACAGGTCATAAACGTGTCGGCGGTTATTAAAGAGGCAGCAGCAGAGCAAGTCAAAACCAGCAGTGAGGCGGTATGACGTCATCCGTGTTCATGACTGGCCAAATATTACTGCACTATTCACATCTCATTTAAATCTATTAAATCTCTTTTCTATATCATTAATAAACGATAGTTCATTAATAATATCCACTTATAAATCCACAACATTTCTACTTTCAATGTTCACTTGCTGTTTGATTTATTTTTTTTTATAATCTTTACATTCTGAAATGCAAAATCATGTCCCTGTTCTAGTTTTAATTTCCTCCAAACATATGTTTTCAAAATTTCTGGATAAATGCTCTATAAGTATCACTAATCGCTAAAGTAGCTGTGAATGAGTTCATGACATTTATTGCATGCTCTGTTGTCAAAAAAAATAATATAATTTTAAATTAAATATTACAAAATTAAAGAATGCTGGCCAACATTAACAATGTATGTGAAAAAAACATAAAATTAAATACATAAAAATGTAAAGAATTACTGTTGGTAACTAAATAAAAATAGAAGAATAAATAAATAAATACTGCAGTGGGTGGATAGATAAATAAATAAATAAATAAATAAATAAAGGAAAAACCCTTTACCATGAGTAAATTAATGAAATAATTATTAAATTTTATTTGTAGTAATTACAATGAAAATGAAAAAAATTGACACTTTTTATCACGTTATTTAAAATTTGTTTAACAGTTTTATATTTAATTCTATTAGTCTCATAATGAGATTTTTAGATGAGATTTTTAGATGTTTTTACTTGCTAAGATATATAATTTTTGCTGTTTTCTTGGGATAAATCCAGGAGCATGATAAAGTGATCTTCTTGAGAACCTTTTAAGCTCATCTTCGATATATATGTCCAAGCAATAATCGTCTCATCATCTCTCATTATCGGCATTACTGCAGCATTAATGGGCTTCCTGATTAGGGCCCGTTTGGAAAAAAAAAAAAAGATGAAAATGTAATTGTTTTGACACACACTGCACCTCGTAGTAATAAACATGTGAAATCATATTCATATTTATGCTCCGTGTTCAGAGAGAAAGTTCTGATTATGAATAATTTATGAATAAGTCCTGCTCTGTTTGGTTTTCCTCTCACATAACCCCCGGCTGGGTGCAGACGTCACGTCCGGCTCTCCACACACCCGTTATTATCAGATTACTGTTTGTTTTCCATCTCGTTACCTGGCCGACAGGTGTGACACGCGCTGCAGCTGTTAAACGGCTACTCCATGATCATCATTATTGAGAAAGCACAAAACAGCTACACACTTCTTATAACAAAAAAACACAAATAATCACATGATCACAGACATTTTTAAGCATAATTAAATATAAATGCAACTATAATTAGCTACATTTTGGCCATTTGTACCTTAAAAACCATAAAACATCTACTAAAAGCCATACTACTGTCACCATCTGAGTAGTAATCTCTCCAGCATTAGCTATTTCACTTTAGTAGCTAACAAGCTGCAGAATTAAAACCAAACACTAGCAGGCTAGCTAGCATTAGGTTATACTGCATAAACTAGTAGCCAAAGCCATCATTTATGTAAAGAAAGCAGTTATCCAGGTTTGCTAGCAAGCTAGCTAACATTAGGCCGAGTTAAAGTGTGTGGACCAGGAGCCAAATTTATTAGCCTACAACAGGTTTGCTAGTTAGGGTTAGGCTACGTTATATTGTGTAAACCAGTAGCCAAATTTACTAGCCAACATTATTTATGTATTATCTAATGACAACCATTGGCCAGGTTCATTAGCAAGCTAGTTAACATTAGGCTAAGTTATACTGTGCGTAATAGCTAACATTTCAGCTAAATAAAACTGTCATACGGATGTAATGTCCACGATATACAGTAAGTGGTTTTGTTTTATTATTATTTTTATTATTTTTACACTTTGCGTGAGTGAGGATTTGTTTTCCGATTGATTTGCTTCCAACTAAAATCGCTTGAACACCTACTACATCCTACTTACGACTTCAAACCCACAAAGTAGTAACCTCACTGAAGGACGCAAACGTTAACCAGCTAACGTTAGCAGATAGCTAGAATTAAGTATATATTCAATCCATACTCAACATAAGTGATAAATCAGGAGTCGACTGGTGTGTAAATGAATTTATACAGAAGTTACTAGATTATGAGCCTAAGCTATCTAACTAATTTGTGGAGAAAAATGTTACTTAGACACTTTGCTCCTTACAGGTGATAAGCTGATTACTGCGATTAGAGAAATATTAAATGCTACTCCTTATGTACTTGTACCTTTAAATGTAATTGTAAGGCCATTTGTGGCCATTGGAAATGATGATTTCAGCTGTTGTTGATGCGTCGATTAAAGTGACAATGTAATGTGATGGAAAAGATGTAATGAGCAAGGCAAACAGTAAAGAAATGAAGCGTGATTTATGACTATCTTTCTGAAATGTATTTTAGTGCTTGCTATTAAAACGATCATTCGAACTGTATCGCTGGTTTTGAGTAAACAGAGCGATCCTCTAATTGATTTGCCTCAATGTCCTGCAAAGTCAAGCCAGCGACTGATCCATAAACCAAATGCATTATTGATCATTATTGATCGAGGTCTGATGATGTGAAACCTTAAACGCTCATTGTTCTGAAAATGTACTCGTCTAAAATGCTTCGTCTGTGTGACAGTACAGAGATGACTGCTGCGTTTGTGAGCGCTTCACCGACATCCTCTTTGCTAATGACTCAGCAGGGAGCAGTACTCTTCCTCTGAGTGGAACGCTTACATTTCAATTAGACTCGATGAAACACATCAGTGCAGCTAAGTAAAAGCAAGAGTTCAGCGACCATTCGGTGCCGTCATAAGGTCAAATAGCTTCTGCTGCTGTACAGGATGGCTTTTTGAAGCAATTTGCAATCCTAGAGAACCAAGGATTACAGCATTTCCACCCTAATTCTGACCCAAACCTCACGTTTGCTGATATAAAGGCCAGTTGTTTGGTGCAATTAGCCGGCAGCGATGAGGACAAACGGGAGTGCACTGGGCTGATTGGAGTCCAGCAGCAGTTACAGAGAGCTTCTCCTGCATGCCTCATTAGGAATGACTCGATTGTGAAGCAGCGATTGTGTTAGGGGTGGGTAAGCGCCAGCTCTTGTTTAGTGCTGATGAAAGACCTAATTATGTAATCGAATTTTTTTCAAGCTGCATTGATGGTGCCACTGGGAATGCAGTGCTTCTCTGAGATTCTGAGGCTACAGAAGAGCAACATGACATCGACACTTCAGGACACAAAAAGGGGAGACAGTGGGGGGGAAAAAGTCGTCACTGCACCAAAGTCTGCATCACTCAGCTACGGGTACTACTGACAAATCCCAGCGGAGCTCACCCAGGAGCAGACGAGAGGGAATACCCAGTGTGAAATGAAGAAAGAAGAGACAGATAGTGATCGTATAACCCAGGGTTCTCCCAATTCCAATGGTCCTGGAATACTCTTGCTATGAATGTTATAATGTTTTTCAGCCCTAACGCACACGCAAACCTCAGGAACGAGTCTGAATCAAACAGCAAAAAAACGCGGGCTGAAAACATCCTCAGAAAATTCTTTATGAAAAAAAATCATGAAAAAAGTGATGAAAAAAGACAAACAAACCTTTGCTAAGTGTGAGCGGAAATCATAAACACCACCTGAGCACATGGAGCCAAAGTTAAATAAATGATTCGGACGCGGCAAATGGACGAATAGGAGTGAATGCACTCTTAAAGCTGCAGTACGTAAGATTTATTGAGAGAAAAATCCACCAAAACATGACGTTCCTGAGCTGCTGTGAGCCGCTCTAGAATGGCTGTAATGATAATTTACACTCAGAGCTGCCGATTCTCATGCAGTGTTTGCACGTGTCTCGGAGGAAGCACGTGTTAGCCCTCACCCTCTCTGGTCGTCAGCCAGGGAGAACTAGCTAGTAGGTGGAAATTGCCAAATGGCCAAATTGGGAAAAAATGGGGTGCAAATCCGAAGAAATGCCTGCTTGGTAAGAATCATAAACCAGGGATGAGAACATGAAACCCACATCAAAGGAGTCAGAGCTAAATTTAACAGAGTGCACATGTAGGAAATTTGTCATTTTGCTGGGCAGATGGATGAAACCCACGGGGAGATTTCCCATTTAGTCGTGCTTACTCAAGCCAAATCCAATATGAAGACAAAAAAAATAGACCAGGGCTGTCAAATACATAACCTGGTTCTAAAGGTTCTGACCCGTCCCACCAAATAAATATTGCTCTAAATTAAAATCGTCTTGAGGATCATAATTGAGTTGAAAAATGTTATTCTATTAGGAGGCAAAATAGAGCTACGCTTTAACCACGTCATTTACCTTTTTTATTTGTAAATGCATTTGCAAGCTATACTGATTTTTCAGCCCACTTCAGTATTATTTTCAATTAAGTCTCCGTTCCAGGTTTAAACCCTACGAAAGAAAAGAAATCTTCAAGTGGGTGGGGGTGAATACTTACGCAACACACTGTATGTATATGGTAAAACCATAATGTGGATAATTTGTAATGAACTGCAGTGTGTTTATGTGTTTTGTAGGCGATGCATTCAGAATGTACTTTTCAGACAAATGCAGATAAACAAACACATTTAAGAGAAATTGTTGATGCATTATTGGTCACCAAACTGATTTTTTTTTTTGCCCACCCACTTGACAATGCACTAAGAGTAACATGGCCTGTTATCTAAAATGAGCTGTCATCCCTGGCATAGACAGAGCTGATGAGATCAGAATCATTCGTTTCCATTAGATTTGCATTTCACATGCTATATGGTATAAAATATGTAATGGCTTCCATTGAGCACATAAATGTCAAACATGATAATCCTAAAAGGGCAAAGAGCTTAACCTGGTCTGATACGCCATTGGCTTTGAACTAGCTAATCATACTGATAATCCATCTGGTGTAGATTTAGGATTTACAGATTTACAGTGTGGATGTGGTGGTACATGGTCATTCACAGAGATAACAGAGATAAACACCACCACTGCACCAGATTTTAGGTGTGGGTGGATGAATCACACGAATTAACCAGAAGGAGAAAAGGTGATGCTTGCGGCTTTATATAAATATATTTTAAAAACTCAGATAATGAATGTTTGTGTCGAGGCTCATTTGGAACTGCGCAGCCACTTCCATTAGACAGTGTCGTATTAGCAGCCTTGATGACTCACAGCGTCCTCGCTCCGAACGCTATCATCTCCCACCGTCAGCTCCACATCACACACCCACACACACCATCTGATGCCCACCTTCTGCCCAGATCATCCTTCAGTCCTCCTCTTCCAGCACAGCTGGATGGCAACATCCTTCAGAGTCGGACTTCAGCACCACAAACATCATTTTAATGTTCTGTACTAAGGAGCTTTCCTTCCTTATGACCTAAAAAAGTGCTCAATGTCACCACACTGTACATTCTGATTGGTCAGAAGGTGTTGATTAATTTTCTGTAACAACAGCTCTGTCAGAAGTGCAGCTCAAATCACAGGTTTATATTATATTATACAGCTTCTTCTGATGCACTGTCGTTTCTATAGTAACAGCTCACAGGGACTAGTACAGCGGACATGCCACGTATTCTAAACGTGTTGTTATATAACGAAGAAAAATATACAATTGTTGATATTGTGAAGTTTTCTGTAAGGAGAAATGTGTTTATTTAACATTAAGGAAGGAGTCTCCAGTGTCAGCGCTTTCCAACGCTCAGAGCTAAAGTTATAAGGACAGAGGAGTTTACGCTTAGCTTTTCCTCGGTAACATGATAAACTGTGTTTTTTGTCTTATTAACGTCATGAGAGAAGTAAAAAGAGAGGATGTTGAGGGAATGACTGTTTATAGCTGCTATAACGTAAGTGATGAAGTTAACATGTAGTTTTCTACGTTTAATATCTGTGTGTCTTGCATTCTGAAGGTACTGTTTATTCCATGCTTGGAAGTGGAATTAGGAAAGGTTCAATGTTGCATGACATTTATGCTGATTATAAGAGAACGCTCAGACCTGTGGCAATAAACAACCTGAATTCGAGTTCTGTGTATCAGAACATTCACCACAAACAGTATAAAACCCTGCAGTGATAACTCCAAAGGAACTAATTTGTTCTGCAGATGTTCCACTACATTAATGTAACTATAAATGGACAATGCAACATTTTTTAATAAATAAAAAAAATCACAATCGTCTGCAAATTGTTGTGGTATAAGAGGTTATAAAACACTTCAAGTTTTACGATAACAGCACAACACTGCGTGTTTTATTACTTACTTATATAACAATTGCACATCCACTCATACACATTTTTATCCAGAGGTAAAAGTAACAGTGTTCTGTTGATCATGCACTTTCCATCCACTTGCTCTTATAAACTCCCTGAACAGAATATTAGCTGCATGTGTCATTTCTTTTCTGATTTAGAGATTACGCCTCCGCTAACTTTAATAACCGCTCCAGTCTTGTTATTAGTGGCTTAAGATAGTTCCTGTCCATTCTAGCCCACTCTTTTACTGTCAAGGTGTGCGACTCAGCTAGAGTTTGTTGTTGCCTGTTTTTTGTGTTTCACCTGATAATCCTATAATTCAACCACTTCTCTTAACAGCTATAATATATAATATAATGTAATAACAAAAATTTCCCATTCTCTCTGTAGCTGTTTGCCTGATGAGTCTTCAGAATGTTATTTAATTAATTAAAATATTTAGTGTGTTGTTGTTCCTTCATTATCAAGTTTTAAAATGTTGTACTAATGCATGCTAAGTTATTAATAACTATGAAAAAAGTTCTAGACAGATCTTGTCATATAGTGTCACATGTCTAAAGAACAGGAGGAACAGCTGATAATGAATCTTTTTTAATCAAACTTATGTGATTTTCTTATTTCTTATTTGATTTGTATATTTTAGATTTTGTAGATAAATTATAAAAATGAGGTGTACAGGGAAGCTTCGATACTGACACTGTTATCAGGTATCAATCTCAGGTATCATACCACGTGATGCTATGTGGTATAAACCTAGTGTACAATGTCGCGCTACTGAACAGACGACACGAAACGACAACAATCTGTACTTATTTCATGATTAAGGACGCCAATCAAAGCAAAGCAGACTGCAAACTGTGCTCTGTGAAAATATAAGAGGAGAAAGTACAGCATTGTCCAACAGTGCAAGTAACCTGATAAAAGCGAGTGTGCAGAAAAACCACTGCACGTGAGAGCAGTTCACTTCTGCGAGCACTGAGCACTGAGACATTCAGCTCTCGAGTCGAGGTGCTCGCTGATACTGCTCTGCTCACGCACGTCCTCACACTCTCTATTAAACAAAATAACATGTTGCACGTAAAACTCATCATGAGGAGTTCGTCGCCAGCAGCACACGACAGCAACTGAACTAAACAGAGCTAAATAACAGAGCTAGTGTTTCATGACGTCCCTGATTAATTAATACAAAGTAGGTTTCTCATTATCGTTATGGAAAAGTACCAAAAAATGGACTCATATCAGTGCATTCCTACTACTGTACTGACTCATGTTTTTGCTCATTTTAATACAAATATAAGTATACTGCTTACAATTAATGAAAGACAGTGAAGGCCAGTTTGCATTAGTAAAGGTCATGACATCATTACTAGGCGCATTAGCACTTTAAGTTGCCTTATTGCTTTAATCTGAATGAGATGGAGAGCTGCTGGAGATGGAACAATGTCGCTTTACAAATGACACACAATAGAAGCTGTTTGCTGTTTGTCTGCAGTCTGAATGGCTACAGAATGAAGCAAGTGCCACGTCTGGATTTGTTCCGGGGATAAAATAGAAAAGAAAGCACCATTTTACTTTGCAGCTGTTTTTTCACAGCCCACTCTAAAGGGTTGGGGTTCGAATCCCACCTCTGCCCTGTTTACATGGAGTTTACATGTTCTCCTCGTGCTTCGGGGGTTTCCTCCGGGTACTCCAGTTTCCTCCCCCCAGTCTGAAGACATGCAATGTAGTCGGACTGGCATTTCCAAATTGTCCGTAGTGTGTGAATGTGTGTGTGATTGTGCCCTGCGATGGGTTGGCATCCTGTCCAGGGTGTCCCCTGCCTTGTGCCCTGAGTTCCCTGGGATAGGCTCCAGACTCGCCGCAACACTGTGTAGGATAAGCGGTATGGAAAAGCTCACCGCATCCATGTGTAGGATAAGCAAAAATCGTATTGTTTTTGGCATTAATGTGTGACTCCATTTAACATCTCATGCTTGGAACATTCTTTTCCACGAGTCGTCCATTATCAGTTATGAAAAATATATTTTAGTTTCACTCAACCCTGTTACCTGAATGCATTCACTCCTATGAAATATTTCACATTTTCAGCAGGAAGTTGCATCATCTGAATTTTCTGAATCCCACTGGAAGAAGAAAATGAACCTCTTTTAGTTCTTTTTTTATTTTTGGTGATAGTTTGACACGGACCGATGACGTCATTTTGAAAGTTCAGCCCTGTTACTCAAATTAGAACGTCTGTTATGAAGAAATGCTAAGAAATAAAGTTACAAAGTCTAAATGGCACCGCATCACCCAGGAGATAACGCTGTGTCCTCCAATGTGAGAGATGTGCATGCTGTCATGTGTAAATCTTTTACTCTGTTTTACTTTTCTGTCTGTTTGGTTAAAGACGGAGTCCTGGGTGTTCATCAACACTGTAAACATAAAGCTACACCTGCGCAGCCTTTGCTAAACAAGCCATGCTCTGATCATCTGCTAGGTTTCAGAAAGACCTTGAGTAAGTGAAATGCAGAATGGTTTCATGGAGAGAGGACATTTCGAGACAGCACTCATCCCTCATGCCTCTCTGCACTCACTGTCGCCATGGACACACTCGCTCCGTCATCATGACTACAGCTCGTCCATTTCAACTCAACACACTCCAGGAAACACTCACGACCCTGACGACCCTCTGCTCTGATTTAGCAGCGCATAGTCTATTGAGCCAGGCTGGCTCTTAGGATTATACAGCATTTTTCATCCTGCCTTCCACAAAAATCCTGCACTGTGGATTGTGAGTAGAAGAGGCTCTTGCACTAACACAATCCACAGTGCAGGATTTTCAGCGGAGCTTTCAAAGTGGAAAAAAGTTCAACACTGAGTGATGTAAAGCGATTTTTTTTTTACCTCCCCACCAATCAGGTCGCAAGTGAGAACAACGAACACAGCGGACACTGTGGGTGAAAAGTCAGTCTGGTTAGTGAGTGAATAGGTGATGCTGAAGAGAAAATATTTTCCAACGTTGCAATATAGCTAAAAAATAACAACGTGAGTATTCACCGGTACGTGATGTGATTTTACACTTTAATGCTGGCTGCATACAGTCACGCCAAAAGCACACCGGTTAAAAATATAAGCATAAAGCAACTCAAAGTGAGACGTCGTTTGGAATTTAATTAATTTTAAGAAACACACAGACAGCCAGTCTGCTTTAATCAGTGTTTCACTGAGACGCAGAAATATCGTACGACTGTGCATGAATTTTAGTGACACTCCCACAAAATGGACAAAACCACTGATAAAAGAAACGTTTTGCTTAACTGCGACGTGAATGTAGCTTCTTGTTATGTCACATCTTTCATACTTACTGAATCTTACGTTTTAAGATAACTGTGTAATGGGATCTAAACAGGGTAAGTTTAGTATTAGGTATGGAGTTAGTGCTCTTACATTTTCTTACGACTTCTTAATGTTTAACAAAATTGAACCTTATTGCGTTTGTCTACAGCATTCCTATTAATATCACTGAATCAGGTATTGAATAATACATTTCAAGCTTTACAATAAATAACTGAATAATAAGCTGGAATACCAAATATACCTTATCTTCATCGCAGTTATTTACATTATAAACAAAGACACACAAAAGCCCTTCCCGTGTTTGGGGATCCTGCTGACGGCAGGTGTGTGTGCACAGGTGGGGGTGGAAATAAAAGATGGAGGAAATGTGACTGGGACTGAAATCACCTTTCAGTGTTATAATAACAACGACCGAACATTTTGTACCACTTTTATTTCTCCTTGTTGCTCTCAGACCAAACTGACTATATTCTAATCTTTGCAATACAAACAGGGCGATTTTATCTGCTTTAAAGTCTCGGGTTATTAGTTATTCAGGAACTTCAGTGATATTAATAGGAAAGATGTGTAGTTATGAGAGAGAAGAGAGCAATAATCCAACTCAAAAAATCTTAATAAGGTTACATTTTGTTGGAAATGACATCATAAGAAAAGGTATGAACACTAACCCCACCCCTAAGACTAAGCTTAATCTTGAGTATTATTTGTTTATAGTAGTTAATGAATTATAAGATATTACAAGGAAATATTCTGATGTCTGGGAGATTCTGGGAGTTTAAACATTTCATAACTTTTTATAAATCCATTAGCTAACCCGCTGAGCAGATAAAAGCTCCAGCATGCTGCGCAGTCCAGAAACCTAACTGATTCGGCTAAAATGCGGTAGCTAACGTAATATATTAACATACAGCTTAGTACAGCTTAATACTTAGCTACTTAGCTACTTAAGTGCTTTAATACATATGACGGCTTTGCGCTTGGTTTTGTCAGTGTTTCCACAAACCTGAATATTCCTGATTCAGAAAATGTCATGTCATTAGTGATATTTAGTAAATCGGTGTGATAAAAGCTGATGTGTGTGGTGCTGCGGGTGCTGGGTTTCGGGAAACAAGTAGCTTGAAAGCCAGTTTGTTCAAATACACACACCAAATAAAAAAGTCAATAATGAGCATGGTTTTTATCCTTCTCTGGTTGTTGAACAAGAGAAGGAAACATCACCGTTGACTTCCTGTCTACTGACCGTACTAATCCGCTGAGAAAATGAATCATAGCTAATAGCCTGGACATGCTAATCTGCTTATCCTTGGTGCCCAGGCTACTGATTTATTCCCCATGTTTCACGCACGTTTAGTCCTGCAAATTGCTAAATTTCCTCTGTGAGTTGATGCTGGAATCAACACAGCAGTATGGTTTAAAATTATTTAAGAAATCGACAGCATTGTGAAGATGCTCGACCTTTATTATAACCCGTGTTTAACAGCAGTGAGACAGCTTGCCGTATCTGAAGTGCTATTCAGACATACAGCTCTTATGCTACCTTTAAAATGCTCTGAGCTCGACGTTTTCTTGAGGTTTTCGTGACCCTGCGGCAACCAGAAGCTCTAGTTACAACACAGACAGTGGTTTTTTTTAAATGTTGATCCGTTCAGCAAACTGTTTACTCTGGGTGCAGTATATTTCGCCCACGGGAACAGCATTTCCTCACAGCCACTGCAGGGATTATTGTAAAAGGAGAGACGACTTCTGCTTCGGCTCTTCTCGCCCTCAGGACCTGCCTGATTCATCTTAATGCTCTGCTTCTGCTTGGAGCTTCTGTGCTTCTGACTCACTTCCTGCTCCAAAAGATTTAACATCCCCCAAATTAGCTTTATTGAATAATCTCAGCTGGATGCTGTAGATTTGTACTGAAGAGCTGCTGCTGTAATCATAAAGCTTATCCTGTGCTCAGCCCAGGAATCACCACCATCACCTCTGGCTTGCTCATTAGGGATCTAAATCTACTTCGGGTTTCTGTAAAGCTGCTTGTGACGATGTCTATTGTTAAAAGCATTATATAAATCAAACTACTTCAAATTGCTCCAACAGTCTTCAAAGCACTATACACTGTGTGGCATGAAATCAACTCTTCAGCAATTTGTGTTACCTGAAAATGCAGCATATATTCAAAGGTCACATCAAGGTCAGTGGTACTAGAAGGAACCCACTGATATTTGCTGTAGGTCAAAGAGATATTTAAAGGAATTGATTATTTGAAAAAGAAAAATGGCATCAATCTGTCCAATTCTCAAGCTCATAAAGCATAATGCAATTGCTGGCACCATTTTAGCAAAGAATGTCCTTGTTTTCATTAAATTCAAGGTGAATCTGTGTAACAGACATGGCACTAAACCACACCTCTAAAAAAACAAGGTTCTGTTTTTGATAATATCCATCTAATGTGGTTACCTACAAATCCAATCCAACAGATCTAATCTACCACTCTTGATCACATCTCCAGACGTAACCCAGAGCAAACCCAGAGCATGACGGAATTAGCTTTAATGAACAGCCGACTGGAAGAGTGTCACGTGATCTCCAGGATCCGTCTGGAAGAAGCAATAAATCCAGAAAAGCACTTTCTGCCTGTGAGGAACTCAAAACTGCTTTCTACGACCATTCATGCCCTCTGATGGCTCCTCTGAGGGTTCCTCTCAAGGTTACACAGTTGAGAGCACTGCAGCATAGACAAAGTGCACAGCAAGAAATCTCAGCAAAATGAGCACGAGAGCCGAGATTATTAATGAAACTCAATCTCAAAAGGGTTCTGTGGACCAGAAGAGAACAAGCAGGTAGATGAAGCTGCTGAACGGCTGGATGGTTCTGTTCGCTAAGAGCCCATTAGATCAATGTTTGGAACAAGTGTTCAGTAGGAGCATGTGTAATGTGATTCAGGGTTCATGTGTGGGGAAATCAGCATTGCTTCTGAACTGGGTAATGTACATTATGACTCCAAATTGCTTATTTTGCTTATTTTGAAACCTGAAAGCTAAAACCAAGGTTGCTGAGAAAACGATTTTGGAACAAGGTTCTGGGAGGAAAAAGCAAGTCTGCTAGTTTTTGGGCTAGTTTAAAAATAGTCCTAGCTGTTCTTATTTTAAAGCAAATAATCTAAATTAAATTTAATCCATTTCTGCAAACATGGGCTATGGCAAGCAGAGGGAAAGTGTAAGTGCAGACAATGTATCTGTGATGTACAGAACCACTTCTACTGCAGTAGGAAATATACATCGTCACATCGAGGAGAGCACTCTAGCGTGAAACGAGAATACATAGTACATAATTCTGTTATGTTTTTATTTCCAAATATGATGATAATAACCGCTGTTGAAGCTGTTGATAACTAGATACATGCTTTAGTAAAAAAGAATGTAATCTGTCAAAAAAAACTTCATTCTAACATCTCTGCCTGTGCATTTAATTCTCCTGAAATTGATTCCGCTCAAGCTTTCTTTCTCATATCATCTCAGGGAGTTTTTCCTTGTGAGAAGGATATTTTTCTGTCCATTAGCATGTTTTGTTTGCTTTTCACAAACTAGCGTATTTGTAGCCGTCCCATTAGTCTGGCGTCCTCCTATTGGTGGATTTTAAATGAGCGTCGTAGCAACGCTCACATGCTGAGATTTTAATCAGAACTTTGTCGATGGTTGTGTTTGGTCTCAGTGGCACTAAATTGGCTGCTGATAATGCAAAAATGTCAGATCATCCATTTGAAGAACTCACAATCAAAGAATCCAAGAAATCAAATGAATTCAGTGTAAACCTGGCTTAAGATGTATCTTCAAGATAGGGATTAGATGTTACATTTAGGTTGGGAATGAAATCTTCAGAAACAAGGTTACTAATGTAACTAGCTATACAATGGGTTTGTAGTCTGTTTATGGGAAAGCATTATCGTCTGAGCTAAATCAGTGTACTCTGCGCAATCCCATTTTCATCACTAGGTGGTATTTCATCATGATGTGACATTAAGCATGAACACAATCACCATTATTCACATGCAGTGCATTCATGTAGGCCACTCCAGCAGGAGGCAAAGCCATTGGTGCCTTCTTCATCCTCCAATCTGCCAATGAATCGTGACTGCATCCTGACTCCATCTCTACAGCTCTACTCCATCTCTATCAGTCATATGTCACACAACTGCAAATCAAAATGACCAATATTCTTTTATAAAATATTTCCTTTTGGCATCTAGGGAGAAAATTCATCCTTCCATCTTCATCTTCTTCATCTTCATCTTCTGCTGCCTGCTGCAAGGTCATTGCTCGCGTCATGACGACCAACCAAAGAAAAAAAAAAAAGAAACAGCCGCATTTTCCAGCATGACACACACAAATACAGCGCTAATAGCGTGTTATAACGCGCTTATGATCACTCATGCACAAAAGAGCAGCAGTGAGGCTTCAGCTGGACGTTTCGCCCCAGAGCGAAGGTGAAGGAAGGGGCGAGGCTCAGGCTTCAGTTAATGCCATAAAACAACCTGTTTCATTCATTCCTCAGGCACAGAGGTGTATAAACACACATGCAGTGTGACATTCCGCAATGAACCCAAGTGCAATTAGGCAGAAATGCATCAATTACAAATGCAGATTTATTCTTCATCTTCTGGATCCGAATAATCATCGTTGTTATTATAAAGAGAGCTTTCTGTTTTTCCAAAATCAAACCCGATCAAGAGCTTTACATGCCTACTATACTTCTATTCTCATTTCTAGAGTACATTTTATTCTTTAAAAAAAAACACTCATTTCTCCTGCTCATTACTCATCCATCTTCTCATTACCACTTACCTGGAATATGATGTCGTTTTTCTTTTTGTCTTCCCGTTAATCTCTCCTTGAGGATTGATTTATCTGGAAATGGAGTGTTTTCTTTAAAATGTGTGATGTGTGTTTAATGCCTAGGGTCCTCAGTTTACCCGTGTAACAGGAGAACAGCGCTCCCCCACTACACCGACACTTCCCTCCTCCCTCCTCTAGTCCAGCGTAGGACTGTACCATTGTGACCCAGAAGAGGGGGGGAGTACGAATCAAAGGCGCAATACATGTACAGCCACTGTTTTTATATATATATATATATTTATACATTATTATATTATCCTTATTAAGACCTACATGTTTAATAATTCTACATAAGTTTGTATTCTGTAGAAGTGAAGATTTATGACTGAGTGCTATTATATGACTATACTGCCTTTACTCAGTGATGTAAAGTGTTAGGTGTTATGACATGCGCCATGGTTACGTCCTGCACTCGGTGGCGTGCTATTATTCTAACATACTAACATACTATGCAGTGTGTGTGTTTCAGCGTCACCAGTGTCCCAGTCTGCGCACGTGCACACTAACGATGCGCCCTGCGTAGTGTGCATGCGTCGCGTGCGCATCAGTGGCCATGGGGGCTGGTGCAGGGCTTTGGCGTCGTGTCTAATGCACATCACATGTTCCTCCAGAAACACGCTGCTGAAGGAGAGCCTTCTTCCTGAGCATTCACAGGTACATGATTCAGGGAGAGAGAGAAAAAAAACCACACAGAGAGAAATAAATCAGCGTCATCTGATAACATGTCCGTCTTTACATGCAGGTGATGGAGTCTGGTTAAGAAGGACACCTACAGGAAGTGCAAATGATAATAAAGCTGATCTTTATTCAAGGCTGCACCAAATACAGTGCAGGTAATTAACTGTCTTTATAATATTGGCAATGGAGATATCACAGAAGCCATACATAACAACAACAACAACATAAACAACAACAATACTAATACTAATACTACTACTACTAATAATAATAATAATGTAATAGTAGCAGGCTGTTTGTTCTTTGCTTTTTTGTTTATGTTTTGCTAGCATGATCATGCAGGTGTGTTGATAGATTGTGGCATTGGCGTGATCCAAATAATAAATAAGAAATAAAAATTTTTAAAAAATCATATGCAATAAATCATTGTTTGTTGGTTGGTTGGTGGGTTTTTTTGTTTTGTTTTGTTTTTTTGCCTAACATGCCCTCTCTCAGATATTCCAGCATGATCAGAATAATAAAAAGAAATATTGCAAGTGCACATGAATGCAGGCAGATCTTTAACCGTGACACATCACACGTCCACCAGTTTCGTTTTCCCAGTATTTTAGTATAGTCACGTGTCATACTTGTGTCCAGAACCTGCAGCACTAACACCTGACTCGTGTAAAAAATGTGTCAAGATTGAGTTCTGTGCACTTTTATATTAATTAAGCTGTATACATTTTCACTGAATTATGAATAATTGATGAAGGCTATTATATGTTTAACCCTGATCCATTTTTCTGCCTCTGATTCAGTAAAACAGGCTAGCATTCCTGAGTAATTAGCTTTTTGTGCTTAAAGGAGACATGGGCAGCTGTAGTAAGCGTGAGCTTCAGGCTGAGGAGGTGAGACGTGGAGCTGAACGCTGTATATTTCAGCCTCGGCTCTGATTCAGCCTGCTGCTGCTGCTGCTGCTGCTCTCATGCACTGCTTAGCAACAGGCTGGGAGATGATGTGACCAGGGTTTAAATAAGGCTTCATGCATGTCACTGCTGCGCCGCTCTCACCTGACATCATCATATGGTCTGGATCACACGGTCTGGATATTAGAAGCAATTATTTGCTTATAAAAAGGTTTTAAAACACAAACCTGGTGTTTAGATCAACAACATTACAGCAGGAACACAATAATTATCACCTCTCACCTGTAATTAATGCACACTGAGTTGCCAGTTTATTATATATTAGATAAGTGTAGTACACTGGCTATCTACAGCTGAGTGCAAAAGTTTACACACCCCACAAGTGGGGAAAAAAAAATGGAAACTATATCTCTAATAAATGAGACAACAATCCAAAATCCTGAGCTTTGCCCTGAGCTTCTCCGTCTCTATGGAGTGTCTCATTGTTGCTGTTTATTAGCGCCTGATAACTAACTGTCTTTAATCAGGAAGAATTTGGGAACAGATTAATTCCCAACTATCTTCATATGAGCATCTTATAAGGCTTTATACACAAAATCAATAAGTGATATCCTTCTCCAGAAGCTAGAGCATAGGACAGAAGACATAAGATATAACAGATATATCAAGAACATCAAGAAAAAATGGTTTCATTGTGGGGTTTTTTTTACACTATTTATATCTTATCTTTCTTAGGGTTGATTTCTTAAGTAAGGAACGATTGTGAAACCTAGCCTCTTCTTCATTTTTTCCTAGGGGTGTACAAACTTTTACACCCAGATATAGTCACATATCTGAATATCTTTTAAATATCTGTTGCCTGTACAAGCTGCTAATGCAAATCTGGATTTTTTTTATGCAGCCTCAGTTCTTCAGGCTTGTTAATCTTTGCAGTATAGCACTATTACTCACTGTATATGCAGCTGTTTAATAACCTGATACACTGGATTAACAGGAAACTCACTACAATATACAGTATATAGATGTAATAGAAGTTAAGTGAAGTTTCCAGGCAAACAGGACGTTTTGGAAAAACACTTTAACTCCTTTAACTTACTGTTTTTACACTGTGCTTATCAGAGGATTTACGGGCTGATACAGGGATTTTCCTAACAACATAAAATCTGAGAAATCAAACCAATATTTACAGCTCCACACCATGTCTGGGCCTAAATGCAAATGAAATTTTCTTAAAACAGAATCTCACGAGGCCAGGTCAAGCAGTCAGCAACTGAGTGTAAGATGTAAGCTACAGTTTAAACACACCAATGTACAGTTGACACCAAGTGGAGCTTGTTAGATACTTCATTAGTGCACATAAGAAACTGGCAGCTCAGTATGTAAGTTATTGTAGAAAGAAAGAAATCTCACAAGGTCACATGGAATAATTCATATTTTCTAAATAAATAACTAAAATCATTTAGAGGAGGAAGAGCTCTGCATGTTTTTGGGGGAAAAAGTGAAATGTGGAGCAGCTGATCATAAGTCTTAATGAAATCAGTAGTTGCAGTTCACATGACAAACAGCAGGGGGCGCTGCAACCTAAAATAATAACTTATTACTGACTTGCCCTGGTTTAGTGCAGTGTTTGGATGGTCCACCAAAAAACTTTGTTTCTGGTAACATTTCTGATTTTATTTATTTATTTATTTATTTATTTATTTATTTATTTTTAATTAGCCTGCTCATTTGCATATTGCCATGTGATTAGATATTAAGCCACGTTGCATCACAACTTGATAAACAAGATCCTTTTCTCCATCTTATCAGAGACATTTCATCACTGGTTCTTCTGCATTTCTCTGTTTCTCAAGTTTCTTTCCTTATTAAGTCACAATGCATTTTGTCACTCTGTGTGTGTGTGTGTGTGTGTGTGTGTGTTATTTGTTCTAATAAAATGTCTGCTCTGTGTCACATCCAATCACACTGCAAAATGCAAATAATGTTCATCTGACACTTGACATTAAATCAAATTCGTATGTATACAACGTCTCATTACTACCTGTATACATGATTTAATGGCGTTTTCATTGTAGGAAGTGCAAGTTGTTATGCAGTGCAGAATTACTGGCACCCTTCAAAGGAATTGCGTAAGAGTGACTCTCTGAAGTTAACATTAAACACACTTATTCATTGTGTAATTTTCCACTGCAGAACTGTAGAAACTACTTCCCTTTGCTTTCATAAAAGCATTCTGAGAATAATGAAAGAACTGACTAAGTGGGACTTTTGCAACTTTTCTTTTTTTATTTTATTTTAATTTAATTTTTAAACTGTACTTCTTCTTGTCTCTGAGATATGAGATGTGATGCCAGATATGTGTTATACGTCTATATACACACGGTATAGATGTGTAGGCTTGTTATTACACATACATGTGTGTAAATATTGACGTTACTGTGCGAAAGTCTTAGAGAGAAATATTGTTTGTATGTGAGTACAGAAAGTTCACGGTTCAGATAAAACCATAATGTTCTGGTTTTACTGCACAAACAGAAGTGTGTGTGTCTGTGTATACCTGTATGGTACGCCCAGTGGTGGTCTGTCGAAATCAGGGCGTGTGCTGTCAGGTGCACTGTGAGAAATAAGAAAAAACACACACACACACACACACGTCTTACTGCTAACACCACTCTGATACTCACAGAAATGTGTGTGTGAGAGACAGAGATATTCATTCACCATTTACTCATATAAATGGTTTGTGTTTCTGTGTGTGTGTGTGTGTGTGTGTGCGTGTGTGTGTGCAGTGTGTTATCTGACACACTACACACACACACACACACACACACACACCATTTATATGAATGGATTATAAAAATGAACAAACTTGCAAAAAAAATTGTATAAAATTGTCTGGAAGGAAATACGACAGGAAAATATGGCAACACTGAAAGCTGCCTTCTCCACCTGTCTGTTTTCCTGTTTCACCTGTCGGCTGTAATCTCTCTCTCACACACACACACACACACACACACACACCAGGCCCTCACCTGTACAGCTGAGAGGATACCATGGGAACCCCCACCTGCACTGGTATGGGGCCGGGAGGAGGAGGAGACTTCACAAACAGAAGAGACAGACACACACACAAACACACACACTCATCATGGTGTGTATCTGTATATCATTTTAATCTCTGTCTTTATGATAATGGTGTTATTTCCCTGATGATTGACTTGGCTTTTATGGAGGAAATGAGAATGTTTAGTAGTAATAATTATTTGCGTTATCTGCTCTCCTCCTGTGTTCCTCAGTGGAGAGGTGGATAGCGACGTGGTTCCTGTACTTGCAGGCGGTTGGGTCGAGCCCCAGGCATGGTGTTCTGTATATGAGTCACTATTCTCACTTCTGGATATAACATAACTTTAATACTACTTAACCAAACACCTATAAATAGGTGCATGAGCTTAAGTTTCATTTGGAAAAATTCCTAAATGCCGAATGTGTGAAACCATTTTAAACACTTCCCAGAAAGCACACAGGTACAGAGTGTGTTGGTGTGTGTTGGTTAGCAGTGTGCTCAGAGCTACACTCCTGTTACTGAGAGAACGTACATGGAGGTGATGAGTGCTGCACTACGACCAGCTCTTCTTCTAGTAAACACTTTATCAGCTCTCTGTAAGCTGTTTATTAAGACAAAAGTCCAATGTGCCTCAGTATCTGTAGTGGTGCAGGGGTTAGTGTCACAGGCTCTGGTGTGTAACAGCCCTGGTTTGAGTCTGTGTGTTTTACTTTCGTGTTAGGGCAGGGTTGCGTATATGAAGGTGAAAAGGGTTATAAAATAACATGTTAGTATGAGATCCTGTAGCTCAAATGGATGAGCTCTGCCTCTGGGTTGTGAGGTTGCTGGTTCAAACCCCAGCCAGGACTCTAGGATATGAGCGTAGATGGTTCGGAAGTCGGTGGTGGGATGAGTGGTGCGGAAGATACCGAAGAGCATGGCTCAGTGGGGGGGTAATATCCGGGCAGCTGCCCCCCCAGGGTCAGCACAGGTGAAGAAAGGGGTTATGAAGCTTGAAGAGAGAGTGCTGACTTAGTTTTGCATAATAGAGTGTGTTGCAAAAAACCCTATCACACTCAGTTTTTCAAGGATTTCCCAGCAGCATTCACCCCAGCCACCAGTTCCCCACATCAACCCCTTTCTCCTTCTCCTCCACACAACACACTGAGCACAGGGACAAGCCAGATTCAAACCAGCAACCTCTCAATCCAGAGGCAAGCCTTTTACCACAAAGCCACCAAATCCCACACTGACCCAGTGCTGTCATAGCGCCTTTGTGTTTTAAAATGACACCCGCAGAACAAACCCAAAAATATAATACACTCCACATCACACTCGGTAATGACACACACATCAGGGCAAACCACTTCACGTGTAAGTTTTATGTCTGTGGAAAAAAGTTGTTTTTCACATTCTTCTTTAAAGGATCCAGTAATCGTAAACACTCGTTTATTGTTAATATCTGTATATTTCTTCTTTTCCAGGAGATTCATAAAGTACAAGCTAATCATTTTGTTTACATTTAAAAACGGTACAACCAGAAATGCTTAAAGAAGGGAGTAACTTCATTAGAGAGAGAGAGAGAGAGAGAGTGTGTGTGTGTGTACTGTAGCAGGTTCTCCAAGATGCAGGAGAAAATGTATACAACTGTACGAAAGTGAACCTGAGAGAGGGATCACACTAAATAGCTACTTTCTGCTTTGCGTTACAGAATTTCTTTACAGCCCTTTTGCTCAGTAGTGTATCAGTGCACACACTCTCAGGGCACGAAACTGCCCCGTCCTCATCGCTGAGGTGGTACCCTTACCTTCTGTACCCTGAATATGAATCTTTCACCTGGAAATGTGGATATAATAACCTTTAAACTGATTTAAGGTACATACTTTGACATTTTGGAGTAAAGTTTTAATGCTACACTTCATGCACTTTGTAGGAATGAGAGATATAAAAGGTGTAAAAGGTGTAAAAGGTATAAAAGGTGTAAAAGGTATAAAAGGTGTAAAAGGTGTAAAAGGTGTAGACCTGATGGTACCAGCTGAGGAACGAGGAAAGGTGCAGTTTATTACCCCCTTTTTTCTGATAGTGTAAGAGAATGTTTAGAAGCTTTCCATTCAGAGATTCACACTCTGATACACACACATACAGAAAGGTTACATGAACTTCACGTGAAATTAACACACCTAGTGCACGTGCGATTTTCACGCAGTTCATTTATCACGTGATTTTCTGACACGAATAACTCTTTTTCACAGGTGATGTCATGTGTGTTAACTGAGTTCACGCGCAGTTTCAGGGCACAGACATGCTGAAATCACGTGATTCTGGATGTAATTCTAATTCACACGTGAACTGGATGTGATTATTAGACCCCTGATCACTTTATTACTCAGATATTTAACAAGAACGTTTCTTTGTCTCCATTTCGAGGGTGCACTGTGGTACTCTGTGTGTGTGTGTGTGTGTGTGTGTGTGTGTAAGTTTTATTATCAGTGCTGATTTTTAGAAGATTTAGTTTGTAAGAAGACAAACGTTTTGGTGTACGTGTGGGAAAAACTGAAACTGGAGCACTTCCTCCTTCAGGAGGTGAAAATATGAATAGAAACTCACACAGATTTTTTAGATCAGCCATTTTAACACACACACACACACACACACACACACGGCTAATTAAATAATTAATTACTTCACTTCTAACACGCGTAGCCTATCTAGAGCTAATCATCAGTGTTGAGTGTACACACACACACACACACACACACACACACACCCCGCGCGCGCGCGCACGAGCAGGCACACACATTCCCCCTGCAGCCTGCACACACATTCCCCCTGCAGCCTGCACACACTCCTCGCCAAGGGGAGAGGAAGTGAAGCCATCTCTCAGGTCCTGAGTGAGCTGGTGTTGGGAAATGCTCGCAGTGCGCTTGTGGAACAGGTTTCTCGCCTGCTAGATATTCTCGAGCTCGAGCTATAAATAAGCCAGTCGTGGGCGCGCTGCGGATTCAGGCCGGATTTGGATGGAGGCTTCGTGCGCAAATGGATTTGTGCTGCGTCTCAGAGCGCGTAACTCAGACAGCGGGCGCGTTCTCGCGGGGTTGCCATGGTTACGCATCCTCCAGCACATAGACTAGATGAAGGATGAGATCAGATTTTTTTTTTTATCAGACTCTTGGTGATCATATTTGGAAATCTGGAGATCAGTGGATGATGATGATGATGATGATGACGATGATGATGATCAGTGCTGGATGTGGACGCTGACTTGCTCAAGCCTTTAAACACAAGAGAAACTTTTCAGGTGTGTGTTCTATACGTACTGGAATTTCACATTTTAGTGTGTGTGTGTGTGAGAGAGAGAGAGAGAGAGAGACGCAGTACTGAGTTCTGTCTTCTGTGCGCCTCTCAAGGTTGAATCCGGAATTTTCTCGCTCTACATCCGTGAACTGATTTTCCGACGACCCGTTTTTCTCTCCTCTGGCGCATTGTGTAAGCGAGGGTTAGCCCACATCTGCATGCAGGAACAGCTGGAGCTGGAACTGGGAAGCAAGGATTAGTCGCTGTGATGAGAGAAAGAGGCATGGCCATGTTTTGGAGGATTCTCTCCGCGCTCAGCTTCGACTGTTTGAAAAGCACTCCAGCTTCATCTCAGAGGTGAGTGAGCGCCTTTCAACTCTCATCTCACATCAGCTCACATCAGCACACGTTAGCTCTCACATCAGCTCTCACATCGGCTCACATCAGCTCTCACATCGGCTCACATCAGCTCTCACATCGGCACACATTGGCTCACATCAGCTCTCACATCAGCTCTCACATCAGCTCTCACTATGGCACACATCAGCTCACATCAGCTCTCACATCAGCTCACATCAGCTCACATCAGCTCTCACATCAGCTCTCACATCGGCTCACATCAGCTCACATCAGCTCTCACATCAGCTCTCACATCGGCTCACATCAGCTCTCACATCAGCTCTCACATCAGCTCTCACATCAGCTCTCACATCAGCTAACATCAGCTCTCACATCAGCTCTCACATCGGCTCACATCAGCTCACATCAGCTCTCACATCAGCTCTCACATCAGCTAACATCAGCTCTCACATCAGCTCTCACATCGGCTCACATCAGCTCACATCAGCTCTCACATCAGCTCTCACATCGGTACACATCGGCTCACATCAGCTCTCACATCAGCTCTCACATCAGCTCACATCAGCTCTCACATCGGCACACATCGGCTCTCACATCGGCTCTCACATCAGCTCACATCGGCTCTCACATCGGCTCTCACATCAGCTCACATCGGCTCTCACATCAGCTCTCACATCAGCTCTCACATCGGCTCACATCGGCACACATCGGCTCACATCAGCTCTCACATCGGCTCACATCAGCTCTCACATCGGCTCACATCGGCACACATCGGCTCACATCGGCTCACATCAGCTCTCACATCAGCTCTCACATCGGCACACATCAGCTCACATCAGCTCTCACATCAGCTCACATCAGCGCTCACATCAGCACTCACATCAGCTCTCACATCGGCTCACGTCAGCTCACGTTAGCTCTCACATCGGCACACATCGGCTCACATCAGCTCTCACATCAGCTCTCACTATGGCACACATCAGCTCACATCAGCTCTCATCAGCGCTCACATCAGCTCTCACATCAGCTCACATCAGCTCTCACATCAGCTCTCACATCGGCTCACATCAGCTCTCACATCGGCTCACATCGGCACACATCAGCTCTCACATCAGCTCTCACATCAGCTCTCACATCGGCTCACATCAGCTCTCACATCGGCTCACATCAGCTCTCACATCGGCTCACATCAGCTCACATCAGCTCTCACATCAGCTCTCACATCGGCTCACATCGGCACACATCAGCTCTCACATCAGCTCTCACATCAGCTCTCACATCGGCTCACATCAGCTCTCACATCGGCTCACATCAGCTCTCACATCAGCTCTCACATCGGCTCACATCAGCTCTCACATCGGCTCACATCGGCACACATCAGCTCTCACATCAGCTCACATCAGCGCTCACATCAGCACTCACATCAGCTCACACATCAGCTCACATCAGCTCTCACATCAGCTCACATCAGCGCTCACATCAGCACTCACATCAGCTCACACATCAGCTCACATCAGCTCTCACATCAGCTCTCACATCAGCTCACATCAGCTCACATCAGCTCTCACATCAGCTCACATCAGCTCACATCAGCTCTCACATCAGCTCACATCGGCACACATCAGCTCTCACATCAGCATTAACCTGTTTCTATGGTGATGAATGAAACTATTTTCACTCAAACTCAGAAATATGATTTCCTTTTTTTCCAACAAGAACAGACAATAACTGTGTAATAATAAATTAGTTTTGTTAGAACAAAGCTTTCTCACACTCACCAGGTTAACCATGAACAGGAAATTACAAAATAAATAAATAAAATAAATAAATAAATAAAAACCGCAAGCTGCGATCTGCGGGGTCCAAGCAGGCTTCAGAAATATCGCCGCCAGTGCCCAGATCTTCCCAAGTTATACACAACTATAAAAAGACCATAGATTAACATATTTATCAAGTTTTGTGAAGACAGCTCAGTGTTGATCACGTGAATTATATCTGCTGAAATCTGATTGGCTCATGGCGGCCATGTTTTTTTTAACTACCCCAGTCATCATTAAAAAATTAGCACCATTTACAGGTTAGCAGAACGATAAAGCACGCCAAATTTCAGCTCAGTCGGAATTACAATTAACCGGAACATAACCCCTCCCCTTATCTACGACCACGCCGCAAATTTTGCACACCTCTTCAGAAACTTGTACTAACCATGCCATGTGAATCCATGCAACCAGTCCTGAGTTACAGCTGTTTGGCTAAACCAAATTCCACCCCACTAGAGCTGACTGGCATGTGGAGGCCATATTATTTACAAATCTCAACACTTGGTGCTTGGACCCCTAATAAATGAATAAACCACAGTTAGCTGCTACAGCAAACAGCATGCAGATGCTCTCTGGTCTGAGTTGCTCTTCTATGTACATTTTAAAAAAAATTCTCATCATGATGTGGCACAGTCTCAGCCACTTAGTGTCTTTTCTCTTTTCTCCACACAAGCATCAGGATCTTGTAGGTTGGCTCTGATCACTTCCTTGGTCTGTGGTTGGTCATCTGTCCTGTGAGCCCGTTTTTGTAAAAGTAGGAGGTTCTTGGCCATGTTTATTCACTAAACGTAGCAGGTTTTTTTTAGCAGCCTGACTCTTCGGCACTGCACTAATTCATGCTCTACACTATAATGATCATTTTTATGACAGTCTTCCAGCGAAAGTGATTGTAGTGCTTTACATTTACTCCCATACAGGAGGTTTCTTGCCCTGCTTATCAATGTGTTACGCTTTTGTCTTTGATCATTTGTATTTGTTCTTTCAAGGCTTGACTATATTGAACCGAAAACCAGTTGCAGTTCCGCATCCAACTAATTTATTTATTGTAAGATGATACCCAAATCAATAAATTAACGTAAATTTTAATAATTCTTCATGAAATGTTTTCAAAACATTGCTCAGGTTTCCTGCTCCTCAAGCTCTGCTTCCTCACGACCAGGAATACCGGCATCTCTGTCTATAGTACAGTTTGGATTTATAAACCAGAAAGAATTTAACAATGGGGCCAAGAAAAAAACAAATGCACCAGGACTGCGTTCCTGCTTCTCAAACTTGCTCTCCTTTTCTTCAACCTACAACACTAAAATTTCACAGCACTGTGAATCATGATTTTAATAAAACCACTGAAAGTGTTTTAATCTCCACTGCAAAAGAGTAAGAAAAATGAAACTTTTCCATCCTCAGGTCGTCCATGAAGCTGGGCTCCAGCCAGGCGTCGAGCGTCGAGAGCAGCTCTCTGACCGGCAGCCTGTCCCCGGGCTCGGACCTTCAGCCTCACTGCCAGTGCTGCATCTCCTACGCTGCCCGCCTCAGACGCCTCTCCTGCGGCCACCTGTACTGCGAGCCCTGCACCATCCGCATCGTCAACATGGCCTTCGAGGACATCGAGGGTCTGGCCGAGTACCCCTGCCCCGTCTGCAAGTCCCTGCGCCACTTCAACGGCTTCGACTACTCACCACTCGGAAGTCAAAGACGGCTGATCGTGGAGAAAGATGACCAGCGGGACTAAATGTTCATGTCATGAACATACATGTCGAGAATTTGAATTTTTTTCGCCTGACAGCGAATGGACACTGTGGAGAATGTTGTCTCAGAAATGGAATCTCATTCATTGACTCATGAATTTTCAGAATGGACAAACTGTAATTATTTTGCAATCCTGAATATGCTACAGGAGATTTGCTAACAAAACAAACTAGCTAGCTTGAGAGAGAATTCTTCATTCCTGGATATAAATAGTTAGATCTGTATAATTATGATTTAATAACTAGTAGGACATTTTTTAAATGGCCATAAGATGTTTATTGCTGTAAAATGTGTCCACTTTGTGATTTGTGATTGTTGCAGCCAAAGCGAACACCTTGTAATTTTAATATTCACCAAAAATGCAATCACGTGTCAGAGTTTCGTAATCAGACTGTGCTTTTGTATACGGAAGAAAAAAACGCATATAGAAAACAGTATTGCATTTCCATTGTGACATGACTGCCTTATTATTCGATTATTTAAGATTATACCTCAGCGCTGTTGAATTCTGGATTCTGATTGGTCAGAAGGTGTTGATTAATTTCCTACAACAGCAGCTCTGACAGTAGTGCAGGTTTATATTAATGCGCTCGTTCCAGTACATTATTGTTTCTATAGTAACAGCTCATTCACAGGGACTTACATGAACACTCCATATATAAATGGATTAAAAAATATTTTCTGAACAAACAGAGAAGTTTAGTCAACATTAATAGAAGGAGTCTCCAGTATCAGAGGTAAAGCTGTAGCTTCTCCACCATCTTCAGGACAGAGGAGTTTACGCTTCTTTGCGGTTTCTCAGTAACATGATAAGGTGTGTTTTTTGTCTTAACTTCAAGAGAGAGAGGAAAAAAGAGAGGTTGGTGAGGGAACGACTGTTTATAGATGCTATAGTGCAAGTAACTTGTTTCAAGGATGTTCCACAACATTAAATGTAACTATAAACAGATAAAAAGTACACCACCTTTTTGTAAACGAATGAAAATTTTAAGCATTGGTAAACTGCTGTGGTATAAGAAGAGTAAAACGTTTCAGGAAATGGTGTTATAGGAAAATAATCAGGGTGGTAACTAACTCCGCTTCATCACATCACCCTGTCGTTAATTAATTTCCTATAACAGCATAACACAGTGTTTTATTCCTTACTTACAGTCTCTTTTTGGTGTTTGCTGCCTGATCTCCATGAACTGAAGACTCTAGTTTGTTTTCAGTGTGCACTGTTTGACTGGTTAAGTTATTTTCGTATCCCGTGCTGTGGATGACAGTATTGAGTAAATTTGCACTGAAATATTGACGATGAACCTCATGCTTCTTGTAAAGTGATGGTGTAAATATTTATTTTCATACAAATATAAAATCGTCACAAATCTCATCATGTTGTCAGTTTTCATTTCTACAAATTCTTCATCAATTCATCCATGAAAAAATGCATTTTCAGTCACCAAGGTCTGGACTTGTTCATCTAGAGCAAGCCAAGCTGATACAAATCAGAGTAAAAGGAAAAAGAGGAAATGAGTTTCTCCTTCCTGTACCACCAGGGATAAACAAACCAGCTCGCTGTGTGGGAACACCACACAATACGACTGCAATAACTCACTCGCTGCCTTTCAGCCTGTGAAAAATGACCGCGGAAGATCAATTAGGAGGAACAAGCACTCTGTCATTTCCTCAAAGAGGAAGCTGCGTCTGTGGGCCAGACGTTCAGGCATCTGATAAAACTGCTTCGAGAAAGGCGTGGCAGTAAATAAACGCAGGCAGACGCTTATTTCAGGGGCACTGTGTATTTTATATTTTAGATATCCTATAACACGTTGTTAATGCAGAATTACAGCGCCCAGTACCTTTTCTTCTGGTTCAAGTACAACACATACAGCTCAAACAATTCAGATAAAACACAACTGATAAACAAATGTGAGAAATCTTTCTGAGTACACACAGTGGCAGCATTTTAGACAACCATATCATCATCATCATCATCAATACAAATGTTTTTTTTTTTTTAAATATACAGTGTGGTCCAAAAGTCTGAGAGTGCTAGTGAAAATACTTCAATTGTGCATTCTTTTCTAATTTAATAAAACATTTTTCAATTTCAAACTACATTATAATTAGAACCTTAGACATATTTACATGAATTTCAGAATTTCTTGGTATTTGTTTCGCCCCTTTTTGCTTTAACGTCTTGAGATGGTGTGAACTGTGGAGCCGTGTTAGATCAAATCCATCCTCGATGGAAGAGGCTTGAAGAAAATCTGACCAAAATCTGACCATTTATACAAAGAAGTTAACATGATCGAGATCATAAAACTTAACTAGTGACCTAGAAATAGTGCAAAGTCTAGAATACTGAATATCTAAGACATTGAACATTTCCTCTCTTCTTTGTTTATTTCTTGTTTTCAGTTTGCTCTCAGACTTTTGGAATCCTCTGTACATATATATATGGAGGTCTTTGTAAGTCTGGTGAAAAGTCACATACAGACACTGAAAGAAGCAGTGGAAGAAGTACCAAAGTTTTGTGCAGTACGTACGTACAAATAAAAAAAATGACAATATAAACAAGTAATTAAATATTAGCATGAAAGTTCTGTCTCTGATCGTACAGTCCATACACACCATCTCATAGCTGTGGCATGATCATAGGACTCGTTCTCATTAAACCATAACTGGTCACACAACATGGCTTAAATAGTCACCAATAACTCAGAGATGGGAATGTTATAAATAATTTACTTGCTGCAAAATTTGTGTCTTCCTTCTTCGTTAACACCGGACCTAAAGTATCATAGTGCTACATTATATGTGTATATATATTACACACACACACCTTGTATTGTAACTCGTGTATATACACACACCTTCTCCTCCTCCTCCCACCTGTTAATGTTATTTAGGTTAAGTCCTAATGGACCATTGAGTTGCATACACACCACACACCACACACCACACGCCATCTAGTGGAGATGAAAAGAACATTAATCCTCAAAATCCCCATTTTCTTTTATCCATTTTTTGAGGAGTGGAAGCAGGTATTTGGCATGAACTGGACAATTATTGGGGGGGGATTACACAATAACACAATTAACAAAATAACACAGTTAACGCAATTCACATGCTCCTGTTATGAGGAATTATGATTAAATTCTGCCGTATGTATCTTTTTTGGACCGTTTTACATCCTATTGTGCATTAAAGAGTGAGAATGTGCTTGAAATGTAATACGTCTACAGTCACCTACAATATCACTATTACAGCACCCTGCATAAATTTTCACCCCCTTTAACTTATCCTGGAACTGAAATATACTTAATGGTCTGTAACAAGTTGGGAGAAATATCAATATAATTATTTACAGATAAAAACTTAGAAGTTGTGATTGCGTTGATCTAAAACCGCTACATTAGTTGCTATCAATAGTCATATAATTAATTAGTTAACCTGTGAAATGTGCAATTGTGATCTGAATATAAATACACCTGTGCTGGAAGAACCCAGAGCTTGATAGAGTATATACCTAAACTAGCAGCATCATGAAGACTAAAAAGCAATCTGGGAGACATTTCTGGAAAAGTATGAATCAGGGTTTTAAAAATATCCCAAACTTTGAACATCATTAAATCTATTATTTCAAAAAAAAAAAAAAAGAAAAGAATATGGCACAACCACGACTCTGCCTAAAGGAGGCTGTCCACCAAAAGTAAGAGGGGATTGGTCAGAGGCACAACCAAGAGGCCAAGGGTTAGGCCAAATATTATGCTACCACCACCATGCGTCACAGTGGGGATGCATGAGTCCATTTCAGTTTCATGTTCTAACACAAAAAACAATGTGGGAAAGTCCAAAGGGGTTGAATACTTTTGCAAAGCACTGTATATTACACACTACTATACTCTACTAGTAGTATATACTATTAAGTACTATATACACATATAAGTAACTTTGTATTAAATACTCAGGATAAAGGAATGCTGTGCTTTTTCCCTAATCGGAGTACCGAGATTTTACCACATGGCTGAGATGTGTGCTGATTATGGAAAGTGCTTTGTATTCAGTGAAACAGAGCGAATATTTCTAACACTTGGTCCTGTGAGAAGATTTAATCCCATGTGCATGGTTTAATTCTCCTACCTAAAGCTCAGCGAGGCTTGTGCCCCAGTGAGCTGCTACTCTTGGGCAGTTTGGCACTAGAACTCGAGGTGGGGCGACCAAACAGGAACGTGTGTTTGGGTCCGTCGCTGTAGCCAGAACGTCCTGAAATGCGGCTCGGACTCTCCTGATGAGAGCTCCTGGATGATGAGGAGGAAGAGGAGGAGGAAGAGGAAGAGGAAGAAGAAGAGGAAGAAGAGGAGGAAGAGGAAAAGAGGAATGTGCCGTTGTTGGTGTTCTGGTTGAGATTGGAGCCGAGGCGGCGGTGTTCCTGTCTCTTGCGGTTTTGAGGACGGCCCGTGGAGGCCTGGGCCAAACGTTCTCGCAGGTTCTCCACCTCCCATGCCAGCTGTTCCACCGGGTGCCTCGTGTTAGACGACATCGGGTACGTGAAAGCCTAAAACAGATGGGCGTTTCTCATCATCTTAATTATGCGCAACGTATTTTGCATAACCATCACAAACCAAACATAAAACCATAACACAAATTATAAAGCACCTGAAACAAAACAATTTGTATATTAAATGAGAAACTTTAAATCTGATGGACAGACCTTGAAATTAGATTTAATTAATTCAGTTTAAGTCATTTCTTACTTTTCTTCATTTTGAGCATGATTCCTATTTCTGACCATTTGTATTACATTTTATCCTTAATAGTTTGTTCTTGTATCTAAGGGATCACCTTTTTGGTTAGCTGAGCCCTTTAAATTGGCAAAATTATTTTCCTCAAGCAGCCATTGAAATAACGCCATTATACATACAAGTAAAAACTATAATAATGCCATTTTAAACTATTACATTCTCTAAAATGGTACACTGTACACTGAAATATTCGGCTGCTTCTGTGCCCAGGTAGGCGTGATTAAAATGATAATGAAAGATGAAAGGCTCTGGATAATACTTGCATTAGATCATTAAATCTTCCTGATACTTAGAAAATTCTTCTTCCTTCCTCTTCTTGTTCATCCACCTGTAATTCTATTTTACTGACAAGAGATCTGTCAATTTGAAATGATTTTAAAGCTGAAGATTTTTGAGCAAGACTTAACTAGCTATCATATTAACTTACATTAAGCTAACCAGTAACAATGACCAATTACTTTTAACAATTGCTTCAAAGTCACTGTAAAAGGCCTATTGTTTTTTATTTAATTAGACAATGACATTTTCATCTCACAAACTGCTGCAAAGACATCATAAAAAGCCATAATTTACTTGATTGCTATTTTAAAATAAGCATAAAGCAAGTACCTGCGCATGCAGTGCCCCTCTCAGGTAGCAGTTCCTCCAGATGTGCACGCAGGGCCCCAGGAGCAGGGGCAGCAGAGGCCCGTGGGGTTCGTGAAGGCTGGAGGGTAGTGGTTCGGCTCTGATCAGGCGCTCGAGAGCAGGCAGGCCCTCACAAGATGGAGCCCTGTTGTGGCTCTTTTTGTAGGAACCCGAACCTCCTCCACTTCTCCACGGCAGCAGGTTGGAAGGACAGGAAAAGACACCACGCGAGAGCAAGAACACTGATCCTACGGCGCTGTCACTCTGAGCAGGGAGGGAGAGAGAGAGAGAGAGATAGTGGAAGAAGAGAGATAAGCATTGAGAGGCTACTTTACACTCTGTGAACTAGGAAATGAGGTGCTCTAATCAGGCTGAGAATTTAATTAGGAGAGGGAATTGAATTTGGCACAGTTGTTTTTTAAAGCTGGCCTGGTTTTAAAAGAGCACCTTTGCCCAACTAGGACAGTTAAAAAATTTAATTAGCATCCAATGACTCAACACAAGTAATAATGACCCAGATCGCCTCCACATACCCACCCACATGCCCCTCCACTGGCCCACCTGTATTATCACCCACATGCCCACCCACGTGCCCCCTTACATGTCCACCTTTATGCTTACTCACATGCCCCTCTCCATGCCCTCCTGCGTCCTCATCCACATGTCCTCCCATATCATCAAAAACATTCCCACCAGCATGCCCTCAGGCATGCCCTCCGATATATACCCCCCCCCCCCCCCCCCCCCCCATCCAGTATCCTCACCCACATGCCCTCCCATATGCCTTTCCACATGCCCACCAATATACCTTATCCTCAGCCATATGCCCTCAGGCATGCCCTCCTGTATACTCACCCACTCAGGCTCCAGGTTGGTGTTGAGGTTGCCGTTGAGGACAGGTGCAGGGGAAACGGGTCGGCACACGGGCTGGGTGAACAGGGCCCGTCTCTGACTGCTGTACTGCAGGGCCCAGTCCCACACGGGGGGGTACGGAGGGTCCACCGGCTCCTCGGCCGAGCCTCTGGGTAACTCTCTCAGCCCGTTTACTGGAGTGTAGCTCGGCGACAAATGCTGCGAAAAAGTTGGTTTCCAGCAAAATCAGCTAAAAAGCATTATATCAAATATCAAGAGACATGTAAAAGTGCACAATGTACTGGATATTTGTTTATTAAAGGGGTTGTCTGTAATTTTTAGCTCCTTCTGCTGAGTGCAGAAGTGACAAGTGACAAGTCTTTCCCTTTCAACCCCACACATCCAATCTTTTAGGGGAAACAGGCAGAGTTGAGCAGCTGCTCCTGTTCTCATTTACATTCTCATTTACAAACAGCTTGTCACATTGCAAAGAAACCACGAAGAAGCGTAAACTCCTCTGTCCTGAAGATGTCGGAAAACCTAAAGTTACAGCTTTACCTCTAACTGTTACAAAGCCCTGACACTGGAGACTCCTTACATAAATGTTAAAGAAACACATTTTTCCTTACAGAAAACCTCACCCACATCAAGCACTATTGTCAGAGCTGCTGTCCTAGGAAATTAATCAACACCTTCTGACCAATCAATGTGGTATTAAAAAAAAAAAAGGACTAAATCCCGGGTGTGTATGTGACCTGGTTGTGTGTGTGTGTGTGTGTGTGTGTGTACCTGTGATCGGCGACATCGCTCTCTCTGACAGTTGGCCAGGAAGGTGCTGAACAGTGGCAGCTGCACGCTGTCATGCAGGGCCAGCAGGTAGGCTTCAGTCAGCTGGAAACGGGCTGGAAACTGAGCCCACAGCTGCCACACACAGTCCAGGAAGAGCAGGAAGATTGGAGCCTGAACACACCAAACACATCACACCAAAACACACATGTCACACTCCTTTATTTTCTTAACTTTGTGCACATGCTCATTTTCAGACTTCATTTCAGACCACAGAGTGTTTTTTTTTTTTTAAGCAGAAGTCAAATCCACACGGGCACTTAATTAGGATTCATGTTTTGGGCCATTATCTTATTAAGCGATCAGTCTATAGAACTAAGCCTTAACCTCTTGATAGAGGTCATGTTGTATTACTTTAGCTTATTCGCAAAAGGGAAAAAAAGGGGGGGGGCTGGGTGCCAATATTTCTTGAGTTAGCTGCATTCTCACCTCCTCTTTGTCGGTGTCTCGGTGGTAGTTGATGCGGCTGAGGAACCGGTGCCCCGCCATCACCCACTCCTTCTGCACGAGGCTCTGAAAGCCAGCGATGGTGCGGCAGTGCGGGTCACACATCACCTGCACCAGACTGGACACCACGCAGTTCATGTCCCGGTCCTCTGGCTCTGCAGATACACAACACCGGTTAGCACGACGTTAATGACATATAGGAAAGAAATATTCGAGCACTCAGTGCAATCAAACGGGATGAGAGCCAAGTCCTGACCTGCTTCTATACACAAATTTGGTATTCATGAAAATCCTGTACATTCAGAAAAGTGTTCGTAGCCTACTCGTGCTCCTGAGTGCGTATAAATGTGTGTGTAAGAAGACCAACTAACGTAACCCTTGACTTGATCAACTTCAAATCATATAATCTGCATGGATTACTGCACATACATTTACAGTATTTAGCAGACATTTAGCCCTTATCCAGAGTGACTTACAGAAGAGCTTAGCATGTCTATCAAAAACACATCCTCACACTAGTTTACTAGGTCATGGACTAAGAAGACCATCCAGAACATCAGAAATCAAGATGTGTTGGTGTGTGTTGATTATCCAAAAAAGCCTGACGTTTTATTTCACTGATTTAAATTATTAGATTTCTGTCCTGTTAGACTCATTTTAATGTTGACTCAGTGTGTGTGTGTGTGTGTGTGTGTGTGTGTGTGTGTGTGATTTTGCACTTGTTAATGATGAAAGTATCAGTAGCTTGTAATATGAGAATTGTGTGTAAGTATCTTTGATTAGCTGTAATAAGAAACTTTGAAAACAAAACATTAATTTCTAAATATTCAAAAGCAAAATAAGAGAAACCCTGTAGAATACATCAGCGAAACAGTCACTCCTGTAGCACTGAGCCCTCTTGTGGTTGCATTGGTCTTGGTATCTTATTTATTTTTTCCATCACAACGCATCTGGTGAACAGGTTTTAGTGTGATGGATGAGCAGGCTGAGAACACCACTGACACTGTTATTTATTGTTATTTCTAAAGGTTTACTGAAGGGTCAGTGTTAGTGTGCGCCAAGATTTTTACACCAATATGAATTCATTTAACGAATATCCTTTCATGATTCTGGTGTGTTTTAAATTAGGATTGTTCTGCATAAAAATGTCACACCTAATATGTGGAACATGACTCAGGCTTTCGCACATACAGATCATCACCAACCTACAGTTTTGCAAAGAAAATAAATAAATAATCATGTTCATTCATCTCAGATCATCAGGGTATTTTTAGCGGAGTCGAGTCACTCAGAGCGGAGGAGGCGAGGCAGTGTATAAATGTTTCCTCTCTGCTAATGTTTAAAAAAAAACAATGATGAAAACACACCTTGTAGAACGACGGTTAATTGCCCTTTTTGGAGCAAGCAGGACACTTCTGCAGCTTTTCTTAGACAGCACCTAACACACACACACACACACACACACACAAATACATTTAACTCGTACACTCAAAGTGTTAAGGGCTCTATTTTAGAAATCCTTTCAGACGGAGAAATCTGTTGTAGGGTTCTACTCAGAACCTTTAAGGTTCTGCATTTTAAAGCAAAGTCTTTCTGTATATAAAGTACATCTGTATGTAACAGAATTGTAGGCGGATCTACATATGAGCTCGGTTTGTGATGTCACTAAATAAACTCCACGGCTTTGGACTAATCATGCCAGAGATTACAAGAAATCCAATTTGCATATTCATGCATATTCATAGATCCCGGGTGTAGAAATGTTTATAATATTTATTGGATAGTAAATAATATATTATTCTACATGGATTATTTTTAATGGTTTAAAATGACAGGTTCAGCCCAGTTTTTCTACTTTCCCATCAAATATATTAAAAGAGAATCTGGTAAATTCATTTAGCTTACTGAGTGAATGTATAATATCATATCATCCATAAGCTGATTGAATGTAATTAGTTTACACAAGCAGTTTATGGAAAACGGTTCCATCAGGGGCCATCTGGCTTTTCATTTCTTAATTCAGTTAGTGACTAGAGCCAATAATCATGAGGCAGAAATGAATTACAGGGAAGTCATTTCATTCTGGAAAGTGTTGCTGTAAACTCAGATGATTTCGTTTTTACAGCTCAGGGAGTCGGGGGTTAGAGACGAGTCACGGCTGAGTGCTAAAAATCTCTCGTACCTGGTGTAATCCAGCCAGTGAGTTCCCTCCAGAGTGGAAAGCCACTTATCATCCGGCACAGACATGGAGGAAGAAATATCTGTAAAAAGTGATATAAAGTCAACAAACTCCTGTCGAGTTAGCAAATTATTTTCTACAACAGCAGCTCTGACAGCAGTGCAGCTGCAAATCACAGGTTTATTAAAATAATACATTATAGTTTCTATAGTAACAGCTCGTTCCCAGAGACTTGTACAGCGGACGCTTCACATTAACCAATTAACAGTCCTTGAAATCGATTTTAGAATTCACTTTTCACAGAGAAAGAAAGGGAGAAACAACGTAGGAAAGCTGTGTGTGAATTTCAAAATCGACTGACTGTATCAAGAAGGAACAAATCTGTCCTCATTAATCGCTCTCGCTCTTGACGGAGAACAGAAACAACAGGTAATTATTTTAAGCAGTCATTACTATCTCTGCTGTCCTTTTAAATTCGACACGCTGCGCTCTCTCACACACTGCGCACTGAGACGATGAAAGTTTTCTACAGGAATCCGGACACTCGTTAAATGCTGGAACACTTGCACTGAACAAAATGGAGATTATGTAGAAAAATGATATGCTTCTGTGACACCTATTTACAATATACAATGCAAAAAAAGGTTTTCAGTTGACTCACACACACAGTTTTTTTTGGCAGGATTTCATCTTTTGCAGTATAAATGTACTTTAAAATCCAGATGAGCAGATGAGGAAAATGAAGCTACCACACTCTGCTACAGCTATGCAAGGATTTTACAGATAAACAAGATAAAACATAACTTTATTGATCAGGGATGGGAAAATCTAGTGTTAGAGCAGCATACAAATATTAGACGACAACAAAGACAAAAAAAAGACAAAACTGAGATAATCGTGATCTCATTTCTGAACAAACCTGAAAGAATCGTCCAGCCCTAGGGGACCATTTCACAGATCTGTGCATCTGTATACATTAGAATCATTCTTTCTTTACATTCTTTATCTTTATCACGCATATGTTGTCTTCTAATATTTGTACGTTGCTCTAACGCTGGAATTTTGCACTCCTGATCAATAGTGTTGTTTTATCTTGTGAACGCAGCCTGTGGACTGTTGGTTTATGACTCAGAGGTTAAGCCAGCATGGTAAATTCCTCACCTCCGAGGCACAGGGAGCGCAGTCGTGTGTGTGCGAGCTGCACATCCGCTGGCGAAGGCATTTCATCCCCGAGATCCATAACCACACACTGCGTCTGGCCACCGAACAGGATCAGCTCCAGGTTCCTGCTCAGGACAGCACTGTTAGAAAACTTATTACGCTCCAACACAATATACAGCATGTACATTACACTATTAGTGCATTAGCATTTGACTATTGTATTATCTACACAGATATTTAATGACCCTGGTATTAAAATGTATCTGGGATTTTGGCGTTTATACTAAATTTGTTAATTACAAATTTAATTAATTACATCAATTTTATTGCTCGGAGAACTTTCACTTTTTTAAGCGTTTCCTCCAAAGTCTGGGATAAACTTGGTATTATAAGGTTCTATTAGCTAGCCAATCATCAGTCCAGCATGAATACTCAACATAGCCACTGTTCTATTAACACACTCTGTTAACACAGTAACACGCTCTATTAACACACTGAGAGAAAAGAGTCGAAGCCTCAGCGTGGTGAACCAGAGGAAAAAGTAAAACTGCAGATGTTTAGCTTGATGAGATTAATAAACAGTGTATGATAAAGGATTGGTCTACTGTACTCGCCGTTCTCATATGGAGGTATTTCTCTCTATATCAGAGAAGTAACGAATAAAACGCACTGTGTCGTGCTGTTATAGTAAAATAATCAGTGACAAGGTGGTGTGATCAAGCGGAGATCTTGTTTTCACAAAAAAAAATAGATTAATTAATTAAAAAAAACGCAGCTTGTTACCACGTTACTGAGAAACCAAAACGCTTATCCTGCTCTGTCCTGAAGATTTCGAAAATCTAAAGTCACAGCTTTACCTCTAACTGTTACAAAGCACTGACACTGGAGACTCCTTCCATAGATAAGCGTCTCCTTACAGAAAACTTCAACATATCAACGATTACACAGACCATTTCCGAGCATCCAACAACGCAACAAAACAATAACTGATTCAAATGAATATTAATATATTCAAATTAATATTAATGCATTAATATAAACCTGTGATTTGCAGCTGCACTATTGTCAGAGCTGCTGTTAGAAAAAAATTAAACCTTCTGACCAATCAGAATCGGGGATTCAACAGAGCTGTGGTATAATGTTAGCATGAAATATTACTGAGATTAGCTAGTGTGTGGTTGCGTAGGAACATGTATGTTTTCACGTAAGACTAGATAGTTAAATTTATTTTAAGGTAGATTTAGAAAGTGAAATAGTTCGCATTTAATATCTTACACAACACGTTAAAAAAGTGGACTTAATATACATCTCAGAATTTTGAGAACGTACGTTTAAACAGATGTTGTGCTGCTGTAAATGTGAGTTCTGCTAGCTTGAAGGTCAAAACATCTCTTCAACCAGACAAAACATTAGAGCACTAAGGTCACGGTGTGTATGTGTGTATTAAATGGCTACAAACCGGATATCGTCCTTCTCGTGATAGATGTTGTTCTGAAAGCTGGCCATGCGCAGCAGGTCACTGCCGCGCGGATGCCGCCAACACCAGCGCTGCAGAGAGCGAATCAGATTAGACACCACACTGATGTACGCAGAATTTTACTGTAAAATCCTGCACACGCCCTCGAGGCCCAGTTTATACTCACTGGGATGCGACCGTCGTTAAAATGGGCGAATGTTTTCTTCAGCTCCGTGTCGAGGACCTTCTGAGGAACCACGTTAAACCTGGACAGGCTGGAGAACAGAAAGAAAAATGTCTACTGCAGAAGGGAAAAAAAATACAAGCAAAACATTCCAGATGCATTCCAGGTAATCTGAAACATGATCTGAAAATCTGCTCTCTAAATCAAGAAGAAGGAATTTTGTATAAAAACATACAACAGAATTAAAAAAAAAAAAAAGAAAGCATCAGTGACGATTAAATTAAACAGCGATTAATCAGTGAGCTGTTCAACAGGTAGTGATGGGACTTTCATATTTCTCTGCATTCTCCTTTTTACTTTCATTTATTCATTTAACATGAGAAAAACATATTTTTGTATATGTATAGGCATACACTGTGTAACTTAACTGCATGGATTTATATTATAAATTTGAATGTTTCCTATATATTTTAATAATTTATATTCAAAAATATTGCCCAAAATACATTTTAAACCAGATTAAAAAACACAGCTATACTATTTGATTAATGTAAATGTAATTAATTAAAAAAAGAAACTTGTTAAAAATTAATCAACACCTTCTGACCAATCAGATTCAAGAATTTAACAGCACCATAAAATCATTTTTACATTTTAAAGTTTACATTTACATTTTGAAATTGGAATAACCAGAAGTTTTCTCCTTTCTTAAAATGAGGTGAGTGCAGAGTGACAGTAGGACCAGACCGAGATATCATACAGCCGATGTTTTAAATCAGCTGATATTAAAAATTCCACAGATTTTTCAGCATTAGTCGAAATCATACTGATGTCTAAACTGTAAATCTGGATACTTTACTGCAAATCTGCTTTTGTTTCAGTTCGAGCTAAACATTATTTAATTGTTTTACTCTTACAAGTACTTAAATTGGCCTGTTTTTTTTTTTTTTTTGAGGTGTGTGATTAATTTTAAATTAAGATCAGTTAAATTATCAGTTATTGAAATTTCTAGAGCACTAAGGGTGCAGTTTGTAACATTTACCATTTAAAACTGTTTCTCTGCCTTTAATAATCATATTATGTATATTACATACACCTAAGCAAAATCAGCATTCTCAATATTGCAGTGTATCGCATCTGTAGTTTCTTTATTTCAAGCTTCTCTTCACGTCTTTCTGGCCCTGACCTTTGCTCCGCCCCCAGCTGAAAGTTCTGTGGAAAATGTGTGGTGTGTGTTTTGTAGGAAATCTCGTCATCACTTATACTGTGATACTGTAATTCACCTCACAGGCAGCAGAGGGCACTAAAACACACACACCACCCCTTAAAAAAAAATCAGTGACTTATTTGTCATCTTATATATCATATCTCATGTATACTGGAATTCTTCTTAGCTCGTTAAAGGTGCAGGTTTGTGTTACCTGGTGGACATTTCGAAGCGGTCGTTGACGGCGCTGACCCTCCAGCCGGTGGCTCCGGTCCTCTCCAGCTCCTGCTCCCAGTCCGCTGCGCTCTCGTACCAGTTCATGCTCGGGTCACGCCTCCGGTTGCTCAGGAACTGTTTCATTTCTGCACATGGAGATGGAGAGAGACTGAGCGTGAAACTATTAGATGGTGCGGTGACAATATGGAGGCACTAGTGCGATGAGCATGAACCCGACCAGACACACACACACATACACACACACACACACACACACACACACACACACACACACACACACACGGCTTGAGAGGGTTGAGTAAAGGCCAGGAGGTCGTGTTACTCTGCATTATTCAGCTGCTTAATGGCCGCTCAGAGGAGAGCTGCTCGGCTCACGTATCTTCATATGATTTTATTTGAATATCAAATGTTAGGGTGCAGATGATAATGAGGACAATCAGTGCGCACTCAGGAAACGCAGCTGCTCCTACTGGCATGTGGGCTAAAACATCCTGCTCTGATTGTTTGAGAGACTGTTTTAATACCAAAGGAATCCCTCCTAATTAAGAACGACATTGTGTAAACAGCAGGGATATGAGATGATCGCTGCGTCGGAGAACGTTAATCATGAGAGCTGACTTTCACTCACCGATACTTCCCAAAGCTGCGTTCTGGAAGGACAGGATGGTGCTGGGTTTCAGCGGCTGGTATGTCTTGGCGATGGTGTACGTAATCTACAGAGGAATGAATTCACATCTGAATACGTCACAAGTGTTACTGAATTAACTCTCACATCGTTATAATCTCAATTATTCATACACACACAGGCCTAAACATGTCCACATTCACCATGTATTAAAGGCTATTTAATAATAAGTATGTTATAATATATTTAATAATAAATGCTGACATGAAATATATTTACAAAATTACATTTTGGGTCTGAAAGTAGTTTTCACTGTCATATAGTCTAAGCAGCAGTATTTAAAATGAGAATGAAATAATATACTTTATTGGTTCAAATGTTAAAATCTCATCCGTGGCTTGGAGTCCAAGAGAGCAAAATTTCTGTGCTTTTTGGGTGGGAGGGGCATAGACTCTCTCTCCTGTCAATCACAGCAACACTAGCCAATCGCAGGAGTCTGTGAGCTCATGTATGCAGAAGAGGGCGGAAAGCGCTTTCGTCCGAGTGTTACACAGCGCTGTGACACAGCAGTTCGAAAAACTTACAGATAAACAAACAAAGGAGCAATTGTAATGCTGGATTGTTTTTGAGGATTTTATGGTTGTACTTTATTCTTATACTGTGATAATCCTTTTGACAATTATCTGTTACACTGTAGGCATTCCAGTGAGCTGAATTTGTGTTATTATAACATTCTCGAATAATATTGTACGAGAAACTTCCCAACTTTCAGTATAAACTTGTGATATTTACTAGATAAATATTTGTTTATTATATAACTCATTTTATTATGTTTTAATAATATATTTTAATTAATTTATTAATTTATAATTAATTTGGTTATTTTATTTTATATATTTATTGTATATTTATGATACCTCTGAAAACCCCGCCTTACATTCCCCTTTTACTTTGCTGAAGTCATAATTCTCTAACAGCGTCATATAAAGGTCATGAACAGTAAAACAGTGTTAATATGTGTGATGTATTGTGAACCGTATGGAGCCTTTTCTTGAGTAAATTTGAAACACTTGTTTCCACAGACACTTCAACTATACATTGTTTGTATGAAAAGATGAACAGCTGTGTGTTAGCTAGTGTAGCTCAGCGTCAGTATTTCGTTCATATTATTGCCTAGCGATAGTGCGTCGTGACTTTGACCACTTAAACAGCAAGAGCATTGTGCGTTCGAGCGCTCACACACCTCCACAGCCTGAGTGTCAGGAGTGAGTCTGTCAAACAGGAAGCAGAGGACGCGCAGGTCTCTGCAGTACAGCACCAGCTCCTCAGGAGTGAACTTCAGAGAGGAGTTAGAGGTTACCAGTTTAGTCCGGGATGGTCCCACTGAAACAGAGAACACACCAGAACGTAAACACAGCTGATAAGCAAAAAATACATAAAAATCTGACTGACTCTGACACGGAGCTGTTTGATGTCCGACTGTCTTACCGGCAACAACCTTCTCAATGGAGGCCAAAGCGACGTCATGGTCTCCAAGGAGCACAGGATCGGCATTGTCCTAAACAAAAGAGGAAAGGGAAAGCAGATAAAGAGATGGTGGTATGCAAAACAGATAAGTGTTCATCTGTGGAGTGTTATCTGAACCGGATACTTCATCAGAGATGGAAGATAGGGGATTCAAACCTATTCATCTATTCACAACCTACTTTAAAAGCAGTGGCTGGTTAGCAGAGCACACGCTTGTCACGCAACCTGGCCACTGGTGATTATGCTAGCTGGTCTGCACTTAGCCACATGATGAAGTGTTTCTTTATAAAAGCGACTCACGTCTGGTCTCGGGCTGTCCTGAGGCACAAAGGCCACCCGGAAATGGGTGCAGAACAGCGTTCCTGACAGCCAGCCTCCTCCTTCTTTAGGTGAGAGCTTCTTCCTCACCAGAACGGCTCTCTGGAGGACACACTCCCCTAAAACAAGCAGACAGTAAAATTAACAATGCACATAAATCAACATTTCTATCCTGATGGGCGTGGTCTCTTCAAGGAGTGTCTCAATCCTGAAAAAAATCTCTGCACAACCTCTTTTTTTTAAATACAGGATATAACGCAATCTTTACCAGCATGTCAGTCCAGACAGAGATATCTATAAAATACTGGTGGTTATTTCTACTGCTCAAGGTAAAATATGGCGTAATCTTTCCACACACAAGTACGCAGACATGATGGATTTGGATGGATATGGATGGGAATAAAACCACAGGAGATACTCCCACCTCCAAAAGTGAAGCTAACCCTGTCTGAATAGAGCTTTACTCGATTTTGAGTTTGAAAAAGCTCAGCAGTCAAGCCCATAAACGCTACAATCAGTGTGTTTACGCTGAGCGTTCCCTGAGCTACTCTGCCGCTTCCTGTACCAACTCACCATCTCGGACACTTTCATCTACACCTCATGGGGAAACAGCTGGAGAAGAAAGAAACCTGCTCTTCCCAGCTGGATAAAACACACACACACACACACACACACAGGAAAGTTCATTCCCTCGGAACAAACTCCTCACATATTCCCTCACGTATTTATGATCTCGGTGACATTCCCAATGATGTGCTGAGTTTACAAACTTCAAACAAAGTTTTAAATTTACCCCAAATTCAGTGAAGCCATCTTTCACTAGAGTTTCACTAGAGCTATGATGCTAACGTCGCAACCAAATACGGGAAGTCGATCTCACTGAAAATAAAAAACCTATTTAAAAAAAATATTGCTTTATATTGCAATATTACTTTGTGAAATCACATTTCTAAATAAACAAACAGTTTTGTACATCAAATATAAAAAACGATTAACTGCCACTGAGTACTTTAGGAAGTTAAAAAAAAAAAAAAAGAAGAAAAATTTAGAACTTATTAGAAATATATAAATATATAGTTCGTTCACTCAATCCTGTTACCTGAACACATTCATCTCTGTCACATGATCAACAGGAAGCGTCATCCACATTTCCTGAAGATCACGGGAAGAAGAAAAGTAAGCTTTCTCAATCTTTTCTCTTTATTTACAGTGAGACTGTTATACGAGGTCGCTTTAAAATACAATCTCGTTACCCAAATTATAGATTTAATGTAAACTACTATTTTTTTTTAAAAATCGTTAGAATGTCCTTAATGTCCATAAAGATTAAGTATTAATATGTGTTTAAGACGTACAAGGTCGAAATGGCACCTCAATCGTAGAATCACCCATAACATGTTTGTTTCGTTAAGTCATTAAGGTTCTAACATGGATCGCACATATAATAGTTGGAAATATGGTAACAACTAAAATGTGGAAAAATCTTCCAAGCCTCTGTTGGTCATAAAGCGATGACGTGGTCGTGAGATGTAGCAGTCAAAAAGTCTGTATCGTATAAAACAGAAACAAGAGCGAATAAACAATGGTGTAATCCAGACAGAGGCAGCTGTAATCAGAAGTCCACCTCAGAAGCAAACGTAGCCATGCACGTCTGGTTTGGCCCGACTGCACACGCGCTAAACTCTGAGCTCGCTTCCTTAAAGGGAAATTTCCCCCCTAAAATTTTCCCTACTTGCTTTAATTAGATGCCGTTGCTATGATGAATGAAACCCTTTTTTCTTTTCATTTAACCAGCAGCCTTATTAAAGACACAAAAAGAAATCCTGCTTTTGACCAAAAACTTGTGCACCATCTGGCGAGCCTGAAAAAGATTTCTTTCTCATTCCCAAAACCAGGCTGGAGGTGTTCGGAAAATATGCAGCGGTTCAAAGAGCTTTCAAGGCCAAAAAAAAAAAAAGATTTATTCACTGAAATGTTCCTTTAAGCTCATGCCTGTTAGGAAGCTCAGACATTCCTTGGGCATCCTGGGACGCAGATGCGAGGCTGGCCAGAGGAAATGAGGAGCACTGAGGGAGGAATCTGCAAACGCTGGCTATGATGAAATGTTTAAACCATGGATCCATCGATACACATGCTTTTACTCATGCTCATAAAATGCTCTGATACTAACATCTGACACCAGGTGATGTAAGCTTAGGTGTACGGTGTCACAGGAAACGAGCAGACGACACGAAATGACAGCAAAATGGACGTATTTCAGTCTTAATCAAAGCAGACTACAAACTGTGCTCTGTGAAAATATCAAGAGGAGTAATCTACAGTGTCTTCCTACAAGTAACCCGATTAAACATCTTTACTGTTTTTAAACAGTGTTTAATAGAGAGCGTGAGGATGACCGACTTGAGCGTGCAGAGCATTATCAGCGGGCGTGGTCATTAAAAACAAGGGCGAGATGTCATATATTGTGCGTACGAGTGTGAAGCAGTGAAGCGAGCATGTAGAGAAACTGTCGCTTATCAGAAAGCAGTTCACTTCAGCGAGCACTGAGCCGCTTTGCTCGTGAGATTGAGATTTCGCTTGCTGATACTACACTGTTCACACTCTCTGCTATTAAAGATGTCGTTTATATGCCAATACACTCCTCATGTTGCATCATTAGCAAACAACTGACATAAACAGAGCTAAAGTAAATGTGCCATGATGCCAGTGACTGATGAATAGTAACTAACTCATTTTGTTATCAACAAATTGCAAAAACTTGTAATCGGTCAGAAAAAAGGGTATTTTTGTGTCACTAGTTTAAACATACTTTATGTTTAGCAGTTTTTGTGTAAACAAGTTCAAGTTCCTACTCAAAGGATGCTGCAATGCTTTTGGAAAACGAGCCTCATCGTCTGCTTTATGAAGCATCCTGAGAGAGTTTCCAGCTTGGCTGATCCACACCACATGCTGCACATACATTTTCCAGTTTGTTTTTTTTTTCGTCCATCTTGCTCTCCAAAAGATGGTAGCGTGTTCTCAAGCTCCCTGTGTTCTCATTCTGCGGATGGCCTGTTTATTCAGCTTTTACAGCTTTCACAGCGCATCTGCTGAACATCACATGGAAGTCAAATAAAGCTCTACTGAATCTCTGTGCAAGTCCAGAGCAGCAAACTCCATTAACACCTCTTCTGTTTTCCGCAAGTTTTCAGATAAATCAGAAGATTTGGTAGTGAAGGTGGTTACAAAGTGCATGAGATATCCAGAGCAAAATTCAAACATGCCAGCAATCCAAGTAAGAAGCAGTGTGTGTCATCTTGTAGACAGATCAGATGACTGTACACAAGCCGCAGCCTCTGCTACGTGAGCAGGCTCCTCTCTGGTGTGTGTTTGAGAGAACTGAGTATTGAGTAAATCCTCCAGCCCCTTCGTGATCCATTAACCTCCAATGGCTGATTGGGTTTCTGCCCTTCCGTGTTACGTGAGATAAGGACAAACACTGGCGGACTTTTACATGCTGTAATGTCCGAGCAATACGAGCACTATCGCTTAGCCACTTTCACTAGCTACAGTGTGTGTGTGTGTGTGTGTGTGTACCTCTACTTCTAACAGAAATGTAATCAAAAATAAAGGGTACAGCCAATTAAATCAATATTGTTAAAAAAATTAGTTTATGCAATACAGTATGTGTTCATTTTGAGACAGGTGAGAAAGCTGGTAAGAAAGCGAGTGAGAAAGCGGGTGAGAAAGCGGGTGAGAAAGCTGGTAAGAAAGCGAGTGAGAAAGCGGGTGAGAAAGCTGGTAAGAAAGCGAGTGAGAAAGCGGATGAGAAAGCGGGTGAGAAAGCGGATGAGAAAGCGGATGAGAAAGCGGGTGAGAAAGCGGATGAGAGAGCAGGTGAGAAAGCGAGTGAGAAAGCGAGTGAGAGAGCGGGTGAGAGAGCGGGTGAGAGAGCGGGTGAGAGAGCGGGTGAGAAAGCGGGTGAGAGAGCGGGTGAGAGAGCGGGTGAGAGAGCGGATGAGAAAGCGGATGGGAAAGCGGGTGAGAAAGCGGGTGAGAAAGCGGATGAGAAAGCGGGTGAGAAAGCGGGTGAGAAAGCGAGTGAGAAAGCGGGTGAGAAAGCGAGTGAGAAAGCGAGTGAGAGAGCGGGTGAGAGAGCGGGTGAGAGAGCGGGTGAGAGAGCGGGTGAGAAAGCGGATGGGAAAGCGGGTGAGAAAGCGGGTGAGAAAGCGGATGAGAAAGCGGGTGAGAAAGCGGGTGAGAAAGCGAGTGAGAAAGCGGGTGAGAAAGCGAGTGAGAAAGTGGGTGAGAGAGCGGGTGAGAAAGTGGGTGAGAAAGTGGGTGAGAAAGCGAGTGAGAAAGTGGGTGAGAAAGCGAGTGAGAAAGTGGGTGAGAGAGCGGGTGAGAAAGCGGGTGAGAAAGCGAGTGAGAAAGTGGGTGAGAAAGCCCCTTCCACTCTGAGACTGAACGGTAAAAGCTCTTTCACTAGAACTGACAGGTAAAAGGCCACACCTCCTCCTCTAGGACTGACACACAGAAGCCACACGTCTTTCACCTGCATTCATCAAATATGGACGTACCATTATGTCCTAAAACTTCCTACAAATTATTTATAACCTTCCACACTCATAAACCCCAATTACAACACACTCAAGATTTATTGAACTGAAGGTGTGTGTGTGTGTGTGTGTGTGTGTGTGTGTGTGTGTGTGTGTGTGTGTGTAAGCAGTGAATTATTGGCAGTACAGAACTCTCTGAATGCATGTTGAAGGTTAAAGATTAGCTCGGCAGGGTCGTGACTGTGGCCTGCATTCCTCCGTAAAGCTCCTGTTCTGGTTCACACACACACACACACACACACACTCAGAGAAAATACGTGTGAATTCTAATGTTTAATTAAAGTTATTAAAGAGAATTTTTTTTCTTACATATTATATTTGCACTGTAGCTTTTTTGTTAGATTATTTTCATAACCTTTCTTTTTAACCCACTTTTATCAATGGTGCCAATAATTATTTCCATGAAAACATGAAATGTACAAAAACCCCACTTAACCTCATCCTGTTTAATTCCCATGAAATTCCCGTGTTAAATAATGACGTGTGAAAGGGGCGTGGCAGTGAGATGATGAATCGAGCCTCACCTGGTAAACAGCACAGACCGAACATGTCTCTGCCTCGAGCATGAAGACCGCTCTGGTTCATTATCCGGTCCTGCAGAAGCAGCACAGAGACGATAATCAGCCATAAATTCATACACATATTACACACTAAACACATCATCCAAAGCTAATATTAACCCTTTCATAAACTATTTATATCATCTATATCCAGCTGTTTTATTACTTAAAATTGTATGACATACAGTACGAACTCTGACTTTCTCTACATATCACTTATATTAAAAATAAATGTGTTGGAAAGACATGAGTAGAAAAGTATAAAAATCAAAAAAAAAAAATCCTCATGTTTTTGTAAACAAAAATTAACATTCACAGGCAATATATAAAAATATACAAAATATAGCAATATTCTTGACATGCACAAAATGTACACAATTAAAAATCATTTTTAAAAAATATAAGATATTCAGTGGAGTCAGACATGAGTTTTATTTTTTTATATAAATTTGTTTTATTGTTTTTTTTATGTAGAATCTTAGTAAAGATATATTGGAGACAGTCATAACGACAAATAGGCTAGACATCGGTATAATTAAAGTCATTTGGAAGTGGTTCACATTTTATAGCTTACTAAAATATTTTTGAAAAAGCTTTAAATTGACCGTCTGTAAGTGTGCATGAAAAGATTAAACAGGAAACACATGGCAACGTCATCTGATGGTTCCTCCATCCACATGGTTTTGTGCTCGGTGTGGAGAGAAAGTCCAATCATCAACACACCCCCATTACTTCATGTTTCCATAAAGTTTCAGGTTCTGTTTCTGTCTCCAGCGCTCCAGCCAGACTCTTTTTTGGCAGGCCGACGCAGAGTTACGACGAAGTTCCACAGCAGCCGCTGAACATGTGGCTCCACTTAGCGGTAAAAAGCCCGCTGCCCCCTGCCTCGGAGGATTCCAACAACACAAAAACACCAAGAAGCAAAAAGCTTGGCAGAAAAAAAACAGACACGAGCTCTTTTCCTTCTCGAATCAAAGGAAATGGAAGCCTGTATGTCTGACATTTCAAAGCCCACCTTTCATAAGAGAGGCTATTCTTCCTCCTCGTCTCCCTCTCACACTGAGAACCAGAACAATGAGAGCTTCATACAGCGTGAGAACGATGGACTCATTCATGCGCTGTTCAAAGCAGCACTGCGACATCCTGCCACACGAACCAGCGGCCAGATTCTTCCTCTAAAACAAAACCCGTACTGAGCAGCAGACATGTGTGTCGATGATCGATTACGTGATGTACACGATATACAACACTTACACAACAGCGCTGTTCAAATTCTCCAATCTGATTGGTCGGAAGGTGTTCATTAATAATCATGCGCTCGTTCTAATACGGATTTTAAAAAAACAAAACAAAAAAAACGATGGATTGGTGAGGTTTTTGTGTGAGGAGACATTTCATTGAAGGAGTCTCCAGTGTCAGAGGTAAAGCTGTAACTTTTCCGACGTCTTCTGGGCAGGAGACTTCACGCTTTAGTGAGAACTTCATGGATATTACATGTAACTATAAACAGATTAAAAAAAAAGTATTGTTCTTTAAATAAATAAAATTTGGAAAGTTGTTGTATAAAAGGCACCTAATCCACTAGGTGATAACAGTTAATCCACTTCCCAGGTGTTGATTATTTTCCTATAACAGCATGCCGTTTTGTGTTTTAGTGCACTTGGATTGCACTGCTGAGGTTTCAGTTCTGTAAGAGCTCGGTCACATGACCGCCTCTTTGTCTCCCTCTCGCTCGTCGCTCTCTCAGCCTCGGGAGTAATAATCGTTCCACTGCTCACAGCTTTCCAGCTTCTGTGGCGAGAGAATGCCTGCCTTACCTCCTCTTACTCTCCTCCTCCTCCTCCTCTGTGAAATACGGCGCGAGCGGAACGCAGCAGGTCGGCACGCATAAAGCTCACACTGCTAACTTTATTACTCTCTGACTAAAAAGCACAACATGCCTCTGTGTCAGGAATCAATCTTCAGTGAAGTGAGATCATAAAGAGCCAGCGCAGGCTGTGCTACAGACCGCAGGGCGCTTTGTTGTGCTTTATGTCCTTTATTCTCTCCATGACTGACGAAGAGACGAAGAACAGAGGCGTGTCAAAAAACCACCTGAAAGAGGATCTCTAAAATGATTTACACCACTGCCACAAAATACTCATTTATGACTCGTCCACTGTGTTTGCATATCAACCAGAGGTGGAGCGATATGACAAAATATCACATCACCATTCTCATTCCTACGATACACAGTACGTTTTAAAAAAACTTCCAGCAAAATAGGAACATTTAGAAAATACAATTGGAAAATTTGTTACAAAACTTAAACATCGACTGAGCTATACATATCAGTCAGCTTACAACCACTACAAAAGGTTTGCAACAAGATATCACAATATATCAGAAAGCGGCCTTTCAGTCATATCGAAAGCAAAGCACTGATTCCGTTCGAGCTTTGTTCCTGCGACAGGAACGCAAACAGATTATACGGTGAACTCCTATCAAAACATACACATGGCTTTGATCACCGCATGGAGCTCGATTGTTCATTAGCAGAAAGGTAAAGCCTTTGATAGTGACGGTGTTGCTCAAGCCTCCATCGTCTTACAAATCTTTACATGGACATTGTGTCATTTTAAAACAACAAACTTGTGACCATTAGACGTCATTCGTCTGGAGCCAAATTCAGAAATTTACGAAAAGCTACAGACTGTGACAGGGCCGGTTCTTGACATTTCAAACAAACAATCTGCATGTTGTAGTGCTAAAACACTCACTAGCGGTTTATCTTTGACTGGGTGAAATGAGCTATTATTATTATTATTATATATATAGTCCGGTTGAATTTGGCTTAAAAACATATGTGCATTACATTTGTTTGGTTCTAACGCTAATGACGCCTCAATATTTTTCCTTACAGCACCTGAAAAATAACCATCAGACCACCAGGCTACTTAGCATGGTGAAAGGTTTGAACTTCAGTGAGGAAACTTCAGTGAAGCTTGTGATCGACTGAGTTGCTACAGTTCTGAAATGAGCTGTAGTTGATTAACGTTTCGACCACCTGAGCAGTGATTATCGTTAAAGTCCATGCGATGCTGTTACATGCGAACTAGCTAGCTATTTATTAGCCACTAACTTTGTCCATTTCAGTGACATAAAAATTGGAAGCAAGAAAGTGGAGAAATCAATTAAATCCAATTAAGTAGCATTAATAATAATAATCTAAAGGGGCGTCCTGCAACCGCCTGATACATAAACCTTTCTGCCAAATGATTGTAAAGTGTGTATTTGCATATCTATTTTAAAAAGTAGAACTCGACGTCTCGTCGTCGACGGGATGCGTTCACCGCTAACATCATTTGACCTTGCTGTGACATTGACCCTGTTTGGATCAAGTCCAAAATCTAACCAGTTCATCTGTTGCTTACAGCGATAATTCCATATAAATCCTACAAACGTTCTACCACTCGCTCTTAAGATATCGCACTTATGAGAATCTCAGACAGACGAACAGATGGATGGACAGACAACCCAAAAACATAATGTCTCATTGTGTCTCATTGTGTTTTGAAAAATCATGGAGCCCCCTGCTGGACTGGGGCCCTAAGCAGCCGCTTACACCGCTTATAACAAGAAACGGGCCGTAAACAAGTGAGCAGCAACCTAGAAAGTATTTGTCGAATCAGAAATGTTTTGAGTGGAGCTGAGTACTGAGCTGAAGTGAGCTGCTGACTGATTAAACAGCTGCTCAACTCCCCCGGTGTGACTTTACACTCTGTGCTGTTTAAGCGTCGCGGCGTTTATCTGGGATTATTCAGTCACTCGGCTGTTCTCTCGTCTGTTGTGCCTGGCAGGCGGACGAGAGGAAAGTTCCAGGACCATAAAACCCATAAACAGTAACAGAAGCCTTTAAAGAGACGATCTTGAAGGCGTGTCGAGGTGCGCCACGCTTTTGCTTCTAAGCGGGACCATTTTCTCGGCACACCTGGATCAAATGTAAACTGTACTTTACACTGCCGTCTAAATATTTAGAATATGGGTCGATCTTTGTACAGATATAAACAAGCGCTAAAAGAATTCGCAAGCTTAGAAGCGTTAGCAGTCATCATGACCTCTTTCACACAAAATCCATCACACGCTCACTCATTCCAATCCCTACACAACTTTTTTTTTTGTGTAATTCAGAAGGATCATAAAAAAAAGAATCATAGCGGAGAAAGGTCAAAGCTTGCTTTCATGTCAGGAGTTATGGCCCACAGGGAGAGGGTGTGTGGGTGTGTGTGTGCCCTTCTCATATTTATACCAGAAGCTTTTTTCAGCCTTGATCTCCAGCCACAAGAAAACAAAGCTGAACCAGAATGAGCCACCGTCTAACATGCTGTTCTCGCACACAGCCACACAAATCTCAGTCAACAATCGCAAAAAAACAGCACAACAATCCACGAATTTCAGAGTAAGCCCTGACTTTACTAAGCAGATTGGAGAATCTGAGAGTTCGCTTGCTCAAAGTCCTAACACTGAGTCTCTGGCAGAACAACCTTCTGGTCAGTAGCATGTTTATATTCATGCCGTTTTGTGGACGTTCTTCTCCACGGCTATATAACATACATTCCAGTCAGAATATTGGAACATATGGGATATCTCAAAAGCTTTACACAAGCCAGCCATTCTGGAGATTGGAAAATGAAGCCAAAGGCAAAGACATTTTACATAAACAGATAAACAGTGTTATTTTTTTCCCCCTCATAGCTGCCATGTTACCATGGTGTTGGATTTGGCCATCCCGTTTGGTCCAGCAGGTCAGGTTTACAGAAGTATCTTGCTTTTAAATCAAAAAGGCAGTGGGTAGGGCAGTGGGTAGGGACAATATCATCAGGAGATTGCGAGTTTAAATCCTGACAGTGCCACAGCTATCCATGACTGGGAGTAAAATTGTCCTTGATCTTTGAGTGGGAGGGGCATTCTCTGTCTTTCCCCTGTCAATCACAGTGACAGTAGCACATTGTGGCCATATGTGAGCTCATGTATGAGGAAGAGGGCAGATAGCGCTTTCCTCAGTGTGTGTTTGAACAGATGCACTTGGCTTCACGTGTCTTGGTGGAAGCATGTTTTAGCCTTCACTAGCTAGCTGTCATATGATAGAGGAGAGGTCATATGATAGAGGGGAGCTGGCCGGTGGCTGGGAAGTAGCAAAAGAATTTAGCAGATTGGGAAAGAAAATGGGGAAAGGTTGGGTAGCTGCATGCTGAAGGAGTTAGTCAGACTAACTAGTCAGAGGCGAGCCAGGCTCAATTCAATTCAATTTTATTTGTATAGCACTTTTAACAATGGACACTGTCACAAAGCAGCCAGAGGTGAAGGCGGTGAGGAAAAACTCCCTGAGATGACATGAGGAAGAAACCTTGAGAGGAACCAGACTCAAAAGGAAACCCATCCTCATCTGGGTGACAGTGTGATTATAAATAAATCCCTTCTATAACTGTGTACTACATGGACAAATAGTGCAATTGCGCAACCAGTAAATTCATCACAGTTTTCACATGAAGTCCGGTTTGTCGAACCTATCCACTGTCCACTGATGGAGACCTGAGTGCAAAACTGCTCGTGACAACCACAGCCCCAAAGCCACCACAGCAACCACAGCCCCAAAGCCACCACAGCAACCACAGCCCCAAACCATCACAGTACAACTGCCCATATGAGATCCCCAAGCAGCACCATCCCCAGCAAGCCCAATGATCTGCAGGCCGTGCATGTGCATTATATATACATCGCAATATAGCAACAAACCTATTGACAATATGTGCTTATCGTCTGTTTCCAAAAGAACTGTCAGACAAATTAACACATTAAAGCAGAGTTGTTGGTGTGTTATAAGTGACTACATTTTTTTTTGGTCCAATCCATTAAGTGTAACATGACGTGTTAGCTAAAACAACTTGATTACCCATGTACTACACCTTATAATGTTCGCAGCAACCCCCAAGTGTGAATGCTTTTCCACGTCTTCATCAGTGAAGGTTTCGCCTTCTATTTTTAGGCTACTTAAGAAAGACTGCTAGACCACAGGTAGCTGCTCATCACCACTGACAGCTCAGAGTGCAAGCCACTTTGACCACAGTCGATAAAATGACCAAAAACACCCGCGGTAGCGTTCAGCAGATGCCTTTACTAAACGGACATGACAGCGCACTTGTCTAACTTCACCACAAAGGTGTGATTTCCATGAGCAAATACTTCTCTGTGCAGACTAAACAACAGAAATTTTGTTTAGTTAAAAACCACTTACAATGACAATCTAAAAAAAAAAAAAAAGGAACAAAACACTCTGTGTAGAAAAATAAGCCATGACGATGTGGTGTGATGAGGTGGAGTTACAAACCTGAAATTATTTTTTTTTATCTATAAGAGTTTTATAAGTTTTATTCAACGATTTGACAATTACAATTTTTTATTTATTAAAGAATGACGTGTCTGAATTTTCATCCATTTATCACTTACGTTATAGCAGCTATAAACAGTGGTTCTCTCTCTCGACGTAAATAAGACAAAAAAAAAAAAAAAAAAAGCAGCTTGTCATGTTACCAAGAAACCACGAAAAGAAGCATAAACTCCTCTGTCCTGAAGATGTCGGATAAGTTACAGCTTTACTTCTGACACTGGAGACTCCTTCCATAAATAAAATAAATAAAAAATAAAAATAAATATTTTAATAAAATAAATATAATAATAAACATTATAATAAATATTTTTTTAAATAAAAATAAAATAAAAATAAAATTCTCCTTACAGATGAGTCACAATGAGTATGCGTTTTTTTTAGTACCTGAAATGTCCACCATACAAGTTCCTGTGTTACTATAGAAACAATACTGTATTATAATGAGCACATTAATATTAATATAAACCTGTGATACACAGCTGCACTACTGTCAGAGCTGCTGTTACAGAAAACTAATCAACACCTTCTGACCAATCAGAATCCAGAACCCAACAGCAGGCTGGTGGAAACGTTAATGAGGAACACATTTTTTGTTGTTTGTGTTCTTCTCGGGGCAGGAAAACGTGCCAAACTATAAAAATATTGAATCCTGTGCTGTTGCGATGCCAAAAACCGATTCCTATTTTTGGGTTTCTAAAAGCAAAACACTGAACTGTGCACATGCTGACTTCGAACCTAGAACTGGATGGATGAATGGTTAGATTTGGCAGAATACAGCAGCAGTGAAAGAAAAAAATTCCATCCTGTGTGACCTCCATTTATTGTCTCTCCTGCAAAATGCTACACACACACACACACACACACACACACACACACACACACACACACACACACACACACACGCAGGGATTCCTTTCTCAACATCCCTATTCATAGCCGTGGTAAAACCAACACATCATGTGCTCCCATTTTTTGCAGGCAGTTGCCATGGTAACAACCAGATGTTGAGACCATCATGGGCATGCACGCGAGCGTCGAGCAGGGAGGGTGAGGGGTTTCCTCCTAATAACCAGAGAGAGAGAGAGAGAGAGAGAGAGAGAGAGAGAGAGAGAGCTAAAAAAAGAAAAGCTCTTGGTTGAGACCGATACCAAATATTCAGTACGGTTTTATTTGTAGACACACATCTCCACAAAGCGCGTTTACAGAAATCCAGAGGCAGATTTTAGATCTCTATGGCAACAGGGGTGAGGAAAAACAATCGTAAACACCCTAACACTACATTCACACAAGCAAGCAAAGCGTCACTTCATTTTCTACGTATGGACGCAAAACGGAGCCGCGACAAGCGACATTTCAATTGAAATTTTATCAATTCAATGCAAAATCAATCATTTATGGAAGGAGTCTCCAGTGTCAGTGCTTTCGCTTTCAAATCCCAACAACTGCCTCAAATGATTCCTCAGACCGATTGCTCCTATGCTCTGACATCTCTATATTCGTCTGAAGAAACGTTTATTTTAAGGAATATAGAGACATTATGAAGAAAAGAGATCACTGGGGAGTGTATGTAGCTGGTGAGTGAGTGTATGTAGCTGGCGATTGTATGTAGCTGGGAAGTGAATGTACATAGCTGGGGAGTGAGTGTACGTAGCCGGGGAGTGAGTGTACGTAGCCGGGGAGTGAGTGTACGTAGCCGGGGAGAGAGTGTACGTAGCCGGGGAGAGAGTGTACGTAGCCGGGGAGTGAGTGTACGTAGCCGGGGAGTGAGTGTACGTAGCCGGGGAGTGAGTGTACGTAGCCGGGGAGTGAGTGTACGTAGCCGGCGAGTGAGTGTACGTAGCCGGCGAGTGAGTGTACGTAGCCGGGGAGTGAGTGTACGTAGCCGGCGAGTGAGTGTACGTAGCCGGCGAGTGAGTGTACGTAGCCGGGGAGTGAGTGTACGTAGCCGGGGAGTGAGTGTACGTAGCCGGGTAGAGAGTGTACGTAGCCGGCGAGTGAGTGTACGTAGCCGGGGAGTGAGTGTACGTAGCCGGGGAGTGAGTGTACGTAGCCGGGGAGTGAGTGTACGTAGTCAGCGAGTGAGTGTACGTAGCCGGGGAGTGAGTGTACATAACTGGCGAGGGAGTGTACGTAGCCGGGGAGGGAGTGTACGTAACTGGCGAGGGAGTGTACGTAGCTGGCGAGTGAGTGTACATAGCTGGCGAGTGAGTGTACGGAGCTGGTGAGTGAGTGTACGTAGCCGGGGAGGGAGTGTATGTAACTGGCGAGGGAGTGTACGTAGCCGGGGAGGGAGTGTATGTAACTGGCGAGTGAGTGTACGTAGCTGGCGAGTGAGTGTATGGAGCTGGTGAGTGAGTGTACGTAGCCGGCGAGGGAGTGTATGTAACTGGCGAGGGAGTGTACGTAGCTGGCGAGGGAGTGTACGTAGCTGGCGAGTGAGTGTATGGAGCTGGTGAGTGAGTGTACGTAGCCGGCGAGGGAGTGTATGTAACTGGCTAGTACTGCGAGCCAGGCTTGCTAATATAATCTGAGAATGAAGCTAGTATGAAGCACGTCAATCAAACATGCTGATTATTGCGATATTAATGTTTAACTAGTTAGCTTTAGGAGTGCTATATATAAAACTACAACATCTCTCATTGGTACTAAAACAACAAAACGCTCAACAGGCCACGCCCACAAGCGACAAGCTACACGCGACAGGAGTGACCTGTTAGCGTGAAGGTACAATCATACGCAATCTCTCAGCATGAGAAAAAACAAAATCCGTTTCATACACAGCACTCGTTTTCGAGCTCCACGAGCAGGAATTCAGGTTAACCCCAATACACTCAGACAAAAGATTACAGGGTCTAAATAAAGCGCTCATTTAGTGGTACTGTACGTGGCAGGAACATCGACCTAACCATGGGGTTTGAGCAGCGTAATTACTGTTCCTGCGAATAAAAATAACAGCGCACTAAAATAAAGCTCTGAAAGACAAAGGGGACATTTTAAAAGAAAATCAAATATAAACAAATTAGAAATGTGTTTTTTTCTTTTCCTTATCAACTACACTGAGCTCACAGGGCTTTAGTAAAACTCTACTGGGAGCTCAATCAAGAAATAAATTAAGGAAATATTCTAATGTTCCAGAAAAAAACGGCTGCCAATTTCCTGAACAAAAATTTTTTTTGTACTTTTACACCAACCTTATCTCAACCAAGCATAAATGTGTCTGTTTTTTTTAGGTGGAATTTCAATAGGTCATTTGTATGTAGTTTTTTCTGTTCTGTTTATCTATAATCAATCAATAATCAATTATAAAATTTGGCACCATTCTGCCAAACGAGGAGTCGCTGTTATTTAAATTCAGTACCGGATTCGATGATTTCCACTGAATTTAAATGTATGAATGCACACCATAACCTGTATTTGAAAAAAAAAAAACGTGTATTTTTAAATGTAATGTGACATGCTCACGTTATCGGCGGATGATTTAGTGCCATAACGACCAAAAGACAGCCGACAACAAAGTTCCGTCACTGTGAGAAATATCGATTAAAATCTCAGAGTGGGGGCGTTGCTATGACACTTGTCGAAAATCCACCAATAGGAGGACGCCAAACTCAAGGCCAGCTACACATACGATAGTAGCCATGGCGAAATGTAAACGCAACATGCTAAACAGCAGGAAAAAAAGACTTATTACATCGAGCTCACTTAGTGTTTACGCGAGTGTGTTTTCCGGATCACGCCGATTGACGACATAAAGCAAAACGTAGCCGTTTTCTTTAATCGTAGATCTTTCGTACGAGATTTTATTTTCTCATGATCAGCACTAATCTCAAAAGAGCGCTGAAACCGTAGAAAATCAGCTTTAGCTACATTAGAAACTAAAACAAATGACAGACACCATATATGTCTTGGATGATTGATTACATTTGGAAGAAAAGGAACGGTGTGTAAAGGTAACCTTCGCTCGAAATATTTAAACGACTCGCCTGCGATATTTTGAGCCAAATGATTTCCATGTGTTTTTTTTATGAGAATGCTGAGATTTAAAAAAAAAAAAACAGATAGAACCTAAATCGACTGAAACGCTCACATCATGCTTTAATAATCAGTGAATTATTAAACGATAACGGTTTTGATTTTATATCGCAGAAGTTAATCATGATAACAATCGATACATTGTACAAGCCTCTAGAGTGGAAAAAAAAAAGGCTATAAATATGAAATATGTTCATGCTGAACTAAAAACCTGCACTAATTTAAGTCTTAATCTTACATTTTGATTATTTAAACAGTCTGAGAATTGGGAAGATAATGAGTTTTTGCAGAATGATTCCTCTGTAAAGCATCTTTGTTCTCCAAACTTCCCACAAAAAAAAAAAAAAAAAGTGACTCATCTCATTAGCTCATTTTGAGGTCATAGAAAAGCTTAAGCTTTTAATATCCATCTGTCTGCTAGATTTAGGATTGTAATACATCCAGAAAAGATGGATTTGGGATTTGTTTGTTTGTTTGTTTTTGTAAATAAAGGTCTTACCTTCAGGTCAGGCATCTGCCTCACTTTAAAGGTGGTTTTAGATCCAGTCAGCATCTTCCTCAGGATCCTCTGCTCAGCTACACGACTAACACAACATGCTAAACGAGCAAATGTAGCGGATTTGGGTGTAAATGTGTTGCACTGCGCTCCATCTCTCTCTCTCTCTCTCTCTCTGTCTCTCTGTGTGTGTGTGTGTGTGTGTGTGTGGAGAATAAACCTGAAATCCAGCCGCTGTTTAACGGTTTAAGTCCTTTTCCTCAACTCGCTCAAGCAGCTGAGGGATTTTTTTTTCCTTTAGCGCCATTTACGTTTTCTCAAGAAGCGAGCAGGACAAGAGCTTTGGGATGAACCGTGAGGAAAAGCTTTCCGTTTGTTTACGCCTTCGCCATAGTGAAAATGACACTGGCGCTTTACACAGTAACGAGAAGGAAAAAAAAAAAAAAGGAAAAGAAAGAAAGAAAGAAAAGGGGGCTCGTGCGCCTCTCGCTCTTAAAGGGCCAGCGCGAGAGAGAGAGAGAGAGAGAGAGAGAGCGAGCGACATGACAGTTCAAAACTCACTGAGTCGATTCACTTAAATGATTCATTGCTTCGGAATCGTTCAACGGTTCGGTTCGGTTCAGTTCAGTGTAGAGCAGGGGTTCTCAAACTTTTGCCTTTTTTTTTTTTGCACTTTATTAATTTAATGCACACACACACACACACACACACACACACACACACACAGAGTACGTCCCAAAGTGTTTTATTCCTCTTATACCACACCGATTAATTGACAACACGTCATACTTATTAGTGTGAGATTTTTTTAATTGAAATCTCAGTGTGAGTGTTGATATGACACTCATCTAAAATCCACCAATAGGAGGACAGCAATCTCACCGTCCAGCTACGAGTACGCTAGTAGCGATGGAGAAAAACGTAAACAAAGCATGCTAATGGACAGAAAAAAATGTCCTTATTACATCAAGCTCACTTGAAGAACGTTTGCGTTTATGTGAGTCTGTTTTCCAGATCATGCTGATTGATGACATAAAGCAGAATGTAGTCATCTTCTCTAATCACACGACACACACACACACACACATGCAGATTTATGTTGTAAGGACTAAAACATGACAAAAAGTACAATCCGAAGCGTTTAATTCCTCTTTTAATACCACACAGATTAAGGAACACCATAATTTTTAACCATTTATAGTTACATGTAATGTCTTAGAAACCAGTTAGTTCCTGTATTCACTTATGTTATAGCAGCTATAATCAGTGTTCCCTCACCAGCCTCTCTCTCTCCTCTACTTTGCAGTTATATTTCTGTATATAATACATTCAATCAAATCCATTCTTGGTTTGTATGGATATAAATTGATCATCTTTGAGGAAAGACTGTTATTAAGCCTGCCTATTAATCTCACTCACCCTTAACGTAAAAACACTGAATTACGTTAATGAAAAAACAAATGAACAATGGTTATTTCTGAAAACTTAAAGGATCAATCTAGAGCCCTACAACCGAGTGATCTACACTAGAAACATTTAAGCAAGCTCGGAACGCTCACCAATACAAAGAACCATTTTTATAGCTGCAATAACGTAAGTGATATCAGGAACTAACTTGTTTCTCAGACATTAAATGTAACTATAAATGGATAAACAGTATAAGGTGTCATTTTTGTCATTTTGGAAAACTTTGGCACTGTAACAGTAACTCCACTTCATCACATCACCCCGTCGTTGATTATTTTACTCTAACAGCACACCATGAACACAGCACAACTCTTAAATACCATCGGTCTCTTGTCATTTGCACTACCACGGGAACTTGCCCTTACACCTCATTCAGAACTTGCCTCCGTGCACATTACTGACTAATTACTACATGCACCTTCAATATTTGTACACCTTGTACTCTGCACAAAGACAATAAAGTTGAATCTAATCTAATCTAATGAACTGTTTTATTTCTATAAACACAGTTTCTGATTTATAATCTTTCTAAGTATTTGGAAGCTCAGTGAAATGTAAGAACTAAAAAAGTATTTTTTTTAAAAAAGTACAGTAATGATGAACAATTACATTAATACCTCCTATGTCTAATAATTCCCATACTCCTCCACTTTACCTCTAGAGCAGCCTTGTAAGCAAAACTTTACCTTGTAATTTTACAGATAATTGCACATGACCGCTAAGCCTGTTACCTTTTCACGGCTGTAGCACAGAATCGTGGATGTTGTGCAAGTTCTCCGGAGCTGTACAGCTTCAGCGCTCGTCCTGATCTGATCTGATGTGATGTGATGTGACGTGACGTGAGCTCAGGGCTCTGTCAGCTCTCCACTGAAACGGATACCTGCAAAGCCAAAAAGAAATGAAAACCGACCCCGAAGCTATCAGCACCCGTATGACTAATTTATCACACTCTCACTTAGAATTTATTATAGCCAATAAAATCCAGCGCTGCTAATCTGGAGAGCAATTGTTTGAATGGAGCACAGTCGAATTAAGCCTCGAGTCATGATTATAGCTGGGATTTAAACTCCACAACAGGTTCTTAGATAAGTTTCACATCAGCACCAACAATGACAAGTGCATCAGACTTGCAACTTCTAACACTTCGACAGTTCAGCAGTTTGTAAGTTCTTTCCTCAATTTGGGATCAGTGTGCAATTCATCAGACTCCCTAACCCTCTCCTGGCGGCCAAAATGAATTATTTAAGCTGCACAATTTAATTTCAGACCTTCGTGGGTTGTGTTTATGTCGTGTTGATCAAAGAGAATCATTTTATTCCACTACACAATACGATGCTTTTTACAGACATCAGGGCTTTGTGCGCAAACGTGAAGGAGTGAACACAATCTCTACACATGCGCTGTTGAATTCTGGATTCTGATTGGTCAGGAGGTGTGGATTAATTTTCTATAGCAGCAGCTCTGACAGAATGCAGCTGCAAATTACAGGCTTATATTAATAATGAACTCGTTGTCAGACGGTATCATTTCTATAATAACAGCGCATTCACTGGGACTCACAGACGATCCACTAATAATAAACAGAAATGTGTTTATGTAACATTTATGGAGTCTCCAGTGTCAGCGCTTTAAAGCTGTAAGTTTTCCGATATTTTCAGGACAGAGGAGTTTATGCTTCTTTGTAGTTTCTTTTGTCTTATTAAATTCAAGAGAGAGAAAAAATGAGAGGCTGGTGAAGGAACGAAAGTTTATAGCTGCTGGAACATAAGGGAGAACATGTGTAAGTGTAACCATTACGGGTAACTAATAACGTATCATATATTAACATATATCAATTTGTTGCGTTATAAAAAGAATAAAACACTCCCGGATGTGCTGTTATAGGAAAATAATCAACTTCCGGGTGGTGACAGTAACTCCGCTTCATAACTACCAAAAGAATCTCTTAATTTAAATTGCTAGGACTGATAAATTGGCAATTTGATTATGCAAATGCAGTTTTTTTTATTATAGCAATAGCCATGTTTTTAACTCATAGCACAGCAACCACGACTGTTATTTGTATACTGACATTCAGACACAACTCTTGTGTTAATGTAATGTATAACTGAGGCATTTGAT